>NC_048550.1:11255558-12536841 GCF_902806685.2 Maniola hyperantus
ACTTCTGTGTTTTTTTTTTTTTGTTTGTTTCAGGCAAATTGTTAGTAGTTGTTGGATGACGCTGAGGGCAGCGTGGGTCAACCTGTTTGAACCTTTTCGTAGGAGGGGAAGTATTGTGACGTTGTAAATTTTGAACTACTAATTAACGTTTCGCTTTTAATAAAAATCTATTTTGTTTCAAAGTATGTTGGTGCCACCTAGCATCAAGGTGCAGAACTACGCGTGGGTCGATGTTCAGAGTTCATTCGAGCCACAATAGATGGCGTTTGCTTCGTTGTCAATTGTCGTAAAAATAAAACAAAATAATTAAATAAAACCAAAATTTCATTTGTTATTGTTAAGTCATTAACAAAACGGTTCTTATAATATATCCTTAGGTTCCGCAAATATTCAAAAATGAATTGGCTTCATGATCAAACTAACTGAGTGCGGCCACACTCGGGTTGCGTCTGGCAACACCGATAGGTGAGATTTAGAATTTTCCTGGAGTCAACATGTGAAGACGAATTTTTTTCGTTCCAGGAAAATCTCATTCTTTTTCGCCCATGGCTTCGCCTGGGAAAATACAATAGTTATAAATTTTAGTCATCCTAACGTATTTCAATGTTCATCAATTATGGTGAGTGAAAAATCAAGTAATGTGGATTCGACAAAATGGCGGTTTGGTTAGAGAAAATCCTAATTTTATGATTTCATTCCAGTTCCAGTTATTTTATCTTCCCAAATAAATGAGGATAATGGGTTGTGGGTGGACTTCTGAAAGCCATTGGTGGCCAGGAGTTCAATAGGTGAGTTGTGTTTGATCGGGAAAATTCCACGTGTCGAAATTTTCACACAGCACAAATTATAATCTTGTTTTTCTTTGTTACAGGGTTTTACGTTTACGTTTTACGTTTAGCTTCAGTTTTCCGTTTTAGTTTTCCGTTTGCGTTTTCGGTTTTCGTATTTATTTCTTTTGCACATTCACGTTGACAACTTAATTGCTATGGATAAGACTTGGTGAAAATCTTTGTAAGGAAACATTTCGGTTGTGAAGAATCAAGTTAAATTGAGTTTTGGATCTTGGCCGATGCCGTCCAGCTACCTTGCAGTCTTCGCACCTACAAGTAAGCAAATGTTTGTATCCTGCAACAGTTTAGTGAACCTTCTTAGTGTATGTGTACAGTAAGAACCCTGTCTTTACTACTGAGCTTTTATTTTGAAACAATTTTATGAATTTTACTGTGTCATTGTCTATTCCATGCCAATGGCATCTTAAATTTAAAACATAGATCTTATGTACTATCTACCTAAGTCATTCTAATGTATCTAAATTAAGTCTTGGCATTAAGCTAGAATAACTAAGCATTATTAGCCATCATTCTGTATTAAGCGACCCCGGTAAAAGTTACATTAAAAACAATTTTGCCTAACATCTAGCAAATTTCATTTATAACACCTCATATGCATTACAAGGGAGTCGACGGCTAGCTTCTATTCTTTACTAGGTAGATAGATCAAGTAAAGTAAATTAAAATTATTTTTTTTTCCTCTAATCTTTGTAAGGTGGTAGATTATTCCGTATCCGGGTATATTTCTATTCCGCCCAATTTACCACCCTTACAGTATAATATCATGCCCGACGGCCACCTGCAGGTCTCGCTCCGAGCGAGGCTGTTCCGTGGAGGTGCAGGTCCCTCCACGGTCCCTGTGTGCTACGTCGTTGAGCTCTTACGATAAGGTGCAGGTATCTGTTCTGTTGGACCTGGTCGTTTCTTTTGGTACACAGGGAGGGTACCGCGTATGGCCGCTTATATCGGGCGTGAATGTACGCTGGCTCCGTTGACTCTCAGTTTAGTTCTGGTGGTCAGTTTAGAGCTGAAGAGCGAGTGGAGAATCGACGGACCGCCGTATGGGCCCTTCCCAATACTTGCGGTGCGACGTCGCATCGCAAGACTTTTTTTTCTCTACCTACCTGCACCCACCTGCACGTATTTTTGTTTTGTCTTACGTTTTTTAACTAATTTCAATGGATAAAAAGTATATTTTAGCTAAAATATAGTGTAAATATTGAATTCAGTGTTCAATAAAAGTGATATAAATAAAAGTCCATCCATCCATAATTAACAAGCCTACATTTACATCGATTCTAAGTTACTGCGCGCGACGAAAGTATGTTTGACATGACAAGATTTGGCCTGCCTGTGATATTACAATTGTTATGATAATATATGAATTGCAGTCTTATTGCATGATAAAGTGATTTTATTTGGGGTTTCACTGCTATAGAGGAGTCTGAAGAGGTCAGTGTTTGAGTTGTTTTCTATCGTGTGAATACGATATAACGGCGAGTATAACATGGCTAGTGAGTGCTCCGCTTGTAATGTGGTGGTTCTCGTGACGCAAAAGCGTATTAAATGTACGAAATGTCTTCTTATGTACCATCTTGAATGTGTGAGTACTGATCCAACCCCACCCAGAGCGAACTGGGCTTGTCCTGCCTGTACCGCTGCTGCACGCAAAGGTGGCGATAACTCGAATACGCCTGTCCGACAGACTAAGCCCCAACAATCGAGTATTAGCGATAACGATGATAGTGCTGCAGATATAATTAAAGACAGTATTAGCAACAACAGCGGTGACAGTATTATTCTGGCAGAAATTAGGAATCTCCGCATCGACATGATTGGTCAATTTCAATTACAAGAAAAAAAACTTGATTCTTTCAACTTGGTACTGAGTGATCTTAAAGGCGATGTGAGTGAGCTAAACCTTCAAATTTCTACAATCCGCTCAGATTTCGATGGTCTGATGTCGACGGTGGACATGCTGAAAACGGATACTAAGCGAAATGGAGCTAGTTTAATCAAGCATAGAGAGAAATTCACTGAAATGGAGTCATCTATTGACGAATTAAAATCATCACTGAATTTCATATCTGCACAGTATGATGACATGTCGTTGGACCTCAAAAACCATACTAGGGAAATGACTGAAACCCGCAGTTCTTTCGACAACAAGCAGCTGGCTTATCTACAATCTAAAGTTAATATGTTAGAGAGTATCTCAAGAAGTTATAATGTAGAAATACAATCAGTCCCTGAGCGAAAGAACGAGAATATTCTTGGTATGGTGAAAAATCTGTTTGACAAGTTATCGTTGCAATTTTCTGAAGATTCAGTATCATTCTGCAGTCGTGTACCAAAGATGAATAATAACTCGAACCGTCCTAGAAACATAGTTTTAACATTACAGTCTCCTAGACAACGTGATTATGTCATATCAGCGGTGCACAGATACAATAAATTGCACTCCGCTGACATGCTAAACTCTGTTGATTTAGGAATAAATGGCGATAAGAGCCTGATTTATGTAGCAGAGCATCTTACACCAGAATGTAAGGGTGTTTACGCTGCGGCGCGCAAGTTTAAAAAAGAAAAACAATACAAATATGTATGGGTTAAGAATGGGAAAGTTTTTCTACGTAAAAATGATAGTAGTGCTGCTATATATGTTAAAAATGTGGATGTTTTGAGTAAATTGCAATAGATTTTTTAATCTCTCTCAATTATATACATATATATCTCTTTGTTATAATAGGGTTATATGCTCAGTATGTTATTTTTCTATCAGAATGTTAATAGATTTCGAACAAAACTAAATGAATTTTATCTTAATGTGTTAAATTGTGATTATGATGTTATTTGTTTGACTGAAACTAACCTTGATAGCTCAATTAGCAATACTGAATTTTTAGACAATCGTTACACCATTTTTAGGCGTGATAGGGACTCATTAAATAGTCACAAACAATTCGGGGGTGGTATCCTTGTAGCGGTTAAGAAAAATATTTCGACACTTAGATGTTCACATTTAGAAAGTGACTCCGAATGTTTATGGTTATCTCTAAATTCAGGAAAAAGTATTACCCTGTGCTTGGTATACCTACCCCCCGATATATCAATTGATCGCTTGCATAGATTCTATGATAAGACTAATGATTTTATTTCTGAACATGATGGATCTGTTATTATACTTGGTGACTTTAATACACCTTCAATTGATTGGAATGGCGATACGACGAAGACAGTGACTCCAAATTGTATTTCTCACGACCTAAAATCGCGATTATTACTCCAACTTATGTCTCTTGGTGGGTTGAGTCAGTATAATTATATAAAAAATTATAACAAAAGAACTCTAGATCTTTTTCTTACTAACATTCCGAACGTCATTCTTACGCCAGCCCTCGCTTTGTGTAAAGAAGATATACATCACCCCACTTTCAAAGTAGATATGAAGCTTAGCATTGTAAATTACTTAAAAAAAAATTCCTCCAATCTAGTTTTTAACTACAATAAAAGCGATTTCATTTCGATCAAAAAGGAACTAAACAATATCGATTGGTATACACTTCTGTCATCGGGTAATATAAACGAACTTCTTAGCATTTTTTATGAAAAACTGTTCTTAATTATAAAAAATAATACACCATATAAAAAACAGTTTAAAGACAAACAACCGGCTTGGTTCAGTAAACCACTAATTAAATGTCTAAAGGAAAAACAGAAAGTGCATGCAAAGTACAAAATGTACAATAATCCTAGAGACTATGATACATTTTCTCTTCTTAGATCTAGGGCTCAGAGATTGATAAATGAATGTTACAATGCATATACCGACAATGTCGAAATGTCTCTTTTAGCTTGTAATGACAAACTTTTTTGGAACTTTACTAAGTCCAAACGTAAATGTAATACAATGCCGCAGACTATTAGATATGATAAACGAGTTGCAACGACCGGGTTTGAAATTTGTCAGTTATTTTCAGATTATTTCGCATCAGTGTATATTCAAGATAACGATAACACATCATTAAGCTCATGCTTTGCAGAAACTCACACAAACACTTTAAGCAAGTTAACACTATCGGAAAGCGAGATTTTGTATAAAATTAAGACTCTAGATCGGAACAAGGGACCAGGGCCCGATGGAATTCCCTCATTCTTTATTAAATCTTGCGGTAAAGAACTCGTAGCACCTTTGGTATTAATTTTCAATAAATCTTTGAGCACTGGATGCTTTCCAGATCTATGGAAAGTTGCTCATGTAATTCCAATTTTTAAAGCAGGCACAAAAACTGAATGCAGTAATTATCGCCCTATATGCATTTTAAATTGTTTTGCCAAACTATTTGAGAGTATTGTTTATGATTATATTTATTATTTATTTAAACCACTAATTTCTCCACAACAACATGGTTTTGTTAAAAATAAATCTACTGTTACGAATCTAGCAGAATATTCGAATTTCCTAATAAATTGTCTCGACAGTAAAAAACAAGTTGATGCGGTGTATACCGATTTCCAAAAGGCGTTCGACAAAGTGAATCATCGATTACTTTTTCAGAAACTGGTAAAATATGGGGTTCATGGGGATTTGCTACGATGGGTTATATCATATGTTACAAATAGGTCACAAATAGTTGCAGTCAACGGGTTTTACTCCAAACCAATAACGGTTCCATCAGGAGTACCTCAGGGATCGCATCTGGGTCCTTTGCTATTCATTATTTTTATTAACGACATCACATCGATCATAAAAAATAATTGCCTCCTTTATGCAGATGATTTAAAGATATATGCTGCCATAAATAATGTTCAAGATTGCATATCGCTACAGAGCGATTTGGATTCTGTTAAATTGTGGTGCGAACAGAATGCTATGTTTTTAAATGTAAACAAATGCTTTGTACTTAATTTTACTAAAAAAACCAATAAAGTTAAATTTGATTATTTTCTTGAAAATAATAAACTGCCTGCTAAGACTAGTGCTAGAGATCTTGGTATAACTTTTGATACATCTCTAACATTTAAGTTACACATAAATAACACAATCACAAAAGCTAATAAAATGATGGGTTTCATTTTCAGAATAACAAAAGATTTTAAAAACCCTTTAAGTCTAATGCATCTTTATAAAAGTCTCATTCGCAGTATCCTAGAATATGGTGCCCCAGTTTGGTCCCCTTACCAGAAAACGTATGCCGATGCCGTTGAATCAGTGCAAAGACGTTTCTTACGAAGACTTCTCTTTAAATTCAATAGAAAGCTTGTCAATTCCTCTTATGAAGACAAGTTAAAATATTTTAAACTCGATTCTCTATGCTTGCGCCGTATGCTACTTGATACAATCCTACTGCATAAAATCATCAACAATCAAACGGATACCACACTTTTGTCAAAAATAGGTCTAAATTGTAAAATCCCAAAACGAGCAACTCGCACTTACAACGTATTTCCAACTAAGCCCTGCCGCACTGTTTTTGCGACGCACTCTTTCCTCAATCGCATCTGTCATCAATTTAATACGCTTCATCAGAAAGATCGACAGCTAAATATTTTTAATTCTACGACAACCTGCTTTCGTCGTAACGTCATTATCTCCCTACGAAAGGGAGCTAATTAATCAGTTTGTAATGAGACGTAACCGATTTAACGTGCTAATTCCTTATTACATTTTGCTTTACTTTACTGCCTTTTAAAGTCATAACATCATTGTACCTAAATCTTATGTACTAGCCAGTTGTTAACGTTTATGCTATGTGTCCTTTAGTTATAAATCCTTTTGTATGTAAATACTTGTGTATGTGTAAATGTTGTTGGTTAGTCAAATAAAAAAAAAAAAAAAAAAAAAAAAAAAAAAAAATCAATCAGCCTGTTTGCGTCCACTGCTGGACATCCACACACGATCCTCCGCCTTCCTCATCCACCCACTTCCCGCTATCTTCTTAAGGTCGTCAGTCCAGCGGGTTGGAGGTCGTCCCACACTGCGCTTGCTGATACGCGATCTCCACTCCAGAACACGTCTGCCCCATCGGCCATCGGTTCTGCGGCAGACGTGGCCTGCCCACTGCCTGAAGTGGCAGAAATTGCGTGAAGCTGGCTAATTCGTGTGGATGGTTAGACGAAATTTCGTTTTAAAACAATATCTTTTTCTTGGTTATAAGGTTCATTTTACTTTGACGTCAAAGTGTTTCGACTTTCGACGCTCGAATTTTATCATTGTTTGCGAGATCACATACTAACCCTACTATGCACATGAGCGCTAATAATTCTTCGCAACGAATTTATCTTCTAATTATTTCTTCTCTGTATGTAAATTCTATTTTATTTAGGTGTGCCATTTTATTTTAATACATTTTGAATAGTAGGTACTCGTATATTTCATTTTTTCGACATAACTTTTTGATAGGTAAAATTATTCTTAAAACTTATTTGTAAGATTAAAAAAATAATTCTAGTTATATTAAACTGACAAGTTCGTGATCAAAAAATTTCGTACATCAAAATTTGACGGTTTTACCACAAAAAATAATAAAGTATAACCGGTGACTAAATTGACGTATTAACATTTTTGCTTGGAAAATCTCAGTTCATAAATAGCTCAGCACGATTGCGGTAGAATGACAGCTACAATGTCACGATCGCAATCACCTGATTGGTTGACGCTCGCTTACTATTGGCCACAATGCATTCTTGCAACAAGAAGCGCACAAATTCAGCAATTACAACTATTGAGATTGTAATACTGATTGCAGTGCGACAAGGCTCTCTTGGCACTTGAATGACATTGACAGGGGGGCGCTGTTGGAGAACAAAGGCTTAGGAATATTCAAACAAGAACAATGGGGACACTTGACAGTAACGTTAGTTCCGATTTTCGCCACGCGCCAAGATAGCCTTGTCGCACTGTAAACATGCGTTTATGGTTTGTTTAAATTTTTTGTGGTAAGACAGTGAATATTGAAGGGCCAAATACCTTCTCTTACTGCCGCACTCAGAGTCGCTTAGTCGTTACTTAAGTTTAGTTAAAACGTTTTAACTCAATCTTAAGTTTAAGCATAAGTCAGAAAAGCAGGTTAAATTTAACTAATTTTATAAGTTATACGTTTTAACTCAATCTTAAGTTTAAGCATAAGTCAGAAAAGCAGGTTAAATTTAACTAATTTTATAAGTTATTAAAATGTTCCCTCATATAAAGCTTGCACGTGGATATAGATCGCAACGCGTAGAGGCTTATTGAGAGATTTAATCTTTATAATAACCTAACTGCAATATTAACTTGATTATGGCACAATTGCTATTGTAACCATTTAATCAAAATTTCGACCTAAACACAAAAGTATTTAATAGTCGTTGAGTCTCGAGTCGGAACGAGACTGGCTTAAAAATCTTCAAACACTGGTATTTATACAAATCGATTCAAGATGGCTCCCCGCCACAGATCGCGTGACATCGGATGAGTCAAATATTGTCCAATTCATTAAACTAACTTCAATAAGCTAACATAAGTAACGATTAGCGACCCTGAGTGCGGCTGTAAGTACTTAAGAGCGTCTAAATTATTAAGTGCCTATTATTGACATTAAACTAGTATATGGGCAAAACGCTAACACTCGTATCTATTCTAAAGGTCGATGTACAATATTTCTTGCCGGCCACTGTAAATACCAATAAAGAAACGAATCGAAACGAACTGGCACTAATCGTTCCGTCTCACACATATACACAGAATGTTATAGTGTGTAAGAGAGAGGGAATGATTAACGTCGCCATTTTTGGTTCGTTTCTTAATAAAGAGACCAATAGCCAATAGGCCCGAGTTATACACACACGTGTTCTTCCAATGTTATCGGGACCCCATATGAGACAAGTTTTATTATAGGTAGCTTCATCTTAACCGAAGATAATAACTTAGTAGGGTTTATACTATCAACATAAAGTGACTGGGCTAGAATATCCCAAATTTTTCAACAACACAAATCTAGATAATTACAAATGTTTACAATATATACGTAAGATTACAACAAGAAACTTTGATTCGACTGAGACATAATATAATAATCGTATCTTCAACATTTTATCAACGCGGATAGTGAAATCGTAAGGTCCTAATGCACTTACGTTGCGATGCGGCACATTAAATATAGTTTATATGGATTATAAAGGCACTTGAGCGACGCGGCGCGGCAATTATAGTTTACTAGCTGATGTCCGCGTAGAATTATGGGTTTTGAAAGTCCCGTGGGAACTCTTTGATTTTCCGGGATAAAAAGTAGCCTATGTCACTCTCCAGGTCTTTATCTATACCCATACAAAAAATTACGTCAACTCGTTACACCGTTGTGACGTGATTGGAGGACAAACCAATAAACCAGCAAACCAACTAGGTACTGATATGAGTTTGTATGGAACAAGGCGCTGCCACGTCGCGCAGAGCAACATAAGCAAAGATAATAATTTATTACAAAGTAATTATATCTAACGTAAGTGCGTTTGAACCTTTATGGTAAAAAATGTAGACTGATTAATAAAAACTAGTCTATGACACGTAGTTATTCACCAATCGAGTGTACGCACGTTGCAGTGCGTACGTATATTTTTAGACTACGCTGTACTTGAATATACAATTACATAAACATACAGACATACTGTGGGTGAGATCTATAGAGCGCACTCTGACTTAGCTTAGACTTAAGACAGAGTTAAAACAAGACAGAGTTAGATCTCTTACATAAATCTGTCTCGTTTTAACTCAATCTTAAGTCTGAGCAAAGTCAAAGTGCGCTCTATAGATCTCAGCCTGTGTATAGTTAGCACATATCCCTGCCACTATGAAAATTCATCCATCCATAATAAATCATTTTGGTTTGATTTAGATGTAATAACTTCAGAAATATAAAGAAACCGGCCAAGTGCTAGTCTGCCTCGCGCAACGAGGGTTTCGTACTACAGTCGTATTTTTTCGACATTTTGCACGATAATTCAAAAACTGATGCATAAAAATAAATAAAAATCTGTTTTAGAATGCACAGGTAAAGCCCTTTCATATGATACCCCACTTGATATAGTTATCTTACCTAATTATTAGTTTATGACCACAATTTAAATTTTTTTGTGTGATGAAATCACAAATTCACGGTTTTCAGATTTTTCCCGTAATGTCAGCTATAAGACCTAACTACCTGCCAAATTTCATGATTCTAGGTCAACGGGAAGTACCCTGTAGATTTCTTGACAGACCGACAGACAGACAACAAAGTGATCCTATAAGGGTTTCGTTTTTCCTTTCGAGGTACGGAACCCTAAGAAATGTAATGGTTGTCAACTGCCATACTGAATTTTTGTTTGGAAAATTCTGGATCACTATCCAAACACTTTTTTAATATTTAAAAATTCTTATTTTTGTAAATTTTAACACTGCTTAGTGGTGGAATAATTTTTATTTTTATTACCCACCCTGTATCATAATAAATCCTACTTAAAGTGTAATATAATTAGTATTATAGATATTAAGTAGTTGAATTTAGACATATCGTGGTTTTGCAATTAGGCCCGTATTAATAATGTTAGGTTCCGCAATTTTCTAATACTATATGCATTTTAACTTTATGTGTATTATATTCTCCATAATTCAACGAACACACTTGCAACACCCAGTCAAATTGAAAAATCCTATCAAGTAGTATCAGATAAACCACCAACACAAAATGTGTGTGTTTTCGTGTGGTGATAGTGTGTTTCTGGTCATATTTTGTTAGTACTTGACCTAAAACGCCTTACGTGAAATGGGGTAGGGTGTCTTTCTGCCATAAAACATAATAGTTTCATATTTTTTTACTATATTTCATACATTAAACTTTTACTAACAATAGTTATTAAATACTCGGTCGCACATAACGTTGCATATTATACAGATTTTTTTACTAATCTTTGGTCAAGTTTCATGACGGGTGGTTAAAGTTACGAAACGGTTACCGTTAACCTTTGAACGTCAGTAAAAACAAAATGCACAAGTAAGAGTTTGTTAACTTCCAAATCAGTATTTATACGATCATAGGTGTTTTGTTTCAAAGGGAACAAACACCTATGAAACTATGAATACTGATTTGTGCAACCCATTTTGGTTTTATTTGACGGTCGAAGTTTAACACTAACGTAACATTAACTGCTTGTCATGCAACTGAACCTTTTTAAATATTGTTAAGTCTCTAGTAAAGTTAATTTATTATAAAAAGTGCATTAGAATGATTTATTACCGATAATCGGAATATTTTTATTTGTAAATCCAAATGTTTTATGAACAAAATATTGTCAATAGTAATAGCAGTTTTGTAATTTATAAAAACACCCTAATTATTACTATTATATATTATACCTACTTATTTATAAAATTACAGGTAATTGTTTCTTTCTATGACCTGATAAAATCTGTAGTTAAGAGTATTTTCAATATTATATTTTCAAGAATACAAATTATCTCAGTTAAATTATTTCAATGTATATTTTTGTTATTAATTTATTCTCTACATTTACATTATTTTTTGTATTCTTATAAAATCGCTTTATTAATAGTGTGCAAGTTAAATAATATTTTTGTAATAATAAATGTATGTTGTGTAAAAGTGTTAGGAAGTGAGTTGTGTAATTTCAAACATTAGAAATTATTAATTTAAATAATAAATTAATTAATAAGTTGCAATGGATGTCATTCAGTCATAACTAGTTTTTATTGTAATTTCGAAAATTGGCCGTAAAGTATTATGTAATCGTGAATTTTGGATTTAATTTATTATTATTTAATTAATTTTTCAAACGAAAACTCACTCATATTGAAACTAAATCAAGAAATATTTTTAAGTTGTGAATTCATTAAAAAAATCTTATAAAAATCATTCATTCATAGTAATTATAACAGCCTATTTCTCTTGCCAGTACTAATATGTCATAGGTATAAAATAATAATCTTTGTAATTCATACCCAATTTGTTGCGAAACATTCATTAATTCTTGCCAAGAGTATTATTATTTTATACGTGTGTATCGTTAATTTCACAGACTTAAGAGCCTGTTTCACAATCTCCAGATGAACTTTATCATTCACAAATAAATTTAACGTTATGGCAGTTTTTGTATTGGGAATCTATCAAAATGTCTTTATCCATTAGATAATTAGGTTTATCCGGCGACTGTGAAACAGGCCCTTATAATAATTCAATCCGTTTTTTGCTATTCTATGAATAATTTATTTTGTTTACAAAAACGGGCCTGACTACAGGCATGACGCATAACTGATTAGATTCCTGCGGTAGTGTAGGGGTGCGGGCGAGGTGTGATGACGTGACGCGAGAATTCTGTGATTGGTCAACTTGTGACAACTGCCACCCTCCCGCACCGCTCCGCTACCGCCTACTCAGTTATACGCTATACCTATAATACAGTTTCACTTAATAAGGCACCTAATGCAACAAGCTTACAAGACGCGCGTTAAAAACGCTGCGCTTTGCACGCAGAAAAAGACGGCCGCACGGAAATGGTATTTTGTCTTACGCAAAACTTTTACTTAAATTGGTAAGACAAATAAAGCGAACAAGAAAAACTAGAAAATAACAGATTTTAGTACCTTTTTTTATTTTAATTTAAATACCTACAGCAAATTTAGTTTTATGAAATCATTCTCTATCATTAGGTACATAATTATCATAGGAAAAAGTATGCGCTTATTAAGTTTTCGTGGGGTGAGATATAATAAATATATACTTAATTAGTGCGTTTGCTTTTAATACAAACCGCAGCTCTGCTGAAAACATTCAAAATTACACTGTTTTAGCATACTTGGCATCTTTATGTGGTCGACATACAATCTACATGTACGAAACGTTTCTGATATGAACGGCTTAGGTGTGGAATGCCCTTCCGGTCTCCGTGTCTCCTGCAGGCTGCAACGTATAACCTAAATGCCTTCAAATTGTTTTGTACGTACTCTTGTGAGTAAATATGGCATCTTCTTAGCAAGTATTTTCCGACAGATCTCTTATTGATTTGTAATAAACATGATTCTGGTCAAACACAAGCCTATCTTGCAATAAAAAAATTGGTTCTACTTTGAAAGCTCATAACGCTAATTCGTACCAGCCCATTTTCACTCGTAAATAATGTCTAAAACGCAGCGTTCTAGCCGCGCGTCTTGAACGCTTGTTGTAAATGCCTCATAATAATAATATAATTAATTAATACATGCGATTGACTGACGTAGTACGTAAGCGTTTTGATGTTTTGGAATGTTTGTTTTGTAGTAATCGTTTATGATATTTACGCCAAAAAAACATATTTTATTTTTTATCGAGTGCGCAAACTTTAACTATGAGAGAGAGTATGGTAAGTTGAATCTGCTTAATGACTGGTTGTGACTTAAGGCCAACGCACACACGATGGTTTTAGCATCGGCGATCAGCGATTGTGCGACTGCATCGCGTTTTGGTGACTCGTTGCTTGTAAAGCCATGTATAGGTACGTTAGGGGTCAATTTCGCGACACTCGTTGTCTTCACTTCTTGTTTCATGGCCTTTTTCACAAATATGCAGTCGCCAGACATTTGCGAAGTCGGGATATCTGACACGTTATGAACGATTTGTCCCGTAATGAACGATTTGTCCCGTAATGAATACACGGCTTAAGCATGGTATACCCGGAGCTCTAAATATCGCTGTATCTGGCATTGTATTGATCGTGTTTTTACCTACACTTCAAGGAATTATCTAGATATTTTTTTTTAAATACAACACTAGTTTATTTCAAATAACTTAGGCTAACAGTAACGCAAAGAGATTGGAGCCTTCTTTTGTGAGTACTCCTGTGTCAGAAGACTCCGCTCTTGAGTAACAATATGAGAGTGATATTGTTATGGACGCTAAAAGTATTGTGTGTGCTTTAGCCCTTAGACTTCATTCATATCAAATAAATATGAATTTTTTGGCGTGAATCCTAAAAGTGAAGTGTTGAATTTTCTACCTAGTGATATCTATACAGTGCTGTGCATATTTTTCTGTGACGAAATAAAATTTTAACATAACCTTTTAGTTTTATTTTAATAAATCCTAATCTAAATATATAAAAGGAAAAGGTGACTGACTGATATATCAACGCACAGCTCAAACTACTGGACGGATCGGGCTGAAATTTGGCTTGCAGATAACTATAATGACGTCGGCATCCGTTAAGAAAGGATTTTTGAAAATTCAACCCCTAAGTCGGTAAAATAAGTGTAGTTCGTTTTTTACTGTTTGTTACTCCTTCACACCACAATGATTGACAGGGATATAAATGTTCCACTAGATGCGACGCTTCGTAGTAACATGTTGCAACGAAGATCCAAGTTCGCGTCAGTTCAAGATCCAAATTCCTGTCAGTTGTTATCCGCTTTACACGCAGCCCTTTTTTAAAAATTAAACTTGCGCGAAAACTATATTTTTTATCGTATTTGAGTATGATGTAGGTAGCTTTAAAACCTATCATCAGCCTCATCATGATTAATCTATCGGCGGCTCTCTTTATCAGAGTGAGAAGGTTTTGGCCATAGCCTACCACGCTAACCAAGTGCGGATTGGCAACTTCACACACCTTTGAGAACATTATGGAGAACTCTCAGGCATGCAGGTTTAAAAGTTGTTAAAACCTATACCTACTCTGTTCCAACTTCGGTGTTCATAGAAACGAATTACGATTGACGGGAATTCGGACTGCGATGTTGGTTGGAACATTTACTATGTAACGCTGCATCTAGAAAATATACCTATATATGTATATCGCTGTAAAAGATAACTAAGTTTCTTTAGGAGATAAATAAATATTAACAAGCTATTGAAAACGCCCGCAAGGCTTACTCAAAAAAGAACCCGTCAAAAGGGACTAAATTAAATTACAGTGACCTGCTGATTTCCTGAAAGAAATCTCTGTTTAGAGATAAGCATTTCCGATGTAACTTAATTTATTATTACTTTGTAACTACAATTTTTGGTACATGAATAATAAAAATAAATAAATAAATAAATATCTCTAATAATATAAAGAGCTAAACTCGATTGTTAACAAAAGTCAAAGAGATATCTACCCATAAATAATTAGAAAAGGTAAGTAATAATACAGGGAACTATAGATGATGCCTTTTGCCCACGATTTCGTTCGCATAGATTTAGGTTTTTTTTAAACCTGAAGGAAATCTTTGATTTTCCGGGAAAAAAGTAGTTGTGGAGACCTCTCAAGCATGCAGATTGCAGGTTGCCTCACGATATTTTCCTTTACCATTAAAGCAAGTGATATTTAATTGCTTAAAACGCACGTAACTCCGACCTCCTGAATAGCAGGCAGACGTCTTAGCTGGGCTATTACGGCTAATAATGTACCTACGTATATTCAATAGAGCAAATAGTAATTCCCCAGGATTGTTTAGCAACAAGCGGCCGCCCAGACTTCAGTGCCCGCGTAGCCGCCCGCCCAACACGCCGCGCCCTCGGCGCCTTCGTAGGGCGCGCGTTCGATCGCGGAAGAATGAGCCGCGTCTATACACGTGTTATTATTTCCACTAATAAATAAATCATTTCTAGTGGTGTAACAGTTTTTTCCTCTTTTTTTGCTGATGTTCAATATTTAACTCTATATTATGTACCTATTTCTTATTTGTACGTTGAAATTGATTTTTGATTCAATATTATGATAATAATTATTAGTTCTTGATTTGTTAGTGAACTAGGTAAGTGTGGGCTTACGTAAAATATAAATATGGGAGTTCTAGCACATATCTACTCATGTGGTCCTAGTCTAAATACATATAAGGAAAAGGTGACTGACTGACTGACTGATCTTTCAACGCACAGGTCAAACTACTGGATGGATCGGGCTGAAATTTGGCATGCAGATAGTTATTATGACGTAGGCATAGTTTTTGAAAATTCAAGCCCTAAGGGGATGAAATAGGGGTTTGAAATTTGTGTAGTCCACGCCAATGAAGTCGCGAGCATAAGCTAGTTATTTATATTCTGCAATTTTCATGATATTATTATCATGTTAATTTGACAAAAATCGGTTATTTCCTGTACATTTTACTCATTTTGCGTGCCGACCCTCTTAATAGAAAGCCGAAGTCTAACCACTAAGCTATCATCGCTTATAAATACTGCCTACTTGCTTACTAAAGTGAGATCAAAAGTGAGATAAACTCAGGATTTGATTCTCATGTAGGTAGAGATCCTAGACGGGAGACCACAAAACTCAAACAGTCTACAAGTCGTACGATCAAAAGTCACATTATTCCGCAGGTAGGGAATGTCATTAACAGATTAATATCAATTTATTATAAGTTCATTCGTGCCGAAGCAAGATACCTAGCTATTTGATGTCCTGTTATAAATTAAATTGTAAACGTTGTTTGTAAGGGATCGTGGCAATCAGATGTTCAAGTCAATTTTATTTTGTCGCTTGACAAGTTTAATAAAGTATAACAGTATGATGCCATCTAAACTTGGAAGCTGGATTGGCAGCTTCATTATTAAAAATATAACCCTAATCGTTTGGTGGCATTTTTTTTGGTGATAGGGTGGTACAGGTAGGTTTCCAAAAAATCCCGTGATTTTCTGGCATAAAAAGTACCACATGCCACTCTCTAAGTCTTTATCTATTTAGTACAAAAAACACGTCAATCCGTTGTCCCGTTCAGGCATGATTGAAGGACAAACCAACGTACAAAGTCACTTTCACGTTTATGATATTAAGTAGGTAGGTACGTTATACGTAGTAGGAATAGTGTCGTAAAAAACTCAATAATCTGATTCTCAAACGAGAACTTAATAATACCAAATTCATTACACTAATTAACTCGGTTCTCCATTACGTGTAAATAGAATGTCTTGACATTCTACTTGATAGATTGACAGACAGTAGACAAACTTCCGTAGTCAATATTCCGGCACCATTCCCTTTGTAAATATAATCATTTTGAAAGACCCATGGACAAACCCATGGATCTAAGAAACCATATCGAATTACTCGTATTACTTGGGTATCATTTTTTGATATTTGTGCAGTATTGCTGCTTCATCAAAATTATTTTTGCCTTAAAAGGCTTTGTTATTATGATCAACCCTTCACAACCCATCACTACACGGATCTCAGATTGAGAAGAGTGTAGGCCATAGTCTGCCACGCTGGCACGTATTGGCAGACTTTACACATTTGAGAACATTATTGAGAACTCTCAAGCATGCAGGTTTCCTCACGATGTTTTTCTTATTTAATTGCTTAAAAACGCACATAACTCCGAAAAATAAAAGATGTGTCATGCGTACCCGGGATCGAACCCCGACGACGTCTCGAATAGGAGGTTTAGGTCTTAACCACTAGGCTATCATGGCTCTATCACTCATGGCTCTCATGGCTCACTCAGTATACAGGGTGTAACCAGAACGCTAGCAAAACTTACCGTTATTGTTATACTACCTAAAGAATCCAATAAACCATTTGCCTCATTTTGTAGTTTTAGTGATTTAGTATTTTCAACCCCGAAATGTATAGCGTGCAAAACTCGGGTCAATGCCCCGCGTACGCAACGTTTGTTGACCTCTAGGCTCTAGCGTCAGTCAGATGCATATCGTGAACTTTTACAAAATGTAGGATTCTTTTTAGATTTTTTTAACGTTGTTTTGGTGTTGTCATATCAGTATTCATCTGTAGTACCTGTCTTAGTTTTTGCTAGCGTTCAGGTAACATCCTGTATAGGTAGGTAACAAATCTTTTATTCAGTGTGAATGTGATCAAACTTGAGGATTCCTAAAAAATGACAATTGAATCCAGTGGCACTAGCAAAAATGTGACTGTGAAACAAACTGTTCGTAGTGTTGCATGATGGACATAACACAATGGAACTCAGCTCTATGGTGTGTCGTGATGTTAATATGTCCTGGGAACGCCAAATCGGAAAACTCCTTTACCGGGGTCAGCACGTTGATCCGGGAATACATCGGGAGAACTACGACGGAGAAACTGAGAACGGTTCTGACTGGGGATGACGTATTGACCCTCTATCCTGGAAGCAATAAGCCGAGTAGAATAAGTAACCTACAGAACAAGCCAGGCTCATCCAAATATATGATGGAAGATATCTTGCAATCCACGGTTCAATATAGAACCGGTTCCAGCGCAAAGCTAATAAATATTTCGGTGAGTATATTTCTTTTCCATCATTCTCATCATGATGGCTATAGTCGGCTCACTACAGAGCACGGGTCTCCTCTCAGTACGAGAAGAGTTTGGCCATAGTCCACCACGCTGGCCAAGTGTGGAATGGCAGACTTCATGCACCTTTGAGAACTCTCAGGCATGTAATTATTCCTTCACCGTTAAAGCGAGTGATATTCAAATTTCTTAAAACGCAAGTTAGAGGTAACAGGAGGATACACCTGCAAACATCCAAACAAACGTTCCTACTAGTGTTGGGGACAATACGCAGAGAAACTTTCAGCTTTTATAAAATAAGGAAGGTCTGGCACGCGCTGGCTCTTAGGCCACAATAGAAATAGATACACATTCTTTCAAAATTTCAACTCTCTATCTATTACGATTCGCAAGATACAGACAAACGAATGGACGGATGGACAGCGGAGGCTTAGATCCCGTTAGCACCCTTCGGATACGGAACCCTAAAAAGCTTATCTTTGTATCGGAGGCAATTTAATTGAAAAATAATACGTAATGTTTTTGAATAAACAATGTGCATGCGCATAACGATATAAAAATCCATACTTATCTTTACTTATCTAATTCCTATCATATCTTTAGTCTGTATCTTGTCTTTACCTGAAAGTCCATCGTCTCTATAGTATAAGAGCCCACGGATAATTTTGAAGAGTGCTTTGGCAAAGACGGAATTTTTTGTGCCTTACCTGTGAATGGAAAGGGTTAAAAGGGACCCTTATAGGATCACTTCGTTGTCTGTCTAGAAACCTAAAGGGTACTTGATGATGCCCGCGACTTCATCCGTGTGGATATAGGTTTCTTAAAAATCCTGCGGGAACTCTTTAATTTTCCGGGATAAAAAGTCCGTCCGGATGCAAGCTTTCTATGTACCAAAATTCATCAAAATCGGTAAAGCCGATAGAACAGACCATGAAAAGGTAACTGGTAGACAGACAAACAGACACTCTTTCGCATTTATAATATTAGTATGGATATGGAAGTATGGATTATCATTGTTTTGACCGTAAAAGATTGTGCGAATGGTTGAATAGATGTGGTGGCTTCTTTATCTAGTTTTAAATGAAAATCGCGAAAACCATATCGTTTTTCGTAGCCGACGCATTTCCACATTCAATCAACGCGTGAATTGTTTCCTTTCTCAATTTTTTTTAAAGTAAATGGTTTATTATTAGGGAAAGCTATTATGATAATTGTGATTCATTAGATAACTATTTCGAATCACAATATTACTGATATCGATGATATAACAATTATCAGTTGTGAAAATTACTTCAAAATGTTGTGAACAATGCAAGACAATGTGTGTGTAAAATGTGTGTGCATCATATCCGTGTTTTTGTGTTAATTTTGAGTTTAGGGTGCAGTTTAGTGTGTTACGGTCTTCAAATTGAGGATGATATTGAATTTGAAGATGCGACTTTGGTTGTACAACACGATTTTTGGCCCGACGTAAGTGTTCAGAACAACAACTATTATTTTCAAACAATCACTGAAATAAATACATAGAATCGCTAGATAATCTAAAAAGCTAGCTAAGATAAATAGTTCAAATAAACCATCAACTTATTAATAAAGAAACCGCTCTAAATATATTTTTAGCTTCAATTTCTATAGATGATTAGGGATCATGTAAGTAGGTATTTAGAGATCAACCCATTGTAATTGGCCTATTTACAATACAAAACTAATAAAATATTAAGCACCGACTACTATATGTAAAACACTCGCCTGTATCTTTATGTACTTAGGTATAGTACAAAATCTATACTACATTATGCCACTTAGTTTTATGTGGTTTTGAAATGATTTCAGAGGATGTTATTCCCATCCATAAATCATCGCTAAAAGTCGTGTACTATTTTCGATTCTGGAGCTAATTCACAAACAAAATCTCGCAGCATCTGCTTTACCTATATAACTATGGCACTTTAGATATCTACTCATGTGCCAGTGGGTAGATATTAAGCTAGTTTTTTCTCGGGACTTTGTCCGCGTGGATTTAGGTTTTTTGTAGATTTTCATTATCTACCACTTGGTACAGAAATCTTAGCTTGCATCGTGGTGACAGACATTTTTATCTCGAAAAATCAAAGGGATTCTTAAAAATCTATAAATCCATGCGGACGCAGTCGCGGCCATAATATTATAGTCACTACCTACCCATTCTATCTATGTAAAGCTGTGATAGCCTAGTGGTTAGGACGTCCGCCTTCTAATAGGAGGTCGAGGGTTTGATCCCGGGCACGCACCTCTAATTTTTCGGAGTTATGTGCGTTTTAATTGATTAAATATCACTTGCTTTAACGGTGAAGGAAAACATCGTGAGGAAACCTGCATGCCTGAGAGTTCTGCATAATGTTCTCAAAGGTGTGTGAAGTCTACCAATCCGCACATGACCAGCGTGGTATGGCCAAAATCCTTCTCACTCTGAGAGGAGACCCGTGCTCTGTAGTGAGCCGGTGATGGGTAGATGGGATCATGATGATGATGACCCATTCTATCATCATCGCACTACCCATATTATAAATGCGAAAGTGTGTTTGTTTTGTAGTTTGTTGGTTTGTCTAAAATATGACATTCGTTACATCACTTGTAGGTACCTACCACTCACGATTGTTTTTTAAAGAACAGATAGGACTGTAACAAAAATATAACAGTGATATCGTGGCTAGATTAGAGTTAGTTAATTTGATAAGATACCTACTTTTGATTCTTAGAACGTTTTATAACCAACGCCTCCCTCATAAAGACCTAAAGATAAGATAAATATCTATACAGAAAACATTTTTGATACTAGACTGCCAGAGTTTGACCTAAAAAGTTTAAAAATTGCTAGTCATTGTCTAAATGATAAGGAAAACCAAATATAGTAATCCATACTTCCATATTAATATTAAAAATGCGAAAGTGTGTCTGTCTTTCTGTCTGCCTTTCTGTCTGCCTATCATACTTAACAAAATTATTATAATCGTTTAACCGATTTTGATGAATTTTGGTACTGAGACGGCATTCCGAAGACGGACATAGGCTATTTTTTATCCCGGAAAATTAAAAAGTTTCCGCGGGATTTTAAGAAGAAGATTTTAAATTTCTGGTCTGGTCTGGTGGGAGGCTTCGGCCGTGGCTAGTTACCACTCTACTGGCAAAGCCGTGCCGCCAAGCGATTTAGCGTTCCGGTACGATGCCGTGTAGAAACCAAAGGGGCATGGGTTTAATAAAAACTGTCATACCCCTTCCAGGTTAGCCCGCTACCATCTTAGACTGCATCATCGCTTACCACCAGGTGAGATTGCAGTCAAGGGCTAGCTTATATATGAATTTAAAAAAAAAAAAACCTGTAGCCACGCTGATGAAGTCGCGGTCATCATCCATTAAAAATGCCAAAGCGTGTCTGTCTGCCTGTTTGTTACCTATTCATGACCTATCAGCCTAACCAATTTTGACGAACTTTGGTACCGATAAAGCGTGCATTCTAGAGATAAGCATAGGCTACTTTTATCCCGGAAAATCAAAGAGTTTCCCCAGGATCAATGAAAAACCTAACGCCACGCGGATGAAATCACGGGTGTTATCTACAGTGATTCTATTTAAAACTAAGCTAAAATAGTATAATTTATGTTTCTTCATTAAAATAGTAGATAGGTATTTAGGTCTATTGATACTGATATTTAAATTCTAAGACAAAACGCGCGCGTTTTCCCGCTCACGCAGTTTCACTTGATGTGTCCCTGGCCTAACTTATTACCTTTTTCACACTTTTTCTTTCATGTAAATTATATAAAAGCTACCCTCGTTATTTTATAGCGTATTAGTCCTGCAAATTGCTAATGCGCGTGGCCGCCATTTTAGTGACGTCAGCACTTAAAGTTCTCAAGAAGAAAAGAAAGTGAAGTTTCGAGCTGATGGTATATTTTTATTTCGGCTGACGTCAAACTGACGTCATTTCGATGTTAATTAGACATGGTTCCAGCGCAATAGCAATTTGTGGGACTTATAAAAAACATAATAAAGGTAGATAAAAAAACATAATAAGGCGTAATACAATACCATTTTGAGATTGAATATCCTTAGCGATAATCATCTTTCTTAGAACAAAAACTGCTTAAGAAAATGTTTTTCATTTACCTACGAATTTTAATCGATAAAAATGACCTATTTATATTTCCAGACATTTTCCTTAGTGACATACAGGTAGGTAACAATATCGTTGTATATATCTCACTAAGAATTATTGTTAATATAATGCCAACTGCCAAGAACCGTGAGTATGCACTGACGAAACATTTAATTAAAAACATGTTTTTGACGACCTCCCTGGCTGGATCGTATTAGTGGGAGGTCCCGGGCTCGATTCCCAACAGAAGAAATTTGGAATTTCAAAATTTCTAAATTTTCTCTGGTCTGGTCTGGTGGGAGACTTCGGCCGTGGATAGGCTACCGGCAAAGCTTTGCCGCCAAGCAATTTAGCTTTCCGGTACGATGCCGTGTAGAAACCAAAGGGTTATGGGTTTTATTAAAACTGCCATACCCATTCCAGGTTAGGTTAAAATTTTGCCTTGTTTATTTTTGCTTGAAAAAGTTTTTGAATGAATCTCAATATTAAATAGCTTTAACTAACTACCTTCGGGGCGAAACAAACCTATGCTGTATTTAAGGTCAAACTAAACAGAACATTCTTTAAACATAAATATTCCCTGTTATTTTAGGGTCTCACGGTAGAACAAGACTATCTCCCACATAATCCTCTGGCAGTAACCCCTTTATGAGCCCTTTGCATACCTATTATTTTGTACACTCGACCTGAATTTTTCAAACGCGAGTTGATAGATCAGTCAGTCAGTCAGTCACCTTTTCCTTTTATATAAGAAAAAGGTGACTGACTGACTGACTGACTGACTGATCTATCAAAGCATAGCTCAAACTACTGGACAGATCGGGCTGAAATTTGGCATGCAGATAGCTATTATGACGTAGCCATCCGCTAAGTAAGGATTTTTGAAACTTCAACCCCTAAGGGGGTGAAATAGGAGTTTGAAATTTGTGTAGCGGACGAAGTCGCGAGCATAAGCTAGTTCTAATAATATAATAACTTACTTCGGTAAAATGGTCAATGTGTTGTCTATTTTGTCTAAAAACTATATATAAAATTGAGTAAAACCTTGTGGGATAGACAAAGATTCCGACCTCAATATCGGAGGAAACACGGTTAAATAAAAAAAAAACCCCCGGCCGGCCGAATAGAAGACCAACGTCGCTTTTGTAGAATATTAATAATTAGTAAAATATGTAGACATAGACCTTCAAAAGTCACATCGTATTTACTTGACCTATCAGCATAATGGTAACGAGGACTTTTAATTAAATTTTCATTTAATTAAAAGTAATCCAGATTCAATTATCTGTCTGTAACAGGCTTAAAGCAACTCGAACCTTAAAATCAGCCGGGCTTTGTGTAATTATATGGCGGAGTGGAGTGCAGTGGCTACCAATATGGCGGATCAACCCATCAAAAGATTAATCCAACGGCCGGCCGGTCCATTTAACCAATTTTAAAGGTACAGAGATTTAGGCGATTTTTTGTTCCGGAAAATTTTAGTTTCCAAACAAGTCTGAATCCACGCCGATATAGTCGCGGGCATTACTAGATAAATTAAACGTCATCAGAAAGTCCGCCCCTGGTTGCCCCTGGGCCAAAGGTGCCCATTAAGCTGGCACTATTGCCACGCTGAATGGCGATGGACAACCTTTGGAGCGCGGATCGCAACCTCTTTCCCTTAATAATTATAAATTAAATTATTTTTTAATTTTTAGTGTTTGTGGCTAGGTATTGAAGTCGGTTTTTATTTTTTTGTAAAAAAAAATTATTTTAACTTTGTCATTGATAGGCTAACCTACCATAGGTTAGGGTTATTATTAACTAGCTGATGCCCGCGACTTCGTTCGTGTGGAATTAGGTTTTTTAAAAACCCCGTGGGAACTGTTTGATTATTATCCGGGATAAAAAGTAGCCTATGTCACTCTCCAGGTCTTTATCTATACCCGTGCAAAAAAGTCAATCCGTTGCACCGTTGCGACGTGTTTGAAGGACAAACCAGTAAACCAACAAACCAATAAACCAACAAACAAACACATTTATAATAGGGGTACTGATTGAAACCTCAATTGTTCTAGGGAGAACCGCCTGATCAACCAACAGATCAACCGACAGTCAACACAGTGCAGTTAGCCGAACAGCCCACAGGTGTCAAAGCGACACCTTTACCCCTTATTGGTGCCGACCATGAACTTTCCTTCAATGTCTCTTGGGACCCACCTTCAGGTAAGTAAGAGTGACATAATATTACTACTTACTTACAAACGCGGCCGAAAGTAATGTACCTACATACATCGGACTTTAGAATGATATTTATTTGGGCTGTGTAGAGCGTTGTCTCTGTCACTCATACCTATATGACGTTTTGTTGGTCTCAACGACAGAAACAGTGCTCTACAAATTTGCTATCTCCTTCTAAAGGTACATTACTTTTTTCCGCGCACTGTAGCTCTTCTTGCCATCGACTTCGGCCACGTGTAGTTTAAACAGGGGCGCCATCATAAGGATTAAGGAGGGGCCATATGACGTTTTGTTGGTCTCAACGACAGAGACAGTGCTCTACAAATTTGCTATCTCCTTCTAAAGGTACATTACTTTTTTCCGCGCACTGTAGCTCTTCTTGCCATCGACTTCGGCCACGTGTAGTTTAAACAGGGGCGCCATCATAAGGATTAAGGAGGGGCCAAAACGTACTCAAAATTGCTGCGTCTTTGGCCACATTATAAAAACCTTTGTGCTCGCGAAAAGAGGCTGTGGTTGTAAGTGAGAGGTTCGCGATAAATTCTGTGACATGTCACGTGGTAGTAACTTTGGATATTTATACCTACATATTATCTAAACTGACTCAGGTCTGATCTGGTAAGAGGCTTCAGCCGTGGCCAAGTGGTGGTGGTGGTGGTGGTTCCTGAACCAGTGTTCCGATACCATGGTGTATAGAAAAAGATCGAGTTCGTTTGCTTAACATCAGAATTCAATCTCACGTACCGTCAGGTGTGATTTCGGTCAAGGACGGTATCCTTACCTAGGTACCTACCTAGAAAAAAGTTATTAAACACAAAAAAGCCTTTCTTTTTGTTTGTCTATTCCCTTTATTGTATTTGGAAAGTAAGATACTTATAAGATGTAAAAGTTACAAAGTAAATAAATGTATGGAGGCAGACTTATCCCGAAAAGGGATCTCTTGTCCAATCATTGAGAGTGAAAAGAACTATGTCCTTTATATGTAGGTATAAATAATTAATTCATAATAATACGAAGTTGAACAACCCATTCTAATTACTTATAATACTTCATCAGCTCATCGCCGGCTCACTACTGAGGACGGGTTTCCTCTCAGAATGGAAAGACCAATATTCCAGCACACTGGCCAAGTGCGGATTGGTAGACTTCACGCACCACCGAGAACATTGTGGCAGTTTTCCTCGCGATGTTTTCCTTTTCCGAAAACTACAACTACAACTTTTGTTCTACATACCAAATATATTTCTGTAAAGTGACATTACACTGTGAACCCAAACACACGACTCGAGACCGAGACACGTGCTTGTGAACCAAAGAGTATGTGTGGACTGATGGTGTGGTTCGCGCGGCGGCAGCGCGGCGTTGCCAAATGTTACAGAGTAGTTACAAGGAGAGAATCTATGTAAAACTAGCTTATGCTCGCGACTTCGTCCGCGTGGACTTCACAAATTTCAAACCCCTATTTCACCCCCTTAGGGGTTGAATTTTCAAAAATCCTTTCTTAGCGGATGCCTACGTCATAATAGCTATCTGCATGCCAAATTTCAGCCCGATCCGTCCAGTAGTTTGAGCTGTGCGTTGATAGATCAGTCAGTCAGTCAGTCACCCTTTACTATTATATATTTAGATATTGAATATTTTGATATTTCATAGTTAAGAAAAAGTCGTTGAACAGAAGTCGTTAGTTTTAATGATAACGACGTGCCGAGAGCTTTCTGATATTTCTTATAGTCCAACCATTTGCATCTTTGGCGACCTGAAACTCTTTTGCCTACCTTCCAAGACTAATCTGGGGAATCAATCATTACATCAATTCATCACCAAATAAATCGGTATATATCATCTACTGCGCAAGTTCAAGATCATAACTCTTTTTCCCGACGCTACCTGTGCTGTATATAAAGGGCATGTAAAGAAAATGAATTGTTTCAGGACACACAGTGCAGGCGTATTCACTGGAGGTCCACAGCGAAACCAATACATTAGACTGTCGTATACAGAACTTTTGTTATGAGACCAACATTCCAGGGGTAAGTAGGTAACCTTTTTTATTAATCTAAATCAGATTCAAGCAGTAAAAACTGGTTCTGACTGAACGCCACTGTTACATTACTAGTTTTAACTCGTATAAACTAGTTTTAAACTTTTAAACTTTTACTTACCTAAATACCAACTGCCGCTTTCCCGATTTTTTTCTTCCCATAAAATGAAATCATCATTGAAATGGAGTCGATCAGTAATAAAAATAATATTTAAGTAGTTTTGTTTATTATTATGGATAACTCACGATTGACCAAAAAATCGTTTATGCCAAAATTGTTTTCACAAAAAAAGACCTAATGGTCCCTAAGGGCGTTTGTGCACTCAAACAGTTTCAGTCAGTACATCCGTACTCGGTTCGTATCCGTGATTTTTCGAAGTGGCCGTCATACAAATACTTACCTACTTTCGTTTCGTATTGTTTTCACGAATCCGTAAAATCACGGATAAGCGCACAAATGCCCTAAGAAGGTTTCCCTATATCTCGTATGCCCCAGTAGACTCATTCTCTCTTTCTCTCTTGTACTCATTTTACTGAAACCCCAGACTCTAGGATTTCAGTACAAAATGAGTTTGCAATTTGATACGTTTAATTACGTTATGTATTTATTTTAATTTGTTACTTACACTTTGGGTCGACGAAGGTTTCGAGATAAACGTGGAAACTGTAATACCTACCTATTTACCTAAAATCGAAATGGTCGAGGCTTAAATCTAAATTTATCTTGGTATCTTCAATCTTGAGTCTTGCAAGATTTATTTCGGCGCTTTGCTGCTTTTGATATAGATATTATAATAGCTGTTCTCATATAATTATTATCTATTGTTTATGTAGATATATACTTGATACAATATACCTACTGAAATAGAAAGGAACAAATACATATATAATAGGTATACACATTTTAGAGAAAATTTGAAACGTAAGTAGTACCTAACTACTACAGGAATTTCAATCATTTTCGAGAAGAATTTTTTTATTTCTATCTACATAATATATTTTTCCTCACAAAAATATAGAATTTACAATGAAAAGACGTGTAGTGTAAAGAAAGAATTTACAATGAAAAGACGTGTAAGTATATGTGTAATATGGAACGTACACAGTAGAGTAGAAGCTTGAATTTAATTTTCCTGAAAGCAAATTCTTGACAGATTGTTTACGCCGTGTTTAAAAATCCGTCAAAGTAGATCTCGCTTGGCTTAAGAATTTGGCGCAATAATTTCAGAAAAAACGCACTGTAGAGAGATTCCAAATCATGGAAAATCTAAATATATAAAAGGAAAAGGTGACTGGCTGATCTATCAACGCACAGCTCAAACTACTGGACAGATCCGTCTGAAATTTGGCATGCAGATAGCTGTTATGACGTAGACATCCGCTAAGAAAGCATTTTTGAAAATTAAACCCCTAAGGGGGTGAAATAGGTAGTCCACGCGGACGAAGTCGTGAGCTTAAGCTAGTATATTATATGCTCCACATGACATAGAATACTTCTAGGTACAAAAGGATCCTGAACAAAGACATGTAAATAAATAGCGACTCTTCTTCTTCTTCTTCTTCTCTCTCTGGGCTGGTTTCCGCACTTAAACGTTTCGGACGGACAATAGCGACTCTTGTTACGAGGCTACAGCTATACTTAGTGAAATTTAGCTCGCACAGAGCTGCTGCCTAAAATTTAATGAACTCTATATCCCTCTGTCATAAGAGACAAGATTTTCATGAGTGTGGTCGAAGGGGGCGCCGTCCATAGATATAATTCTTGGATCATCATCATACGATCATGACCTTGAGTTAAAATTTTCTCCGCTACTATAATATTGTAGACTGCAATTCAAAGTTGGATTTTACATACCTGCTGATCATACCTAGGTGTTTTGGCTAAATTGGTAATCAGCTAAAGAACTAATGAGATTTGAAGTAGGTACCCCTTTGAAGTAGACCAGAGTTCTAAGGCGGCCTGCCTCTTCCGCCCCTTCTTAGTACCCACCTAATGGCCTCACTCAACACTTTGCCCATAACAGATAAAGTACCTATTGCAAGGCATCACTAAGGTCTGTACCCGTGCGTAGTCGAAATTCCACGGATACGTACGAAACTATTTGCCTCCTCATTTCTAATTCGAACCGCTAGGATATCGAACGCTCTTCTAGCATCATTTTTTTCCTCCAATTTTAATATGGGTACCTTCAAATCATGGGTACCTGCCTCTTAAGTCTGCATCATCACTTGCCACCAGGTTTGATTGCAGCCAAGCACTATAGTCTATTAATTAAAAAGAGTAATTAATGACGGTGTTTCTCAGGATTCCCTCTGGAGTTTGATCCCGGCACGCCCTAGTCCAGCTACCGATGGTTGCGCGGTCAGGCCAGGCTGTGCCTACTGGATCATGCTGATCGCCAGTCCCGGGGATGGGCACTCCTATGCGGAATTGCATGTCAAACTTGAAGGTGAGTGTAGTTCTCAGGATTCCCTCTGGAGTTTGATCCCGGCACACCCTAGTCCAACCACAGATGGTTGCGCGATCAGGCCAGGCTGTACCTACTAGATCATGCTAATCGCCAGTCCCGGGGATGGGCACTCCTATGCGGCATGGCATGTCAAACTTGAAGGTGAGTGTAGTTCTCAGGATTCCCTCTGGAGTTTGATCCCGGCACACCCTAGTCCAGCCACAGATGGTTGCCCGGTCAGGCCCGGCTGTGCCTACTAGATCATGCTGATCGTCAGTCCCGGGGATGGGCACTCCTATGCGGCATGGCATGTCAAACTTGAAGGTGAGTGTAGTTCTCAGGATTCCCTCTGGAGTTTGATCCCGGCACACCCTAGTCCAGCCACAGATGGTTGCGCGGTCAGGCCCGGCTGTGCCTACTAGATCATGCTGATCGTCAGTCCCGGGGATGGGCACTCCTATGCGGAACTGCATGTTAAACTTGACGGTGAGTGTAGTTCTTAGGATTCCCTCTGGAGTTTGATCCCGGCACACCCTAGTCCAACCACAGATGGTTGCGCGGTCAGGCCAGGCTGTGCCTACTGGATCATGCTAATCGCCAGTCCCGGGGATGGGCACTCCTATGCGGAATAGCATGTCAAACTTGAAGGTGAGTGTAGTTCTCAGGATTCCCTCTGGATACATGTCAAACTTGAGAATGATTGTCAGGATTCTCTCTAGAGTACGTCTCACTTTATAAAATTTTATTGGAATTTTAAAACCCATTTTATTGTACTCCTTCCTTCCTGTGTTTCATTACTCCTTGCTGATTGACTGTTAAAATTCAAATGTAATCTGCGGCCCAGGTGGGAGCGGGTGCGTCCTGCGGGGCGGCCATGCCAATTCCAATTTCTTGTAAATGTTAAAAGTTGTTTTACACACCCACTCCTAACTGGGCCGCAGACTTACAGTTTAGCGAGATGGCTAAAATGTACTAAAAACTCACTAAAAGGGTATCAACGATTCAATCCACAGTTTGTTCACAGAATGCGTAGCAGGCATATGCTCGTGTGCGCACGCGGCGCGCCTGCCCGTGCCTGCAGTGTCCGCCAAGATCATGTCCATCCATGGAGATCTGTTCGTGAACGTCAGCTGGTCCCTCCCCGTCCCGTCAGAACCACTTAGACTGCCTCCGAGATTGAGGAAGCAGTATTATCTTATCAGGTACTTTACTCATCTATGCTAATTATCATCATCATCAGCTGGTGGACATCCACTGTTGGACATAGACCTTCCGTAAAGAGCACCACCACACCCAATCCTCATCCAGCCACTTCCCGCCGGCCTCTATTTCGTCGGTCCATCGTGCTGGAGGGCGTCCCACATTACGCTTGCTTACGCGCGGTCTCTACTCTAGGATTTTTTATAGCTGGGAAATGCCTTTACGCATCCTCCCCCCAGCGACTGGGTCACGGGAACACCCAGTGTTCGGGGGTTCAATGTTCAGGTGTTAATGAGATATGTTTCCAGCGCAATAGCAATTTGCGGGTCTTATAAAACGTTAATAATAACGGAATCATATTTTGGAGAAATTTTTCGTTTATGTTGGCTAATACTGGAGGCAGCTCTAAAGTTACTTTACGGTTAAAATACATACAGTTAACGTTAACTTGTAAGTTAACGTTAGCTGTACGGAAAACTACCAAAATTATGTGGATATGTCATCACGACGTTTACCTATGTCTAACTTTCAAGACAAACTAAATGACAGGTTAATAATAGTTAACGTTAACTTGGAATATTAGTCTAGAGCCTTGACGCTCAAATAAACGTACTCTGGTGTTCCGTACAAAAACAAGGAACCCTTATTTACTTAATTACAAAGTTAAACTCGATAAGGGCCTCTATGTAAGAACCCGTTTTGGGACCTTTTACTTTTTTACTCTTTTCATTTAGGTAGGTACCTACTTAACAATATGAAGCTAAGGGTGAGATCTATAGAGCGCAATCTAACTTTACTTAGACTTAAGTCAGAGTTAAAACGAGACAGAGCTATATCTCTCATATAAATCTGTCTCGTTTTAACTCAAACTTAAGTCTGACCAAAGTCAAAGTGCGTTCTATAGATTTCATAAGAGCTATATGTAAGTATTGATTTTTATAGACAAGTAGAACCCACGCTACTAAAATGAGTATATTCAAATAAGAAGAAAATATTTTATAATTTATATTCAAGCCGCGAAATTTCTTTACGTAAATTGAATTTTGTCTCTTTTGAAGTCTATCGCAAAACAAGTTATTGCCTACCTACTTAAAGATACCTACAAAATAAACCTAAAGTAATCACGTAACATATTATTATTTACTATCCAGTGTCCATCCTCTTATATGTAGGGTTGCCAATCGGCATCTTATTGAGATTATTCAAAATTATAAAATTGCCAACTATTTACGTGTACCTACTTACAAGCATTATTAAGCTGTGTAACAAAATAAGAAGGTATTTTGTGTCTATGTGGCAATTTCATAAAAATCAAGTGGAAACATACCATTATTAAGGCTTTGTTATATTTTGTTCACAGCATAGGCAAAGAAATAGTTAGACCGAACGCACACCACGGCCGAGCATGGTACCCTCACATAGTCACACGTCAATTTGACGCTCTCGGCTTCGTTGTTGTACCTGAAACTTTACAGTGGAGGCTGCTACCAATAACCGAGCGGAGCGGAGGGCGGAGCGGGCACGGCGTAGATGGGCCTACACGGAGTATCGTACTAGATGTGAAATTAGAAGCGCGTGTCAGCTTGGTAGATGAACGAGGCTGCGTGGGACCAGCAGGAAATACTACCGCTTACGGTTTGTAGTATTTTTTTCTAAAATTAATCGTCCGAGCATGGTAGTCAATGTTATCGGTTTGACGCTCGGTTTCGTTATCATACCTACCTAAAACACTGCAATATAAGTTAGGTACTATCAATAACCGAGCAGGACGGGAAGCGGGGGGTTGATGGGCCCACATGGAATATCGTACTAGATGTGAAATTAGAGGCGCGTGTCAGCTTGGTAGATGAACGAGGCTGCGTGAGACAAGCAGGAAACACTACCGCTTACGGGTTGTACTATTTTTACCGATGACGATTAATCGTCATCGGTTTGAAGCTGCTTGTTTCGGTTTCGTTATCATCGGTACTACGAGTAAGTATAACGTAGACATCCGCTAAGAAAGGATTTTTGAAAATTCAATCCACAAAGGGATAAAACAGTTATGTTATAATATTGTTTCAGATCCTTCAGTACCAAAAACTTCAATGCCAGTACCAGGTTTCCAATTCCAAGTAAGTTATTTTTTTTCGATGGCATCTCCAATAGACTGACGAATGTCAAAAGAACTTAACTGATGACACTTTTTCAAATAACAGGCTCTCTGGGCAGTGTTCGGCGGTGCCTGTGTGCTTGCGATGGTCGCGATACTAGCGTTCAGCGCTCGAGCGGTGAAGCGTGTGCTGAAGGAATTCCGCCCGGAGCCCGTGCCCGCTGCGCTACAGCCACTAAGACCGCGCCCGAATTGGTTTCCGCTAGACGCGTGAGTACCTAGCATTAAGTTTTTAATTAGTCTGTCCGATTTACCGTTGTTAATTAAATAGGGTTTCATACAAGTTTGTGTAAAAAGAGACCCTGAAGGTTAGGTAGGTAATTTACTCATATTTCAATTAACCATTTTTATTGAACGTACCTATAGCCCGCGAAATAGCAATCAGGAAATAAGGCGGAGGGGGGGGGGGGGGGGGGGGGCACCCTACACACCCGCACGTGACTCGCGCTCGCCCGCACCGGTTTAGCGCGGGGGCTGTGCGGGTGTGCGGGACGTTTCCTCCCCGATTGCTGTCTCTGCTTTTTTGTGCTTCAAATATTTGGAGCACAAGCCTCGATGCACGTTGTTGGAATAGGACGTAAGGCCAGGGGATTCAAATCCCACCCCAAAATAAAATTTTAGTGTTTTCCCATGACAGTGAATTTGCTATGTAGGACGTTTTGATGCTTAACCAAGTTTTATTTACGTGCGGCGATAGCCTTGTGGTTAACACGTCAGACTTCTATTCGGGAGGTCCGGGTTCGATCCTAGGCACGCACCATTTAATTATATGGGGCTATGGGTGTTTTAATTAAATATCACGAGGTGAAGAAAATCATCGTCAAGGGAAACAACAAACCTGCATGGCTGAGTCTTCTCCATAATATCCTCAGGAAGGTATGTGAAGTCTGCTAATGAGCACTTGGCCGGCGTGGTAGACTAAGGCCTAAACCCTTCTCATTCTGAGAGCGAGGAGAGACCCGTTCTCAGTAGTGGGTCGGTGATGGGTTGATGGTAGGTAATTGCTTTAATGTAGGTACTTACATCGGCCTTTAGAATGACATTTCTGCTTTATAGAGCGTTGTCTCTGTCACTCATACCTATATGACGTTTTGTCGGTCTCAACGACAGGGATAACGCTATAAGTACATTACTTTCGGCCGCGTTCTATAAGTAAGTAATTGAGATGGCAATCGGGCTATGAGGCAGTGGGAGGCCCCGCACACCCGCACGTCACCCGCGCTCGCCCGTACAGGGTTAACGCGGGAGCTGTGCGGGTGTGCAGGGCGTTCCCTCCCCGATTGCCATCTCGACCTGTCACGTACTTTACCTACTTACACTAAACTAACCTGCATACATGTGTAAGTGTAACTACATGCATGTGTAAGTGTAACTACATGCATGTGTAAGTGCGTGTGCGTTTGTTTGTTTTTTTAATAACTTTAGAATTATAATTATGCGTCTCAATTTAAATTACTGTAGAGATGTGTACAACAGAATTAGCCACAATCTCTGACCGATTTCGCAGTCATTACACAAGAGATAGGATCGACGGATCGGCGGAAGTTATCGGCCCATTGTGTCGGTTCGATTCCCGGCTGATGTTATCTCCGCGAGCTGATTTGAATACGGTAGCTTTCTACTGTTTTTCTCATGAGTTTGCTTTTGTAAGACCATGTTACGAGATCATTATAATTTTTTTTTGGGAAGTTAGCTCATACCTGCGACTTCGTACGCGTGGACTACAAAAATTTCAAACCCCTCTTTTACCCCCTAAGGCTAAGGGCGGTTACGCACTCATCCGATCCGAGTCTATGAAAATACATTCCGAAGTATCCAGAACTATATTCATCATGATCAACCCATCGCCGGCTCACTACAGAGCACGGGTCTCCTCTCAGAGTGAGAAGGATTTTGGCCATAGTCTACCACGCTGGCCAAGTGCGGATTGGCAGACTTCACACACCTTGGAGAACATTATGGAGAACTCTCAGGCATGCAGGTTTCCTCACGATGTTTTCCTTCACCGTTAAAGCAAGTGATATTTTAATTACTTTAAAACGCACGTAACTCCGAAAAGTTAGAGGTGCGTGCCCAGGATCGAACCCCCGACCTCCGATTGGAAGGCGGACGTCGTAACCACTGGGCTACCACAGCTTAGAACTATATTACTACTAGATTATAACTAGATGTGTTTTATATCCGTATTTTCACGGATTCGGATCGGATGAGTGCGTGATCGCTCTTAGGGGTTGAGGGTTGAATTTTCAAAAATCCTTTCTTAGCGAATGCTTACGTCATAATAGCTATCTGCAATCTGCATGTCAAATTTCCACCCAATCCGTCCAATAGTTTGAGTTGAGCGACGTACGTCGATAGATCGTTCAGTCAATCAGTCAGTCAGTCAGTCCGTCAATCACCTTTTCCTTTTATATATTCAGATTTGTAAGTTTAAAATTTCCATTCAATCCGTCCAATAGGACTTGTGCGACGTACGTCGATAGATCAGTCAGTCAATCAGTCAGTCAGTCCGTCAATCACCTTTTCCTTTTATATTATATTCAGATATGTAAGTACATCAATTATAGAAGAATTTAAAAAAAATCATACCGTAGCCCGAGGAATGTACCGTCACATTCTAAAATAACGAAATATTTTCGCAAGTTGCGACTGTGAGCGTACGAAAACTTCACATAGGCCACTCAGTCGCTCGCACAATGATCCATTATGCAAGTGGCGCCTTAAAGCTTGAAACGCACACAACGCGTGACGGAGCTCCTGCAAGAAGCTATAATACAAAGGATCAATGGCCAAGAATAAAAATAAATATAAAATAAAAATCTTTTTTATTCAAATAAACTATTACAAGTACTTTCGAATAGTCGGATGCATCTACCACTGGTTCGGAATGCCTTTCCTACCGAGAAGAAGAACAAGAACCGGATTGCATAACAGTAGGTGGTGTCAAAAAAATTCGTGCTTACTACGCTTGCGCTATTCATTCATATTTAATCCCTTAATACTATCTCATTTATATATTATCTTTATGTATTAACACCCTGGTACATAAGAAATGACGATATTCACCAGGACTTAAAAATTTAATAAGTATGTTACAAAGTTATCGGCTTCATCAATCAAGAAAAACTTAATTAAGATGGATAATATCATAGTATACCTTTTAATTTAAAGTTAAAGTAAAACTACTAATTATCCAAAAATTAGACTATTCAATTGTTTTTGATCGTAGTTCATTAAGGCACTCAGTAATAAGAAAAAAATCGTATGTTTGTACACAAACTAACTCTGGCAGAGCTAAGTTTGGTATTTATTTACTAATCTTACTCCTACTTATCATATTAAAAAACAAAATTTTACTTATAGAAGAAGCAAAAAAATTTGTACTCATGAGATGGCTACACCATGTTGGATTTGGTAAAAAAAATATTCAAAAATATTCAACGACTTTTGTCTTGCAGTTGTTAACGAACCGTGTAACTACCGCTCGCGCCATGCGTTGTGTTTGTATCAGCCTTCGACGAGCCGCCGATGCAATGGCGATGATTTAACGATTATTATTTTCATTATTATAATATCGTTTTTGATTGCTTTTAGTTTTATTGCTTAATGTATAAACTTTATAGATAGCTACTTGAGGAGAGAAAGGAGAGTGAATTACAAGAACTTACAATGCCTTCAAAAGGAAATGGCTGGACCTCTAAGTTTAGACTCCGTTTGAGAGATTTTCTTCACGTATGCTTTACGCATATTTTAGACTTTAGTACAATTTTATACCTACTCTTTATCGAAGGCTTTACTCTTTAGGATTCCTGAAAGTGGACGAAGTCGCGGGTATCATTTAGTAGTATAAGTAATATCTTTCATTCATGTTTTTGTAGATTCGTTATGCTACAACTTATCAGCTCTTGACTTCTCTAATCATCATCATGATTAACCTATATTGCCGGCTCACTACTGAGGACGGGTCGCCTCTCAGAATGAGAAGGCTTTGGCCATAGTCTTTCTCGCTGGCCAAGTGCGGATTGCGATTTTCTCTAATATTATTGAGCTAATAAGGCTGCCATGAGACCACTAGACTATCACGAGCCGTGTTGGCCTAGTGTTTAAGACGCCCGCCTTCTATTCGGGAAGTCGTGGGTTCGATCCCGGGCATGCACCTCTAACTTTTCCGAGTTATATTATTATAGAATAGAATAGAATTTATTTGCTGAATATTAGTATATAGGATGTTTACAATAAGTTATAAGTTTCTTTAACGGTGAAGGAAAAAATCGTGAGGAAACCTGCATGCCTGAGAGTTCTCCATAATGTTTTCAAAGGTGTGTGAAGTCTGCCAATACGGACTGGGCCAGCGCAGCTTCACATACTATGACCCTGAGAGGAGACCCGTGCTATTTACCTAGTGGGCCGGGGATGGGTTGATCATGATGATTAAGGCAACAAATTGCCCTTTAGTACAAACCGTCTGATCAACTAGGCACCCTACAGCGAGTGGGCGGTTATGATGCCTATCATGGCAACCTAGCACAGCGTGAAGTGGTGAATACATAAGGGAATGACATTCAAACTCTTGTAATAGGTAATGATTGCAAAATGATCTCACGATATTGTGACGTCATTATGCTCATATTGGTTTAGAATAATGGAGAACAATAAATTTTGAAATTCGTCTTTTTTAGGGTTCCGTACCTCAAAAGGAAAAACGGAACCCTTATAGGATCACTCTGTTGTCTGTCTGTCTGTCTGTCTGTCAAGAAACCTACAGGGTACTTCCCGTTGACCTAGAATCATGAAATTTGGCAGGTAGGTAGATCTTATAGCTGATATTTGGGGAAAATCTGAAAACCGTGAATTTAGAGTTAGATCACACAAAAAAAATTAAATTGTGGTCATGAACTAATAATTAGTATTTTCAACTTTCGAAGTGAGTGACTATATCAAGTGGGGTATCATATGAAAGGTCTTCACCTGTACATTCTAAAACAGATTTTTATTTATTTTTATGCATCATAGTTTTTGAATTATCGTGCAAAATGTCGAAAAATACGACTGTAGTACGGAACCCTCATTGCACGAGCCTGACTCGCACTTGGTTTTTTTAATGTTACAATACAATACAATTTTAATGGTCTAATTACCTACTTAATGTAGTAATCATGCCCGTGTGGAATCAAAAATACTGACTGCATTTCCGCGTTGAACTCAGTAGGTAACTGTTTACTCGCTTTTGCCAGTATGTAACTTGATGGCCAATGTAATTATTAGGTTTTTAAGGGCACGTTTTTTGCTTCAATACTAATAATTGTACTTACATTTTTGTAGTAATAAAACCTTAGGGAAAGTATGCCACCTATATATAAATTATTAAAATAAGTAATCATAATTGAATAAGTTGAATTTCATTTTTCAAGAGCAACCGCCGAGTTTCTTGCTGGTTCTTCTCGGTAGGAACGGCATTCCGAACCAGTGGTAAATTAAAACTACCTGACTATTCATAAGTACTTGTAAAAAGTTTACATGAATAAAAAAAACATTCTATTCTATTCTATTCTATCCATTTAGGAAAAAACTAGCTTATGCTCGCGACTTCGATCGCGATTTCATCCCTTTAGGGGTTGAATTTTCAAAAATCCTTTCTTAAAGGATGCCTATGTCATAATAGCTATCTGCATGCCAAACAGCCCGATCCGTCCAGTACTTTGAGCTGTGCGTTGATAGATCAGTCAGTCAGTCTGTCACCTTTTTCTTTTATATGCTTATGCTTTTCTAGCTTATGCTCGCGACTTCGTCCGCGTGGACTACACAAATTTTAACCCCCTATTTCACTCCTTAGGGGTTGAATTTTCAAAAATCCGTTCTTAGCGGATGCCTACGTCATAATAGCAATCTGCATGCCAAATGTCAGCTCGATCCGTCCAGTAGTTTGAGCTGTGCGTTGATAGAACAGTCAGTCAGTCAGTCAGTCAGTCACCTTTTCCTTTTATATATTTAGATGTCATAATCCACCTCGAGTTTATGACACGAGAGGTCAGAAAAGGTAATCAATGTCACAAAGGTTTGAATGCAAATCAGCATTAGCACTCGGTTTCCCAATAGGCAGAGGTACATATAAAACATTTGATGGTCAATTAGGCACTTGAAAAAATGTCAAGCCTTTTGAGATGGAACTGTATGTAAGGTCGTTCGTCACTTGCGAAAGAAATGAAATCATTACGAGTAAATAATTATAAAATACTAGCTGACCCGGCGAATTTTTTTAAATTTTTCTCTCCGTAAGAACCATCCGCGTATTTCAAGGAATATTATAAAAAAAGAAGTAGCGAAATTGGTTAAGCTGTTCTCGAGATTTGCGATCAGCAACACATTCAGCGATTCATTTTTATATATTTAGAAGACAGATCAAAAATTGCGGAACCGGCAGGATTCGAACCTGCTTCTCCCCTGGGTATCGCGCCCGTAGCGCGATCGACCAACTAGGCCACGGTTCAGTTTTTTTTAAATTTATAGACTAGCGCTGAGCTGTGCGTTGATAGATCAGTCAGTCACCATTTCCTTTTATATACGCGACTTCATTCGCGTGCAGGTTTTTAAAAATCCCGTAGGAACTCCTTGATTTTCCGGGATAAAAGTAGCCTATGTCCTTCCTTGGGATGCAAGGTATATAATTATGTGTACCAAATTTCGCCAAAATCGGTTGAACGGATGGGCCGTGAAAAGCTAGCAGACAGATAGACAGACACACTTTTGCATTTATAATATTAAATGGATATGGATTTATAAGGATGCTTCTGAACTAAAACAATTAAAAACTAAACTAATTAAATACTAACTTGGTATTTAGTGACTTGTTTGTCTCTAGGTTTCTATAGGTTTCTATTCATTGATTCCGAAGTGGTTTCGAAGACTCTTACATTGAAGAGTATTTAGATTTGATTGACAAAGTTATTCAATTTACCAATAAAGTTATTATGGTTTACAAGACTAACGGTATTGAAAAAAATCTCGTCCCTGTGAGCCTGCAAGATTGCTCTGTATAGACGTCTACATCAACCGACTGTATGAAGTACTTAAGGCTGTGGTTCCATCGTGAGCTACCGCCGACTACCCAGTTACTCCATGTTGCTTACCCAGTCTAAACCGATTTTGATGGCATCACACCTAACCTAAAAAAGAATTAGCATCCGCACGAGACCTTTCATTTATAACAACATGAACTTTCATCTGTCTTTTATATCTAAGTATTTGTGAAATTAACAGAGAAAAAATCTCGTCCCTGTGGGCCTGCAAGATTGCTCTGTACAGACGTCTACATCAACCGACTGTATGAAGTAAGTCTTTAGGCTGTGGTTACATCGTGAGCTACCGCCGACGACCCAGTTACTCCATGTTGTTTACCCAGTCTGAGCCGATTTTGATGGCATCACACCTAATGTAAAAAAGAATTAGCATCCGTACGAGACCTTTCATTTATATCAACATGAACTTTCATCTGTCTTTTATATCTTAGTATTTGTGAAATTAACAGAGAAAAAATCTCGTCCCTGTGGGCCTGCAAGATTGCTCTGTACAGACGTCTACATCAACCGACTGTATGAAGTAAGTCTTTAGGCTGTGGTTACATCGTGAGCTACCGCCGACGACCCAGTTACTCCATGTTGTTTACCCAGTCTAAGCCGATTTTGATGGCATCATATCTGATGTAATAAAAGATTAGCATCCGCACAAGACCCGAGATTAGTATCAACTTGAACTTTCATTTCTCTGTTGTAATCTAGGTTAAGGTGAAAGACCTAACAATAACAAGTGAAACATGTAAAATGCAACTTCCCCTGGTGGCCTAACCCTAAAACCTATCTAAGAACTTGATCTGAAAAGAGTAAGAAAAACGGCATAAAAATTGGATTTGTAATGGGTCTAGCCATTTTAAATGCAACACACCTCTCGCCGTAAATTTATTTTTATATGCATTATAATTTTTGAATTTTCGTGCAAAATGTCGAAAAAATACGACTGTAGTACGGAACCCATGCTGCGCAAGCCTGACTCGCACTTAGCCGGTTTTTTTTGAGACTAGGTACCTACTATTCTATACTAACATAAGCACTAAATACACTGCGTTCGCTGCGTGCGGCTGGTTGGACTTAATATGCGATCATCATAAATCACTAGTAGGAAATTAACCTGAGAGTACAGACCTTTATTGAGAATAGGTTAGTTATTAGGTAAGTAGTGCATTTCACTACATTTGCTTACGAAGTCATGTCCGATTTGATGGCTTTGATCACAATGACGTAAACGATCTATGATTTACCTACGGATCTAGAATACTGATCGGTTTACTTCACTGTAATTTCTATTGATATTGTGTAATATCTTTAGAATTTTAGCTGTAAATAGCTTATGCTCGCGACTTCATCCGCGTGGACTACACAAATTTCAAACCCCTATTTCACCCCCTTAGGGGTTGAATTTTCAAAAATCCTTTATTAGCGGATGCCTACGTCATAATAGCTATCTGCATGCCAAATTTCAGCTCGATCCATAGAGATAGGCTCGATCCGTCTAGTAGTTTGAGCTGTGCGTTGATAGATCAGTCAGTCAGTCAATCTTTTTATATATTTAAAGATTCGCTCGAGGGTTATCTGGAACATAATAAGCAATAATCAATTTATTCTGTAAAGTTGTTGGCAACGCTGACTCAGCGGGGAGATAATTAAAAAGCCGTATACATTAACAACAACAAGTGCATTATACATTAATTTTAATTATTGGCTTTTGGTCATGCGATAAGCGACAGATTATGACTAAAACATCTCCGGTTGTTTTTAATATATTAAAATAAACTGCACATAAAAATAAATTGATTAATTCATTAAATAATAGGTAAATAAACAAATCTTTATTTGCAAAAAGATTTGTCACAAAAAATTTGACTAATAACAAAATATAACCTGACAATTAATAGAAACTGCTTTTATTAATACTTAAAAATATACCAACTTTGAGAGCCTTACCTGTAAAGTTGTGATTTTTCACTAGGGGCTATAAACGTAGGAACAATCGAATCGATATTACGTAATTTTTTTGCCACTGGTAGTACAATACCCCTGCAAATCTCATAGACAGACCTTGTTTTGTAGCAACTTCACAATTTCTAGTCGTCAATTCGCGATCTTATCACGCGTCCTACAAAATAAAAATAAAACATTACGTATTAAATTTTGCAAGCCTACAAGCTACAAGTCGCCTTAGTCCAGTGTTATTATATGTTTCAAATCATACGTTTCACATATCGCTGCTTCAGCGATGAAAGTGTGGCTTAAAGAATAGTACCTTCTATTAAATAAAATTCCTCTTAATATTATGTATTCAGTGAATGAACTCCAAACATTTTATAATGCCACTTAAGCTACTACTAATGCTCTCTTTGCCAACGATTATGTTATCAAGTAGGTATGAGTCCATCTTACATGCATCGGCGAGAAAAAAGAATATGGATTATGTTGAAACTTAATTTACATTGCATGTGGTCCAAGATAAAAGCTTTTGAGAAAGTAAGTAAAATAGTAAACAATTGTTGTCAGCTTGTTTTTCTATCACAGACGATTTTAGTACAATTTTTTATTATTTCTTCCTGAAATTAATAAAGACTATCACAAGTGACAGTAAAAAAAGCGGTGAAAGCCTGGTGGTTAAGACGTCCGCCTTCTTTTCGGAAGGTCGGGGTTTGATCCCAGGCACGCACCTCTAACTTTTTGAAGTTATGTGCGTTTTTAAAAACGATTAAATATAACTCGGTTTAACGGTGAAGGAAAACATCGTGAGTAACCTGCATGCCTGAGAGTTCTCTATGTTCTCAAAGGTATGTCAAGTCTGCCGATCCGCATTAGGCCAGCGTGGTAGACTATGGCCTAAACCCTTCTCACTCTTAGAGAAAAGTCTAAAATATAATAAAATAAAATCAGCTAGAGTGGAGAGTCGCAAGAGGTGTGTGCATTTACGTCACTCGTATTTTTACCTATTTAAAACTCTTCTCTTATGACGATTTTTGGGCCTCGTGCGAATCTCCGGCCATGTGAGTGGTGTTTATGGGAAACAAAAATTACACAAATCGATCCAGAAATCTCAAAGAAATTGGTATACATTACATACATACACGTATTTCTCCGAGGTTCTTAATATTTCCAATCTTATAAGTTCTCAATACTATTATTTCTCAATATTTTGTTCTCTACATTTAATAGAAAAAAAATACTCATCGAATTGAGAATCTCCTCCTATTTTGAAATCACTATTTTGTGTTTTTTACACAGTGCGCAATCAAAAGCTTTACCTTTATAACTTGGACCGATAACGTTTACATTCAAACAAGATGTACCTACACCTCAGTACAGTACGCGGCAGAAAATAATGTACATTGACCTTTAGGATGAGATTTCGGAGAGCGTTTTTGTAGAGCGTTGTTTCTGTCATTCATACCTATGTGATGTTTTGTCGGTCTAAACAACAGAGACAATGCTCTACAAAACCGCTACCTCTTTCTGCCCGCCTTCCACTGCGAGCGGAGCGGACTCTGTACGGATTACGTTGAGCTCGCTTTGGTGAATTTTATAGAAGTGCTTCCACTGTAAAAAAATTAGCGAAGCGGATATAGGTCGATGTACAATACTTTCTGCCGTGTACTGTACGTAGATGTACTGACCATTATTTGGGAGCGACCTGGCGTGTGTTTTAGAATAGTATACGTAACAAATATACCCTGCAACGGATGTTTAATGCAATGGTTAATGCACGTGTGCATTGCGATTGAGATTTGAGATACATATTATGATATGAGTTTGAGCAATACGTAAGTAATGTCTAATTTGTGTTGGGAAATTACATTCTCTGACCGGACCGCCGTTTCTTATGACTTGCATAAATTTAAAACCACGGAACTTTAAATACATAGCAATGTACATTACTCATACCTAGTTACATAAATAATAACGTCTACTCACAGAGGGGAAGACCTATGCTTGGAAGTGGAGATTCTCTACAGTCAAACTCAACAGTCAGTCTTACAGTCAAACAAAATTGTGGGGCTGTTTAGCTGTCCCTGGTTCTCCCACGGATCTCCTCATTTCTAATTTGATGGCGGCCATCAAATTAGAAATGAGGAGATCCGTGGGAACCAGGGTAACCGACGTAGCGAAACAGCCCCCAATTTTGTAAGAAAAACATATTCATCGGTATAGATATAAGGTGACCCGAATTGGAGGATGATTTTGGAGGGTCCGAAATCGGATTAGTATAACCTTTTACTTTACTTTGTCTAGGAAAGCACTTAGCTGGATAGAATTACGCTTTTAGGTATATTTAAAATGTTAACTGTCAACTGATAAGTTTGTAATATTTAAATATAACAACATGCTTTATCGGTGAAGGAAAACATTGTGAGGAAACCTGCATGCCTGAGAGTTCTTCATTTTGAGAGGAGACCGTGCTGGGTAAACGGTGAGTTGTTGATTAAGATCGCAATCACCTCTGATGGTCTTACATTTTCTCGCCATTGGCGTACACTCCTTACTAACATTGATAAATGCGGAAGTGTGGTCTGAAGAGCTTTTTGACCTCATTTCACCCTCCTATTTCTACAACCGCACTGTGCGCCACCGTAAGCAATTTCACCCTCACCGCCTGGGTGTCTGGTGCACTACGACCGTCCGTTGTGTCAGATCCTTCTTTCCGCAAATTGTCGAATCAAGTCCCATCGGCGGTGTTAAAAAACAAGTGTGTATGTATGTCTGTCTGTCTGCCTTTCCAAGGATCCGATCTTGATGGGTATTGGGTTGGGTACAAGGATAGCTTACATCCATCGATATAAATGACAAGATATGGTCAAAGCGAACAAAATGTTTCACAGTTTTGAAACCAAATAAATCAGCACCACCTCTTAGATACTAATAATGAATGTCCCGTTTGAAATCCACACGTCACTGAGGTTGCATTGGTGCTATAGCACCAATGAGTCGGTGCCATTTTCTTTGTTCAATTACCCTGTCCATACGAAGTAATCCTATAAGTCAATGCTTACATCCGGATTCCCGAGGAAGGACATAGGCTATTTTTGGTCCTGGAAAATCAAAGAGTTCCCACGGGAATTTTCTTTTCTATTAGTTAGCCTGCGATGGCTTGAAATGATGACGAATAAATTGTGATCTCCGAGACATGGAGGAGAGGTTTAAATGCCAAATTCGGAGTTCGGACCTCCAAAGTTCATCCGAGCCGAATGCATTATGACACGTGAATTTAATAGCGAATGCCATGTTTATTAGACACTGCATACTAACTCGATTAGAACCAAGCGAACGGCAAAATTTGCGAAACAGCCAAAAACCACAAAAAACATTAAAGGCTTAGGCACACAAAATGCGCGACGACAGTGACGCGAGACGTCAACGTGACTAACGCGTTTCAAAAATAATTATAAAAAATGATGTTTACAAATCTATTAGTTGTATCTAATGAAATGGCCTAAGAGCCAGCGTATGCCAGACCTTCGTTATTTTATAAAAGCTGAAAGTTTATCTGCGTATTGTCCCCAACACTGGGAGTTTGTTTGGATCATGGTGGCTTTGGGATATAACAGGTAGGTGTAAAAAATCTTAAAAGTATAAAGTCTATTTTTTTATTCTCATTTAAATAGCTGAGTCACTAGTGTGACTATGTGGCTCTCGTAAGTCTACACAATATTATTCAAATAGTAAATACTACTTATTTATTAATTATTTCTGGGACTTTCTGGGGTTATTCAAGGGGCGGACCAACAAATTCCTACAAGGCCGGCAACGCATCGGCAGTTCCTCTGGTGCTACAAATGTTCATGGGCAGCGGTAATCACTTAACATCAGGTGACCCGCCTGCTCGTTTGCTCGCTATCTCTATTTTTTAAAAAGACTTATGTTATTACGTACCATCTTATACATACGTTTTGCTGCCTCGGTCGTCGGGTTCGCCAAAATAATATTTATGTTTCCGAAATAAATGAGTATTTATATATTTATTTATTTACAGCTTACGTCATGCGTAATGTTTGACGCGCTTTGTGTGTCAGAGCCTTAAAAGCGAATGGCGGCTCGTATTTGAAGCACTATGCTAATTTACACCAATGCAATAGCCCATGCAATGCCAAACCCACTAGCTAGCTACGTGAAACGTCACAATTTTGAGACACTCTTCACATAACTCACGGGATTATAAGTGGCCGCAAACATTCCTCACATTCCAAAGACTAAGTATGCATATTTCTGTGACTAAACTGCTGTTAATTGCAAAAATACTTTTGAGTAATCGTCGAGTCAAAAACGATTGCCCTTAAAAATCAGAACATACCTGCTAAGCGATTGCGGTAGAATGACAGCTACAATGTGACGATCGCAATCACCTCTGATTGGTTGACGCTCGCTCACTATTGGCTACAATGCATTGTTGCACCAAGAATCGCATAATTTTTTTTATTTTTTTTATTTTTATTCAGATACAAGTTAGCCTTTGACTGCAATCTCACCTGGTGGTAAGTGATGATGCAGTCTAAGATAATAGCGGGCTAACCTGGAAGGGGTATGGTAGTTTTTATTAAACCCATACCCCTTTGGTTTCTACACGGCATCGTACCGGAACGCTAAATCGCTTGGCGGCACGGTTTTGCCGGTAGGGTGGTAACTAGCCACGGCCGAAGCCTCCCACCAGACCAGACCAGAAATTTAGAAATTATAAAATTCCAAACCCCTGCCAGGAATCGAACCCGGGACCTCCCACTATTAAGACCACAGCGCTCACCACTGCGCCAGGGAGGTCGTCAAATTCAGACAATCACAACAATTTGAGATTGTAATAATGATTGATACAGGTTTTACGAAATCTCCCTACTGGATAATGTGTAAATGTCCTTAATGAAGTATACTCAAAAAGAAAAGGCATTATAAAACTTGAAAAGAGAGGTAGAGCTTTTGACATAACGCGCGGAGTAAGACAGGGAGATCCGATCTCTCCAAAACTTTTCACTGCTCTATTAGAAAATCCGATTCCGGTCGCCGATTGTACGCGACAGATCGAGATGGCCATCGGGGTTTGAGGCAGGGCCGGACCGTCACCCGCGCTATCCCGCAAAGGAATAGCGCAGGGACTGTGCGGTTGTGGGGGGCGTGCCCACCCCGTTTGCTATCTCGACCTGTCGCCTACCGTACAGAGATAGCTTATTCTCGGGGATAAATATGGGCTACTTTTGCCCTGGAAAATCAAGGAGCTTAAATCCAAGCGACGAATTAGCGGGCATCATCTAGTAGTGAATAAAGAGACAAAGATTGTAATAAGTAACTTTATTTCAACTGGAATTAATTAGTTTTTAAGAAAAGGGGTTGAATGATTCATAAATAGAAATGATCATCCTTTCAGGTGTCCCCTGCTAAGAACAAGATAAAGGTCGAGCATGAATAATAATTATTTCATTAAATTCGTTACAAATTAACATTCTATAAATCTAATTTTTTTTTTAAATATTACAATAAAACTTATAGCTAGCCTTATCTAATTACTATACAAATTTAATAATGCCCACGTGGAACTGCACCAAGAATACTGGCTGTATTTCCGTGCTGGATAGCCAGGCTGATCCGTTGCGCATAAAATGAGCTAGCCCTTCTGTCACCAGTTGTGGCTATAAATCGCTCCACGGCAAACGGACCAAAAATATAACTCTCGATTAAGAGAGTTAGCGAGTTAACTTTACTTTGAATGTTAACAAATTCGTATTTAATGGTTTGTATTGTATGTTTGATGGACTATCGACGACAACTTGGCAGACATTTGGAGACCTACTCAAGATCTGGCTCGACTGATATAATTCGGTAACATGCACATACATAAATCGTGCATAAATCAATAATTGTTCGCTCATAAGACAACCATTATCTTAATATCTTTTTTATGAATAAAACTTACACTGCTTTATAAATAACCTCTCAATTCAGTCCTCCTCACATACGCATTAAACCTTGACTCATAAAGTATAAAGTTCGTTTTTCTTTGGTTTAATTTTAAGATAAATGTCTTTGGTAGAATTTTAAATGTAAGCTGTGTGGGAATTTGATGAGTACAATTAAAGCGATTGTTTCTACACTTGCATAAGTAAGTATATTTGTTTATGCCATCGTTATTGCTTAAAAAAATAAGATTTGATGGCGCCATTCTTGGTTTCGAGATTGGATTTTATTTTAATGTCCGATTCATATAACAATCTACTAATTCAGTAATTTAATTCCATACAATGAACCAAAAGCTTAATTTACTGTAATCCGCTGAATCAGGTCGAATCTGTATGATGCAACATACAGCATGCGAAATGCACCGCCCGCCCTCCCAGTGCTAACCATGCAGGAAAAGCAGCCACTCGGGCAAGCAATACGCAGCACACAAATCCCAAAACACACTCGACGCACGTTTCGTAGACCTTAACAATGCACAATTGCCAATAATTGTGCATCCGTCTGTCAGTCTGCTAGCTTTTTACGGCTTATCCGTTTAACCGATTTTGACGAAATTTGCTTCCAGGAGTTTTTTTACATTGATTTTTTTATCCCACAAAATCAAAGAGTTCCCTCGGGATTTTCCTAAATCAAAACCAAGTCAATAAAAGTTAAATGTTACGCAAATTATAATTTGCCAAAATTTTAACTGGAGTTACGAGTATGAAATATGAACATACTAACTTGTAAAGGTTAGTAAATTCTCATTTTGTACTCATTTTGCTTTTTTTGGTGGTCAATGTTTAACCACAACGTAACCTTTACCGCTTGATATGCAACTGGGCCTTAGTTGAAAACTTCTCAATGATCAAAGTTTGCATTGTTTGTTAGTGATTATAGATTATAGAAATCTAACAAACAATCTTGATATTAAATCTTGATAAGAGTGAGGTATAATGGAAGAAACTTGAACGCTCTGTCTGTATAGATAAGTTACTATTAGTTAGTAACTATTTATTGTTAGTTTGATTTTATAAAAATTGATATTAGCGAATACCGATGTGTATAGTGAACTACGAAATAATTTAATGATTTATTCTAAACTAGCTTATACTCGCGACTTCGTCCGCGTGGACTACACAAATTTCAAACCCCTATTTCACCCCCTTAGGGGTTGAATTTTCAAAAATCCTTTCTAAGCGGATGCCTACGTCATAATAACTATCTGCATGCCAAATTTTACCCCAACCCGTGCAGAAGTTTGAGCTGTGGGTTGATAGATCAGTCAGTCAGTCAGTCACCTTTTCCTTTAAAATATTCTGAACTAGAAGAAGACCCGTCGACCGTCAGGCCTTAGCTCAGGTGGAATTTTTGAAAATGCTTTGTTAGGTCGTTGTTCTGTCTACATAGAAATAAGTGAGAACGAACATGCAAAATTTCAAGTTTCAAGACTATTTTCTAAACACTGGTACCTATCTTCTAAGAATGATATTTTTAGGCCATAGTTAAAGCAAGTGAAATTTAATTTTAAAACAAGCATATTATGTAACTCCGAAATGTTGGAGGTGCGTGCCCGGGATCGAACCCAAAACCTTCCGAATAAGAGGCAGATGTTTTAACTACTAGGCCATCACAGCTCTCAATTACACATACACGTATTTCTATTCAAATTAAAAAAATTACATCTCAATACCCACCTACATCATACCCAAATTTTTGATTCGTAGAGTGTCGAAAGTGGTTGTTAATAAGAAAACCGGCCAAGTGCGAGTCAGGCTCGCGCTTTGAGGGTTCCGTACTACAGTCGTATTTTTTCGACATTTTGCACGATAATTCAAAAACTATGATGCATAAAAATAAAGAAAAATCTGTTTTAGAAAGTACAGGAGAAGACCTTTCATATGATACCCCACTTGATATAGTCACTCACTTCGAAAGTAGAAAATACTAATTATTAGTTCATGACCACAATTTAATTTTTTTTGTGTGATCTAACCCTAAATTCACGGTTTTTAGATTTTTACCCAAATGTCAGCTATAAGATCTACCTACCTGCCAAATTTCATGATTCTAGGTCAACGGGAAGTACCCTGTAGGTTTCTTGACAGACAGACGGACAGACAGACAGACAGACAGACAGACAGACAACAAAGTGTTCCTATAAGGGTTCCGTTTTTCCTTTTGAGGTACGGAACCCTAAAAATTGCGCCAGCCTTGACCGGTGTCTGTTCAGTTGTAGCTTACTATTGTTTTATTGCACGCTAACGGCCGACAATGTGATTCTAATCAATCTGTGCAAATAACGGATTGCAATCCTTTTGAAAAATTAGTGTTCTCCTTTCTAGACACGTGTGTGGTAATCTTTATATTTAAGAGTGTTCTCCATGGTCGCTCCAAGTCGAGTGTGAAGAGCATAAAGCGGGCTTCAGACTACGCTATACTATTGTGATATATAGTACCTATAGCAAATAAGGACCTAATGCTAGTAAGCCAATAATATATCGTACAGTAAAGTGTGAACGTACCCATAACAATGTATTGTGCTCGATATTGTTGTGCTATGAACTATATGCTATTATATTATAGCGTAGTCTGAAAAGAGCTAAAGGTCTGCACCCGTACGTAGTCGAAATTCCACGGAAACTATATCAAGTGGGGTATCATATGAACGGGCTTTACTTGTACATTCTAAAACAGATTTTTATTATTTTTAAGCATTATAATTTTTGATTTATCGTGCAAGATGTAGTACGGTACCCTCGGTGCGCAAGTCTGACTCGCACTTGGCCGATTATTATTATTTTTCATTACAAGTTGGCCCTTGACTGCGATCTGATAGTACGTACCTAATAATGCAATTCACCCAACAAGCAAAATAATCCCAATTTTAGGAGTGTATACTCCTTTAAGTGCCTTGAAAGATGCTGTTTAGACTATGAGCACGATCACCCTTATAATTATTTAACCTTATAAGCGCTTATAAGATCACATTTACCAGTTACTACCTATAAGCTCTGCTCTCCTATAAAAGCTACGTACAAGGGTAAACAGACTGAAGAATAGCTACTCTAGTTTTTTCTATTCCTTTTCGGGCTAACTTAAAAGGGATTGTAAGGCATTTATCGGTTTCTACACGGCATTGTACCGGAACGCTAAATCGCTTGACGGCACGGCTTTGCCGGTAAGGTAACTAGCCACGGCCGTAGCCTCCCACCAGACCAGACCAGAGACAAATTAGAAATTAGAAATTCCCAAATTGCTCTTACCGGGAATCGAACCCGGGGCCACTTATAAGACCCACAGCGCTCATCACTGCACAAGGAAAGGAGCGAGGTTTTTAGACCGGAAGTTATCATACCTGTCATTTCCGCTAAAAATACTTATCCGCCAAACAGATCTGCTATTTTGATACCGTCATTTTTTATCGAAGTGAGCACTAAGCCGTAGATTAAAAGCTTTGTTTTTTACTTTAGACAAAAAGCTTTTTATCGTACCATGTACATGTTTAGTATCATGATATTATGATAAAAAGCATTTTGTGTCCATCGCCAAAAAGTTTCAACGTCGTTTTCGAAAATTTTAATCCCGCGCGCGTTTGGTTTACCTCGCATTAAAATTACACACACTAATTTTTTTAAACATTGCGTTTCGTTTTTAGTAAAACAAACTTATCTCTTTTAAAGAGATACGTTGTCCAGTGTCCTTGTGGATGTCCTTTCAATGTTTACATTTTTAGGATTCCGTACCTCTATGTTCCGTAGCTTATCAGTCGCCGGTGTATATACAAATAAATACATGTTGCATCACAACAACATCCATTGCTATGCGGATGACAGTACGGGTGATGCCCTGTACAAAGGACATACACAGCTTTCTCGCGCAGTGCTGGAGGAGTGTAGAGCCAAACTTGTGTCTGACATAGAAACCTGCCTAGGTAAAGTGTCAGAATGGGGCGCACAAAACCTAGTGCAATTTAACCCAACTAAAACACAGGTTTGCGCGTTTTCTGCCAAGAAGTCCCCTTTTACACTGCCTCTTCTCTTTCAGAGCACTCCTCTTACACCTTCCAACAGCATTGGGATCCTTGGAGTCCACATTTCGAGCGAGGTTCAATTTCGCGATCATTTGGAAAGCAAGGCCAAATTAGCCTCCAAAAAGCTTGGGGTGCTCAACAGAGCAAAGCGGTACTTCGCGCCCGAGCATAGGCTCCTACTCTATAAGTCGCAAGTCCGCCCTCACATAGAGTACTGCTCCCACCTTTGGGCTGGAGCACCCCAGTACCAACTCCTTCCATTTGATCGGATCCAAAGGCGGGCTGTTCGACTTGTGGACGATCCCAAACTAACCGGCTCGTTGGAAAGCCTGGAGCACCGCAGAGACGTTAGCTCTCTATGCGTGTTCTATCGCCTGTATAATGGAGAGTGCTCTGAAGAGCTTTTTGACCTTATTCCACCCTCTTTTTTCTACAACCGCACCGCGCGCCACCGTAAGGAATTTCACCCTCACCATCTGGGTGTCTGGTGCACTTCGACCGTCCGCTGCGCCAGATCCTTCTTTCCACGCACGTGCAAACTGTGGAACCAACTCCCATCGGCGGTGTTCCCACTAGATTATAACATGGGGTTATTCAAGGGGCGGACCAACAAATTCCTAAAAGGCCGGCAACGCATCGGCGGCTCCTCTGGTGCTGCAAATGTTCATGGGCGGCGGTAATCACTTAACATCAGATGACCCGCCTGCTCGCTTGCTCGCTATATCTATTAAAAAAAAAAAAAAATACATAGTTTTAAAATTTTGAGGAATCCGATGAAAGTTTGTTTAGTTGGGGTAGACTACTATTTTAGAAGATCCTTATCTTGTAAAAAATCGGCGAATTAGAGAACCCGCTGTCGTAATAAAATCAATGCTTTGTCTGTTTACTGTTTATGGTTTAGAAAGTGGGTGGCAGCGAGATGCGGATGGCATCGCAATGATCCGAGGTGAGAGGACACACTTCCTTGATCCAACGAACCGTCGGCTAAATTACCAGCCGTGCTTTGATACTTGATGCAATATCGTATAACTTGATATCTTATTTGTTGGCACGGCTCCTTCCTTTACAAGCAACGCTATGTTACCTTTTCTGTTTCAAATTTTTTCGCTTCATTGACTATATCTTGAAATCTCCTCCGTGTTTATTTTCCTACTAGCTGATACCCGCGACTTCATCCGCGTAGATTTAGGTTTTTCAAAATCCCGTGGGTACTCTTTGATTTTCACTCTCCAGGTCTTTAACTATATCCACGCAAAAAATCACATCGATCCGTTGCGGCCCTCGCACCTCTCTACCCGCCTTCTACACTCCTGTCCCTGCCGGACTGTCGCGGCCGTCACCATTATTCTAATTTCGTGATATCTCCTAAGATATTATTCTAAATGAAATGATAGAAAGTTAGATTAAAATAGATAATATATAAAAAGTAATACAAGTCTGAAAAATAATTATTGTATCAGTTTCAATTGTCAACATTAACACTTTATTAAAGTTAAGTTTAGTTGTTATCAGCAAATTCGGCCAAATGCTCTGATTTGCACACCGAGGGTTGCGTTGACTTGGGATTTGGCTATTTGAATTTTTACAGCTTCAAGGAACCGATATAGACTTCAGTGTTTAATTCAATTTGATACCTACCTTCCACGAGTTCCTGAGAAAAAGGGTCTTGACAAACAAACAGACAACGGAGGGTACTTTTTCATTTTAAGGTAGGTTTCTCCAAAAAAGAAGCTGCGTCTCGGCTGCACTCATCTCCGTAGATATATGCGTCGGACCTTACAGTCATCTAAATATAGAAAAGGAAAAGTTGAGACTGACTGACTGACTGACTGATTTATCAACGCACAAATCAAACTACTGATCGAGATCGGGCTGTTTGGCATGCAGATAGCTAGTTTTATTATGACGTAAACATTGGGTAAGAAAGGATAGGTATATGAAAATTCAACCTCTAACGGCGATTACAGACTGCACTTCCGTCATCCGAGTTCTATCCGTCATCCGTGAGAATACCAGCGAGTACCTACGACATATGTCATAAGCTACCATACAAAACAAAAAGGAACATATTATTTCCACGGGCTCGGATCGGATGAGTGCGTAACCGCCGCGCCGTAAGGGGATAAAATAGGGGTCTCAAATTTGTATAGTCCACGCGGATGAAGTCGCGGGCATGCCTAAGTTAGTCATGAATATTCTTGTTACCATAATCGGTCATAATGTATCAATTCCCATGAATATGATCGTCACCTGTCAGAGATATTTACGAGCAAGTAAAAGTTGTCTGGCACGTTTCGAGCGCGCACCGGCTCGCGTCACTGTCATAACATTTCTATTATGGCTCAAACTGCCCTGTTGATCGAGTGGTTAGCTTGTTTAGCTGTGAATCATGAGGTCTCCGATTAGGACGGAGTAGGAGTAGACCCGGATAGGACAAAGCTAGTAGGTTTTATCATTTCTGTAAAGAAATTCTACATTGATACTAGGTAGGTAATTAGGTAATGTATGCGACAGGTCGAAATGGCAATTGGAGAGGGAATCGTACAGCCCCGCACTAACCCGGTACGGGCGAGCGCGGATGACGTGCAGTGTGCGGGGCGTCCCACCACCTCACAACCCGATTGCCATCTCGACCTGTCGCATACTATAACCTTCTTCCTCCTGAATTTTTTTCCCAATTTTAATATGCCTCTGTGTAGCGGTATCAGGTTTCTGGATACTTGGTAGGTATAACTTTAGAGCTCTTACATTTATAGTTTACTAGCTGATGCCCGCGACTTCGCCGCGTGGAATTAGGCTTTTAAAAATCCCGTGGGAACTCTTTGATTTTGCGGGATAAAAAGTAGCCTATGTCACTCTCCAGGTCTTTATCTATACAACTATCAGCAAACTAACAAACAAACACACTTTCGCATTTATAATAAGGGTACTGATTTATTTTTAAAATGGCAGTGAAACACAGACAGACGGACTGGACGAGTAAAAGTTCCTCTTATGCTACGGAAGTCAACGACACGTCGACTAATGCTTATTGAATAGCAAAAATGCTATAGTAACTTTGACATAAACATGACCTGACGTCACAGACGCAGTTTCTCTTTCGTAGTATTTGCTCAAAGAGCTAATTATGCAGGCAAATAGGTAGCTTACAAAAGCCGACGCTCTGTTGTACATCTAAATTGCCATTACAGACCGTTCACTATAACGTGACCCCTGCCGTTATGTTGGTAACAAAGCAAATCACACAATAATAAACCCTGAGTTCTAAAGAATAAAGTAAACAAAGCAATGGTGCCAACATGACGGCAGGGAGCAAGTTATAGTGAACGCGTGGACATTTGACGAGCTGGGTGTAAACTGCATCATTGTGGAATACTAAACACAGATTATTTTTGTTATGACTGTTTACAAACATAGTCAAATTGTGGCTATTCTTTTTGCTAATAGCATAGTTTTTAACGTAAAAGACGTGTTTGCCGACTATGGTACAAATTGACTGAAAAGAACCCATAGCGAAATAAAGTCAGACCAGAAAGATGACTAAATCATCTTTCTGGTCTGACCTTTATTCGCTATCAATCAGAACTTTTTAGCCATCGACGTAGGTAATCAAAGAGGTGCTAAAAGTTTGTATTTTAATTTAATTTTTTTAATTTTAGATTAATTTAATTTTAGATTTTGATATTTTTATTTTATTTATAATTTTTATTGACTTCTGTAATAATATAGGTACATTTTGCCTGAAATAAAGAGCATTATTATTATTATTACTTAATTAAAATTAAAAGAAAGTAGGTACTTGTTCAAAAATATTCATCTCTACCATTAATTTGGAAAACAGATCCTTCTGAAAAGGCTGGCAAGAAACTCAGCAATTAAAAACATTTTTCAAAAGGCAAATTGCAATATTATGTTATACTAGCCGATGCCCGCGGCTTCGCACGCGTGCGTGGGCTAGCATAAGTACCCACCCTTTAATACTAATTGTACATCTCTGTAGAATAGGTAAGTAAATAAATGTACCTACAGCAGATACCTACCTGGCTGCCTCGTGGGAACTTTATTCAAAAACTTGAAAAATTATCGGCTACAAAGTATTAATTAATTCGCTAAAACCAGTTTCTAATTATAAGGACTGCTAGGTATGAAAAAGTTCAATTCGAAATCCGATACAATGATCCTAAAGTTGACTAAGTACGGTATAATGAGACAGAATTTACTTTTCGCCCTTCATTCTAAAGTGCAGGCCACATTGGGAGCGAAGCGAAACGAAACTATAGTACGCGACAGGTGACGATGACAATCGGGGAGGGAACGCCCCGCACACCCGCACAGGCCCCGCGCGCTAACCCGGTGTGGGCGAGCGCGGGATACGTGCAGGTGTGCGGGGCGTCCCTCCGCTTCGATTGCCATCTCGACCCGTCGCGGACTATAAGTTTGTTTCGCTTCGCTCATGTCGCTACCGCGTCTTTTCATGCTTCGGTTCACACCGCAAACTACAGGGCTAAACTAAACCAGCGTTCGTATTTTTTCTTTTAAATTCGTACCTTAGGTGCAATGTATACAGGAAAGGCGTAAGGCAAAGGCACGGCGCAGGCGCTGCGAAAATATGGTGCCGCTTCAAAACTTATTCATACAATATGTATGGAAGCGACGCGTCGTGAATTATTATACTCAAACGGCGCGGTTATTCGTTCCACGTCTGCACCGCACCTTTGCCTTACGCCTTTCCTGTATAAATTGCGCCTATGTACAGTACGCTTAGTATAAGATTTTACGTCTCACCAACGTTGCAGAGTTCGAGAGTCGAAACACAATAACGTCAAAGTAAAATCGACCTAAAGAGCCTTGAATTGAACTGAAAAATTCAATCCCACTGATTTTAATTTCGCAACGTTTCCGCTTGGAGCGCGCTGAAGTTTTTCGACACTCGAATACTATCAACGTTGGTGAGAGATAAAATCTCGTACTAATCGTTATAGATAGTGTAAAATGCGTCTTAGTAAGCGAGCGAAACGAACTTAGTTTCGTTTCGCTTCGCTCCCAATGTGGCCTGCGCTTTAGTAGGTACCAAGCTTAGGCAGTGATCCGACCGCCGACGATGAACGAGAAACAAGTAGAACTAGAAACTTAAACGAGTTGGCGATCAGCGGGAAGCGAGTGTGTAATTTCGATAGTTTTGTCGCCGGGCTATAAGCGAGTGTGCAAGTGCGACGAGCGATTACTCGCGCCATTCGCCCGCGGTCGCTCAGTCCTGTGCAAACCTGCGCGCGCGTTACACGTGTTCAAGCGAGCGAGCATCGCTGAACGAATATCGCTGAGCCAGTTTATTTTTGCAAGCTCGTCGTTCAGCGATAAAACTAGTAAAGCGAGTCGTCGCCGGCCTTGGACGATCTAACCTAAGGACGCGCCTCGCATGATTATTCCCCTCTGTCAATAGTAATGGATTTTTAATCCACTGCGTTTATAAACACTGTTTGCGGAATCGATTTTGTCATTGTCAGAATCGTTTTCGATGTGTGACGACGTCTTACACGCTGGGTGAAAAATGCCTGTTTGTGCCGTTAGTGAGTGCAAGAACAAATCAAACACATCAAATTTACAAAAAGATGGAATTTCATTTCATAAGTAAGTATTTTTGGTGTAATAAACGCTTTCTATAAATTAAATTACATAAATTATTATAATAAAATAACAATCGAGAACTTTACCGATTCAGTAATTGAGTACGTAATAATTCGGTAGAAACGAGTCACACTTCTCACGAGACTATATTTTGTTTTTTCTAAACAATTGCAACCCTCGTTATATACAAATTAGGTTAAAATTTGAATACGCGTGAACAGCATGAAATTACGTAGTAGTAAAAATAACACTAGTCTCGTGGGAAGTGCGGTATACTAAAGACGGAGAGCCAGCGCCCAAAAAACTGTTTGAATTTACTAAGGCTAATTTTTTGCGCATACTGACCAGCTCTGTCCCCATATTCTGCTGACTAACCATTACAACTTTTATTTATATGCAATATACAAGTTATATAACAATTTTCAGCCTTAGTAAATTCATTTTATTACCTCGCAGGTACGACACCTTTGATAGCGCACCTGAGTCACTGTTCTCAGGTTCACTTGACTGACCGCAGTATGTTTGTGTACGCAACCATTCTAATGAACTATAAAAAAATTAGCCTTAGTAAATTCAAACAGTATTTTGGGCCCTGGCTCTCCGTCTATAGTATACCGCACTCCCCACGAGACTATTGTGTTATTTTTACCAAATTTTTCAGTATTAGATTTAATTGCATAGGACATAAGGTTCGATTTTTAAGAATCATGTGATAGTGATTGCGGTTCGATTATCGATATCGATGAAAACATTTTCTTTATTATTAACGACTAAATTACCGTCTTCAAGTCAAGTAAAGAATAGTTATTATTAATTACCACAATTTTTTCGCTACCTATACTTGTAATAAAACTGGTCGATTTCTGTGATTTCACGTACTTAATACATTTAAAAAAATATTAAAGCAACGCAATTTTAGTGATAGGCGAGAAACGGGGTAGGGTGTCTCTGAACTGGGTAATTTGTAGCTAAAAGGTGTACCTTTCTCAAGGATGAGGATTAGGTAATAATTTATCATAATCGTTTTATTTTTACAGATTTCGATATTTTTACAGAGAGAATCGCCAAGAATATACATAACATTAACCTAATGGTAAATAATGACGTGTTAAAAATAGAAGAGGCCACCGTGTGTGTTTACTAATTTATTTTCATAGTATCATATATGTCTTATGGAATTTTGCTGTGGGGTAAAAGCGGCAGGTATTGAGAAAATTTTTGCATTGCTAATTTGTAAGGGCAATACGTGTAATATTTAATAACTTACATTTAATTTTTTTGGACAAAGAGTACACCATATTGGAATTACCATGTAAACCCAATGTGCAATAAATAAATGATTGATTGGAAAGAAAAAAACATTTTATTGATTGATATACCTACTAATTATGTTTGGTAGGTTTTTGCGCGGTCAGGTTTATTTTGTATTATATAATAATATAAGTCATTAATAAGCACATTTTCACTATCGAAATTTTAAATGAAAATTTCGTTATATAAAAAAATACAAAAGATTAAAAATGATATAAAATAAGTAAAAAAGTATGTGCATATTTTTTAAATAAATATTTTTCTTATTTTTACGTTGCATTATTAGTTTTTGGGATAATTACCTATTAAGTGAGGTGAATGTATGCAAGAATACGCTACGCTGACCAAACACTGGTTTTAAGTAATTAAATACGAGTAATAAATTCTTACTTCTACTTTTGTTTCTGAAAAACTATCGATATATTTTAAAATATCGATACGGTAGCATCGCAAATCAATTTGACTGTCTTACACTCGTAATGTCTTTGTATGTTGATGTATATAACTTATTAGTGTGCGTAAAATGTAGTAGTGTTGAAGATTTAGATATGTGTGTGTTAATAATGACACAAAACTTTGTTGAGTCAGTGTGTCAAGTTGTCTATGTAGTGTTTCCTCGTCCCGCACCAAAAGTGACAGAAATTTTTATTCGTAATATTAGGCGCGTTACAAGTCCATAGGTTAGATCGTCCAAGTCGCCGGCAGTATGAACAGTCAGAGAGCAACTTTTGATATATGCATCGGAATGTTACCCCACATTTATTGTGCGTTTCTTGACAGAGAAAATCGCAGATAGTTAGTCGTTTTCTCGCCGGCGGTCGGACCACTGCCTTAGGCACATCCGTGATCTATGGCGAAGCCTCTATTATCTCAAATTACGAATTACGAAGACAAGACGTAACTTTACGCTAGAGAGAGTAGACTCGATGAACTGTGAACTGCGCGTGTCCTCAGTTTATATAGAAAACAGAACCGCGAATACCAGTTCAGAGTTTACGTAATAAATATGTTTTATTATCAAACAAAGATGCTGCCGAGTGGCGAGCAGGCCAACTAGTTTAGCAAGTAAGGAGTTGGTCAAACAGTAAGCGGGTGTACACGTAACAATAAAGCGGATGCCGGTGACAGATCGTAAATAGTATAGTCCGTAAAAAATTACTCCTCACGCGCCATTTTCACTCTATCTGTTGTCATCTCAAAACTACTCCTTTGAAATAAGGACTAAAATCGTACTTTTGACACGAAATTTGGTACAAAAAGTTAAAATGGCGCGTGAAAAGCTAAATTTTAGGCGTTATTCTAGAAAATACAGGCATGCTGTGTCAGACTGTCAGTAGACAGTAGACTAGACAATCTACAAATTTATAGGCTAACAACAAATCTAGGCGGAATTCTTCGTGCGGAAATTGTAAACTACGACATGTCAAATCGGAGCAGAAATTCCGCATCGCATCTGCTACTTATAAGTCCGGCAAATTGCTTTTGCGCTGGAACCATGTCTCATTAACATCGAAATGACGTCATTTTCGCAAACAACGTTTGCACATTGATTGAATTAAATGCATTTGCTCAGTATTTAACGGAACCATTAGAAGTATTTTATTGAAAATCTGTGACAGAAACCCTGGAAAATAGGCATACATTCTTAAAACAAAATAAACAATAAAGCCAAGTCAAGCTTACACAATCAAGTTTCAATGTTAAGGCAAATAGAGGCAATTATGTATATTTAAGGAGTCTACTCCAAAGTTGTTAGGCAAACGAAATATCCAACGTTACTCGGAATTTCATTTGCTGTTATATTATTATTATTTGCCGCGCGATTAAGTTTTTAGATATTATGCGTAACTACATACCTAATATATTGAAAAATTTACATATTGTGATATAATTCATAATTCCTTCATAATCCTGTGGGTTAAATGCGGAATGGAAGTTTGTATGAAAGTTCGTCATTTTTGAAGCTACATCGATGGAAATTATATTATATGGTATAACTAAGCTTTCGGTTAAAAATAATAAAAAATACGTATTTCACGATTTTTGAAAATTCTACTACCAAGGAGGTTAAATAGGGGTTGAAAGTTTGTATACAAGTCAATTTCATAAAAATTGGTATTTAAGTTTTAGGGAACAAATGAAGAATGAGGTGTTTCAGGATTTTTGGAAATTCAACCCCCACCTCGATTTTCTAAATTCCATTCGAGCGAAGCCGGGGCGGATCAGCTAGTAATATTATACAAAAGGTACTCGTAGATTTGGTTCATGTAAGTTGGATAAAAAAATAAGGCATAGTACCTTCCTACTATTCGCGTACTGTTTGGCGTACCTTTAATCTCATGCATTTTGGTGATATAAAGTATAAACCTAGAAATATTAAACATGGTCTTCTCTGTTAAAGGAAATGTTGATTAAAACCGGAAGCGTATTTGTTAATTTCATATAACGGTGTCAAATATTTTTCTTGTTTTATAACTCCCTTCGCATTAGTGTGTTCATTATTTCAGAAAAATAAAACTTTGACAGACTAATAGATGTACCTACAGAGTACAGACCGACAAATTGCTATTTTACCCAAGTAGACTGGGGAGATCTCTTCACTACTCGCTATATTTATAACTAGCTGATCCCCGCGGCTTCGCCCGCGTAGATTTAGGTTTTTAAAGATCCCGTATAGCCTATGTCACTCAGGAATAATGTAGCTTTCTACTGGTGAAAGAATTTTTAAAATCGGTTCAGTAGTTCTAAAGATTACCCCCTACAAACAAACTTAACGACATTACCTCTTTATATAATATTTTAAAGATCCCGTATAGCCTATGTCACTCAGGAATAATGTAGCTTTCTACTGGTGAAAGAATTTTTAAAATCGGTTCAGTAGTTCTAAAGATTACCCCCTACAAACAAACTTAACGACATTACCTCTTTATATAATACAACGGGCCGTGCAGCAGAAATCGTAATATTTTAATTTCGCCATAACTTCAAAACCAAACGTCCAATTTTAATCATTCAAAGACCAAATATTATCTCCATAAACTGTTCTTAGTGATGAAATCATTTATTTTGATAAGGATTAATAGCATGAGTAAAATAAACGCGTTTAAATGTAGTCCAAAAAAAATTCAAGATTTTTAAATAAAAAAATGGTTGCTGTGCCTCACTCGACATAGATGGGTATAGTGTGTCGCGGACTTTTTTGTAGATATTTATAAGATCTACAATTAATTAGAACATTTTATGGTTCTATCTTTTATAGTTTAGGCAGCGTACGCAAAATAAGTAACTTTTCTGGTTGATTTTTTACACCTTGTGTCCGAAAAACCCAAATATCTTACGGAACCCTATTTTTTTCCAAAATAAAATATAGCCTATGTTACTCGTGGATAATGTAGCTTTCGAATGGTGAAAGAATTTTTAAAATCGGTCCAGTAGTTTTTGAGCCTATTCAGTACAAACAAACAAACAAACAAACAAACAAACAAACAAAGTTTTCCTCTTTATAATATTAGTGTAGATCTAATCGCGGAGTTTGTTGTGGGCTCTTCTCAGACTTGGACGCGTTTTAAACCCTCGTAGATTTAGTTTTAAGTTTTCGTAATTAATATTACCTACTCGATAATAACCTACTCAAACATATTATGAAAATATTTAACTAAAGGAACCTACCAGCAATTTACAGGCACTTGTAAGTTAGAGCTTAGGTATGCCTATTATTTACTTACTTAGTATATTGTATTAAGGTGACGCAGGACGCTCGACCGAAATTGGCAGCGCACGTGGGTAACATGTTTGCTTTTCACTTGACATTGTATGAGAAAGTTGAGAGGCACGATGATTTTCACCGAAATCAAGCGCGCAAAAAGGGTTTAGGAAAAGTATTTTTGGGAAAAAACTGCTGAATTTATGTTTACAAAGTAAAGTTATTTCAACTAATGAATAAATAAACTACGTCTAATGATAAATTTTTTTAGAATTTTCATATCCCTAATATTATTTATTTACGCCCGAAGTTGTCATTAATTTAGTGTTAAAATAGGAACCTTTTGAGCCTCGTAACTTTTAAATCAATATTTTGTTCAATGTTTTATGTATCAATAAACCTAGATAATGACGAGATAAATCGATATAATTCTTAGTTTTGTGCGTACAATATCGAATATTGTTGTAATTTCCCTCCTACGTTTGTATGAAGAAAGCACTGAACTGAGTCCCCTTAAGCACGGAAAGTTAGTATCATCTGGTTATGATTATTTGATAGTTAAAGCTTTACGCAAATGGATCGTTTATGGTTAAAACTGTTCATTATAGGTAGGTACTTACATGATAATGTTTTGGGTGAAAGGTTGTCAAACTTCCTCAGATGTTACTTCGTTTATACATAACTAGATGATGCCCGCGACTTTGACTTGGGCTTAGACTCCGTGTGGATTTAGGTTTTTAAAAATCCCGTGGGAACTCTTTGATTTTCCGGGATAAAAAATCTATGTCCTTCCCCGGGATGTAAGCTATCTCTGTTCCAAATTTCGTCCAGAATGATTGAACAGATGGGCCGTGAAAGGCTGGCATACAGTCAGACAGACAGACAGACAAACAGACAGATACACTTTCGCATTTAAAATATTGGTATGGGTTATAATACCTATAGTGCTACTATAAGCTATTTATGTAATTATAAAACTAGATTAAAACAAATGTAAAGGTGATTTCACATCTGCGCACGCGCAAGCACACAAACCGTGTACACAAGGCGCATCGAACGCCTACGGAGCACGGACGCGTCATTGTCTCTGTGCACGCGTGCATGCCACGAGCGAGCGCATAGAGACAGTATCATTGGTACCATGTTTGTTTAAACTCCCAAGAACTCACGAACAATGTGCGTACGCTGTGACTTGTGAAAACAAACCACTTTTGTACACGTTTGCATTATGTTTTTATGATACTCGTTATGTAAGGTGCACGTGCGCTGGTGTGGATCAGCCCTTAGAATCGTTTCCGCCGCATCATAGTGCCAACGGATTGACAAGACTTTCATAGACTACATAGACATAGACTACATTTTTCCGAATTAAAATAAAAAACATATTCTAAACTAAATTTAGAGTATCTGCATCCTTTTCTTTTTAACAATGCTAAAAAGGGACAGAACATGAACTTTACATTTAAAGACTCTAAATTTTAGTGCACGCTACAAATTTAGACAGTAGGCTCGCGACTGTGCGCTAAAATCACGGGTTTTACCATCTAAAAATTAAATTTAAAACTGTCAAACTGCGTCTGTCCTTTTCATATTACATTAGTAAGGAGAGGATGCGAATACTCTAAAATTAGGTTGTGCTCTATGCTTGTAAATTGTACATAGTAAGTATGACTTGACGAAAGATCTACCGTGAGATAGAGCCAGATTGAGGGTAAAGCTAATATGTCATCACGATTATGCTGGCGAACCCAACGACCCTATGTTACATCGCATTATATAAACATTATGTACCCGGGTCAGAAGGACCGGGAAATAACAGCGGGTCAATTATACCACTCAAGCATATCAAATAATCTTTGTCTTTAGTAAGTAGGTACTTTTTTAATTTATTTTTTACTAGATGATGCTCGCGACTCCGTCCGCGTGGATTTAGGTATGTTTAAAATCCCGTGGGAACTCTTTGATTTTCCGCGATAAAAGTGGCCTGTGTTCTTCCCCGGGATGTAAGCTATTTCTGTTCCAAATTTCGTCCAGAGTGGTTGAACAGATAGGCCGTGAAAGGCTAGCATACAGTCAGACAGACAGACAGATACACTTTCGCATTTAAAATATTAGTACTGTACCATCAAAATCGGTTAAACTGTTGGACCGTGAAAAGCTAGCAGACAGACAGACAGACAGACAGACGGACGGACGGACGTTTTAAACGCGGATTAAGTCGCGGGTAAAGAAAAGCTCTCTTAATAAAATAGCTGTTACATACAAACATAGTGCACCTAATCAGAATAATAGTAACTTTTCCATTGAAATACTTTAAACGTTCTTGGTAACAAAAGTTAAGTTATTCTCATCTCTAGGTATAATTAATAATATTCATATTTGTGAGACGTGTTAACGCATCAAAATTAGCATAGATATTAGAACTAATGTTTATGATTTATTAAATTGTTACGTAAAAAACAATTAATAGTGTTTTTTAAAACAAGCTTTCATGCGATTTTACTAAATAGAAAGGCTTATTTTTTTACAAAAACAACTTAGGAAACTATTTTGCAATTTTTAATAAGTTACGAATAAGTTAAAGGTCACATGCACCGTTAGCATCTATTCTATGACAACTTAATCCTAATTTATACTAATCAAATTATGTTAAATATTTACATAAGTAGGTATATGATAATAACTTTACAGCCATATCGTAAAAAACTTTTTCTGAAATAGATCTCTTACACAACACAATTAAATTTTTTGATTTATGGCCTGATTTAAATGTGTAAATTATAACAAAAACAAACTATATTCTACAAATAAACCATTCGAGCAAGTGCGAGTTTGATTCGCCCACCGAGGGTTCTGTAACTTGGAAATAAATACATTAATCTGTCTGTCTTCTGCTAGCTTTTCATATTTTGACGTTTAGTACAGACACAGCTTGCATCCCGGGTAAGGACTTCGGCTACGTTTTGTCCCGGAAAATCAAAGAGTTTCCACGGATTTTCAAAAAATCTAAACCCACGCAGATAAAGTCACGGGCATTATCTATTTGGTACAAAGCTAGCTTTAGACGATTATAAGCTACTTTTTATCCCGCACAATCAGAGTTCCTATGTGATTTCTAAAGAAAACCTAAACCTACTGCACGTGGACGAAAAAAAAAAATCCCTTTTATTTTGAACTGCAAAACTAAATTGGTTTTCGTTTCCACATGCATGCCACGGGATTCTACCTACGTACCTATATACTCGTGTGCCCATATTGTGCAAACGCAAGTACCCACACTAGTCTACACGCAATTACGTCAAAGCTATAAAAGTAATACATTCTAAACATCACAAAAACTAGTCACCAGCACATTACGATCTTTCCCCCGACCGTTGATATCACACATGATTTGAATATCTGACACGCGCCCGCGCATCCTCAGTGTTGACAGCTCTATAAAAATTTAATCTCCAAGCTAAGTTTACTTACCTACTAAAAAAAACTAAAAAAAAAACTAAAAACTGACTTAAAAGTTAAGTTATGTCTTGAAGTTGATTAATGAATCCATACTACTTAATCTTCTAAATATAAAAAGGAAAAAATGCGCAGGGCATCATCTAGTTACCTAGTATATAAATACCTATGTAGAAAGTCTAGAAAGTGTTGTTTATAACCTTGAAGTATTAGTAGATTACCATAGATCTATAAATTAGATTACATAGTATTTGTTTATCTTACTGCAAATATACTAGGATTTTCATCAAGCATCTATTCAGCACTCAAGAGCTTATTTTACCAAAACATAAATAAACACTACGCTCTAGTCTAAAACACTTTCTTTAATGTTTCCGTTCTCGCTAATTAGACTTTTTATTTTGGTCTAGCTACTATTATGTACAGTACATCCGTGGATGCAAGAATGTAGTTTAATTTATGAGATTCATTAGCATACACACTACGAAACGTTGACGGTATATCTTAATTAAGGCTTCATATGTACCTAAATACTATGTAAATGCGTTTGGGATAAGAGACTATCTTAGAAGTCTTAAAATAGCACTGTTCTTTTCACAATATTCCCTGCGGAAAAACTACTTTTAGACATGTCAGTTTGGTTTGATTTATATCGGACGGAACAGGCACTAAGTAAATATTCACTATTTATAAAGCGGATCCAACCCATCTGCGCAGTTTTACGTATTTCGTTATTTATTGCAAACTTATTAACTTACCTTACTGAAGATTTTCCTGTAAATAAAATGCATAGACAACATTTTGGGATTAACATAATTAATATTAGTAAAATATTTGTTGCCTCTTTTTAGGAAATAAATTATTGAGCTGGCAACACAGGCGCCTAGAAACCCGATCGGATAGGCTGTTATACAACTCCTATTACGGTAGCATCTCATTTGCAACGCATTAACGGACAAAAGCTTTGTATATCTATGTTACCCACATGACATAATGTGTTGTGAAAAAGTGAACGGTCAATATGATTTTTCGATACGGATTATGATTTATTACAGTTTGGACGTTTAGACTAATGTCTTGAAGGTGACGATAGATTTGAGATAACTATCTAAGTTTAGTTTATTTCATTTTACTTATTATAAACTAGAAAAAAATTAATCAAAATTAATCTTAATCTAGTAAGTCTGATATAGGTACAAACCATTTCTTCAGGGAATATTATAAAAAGGATATCATTATTTTTAGACCTGCCAATCTAGTTAGAGATTAGGGATTGTTTACAACCGAATTAGCACCATTATGCAGTATGTTTCTTTCTTTCTATGCCGAGTTTCTTGCTGGTTCTTCTCGGTAGGAAAGGCATTCCGAAGCAGTGGTAGATGCATCCGACTATTTGAAAGTAGGTACTTGTAAAAGTTTATTCGAATAAAAAAGATTTTTATTATTTTATTTATTTATTTATTTATGCTAGCATCATAGCTTATATTAATATTATAAATGCGAAAGTGTGTCTGTCTGTCTGTCTGTCTGCTAGCCTTTCACGGCCCAACCGTTCAACCAATTTTGACGAAATTTGGTACAGAGATAGCTTGCATCCCGGGGAAGGACATAGGCTGCTTTTTATCCCGGAAAATCAAAGAGTTCCCACGGGATTTTAAAAAACCAAAATCCACGCGGACGAAGTCTCTGGCATCCTCTAGTAAATTAATAAACCGCAAATTGATGATTGATGAGATCAAGACCTATTGCATTTCTGCGCGATTTGCATTTTTAATGAAATCGGCATTTAGCAATCGCTGAGATGAAATTGAAAGCATATTTTTAAAAACTGGGCAAGTGCGTGTCGGGCTCGCACACGAAGGATTCCGTACCATCGTACCAGAAATAACACTTTTTAATATTTTTATTTCAAATTTTGAAATTGTATTTTTTGTTAGGTATAGTTGCAATAGAAATACACATTCTGTGAAAAGGTACCTACCAACGAAAGACTTGGTGAACTCTAGGACCCAACTCCTCAGCTCTGATGCTGTAAGGAATTGCATTCCCAAATTGTGGTGATCCCGCGGAATTTTTAAAGAATCATGCGTTCATCTGTGATAGCCTAGTGGTTAGGACGTTCGCCTTCTAATCGGAGGTCGAGGGTTCGATCCCGGGCACGCACCTCTAACTTTTCGGAGTTATGTGCGTTTTTAAGTAATTAAATATCACGTGCTTTAACGGTGAAGGAAAACATCGTGAGGAAACCTGCATGCCTGAGAGTTCTCCATAATGTTCTCAACGGTGTGTCAAGTCTACCAATCCGCACATGGCCAGCGTGGTAGACTGTGGCCAAAACCCTTCTCACTCTGAGAGGAGACCCGTGCTCTGTGGTGCGCCGGCGATGGGTCGATCATGATGATGATGATGCGTTCAAGCGTTTAAATGATTTTACGAAATTTGGTACTGAGATACCTTGCATCCCGGGGACGGACCGACGGACGGACGGAAAAAATGTTCGTCATTGGAGCTACGTGACATTGAAGCTGACGCAGTCTCGTGCAAAAGCTAATAGGTTAGAATATCTACATTTTTAGGGTTCCGTACCTCAAAAGGAAAAACGGAACCCTTATAGGATCACTTTGTTGTCTGTCTGTCTGTCTGTCAAGAAACCTACAGGGTACTTCCCGTTGACCTAGAATCATGAATTTTGGCAGGTAGGTAGGTCTTATAGCAGACATTCGGGAAAAAATCTGAAAACCGTGAATTTGGGGTTACATCACACAAAAAAAAAATTGTGGTCATGAACAAATATTGCTATTTTCAACTTTCGAAGTAAGATAACTATATTATTATATCAAGTGGGGTATCATATGAAAGGGCTTCACTTGTGCATTCTAAAATAGATTTATATTTATATTTATGCATAATAGTTTTTGATTTATCGTGCAAAAAGTCGAAAAAATACGACTGCAATACGGAACCCTCAGTGCGCGAGTCTGACTCTCACTTGGCCGGTTTTTTAATGAACAAAGACTTGTCTGAGGCGAAATCCAATATTATCGACAAGGAAAAATCAACCAACAGTATTAAATTTCCCAATAGGATTTATTTCGAGAAAAGTACTAAATATTTCGAGAATCGCGTGAATGAATTAATGAAATGTTTTGAAATCGGGAGGATGAATGAATATGATTATGTAAATACCGGTATGTATTAAATCAAGCATACTTTGGGACGGCGTGCGAGATCTCGGGAGAAGATATGGACACGCGATCATCCCTTCTGCCAAAGTATCGGACTATTGGGTCCAAAAATATATAGAAGTACCTACCTATCAATTGATGTGCACGAATATTTTGATGTGCTTCACTGTTCTATTTTCAATGTTATTTTTTAATGAATTATAGTATTTGTAATCGCAAAATAACCTCTAGTTAGCCAAAATAAAACCGTCTTATGGAAGTAGTATTACCAACTTTTTGTGAAATAAATTATTATTTTTGGTCAGTTTAAGAGTATTTTAGATTACTAAACGCTATCTTATTTTTTATTATGTTTTCTAATGTATTTCTTAATGTGTCTCGCTCAACATATCAATCAATAAATGAGTGTCATTTTTGAAAGCTTCGTAACTTGGACGATCTAACCTATGGACTTGTAACGCGCCTAATATTACGAATAAAAATTTCTGTCACTTTTGGTGCGGGACGAGGAAACACTACATAGACAACTTGACACACTGACTCAACAAAGTTTTGTGTCATTATTAACACACACATATCTAAATCTTCAACACTACTACATTTTACGCACACTAATAAGTTATATACATCAACATACAAAGACATTACGAGTGTAAGACAGTCAAATTGATTTGCGATGCTACCGTATCGATATTTTAAAATATATCGATAGTTTTTCAGAAACAAAAGTAGAAGTAAGAATTTATTACTCGTATTTAATTACTTAAAACCAGTGTTTGGTCAGCGTAGCGTATTCTTGCATACATTCACCTCACTTAATAGGTAATTATCCCAAAAACTAATAATGCAACGTAAAAATAAGAAAAATATTTATTTAAAAAATATGCACATACTTTTTTACTTATTTTATATCATTTTTAATCTTTTGTATTTTTTTATATAACGAAATTTTCATTTAAAATTTCGATAGTGAAAATGTGCTTATTAATGACTTATATTATTATATAATACAAAATAAACCTGACCGCGCAAAAACCTACCAAACATAATTAGTAGGTATATCAATCAATAAAATGTTTTTTCTTTCCAATCAATCATTTATTTATTGCACATTGGGTTTACATGGTAATTCCAATATGGTGTACTCTTTGTCCAAAAAAATTAAATGTAAGTTATTAAATATTACACGTATTGCCCTTACAAATTAGCAATGCAAAAATTTTCTCAATACCTGCCGCTTTTACCCCACAGCAAAATTCCATAAGACATATATGATACTATGAAAATAAATTAGTAAACACACACGGTGGCCTCTTCTATTTTTAACACGTCATTATTTACCATTAGGTTAATGTTATGTATATTCTTGGCGATTCTCTCTGTAAAAATATCGAAATCTGTAAAAATAAAACGATTATGATAAATTATTACCTAATCCTCATCCTTGAGAAAGGTACACCTTTTAGCTACAAATTACCCAGTTCAGAGACACCCTACCCCGTTTCTCGCCTATCACTAAAATTGCGTTGCTTTAATATTTTTTTAAATGTATTAAGTACGTGAAATCACAGAAATCGACCAGTTTTATTACAAGTATAGGTAGCGAAAAAATTGTGGTAATTAATAATAACTATTCTTTACTTGACTTGAAGACGGTAATTTAGTCGTTAATAATAAAGAAAATGTTTTCATCGATATCGATAATCGAACCGCAATCACTATCACATGATTCTTAAAAATCGAACCTTATGTCCTATGCAATTAAATCTAATACTGAAAAATTTGGTAAAAATAACACAATAGTCTCGTGGGGAGTGCGGTATACTATAGACGGAGAGCCAGGGCCCAAAATACTGTTTGAATTTACTAAGGCTAATTTTTTTATAGTTCATTAGAATGGTTGCGTACACAAACATACTGCGGTCAGTCAAGTGAACCTGAGAACAGTGACTCAGGTGCGCTATCAAAGGTGTCGTACCTGCGAGGTAATAAAATGAATTTACTAAGGCTGAACATTGTTATATAACTTGTATATTGCATATAAATAAAAGTTGTAATGGTTAGTCAGCAGAATATGGGGACAGAGCTGGTCAGTATGCGCAAAAAATTAGCCTTAGTAAATTCAAACAGTTTTTTGGGCGCTGGCTCTCCGTCTTTAGTATACCGCACTTCCCACGAGACTAGTGTTATTTTTACTACTACGTAATTTCATGCTGTTCACGCGTATTCAAATTTTAACCTAATTTGTATATAACGAGGGTTGCAATTGTTTAGAAAAAACAAAATATAGTCTCGTGAGAAGTGTGACTCGTTTCTACCGAATTATTACGTACTCAATTACTGAATCGGTAAAGTTCTCGATTGTTATTTTATTATAATAATTTATGTAATTTAATTTATAGAAAGCGTTTATTACACCAAAAATACTTACTTATGAAATGAAATTCCATCTTTTTGTAAATTTGATGTGTTTGATTTGTTCTTGCACTCACTAACGGCACAAACAGGCATTTTTCACCCAGCGTGTAAGACGTCGTCACACATCGAAAACGATTCTGACAATGACAAAATCGATTCCGCAAACAGTGTTTATAAACGCAGTGGATTAAAAATCCATTACTATTGACAGAGGGGAATAATCATGCGAGGCGCGTCCTTAGGTTAGATCGTCCAAGCTTCGTAAGCATCACTATATATTAAAATTTAAGACAACATATAATAAATATCACATAAATTTCAACAGGTTTGTATTTGTATTTCAGGCTTTTCGAATTCCGGTCCGACTCGCCAAGAGTTTACAGTACGCAGCAGAAAATATTGTACATCGACCTTTTGAGTCCGTTGTCTCTGTCACACATACCTATGTGACGTTTTGTCGGTCTCAACGACAGAGTTAAGGCTCTACAAAACCGCTACCTCTTTCTAAAGGTCGATGTAGGTACATTATTTTCTGCCGCGTACTCCTATATCTAATTGTGGTCCGGAAATTGAAATGCAGATTCCACTACTGTATTTGTACATACTATATCCATCTTCTATCACAGTTTTACTTCTAAGTATCTTTCTTTATGTCGGATCTCATGATGAAAACCAATATGTCTTATTAGGGATTCCTCAATAATATAGTCTACACAAGATAGAGAAAGAAAATGAAATAAAATTTATAAAAGAGTCAAAAAATAAGGTACAGAGTTAGCTTACATCCCGGGAAAGGATACAGGCTACTTTTTATCCCGGAAAATGAACGAGTTCCCATAGGATTTTTAAAAAACCTAAATCCACGCGGATGAAGTCGCGGGCATCATCTAGTATGAGAATAATTTAAAAAACAAGAATCCCACGCGTGTTTAGTTTTATCTAAACCACGCAGGATACACGCACTATTTTTTTGCGAAATATAAGTAGAATCGATCCCAAATATCACACAATCTCTATTGCATTCACATGCTGACGAATACGTGAATCGTAGATAGAGTAATAAAGGTAGATACATGAACGTTTGCTTTCTCATTCACACTAAAAAGAGAGCACAGATAAAGTTACTAATGTGATAAACAGAGACGCAACTAACCTACTTTTTGTCCCTTATCGTGTAACTGGTTTTTTTTCATGAATACATGCAAGGAATGCAACTTTAGTTGCAAAACAAACTTTGAGAATTCGTGGCGTATTATTGTATTTCTCATTACTTATTTACCTACTTGTTTTCACAATATTATTGACTACTAAACAAGGGTTAATAATTGTCGTGTTATTCATCGTTACGTCGTGCTATCGCTATCTCATGCGCGGTTACACAGTACTTCAATCTACCTTTATTACTCTATCTACGACGTGAATGTAATTATAGTTGCCTCACTTTACGACCTCTACAGTCTACGGCCGGCAATAGACTCCTTTCTTTTCCATACTAACCTGTAACAGTGTCTACTGACCATTATTCTCGGAATCTTCTTGTAAACGACCTCCCTGGCGCAGTTGTAAGCGCTGTGGTCTTGTTAATGGGAGGTCACGGGTTCGTTGTATAGAAGCAGGCGTTACTTTGCGGAAGTCCATGATATACAATGAACCAAAAGCCTAATTTGCTGTAATCCGCTGAAACAGGTCGAATCTGTATGATGCAACATGCAGCATGCGAAATGTACCGCCCACCCTCCCACTGCTAACCATGCAGGAAAAGCAGCCACCCGGCAAGCAATACGTACGCACCACCACGACGCAGTACCACACAAATCCCAAAACACACACTTGTGTGTGGTGGCTGCTTTTCCTGAAAAATATGAAGTCTAGACGATTCGCGCAGCTAATAAGCTAATTGGCACTGGCACCAAAAAGTATTATTATGGAACTAATATATATTAACTCTTGTATACATAATATATTCGGTAATAAATTAAATTCTTTTTTAATTTTTAGTGTTTGTGGTTAGGTAAGTATTGAAGTCGGTTTTTATTTGTTTTGACCACCTTTGCAGTATAGTACCCTTTTAAACAAAAAATAATTTTCAAAATCGGTTCAGGCGTCTTCGAGTAATCGGGGAACATACATAAAAAATAAAAAAAATAAAAAAAGATTCCGACGAATTGAGAACCTCCTCCATTTTTGAAGTCGGTTAAAAATATGAATGAATTGATCCTGCTAGCAGATAGAGTGGTCAGCTTGAATTGTTTATTCTACCCACTGCGGGCTGCCAGTAGGATCAATAAATTGATCCACATTTTTGCTGACCACTGGCAGCTTGAAACCTACCCTGTTGCCAGTAGGATCAATTCATTCATATTTTGAAAGATGCAATATTTTTCTACCTTTACGCAAACAAAATGACTAGACATATTCAAGACAAGCGCATCCTCATCATCATCACTTTCCACGTGTAATTATTGAGGTCAAGCAATAGAATGACTAGACTATCAAAGGTCAATAAGTGAATGTGCTGTAAAAGTAATACCTACATTCAAACTGCTGATAAATCTTTACATGATCTTTAGTAATTAAAGCTTCTTTTACGCCAGAGCAATATAGTGCGACATTGCGGCAGGCCACAGAGCCGCATGCCACTAATAATCTCTCTCCAGGAATATTGTTAGCCATGGCTAATGACCTGGCAGGGGGAAGGTTTTTCCGCGTGTCCCTCTGACTAGCAGAGGGCACAGCGGACGAGGCGGAGGTTGGGACGCGGGTGACGTCGGGAGGCGCACGCACTTGGTCGGTGCGCCTCGGACGTGCGGTGTGGGGACCTCGTGAGCGGGGTCTCCGGTGGAGGGTCCGGCTCGGCGGATGTCGCTGGCTGGGTCGCGGTGGTTTGCTTCGGCGTTCCAGTGACCCAGTCACCAGGCGACGCGCAGGAGCGCCGCTGGGTTTTAGTGGGTATTCCGGTCGCCTCTCGGCCGGCGAGTCCCACATACCTTCCCTCCAGTTGGTTGGCTGGCTGGTTAGCTGGTTGGCTTCCAGGAGGGGGGGATGCGTAAACGCATTTCCCAGCGTTATAAAAAAAAAGGGCCTCATGCCACCAGACGAATTCGCACGCGTGGAAAGTGCGGGTGATGAATAATGCCATTAGCGATAACACTTATCACCACGTGTCAAAGCGGTCAACCGTAAACTAATTAATGGGTTTCAATACAAAAGTGAAGGCATTTTTCACGTAGGTAAATAATATAATATGTACGTTATTAGTCGTAAATTCTCAGAACCAATGATATAACAGGTGAACTGACAGTGAAATTAACCTTTAAAAGTAAAAGTTTTTGGTGCAAACAAAATATTTGTACTCGCATACCTACCTACCTACGCAGTGATATTTCGATTCCGTATTTGTATGAATTGCATTTTAAGTTTTTTTATGATACGCTATAGCTTAATTTGCACTGAGTTCGTACCAAGTTCGCACGATAAGTACCTATTCTGTCACATACTAAAAATATTATCCAAAGTTCTAAAACACACCTCATAAAATTTACGAAATAATGATTTCAAGATCCACGCATCCAACGAGTTCGAATCTTTAAAATTTCTAATCAATTTAAAGCAATAATCTGATAACACTTATTATAAAATAATCTGACACTTGAAAACTTGGATTTCAATTTTGTTTTATACTAAGGTACCTACTTACATACATCTGACTATGAGTATTTAGAATCAGTTAAGAAAGTAAGTAAAACGAAGCGGGAATCAACGTTGGTAATTTTTAGGGTTCCGTAGTAAACAAGGAACCCTTATAGTTTCGCCATGTCCGTCCGTCCGTCCGTCCTCGGTTATAATCTCAGAGACTATTAGTGCTAGAAATCTGTTATTTGGCATGGGTATAAATATTAATCACGCCGACAAAGTGGTGAAATAAAATTGTTAGGGTAGCTCCCATGTAAAGTGGGGATGAATTTTTTTTCTCGTTATATCTGTTTTTCGAGGATTGTGACTACGGAACCCTACATTGCGCGTGGCCCGCCACGCACTTGGCCGGTTTTTTTAACGTTGATAATAATTAATAATTAACGTTAAATATCTTCTTATACTTACCGGAAAAAGTGTTTCTACGGATAATCCACGACGATGAAGTCGCAAATAGGCACTTTACAATGACCAGAATCACATAAAAGACATCATCATCATCATCAACCAATAGACGTCCACAGCTGGACATAGGTCTCTTGTAGGGACTTCCACATGCCACGGTCTTGCGCCAGGGGCTCCCTGCGACTCGTCTGATGTCGTCCGTCTACCTAGTGGGAGGTCTTCCAACACTGCGTCTTCCGCCGCGAGGTCGCCATTCCAGCACCTTGGGACCCCAACGTCTATCGGTTTTATAAACTATGTGCCCTGCCCATTGCCACTTCAGCTTCGCAACCCATTGAGCTATGTCGGTTACTCTAGTTCTCCTACGGATCTCCTCATTTCTGATTTGATCACTTATAAAGAAACTCCAAGAATAGAATAGAATAGAATATAATGTTTTTTATTCATGTAAACTTTTTAAAAGTGCTTATGAATAGTCAGGTAGTTTTAATTTACCACTGGTTCGGTATACAAGCATAGCTCTCTCCATCGCCCGCTGAGTGACTCTGAGCTTTCTTATGAGACCCATAGTTAGCGACCATGTCTCGGATCCATACGTCACATAAAAGACATGGAGCGATGTAAAATTACATCACACACTTAACTTGACCCTCACCATACAATGTCACGGGTTGACACATTCGTGTGACCTCTGATTGTCCTTCACGTAATTTAACTTAGTCTAAGAGACCATTAAAGCACTTAAGTTGATGACACACTGCTGCAAGAGGCTTACAAACCACACCCAGCATGTTTTAGGGTCACTTTGTTGTCTGTCTGTGTGTCGTGTCTGTCAAGAAACCTACAGGATACTTCTCGTTGACCTAGAATGCAATTTGCAATTTGGCAGGTAGGTGGGTCTTATAGAAGACGTAAAGGGAAAAATCCGAAAACCGTGAGTTTGTGGTTACATCACAGAAAAATAATAACAATGTTCATAAACAAATAATTAGTATTTTCTACTTTCAAAGTAAGATTACTAGGTATACCAAATTGGGGTATCATATTATGAAAGGTTAAAGACCTTTACATTTTAAAATAGATTTTTATTTATTTTTATACTAAATAGTTTTTGATTTATGGTATAAAATGTCGAAAAATACGACTGTAGTACGGAACCCTCGGTGCACGAGTCCAACTCGCACTTGGCCGGTTTTTCACAATGGCCTAGGTTATAGGTACCATTAAATAGGTACTTACACGATGCTTACACTACCTAGTGATTTTTCCATTTTCATTCCCTATTGAAAATATCGATGACTTTGCCTATCTACATAAAACTTATCTACATTTTACAATCTTCTTCATAGTCGTATAAAATCATAAATCTTAATAAGGGATTCCGATCACTATGCCAGTTAAAATCGTAATCATGCGTTGAACCACTGAAATGGACTTATACAAGTACGCTGGAAAAGGTAGGTATACCATACCAAATATAGGTAGGTATACCATACCAAGGAAAAGGTGACTGACTGGCTGACTGACTGATCTATCAACGCACAGCTCAAACTACTGGACGGATCGGGATGATTTTAAGAAAGGTTTTTTGAAAATTCAACCCCTAACGGGATGAAATAGCGGCTTGAAATGTGTGTAGTCCACACGGACAAATTCGCGAGCATAAGCTAGTGATACTAATTATCGTTATTTTTTGTGGTGATCCACACCGTAAGCGCGGAAGCGGAAAATAAAATTGGCATTATATCAAACTAACTAATGTCCACGACTTCGTTCGCGTGGATTAGGTTTTTTAAAATCCCATGAGAGCTCATTGTTTTCCGGGATAAAAAGTAGCCTATGTCACTCTCCGGGTCTTTAACTATACGCATGAAAAAAATCACGTCAATCCGTTGCTCCGTTGCGATGTGATTGAAGGACAAACCAACAAACAAACACACTTTCGCAATTATAATATAGAAGAAGATAGTGATGGTATTCGTTTTGATACTATGGTGACAGATCTCTCATCACTAACATTTAGTTCCGAGTACGCTCACACGATACTCACTGTTGCTAGCGCCCTAATGGCAACACAAATTTATCTACTTCAAAAACAGCCGGCAATCGCAAGTCCAGCGCACTTCTATTAGTAGAGGTCAGTGCATTGAACGCATTTCATCTCACGTCATCATCTTGAAAAATCAGGAATAGGAAAGTATATGCGTGTTTAGAATGTCAAAACGAATAACCGCTGAAAGGTGTTGATGACGACTGACGTATCTGATTAGTGTGAAGTTGCCTTTCTATCAGGCATGAGGATGCGAAGCGAGAGAAATACCTATACCTACTTACTCCTCTGAAGCTGTGGTAGCCTAGTGGTTAGGATGTTCGCCTTCCAATCGGAGGTCGGGGGTTCGATCCCGAGCACGCACCTCTAACTTTTCTCTCTAAATATCACTTGCTTTAACGGTGAAGGAAAACATCGTGAGGAAACCTGCATGCCTGAGAGTTCTCCATAATGTTCTCAAAGGTGTGTGAAGTCTGCCAATCCGCACTTGGAGAGCGTGGTAGACTATGGCCAAAAACCCTTCTCACTCTGAGAGGAGACCTGTGCTCTGTAGTGAGCCGGTGATGGGTTGATCATGATGATGATGATGATGACTTACTCCTCACTAGCTAATGCCCGTGACTTCGTAAAACGCACATAACTCAGTTAGAGGTGCGTGCTCGGAATCAAACCCCTGACCTCCGATTAGAAGGTGGACGTCCTAACCACTAGACTATCACAGCTATCTATACAATTTTAATTTGCATGCTCTAGATACTTAATTTTCCTATAAAGGTCCTCAATTTTACCTACATGGAAAATTCTGGTTGAGGGCCACTTGCACGTCGAGCTTTTAAATTAAAGTTACGTTAAAGTTAAACTAGCCCATCAAAAACAAGCACATTGTCATATTACACAAGTCAGTAGTCGTACTTCCATGGTTGAGGTTAAAGATCAATCAACGTTTGCTAAGAAGGTAAAGAAACCTAACAACTTGTACGAGCCAAAGTAGCTTTTGGCTGGTCAAATTTAACTGTAACCTTACTTTAACCACCTAGTGTGCAACTGGCCCTAAAGACGTGCAATTTTAACTAAAAAAAACCGGTCAAGTGCGAGTCAGACTCGCGCACTGAGGGTTACGTAGGTACGTATCGTATTTTATCGACATTTTTCACGATAAATTAAAAAACTATTATGTCTGAAAATAAATAAAAAATTGTTTTAGAATGTACAAGTAAAGCCCTTTCATATGATACCCCACTTGGTATAGTAATCTGACTTTGAAAGTTGAAAAAACAAATAGTTTTTAGATTTTTCCCCTCATGTCTGCTATAAGACCTACCTTCCTGCCAAATTTCATGATTCTAGGTCAACGGGAAGTACCCCGTTCTTGACAGGCAACAAAGTGATCCTATAAGGGTTTTGTTTTTCCTCTTGAGGTACGGAACCCTAAAAAGGTATATTTTCAAAAGAATCAATGTGCTAATCGTTAAGGCATTGAATTATGTATGTTTAAGGCAAAAGTGTGTAGACATCTAATAATGATCTAGGCAAACGCGTTCCATCTTTGATTTTATCATCACTTTCCATCATTTAATTCAAGTAATTGGCATTAAGTGCGACTCTAGTCAGTATCCTTATTATCAGTACCCTTATTATAAATTAGAAGGTGTGTTTGTTTGTTGGTTTGTTGGTTTGTTGGTTTGTCCTTCAATCACGTCGCAACGGTACAACGGACTGACATGATTTTTTATGCATGGGTATAGATAAAGCCCTGGAAAGTGACATAGGCTACTTTTTATCCCGGAAAATCAAAGAGTTCCCACGGGATTCTAAAATGCCCATCCGTTTAAGCGTTTTATATGAAACTAGCTTATGCTCGCGACTTCGTCCGCGTGAACTACACAAATTTCAAACCCCTATTTCACCCCCTTAGGGGTTGAATTTTCAAAAATCCTTTCTTAGCGGATGCCTATGTCATAATAGCTATCTGCATGCCAAATTTCAGCCCAATCCGTCCAGTAGTTTAAGGTGTGCGTTGATAGATCAGTCAGTCAGTCAGTCAGTCAGTCAGTCAGTCAGTCAGTCAGTCAGTCAGTCAGTCAGTCATTCAGTCAGTCAGTCAGTCACCTTTTCCTTTTATATATTTAGATTTTTTAGAGAGGTAGCTTGCATCCCGAAAATTGACAAAAGCAACTTTTTATCACGGAAAATTCCCATGGGATTTTTAAAAAACATAAATCCACGCGGACGAAGTCGCGGGCATCATCTAGTTATAAATAAATTGAACAAGGTCATTTTGGCGGAGAGTTTTGAGGTCACACAAAAAGTTGCGTTATGAAAAGGAAAATTACTTTAGATCGCGATAAAACGTTATGAAAATGGGATGAGTTTGGTCATTTTCGCCCCCGCTATGCTTTACCTCAAAAGGAAATAAAGAACCCTTATAGTATCACTTTGTTGTCTGTCTGTCTGTCTGTCGTGTCCATCAAGGCAATCAAATATAGGGTACTTCCCGTTGACCTAGAGTCGTGAAATGTCTTATAGCACAAATAAAGGGAAAAATCCGAAAACCGTGAATTTATGGTTACATCACAAAAATTAAAAATAAATTATACGGAACACTTCGTGTCCGAGTCCGACTCGCACTTGACCGGTTTTTAACTTTTAGGATAGGTAATTAACGCAATTTTATGATCGCAACAAAATATGTGGAAAGGGGTCCACAATGGCCAGCTCGCCTTTTGGAAATATTTACTTATATTAAAATTAAAATCTCAACTCATTGATTGATTTTTCTATTTGCCCAGTCAAAACCAGTAACCTATGACCTAGAGAGCTAAAATTTTGCACGGAGGTTGCTATAGGTTGTTAGTAGCAGTAGATTAGGGATTTTCGCGGATTTTTCCGGTAGCGAAGCAGCGGGCCGTCACTAGTATTGAAATAAAAACGCGAATGTAGAAATTAAGATCACATCTTTTGTCGTTTAAGCAAAAGTGACTTCACGACTTCAAAGTGGTAATACTTAGTGTGCGTTTGACGAAACATCTCAACTATCTCTATGGAATATTTAGAAAATCCAATATCCACTAAAATCTCAAGTACTTGTTTATAGCTTATTGCAGTACATAATAATGATGCAGGTATAACACGAAGCTTATCTTAGATCTGTGTAGTATAAATCATAATCTTCTTCCTTTATACAACTAAAAACCTTTCCTTCATGAGCGTTTGAATTAATTTAGCAAAACCTATTACGGCATTATTGTACTTACGTAACAATAATACGACGAGACGTAATTTAAACAATGAACAATTAGGTATTATGATAAGTGTGGTATAATTGTGAGTTGACATACAAAAAAAGGCTTTTTAGATACGAAAGTCGAAGACGTCCGAAGATCATGATTTTCACCGAAGTCAAATTCGGACGGAGCTGTCATTAAAATCATAATTCTCGTATGCCCCGAAGGCCGAATCTTAGGAAGAGCCAGGGAGAGTGGCATCGGCGGACCGTCCGTATAAAAGGCAACAGAATGTGGTACAGAGCATCACACAACCACGAGACCTCCGTGAGTCAACATGAAAGCGTTCTTGGTAGGTACCCGTGTGCAGTGAAAGTGTTGTGACCTGTGTGTGACCCGCTAGGAGTCGTGCTTCCTTATGGGATTGGACTCAGTGCAATCGCTCGATTGTAATCGAGTTGTAATCGACGTCGGTGAAGGAATCGATATCGATCGATGCTTCTTCGGGATTGAGTGATTTATTGAGCTTTTCATTTCTATGGACAGTCAAAGCTCAAAGTTTAAGACCTTTTCAAATGTTTCAATTTAAAGACTTTGTGGTCGAATTACTTACAGTTTTTTTGGATCCCCCAATTATTTTTGTTTAAGTATGTCCAGTTTAGTGTTGAAGGTTAATGGAGTGCAATGCTAATTGGTTGTTTTTCTCTCGTAGGTACTAGCGGCCGTTGCGGCTATCGGCTCGGCAAGGCCCGAGGCGGGATACAGTTACAACGCCCCCGGCGGAGGCGGCCTCGGTGGGGGCCATGGAGGCCTCGGCGGAGGCATCAGCCTCGGCGGCGGGCACGGCGGCGGCGGCTTCTCCTCCGGCGGTCTGAGCTCCAGCAGCTTCGGTGGAATCGGAGGCGGCCATGGAGGCGGACTCGGCGGTGGTGGATTCTCGTCGGGAGGCGGCAGCTTCTCCTCCGGCGGAGGCAGCAGCTTCGGCGGAATCAGCGGAGGGTTCGGCGGCGGCGGCGGCGGAGGGTTCGGCGGCAGCATCGGCGGAGGATTCGGCGGCGGCGGCGGCGGCGGCGGCGGCTTCGGCGGCGGCGGCTTTGGCGGCGGTGCTATCGTCCAGAAGCACATCTACGTCCACGTCCCACCCCCAGAACCCGAAGAACAACGCCCACAAATCATCTCCGGCGGATCCATCCCCCAGAAGCACTACAAGATCATCTTCATTAAGGCCCCAGCACCTCCCGCACCCCTCACCCCCATCATCCCCGCTCAGGCCCAAAACGAAGAGAAGACCCTCGTCTACGTGCTGGTCAAGAAACCCGACGAACAACCAGACATCACCATCCCGACTGTTGCTCCCACTCAACCCTCCAAACCCGAAGTATACTTCATCAAATACAAGACCCAGAAAGAGGGTGGTATCGGCGGTGGTATCGGCGGTGGTCTCGGCGGTGGTCTCGGCGGTGGTCTCGGCGGTGGTCTCGGCGGCGGTCTCGGCGGCGGTCTCTCCGGTGGCGGCATTGGCGGTGGTAGCATTGGCGGCGGTCTCATCTCCGGCGGCGGACACGGCGGTAGCATCGGCGGTGGCCTCATCTCTGGCGGTGGACACGGTGGTAGCATCGGCGGTGGCCTCATCTCTGGCGGCGGCCACGGTGGCAGCATCGGCGGCGGCATCATCTCCGGCGGACACGGCTCCTCGGGCTCAGTCAGCTCGTCCTATGGCCCCCCCGGCCAGTCCGGCCCATATTAGAACGCACCCCGCGTGCCAGCGAGTAACTTGTGATATCTGCTCAGCCGACAAATCTAGTATTAAGTAGTGAAAAAATTACGGTGCCTAAATGTATTTATGTAAATAGTAATTTTAATGAATTAATTTTAGTTGTACTATAAAGTCTTTTTTGCATAAAAAACTCGATAAACAAACGAAATTAACTCTTTTATTCCCATACACTGCAATCACCAAAAAGTACCTAATTCAAAAGAATACCAGGTAGGTAATATAAGTTTAAAAACCTTATGCATACAAATCTCACATTTCTGACGTTGTATAAAGTAAATATAAAGAGAAAAAAAGAAATCGTTTTCAAATACAAAAGTCAAAGAGAAAGAACTTGTATGTCGTAATCAATATGTCCGAGATGTCCAAGGTCTCATGTGATGTCCACTCGATCTATTATCACATCGACTAGACTAGGCCTGCCTCTCGGCTGCGGTAGAAAGTGATGTTTTCTCCACAGTGACGCAACGCCGGGACAACGCGACCTAGCTAGCAGCTTGAATATTGCATAATATTATATGAATCTCCTTACAAAACACACGAAATAAAGTGCGAGTTACGCTAAAATTATACTTCTTTATATTACGTAAAATTTACCCATTCTAAACATTTCGATTGCGTAAACCTTGACATTTGGGAAATTTCCCTTGAATGATTAGCGTTCTTTTTGTATGTACTCGTAACATTTATTACCTAAACACAGTTTTCTGCAATTCGATAAGTTACTTTACAAAACATTTTAAACCAAATCAATTGAAACTTAAACTAAACTTGAAGGTCCTAAGTAATATTATGCCAAAGTTTTGAATTTAGCCCAGATTTAGCCCAGATTCTAAAGTATATCTGTTATAAATTCTGTTTTGTTTTGTATTTTTACCGATTTATTTGTATGTAGTTTTTGCGAACAACTACTCTCACGTGGATTAAATAATAATTAATCTTTTAAGTAATTATTTTATTTGGACTAAAAAGTAGCATGAAAAAAATTACATTATTCCGTTGTTTTGTTGATGCGTGAAAAAGGACAACCAAACACACTTTCGTATTAAAATGTGTATATATGATTTTAGCAAAAATATAGGTCATCTTCGAAACATATCATGCTATTTAGTAGACAAAGTCGCGGGACGTGGGTACAACATAAGTTATAACTTGCATCATCATGATCAACCCATCGTCGGCTCACTACAGAGCACGGGTCTCCTCTCAGAGTGAGAAGGGTTTGGCCATAGTCTACCACGCTGGCCATGTGCGGATTGGTAGACTTCACACACCTTTGAGAACATTATGGAGAACTCTCAGGTATGCAGGTTTCCTCACGATGTTTTCCTTCACCGTTCAAGCAAGTGACATTTAATTACTTAAAACGCAAATAACTCCGAAAAGTTAGAGGTGCGTGCCGGGGATCGAACTCCCGACCTCCAATTAGACGGCGGGCGTCCTAACCACTTAGGCTATCACAGCTGTTGTTATAACTTGCATAACCAAGAGAAAACTTTTAAAGATGCGCCGGTATACAGACTATAGTCTGTATTACATAACTGATTATTATTATTACATTAATATCTTCAAAAATATGTTTTTATAATGCTAACCTACTTTTCTGAACAAGATTAATTACAGAATATAAATACGAAACTAGCTGACCCGCCTCGACTTCGCTCGGTTTGCATTTCTGAAAATCTACATTATAGAGAAAACCTACGTGCACAATATCAAGTTTCTTGACCCAACAGTTTGAGCAGTACGTTGATATTAACTCAGTCACTCAGTTTTACCTTTTATTAAAAGACTAGCAGTTGCCCGCGATTTCGTTAGCGTAAACTTTCTGGTTTCTCATGAGATTAGAAATTTTTCCCGCTGCAAAAGGCGTCTCTTACCTACTCACTCAGTCTCACCTTAAGATACCCAGAACACTAAATGCCGATTTTCACATCGCTAACTTCAAAAACATAGGACTTGCATAATAACCTTCCAACCCCCATTTCACCCCTTTTTTTTCTTAAAACTGTTTCTTAGCTGACAGCTACCCCCTAGAAAGAACCTACCTTCCTTTTAAGTTAATAATAACAATAATTAGAACTTTCCTATACAAACTTTCGTCCCCTATTTTTCCACCCTTAAGGGGGATTTTCCAAAATAACTTATAGAGGTTTTTAATATTTAAAACTAATAATTAAAATCCCGATTTTCACGTCTGCAACTTAAAAACATAGGACTCTCATATAAACTTCCAGCCACAACTTACCCACTTAAGGGATAAATTTCAAAAAATCCTTTCTTAGTGGATACCTACGCTTTACAAAAACCACACCCTCTACTAGGACCAGTGGTTAAGGCTGTGCGTGGATATATTTAAGTCAGTCAGTCAATCAGGACTTTGAATATTATATATAATTATATATACAGAAAATAAATAAATTATTATTTATAGCCTGTAGCACTCGGGGATACAGTTGCTAACTATTAGTTAAAGAATTTTACGGAGCTTCGGAATAGAATTTTAGTTCTGGAGATTAACCCCCCCCCCCCCCACATCTACATCTTAGAATATAGTAGTAGTAGCTAATATTTATGATAGATCGTTAAATTCAATAAAGTAACAATTGCAAAAGATCTGATAATGCTCATGCATTGCTCGTTATACCTGCCATAGAAGCAGCGCCTGTGCACTTAGCCCGTCATTAATCATAATGACTGGTGCCTTGTGGACATAACGTACCACTTGTATGAAACTGTTTTGTAACAAATCATAATAGAGTTCTATGTGAGTTGTGTAGACCCTCCTTAACAAGTCGCCCTTTATGAGTATGAGACAATGCATTCAAAAATTCAATAAAAACGCAAAGCATTTTAAGAGATAGGAGGCTCGTTCTTAGTAGTGAGCTGACGATGGGACTAACACAAATAAACTTTTGTAAGTGCTTTTGAATCGTAAAGTAAATCTACCACTGATTCCTCCTTGATGTCTTTTAACTTTTTCTACCAAAAATAACTGTTCAATATCAATTATTATTGACCTATGCCGGGAATCGAAGTCAGGTTCTGCCCTTTTAAGACCACAGTGCTCACCTGGGCCGGCTTAAGCATATCCGGCGCCGGGGTGCGAAAGTGCCCTAGGTACCTACTCAAAAACTTAGAAAGCACGAGCTAAGCGAGCGCGAATTTTTTTTTACAACATTGCTCATGTTTTTTTCCTTTTCGTCACCCCTTCAAATCAAATCTAGGTAGATATTCGCAATTTGATAAAACGAGCACGAATTTTTCTTCCAGCTCCCGGCCCTCGAGGGCTGTGGGGCCCTTGGTCCGTGGGCACATGGAATTTTGCCCAGCTTGTCAACCTATTGTTAGACCACTGGATGGGCCCGCGGCACCGCTCGCGTAGTCTCAGTGTATTAGGTACCTACCTATCGAAATTTATGGTGGTCGCCTTGCGCCCTCTAGGACTGCGCCCGGGTGGACCGCACCCCTTGAACCCCGGGGTAAAGACGGCCCTGGTGCTCACCAATGCGTACATGGAGATTGTTAACGGTAGAGATTCTTACAGACACGTCTAGGCAGGTATTACCGGTGTACAATAGGTATATAGTAGGTATAGATGTCGGCGCCACACAATGGCTCTGTCGCTTGTTCCGGTGTGAAAGGTGAATCAGCCGACAGACAGTCTAATTATTCGCACGTGAGATATTTTATTGTTAACATCTTAGCATAGTGATCGTAATTTGTGAAATTACCTTTTTAAGCTTAGCATTCTTTTCTTTTAAGCATGCTATGCTTTGCTTTGGAGTTACTATACGTGATCAAATCAGAAATGAGGAGATCCGTAGGAGAACCAGAGTAACCGACATAGCCCAGCGGGTGGCGAAGCTAAAGTGGCAATGGGTAGGGCACATAGTTCGAACGACGGGTAGATAGACGTTAGGGTCTGAAAGGTGCTGAAATGGCGACCTTGCACTGGAAAACGCAGCGTTGGAAGACCCCCCACTAGGTGGACGGACGACATCAGGCGAGACCTATGTCCAGCAGTGAACATCTATCGGTTGATAATGATGATGATAGGTATCACTAGTTTTAAGATGAAGGAAAACATCGTGAGGAAACGTGCATTGCCAAAACCCTTCTCGTTCTAACAGGAGACCAGTTTTTGATATTTGTGATTTTATCACTAGCTTATGCCACATGGACTACACAAATTTCAGACCCCTATTTTACAGAAATCCTAATTTTCAGAAATTCTTTTCATAGCGGATGTCTACGTCATAATAGCTGCGTGCCTTTCAGCCCAATCTGTCCAGTAGTCAGTTTCACCTATGGAAATTGCTTTGGTAGTGGTAGATCAGTCAGACAGGCAGTCAGTCATATTAAGATAACTAGGCTTTACCATCTTCATAGCATTGTTGACTATGTTAATTTTAGAATAGCTAGTCTGGTCATAATCACTAAACTGAACTTTTACCATTTATAACTACCTACCTATTTTTAAATCTCTAACGTAGACTGCGTGGCGGCAAGGATTTCTGTAAATAGACAGAACATAGACTAGAATCTAGAATCTAGAGGCGTGCGTTCGATGCACCTTTAATAATTGATTATATCATCATCACTCACTCAAGTAAATAAATATTCTTTAGCATTTTTTTTCTTCCCATCCAGTCACACCCACAGAGTAACAGTGTGACTTGTTGGGAATTTTTAATGAAAAAAATGGTTGCAACTAGTAACAATGTGACTCAATGGGATAAAAATTTCGATGAATTCCCAACTAGTCACAGTGTGACACGATTGAGTGACTCGTTGGGAATCCACCAAACCTCGTCTGCCTCTATAATTCAAAGACAGCCTACAGGAAGTGAAAACATTAGTAGACCATACGATTTATTGTTTATAAGTTTGTAAAAATTTTACTAATCACGACCTCTGGCTCACTACTCTACCACATTCTAGATTTTAGGAGGTATAGCTTTTAGGTTTTCATTATTTAAGTAGAAACTTTTTTAGGCATGTTGTTCATTATAACCACAAGCTTTTTAATTTAAAAGTAAAACATTTTTCATTTTTTGTCACTTTACATGGATTATATTAATTTCCTTGTCCAGTTTTTGATTCATTAACAAAATTAAGAAATATTTCGTCTATAACTAATCTTACTACCACATTAAATTCAAGCGGATGATTAAATTATTATGTAAATTAATTGTCGTAAAACTTTAATTGAATTTAATTCACATATCAATCTAACCTGTTCCTGTTACATAATAATCATGTTTGTCTCTACATCTACTCAAATTAAGTCTAAAAATGATGTCTCCAAAGTTCAATTTTGAATGGCATTTACTTTTATTATTTTATAAACATCTACAGACTCACCAACTTCTAACCAATTTACGAAGTATCGTAGATTGGCTTTTCAATAAGTCTTATAACTCATGCAGATTGGCAAATTAAGCATCCAACTTAGTAAAACTAAAATATTAATCACTAGATGATGCCCGCGACTTCATCCGCTTGGATTTAGGTTTTTAAATATCCCATGGATTCCCATGGGATTTCTTTGCCTTTACGGGATAAAAAGATGCCTATGTCAATTTCCAAGAATCAAGCTACCTCTGTACCCGTATAAATCGGTTAAACAGATGGGCCTTTGATTATCCCGCTTGATTTTTGGAAAAAAGTAGCCTATGTCCTTCCCCTATATCTGTACTAAATTTCTTTAAAATCGGTTGAACGGATGGGCCGTGAAAAGCTAGCAGACAGACAGACGGGCAGACAGGCAGGCAGACAGACAGACATACAGACATACAGACAGACTCACTTTCGCATTTATAATATTAGTATGGAAGTATGGATTTATATTATTTGTTAATAGATTTTAGAGTACGGTTGGCAACGCAAACGTCACCGGAGTCGGGTGTACCAAATGTCAGCAGCCAATTTTGTCGTCGCGTTTGAAGATGCTTTATAGTAATTTGTGAACAAGTTTGGTCATATCACTGATGAGAGTGAGAGTGGCATCAAATGCTTTCGCTGTTCCTACAGACTGTTTTATTTCAATATAAACTCTATTTTAATGGGATAAAGTTAGTTTCACAATAAACTGTTGTTAAGTAAACGTGATTTACAATGCGTATCTAGAATGCGTGTTTACGTTAATCTTGTATCTAAATTGTCTTGAGGTCAATATATCTTACAACTTGTACGTCTTTACTAGCTTATGCTCGCGACTACACAATTTTCAAGCCCCTATTTCATTCCTCAGGGGTTGAATTTTCTAAAATCCTTTCTTACCGGATGTCTACGTCATAGGTAATAGCTATCTGCATGCCAAATTTCAGCCCGATCGATCATTCAAGTAGTTTGAGCTGTGCGTTGATAGATCAGTCGGTCAGTCAGTCACCTTTTCCTTTTATATATTTAGATTTTGGTCTATAAAGTGCGCGCGCTTCCATATAGTTTTATAGTTGACAGATTTTGCGAAAAAAAACGTACGGAAATTTACCGTGGTGCACGCTAGCTCTAAGGCCACACGATGCGTTTCCAGTGCGTTACGACGCTGCACCACTGCTGCGTTGCACTCCGGCAAGAAGTATGCGTTGCAACGCACCACGCCTCCCCGTTTCGTCTTCCTGCGGGGTGATTCGCTAACTCAGTGTCTAACACTGAATGATAGCCACTGAGCTCATTTGACATTGATTGGTTTTACATTGCTGTTTCAGTCTTTACTAAGTGATATTAAAATCATCTTTCGTAAAAAAACTTCAATGGCTTCAAAATAAATGTCAAATGAGCTCGGTGGCTATCATACATTGTTAGACACTGAGTTAGCGAATCAGTAGGCAGGTCCTAAGTCCGTTGAGCGGGCGGTGCGGCGCCGCACGACGTCGTAATGCATCGTGTATGCCACAGCGATTTCAGTAGGATGACGCAGCGCCAGCGGCACCGCTCAGGCGCCGCACGGCCAACGCGACGCATCGTGTAGCTTCACCACACGAGTATATCTACTCATGTGGCTTCACTCTAAGCTAAAATAATAACTATAATAATTGAGTCTTGCTACACATTTAATAAAACATCTAAGGATCTCTATACATTTATTTCAATGAAATGAAAACATCTCATCATTACTATGATGAAACCTCGAAATGCCAAAGTCATCTTTAACAACTTTTTATTAAAGAAAATTACTCAATATCCCTTTCAATACGACGGCACACCTTTGACCATTAGTCATATTAACGATCACACTTTGCCAAATAATAGGCAAGGCCGCGTCGCGTGGACCTGACACGTAGGTAATGTGGACATTAAAAGGTGATATTGGGGGCGATTCTCTGGTACACAATCTCTAAACTAAACTAAATTAACAGGTCTAAATCTAGTGCTATCCTTTTCCGCAAGCAACATTATGAAAGGGATAGCAATAGATTTAGACGTGCCATTTTAGTTTAGTTTAGAGATTGTGTACAACGGAATTAGCCACATTGTTTCGAATCGATAGATTCTGTGGTTACTTCCAATATATTATCTCCCCTTAGTTACCAACTGCGACTTACTAATCGCAAAATGTCGAAAAAATACGACTGTGGTACGGAATCCTCATTCCGCGAGCCTGACTCGCACTTGGCCGGTTTTTTTGTATGGACCTAACTGCAGTCACAACAGCGCGATGGTAGCTCTAGACGGGTTAAGTCACCATATTAGTGCTAAAAGACTTGACTGGTTGGAAACCTTTGGAAGATACGTCCCTTTGTACAATCTCACTTTTGATTATTGTAGATTATTTTTATCGTACTTCTTTTGTGTTATAAAGAGAATACTAGATAATAGATGGAGACGTAAGATCTTTTTCACATACAATATGAGTAGGTAATATAATTTTATGTACTGTGTTGTTAGTACTTACTTAGTTTTTTTTTTTTTTAAGAATATTAGCCATGTTAAATGACTAATATTCCCCTTTCCTCTCCAACTAAGCGCTGACGCTTGTGCTAGGAGTAGGTACGACAATTAGTGCAACGAGCGGGGTTTGAACCGTCGACCTTTCGGTTTTCAGTCCACTCCTATACACGTTGAGCTATTGAGGCTCTAATTTTTTGAAAGTCGGTTAAAAAGTAGCCTATGTTATTACTCTTTGGTTAATCCTCTACTCGTCTGTGAAAGTCCCGTCAAAATAGGTTCAGCCGTTCCGAAGATTAGCCCGCTCAAATAGACACAGACAGACAGACAAAAATTTTAAAAACGTATGATTCAGTTATGGTACAGTTCCAAAAACCATAATTTCAAAATTACAGACAGACACTTCAATTTTATTTATTAGTATAGATATTAGATATTATGTTCCTTCCTACACAAGTAGGTAAACTTTTCCGGAATTAGGCTCGTAGGTATGTTGCTAGTAAGTAATATGCATTGTTACGAGTTTCACCTGCACTCGGATGAAGTCTTTAACTGGGGGCAATGACCTTTATGTGAAGTACCTACCTAAACTTAGATTTCTTCTTTATTTGTCCTTTTTTAAGATTTTTAATCACTAATTATGGGTTTATGTGTCTTTTATAAAAAATATTATTATCAGTATCAATATTTTAAACCTGAACGAAAAATGAGGGGTTTTATACATTTAATCGCTGTCACCAAATTTATTAACCTTTGTAAAAAAAACAAATTCGGTTAATATTTGACGGTGTTATGGAGTAACATCGGCAAAAATTTCATTCGCTATCCCGAAAGAACCATATTATATTTCGGGATGAAAAGCATCTTAAATGTTATCCCAAAGTGTCTATTTGCTAGCTAAAAATATGCTAAATAGCATTTAAATTCGTCTAATAGTTTTAGCGTTATGCGTGTACAATCAGAGAGATCAGGCAAAAATTTTAAAAATATTGTTTTGTGCTGTATATCAATAACAATCCTTCGATTATTATATTTTTCAAATACATAATGTAAAGAAATCTTCCAGTAAGTTACTGTTTTGTTATTAGTTTAGATATTATGTATTTATAACATATTAATAATTTATCTAATGTCACTTATTACCATAATATTACGTGTGACGAGATAATAAGACTGGTAAATGAGCGTATAACATCAGAGAATGCTCGCGATAGGCGTCGCGTGCGCATCTCGCCATTGTTCTAACTTCTCTGTCAGAACGTGTTCCGGATCCATATATTTTCTTTGTAAATAAACATCAATTAATCACTAGCATCATGCAAATAGTAAACTAATGAAGTTTATACAGGGTGCACAACTATGCACAAGTTAGTGTACGTAGGTGATTATTTTAGTCAAAATAAGAGGCTGACGCTCGATGGAATTTTCAATAATCTTATAATATAGAGAGCTTGCATAGAAAATCTCTAATTTCTAGACAAACTCTTTGATTTTGCGTTATAGCCTATGTCCTTCCCGGGATGCAAGCTATCACTGTACCAAATTTCGTCAGGGCCGTGAAAGGCTAGCAGACAGGCAGACAGACTGACGGACAGACAGACACACTTTCGCATTTATAATATTAGTATAGTATGGTATATAGTATGGATTATGGTTATGACTAATCATGATGTTATCAGTCGTTAGAATACTAATGAATTGACAGAACTGGGCAAAAAATACGCACATAAAAATGTTGCAATACATTTCAACCATATAAGTGAGTGCCATCATTCCCATATTAGATCAAGGAGGCACAGTTTATATGGTATTTTATCTAGTAACGAGATGCCTTACAAGCCTAGGTCATATGGACCTCTTTAACAACTTCGAGATGACTTAATGATAGCAGGTACATATAACCGATTAACTAACTTAATTGCGTCCAGTTTATTAATTATGTAGGTATGTAGGCAGTGGCGTGCAGATCACAGAGGCATAAAAGCACTGCTTACCCTAGTTGAAATGGCTTAGTGCTCATTTTTCATGATGACCTGTCATTAAATAGGTAGTTAGCTACCTAATGCTTACCCTAGATTCAAACCCTGTGCACGCTACTGTATGTAGGTACTATATACCTAATAGTTTAGCGTTTTTATTTTATATTTTATAGTTTAGAGCCTCGATAGCTCAACGGGTAAAGGAGCGGACTGAATCCGTAAGGTCGCCGGTTCAAACCCCGCCCGTTGCACTATTGTCGTACCTACTCCTAGCACAAGCTTTACGCTTACTTAGAGGGGAATGCTAAAAATAAAGACCGTACCATCCAGTTTTTTTAATAAATACCTACTCGTAGTTAGGTATGTAGGAATTTAAAACGATGTAGGTACGCCAAAAGTTAAGTAACATTACTACCGACCATAACCGCAGGCCGGAATATAAATCAATTTAATGTATGTCAAAAAGCACGCATCAGGAAACAGGATATCAGATTTGGTAAATTACACAACCCGGCCGCATTGTTCGGGCTCCCTGTTGAATCGAAAACCCCGTTGATTACGTAAAAGTATCGTGAGTCACAAAGTAAGAAAGTTGCTCGTATTTTGGTACACGACATGTGTATTACTATAAAGGACCTAACCAGTTTTATGCCAAAAACGTGCGTCCGAGTGCGTTTATAATGGCAAGTACATATTTAGTTGTACAGGACCCAGCAGTATTTAAGTAAATATATAAAAGGAAAAGTTGACTGACTCAAACTCAAACTCAAACTCAAATCATTTATTCAGAATTGGTAAAATTTTACGCTTCCTGATTGGCATAAATTTTTATTTGTACTCGTAAGATGATAATATGATATAGTGGTGATAATTAACGAGTGACTGATCTATCAACGCATAGCTCAAACTACTGGACGGATCGGGCTGAAATTTGGCATGCAGGTCCATTGAACTATTATGTACTACTAGCTTCTGCCCACGGCTTCGCCCACGTGGCCTACAGGAAACAAATGGCTTTTTTTTCAGAAACAAACATTATAACAATATCAGGACGCGCACCCTGAACAGCACCGAACCTCTTAGCTGACACCTAACCTCAAGAAAAAACCTACTTTCCAAATTTCAAGTTAATAATATCAATAATTAAAACTTTCCCATACAAACATTCATTCCCTATTTTACAACCCTTATGGGCGAATTTTCCAAAAATCCTGAAACACGTATTTCTTCATTTGTGACCGAGAACCAAATACCAATTTTCATGCAAATACATAACTTGAAAAATGACGGACTTTCATACAAACTTCCATCTCCCATTTAACCCACTTAGGGGTAGAATTTCGAAAAATCCTTTCTTAGTGGATACCTTCTCTTTACAAAGAATAGACCCTCCAAATTTCATATCTTTAGGAACAGCGGTTTAGGCTGTGCGTTGATATAATATATTATGTCAGTCAGTCAAGTCAGGACTTTGAATTTTATATATATAGATAGCTCAATTACCACTCACTCACTCACTCACTGACTGACTCATTGACATAATTGTTCTCCTAGAAAGAGACAGAAAATGATATAATAATGTATGGGAGATATGTTCAGAAGTGGGATTCGAGTAGGGAAAAATTATGACATTTCAGAAAAACAAGATGGCGGCCGACGTGACTTTTGTAACTTTTTTGTTTTCCAACCGATTTTGTTTAAACTTGCAGCTCTTGTAGATGTTAGTAAACGATTTTTAGAAAATGTAAAAAAAATTGGAAAAACAAGATGGCGGCCGAGATTTTCAAAAAATTTCCTCCTGTAAAATTTTGTATGAAACTTTTTTTTTTCAATCACGGTTTCATATAGAAAACAAAGATTCCTTTAGGGCAACATATGGAGAGAGCTGATGATTGAGGATTTCGGAGACGGGTGAAGGGTACGCTCGAGGTATTGAAGATAGGTGGGAGGTGCTCGACCAAATGTCATTCGAAACCTCATCCAATTGCCAAAAATTTGAAAAAAAATTCAAAATTCCGAAAAAAAGATGGCCGCCATACAAATTTCATCCGCGTCCATCTCGGAGGGTATGAAAGATGGAAGAGTGGTTTCGTGGCAAAAGATGATCAGGATCCGAAAGTCTACTCGATGGATGAAAAAAAATTCAAAATGGCGGAATTTTTTTTTTAATAAAAAATGTATGACTTTTTTTAAATTGTTCAAAATGGCCATTATAGACCTCGAGAGCTGCTTTAGCAGCTCGAGCAGCGAGCAAAATACTAGTTTTATATATATAGATGTGCAGATCGCAGATAGTTATTATGACGTACCTACCTATACCTAGACGTCCTCTAAGATAGGATGTTTGAATATTTCAAGGGCTTAAAAAAGGTTTTGAAACTTTCTAGTACTCTGGTATATCAGTAACATTATTTTGATCTTAGGCCTGCTCTCTCTCCGGTCATGTCGTATTGCCATCCCATCGAACTGCGAGTATAAAGGAATAGAGTGCAGTTGTGTTTGCGCGCACATTTGTAAAGTTGTATAAGTCTCCTGTCTATAGTTGGCTAGTAGGAAATGTTTGGGAAAGGCAACCAACTATAGGAAGATTTAAGATACCTTACATCTTCCACTACGTAATAGGTACGGTACAACTTCCTTCAATATTTGTAACATGAAATGGACATAGAAAGTCACTTCTACTTTCATCCCATAAAATGTAAGTACCTTATATGCAACAAGAGCAACTAATTACATCGAGTCCATTGTTTTGAGATATAATAGATAACTTTCTTAATCAAAATCGAAACAATCTATCACTTAGGCAGTTCAATGGCGAGGAAATGATATGTATTTGGAACATTGCTCGTTCCAAAGAGATTCGCAGACTGGATATAAAATTGCCGTAAATATTGCTGGCAACTAGCCTAGTTATAAAAATAATCAACCTAGCAATAAATGATATGATTGTTTCGTTTAAATTAAGTTTTATTTGGTAGCAAATTTAAATTGCATCTAAATTTAAAAAATATAAAAACATTTTATCCGCCAAATCGGTTAACATTTTAATGGTCTTGACCTAACGGTCTTGCGGGATAAAAGGTCATGGTCAAGGAATGAGTCAAGGAATTGGTACAAAAATGGACAGAATTTAATGAACCCGGCTAGTATTAAAACACTGATACAATCTAACTGAGCAATAAAATAATCAGCTACAGAGCGCGGCAGAAAATATTGTACATCGACCTTTAGAAAGAGATAGTGGTTTCGTAGAGCGTTGTCTATGTCGTTGAGACCATCAAAACGTTACATAGGTATGAGTGACAGAGACAACGCTCCACAAAGCCGAAATCTCATTCCAAAGGTCGATGTACAATATTTCTTGCCTGCTACTGTACATTATTCAGGCAAAATAGTGGCTACACAATTGCATCTAAATATTGCCGAATATCTAGCCCGTATAGAACAGTCTTACATAACAAAATTCAATGAATACGGGGTGGGAATTTATCAAGAAGTTTTCCGAGAGAAAGCAGCTGTTATTATATCATTTTGACTTTTATCTCGATTCTTTAAAATTTACATACGATATAATTGGGGAGGCAAATATAAGTCCCGCAAATTGCTATTGAGCTGGAACCAAGTCTCATTAACATCGAAATGACGTCATTTTGGCTCCGAAAAGTTAGATCTGCGTGCCTGAGATCGAACCTTAGGCGGAATTGGAGGTCGAAGTCTTAACCATTACGCCATCACTACTTTTTTCTCTCCTCTTTCGATCTAGTAAATTGTTTGCACCCGTTTTCGTACAAAGTTCAATGCTGAGGTCATATGAGTTCAACCGCTTGCATATTCATTACTCAATACTCATGCTTTAGTTTTTAGGGTTCCGTACCTAAAAGGAAAAACGGAACCCTTATAGGATCACTTTGTTGTCTGTCTGTCTCTCTTTCTGTCTGTCTTTCTGTCTGTCTGTCTGTCTGTCGGTCTGTCAAGAAACCTACAGCGTACAGGGTACTTCCCGTTGACCTAGAATCATGAAATTTGGCGGGTAGGCAGGTCTTATAGCAGACATTCGGAGAAAAATCTAAAAACCGTGAATTTGTGGTTACATCACCCAAAAAAAATTGTGGTCATGAACCAACAATTAGTATTTTCAATTTTCGAAGTAACATAACTATATCAAGTGCGGTATCATATGAAAGGTCTTCACCTGTGCATTCTAAAACAGATTTTTATTTATTTCTATTTTTTTTCTAGTTTTTGAATTATCGTGCATAATGTCGAAAAAATATGACTATTGCACGGAACCGTCGATGCGCGAGCCTGACTCGCACTTGGCCGGTTTTTATATACGCGACTCATTTTGCATATTGTATTGGTAATGTAAGCTCGTTTCTCTTCTACACAACGTCTATTGTAAGTTAGCGGTGCAAAGTTTCTTTATACCTAAAGAAATCATATCAATGACTAGCTTATGCTCGCGACTTCGTCCGCGTGGACTACACAAATTTGAAACCCCTATTTCACCCCCTTAGGAGTTGAATTTTCCAAAATCCTTTCTTAGCGGACGCCTACGTCATAATAGCTATCTGCATGCCAAATTTCAGCCCGATCCGTCCAGTAGTTTGAGCTGTGCGTTGATAGATCAGTCAGTCAGTCAGTCAGTCACCTTTTCCTTTTATATATTTAGATAGACTATTGATAGCGGTAATAGCCCAGTAGTTAAAAACTTCAATTTACGTCCAAAATATAAACTCGCGAATTTTCTTTTCCTGGTTAGAAATTAGTAGACACTACCTTTAGCTTATGATTAAGCTGTGGTAGCCTATCCTACCAATCGGAACTCGGGGATTCGATCCCGAGCACGCACCTCTAACTTTTCGTAGTTACCTATGTGCGTTTTTAAATAAGAATTAAAATATCACTTGCTTCGGTGAATTAAAACATCGTGAGGAAACCTGCATGCCTAAGAGTTCTCCACAATGTTCTCAAAGTTGTGTGAAGTCTGCCAATCCGCACTTGGCCAATGTGGTAGACTACGGCCAAAACCCTTCTCATCTCTGAGAGGAGACCGGTGCTCTGTAGTGAGCCGGCGAAGGGTTAATTATTATGATGATAGCTTATGATTTACACTACACAAATTTCAACCCCCTTTTTTCGCCTGAGGTATTGAATTTTCAAAAATTCTTTGTTAGTTGATGTCCACGTCATATTTATAGCTACCTGCATGCCTTTCAGTCCGATCCGTCCAGCCGATTGATAAATCCGTCAGTCAGTCAGCCACCTTTTCCCTTTTATTTTAGGTACTTATTTAGGTTAAGAACACAAGAACAAAGTGTCTTCCAATAAGGTATCTTAACTATAAACTAACCTAAGTCAATGGACCGATTCTTAGGGTACGTTTATAAGTTTAGGTTAATATAATATTGCTTATTAGCATCTCTCATAGGCTAGATTGTAATGGTAGTAAAGTACTGGTGGAGTACTTTATTTTATTTTATTTTTATTTTATTTACGGCTACTTACACTAATACATTTAAAAAAAAACTTAATTCTGAAAATATTACTTACTAAGTGCAGTCGCCAATTATAAGTTAATACAACATTTACAAACATATGTGACAAAATAAAAAAACAAACATCAATAAGATTACAGATAATACTTCCTACTCAAGACTTCCAATATGCAAAGATCTTTTCCCGAAACTTATACAAAGAGTCAGAATTAATGTCAATGACAGAGCTGTGGTGGTTAAGTACTTTACGACATAAAAAATTAGATTATTAAATGTAAGTAAGTACAAAATAATATTGACAGTATGAGCGCGCAAAATACGTGTCTGAATGTAAAGCTACTTAAAATTCTGTATGGGTTTTGCTCTTTGCGGATGCTCACAAGATAAATCTGAATATACTTGTATGTACTTTATATATTCAGAGCACCTTGCATCCGGACCGAATTTTGATTGGTAGAAAGTGCGGTGTACAGTCGCTTCGAGTAGGTACAATCCCATTTTATTTTTTTGGGAAATGCGTTTACGCAATGCGCATCCCCCCTCCTGGAAGCCAGCCAGCTAACAAGCCAGCCAACCAACTGGAGGGAAGGTATGTGGGACTCGCCAGCCGAGAGGCGACCGGAATACCCACTAAAACCCAGCGGCATTCCTGCATGTCGCCTGGCGACTTTTTATCCTGGAAAATCAAAGAGTACCCGCGGGATTTTGAAAAATGTGAATCCACGCGGACGAAGTCTTAGGCATCAGCTAGTAATTCTATATATGTTTTTATAATAAGCTTCCAGAAGACATATATTGGAGATGTCTCTCAACAAGTTCAGTTTTCATAAAACGTAAACTTATTGAAAAATCCTATTACAATACTAATATCATGATCAACCCATCACCGGCTCATTTATTATGAGCATGATATGAAGAACTCTCAGGCATGCAGGTTTCCTCACGATGTTTTCCTTCACCGTAAAGGTTCGTACGCACCTGAGCGGCGCGGCGCGGCGCTTCAGTCCGACTGCAGAACGCTTCACCTCAGGCCGCTCGACGGTGCCTACCGCACTACAACTTCAGTACGCGGCACCTCGCGTCACTTGCGCGTCACTTGCGCGTCACTTTTATACCCGTTCGCGTACGAGCAACAACGTCGCAAGATGAGCGACAGTGAAGAGGATTTGATTATTATTTCTTTGTTGTGCAGAAGAAGAACGAATTATCGAAGAGAAAAAACCGGCCAAGTGCGAGTCAGGCTCGCGCAATGAGGGTTCCGTACTACAGTCGTATGATTTCGATAATTCAAAAACTATGATGCATAAAAATAAATAAAAATCTGTTTTAGAATGTACAGGTGAAGACCTTTCATATGATACCCCACTTGGTATAGTCACTCACTTCGAAAGTTGAAAATACTAATTATTAGTTCATGACCACAATTTAATTTTTTTTGTGTGATCTAACCCTAAATTCACGGTTTTCAGATTTTTCCCCAAATGTCAGCTATAAGATCTACCTACCTGCCAAATTTCATGATTCTAGGTCAACGGGAAGTACCCTGTAGGTTTCTTGACAGACAGACGGACAGACAGACAGACAGACAGACAGACAGACAGACAGACAGACAGACAGACAGACAGACAGACAGACAGACAGACAGACAGACAGACAGACAACAAAGTGATCCTATAAGAGTTCCGTTTTTCCTTTTGAGGTACGGAACCCTAAAAAAGAAGAAGAAATGGATTGCTGACATACCAAAGTCACGCTATCAAGAAGGATATCACATTTTGTTTCCTCGCCTTCTTAATGACTCTGTACCATTTCACATTTACTTAATGTCGAAGACAAAATTCTTTATGCTATTGCCTAATAGTTTTTGTGGAAATTACATTAGAAACAATAGGTATACCACACAGGTCGGTAATATAATCCTACAAGAAACCTATGTCCAGCAGTGGACATATCTATCGGTTGATGATGATGATGATGATGATAGTTTTTATGGAAATTATAAAAAAATATTTATGCATATCCATACTTATATTATTATCAACGCAAAAGTGTATTTGTCTGTCTATCTACTAGCTTTTGACGGCTCAACAGCTTAACCGAATTTGATGAAATTTGGTACAAAGTTGAATTACATCCCGGGGAAGGACAGGCTACTTTTTATCCTGGAAAATGAAAGAATTTCCACAGGATTGTTAAAGGCCCATTTATATGAAGTTTGGACCAGAGGTAGCTTGCATTCCGGGAATTGACAGAGGTAGGCAACTTTTTATCCCGGAAAATCAAAGAGTTCACACGGGATTAAAAATCTAAAAAAAAATGCAACTAGATGATGCCTGCGACTTCGTCCGCGTGGATTTAGATTTTTCTATAGGTGAGCACATTTCCGGGAATCACCTACTAGTACCTATATACCTGAGATAGATTATACCCTGTAGGATAAAAGTAGCCTATGTGTACCTACACATAGGCTAGTTTTATCCCGAAAATCAAAAAGTTTCCACGGGATTTTTAAAAAACCTACATCTACGCGAACGAAGTTGCGGGCATCAGCTAGTCCCTTAGGTTCTGTGGAAATTATATTAGAAAAAGCATTTTCGCAAAATGTCTTTGTTTTATGTGCAATAGAATATATAAAATAGGCAGGTAAACACAGGTACATATTATATCTAAATACCTATATAAAAGAAAAAGGTGACTGACTGACTGATCTATCAACGCACAGCTCAAACTACTTGACGGATCGGGCTGAAATTTGGCATGCTGGCTAGCTAACTAGCTAATATGACGTAGACATCCGCTAAAAAGGGATTTATGAAAATTCAACCCCTAAGGGGGTAAAATAGGGGTTCGAGATTTGTGTAGTCCACGCGGACGACGTCGCGGGCATAAGCTAGTATAATATAAACACAGGTACAACAATAGGTAGGCATATTTCCGAAACTATTAATTCTACCTAGATGAAGTAGGTAGGTATAATATTATGTACATAATATATTATAGTTATTTAATCAGGATTATTTTTACCATTGATGTTTTCTCATAACGCTCGGAGAGACATTTATACATTTAGACACTGGGAAGGGGGGAAGCCGACATCCTAGGGGTTGGGACCTTTGAGGATATACTTCTAAGAGCATGAGGAACACGTCATGTGTCAAAAATTAAACCTACCTTATTTATTTTGAGGTCTATCTTGCCAATTCTTGCCTGTACTTTAAATACCTAACAAGATGCGCGTGTATCTTATTCGAGCGACGTACGCATACTGAAGCGCCGCGCCGCGCCGCTGGGTATGTCGCACTAGCGTCACTGCACTGCGCGTCGCTTCGGTGCGCTTCAAAATATTCTCTCCAGCCGTGCCGCGCGGCAACGCGCGGTGAAGCGCCGCGCCGCGCCGCTCTAGTGCGATATGCGCCATACAAAATGATAGAAATGATATTTTGAAGCTCTGTGCCGCGACGTGAAGCTCACTGAAGCGCCGCGCCGCGCCGCTCAGGTGCGTACGAACCTTTAAAGCAAGTGATACTAATTGCTTAAGGCGAGTCACCAAGGCGGGCAGCGCGGCTTTGAAGTAAACCGCTTGGCAACGTTCAAATTCTGTGTTTCAATTGGTTTCAAACGTTAAATTTGAATTTAATAAATTATAGAAGTCCTGTTGAAAACCAAAATTTAGCAGGTTCTCTGTAGTACTTAAAGAAAAATATTTCCATATAAAAATTATTTGCCAAGTCAGAAATTTTAGTATTAAATAATTCGTTTAAGACTTTTATTTCGGCTTATTTTAAGATTTTATTTGCTCGAGTGAAGTACTTCCTATTGTGTATCAAAGTAGCACATTCTTTAGACAATGTCTTTAGATATATTGTATATTTTTAGCAAGGCCATTATTTAATAGTAAATACCTAAAACATACCAAACTAGCAAACCAGTTTTTTCCGCTTAGCCTCGGTGACTCGCCTTAAAACGCACGTAACTCCGAAAAGTTAGAGGTGTGTGCTCGGGTCGAACCCCCGACCTCCGATTAGAAGGCGGACGTTCTAACCACTATAGGCTATCACCAAACCAATAAATAAATATTGATAAATGAAATGTTTTACAAACATGAGATACAAGAATATACTTATATAAAAGTTTTTGTATCGGTCGACCGAGGACCCGAAAAGGCAAGGGACAAGAAGAATCAAATGTATAAAATATCTAATCTTACAAAGTGGGCTAACGAATCTTTACACCTACCTATACAATCTGGGTACACTTATGTGTACCCAGATTGTATAGGTAGGTATAAGTTTATTTCTAGTGTTTTTCTTAAGCTTTCGTTAAATCAAATAGAAGAAAGGGAAAGTAAAGAAAACTTGAATAAAAGTTAAGTTGCTGACTTAATATTGTTTTTAAATTTAACTTTATCTCGTTAGAATTGTTATTTTTTGGGTAAAAAGTTCTTATATACTTACACTGTAACTTATAGAGCGTACGTACGGTCTACTTTGATTTTTCTCAAACTTTTCTAGAGTTAAGTATTGGAGTAGGTACCTACAACAGCTAAGAAGTAGAACATTACAAAATACATACCTACAGACTTATTCAAAACTGATAAAAAAATGTGGTGCATTTTGGGCAGGTTATAAAAATGCGTTGAAGGAGACGATTACTTTACCTCTAAGCCTTGACTTTGATATTAAAGTTCATTAAAAAAACAAACCACTCCAGGGATTTTTGAAAATCCGCCTGTTCTGTTCTTACGAACTTTTTAATACGAGCTTTATAAGTAGGCAAAGGCGGCGTAGGTGTGTGAACTGCGCCGTAGTAGGTGAAAACTACTAGAAACAAAGTAAAAAACCGGCCAAGTACGAGTCAGACTCGCTCGCCGAGGGTTCCGTAGGTACCTACTCGACATTTTGCACGATAAGTCGAAAATTTATATATACATATATTCTGCTTAAAAATAAATAAAAATCTGTTTTAGAATTAACAATTTCCTTTCATAATATTATGATACCCCACTAATTGGTATAGTTATCTGACTTCGTAAATTAAAAATATTAATTCTTTGTTCATTAACACATTTTATATTTTTTTGGTGTGATGTAACCAAAAATCCACAGTTTTCGGATTTATTCCTTTGCTTGTACTATAAGACCTACCTACCTACCAAATTTCATGATTCTAGGTCAACGGGAAGTACCCTATAGATTTTCTTGACAGACACGATGGACATACGGACAGACAGACAGACAGATAGACAGACAAACAGGAACCCTAAAAATGTATAGAGCACGCCATCCCGCTTCTGCAGTTATTCGTGGACTCCATAGATATGGAAGAGTGGATGTTTATCGGTTGTATACGACGTCAATCCTTGAAAAAACCATACAAATAACCATGTTGCTAAGTAACTTATCGACAGATTACAGACAGACTGAATATTGAAACCTGACATTAAAGATGTAAGTAGGCGGTAAGGCGTAATTATTATGGTAATAAACTGAATGAGTACTTAGGTAACGAAATGATTCAGATCAGTTGTGCTGCTTGTGCAAACAGACGTTCAGATTTGATTACTTAGCACAATTCGGCCGTGAGAGGCTGTTATAAGACGTTATTGTTGCAAAAAACATTAACGGCTCATAATCATTACGATACTTAATAGTGCAGCCTACAAAGATGAACTGAGTATTAGAATTCTTTAATATTAGAATAGTATTAGAATTCTTTAATATTCTTTTCATTACATTTAGCTAGTTCATGTCACCTCTAGTCAGGGCACAAGATTTAAAAGGAATAAGTACTTAATTCACATGAATGAATGGGCAACCCCTGTACTAGTAAACACTGTATTACAGTGGGTTGATGGTTATTAAACGTCCGCCTTCTAATCAGAGGTCGGGGGTTCGATCCCGGGCACGCACCTCTAACTTTTCGGAGTTATGTGCATTTTAATTAATTAAATATCACTTGCTTTAACGGTGAAGGAAAACATCGTGAGGAAACCTGCATGCCTGAGAGTTCTCCGTAATGTTCTCAAAGGTGTGTGAAGTCTACCAATCCGCACATGGCCAGCGTGGTAAACTATGGCCAAAACCCTTCTCACTCTGAGAGGAGACCCGCGCTCTGTAGTGAGCCGGTGACGGGTTGATCATGATGATGATGATGAAATGTCTTGGTTGATTGGTGGTGTCCTTCCACATTACCAGCTCATCATTACCCTTTTGGGGCCCTTTAACTTTACGTTTTCCTTGCAATTTGCAGTTTTCATTTCTTTCTCACAATATGGTTAAACTAAGAAAGACCTAGTTAACAATACATTGTAGATTCTTGGATTACAAAATATTGCGTATCGTTCACTGCACGATGCGCGTACGCATTGCGTCTAAATAGATATACCTACCTACTTACTATGAAATGTCGTTTAGGGCTTAGCCCAAGTTAAAAGATGTGGCGTGAAACGTTTTAAATAGAGAGAACTATGGCAAATGCCTGTTGTGGGACGTGACATGCTCCTGTATTTTCGCGTCAAGGCATCTCGACAACACGTCGCGGGATGCCCGTGCCGCTGCAGAGTCCGCTGCCGCGCGAAAATGATTCAATACGCCTCCACTCCTGGGTAAATTCCGTTTTGTTCCTCTAGTGGTGGAGACGATGGGCTGCTGGGGTGAGAAAGCAAAGAATTTCGTGCTCGACATCGGCCGTCGCCTAAGAGAAAGAGGCTGCGATCCGCGCTTTGGGCCCTACCTAGTCAAAGCATTGTCCATCGCCATTCAGCGTGGCAATGCTGCCAGCTTGATAGGCACCTTTGGCCCAGGGGCAACCAGGGGTGGATTTTTGACGATGATATATATTTTTTTAAATAGAGATAGCGAGCAAACGAGCAGGCGGGTCACCTGATGTTAAGTGATTACCGCCGCCTATGAACATTTGCAGCACCAGAGGAACCGCCGATGCGTTGCCGGCTTTTTAACCGACTTCAAAAAAAGGAGGAGGTTCTCAATTCGTCGGAATCTTTTTTTTTAGGAATTTGTTGGTCCGCCTCTTGAATAACCCCATGTTGTAATATTAATTTATAATAAGTAGATAGTTTTTAGGAATTGACGTTTTTTTTATCCAGAAGTCTGGAGTAATAATATAGGCTAAAATGTGTTACGTAGTAATCAAACACCCCGAGCGAAACCGAGTGGATCAGCTAGTCCCTTCCCCTATTAATTCGAAAGTGTGTTTGTTTGTTGGTTTATTGATTTGTTGGTTTGTCCTTCAATCACGTCGCAACGGAGCAACAGATAGACGTGATTTTTTGCATGGGTACCTATTAGTCAAACACCTGGAGTGTTTGACTATAATGTAACTTTTTATCCCGGAAAATTAAAGAAAATCCCGTGGGAAAATTAATTTCTAAAACCTAAATCCACGCGGACGAACTTGCGGGCATCAGCTAGTTAATACCTAATATTTGTATGCATAAACGACGTTCTCACGATTACCTCAATCTTCTCATAAATTGGACCATCCATCAAATGGATTGCAAAGACAAGTCAAAGGGCAAGTGAATGGGACAGATCCATATTCGATGGTAGCAGATGATTTCTCTAATACGGCACAATACGTCCGTCGCGTCTGTGCGAACTCATCATTATCCTTTTTCGAAAGTAGGTTACATGCTTATGATAATTTTGTGCCCTTGTTCGGAGTAATTAACGCATCAGGTATTACCTAGTCTGTAAAGGTGCCTACATTTACCGGCTAGGTAAATGTAGGCATCTTTACAGGCTAAATAGGCAGGTATTATATACCTACCTATTTAATTTAAGATTGAAATCAGGAGCTCTAATTAAAACTTTCAGAAATGGGAAAAATATATAATAACTAGGCACTTAGAAAGTAGTTAGGTACCTGCTTATTTGCCTCATTTTGTAGTTTTAGTGATTTAGTATTTTCAAATCCGCAATGTATAGCGTCAAAAACTGGGGTCAATGGCCCGCCTATGACGTGGCATTGACTCCGAATGGCTTACTTATGCAACGTTCGTTGACCTCTTTAATTTCCAAACCCCTGCCGGGTTTCGAACCCGGCACCTCCATGGGAGTGGGAGGTAAGAGGGATAATAAGACCACAGCGCTCACTACTGCGCCAGGGAGGTCTTCAATTTCAATCAGTATAGTGTTTTTAGATACAAATAAACAGAGTGAACAGACACACTTATATTATTTGAAAATATCAGCGTTAAGCGTTTTTTTAGGGTTCCGTACCTCAAAAGGAAAAACGGAACCCTTATAGTATCACTTTGTTGTCTGTCTGTCTGTCTGTCCGTCTGTCTGTCAAGAAACCTACAGGGTACATCCCGTTGACCTAGAATCATGAAATTTGGCAGAAAGGTGAGTCTTGGGCTCACATTGGGGTAGCTGACATTGGGCAAAAATCTGAAAACCGTGAATTTATGGTTAGATCACACAAAAAAATTAAATTGTGGTCATGAACTAATAATTAGTATTTTCAACTTTCGAAGTGAGTGACTATATCAAGTGGGGTATCAAATGAAAGGTCTTCACCTGTACATTCTAAAACAGATTTATTTTTATTTTTATGCATCATAGTTTTTGAATTATCGTGCAAAATGTCGAAAAAATACGACTGTAGTACGAAACCCTCATTGCGCGAGCCTGACTTGCACTTGGCCGGTTTTTTTTAAAGAATATTAGCCATGTTAAATGACTAACTTTCCCCTTTCCTCTCCAACTAAGCGTCAGGCTTGTGCTAGGAGTAGGTACGACAATTATTTATTTATTTATAGTGCAACGGGCGGGGTTTGAACTGTCGACCTTTCGGTTTTTTAGTCAACTCCTTTACCCCTTTAGCTATTGAGGCTCTTTCATGTTTCATGATGATCCTTCGTTTTTGAATCACTTTTCGCACAGCTAACTAACCTATGACCCATATTAACACTTTATACAATTCATTACAATAAATCCATAATCATAAAAACAGACTAAGGAAAACTAAGCTAAGCTAATGCAATAACTAAGATCTAGGGAACCGATTGGATACATTACGCTTATGTGAACATCGCCTTAGTAAATTACAATTTATTTGCGCCTCTTCAAAACATACAACACCTTTATTACAAAGAATGAAATCTGAAATTCCTACAACATTGATTTTATCAACTGCAATAATAAAAGTTCTTATAACAAAAAGCTTTGAAACTTACAAAGGATTTGCAACTGTAAAGTCTTACATTAGAGTTTAACATTTATTGTATGATTTTTTGTACTAAAGGTATGATTGGTTTCTGCGTGTGAACGGACGGTGTTTGAATCACTGTTACGTAATGTGTTACGTCATACGGGCCGCGGGAGGTGACCTATGACATGTTTATAGTGAAGAGAATCTACGATAAACTTATATCGATGTATAAAATCGATAAAAAGTTGTTGAAAATGATAAAATGCAGAACTGTACGTGAATTTAGAGACAGTGATCTATTTCTGCTACTAAGTAAATATACTAAATAGATAATAAGGTAGGTACTACCTATAGAGTTATCATCATCATGATCAACCCATCGCCGGCTCACTACAAAGCACGGATCTCTTCTCTGAATGATAACAGATTTGGCCACGCTGGCCAAGTGCGTATTGCCAGACACACACCCATAACACTACCCTCATAAAATGACGACTTATCCATCTATCCGTCATATTATTTTATATTTTATTAGGATATTACTGGATTGACAGTTAACAATTTTGATTCCAGTGGCCCTACCGCGGTTGTTTGACAGCTACAATGTCACGATCGCAATCATCTCTGATTGGTTAATGCTCGCTCACTATTGGCTACAATGCATTGTTGCAACAAGAATCGAACAAATTCAGCCAATCAGAACAATTGAGATTGTAATAATGATTGATGCAGGTTTTAGACAATCGCCCTACTGTATGCAACATGATTGCGATAATTAATTTTAATAAACATTATAAATATTGGTATCGATATTTATAATAATATCGATGTCAATATTTGCACATCGCTAAACGAGTTGCGTAGACCAGCTAGTGACGGGTGCCCTCAATGTAGCAACGCTAATATCTCAGTGCTGTGAACTTTTTGTGATACTAGATATACTTACAATACCTAACTATACAGCATACGCAGTACGGCAAAATATTAATAAAAAAAAATTAAGTACCTATTTTAAAAATCCCGTGGAATACGGTAGGTTTGACAAAGCTACTAAGTAGTCAAATAAAAATAGTATTTTCAATTTTCAAAGTTAGATAACTATACCAAGTAGGGTATCATATGAAAGGGCTTTAGCTGTACATTCTAAAACAGATTTTTATTTATCTTTATGTATAATAGTTTTTGATTTATCGTGCAAAATGTCGAAAAATACGACTGTAGTACGGAAACCTTGGTGCGCGAGTTTGACGCGCACTTGGCCGGTTTTTTGTTCGGGTAGATATTCTTTTCTATAAGCTATCTCTGTACCTATTAAATACCTAGGTCGACTCGAAGATGATGTCCGCGATTCGACCACGTGGATTTATGTTTTATAAAAAAATCCGTGGGAACTCTTGGATTTTCCGAATCAAAAAGTAGCCTATATATCGAATGTCTATCCCCAAAATGTAAGCTGTGTACTAAATTTTGTAAAGGAGACAGACAGATTAAAGTTTACCTGGCGAGTGACAGGCTACTTTTTATCCCGAAAAATCAAAAAGTTCTCAATGGATTTTTAAAAACTTAAATCCACGCGTACTAAGTCGCGGGTATCAGCTATATTATGGATACGGAATACCTACTGAAACTTTTAGCTTAACCCTGAAAAAATTAGGTACCCTTCTGATTTTCTTCATCTAAAAGCGTTTCCTCAAATTGCGTTTCATTTCAAGATAAACATTAGGAACATAAGATACTGTATGATCAGGAATAATACATTATGGGTTACAATAACATTGCGTCTACTTACATCATATAAGGTCTTTATACACCACGAGACAATCTATAGGAGCTGCAAAAGCCGCAAGATACGTAGTGGACTAAGAGCCCGGGAGGACCAGACCTTCATCTAAATATATAAAAGGAAAAGGTGACTGACTGACTGACTGATCTATCAACGCCCAGCTCAAACTACTGGGCATCCGCTAAGAAAGGATTTTTGAAAATTCAACCCCTGGGGTGAAAAAGGGGTTTGAAATTTGTGTAGTGCACGCGGACGAAGTCGCGAGCATAAGCTAGTTATTTTATAAAAGCTGAAAGTTTTCTAAGATTTCTAATACTATTCCGAAGAAAATATAAAAAAATACACTTTATAATTTGACCGTTGACGTAAGATTTTTTGCACCTGTATTACCTGTTATCTCTCAAAGCCACCAGGATCTAAACTTCATAGTCGCTGATCATTCCTCCCTGTGGTTACCTACGCGAGTACGCCGACGTAGAAAGAGCAAAATTTATTTGAACATTGACTAGGAAAATGACAATGTAAATCTTTTTTATTACTGCAAATTACCTAAGGCTTTTGCGGCTCTTACGCCTCCTACGGTTTTTTAGGCCGTATGTGATTCCCTTTATATACACCCACGGTACGCCGCTGCGGATAAATAATAATATTTTTATTTCAGATATTTCATCCATAATGTGTTATTAAACAGTAGACCTTATTAACTATGTTAGTAACTAAATTAGAGTAGGTACAGTTATTATAAATTAATCTAAATTATAATTAATTCATACACCCCCTTGACCACTTGGTGTTCAAGATAAAGCACAAGTATTCAGTAGGAAAATGTCGATGGAAAGCTTTTTTAGTGTTGAAAAATGCACCTCTTAGGTATGGCTCTTACGCCTCTTACGGCTTTTTCGGCTGTCTGATCTCCTCATATGACTATGGATCTCCTTTATATATTTCTCCTTTATATACATCTACGGTACGCCGACGAAGAAAGAGCAAAGTTTATTTAAACATTAAACATTCAGTAGGAAAATGTTCATGGAAAGCTTTTTTTTGGTAATTAAACTTTTTTTTCGGCAGGAACTGCGAATTTCCACCCCGGACCCAAGTGGAGGAAAGTCCCCTCTATGTACATAAGGAGTTCGATGTAAGTTTGATGATTACACCTTATATACCTACTTACCTACTTAGGGATGATTTATGCCAACACGTGGCGGGCGCGGGCCGTACCACGTACGAGGTGCGGACGAGGCACGGATTCAAAACACCACCAACATTTTACACGAAGCAGTTCATGCTTTACCGTATGGCTTCCGTGCACGGATACGGCACGGTGAAGCATAAACTGCTTCATACAGGGTGTAACGCTGGCAAAAATGAAAACAGGTGATAGTACTGTAGTAGGTGTGTGTAGTAGATATTGCAAATAAAACGCTAGAGGTCAACGAACGTTCCGGAAGTAGGCCACTCGGCCGCGTCGTAGGCGGGCACTAAAACTACAAAATGAGGCAAATGGTTATTGGTATTGGAGTGTGTTTAGGTCGTATAACAGTAATGCTAAGTTTTTGCTAGCGTTCTGGTTACACCCTGTATAAAATGTTCGTAATGTTTTAAATCCGTGCCTCGTCCGCGCCTCGTACGTGACATGTCTCGTGCCCGCCACGTGTTGGCATAAATCATCTCTTATACTTACGTACCCAATTATCCACAAAGTTATATCAATTTTGTGAGCAACTTAGAATGAGCCCTTGATTTCACTTACCTATTCGAAAAGAAAAAGTAGACCGTAAGAAATTATTTATTCGAGAACTTCGAGAACTACTTACTTGTCTTTTAAAAGTTCTCATAAAAGTACCTAGGTACGTTAGTCACGTAGACAATAGACACATCAATGTAGACGGTAAGAACCCTAGGACCTAATAATACCTATAGTACGCGACAGGTTGAAATGGCAATCGGGAAGGGAACGCCCTGCAGACCCGCACAGCCGGTATCATATCAGTAATCATCAGTACTATCCAGTGGCGTGCACATAATTCGAAGCTAGGGTAGGCATTACTCAGTTAAGTTACCTTTTTACTGAGTGTCATGATGAAAAATGCGGGCGAAGCTATTTCAACTTGGGTAAGCAGTGCTTTTATGCCTCTATAAACTGCTCGCCACTGGTACTATCACCTGTCTTTGTTTTTGCTAGCGTTCTCACGCTGTATGAATTTAAGGGATGCTATTTATTCTCTCCAGTAATTTTATCAAAAGAAGTTACATTAATTTGTAACGGTTTTTGCCCGAGCTTTTCGTAGAGCTTTGAGGAAAATCTATTCGTAGAATTATATGTGATCTCTGATCTAGAAAATATTTTAAAAATAATCCCTTATATCAACAGAGTAAGAACTTGGAAGGTGATGAATGGGAAGTGAGTCCATCTCGGGTGCATTTGGGCCCACTGATCGGCAGCGGCGCATTCGGGAGGGTGCACGCAGCTCAGCTGGACATGCCAGGGGGAGAGACTACCACGGTCGCTGTTAAGATGTTATCTGGTAACCATCCATTTCCTTCATGGTGACGAATAGGAAGTGAGTCCATCGCGAATCATAAGAGCGGCGTATCGAGAACGAGGCGGGCTCAGAATAAATACCTGTAGAAGTAGGTAGCCCTATTGTGACTTTTACTGTTAGAGCGAGATAACTAAATATAGGTACTTAAGCTTTTATTAGAACGTGACGAAACGATTATTTTTTGTCCTTATCACTATGGCCACTTTTTTGTCAAGATGTATTTGTACGTGAGATCTTGACATACAAAGTGAAGTTATGTTAACTCAAGTATTTTAAAGAAATAATTGATTTTTTTTGTTGTTTTTGTTTATGAAATTATTGTGCAATAGTGGGTTGCAGTATACTAGGCTATTGATCCGTAACGTAAAAAAGAAGGAATAACATTTCACAAGTAAGTAGGTACCTACTCTGCTTGAGCGAGAGAGACTGAGGGGGCTACGCTAGTTGCATATCTATTAGATCTGTATCTGAATATCTATTAGATGCGGCGATTGGATCGGGCAAATGATTCATAACTAGACAAAACATAAGTAACACTAATTAGGTAGGTAACAGCTATTTCGTAAACTGTGAGCACAGAATATAAATAATATAGTTGCTGTGAGTATGTCAGTGCATTTAAATTGCTCGTCATTAAAACATTCGCCGACAGTTAATTAACATAAAGAAACAGTATAGTATGTGCATTGTACACACATGCTTAGTGAATTTTGTGCTTTACAATCAGGTACAAAATGTATATATGTATTACGTATTACGCAAAGATGGACAGGAAATGAAAGTTGAGCACTATAAACACATGATATTTCATTCGTTATTCCGCTTTTAAATTGGTTTTCTTACAGTCATATCCTGATAAGTGATAATAATAACGTTTTTTTTTTATTCATTATAGGCGCACGCTTGACCACGATCACACCTGATGGGAAGTGATGATGTGGCCAAGATGGGACGCGTTTGCCTAGAAGGTGCCTATTCACTCTTGTTTTAAAGATACCCGGATTATTAATGTGCAGGAAACACTGATCTAGGAAGAGTATTCCAGACCCTAGCCATGCGTATAAGGAATGATGACGCAAAGCGTTTCGTACGCGAAGATGGAATGTTGACGACATAGGAGTGGAAACTCGCCCGGTGTCTTGCGGTACGGTGGTAGAAAGGTGAGGGAGGGCCAAGATCGAACAGCTCCTGAGCACACTCTCCAAAATAATATATCCTGCAAAACACCGATAGTCGCGGGCATCAGCTAGTAAATAAATAAAAAAGAGACAAATTCTTTTCAGATAACGCGACCGACGAAGAGATGCAAGACTTCATGCGCGAGATCGCCATGCTGAAACACGTGGGGTACCACAAACACGTGATCAGATTAATAGCGTGCTGCACTAGGCGACCCCCTCTCTTAGCGTTATTGGAACACGCGCCCAGAGGGGACCTGTTGAGCCTATTACGAACAGCTAGAGGGAAGAGAAACCAAGACTTCCAGAGAACACAGGAGGCACTGTCGGATCCTGGGGGGAATGGACGACCTTCGGAAGCTGACAGTAAGTTTTCCAAATAACTGTATCAAAAATGTAAGCAAAATCGGTGCAATGCGAGTCGCACTCACACATGAAGGGTTTCGTATCATCGTATAATATTTTTTTTTTAAATTTTCATGGCGGCCTTTTAAAAAAAATTATTATAATATACTAGATGATGCCCGCGACTTCGTCCGCTTGGATTTAGGTTTTTGAAAATCCCGTGGGAACTCTTTGATTTTCCGGGATTAAAAAAAAGTATGCAAGCTATCGCTGCACCAAATTTCGTCAAAATCGGTTGAGCGGATGAACCGTGAAAGGCTAGCAAACAGACAGGCATACAGACAGACAGGCAGACAGACGGACAGACAGACAGATGGACACACTTTCGCATTTATAATATTAGTATGGATTTTATTCTTATAGCGGCAATAGAAATACACATTTGAAAATTTCAACTCTCTACCGTAACGGTTACCGACATACCGCCCAACAGACAGACGAACGGACTGACAGCGGAGGCTTGGTGATAGGGTCCCGTTGACACCCTTCGGTTACGGAACCCTAAAAATAGAAAAGTCTGCACCTGACAATTGTTTATAGCAAATATATTCTGTAAAATATAAGCTAATGTACCTAATGTTATTAATTTCTGCACTTGCTCGAATTTTTCAACGAAAAATTTCAGCGCCTGAAAATGTTTATGTAGCAAATTGGTCTTGTTGTTTAAAAGCTATCTCTCAGTTCTAAACCTAGCTTTTGCAAGCAATTTCCATCGCGTACATTTGTAGGTATTTCCTAAAAACTCCGTAAAACTTAAAAAAAAAAAATCGTGAATTTCCCGCCAAAAAACGAACTGAAAAGTGAAATATTTCATATTTGAAAATGGCGCCATGCAGCCGCTATACTTACCTATTGTTTTTTTTCAAAATATTTATGGCTAATGTTACTCAAGATGTTGTAAGGATTATAACGATACCCCTTACACTCACATTTCACAATCACAATTCTGCCTTTTGATTGGTTGATTCGTTGTTTACATTTTTTCCATTGTTTTAAGCCAATCAAAGGGCAGAGGTTGTTTTCTTACACAATTTGGGGGCTGTTCAGAAGAATGTTTCATTATTCATTTAGAAGTTATGGTTAAATTAAGAAACTCATAATATATTCATTATTCATACATGCATTACTCTGAAAATATTATTAGGTACACTCCTTTTTTGGGCAGAAACCAGGTAGGTACCTATGGGTAACTTTAAGTTTCAGTTATTTATCGATGAAAATTTTGTTTTTTTCTGTGGTTACCTATCGACCGTTCTAATTTAATTTAAACTGATCTGGTACTAAGAAAACATTAACAATTGTTAATTTTGAAGCTACCTACGGGCATGCTTAATTTCTAAAACTTGTTCAAACTTTTAGTTTCATAATAAATTCAAAACATCTATTCGAAGTTTCGAGGCTCGCTTGAAAACTTTGTGATTAGGGTAGGTGTATTTAATTAGAAGCATCAACGACATACGAGTACCTAAGAAAATATAAACTCATAGGTATCTACTGAGTGCCGATACAGATTCTGCAAAGTGTTAAGTATTTAGTAACTAATTGGATTGGAACTAAGTAGTTCGTTTGTAACTTGTACATAAATAATCTTCAAGCTAAGCTAAGTTGGACTGAATTCTCTGCGCAAATTGAACCACCCTGGCTGCCTGTCCACTGGTGCGGAGAAGAGAGGAGTAGAGCGGAATGGAGTGGAGTGGAGCTGTGCAAATATTAACCAATAGAATTGCATAAAACAAATTCACGGTTTTCGGATTTTTCCCCTTGCGTGTGCTGTAAGACCTATCTACCTGCCAATTTTCATGATTCTAGGTCAACGGTGAGTACCGTCTAGGTTTCTTGACAGACAGACAGACAGACAAACAGACAGACAACGAAGTGTTCCTATAAGGGTTCCGTTTTTTCTTTTGAGGTACGGAACCCTAAAAATCATACATTTTAACGCGGAGCGGGACAGCGCAGATGAGAAACATTGCAGTGAGGCGGAGCGGGGAAGCGGAGCGAGGAAAGAGTAGCTCAAATGACTCGTCGCGTGCTCGCAACGTATAATTTATAGCTCCGCACAATGGAAAAACAGTCTCAACTCCTCTCCGCATTTCTTTCTCGCTCCGCTCCGCTACCCACCTAGCTCCGCAGTCCGCACCAGTGGACAGGCAGCCAAGGCTTCTATTATCTATCATTCTGGAAATATTAACAGATCCTATTAAATATAAATTAATTTATTAGTATCAAAGAATCGTTTGTAAGTAAAGAGAATGAAATCGCGGTCAAGCGTTAATCTCTGTACCTAGTTACTGTAACCAAGAAAAAGACCGTTTGAAATTCGGATTTTGTATTCAATAAAAGCAAGCAAGGAACTAAAGGGATAAATTCAATTTCTGTCCTAAGTTTGTTTTAACGCTCATAATACGCATTTTAGAATTCTAATTTCTCTATATTTCTAAGACGAAATTCTCTTGCCATGATTAAATTTCTAATTAGTTTTTGGTAATCTAATATCACTTTGTCTGGTGCCTAGTTTTAGTGTTTTGAATTTTGATAATATATACTTCTATGTTAATAAATAAAATTGAAGTGTCTGTCTGTAATTTCGACAACCTCAAATTAAGGTCATATTATGGTTATTTCAAACCTCTGTTTTTATCCCTGGTTGAATTTTCAAAAATACTTTCTTAGCGGATGCCTACTTCATAATAGCTATCTGCATGCCAAACAGTTTGATCAGTCCAGTGGTTTGACCTGTCGTTCATAGATCATCAGTCATTCAGTCAATCAGTCAGTTTTCCCAGACTAACGAATGCAATCAATTTTTACAGCTGAATACACGAACCTGAGCGACTCCGATCCAGAACAGATCCTGTCATGCGGAAGTTGCGAGAACAAACTCTACATGAACGCTGAACCACCCAACGACCACTACGTGGCTGAACCAGCATTGCAGTTGGATAGTACCACGATGAGGGACTACGCCTTGCAGGTCGCTCTAGGCATGCGACATCTAGAGGAGCGGGGGATCACACATAGGTGAGTCTTTAAAGAACTACGTGACTGTATCTCTTTACCTTTGCCTGTAACGATTTACGGATATAACGACGAAAATAGAGTGGTCCCTTCATCCTGTTTAGTCGCACGGTAGCGCGTTCCAGGTCACCCATACCGCGCACTTTGGCTGCGCTCAACGCACTGATGAAGGAGTCCCCTCGCTGTGACATATTTGCTGACAAATGGGCTGACCTCATGGGTCAGATCTTGCACTTTTGTGAAAATTTATAATTTTGCTTTTTAAAATTTATAATTTTAAGTTGTTAATTTAAGTATGTTTATGTTAGTTTGTACTCGTATTTTAACATGTCCTGTAAATTCTAAAAAGGAGGAAGTTCTCAATTCGGTCCGTTTTTTTGAAACCCCAATCTAAAACATTGTGTTTCCAAAATTTAATATTAAAATCAAACTTTGTCAAATTTTAACACAATTTAGCTAATCACTTCATTAATAGCCGTACCAGGGTAGGTAATATTAGCCATAAACTCTGATTTTAACTTTGAAAGGCCTTTATTTAAATAGGGCAATTTCTGTGCTAAGAATTGCTAACCAAACTTTGCTTGAGAAAACCGAGAATTTTCCCGAAATTTCCACGAACTCGCCTATTTACTGTTTAGTCGCCCGGGGGTTACCAAGTGAAAGCATAATAGGTACCTATTTAATTTTGTGTAAGGGATGATTATGGTAAGGGGGTAGCATTGTTAGCGATTTTCTCAAACTTTCGCTTGTTTTATCCGACTGTGTGGTTTGGAGGATTGTGTATTTATAAAAATATACTAAAAGTGACTAACAACTTCTAAGATTGTAGGTATAGTAGGTACTATTATTATATACTAGCTTATGCTCGCGACTTCGTCCGCGTGGACTGCACAAATTTCAAACCCCTATTTCACCCCCTTTGGGGTTGAATTTTCGAAAATTCTTCCTGAGCGTATGCCTACGTCATAATAGCTATCTGCATGCCAAATTTCAGCTCGATCCGTCCAGTAGTTTGAGCTGTGCGTTGATAGATCAGTCAGTCACCTTTTCCTTTTATATATTTACACGATTCTGTAGCCCCGCAAATTCCTAATGCGCGTGGGCGCCATTTTAGTGACGTCAGCACTAGACTGAAGTTTTTAATTACTTCGTATGGACAGGGTTATCGAACAAACAAAATGGCACCGACTCATTGGTGCTGTAGCACCAATGCAACCTCAGTGACGTCTGGATTTCAAATGGGTCGTTCATTAGTAAGTATCTAAGAGGTGGCGCTGATTTATTTGGTTCCAAAAACCTGAAAAGTTTTGTTCGCTTTGGCATATCTTGTCATTTATATCGATGTAAACAGGTCGAATATTATATCTACTTGAAAGAGACTCAACTCATCTAAAAACATCTCGAGGTATTTAGCTTGTTAGGTGTTGCTAGGCAACGGTTACCTGGTTACCGAATTCGGGATATAAATCCGCAAACCTTGTCAAGTAGGTTCTACATTTTGGTATAAAAACGACCTTAACATCTTTGAGATAAGATTAAAACTCGCATGTAAGTTTTGGAAATAACGAGCATCTAAAATTAGGCAGCATTGATATATTTTAGGGGGGTAAGTAGATAAGTACTATTGTACTACCGTACAAAAGAGTATACTTACTTTAATTTGAGGGTAAAACAAATTAATTTTATTGGAAGTCGAACACACTGGATGTTTTTCAAACAGCAGGTCGATTCCGAAAAATCTGCATCAATCTTGATAACATTCGCAATTGTTGTGGTTGGCTGAATATTCTTGTTGCAACAATCAGTGGCGGATTATTCCAGGCAAACTAGGCACGTGCCTAGGCCCTAGGGGCAATTTAGTTTTTGTAGAAAATAAGTATTTATTGGTAAATGACGGAGGAGAAAGAGCGGGGGCCCTGAGATACAGGTTTTGCAAACTTACTTCAGGGTTCCTGGCACAATTTGTAAAAAGACCTATTGTAATAACAAATAAATCATTTCATTTTATTTCATTTCATTCATTTCAATGAGCTGCGTTTCATCGCCGCGTTTCATGACGCTCCAGCCCCCCAATTGTGTAAGAATAACCATTTCATGGCTATCGCAATCGTCAACAAATTCTGCCCTTTGATTGGCTGTGAAAAAATGTAAACAGCGAATCAACCAATCAAAGGGCAGAATTTCTTGACGATTTCGATTGCGATGAAATGGTTATTCTTACACAATCGGGGGGCTGACTCTTGAGAGGTGCTACATCCGTAAAAATCTTCGCTTCACAAAAAAACGTCTAAACATATCCTCAATATCTTAATTCCAGGGACCTAGCAGCCCGAAACATTCTAGTCGACGGGGCCGGTCTGCTGAAGGTTGCGGACTTCGGCCTGTCCAGGTCTGGCGTCTACGTCATCCACTCCAGGTCGAGACCTGTGCCTCTGCGGTGGCTCGCTCCAGAGGCCATATTCAAGGCCGAGTATTGCAGTTCTACTGATGTTTGGGCATTTTCTGTACTTCTATGGGAGATTGCTACTTTGGGTGAGCCAGATTTTTTATTTTTGTGAAGGTCTTCACATACCTTACTTAGTAGATGGCACAACACAACGGCGCCGGACTCCTTAAGGCTGCGAAATATTAATAACAGGGAAAATGGAAAAAATCGATTTCAATTCTTATTTTTTTCAATTATTTTCAGCGACTGCTTTTAAATGTTACTTAATAGTTATTCAAAATTCATTGTATATTTTATCTGAATTTATTATAATACCCAATGACATTTACTTAGAATGTCATTGATAATACCTCTATATTTTTGTTCAGCCTAGGGGCAAATTCTGTCCATCTCGTTTTACTCCTTTGTCTTTCTTTCACAATTTTTTCTTCCTCTTCCAAGAATGTTCTTATTATTAAAAATTATCTTATATCTTCTTCTTCTTCTACCTTTCCTTATCCCACGCTACGTGGGGTCGGCACTAGACATGTTGTAAAGGATTTGGTAAGATGTTTTGCAGCCGGCCGCCTGCCTCACGCCAAACCTCTTTGGGAACGCTTTTGTTTGGTGGAAATACGTTAGAACCACCAGCCACCATTCGGTTTATCATGGTTTATCCCTTAGTCGCCTTTTAAGACATCCATGGGAGGACATGGAGCGATCAAATTCTTAAACCGGGACCGCACGGTTAAATTATCTTATAGCTAAATTATCTTGTATCTATTTTCTTTTTAGGGTTTCCTTCCGTACCTCAAAAGGAAAAACGGAACCCTTATAGGATCACTTTGTTGTCTGTCTGTCAAGAAACCTACAGGGTACTTTCCGTTGACCTAGAGTCATGAAATTTGGCAGGTAGGTAGATCTTATAGCTGACATTTGGGGAAAAATCTGAAAACCTTGAATTTGTGGTTACATCACACAAAAAAATTGAATTGTGGTCTTAAATAAAAAATTAGTATTTTCCATTTCGAAGCAAGAAAGGGCTTCACCTGTGCATTTCAAAACAGATTTTTATTTATTTTTATGCATTATAGTTTTTGAATTATCGTGCAAAATGTCGAATAAGTACGACTGTAGTACGGAACCCTCGTTGCGCGAGCCTGACTCGCATTTGGCCGGTTTTTTGTCTTTAGGCAGAATGTTTTTTTATGTTCCAGGTGACTCCCCATACGCCGATCTAAACAACCAAGACATTCCGCAATACCTCACAACCGGAGGCAGACTCCCCAAGCCGGCGCGAGCGTCGCCCCGTCTCTACCAACTGATGACCGAATGCTGGTCAGACAACCCCCAAGACCGGCCAACGTTTGCCCAAATAGTGGACAAGCTCACAGCCCAACAGCAGCTTTACGTGGACCTTGACTGCGTGTTTCCACCTATGGATAGTTTGACAAATACTGATCACTGATCACAAATCCATATTATACCGTAGAATAGAGTAATAAACGTAGATACAGGAACGTTTGCTTTCTCATTCACACTAAAAAGATAGCACAGATAAAGTTACTAATGTGATAAACAGAGTCGCAGCTAACCTATTTTTTGTCCCTTATCGTGTATAACTGGTTTTTTTCAAGAATTGTATTTCTCATTATAGTTATTTACTTGTTTTCACATAAAAAACGTTTAATACAAATATTGTTGATCGGTTAATACAAATATTGACTACTAAATAATGGTAATAATTGTCGTGTTATTCATCGTTACGTCGTGCTATCGCTATCTCATACGCGGTTACACAGTACTTCAATCTACCTTTATTACTCTATCTACGATAAATACAAACGGCCACATAAGGCTGAAATCTATAGAGCGTACTTTGAATTGTTAAAACGACACAGATTTATGTGAGATATATAGGTCTGTCTCGTTTTAACTCTGTCTTAAGTCTAAGCAAAGTCAGCTTGCGCTCTATAGATCTCACCTATAGATCGGTGACCTATTTTCCAAAGACTGAATAGTTTTATTGTTGCTAGTATTCCCGTTGTTTTATGTAATTAAATGCACTTTTAAATGGTTTGTTTGTTTTCATTTAACTAGAGAGGCTAGAGTACGGCTTAATATGTTAACATACGTAAGCTGTGATAGCCTAGTGGTTAGGACGTCCGCCTTCTAATCGGAGGTCGAGGGTTCGATCCCGGGCACGCACCTTTAACTTTTTGGAGTTATGTGCGTTTTAAGTAATTAAATATCACGTGCTTTAACGGTGAAGGAAAACATCGTGAGGAAACCTGCATGCATGAGAGTTCTCCATAATGTTCTCAAAGGTGTGTGAAGTCTACCAATCCGCACATGGCCAGCGTGGTAGACTATGGCCAAAACCCTTCTCACTCTGAGAGGAGACCCGTTCTCTGTAGTGAGCCGGCGATGGGTCGGTCATGATGATGATGATGATGATGAATATACTTATTCACTAACAGATTTAATTAAAATATGTCATAAAAGTTACGCTCAATTTCATTATTTCTACGTAAGAATAATGTAAAACATTTATTTTCGTAAAGTTGTTTCGATTCTGTGAATTCTATACGAGCTGTTTAAAACCTCAACTCGTACTGTGCTTAAACATGTACGAAATAAAATTAAAAAGGATCATACCTTTACATATAACTAAGTGAGTAAACATTACAATTTACAGGAGAATGTGGTACGCGACAAGTCGACATGCCATGCCATACGGGTATGAGGCGGGGAAACACCCCGCACGCCCGCACGTCACCCGCGCTATCCCGTACCAATGGCCCTACCGCGGTTGTTTGACAGCTACAATGTCACGATCGCAATCATCTCTGATTGGTTAATGCTTGCTCACTATTGGCCACATTGCATTGTTGTAACAAGAATCGCAAAAATTCAGCCAATCAGAACAATTGAGATTGTAATAATGATTGATGCAGGTTTTAGACAATCGCCCTACTGCTTCGCGATTGCGGGAGAATGACAGCTACAATGTCACGATCGCAATCATGTCTGAAAATCAGCGTCCTGCATCTTATGTGTGTTAACGCATATGATGCAAGACATTATGCTGAGCTGTACACCCATTTGGGGTGGTGTCACAGATGAAAATGTTACATTTGTACTTTGTTTTTTAACCGACTTCAAAAAAAGGAGGAGGTTCTCAATTCGTCGGAATCTTTTTTTTTTTTTGTTTTATTTTTTATTTTTTATGTATGTTCCCCGATTACTCGAAGACGCCTGGACCGATTTTGAAAATTCTTTTTTTGTTTGAAAGGGTATACTTCAAAGTTGGTCCCATTTAAATTTGGTGAAGATCTGATGAACATCTTCGAAGATAGATACTGGAACTCCTCAACGTATAAGAGTAAATTGCTCGCGATCAGTGTAATAGCTTACTAAACAGTAGATTTTTAACCAGTCATAGCATAATTCCATGGGGCCACTAAAAATTGTGAAATAAATTTTTTTTACAAAAAAAATAAAAACCGACTTCGATACACAAACACTAAAAATTTTAAAATAATTTAATTTATTACCGAATATATTATGTATACAAGAGTTATATCATAGTCATAAAAATATGAAGTCTAGACGATTCGCGCAGCTAAAGCTAATTGGCACCGACCCCAAAAAATATTATTATGGAACTATATTCACTCTTGTATACATAATATATTCGGTAATAAATTAAATTATTTTTCAATTTTTAGTGTTTGTGTATCGAAGTCGGTTTTTATATCTGTGACACCAACAACAAATAAATGCATTTTCTTTCTTTCTTGATTGGTTAACGCTCGCTCACTGTTGGCTACACTGCATTGTTGCAACAAGAATCGCACAAATTCAGCCAATCAGAACAATTGAGATTCGGGGTCCGGTCCCCACCCCGATTGCTACGTCGCCCTGTCGCGTACTATACAATACGCGGCAGAAAGTAATGTACATCGACCTATAGAATGACATTTCGGCTTAGTAGAGCTTTGTCTCTGTACTACCCACCCCGATTGCCATCTCGACCTGTCGCGTACTATAATATTCAAATAATACAAATTATTTCTCCTTCTAATATAAAAAACTGATTAATTTTCAGATTAATTATACCGTTTTAATTCCAAAGACGCGACGTCATGTATAGAACGATATTGATTGCGTTTGTCGCGTTACGAACAATAATAAATGCGAAGAAAGATCCACTGATCTTCATCGCCAACCCGGTGGAAGCAGACATGCCTGGTCATTGGATGCCACTGAGCATAGTCAAATTGATACTCGGAGGGACTACGACACCAATCGTGTACCAGAAATTATCGTTAAAAATAACACCGAAGACTACTTCGGCGACAAGGCCAACAACAACTAAGACGACACCTACGACAACAACAACATCGACGACTCCCACAACCACCACAACGCCCACTACGACGACTATACCTACAACTACGACGTCACCCACAACTACGACGACACCCACAACTACTACAACAACAACGACACCCACTACAACTACAACGACAACACCCACGACCACAACAACACCCACAACAACAACAACGACAACACCTACGACCACGACAACATCCACAACAACCACCACAACACCCACAACAACGACAACGACAACACCTACGACCACGACAACACCCACAACAACCACCACAACACCCACAACAACGACAACGACAACACCTATGACCACGACAACACCCACGACCACAACAACACCTACGACAACTACAACGACAACACGTACGACCACTACAACACCCACGACCACAACAACACCCACGACCACGACAACGCCTACGACAACTACAACCACAACCCCTACGACCACTACAACACCCACGACCACAACAACACCCACAACAACACCCACAACAACACCCACAACAACAACAACAACGACAACACCCACGACCACGACAACAACAACAAAGGCCCCAACAACAACGACAACACCCACGACCACAACAACAACTACGACGACAACGACAACAACGACGACACCAAGGGCAACCACAAAGAAACCAAAGTCAACCAGACGAAGAAGTCCGAAACGTGGAGCAAAACCGGCTACAGATCGACATGAAAATTTAAATAATTAAGAGTGACTTCAAATAATAGGTTCAATATTAAATTATTGTTAATTATAGTTGTACAAATTACAAGTTATTTTAGACTGAGAATTTATTACTCACCATATCACCCTTTATCATAAAAAATCTAACACCATACCAGACCATCAATAAGAGTAATTTATTACCTATTTTGAATAAATCATTTGACTTTTGACTTTTGACTTTGAGTATAGGTATAGTACGCGACAGGTTGGGATAGCAATCGGAGTAGTGACACCCCACACACCCACATGTCACCCACGCTATTCCTCACCGGGTTAGCGCGGGTGCTGTATGGGTGCGCGGGGCGTTCCCTCCCCGATTGCCATTTCAACCTGTCACGTACTGTACTATAGGTACAAGTCCTTCATCGCTTTTATTTTTATCAAAAACACAAAATATGATTGCATTGTTTTCTTCTAATGTGTTTGTATGTTTCAATTTCAATTTCAATTTTCATTTATTGCATTTCCATAAACTACATCATATTAAGTATGTACAAAGTATTATGGATACCCAGTTTGGGTGTCGCAATTTGGTCCTTGGACCTTAGTTAGTTCAATATACCTATATAACTGTCCCTCGCTTTAACGGTGAAGAAAAACATCGCGTGGAAACCTGATCGCATGCCTTAGAGTTCTCCATAATTTACTCAAAGGTATGTGAAGTCCGGCAATACGCACTTGGCCAGCGTGGACTACGACCAAACCCATCTCATTCTGAGAGGAGACCCGTGCTCAGCAGTGAGCGAGGGATGGGTTGATGATGAATGTCCTCCTGAGACAAGCCCATCTTCGTAGGGGATAGGTATAGTCGGCGAGGGAATGCCCCGCACCGCCGCACAGCCGCGCCGCGCCGCCGCCGCCAGGTGTGCGTGGCGTGCCCCCCCGCCTCATACCCCGATTGCAATCTCAACCTGTCGCGTACCATACCTACTTATATTAGAGACTGCACAAAGTGTATGCGCAAACACGTGTGTGTGGTGTGCACTCTTTATTCCTTCACCTTTATGTTGAAATCTATAGAGCGTGCTTAGACTTTGCTCAGACTTAAGACCCTGTTAAATCGAGACAGCGCTATATCGCTTACATAAATCTGTCTCTTTTTAACTAACACTTAAGTCTAAGCAAAGTCAAAGTACGCTTTATGGATTTCAGTCTCATAGTCCGATTGCGACAATCCGACACAACGAGAGTTGGCCGGTTTTAACTACTAACTGCCATACCCCTGCCAGGTTAGCCCGCTATCATCTTAGACTGCATCATCACTTACCACCAGGTGAGATTGCAGTCAAGGGCTAACTTGTATCTGAATTAAAAAAAAAAAAATAAAGGCAGCGGCCCGCTTTGCGGCTGGCCGCCACCTTGCCTGTGCGCATTAGGCGGTTCTTCAGTACGCGACGCGGCGTGCCGCAGGTGTGCTTGCACGTGTGTACTACTATGTTATAAGTGCAGTCATGAACTTCAGATACGAAAAAATGTATCGTCGATATTCAACAAAGAGAAGCAATATGGAATTGTGAAGCAGGAGTTTATAAAAACATTTTGATTATGATAGACTGAACGCAATTCTCTGACTACCTAGCGGTTCAACCGCCTGACGCTGTTGAATAGCGGCTCGCCGCCTGTGGCGGTCAGCCGCTGTTTCAGCCGCGTCAGGCGGCAAGCCGCTGATGAACTCCTGGGCGGCTGACTGCTAGTGCGTATGAGCATTGAGCACTAACTGAGGCACGGGTGCTTCCATACTCCGAAATCGGAGGCGAAGGCAGAAGAGAGATGTGTTAAAGGCAGGTCTATGAAAATAAAATAACACACATATATTTTTATTCATCAGTTATCAGTCTTATTCAAACAGGTAGGTGTAGACTGTAAGTACGGTACATCTGTTCATTCTTTGCCTGGGTGTTGAAAATAAAAACAATCGAATCGAAAATTGATTCTAAAATCTTAAATACTTACTATGTAGTAATGAAGTTAAGCAGCATCAGTATATTCGACCTCCGATATTGGTAACTACCGATTAAAGTTTATCGGAATCGAAATCGACCGAATGTAGAAAATCAATCGTAAGTTCCGACTATTCGGAATCGAAATCAAACCTCCGTAGCATCTCTAATATGTACAACTACCTATAGATACCTAATTGATACCGCAAGATAGATATGTAACGCAAAATTACTTAGGTATAGTGCATTCAATATTAACTGGCGTGTTTCCACTTGAGACCGTCAATAACAATAACAATAGGATTACATTCGACATGCCACGTAAACAATAGGGGTAATAAACCAAACACTCAAATCAAATCAAATCAAATCAAATAATTTATTCAAAATATGTAATAAATTACACCTTTTCATTTTCAGTTGTTGGATTTGTAAGAAATAGTGGTGATAATTTTTACGCAAACTTAAAACTAAAGATACGAGGGTCCCAAACTAATCCTCATTTTTAAAGGAGCCGGTTCAACAGTATGTATTTTGTTGCAAACCAACCAGTGTTGATACTTTTGAATTCACCCGCCACGACTTAATCCTATTATTATTACTAATGACGCGGACGGTCTCAAGTCGAAACACGCCAGTTAATATTGAATGCACTATAGGTAGGTACCTACTTATTTTAATTACAAAATGCAATAAACGAAACGCTCAATTGGATTGCGTTACGTAACAATAGATTAAGTGCAATAGTGCCTCTATTGGTAAACTGAGATAATGAGCTTCAAAGATTTCATAGTTAAAATTATTGTCGCTATGTATAATTTTTCTATGTTATGAGTATAATTTTTACCTTGAAGGTGGGCAAAGTTTAGACTAGTCAAGAAAATATTACGATGCATAATAAACTTCTCAAATTATAGGCTTTTTATGAGTTTGACGCGTATGTATATATGTATGTCCGTTTCTATATCCGCTTGTAACTACTGAACGGCTCAACCGATTAAGATAAATGATAGGTACGTCATTAGATTTGTCTTGAGCGCGCGAGTGTCACTGTGTAGGGTACATAAAATAAAAAATGGCGGATTTTATGTGCGGGCTCAATTTTTTTTCCTAGACCCTCAAACCGATATGTTTGAAAATAGTTTAGCCTATACCTACGTCTAACCAAATCTGTTTAGCCATTTAGAAGTTATGGTGGAATAAAATCTTACATACATAAATTATTATAGGTAAACCCCGCAAATTCCTCCTCCTTTTTTTGGAACTCCTTTTTTTGAAAGTTGTGTAAAAAGATTAAAATGATCTGTAACTTTAATTTCATATAACACAAGAGTAGGTTTTCAGATCCACAATATCTTTATAATTTCCAAAGACTCCTCTTCATGTTCCCATTGTCCATTTGTTCGTTTTTTCCCTAGCGTTAAGGTTGTCTGGAAGAGATCGCTATTTAGCGATAAGACCGCCTTTTTGTACCTACTTATTAAGATTTCTTTTTGTAACCTGTCATTTGTGTTTCTGTGGTGCAATAAAGTATATACATACATACATACATACATGTATACAACGGTTCTGGTTGCGTTCCTCGCGTTTGGAACGACAAGTACAGAGAGAGATCCTTTGATCTTCATCGCAAACCCTGTCGAAGCCAACATGCCAGGACATTGGATGCCATTGAGCGTTGTCAAAATAATACTCGCAGGATCAACGAGAAAACTAACTACAACAACAAGAAAAACCACGAAGTCAACAACAACAACCACTGAGTCAAAAACAACCACGGAGTTACCAACAACGCCTACGACACTTGAAACAACACAAACAACAACGGAACCACCATCAATCGCGCCACATCCTACAACAGAAATAATCACTCTAGCGCCAACAACACTAACAACACCAGTGCTAAAAACAACAACTACAGCACCAGAAATAACAACACCAGTACCAGAAATAACCCCTACGCCAGAAACAACAACCTCAACGCTAGAAACTGCAACTTCAGCGCCAGAAATAACAACGCCAGCGCCAGAAATGACAACCACGGAGGCAGCCACGACAACCACGGAGACTGTCACGACAACCACGGAGGGATCTATTACAACAACACAGCCACCTACTACAACAACACGGCCACCTACTACAACTTATGATATTTATGATTATTTTGATCCGAAGCGCACAGGAATAGGCCTCTCGAGTGTCATGTCCCTTCTAGAAACAACGCCCACTATAGCCGATATCACGGATGTGTCGCGGACCTCGCGCGATACCGGCAGCGATGTTAAAATGACTTAAATTTCTAAATGTGTGTACGGAACCTAAAGACAAAACTTATGTTGGTACAGTAACCGGCAGGAAATTTTTAACAGAGATTTCGTAGAGTTGTTGTCTCTTTATATAAGTAATCTAAATAATACTTTAGTAAATAAAATTGAAGCGTGTCAGTAATTTCGAAATAACTACTTACCTCAAATTAAGCTCATATATTTTATGTAGTTATTTGTACACGTTTTTAAAATTTTTGTAGGTATGGCTGTCTGTCTGTCTTTCTGTCTGCTTGAACGGCCTAATCTTCGGAAAGGCTGAACCTATTTTGACGGGACTTTCACAGACAAGAAAAGGATTAATCAAGGAGTATCATAGGCTACTTTTTAACCGACTTTCAAAACAGGAGGAATTGTGTTTTTCTACATAATATATAGGTACACCGAAATCTCCGAGATTTCTGAACCGATTTGAGTATTTTTTTTTAATCGATAGAGAAACTTTTCGACATTGTCCAATAAAAAAATTGGATTCCAACTCCTCAATCCTGATGCTGTACGGGACCTGACCTCAATAATTGATGGGATTTAGAAACTGTATGTTATAAATAATTTTTAAATACATATCAAAAATTGCCGACCGGCAGGAATCGAACCCTGTCTGTTATAACTTGATATTGGAGGTGCCTACCAAGCGACTTTTTGAACTAGAGGCTTGAGGACCCAACTCCTCAGCCCTGATGCTGTAAGGAATTGCATTCTTAAATCGTGGTGATGCCACGGGATTCTTAAGTGGTAGGTACTGAGATATCTTGCATCTCGGGGCAGAGCTATTATGGTTAGGCTACTTTTTGTCCTGGAAAATCAAAAGTTCCCACGGGATTTTTAGAAACCTAAATCCAGGCGGGCAAAGCCACGGGCATCAACTTGTACTACTGAGCGACAGATGGTACCTATTCAGGTGTTCCGACAGATAGACGAGAGTATCAGTTTATTTTTATTTAATATTTTTATTTTATGTGATTGCGATCGAGACATTGTAGCTGTTATTCTCCCGCAATCGCGCAGCATAATAAACTAGGCACCAATATAATGCTACGCCTGAAAAATTATCATTAGCAATGTTGTTTGGAATACTTTTTGAATGCAAAACTTCTTCAGTAGGTAGTTGGGTACTGTCGCGTGGCGATTTGAAACTCGATGAAACGAAAAAGTGACACTAAAAAGAGACAAACAAATACATCTTTAGCACTAACTTATGCTTATGTGACCTCGTCCGCGTTCCTATTGGCTGTTTTACACCTTGAGATTGAATTTTGATTTGAAAAATCATTTCATAGTGGCCATGAATTTTTCACGGTTGCTCGTGCGATCTCTCTCGGATTCGCAATTATACAAGCGACGAAAGCCTTTGACTTATTAGTTATTTTCATCCATATATTTGATCCACAAATTCAATAAGTACATACCTACAACACTTTTTTAAAATTGAGACAAGTTCGGGTAGGTAAAGACAAGTTCTGGTAGCGACCCACTTAAAGGGGTGCCAGCCAGGTAACCTCCCAGTGTGCCTGGGTGCTGCTGGTCCATTTTGGATACGTCCGAGGGGAAGAGCAGTATTCGGGCCGGTGCACCCCGGTAACATGACTAATAATCTCTCTTCGGGGATAATCTTGTACCTATATCAAATATTTGAAAAGAGCAACCGCCGAGTTTCTTGCTGGTTCTTCTCGGCAGGAAAGGCATTCCGAACCAGTGGTAGATGCATCCGACTATTCGTAAGAACTTGTAAAAGTTTATACGAATAAAAAAGATTTTCATTCTAGTGGTCACACCCCGCGATCCGCCTGTAGTTGCAGGTGGCGTTACTACCACTGAAGGGGGCCAACGCCCCGAACAGGTACCCCGGGACCCGCAAGGGTCCGCGTGGACGACCAGACGCAGTAACGCCGCTGGGTTTTAGTGGGTATTCCGGTCGCCTCTGGGCCGGCGAGTCCCACATACCTTCCTTCCAGTTGGCTGGCCGGCTGGGTAGCTGGCTGGCTTCCAGGAGGGGGGATAGGTAAACGCATTTCCCAGCGATAAAAAAAGAGACCCACTTGAAAGCCGGTCTAGCTCAGCTCTAATCTCGCTCAAACAAAAGGCGAAGTGAACGGTCAGCACGGCTCATAAAACACTATTGTTTACTTAGCGGTAACTTTTCACCCTTATCTATGCAAGTAGATCTCTGATAAGCAACCTGTTGGACAGGCGCCGTGTCTAGTGTGGCCACGAAACAAGCGACACTCATGAGCGGCGGTAGACGTACGCTAAGCGGAGGCTAAGTAGTTAAATTCGAGCAAGTACAGTACGAAACGTGTCCATCTACCAACTAAGTTACAGTGTCCATACTTCATGTATTCTAACATCAATCTATAAGCTATCGGTAATCTGTTGGTGAATTACATAGCGATTTAATTAATAAGCAATTTTTAAAAAAAAGAAACACGCACGTCTTTTAAAAATTAAAACACTATTGGTTACTTAGCAGCTGTGCTAAAACCCGAACCAGACTATGCACATCATCTACATTATTCCTGAGTAATAAAGATTATATTTTATTATCAAAAAACTTAGAGATCCCTACGTAACTTGTATGATTCAGAAGCACTTGTAAAAGTTTAATTGAATAAAAAATATTTTTATTTATTTATGTAATAAGCTACCCTTGCGAAGCCGGGGCAGGTTGCGAGTATCTAATATTCGAACTTATGTCTATTGCCCTAAATTAAACTCTGGGTAATAGACAGATAATACAATTTGCTTTTTCCACGCTCTTTAACGCAGGCTGGCCCATTGTTGCACTAATCTAGCGTCTTGTTTCTGCTTGAATACATTTTGTATAAGTCCCGCAAATTGCTATTGCGCTGGAACCATCATTAACATCGAATGACGTTGTTTGACATCATTTGACATATATTTAAGGAAAACTATACCATCAGCTCGAAACTTCAGTCTGTTGCTGACGTGACTGAAAATGGTGGTCACGCGCATTAGCAATTTCCGGTACTTATAATCCGCATCATACCGTCATTCACCTTGTCCGTGATCGATACGAAGCTTCTTGTATTTATGTCGGTACGGCACCTAATTTAGAGCTCGCACATTTCATGGCCACATAATATGAAGAGGTTTTTCGTGGAATGTCCCCCCCGTATAATTAAGTAGGTAAGCTTTAAATGGGAATTTCGAAAGTCTTTTGTTTCTTGTAAAGTGCTTTTTTATAACAAAATACCGAGACTAGAGTCTGAGTTGAGTACCTACGTGGTAGGTACCTACTCAACTCAGGTTAACTGGCATCGGGGAGGTAACGTCCCGCACACCCGCGGGGTGATTACGTCACGCGACAGGCGTAAATCTCGCGATCATTGCTGTCAAACGTCCGGCTAGAGAGAGACAGCAATAGCCACAAATCAAAATAGGAAGAAGAAAAAGAGAGACAGCAAATGAACTATCGCATTGCTATTGCTGTGGCGTTGCTGTCGCTACTGCAAAGTTTTACCAATCACCTCGCCGAACAGCGTGACGTGCGGGTGTGCGGGATGTCCCCCGCCTCTGACCGCCTTTATTATAATGTTAGGAAAAATACTTTTCAATAACGTCCCACACTTTTTTTTTTTATAAAGAATATTAACCATATTAAATGACTAATATTCCCCTTTCTTCGCCAACTAAGCGTCAGGCTTGTGCTATCAGTAGGTACGACAATAGTGCAACGGGCGGGGTCTCTATCTAGAATCAACTTTAAATCAACGATTAGTAAATCTTTTAATATAACTAGGTACCATACTTACTTACCTACCTAGAGATAGCTGTACTATCTAAATTTGCATTCTAAATTTGCATGCCTATCTAGATTCTAGAATTATATAGGTACGTGATGATAATTTAGTAAATAAAAATTAAATAAGTAATTCGAGCAATTTGACCCCTTAGAAAACCAACAAACTATTTTTTGCTAAAGAATAACAAAATAATGGCATTCCAAATAGATAATTTTCAAAATACCAAAATGAAGTTTGCGAAAATATACACGCAGTCAGTCCAGGCGCTTAGGCGCGCAGTTTAGGTTTTTAAAAATCCCGTGGGAACTATTTGAATTTCCGGGATCAAAAGTAGCCTACGTCCTTCCCTGGGATGCAAGCTAACTCTGTAGCAAACATCAAAATCGGTTAAACGGATGAGCCGTGAAAAGTTAGCAGACAGACAGACGGGCAGAAAGACAGACACACTTACGCATTTATGATATTAGCACACGAGTAGATATCCCTAGTATGGATGTATTCTGAGACGCAGTTTAAAAACAAAGTAACGATATAGAAATACTAAAATTCTAAAATTCCTACAAAATACGCCCTAAGCCAGCCTCCAAAATTAAAACAATCAGTAAGCAATTAATAAAAAGTAAAACGTTTAGAAAGAATGCTATAAATCCTGAACGTTTACGTATTCCGAATGAGTCGGTAACCAAGAAGGAGTCATTAAACGTCATTATAATACAGGGGGAGTAGGGGGACCATGAACTTTGCAGTTAGGACAGAAGTCCTGCCATTTAAAAACTTTTTAATAGTTAGCACAGTCAGCAACAAAGCTAGGTTTGCATCCATCCATAGTCGCTTGAACTGGCGGGTGCACACCTAGTTTTGTTGCTGACTTTCAATTCAATTCAATTCTCTTTATTGCGAATTTGGGTTAGTTTACAGATCTTTAAGAATAGAATAGAATAGAATAGAATAGAATAGAATGTTTTTTTATTCATGTAAACTTTTTAAAAGTGCTTATGAATAGTCAGGTTTAATTTACCACTGGTTCGGAATGCCGTTCCTACCGAGGTAAGGTAAGGCTTGGTAAGGTATTATTAGTGTACGTCCAAATTCTACCTTGCGGCATGCAATGATACATTAATTTAAATAACATTAAAAATACATACACATTAAAATATTATTTACAGATACCTTAAAATATTATTTTGTTAGAGTCATTTATTGTATCTTTTCTGTCAGGTATATAATCTGTACATTAAATATCGACTTTGAGGTTTAACCATTAGTATAAGTGGTGATAGCCAAGTGATTAAGCGTCCACCTCTTATTCGGGAGTTCGGGGGTTCGATCCCAGGCACACACCTCTAACTTTTCGGAGTTATGTGTGTTTTAAGCAATTAAAGCTTTAACGGTTAACATCGTGAGGAAACCTGCATGCCTATTGCCTGAGTTCTCCATTATTCTCAAAAGTGTGTGGGAAATCTGCCGATCCGCACTTGGCCAGCGTGATAGACTATGGCCAAAATCCTTCTCATTCATGCTTATTCTGAGAGGAGACCCGTGCTCTGTAGTGAGCCGGCGATAGGTTGATCATGATGATGATAATGATTAGTATCTGGCTTCAGCTGATAGTAAAAAAACCGGGACCGACGCAGACTGTAGATGGCTTTACGACCTCTCAAAGGCACACGCAAAGATCTAATTTGGACACTCATAAACTGCATGAATTTTAACAATTTATTAAAGTTTAGGGTCTCTGGCAGGGGGTTTGCCACGACACCAAGTGTCTGGCAATGCATGTCGTGATTTCTAATTCTAATACTATTCCGAAGAAAAAAATTAGACTTTATACTTTGACGTAAGATTTTTTTACACCTTCATTACTTGCTATCTCCCAAAGCCTCCATGATCCAAACTTAATAGTCGCCTTCCTGTGTTGGGAGACTTACGCAGATAAACTTTCAGATTTTATAAAATAACGAAGGTCTGGCACGCGCTGGCTATGTCCATTAGGTCAAATTATGGCCACCCTATCCAAACATACACGGCCACAGATCGGATGCATTCCGGCCCGCTAACAAAGGCCTCGTGCAATGGATGCCTTTGTTTTTTACGTGGGTACGTACGCGCCAGCAGTTCGAATTTCGAATGATGCGTTCGTTTTTCAAGCTTTTTGAGTTTCGAATTTTATTATCATGGCCTACGACTACTAGCGACTCCTGCTTTTCATTTTCATTCTACAGTTCTGTTACTAGGTATCTTACCTTACTCTTCTGTCTACACTTTCGTGAACTAAGTAGGTACCTACCTACTATACCTAGCTCCTCTTAACAGTCATATTATATATTTTTACTAACTTCGAAAGAACGAAGAATCGTCTCATTGCATAGCCGGTAGTTTGTGATTATATTTATTTATGCGAACGAGTGAAGAACATCACGTCATGACACTTTGCTATATTAAAGATGAGGCAGTTTCGGCCACTCCAAGATAATATTACTTAGTAGAGATATTTTAGGTAGGCCAGTGTAATGGAACTCTACATGATCATCTGCGCCCCTTCGTAACCTCGCGCCCCTAGGCACGTGCCTAGTTTGCCTTAAGGATAATCCGCCTCGGACTACTTACTGATTAATGACTAAAAGTGCATATCCACCTATGTATTCGGACTACCTAGGTACCTCTACTACTCTAATCTACCTGTTGTTCGAAACCAAATAAGTACCTACCTAAGTTTTTTAAAAGCTCTGTTGTGCTTTTATTTATGAAACAATCTGTATTAGGGCACTTCAATAAACATTTTTAACTTTTCAAGAGGCAGGTTTAAGTGATCAGTCCGGGTCCAATAGACAAAATATAATAGATGTAAAGAAAGTTGCAAAAAAAAGACAAAAACTGAAAAGAATGCACCGTGCGGCCGGCTACAAAATGCCTGGCGCTTCACCAATTTTATTTCCACTTGACATTTTGTCACACGATTTTCGACTTTAACTATTTTTAATAGAGTTTAAATCTGCTTGTGTATATTATTATAACTTTGAATCTCTTGTCTACGGGTAGGGTTGTACCACGTTGTACGCACTGAGCTTATAAAATAATATAATAATTACATAATCGATAGTTTAGCACGACCCTCTAGTAATCTAACAAGTAACGGGTCTTGTATTTGCCCTTATACATTTTGATATGTTTCAATGTGTTGGACGATGTAGCGTTAAAAGCGGCCTAATCTAAAAAAATAGATTTTTAAATTCCTTTTATTTTTTTACGAATTTTGATGCCTAGTTTTAAAGAAAATTTTAAACTCAGTGATTCCTCAAGAAGGGGTTTTTAAAAGGCCATAGCCATATCGCTGGCTACAACAAGCCATCAAGCACTGACGAGCGTGCCTGAACCACTGTTTTTATTAGTTTGACTCATTCGTACTTATATTATGTTATACAATGAACCAAAAGCTTAATTTGCTATAATCCGCTGAAACCGGTCGAATCTGTATGGTGTAACCAGCAACATGCAGCATGCGAAATGCACCGCCCGGCGCCCGCCCTCCCACTGCTAAACATGCAGGAAGAAGCAATGCGAAATGTTTAGCAGTGGGAGGGCGGGCGGTGCATTTCGCATGCTGCATGTTGCACCATACAGATTCGACCTGTTTCAGCGGATTATAGCAAATTAAGCTTTTGGTTCATTGTATATCATGGACTTTCGCAAAGTAACGCCTGCTTCCATACAACATAATATATATTATATAATATATATTAACACAATCCATATAACATAATATATATATATATATCGCACCCCTAGATGAAAAGGTCACTAAGTCAAAAAGTGCGTGTTTTGAGTTAGTGGCATTTTCAAACTCCTGACTCGAATACCTACACGGCGATATAACTCACGTAACTATACCTTCAACCGTCATCGAATAATGGTCCAAAACGTAGGTTTACTTGAATGACCCTCCCCTCAACGGCGCAAACATACTCCGTCATTTTGAGTAGTCTTCCGGTCGATGAAGGTTGATGACGTTTGAATAGTGGCTCATTTTGAGTTGGAGGAGTTCACGTCAAATTTACTAATGTAAGTCATCATTAAATTCGTTTTTATTTAGAGTTAATTGTGTTTTACTGAAATTTTATTTATAATAATTATTGTTCATTTTGAGTTACGTTGTTTTGGTGATATTTTATTGCGATATTTTTTTTGATATTTCAAGTTACTGAGATTTACATGACAGTAAAATCAAATTCCGACTTACGGTAGTTTTGTTGAGGGAAAGTTTAACTTACTTTATCTTGGCCTGTTTAGTCAAAAACGTACTTTTCATAGATAAAAGGTTATTATTATGACATTTAGAGTTAGATTTTTTATTCGCTATTAAGATTCGAAAAGCAGGACGTGATATATTTGGATTTTTTGAGTTGGTTGACTTTACATGATTGTTCGTTTTTAGGACAAAAAAGTACAGAAAAACTCATGTTAGAAATGATAAACACAAAAACAGGATCTTGACCAGCTAGCAGCATTGGATGATAGAAGAACCCTTCCATCCCATGGTACAGAAGTGCTGAATAGGGTAAAGTAGACTGAGTTGTCAGTTCCAATGGATGCTCCAAGAACGCTTCCGTACCCTGGTATGGAAATGCTAAATAGAGTAATGCACCTGAGTTGCCAGTAGCATTGGATGTTTCAAGAAGTATTTCATCCCCTCATAATATGGAAATGCTCAATAGAGCGTATGAACCTGAGTCGCCAGCTGAAGAAGGGTTAGTTTCATCACCGAGCCTTTTAGAATCTTCTTTAAAACTTGAAGAGCAGCCTAAAGACGCTGACGGACAACGAAAAGTTGAAACATCAGTATGTTGTCTCACCAGTTCATTTCGACGATTCTGACGCAGACCAGATAATATCGATAACAATAACTTCGCCAATAATATCACGAACTCGCTCCCTTTCATCTTCGTCTAGCAGTTCAAGTTCGCGTAGTAATAGCTCAAATGATGAAAGAACGCTTCTGGCTCCTATTGCGAAATTCAGAATCTAGGCCAAAATATTGCTTCAAGACCCAATGAAAATAACACTACACACCCTGATCATGAGGATCACAATCTAGTTCCAAGTGTAGAAACTCTAGCAAAAGAACAAATAGTCTAAGAAGAAACTAAGGAAACTGGAGACATGTACGGTTAATATAACCAAAACCCCGAGTAATTCAGGAAAGCTGTACAACTTACAAGTCACGGGATCAACTAAAAAAAAAATCCCTGCTCGCAAATTGGAACCTCCTTGCGGAGAAAAATGTCCGTTTTAAATGTAGTACCAAGTTTGACTCAATAACCCGCCAATTTGTTCATATAAAACTAAGCAAATACCAGTTTTTTGTTACGGAGAAACCATCCTAATACAAATAATTAATGATTCAGTTAATTTTTGCTACACTTTCAAACACCTATTTCACCCCTTCAAGGGTTGAATTTTCCAAAATCCTTTTTTAACGAATGTCTACGTCATAATAGCTATCTGAATGCCAAATTTCAGCCCGATCCGTCCAGTAGTTTGAACTGAACGTTAATAGATCAGTCAATCAGTCAGTTAGTCAGCTTTTATTACTCATTCAGTAAATAAATAACGGGTTTGTTTTTCTTTACATTTGTTACTGCTATATTTCAACCATTTTTATTGTATTAAAATTAAAACTTATCACCCGTTCATGGCGTAACTCAAAACTCTACAACAAAAAGTTATCTCAATTTTGAGGTGAAAAGTAATGTAACTCATTTTCATTTCAGATAAAGTAAGCTAATTCTACTTACTGCACAAAAAACTTGCTCACTACCGCTGCAAAACTAGAGTAACTAAAAAATCTCGATTATTTCGGGTTTTTAACAGATAACATACAAATAAGTCAGTTGAACAAGCTTTAGAAAATATTTCTTTTACGAATGTATTATTAGATTTTCCGTATCTTTCATAGATATCCTAAAATCAGTTTTTCGTCGTTTCTGAACATTTTGGTTTTTTGACTTAGTGACCTTTTCATCTAGGGGTGCGATATATTATGTTGTCATTTCGTTGAAATTACTACCTAACTGATGTTTCGACTAGTTCCAGTTACCCAATAAAGTTGAAAGGACACACGTGTGATTTGCAAGACAATAATTTCTGAAAGCGGGACATTAGAACCTATTCAAAAAATACAATGACATGTGAGCCCGATGATGGAGATGGAAGTTGAGAACTGGAACTTCCTAGTTACAAGGTCATGTTGGGCCTTATTTATATTTTGATTTGATGAATAATTTCAATACATTTCAGTACATTAAAAAGGCTTTTACATTGAAAATGTTTTTACTTTAACTTATTTGTTTAGAAATAAATAACACTCGATGCCCAGACTTTGAGTTTAACTTTTTATTTTACCTAAAATTAAAAAGTCAAGAATAATATTATCGATGTTGAAATAATTGGAATACCAGCTAGCAGGGACAGCCCTAGACACAGCGTGCAATCTCTCGCTCGCTCTTCTTCACGCTTGTTTCTTTCACACACGCATGACGCACGCCGCATGGCGCAAACAATCAACCAATCGGCGCCCTCCTGTCAGTTAAGCTTTAACCGCGTCGGAGTGAGGATGTATCGCTCCGTATAAAAATTTTATACACGCGTGCTTGCTAAACTTATTTACAGAAAACAATTAATACATTTGGGAGTTAAATCGTAATGAAATAAAATCGTGTCATTTGTTTTTGATGTGGATTATAGCTGTGATATTAGTGTAAAAACGCTTACTGGTGACATATTTAAGTGTAAAAATAAAAATAGGTACCTGGTGATGACTTTATGAGATGCATGATGATAAGTGACTCTGGATTGGTTTGAAAAGTTATGTTGACTGTTTAGTTAGTTATTCGGTATAGTGGAGTTAGTTGTAATTGACAGAAATGGCGGGGGTTAATTTTAGCGTGTGTTTGGTGCTTGTTTTGTACCAGCTCTCAGCTGCTTTTAGCGATGACTCGTCTTCAGAGACATCAGATCTTGGATTGACTGGTAAGTGGTTTTTTATATATATATATGTCGGAGAACAGGAGGATGGCTGATAATTATTATTCATCTTTAGCCGACATCAGAAGGTAGTAATTAATAAGTAGGTACTTTAATCCATGTTCTTTACAAATAGTTCTCAGTAACGTATCGCACATGGAAACCATCAACGTAACACAACCAGATCACCCTAACCTAACCCTACCTATGGTCGCCTCCAACCACCCCTCACAGCGACCCCTCACCTCACTCTAAACTAGCTAACCTAAGCTAAGCACTACATCGTGTGATTAGGGCGCAATTGCTATTGCAACCTCTCAATCAAGTCACGACCTACTCCGTTATCTAATCATCTCAAGGTAATCAATCACAACTTCATGAACGCTCTTAAAAGGATCATTGCATCGACTCTCTTTCTTATAATTGATTTCTCATTACTAATTCAGAATATCGCAATAGCTCTACCTTCTCCACTCTGTGCACATCTGCATACAGAACACCATAGCATCGTGCGCCACACGCGCCACGACTACTATATCCACCCAAATAAGCGATCACAACAGAAACCAGGTAGAATGTAAGCTATTCGATCTCATGGGCAACTCATTGTCTAATCCATTTCAACATTACACGAGAGTCATCAATAATTCTTTACCAACCGGGTTATACGATTCTAAAGCGGGTACCTACTATCAAAGTTAACTTCAAGTTACTATCACACTAAACTATCACTTCAAACTAATCATTATCTCAACTGCCGGTATATCTCCAATTACACTCTAAATCACTAGCGTCTGCAGAAATAACCTTAACGGATGTCCTTATAATAATCTATCCACTGAGCCAAACGTTAACTCACGAATTACTCTAATATTCACCAATAATTAGTATTCCATATTCGTCAAACAACTACGCGAACATTATTAATAGTGCTTTGCAGGCAAAGTCACCGGATGGCACTAGATGTTACGATTTAACACAACGTACATTAGCATCGAACAATTACTGTTCTAACTATATCACAATCACCGAATTAAATATCTCGATTAAGAAACTACCTACCTATCTCAAATAATAAAAATTAGCTAAGCTATAATCTGATAATTAATTTAACGCGAGAGATAATTTTGAACCACAACAAATGCGTGCGTGTCAAAGTCCAACTCTGACAACTAAAATAAAGATGGCTACCTTCCGTAGAGTAAAGCGCATACGTTTCTTTTCACGGTGTCTACAGACAGTAAGAACTCTTTCAATATCGACCCTCCAATACGGCCATTCTGACATGCGACCGTCCTCGGGCGCTAGTATGTATCAAGCACAAACATTTTATAAACGTCAGAACATCCGCTCGTTCATCCTGACAATCAGCACAAGCACACAAACCACATATTCTAAAGCATGCATATCACAACCATTACAAATAAAACAAGCATGACACAACCAAAGCATAGCCCAACTTTATCCATAGTAGCAACTTCTAAAACACACTGCACCATTTGCCATAATAGACTCACCGCTCATAATTATGTCTCATAAAACCCGAACTCCAGCAGTACCCCGCTACTGATCCTATCACCTGTTCCAAATACCCACCACACTATACACCAAGCTAACTCCCCTCAGCTGAAACGGCCACGCCGCCGTCCATCCATTATCGGAACAGCCACCTCGCCGTTTATCATCTAAATGGCCACCTCGCCTTTTAGACAACTCCCTTTTTTTCAAAACAGCCACCTCGCCGTTTATCATCTAAATGGCCACCTCGCCTTTTAGATAACCCCCTTTTTTTTTCAAAACAGCCACCTCGCCGTTTATCATCTAAATGGCCACCTCGCCTTTTAGACAACCCCCTTTTTTTTTCAAAACAGCCACCTCGCCGTTTATCATCTAAATGGCCACCTCGCCGTTTAGACAACCCATTTTTATAAATCAAATATTCTTTAACGTCGCAATAGCACTTTTCCAAAAGCAATTCACTAAGCTCTTCCTTATACACATCCAAACTCATCCTTTTGAGGTCAATCGGCAGCTTATTGTTAATTTTTTTTTTACAGCCATAGCGCAAACGCTTTTAATGCATGTACCACTGTGACATTCTGAAATGCATAGCTCGTGCGTGCATCCAACCGACCCACTCATCCTTACCTCATAATCTCGTTGGAAATATTTTTGACATCTCCTAATAAATACGCCCATATCCTCTATGCTCATACATCACAGTGGAAGGACCCCCACGCATACACAAATTCGTCCAATTCAGCACACACACCTAATGTGCACCCTCAAATTAGAGTTCTTGTCGCAAATTATTCCCAAAAACTTTAACTCATCAACCCTCTCCATCGTCGCATGAACTGCATCATTTTAGTTTTATTTAAGCGCACTTCCAAGTCATTATTACTAATTCAATTAATTATCCTCCAAAGCGCCGTTCAATTCCCATTCCTACGTTCCTTCAACATTATTCTATCATCTGCAAACAATACACAACGAACAATGGTCGCTATCGTAATGTCACCAATACAAGTTACAAAAAGAAAACAAATATTCCGGCGAATTTAAAAACCTCCTCCGTTTTTGAAGTCAGTTCAAACGGAAGGATTCTAATACACCACACATACCATACACTCTGAGGTACCCCCCGCTTATCACATTCCAGTGGAGATTCGTACACCCTTTGGTATTATTTTTCATTCTAGCAATCCCAGCGCACATTTTCAGTCCATTCAAATACGACTCTATCCATTCATAAGCTCTTCTTGCAACACCATATCCATCTAATTTATCCAATAATATTTTATGATTCACAAAGTCAAAAGCCTTAGTCACATCCAGAAAAATAATAGCAATAGGTACCCTGTCATTCAGGCTATCATTATCTATTCCACTTAAACAGAAACAATCCTCGACAGTGGAGCTGTCATTGCAAAAACCAAATCGTTCATCCACGAGCACACCATTGGCATTGAATTTTTTTTTTTTTTGAGACGTTTCACCATTACCTTTCCAATCATTCCCGCTAATATTGGCACCAATGTTATAGGACGGTGCCACATCAATCGCCTTTTTTTTTGAACACGGGCTACAGGAATGGTAACTATAGAAATTTTTAAGTTGCTAGGGAAAACCCCTTATTCAAACGACTGATTCACTATGTCTGCAAATACACTGCATAGGTGAATAGCGCACTCCTCTACAGAGCCAGTCCTCATCTCATCTTAGCCCAGCTTCAGTGTCACTCCGTGACTCTATTATACCAAAAATCCCTTCAGTCAACCATACCGTTTTATTATTACATTTATCAATTTTCACCTTCTTAGAGGGTAAACACAGCACATAGAAAAGTTATACAACATCATGAAAGGAATCAAATGCCTCGCCGACGCTTTCCGAATATTCGAAAATGTAAGGGACAAGATAAATTTCATGAATAAAATTATTTCGTATTATCCCCGTTGTAGTCCCTCCCATATTAAGACCATGCAGACCTATATCGCACTTTTTTTTCAACCCTTACTGCCAATGCCCAAGTAGCATCATGATCTGAGAGTGCTAGATAGTCAATCTCAGCAGCTGAAAACATCAGACCACTAGCTATTAAATTAGATGACAACCGTGCTGGGACATCGCACTCCCAATGCTATAACCATTTAGTAAGGAAACCAAGTAGTTTAGAACCCTCGTAGCCTTAGCTCCAAGCTTACGCAAATCACCATCACCACCATACCATATAACTCCTACAACTGACAGTCAAAATTGTAAATTAACTAAACTTAACTATTTTGAATAAATGATTCGAGTTTAGTTTAACTCCATTAAATCACGGCCACTTTCACCACTCCTTAGCGCATCTCTACACAAAATAATCCTTTTTTCTTTCTCTTTTTATTCAAAACACAAAAGTAAATCAAGCTTTTCAAGAAAGACCACGTGTGGGTATTAAATTTGAAAACATGTCTTGCACAAATAAATAAAAAAAAAAAAAAAAAAAAAAAAAAAAAAAAAAAAAAAAAAAAAAAAAAAAATCTTGTAACTTTTTTTTTTTTTTTTAAACAAAGCTAGTGTTGCAATGATTTTCGAAAATGTGGGCATAAATCGTGTATCCCACTTCTGATGTCGGAGAACAGGAGGATGGCTGATAATTATTATTCATCTTTAGCCGACATCAGAAGGTAGTAATTAATAAGTAGGTACTTTAATCCATGTTCTTTACAAATAGTTCTCAGTAACGTATCGCACATGGAAACCATCAACGTAACACAACCAGATCACCCTAACCTAACCCTACCTATGGTCGCCTCCAACCACCCCTCACAGCGACCCCTCACCTCACTCTAAACTAGCTAACCTAAGCTAAGCACTACATCGTGTGATTAGGGCGCAATTGCTATTGCAACCTCTCAATCAAGTCACGACCTACTCCGTTATCTAATCATCTCAAGGTAATCAATCACAACTTCATGAACGCTCTTAAAAGGATCATTGCATCGACTCTCTTTCTTATAATTGATTTCTCATTACTAATTCAGAATATCGCAATAGCTCTACCTTCTCCACTCTGTGCACATCTGCATACAGAACACCATAGCATCGTGCGCCACACGCGCCACGACTACTATATCCACCCAAATAAGCGATCACAACAGAAACCAGGTAGAATGTAAGCTATTCGATCTCATGGGCAACTCATTGTCTAATCCATTTCAACATTACACGAGAGTCATCAATAATTCTTTACCAACCGGGTTATACGATTCTAAAGCGGGTACCTACTATCAAAGTTAACTTCAAGTTACTATCACACTAAACTATCACTTCAAACTAATCATTATCTCAACTGCCGGTATATCTCCAATTACACTCTAAATCACTAGCGTCTGCAGAAATAACCTTAACGGATGTCCTTATAATAATCTATCCACTGAGCCAAACGTTAACTCACGAATTACTCTAATATTCACCAATAATTAGTATTCCATATTCGTCAAACAACTACGCGAACATTATTAATAGTGCTTTGCAGGCAAAGTCACCGGATGGCACTAGATGTTACGATTTAACACAACGTACATTAGCATCGAACAATTACTGTTCTAACTATATCACAATCACCGAATTAAATATCTCGATTAAGAAACTACCTACCTATCTCAAATAATAAAAATTAGCTAAGCTATAATCTGATAATTAATTTAACGCGAGAGATAATTTTGAACCACAACAAATGCGTGCGTGTCAAAGTCCAACTCTGACAACTAAAATAAAGATGGCTACCTTCCGTAGAGTAAAGCGCATACGTTTCTTTTCACGGTGTCTACAGACAGTAAGAACTCTTTCAATATCGACCCTCCAATATATATATAAGATCTATTGAAGTGTTTACATTCATTTTATACTTTTTATAATTTTTATGATAGTATTTTTACCTACACTTCAAGGAAATTACTAAATAATTTTGGATAGGTACATAATATATCAAAAATTGCGTAACCGGCAGGAATCGAACCTGCATCTTCTGGGTTCACGCCCGATGCCTTGACCACTAGGCCACGGTTTCGCTTTAAAATTGTTTACATACACTTGGAGAATAGGAATCTCGACGCATAATTACACTAAGAAAAACTTTCAAATTAATCACATACCTTTTTTTTTTTTTTTTTAATACAATAAAACTTAAAGCTAGCCTTATCTAATTACTATATAAATCATGACCGCGTGGAATGGTGCCAAGAATACTGGCTGCATTTCCGCGCTGGACAGCCAGGCTGATCCGCTGCGCAAAAAATGAGCCAGCCCTTCTGTCACCAGTTGAGGCTATTAATCGCGGTGAAATGTCTCGTAAAAAATTTTTAGCACTAAGACTCCAATACCTTTTTTACCTAATCCTAGGCATTAACATATTAATTTGACAAGTACCTACCTACTTAGTAAATTACACAAAATTGAACTTAAGTACTTAAGTCTTAAGTATATTATATAAAATATACCTAGTTAATTATAAATTAATGACACTGGATTAACTAATACCTAAGTATTGGGTAGATATACCTCCCTAATTAGTAATTATTAGTAATTACCTAAGAGTAGGTTATAGGTAGGTGCCTACCTACGTTTTTTCTGCCGTCGGCAAAACGGCAAGGCCTCCACTTGTTTAGCTAACCCCTCACCCCTGGGGCAGCGGTAGTTGTTACAGTTACGGCAAGGCATGAACCCAGGTACGATTTCAGTTGGGTCAATTTTCGATGCTATTGATTGTAAGTAGGGAAACTTTGGCCTCTGCATCTTCTTCTACTTTGAAAGTGTTTCCCGTAGTTTTAAGTGGACATGTACTGATTCTGAGCACAACCTAATTTTAGAGTATTCGCATCCTCTTCTTACTAATGTAATATGAAAAGGACAGACGCAGTTTGACAGTTTTAAATTTAATTTTTAGATAGTGAAACCCGAGATTTTAGCGCACAGTCGCGAGCCTACTAGTTTAGAGAAAGACAACGGAATCGGGTGCCATAGGGTCTCTTGAAGAGACTTCTACCCGCTACGATATTGCGCCGCTTGAATCCAGCGGCTTCCTGCGATTTGTTTGATGTCGTCTGTCTAGGTCCACCAAGTGGGAATCTTCTACCGGTACGCTTTCCATAGGTTTAGATACCTACCTATTGTAAATACAAAGTTGCCTACGTTCAGGTACAGTACGCGGCCGAAAGTAATGTACATCGACCTTTAGGAGATAGCAGCTTTGTAGAGCGTTGTCTGTTGAGACCGACAAAACATCATATAGGTATGAGTGACAGAGACAACGCTCTAAAACGCCGAAATGTCATTCTAAAAGCCGATGTACCTACATTACTTTCGGCCGCGTACTGTACATAGTTTGTTATAAGTCCCGCAAATTGCTAATGCGCGTGGCCGCCGTTTTAGCGACGTCAGCACTAAACTGAAGTTTCGAGCTGATGGTATATTTTTATTTCGGCTGACGTCAAAATGACGTCATTTCGGTGTTAATGAGATGTTCCAGTGCAATAGCAATTTGCAGGACTTATATCAACCATAACAACCTAGTTAGTGAAAATCAATTGTTAAAGGTAAATGGTAAAAGATCACATCTCATAAATTAAAACCGTTAACCCAGAGTGTGGGATTTTTTTTAAAGATCCACATAAAAAAGATAAATAAAAGCGGCGAAAGCCACTAAAATAACTAAAAGTTAAGCCACCTAGAGACGTGCCAATAAGATTGCTGCCAACCTCCAACTTTTATCAGCACTAATCAACAAGTAACTTTTTCATCTAATTCATCTTCATTAGGGCTCCGCACCCAAATGGTAAAACGGGACCCTATTACTAAAGACTTATTATAGACCAGAGGGGAAGCTTCACACTAGCTCACGCACACCACGACGTGTCACGGACGCTCCGTCCGTGAGCTGCGCTTGAGTGAGTGAACCTACAGCCAGCCGCTAGTATGAAGCTTCCCCTCTGGTCTATATATCTACTCGTGTGACTCCGCTATGTGTCCGTCTCTCTATCCGTCTGTCCGTCTTTCACTAGGCTGTATCACATGAACCGTGATAGTTAGATAGTTGAAATTTTCACAGATGATGTATTCCTGTTGACGCTATAACAACAAATACAAAATAACCGGCCAAGTGCGAATCAGGCTCGCGCACTGAGGGTTCCGTACTACAGTCATATTTTTGCACGATAATTCAAAAACTATGATGCATATAAAAATAAATAAAAACCTGTTTTAGAATGCATAGGCCCTTTCATATGATACCCCACTTGATATAGTTATCTTACTTTGAAATTTGAAAATACTAATTATTAGTTCATGCCCATTGACTACAATTTAATATTTTTTTGTGTAATGTAACCACAAATTCACGGTTTTCAGATATTTGCCTTTATGTCTGCTATAATAGGTAGGTACTTACCTACCTGCCAAATTTCATGATTCTAGGTCAACGGGAAGTACCCTGTAGGTTTCTTGACAGACAGACAGACAACAAAGTGATCCTATACTAAGGGTTCCGTTTTTCCTTTTTAGGTAGGTACGAAGTACGAACCCTAAAAGAGGTTCACAAGCGGTTGTATTGTTGAAGGAAGTTGGTATGTCTGTAGAAGACTTAAGGATATTAGTTTTTAAAAAGCGGCATTAACATGTGTGCGCATTAAGATAAGCGCTTGTGTCGCTGAAATGGTCAAAATTTAATGCGTCGGGGTCACGCATTATCTGGGAGGTCGCTGGAATCGGGTGTTCGGCTACTATAATTTACATAAATCGTAATTAATGACTTTATTTTGATTATAGACCTCTAAATCATCATCATCATCATCATGATCAACACATAGCACTAGCTCACAACAGAGTACGGGTCTCCTCTGAGACCTGAGTATGAGAAGGGCTTGGCCATAGTCCACCACACTGGCAAAGTGCGGATTGACAGACTTCACATACCTTTGAGAACATTATGGAGAACTCTCAGGCATGCAGGTTTCCTCACGATGTTTTCCTACTTAAAACGCACATGAACTCCGAAAAGATGAATGCCCGTGTTTTTTCCGCGTGGATTTAGGTTTGTTAAAAATCCCGTGGGAACTCTTTGTACCTACCCATCAAAATCGGTAAAACTATTGGGCCGTGAAAAGCTAGCAGACAGACAGACACACTTTCGCATTTATAATTAGGGTTCCGTACCTCAAAAGGAAAAACGGAACTCTTATCACTTTGTTGTCTGTCTGTCGGTCTGTCAAGAAACTTACAGGGTACTTCCCGTTGACCTAGAATCATGAAATTTGGCAGGTAGGTAGGTCTTATAGCAGACATTCGGGGGAAAATCTAAAAACTGTGAATTTAGGGTTACATCACACAAAAAAAAATTGTGGTCATGAATATTGCTATTTTCAACTTTCAAAGTAAGATTACTATACCAAGTACGGTACCATATAAAAGGGATTTACTTGTACATTCAAAAACAGATTTTCATTTATTTTTAAGCATAAAAGTTTTTGATTTATCGTGCAAAATGTCGATAATACGATTGTAGTACGGAACCCTCAGTGCGCGAGTCTGACTCGCACTTGGCCGGTTTATATTAGTATGGATTTTGTTTCATTGAACAGGAATCGCATACCGTTACGGATGCCCAAACCCGCGGATATCGATCGCATTGTGACGTCACCCGATAGTGTATCGAAGGATCTGATAACAGCCAGACTTGGCGCCGGCTGACACCTCCCTACCTATAAAATTATAAATAGCCACACGGAACTTTAACCTTTACTCCTAACTACTTAGACACCAATTTCGTTCAAAGTATTTTGGCAACAGGTGCGTTTATAAGTGAAATTGGCATTCCAGAAATTATCAGATGAAAATTATTATCAAAATATCAATTGATGTATGAAGACTGAGGCACCTTTTGTCAGCGTTGCAACTCGCATGTAACTAGGGCTGCCATACCGCATCTAAATGGAGGACAAGTCCTCCTTTTTCATTAATAACCTACAGTAGGTACATACTGCCACTTTTATAAGTTACGCCAATGTACCTGTGCAGAAATCGTATTTTTGAATGGCGCGAAAATATCTCAGCCATTCATAGCGCGCGCCCGTCCGCTATTGGTTGTTGCATACGCGCCATGTTTTGTACGCGCTAATTATTAAGAACTAGATGATGCCTGCGACTTCGTCCGCGTGGATTTAGGTTTCTGAAAATCCCGTGGGAACTGTTTATCTTTCCGTGATCAAAAGTAGCCTATGTCCTTCCCCGGGATGTAAGCTAACTTTGTACCAAATTTCATCAAAATCGGTTAAACTGTTGGGCCGTGAAAAGCTAGCAGACAGACAGATAGACAGACAGACAGACACACTTTCGCATTTATAATATTAGTATGGATGAGATAGCACGTGTCTCTCTCTCTCTCTCTCTATTGTTCTTGTGTTAAAAATCTTATACTGACTCTACACGCTCGCCAAGTGAAGGCAAGCGTGTAGAGATGCTAAATAATAAAGGATGTACCTACAGTACGCGACAGAAAATAATGAACACCGACCTTTAGTAAGAGATAGGGGATTTGTAGAGCATTGTCTCTGGCGTTGAGACCGACAAAATGTCATATAGGTATGAGTGACAGAGACAACGCTCTACAAAGCCGAAATGTCATTCTAAAGGCCGATGTACATTATTTTCTGCCGCGTAATGTATTTCATTGGTGTTTCAGTTTTAGTGCGCGCTTTAAAACTTAAATTGCGCTTTTCTGCACAAACGAATTTTGCCAACACGACTTGTGAAAATGGTTCTTGCGTATACTATAATATTCAATTCAATTCGTGGTAACAACTATAAAACGAAATAGCACACCGTCTCAACCGTCAAAAATCAACGTCACTTTATTCTAAAGAGAACTTTAATTCAATAACAACTAAGTACATTTTTACTGTGTCATAACACTGCGCTACTTACGTCAAATCACACAAAAATCAACGAGTATTTTAACCTAAAAGGAACTTTAATTCAAGCGTTAAAAAGTGTATTTTCGATTGTGTTAAAAGTTTTTACCCAAAGGAACATGTGGGCGACACGCGCCGCGAGCTAGAGTCGGGCGCCAGTGACGTCACGGGATTCCTCGATGATTTCCCCGTTCCCTGCATAACTAATGGAATTTATTGGCGACCAAATGTCGTTAGTACCTAACTAAATAGTAAGCTAAACTTTTTTAAACTTATTAAGTAATTATTAAAAGCACAACATGATTGAAGATTAAAGATCCTAGTGTCGTGGCAACCCCCTGCCAGACGCCTTTAAAGATGAATAAATTGTAAAATGTTAAGGGTATCTGACAGGCCGTCATGATAGAACTTCATAGTCGCTGATCGTTCCTCCCTGTGTTGGGGACAATACGCAGAGAAACTTTCAGCTTTTATAAAACAACGGAGGTCTGGCACGCGCTGGCTCTCTCTCTAGAAACTGCGGTTGAAAAAGAAGATGAATTCTTCTTCTTCTTATTTTGCTTTGGGCTTTTAGTTCAGTAGTGCCACTCCGAGCACAATGCACTTCGCCAAAGATGAATTCTGTTCCTAATCGTAATTTAGTTGACACTTTATCAAAACGAGAATAAAAAACCGGTCAGGTGCGAGTCAGGCTCGCGCAACGAGGGTTCCGTAATACAGTCGTATTTTTCTGACATTTTACACGATAATTCAAAAACTATGATGCATAAACATAAATAAAAATCTGTTTTAAAATGCACAAGTGAAGACCTTTCATATGATACCCCACTTGATATAGTTATCTTACTTCGAAAATTGAAAATACTAATTATTAGTTTATGACCACAATTTTTTTTTGTGTGATTTAACCGCAAATTCACGGTTTTCAGATTTTTCCCCGAATGTCAGCTATAAGATCTACCTACCTGCCAAATTTCATGATTCTAGGTCAACGGGAAGTACCCTATAGATGTCTTGACAGACCGACAGACAGACAACGAAGTGATCCTATAAGGGTTCCGTTTTTCCTTTTGAGGTACGGAACCCTAAGAAGAATAAAAATGGTGTGCAGACACACATAGCAATAAATCATAAACGTCATAAACGAGTTAATTTGCGTGAACGCGTATCACTGGTGCGTGCGCGATCATCGCCGAATGATTTATTGTCCCGCACTTTATGAGCAATTTTCGTACGTTACTCACTCTGCGCATGCGCATAACAAACAACAATTAAACGATAAACTCTTTGTTATATATTCAGAAAATGGCGAAATTACTTACAATTACGTACTTTAAGGTGGTTTGATACATCCGGTCGCAAAAATTCAAATTTTAGTTAGTTTTTCGAAAATAGTAGACTAAACATACATCGAAGGCTTATGGTAATGAGTTTTGCGGGCATAACATTTATGCATCTACATGTTTTTCCATTAATAGTTTTGGTCAAAAATACTCATTTACTTCATATTTGTTCCTGACAGATAATTTTCTGAATTTTTCCAGATTTGCACATCTAGGAAGTTTGTACTCGTAACTAAAATTGTTGTATATGTTGTATGTTCATAATACTCCCTGCTGAAAAGAATAGCACCTGATTTAGAACTGTAAATTCAGTGAGTAAAAATTAAGTAAGTACAATTATAATAAAGTTTATTTGGTAAGTACAACAAAATTAAGTAAGTAATACCTATACCTTCTCTTGTATGGTAGTTTGTTTGTTTATCAATAACAAGTGAAGCCACATTAGAAACGGGCTGCTTTAGCTTAGGTAAATTAGCTGATATTTGGTAGTATGGAATAATGGATCATTACAATCTCTACTTTTTCTTTATCTTCTTAGACCTTTAGAATGACATTTCGGCTTTGTAGAGCGTTGTCTCTGTCACTAATAACTACCTATATATGATGTTTTGTCGGTCTCAACGACAGAGACAATGCTCTACAAATCCGCTATCTCCTTCTTAAGTTCGATATACATTATTTTCTGCCGCGTACTGGGGTTTTCTTTAACTGCACGTACCTAATTAAGAGCTGCCACTACTACTCGTCATCATCATCAACCAATAGACGTCCACTGCTGGACATAGGTCTCGTGTAGGGACTTCCACACGCCACGGTCTTGCGCCGCCTGGATCCAGCGGCTCCCTGCGACTCGTCTGATGTCGTCCGTCCACCTAGTGGGGGGTCTTCCAACGCTGCGTCTTCCGGTGCGAGGTCGCCATTCCAGCACCTTGGGTCTCCAATCTATCGGTTGTACGAACTATGTGCCCTGCCCATTGCCACTTCAACTTCGCAACCCGTTGAGCTATGTCGGTTACTCTAGTTCTCCTACGGATCTCCTCATTTCTGATTTGATCACGTAGAGAAACTCCAAACATAGCTCTCTCCATCGCCCGCTGAGCTACTATACTAAGTAGGTATCTACAAAATTTTAGTTTTGCTATAAAAATATACCGCATCAGAATAAATATTTATTTTACTATTAACACCACTACAACATAATCCTACACCCAAATATATATTTAGAGTTGAATAACTAGTTTTAACACACTATGCTAATAAAAAAACTAAGTAACTCGATTAGCGAGCTGTTTTTAAATTCCAATTTGCATACGCCGGCTCTAATCGCAAATATTGTATTAAATTCCTGCATTCTAATGGGTTCTCAAATTTATTTTATTAAAATCGGGGTTTTTTCTATAATTCTTTTTCATTTTGTTATTGCCACTTGAGTATATTTTATAGTTTTGACCCTAATTTAGTAAGTAGTTTTAGCCTACGGGGTTTCACACGCGAGTTTTGGTAGTATCTAATTTCTATCACTAAAGTGGGTCCAATAGAGCCTCAATAGCTCAACCGGTAATGGAGTGGACTGAAAACCGAAAGGTTGACGGTTCAAACCCCGCCCGTTGCACTATTGTCGTACCTACTCCTAGCACAAGCCTGACGCTTAGTTGGAGAGGAAAGGGGAATATTAGTCATTTAACATGGCTAATATTCTTTAAAATTATTATAAAATATGAGAAAGTGTTAGTTTGTTGGTTTGTCCTTCAATCACGTCACAACGGTGCAACGTGACGTGATTTTGCATGTGTATAGATAAAGACCTGTTGGTCTAACATGCGCCCCGCGAGAAAATTTTGTCTACGCATTATCTCGTGTTTTTTCATACAAATAAGACGAGTAAATGCGTAGACAAAATTTTCTCGTGGTGCGCATGTTAGGCGTGCTGGAGAGTGACATATGCTACTTTTATCCCGGAAAATCAAAGGGTTCCCACGGGATTTTTAAAAAACCTAATTCCACGCGAACGAAGTCGCGGGAATCAGCTAGTAACTGCATATATGTCTTCTTATTAATTAATGACTAACTTGGCAAGCTCTCAACATGCAATACACAAAAGCGCATCTACATACTTTCGTGTTAATGTCATCAAAGTTTCTGGAACATTTTCGTGATATTTCATTGTGAAGCGTTTCTCGGAAACGGCCGAGATGCTCGCACTTTGTTTAGCGTGACGCACGAAATATCTAGTTCAGGCGATTCCAGTGGCCCACCAACCGATCAGATTTCGTCGGGACAATCCTGGCCCTGTAGGCAAAAGTCAAAGTCAAATGATATATTGTTGGATTTGTATGATATAGTGGTGATAATTATTTCCCAAACTTAAAACTAAAGCTACGAGGGTTCCAAACGCGCCCAAGTCTGAGAAGAAAAAATCTTTTTCTTCCATACCTTATCCCACGCTACGTGGGGTCGGCACAACAATATGTCTTTTTCTTCAACTCACTTCTGTCTTCCGTCAACGTATTATCCACCCCTTTTACACGCATACCCTCTTTCACGCAATCTATCCACCTTTTCTTTGGTCGTCCTCTCCTCTTTTTTCCTTCCACATGCATATTTAATATTCTTCTAGAGACAAGGCTTTCTTCCCTCCACATTATATGCCCATATCATGCCAACCTTTGTCTGTAGGCAAAAAATCATTTTCTGAATGTACCTTCATATCTCTATCATGCCATTTTCATACAAATTCCATTATTAATAACTACAAAATCAAGTTAACTGGACCGGTTGAAAATCATGCTGAACCCTTATGAACTACTCCTTAGACTTGCAGAACCGAAGAGATATTGAATCATTTCATGTGTTCTATGTATTAACTCATTGCTGGGAGTGTTCTAAGGAGTCTTTTAAGTATGAGTATGTACGAGTAATTAGTTGGAAACATAAGTCATGTGTTTCTGATCGCAAATCTCGAAAACAGCTGAACCGATTTCGCTAATTCTTTTTTATAATATTCCTTGAAGTACGAGGATGGTTCTTACGGAGAGATAAGTTTAAAAAAAATTAATCGACTGTTAAGCGGTACGAAGTTCGCCGGGGCAGCTAGTGTTAAATAAATCAGTCATTGGGGCTAATTCTGAGCACAACCTAATTTTAGAGTATTCGCATGCTCTTCTTACTAATGTAATATGAAAAGGACAGACACAGTTTGACAGTTTTAAATTTAATTTTTAGATGGTAAAACCCGTGATTTTAGCACGCACTCGCGAACCTACTGTTTGAATTTGTATTGTGCACTAAAATTTAGAGTCTTTAAATGTGAAAGTCATGTTCCGTTCCTTTTTTAGCATTAGTAAAAAGAAAAGGATGCAGATACTCTAAATTTAGTTAAGAGAATCGGGGCCAATGGCTAATTCTGTTGTAATTTCAAAATCTCTAAGCTAAACTAAAATGGCTATACCTACTAAATGTATTGCGGAAAAAGATAGCAGTAGATTGAGACCTATCAATTAGTTTAGAGATTGTGCACCACAGAATTTAAGCCACAATTGCTCCTCTTATAGATAAGTACTTAAGTAATATAAATTACTTACATAATCAGAGAAATGAAACATGTCATAAAACATTTTGTCTACTGCTGATACATTGGTTACTCGTATCATTTAATAAGCCCCATAAATCCATAAAAATAAAAGAAAATTGCAATATCTCTGCGATTAGCTATCACAAATGGATCGCATGATAAGAAATAGTTAGACATTGGTAGATATAAGCGAAAGTCGGTCCGCTTTCACACGAGACTCGAATAACTCATGATCGCTGGACGGATTTATGTTATTGCTGCTAATGAAAACCATTTCACCAGTTAAAGTTAATCTAGTTTTTAAAGTTTTATTTAGCTTAACTTTCGTATACATGTTTCAACGGATTTTTCAATTAATTCTACGGAATCGATTCTTATGCAACACGAAATTCTTGCCTATGATTACAGAACATCATGCAGGGTTCCAAACTACTGCCAGTTTTTTTTTTAAATTCAGATACAAATTAGTCCTGGTCTGCAATCTCACCTGATGGTAAGTGATGATGCAGTCTAAGATGGAAGTGGGTTAACCTGGGGGTATGGTAGTTTCTATTATACGCACTTACGCGAGGACTATATTATAGATATGCCAATTGCGAATATTAAAAAAAAAAAACCTAACAACAAAAAAAAAATTGCGAATTGTTGATGCATATTGTTGTATATTTAAATACTTATAGTTATTTAACGGTCACTACATTTACAACTCCGTGATCCTGATAATACTAAATCAAAATTTATATATTTCATATAAGTACGTCTGTGACTTGACAGATGATAAGAGAGCGTGAATATGACCTGCAGCTCATTCCAGCAATGTGCGGGACTGCAATTACTTTTTCATATAAGTATGGCATAATATTGTGGGTATATCAAATCTTTGAAAAGAGCAACCCGCCGAGTTTCTTGCTGGTTCTTCTCGGTAGGAAAGGCATTCCGAACCATTGGTAGATAGTAGATACGTTTGACCCTACTTGTAAAAGTTTAATAGAATAAAAAGTATTTTTAATTTATCATTCACACCGTCTATTTGTCTTTTATGTTTTTTAAATGTTTACGCCCCGCTTTGCCTATATAGGTATAAAACAATAATTTATCCCTGAGCTCTAAAAGAGGCAATTCATGTTTTGAGAAATCAATCCTTAGTTCTTCAGCAGTTAGATGCATTTTTGTCTATCCAGTCATTCAGTTACCAACTCAAAAGTTTTTTATTTTATTTTAATGACTAGTTAGTTAACATCAGTCGTGCAATGTGCACACAAAGATCAAGTGAAGATAGTTAACAGTAATTAAACAACCCGTGATGCGTCACCACAAATTCTGGCGCCCTCAAAATAAAAAGCACATTTTCGGCACCACAGTAGTACTCATTGAAGGGGGTCGGATTTTAACGGTTGTCTGGCGCCAAATTACTAGAGCCCGGCGCCTAAAATCCTGCACTAACTGCTCTACAATTAAATTAAAACCTTATCTCCTCCTATTTAAGTTAGTTTTCGGTTGCTTCTTTGGTCAGGAAGGGATAATCGTTCGGCGACGCAATGTCGTTGCATTATGAAGGGTGAGCAATTCGACACCTGCTATTGACATGTGGGGCAATTGGTTGGGTAAATGCCCTTGCTATTTATGAGGGTATGTCACGAGTTCTGGGGTGTACAAAACGATTATCATACATGTAATATTATTAGGGTAAACGATAGAACTCCGTTATCGACAGAAAAAGAAAAATATGCAAGTATGTATATATTATATTGAACTCTGCAAATATTTTGGACTTATATATTTGATACGGATGGGCGGCAGAACTTTGTTGGCTTGTGGCATTAATGGGATGGGAAATAGATGGATGAGCAAGACGGAGGACCGTTTGGGGTAGCGTGGTCTCCAAAAGGCCTATTGTCCAGCAGGTCCTCGATTAAGGTAGAATGAAAACCAGCACCTCTGATTGGTTGACGCTCGGCTCACTATTGGCTACAATGCATTGGTGCAACAAGAATCCCATAAAGTTCGCCAATCACAACAATTGCGATTATAATAATGATTGATGCAGGCTTCCCGCAATCGACCAGCAGGTTGACGAATAGACTAAATTGGTTACCTAAATCCTTTGTTTCTCCTTTCTCCATGCTTGGGAAAGCACTTAATCAATGAATTCAGGTTAGTAACAGAAAGCTGATAGTGATAAAAAGTGTCGTAGACATTATTCCTAACGGACCACGATTTACACACAATAAGTAAATGTATGAGCATAGATAATTTTGTAACTAGACCTTCTGCTTAGAATTACAAGTAACACGAGTAAAAAGTAGGCATAGTGACAAAGAGATGTTTTTTGTAAAATAATACATAAGTAGTTAAACTAAAAACTTTTGCGTTAAACGATGGATTTTATGAAATCGAACTTTTGCGAGCATTCACTATTTAAAAACGAAGACATGTGATACTACTGGTGATTACTGATATGGTAACACCAAAAAAATGGTAATTTCCCGAGATAAAAAGTAGCCTACGTCGTTCCCAGAATGCAAGCTATCTCTGTACGAATTTTACGAATTTCGTCAAAATCGGTTGAACGGATGCAGAACACACTTTCGCATTTATAATATTAGTATGGATTTTTATGTAGATTACGTGTACATACCACGATTAATTTGAAGTTTTTGTTCTGGCACCGCAGTCCCGTCGGGACCACGACCCGTGCAATTGGGTTGAAATATTGACAAATAAAATCGTGGTAAGTACCTACCCGTTATCTATATTAAAATATGTCGTTAAACCACGAAATAAGCTTAAAATCATTAAGTGTTAAGTAAGTAATACAACTGTATAGTTTCCAACGTGTGAAATAATAAAGTCATTATGTTACCTTTCGTTTTGCGCTTTCTTGTGCTGCTTCATTGGTTCTTTTTCTTCCGCTCAGGAAATAACTGGTTAACAATAATAATCGATAGCAAACCATTTCATAAATAATGGATTACGATTATTCAATACGTAACATGTTTATTCTTGTTTTATAAAACGATTCAGCAGCTATGCTGATATACCCTACAGGGTTGACAACACTATCCCATTTTAAATGTAAAGTAAAATGTATTTATTTCAATTCTTTTTGATAAGTATAGGATTCTGATATTTAATTCGAAAAATATTCGAAAAATATCAAAAATATATTGAGATAATTGGATTCTGACATTTGATTCGAAAATAGTGTAACTAGTGAACTATGTTTTTAGACATTGATGATATTGTTTTCTTCAAATTCATCTAAATATATAAAAGGAAAACGTGACTGACTGATCTATCTAAAAAAAAAACTCTTTTCGGACCAGTCCTGATTTAATCTATTGCGAGATGGTCACCCTACTTAATCTATGAATTGACTGATGATGGAAAATAGTATTATTCTGCCGTGTTCTTGCAAATAAATATTTATAAGAATTTAAAGGTTTATTCGCTGCATCGCCTTCGACTCATGAAAAACTTCGCATAATTTGTGAGAAAAAATTTCATTCAGCATAAATATTTAACAAGGTAAGTACCTACTTACTAATTCATTAATTCATTCAGAGACATGTTTAATCACTCAATCGAATGATATGTAACTATTTTATTGCTTTTTCACTACTGTTAAGTGCTAATTAGTGATTAATTATTTATCTGTTAATTGTGATAGCCTAGTGGTTTGGACCTCCGCCTTCTAATCGGAGGTCAGGGGTTCGATCCCGGGCACGCACCTCTAACTTTTCGGAGTTATGTGCATTTTAATTAATTAAATGTCACTTGCTTTAACGGTGAAGGAAAACATCGTGAGGAAACCTGTATGCCTGAGAGTTCTCCATAATGTTCTCAAAGGTGTGTGAAGTCTACAATTCCGCACATGGCCAGCGTGGTAGACTATGACCAAAAGTCTTCTCACTCTAGGAGAAGACCCGTGCTCTGTAGTGAGCCGGTGATGGGTTGATCATGATGATTATATTGAGTAGGTATTGACAACAATACCTACCTAGGAATTGTCATATCCTATAACAATGTGTTCAGAAAAGCTAACCTAGATATTTTTCAACACTCCGCTTCATTATTTAAAAGCAAAATTAAAAACCACCTAATGAATCTTTAAATATTCTATAGTAATCCTACTGTGGAATATTTAAAGATTCATTTTGAAATTGTAGGGTACCTACTATTGTTAGTCTTAATTGTAGTTTTTATTGTTAGTTGTAAGAATTATTGTACTTTTAACTTATTGAGTAATTAATTTAATTGTTATAGATTTTAGGTACGCAAAGAATGTCTTACTTTAAGTTATACTATTTAGAAGTTCTAGATTAAGCATGTTGAGTTAGCCTGTAAGTGAGTACACATTGATAGTCCTAAGTTTATATAAGTCGTCATAATTAGTTTTCTTTGTATACCGTTGGTTTCCTATTAAATAAAATAAAATAAAATAAAATAAAAATAAAACAGCTCATAGCGCGTCTTACCAACCAGCAAGTCACCTTCGACAGGCGAGTCGTTGTGCGCATACATATCGCGCATTAGCAAGTGCATTGCGACACGTGACAGGCCGGCAAACACGCCATTTGCAAGCCTACCGCTATGTACTTGAAGCATGTCTTTGTACATAGCGCCTTATGTATTGGCCTGGTCTGGTGGGAGGCTTCGGCCGTGGTTAGTTAACAGTTACCACCCCATTGGCAAAGTGGTACAAGCGATTTAGCGTTCCGGTACGATGCCGAAACCAAAGGGGTATGGGTTTAATAAAAACTGCCATACCCCTTTCAGGTTAGCGAGCTTCCATCTTAGACTGCATCAACTTGTATCATGAATTAACAAAAAGTAACTTTAGTGTATACGAAAATTCACAACAGTTGACAGAAAAAACCGGCCAAGTGCGAGTCAGGCTCGCGCAATGAGGGTTCCGTACTACAGTCGTATTTTTTCGACATTTTGCACGATAATTCAAAAACTATGATGCATAAAAATAAATAAAAATCTGTTTTAAAATGTACAGGTGAAGACCTTTCATATTATACCCCACTTGATATAGTCACTCACTTCAATTATTAGTTCATGACCACAATTTAATTTTTTTTGTGTGATCTAACCCTAAATTCACGGTTTTCAGATTTTTCCCCAAATGTCAGCTATAAGATCTACCTTCCTGCCAAATTTCATGATTCTAGGTCAACGGGAAGTACCCTGTAGGTTTCTTGACAGACAGACAGACAGACAACAAAGTGATCCTATAAGGGTTCCTTTTTCCTTTTGAGGTACGGAACCCTAAAAAAGCAGGTCTTATTCAAATATGTACATATTTTTAACGATCAACAGAGATGTCCTCTCAAATTAAACTAGCTTAGTGCCTATTTCTACCTGACAATACCTACCTACTTAACAACAGGTAAGTATTTCCAAGCAAATCTAAGGGAAAACAGTGAATACAGTCGGTTTGTTCCCGTAGCTTAGAGCATCTAAGTTCTCGTGGCAAAGAGTTGAGTATTTATAGGTCTATGGCTAAGTTATGAAATCTAATCTAATCTAGTCTTTAACTCTCGTTCCTCGCTTAGTTCTCATAAGCCCCTGATAGAAAGGGAGCTTATGCCTAAATAAGTAAGTATATTACCTATCAGGCGGCTAAAGCAAGTTCAAGCAAGTTAAAAACTATCAAGAAAGCAAAATCGAAGACAGGGTTCGTTAACTTTTGACCTTTTTTGGGGTAGTCAAAACATCGATGTAGGTAAACAAAACATACGTCAAAATATGAACAAAGACGTAATTAACCATCAGCTTAAAAATTTCTAAAAGGTTCACTCAATAAAACAATTTATAAAGAGTCAGCGAACCGTGAACTTAATCTTTTAATTTCAGAATATGTTAACATCGTTTCACTTTAACTGCGTAAGCAAATACTCGTATGCCTAACCGAAATCATTGTAGCGTTTGCTAAATTTTATGAGTTTATGACGCGAGAAATTGTGTTGCGTGAACTATAATAGAGAGACCCAGCGCGTGCCAGACTTTCTTCTCTTCTTAATCTTATCTTAATTCTTAATAAAATATATAAAAGGAAAAGGTGACTGACTGATCTATCAACGCACAGCTCAAACTAATGGACGGATCGGGCTGAAATTTGGCATGCAGATAGCTATTATGACGTAAACGTTTGCTAAGAAAGGATTTTTGAAAATTAAACCTCTAAGGGGGTGAAATAGGGGTTTGAAATTTGTGTAGTCGACGCGGATGAAGTCGCGAGCAGAAGCTAGTTGTTTTATAAAAACCTTAAAGTTCCTCTGCGTATTGTCCCCAATACAGGGAGGAACGATCAGCGACTATGAAGTGGATTATGATCGCTTTAGGAGATAACAGGTAATAACGGTGTAAAAAATCTCACGTCGAATTATAAAGTCTAATTTTTTAAATATTTTCTTCGGAAATAGTACTATTAGAAATCACGTAATGCATTGCCAGACACTAAATATCGAGGCAATCCCCTGTCAGACACCCTTAAACTGTAACAATTTATTAAACTTTATTTATTTAAGTTATTAAATTTATCACTCTACTATTTTAGTATATTATCTGTTACTTAGGTACCCCCGAACTACTTATTAGTTTTAGATAAATGAGTAGGATTTGGTAACTTTCCCAAAGTGCGGATTTTTCCGTGGTTGGTTAATTAAAACAGTGTATTCGTCAGATTTAGATTTTGAATGTTATCTAGTGTTATTAATCGTGTGGTCAGGCGACTCAGCGACGCGTTACGTCCGCCCTGCTTCGCGGTTGGAGCGTAAATGCCATTAGACCGCAGCAGTGGCCGGCGCAGGCGCCGGTGGCGCCTAGCTTCCGGTTATTTACAGGAATAGCGGTGCAACTGTCGTCTGCAACACTGGCTCCCTTGTTCAAATACACGTCCGGTTACATGCGATTTTAATTAAACTTTTGTATTTTCCGTCCAACAAAAGCTCGACCAGGCTTTTAAAATACTTTAGTGCAAATTTGTTCTATAGGTATTTTCAGAGTTTAGTCAGCTTCTTAAAAGTTGGCTAGATCCCATCAGTTTGAAAAGTTCTTCAACTATTAAGCACTTACTTACCTAAAATTAAAGGTTATTCTCTACTTGTGGTAGTCAAGTCACCTTTTCCTTTTATATATTTAGACTCTTAAATGCATGAGTCACTTTAGACCTTTAGAGAGAGAGAGAGAGAGAGAGGTTTGAAGTTTCAGTCGGTCTAACTGAAATATTGCTGCACGTCAACGCTGAATGATTTCTTTATATCAAGACAAGAAGCGAATAAAAAACATCTGGCAGAGAACGTAAAATATAATTGGTATAGTAGGTAACTAATGATAGTTTAAGTATGAACTTAAACTTATGTAAGTAGATCATGTAAGTATAGTAAGTAAATTGCCTCAGTGATATTTCCCTATAACATATGCGGGCCACTTGACGCGTCATGTCCAACCTAATAGAACAAAAATGCACGTAGGCAATATGTATGCTAATGTGGCTGCAAGTCCTTAAAATAACCGGACCTTATAATGGCGAGTACATTACAAATTCAAAATGAGTGCCGTCGTGGAATCTATACTGCCTACTCATCATCATCATGATCAACCCATCGCCGGCTTACTACAGAGCTCGGGTTTCCTCTCAGAGTGAGAAGGGTTTTGGCCATAGTCTACCACGCTTGCCATGTACGGATTGGTAGACTTACACACCTTTGAGAACATTATGGAGAACTCTCAGGCATGCAGGTTTCCTAACGATGTTTTCCTTCACCGTCAAAGCAAGTGTTATTTAATTACTTACAACGCACATAACTCCAAAAAGTTAAAGGTGAGTGCCCAGGATCGAACCCCCGACCTCCGATTAGAATGCGGACGTTCTAACCACTAGGCTATCACAGCTTATAATATTTGTTTAAATAATTACTTATGTATTTGTTAGCTTACTTGTTAATCACAAAAGCCGAATTTGCATTAAAGGTCATCAAATTATCTTCATTTATCTCTTTCATTATCCATACTTTTCCATACTAATATTATAAATGCGAAAGTCTGTCTGTCTACTAGCCAGTGGCGGATTTGCCCTAAGACCCAGTAGGGTGGCCAGATATTAGGGGCGGCTAATCGTGACAAAAAACCACTTTTTTTTGTATCTAGAAACAAATAAAATTGCGCCTGCTGCGCTCGCGCTCCTATTTATCATTGGATTGTATTTTACTGACAAATCGAAAGGTAAATTTTTAATTACCCCCAATCCCTCATCAATTCCTGGCTACGGCCATGATTAATGGGTGTTAGAAAGGGGCGACTGGTAATTACTAAATGACCTGGGGCTTAGGGCGGCTAAGACTACAAATCCGCCACTGCTGCTAGCCTTTCACGGCCCATCCGTTCAACCGATTTTGACGAAATTTGGTACAGATATAGCTTGCACCCCGGGGAAGGACATAGGAATACTTTTTATCCCGGAAAATCAAAGAGTTCCCACGGGATTTTTAAAAACCTAACCGCGGACGAAGTCGCGGGCATCATCTCGTTAAAAAAAATGATTGGGTAATATTTAAGTAATGATGCAGTCGAAGATAAGCTGCAACGTACCGCTTTACGAAATCGCCATGGCCACCCAGAAGTGTGGACGAGGCATTAATAAGGAAGTTTGTAGGCTACTAGCACCTACTGTTGTTACAACCATTTTGATGGGTAAAGCTTGATATTGCCTTCCGATTTAAAGTCAACACCTACTACTTTCTAGGGTTCCGTATTTCCAGAGAAAAAAAGAACCCTTAGGTTTAAGTTCCGCAAATTATTGCGCTAAAAACATGTCTCATTAACATCGAAATGACGTCATTTTGAAAGGTCTTCACCCGTGCATTCTAAAACAGATTTTTATTTATTTTTATGCATCATAGTTTTTGAATTATCGTGCAAAATTTCGAAAAAATACGACTGTAGTACGGAACGTGAGTCTGACTCGCACTTTTCCGGATTTTTTAATACTTAGTATGAATAGATACTAGATTTAATGAATTTTATAGTGATACTAGATAATGCCCGCGACCTCGTCCGCGTGGATTTCGGTTTTCAAAAATCCCGTGGGAACTCTTTGATTTTCCGGGATAAAAAGCCTATGTCCTTCCCCGGGATGCTAGCTATCTCTGTACCAAATTTCATTAAAATCGGTTGAATGGATGAGCCGTGAAAGGCTAGCAGACAGACAGACACACTTTCACATTTATAATAATTATTTGTATGGATTTTATGTTACAAAGCAATTACATCTTTTAAAGCTACGAGTATTTCTGCGGAAGTTGGTGTAATGCGCGACAGGTCGATATGGCGATCGGGGTATGAGGCGGTTGTGCGGGGCGTCCAAACCCCGATTGTCATATCGACCTGTACATCATCATCATCATCATTATCAGCCTGTGGATGTCCACTGCTGGACATAGGCCTTCCCTAAAGATTATACATACTTAATACATACATATATTATGTAGTTCTTGAACCTAACGTGGGTGGTCCCAACGATCGATGGAAGCAATTATAAGATTCACCTCGGGCCTTCATAATATTAGCTACAAGCATTTCTGACTTCTGTAATTAAACACAAACAGAAAGTGGTCTTTAAACAGTTCTACTTGCATAAACATCTGGCTATTAAACTGTAAACACAACTGGTAACTATCGGTTCGGTATTATACGGTATCGGTATCGTATTGGTACGGCCTAGGTACTAGGTAGGTACAACCCGTCGGAAATATCTGAGAACCTGGCTTAATGACGTTATGCAATGTACTTGCGTTGCCAGAGGTACTGGTACTGGCAGCGGTAGGTACTGGTTGAACGTAGTGTTTATACACTACGTGTGTGTGTATACTCTTTGGCTAAAATAGGCGAGCTGCGGGAAAGCGCGAGGGGAAGCGCATTCCAGCGAGGCGCGCAGATATTTCCGACAGGTTGTACAGCAAGTTACTGAGAGAATGGCTTTAGGTGGCTTGCCTGGTAAATTCCGTGGGAGGATAAAAATTAGCCTATGTCACTCTATAGATCTATCTATAGCCATGCAAAAAATTACCTCTATGGCCGTTGCGCGTTGTTTCGTTGCGACGATTGAAGGACAAACGAAAATACCGGCCGGGTGCGAGACTCGCGCACCGAGGGTTCCGTACTACAGTCTTATTTTTTTGACATTTCGCACGATAAATCAGAAGCATAAAAATAAATAAAAATCTGTTTTAGAATGTACAGGTAAAAGCCTTTCATATGACCATTTCATAGCACTTTAAAAACATCTTACTGTGAACCACAAATTCACGGTTTTCGAATTTTTTCCTATACGTGTGCTACCTAACCTACCTACCTGCCAAATTTCATGATTATAGGTTTACGGGAAGTACCTACCCTAGAGGTTTCTTATTTTTATTTTATTTTATTTTATTGACAGACAGACAGCGAAGTGATCCTATAAGGGTTCCTTTTTAGCTTTTGTACGGAACCCTACGAAACCAACAAACAAACACACTTTCGCATAATATAATATGGATAGTGATACCTATTGCTAAAAAGCTGCAAATATATTAGCAAAAATTTCGTCTATATTTGGGAGTGACCTCTAAATTAATATTTTATGTCACAGAGTTCTCACGCGCTGTCAAAAATAATATAAATGTGCTCAATTTCGTGTGCCATAAAACGATTTTTATGTTTAATCAATAGGCCTGCGTGGGCGCGAACGATAAGCTAATTTTGTACGCTTTCTGGTTTTTCTACAACTCAACAGGCTTATCTGTTGTCACACCTACAGCTGAGCTTTATATTAACTCTTTAGGGATGATTTATGCTAGGCCGTGCCGGGCCCGAGTCGTGCCACGTCCGACGCGATTCACGGTTGGCAATTTCGTATGAAAAACGGAACACCAACGAGGCTCGGATGACTCGGACACGGCACGGTCTGATGTGACCTCATACAAATTCCCAAACTGGTGCCTCGGACGCGGCACGGCTCGGGCCTGGCACGGTCTAGCGTAAATCATCCTTTAGACTGGCACAAATCTTTGACTTTTTCGGTGTTAATTTCTTAGCCAATTCTTTCTCTTTCTCAATGCTTCTTCTCGTCATAATTGAACACGTAGTCTCATTTTACACGCTTTTTATTCGCCTATAATAACTTTGTCAACTTCTAGCATCTAACTTTTCATTGTAGTATCAAACGAAGTCTTAACTAGAGTTCGTTTGATTCTACAAAATTAAGAGTTAGTAGTAGGGATTGTCTATTCCAAACAAAAAGTTTTTGATGCGAGTTGCAATTCTGCTTATATCTTGGTGGCCTTTCTCAGATTGAGAAGAGTCCATAAAATAAAATAAAATAGTCCACTAAGCTGTGCAAGTGCAGATTGGCAAACTCCACACACCTTTGGAAACATGGTGAGCTCTCAGTAATGCAGGTTTCCTCACGGTGCGTGCATCGTTTCCAAAACAAGCCTTGCTTTTCGTGAAAGAATACACTGTATTCTTTCACGAAGTCAAAGGCTGGGAGCACAACACTGGGATGCGACGTGCGTCGGGTCGTAAACATCTACGACGTTGCACAATGCACTGTGCAAATTTCCGATGCGGTGCCGCACCGTACAAACGCGATCCGACGACGTATTCCCGTTCAGTCGGTGTCCACACCTCTCTGTGTGCCATTCTGTGCTGTGTGTGTTTTCTTGATGCATCTTAACGCAAGTAGAAGTAGGATACATGTAGTGCGGTCCATGGCTTACTAGAAATTGATGGTCAGAGTTTTCTCGCGATGAAATTTTTGCGTTGCGTCAACGCATCGCATGCGGCATCGTTTTTGCGATGCGATGTCGCACCGCAGTGTTGTGGCCTCGCCGTAAATCTTACTCTTTGAAGTAGACAGTATAATATGGCCTGTTTAGGTAAGTACTTAATTATTTATTAGGTTTGAAGGTCTTCACATAAGTTGTTTTCTATCTATGTTATTTTAACCTATTCACCAACAGAAAAATACTAGTCTAGTGCATGTATTAACAACTTAACATGGCCGGACGTTAATTAAGGGCGACCATAACTTTAATTGCTATGCTTATAGTATTTCTAAATGCAAATGGTACCTAGTTACGATGCTAGCTATAAAGATTAATCAACAGACATATTTTACGCAGCGACTTCTGCATCAATAGAACCTCTGAATTGACGACCTCCCTGGCGCAGTGGTGAACGCTGTGGTCTTAATAGTGGGAGGTCCCGGGTTCGATTCCTGGCAGGGGTTTGGAATTTTATAATTTCTAAATTTCTGGTCTGGTCTGGTGGGAGGCTTCGGCCGTGGCTAGTTACCACCCTACCGGCAAAGCCGTGCCGCCAAGCGATTCAGCGTTCCGGTACGATGCCGTGTAGAAACCAAAGGGGTATGGGTTTAATAAAAACTACCATACCCCTTCCAGGTTAGCCCGCTATCATCTTAGACTGCATCATCACTTACCACCAGGTGAGATTGCAGTCAAGGGCTAACTTGTATCTGAATAAAAAAAAAAAAAGAAGTAGGGTTAGGAGTGTTAAGATTTAGGAGAGGCTGCTTCATTGATATTTAATACATAGCTGTATGTATGTAGTAGATATTATAGCTACTACTTATATTTTCTCCTTGACGGTTTTTTTTTTTAATTCATTATAGGTGTACGCTTGACCACAATCACACCCACACACAAGTGATGATGTGGCCTAAGATGGGACGCGTTTACCTAGACGCGTTAAAATAATAAGCAATGAGTTTGTAAAGTATGGGTAGGTACACTATACAGTGTGAACTTTAAACGAGTCCAAATCCTATGTAAATTGGTACATATAATATATTATGTATGTATATCTCAAGATTAAGGCTATATTCGATTGGCATTTGGGAACCTAATCCGATTTGTGTGGCTACTGGCTGACGCAAATGCGGCCTGGACATCGAGTTCATTTAACTCTTAGAGCAGCCATTTTGAGTCGTAACCTGAAATCAAAATCAAAAAATATTTATTTCATGAAGAACAACGAGTGTCTCTTATGCTACGTCTGTGGCTTTGTCGCCGCGCGCCGCGCCGGAACGGTTACCACAGATTCTACTGAAAAGAGCCGGCAAAAAACTCAGTTGTCCTTTGCAAATCGTAAAAGGTTACAATGTTTTCGTAGAGCGTTGTCTATGCTTTTCAAACAGTCAAGTCAGTTACAAAACGTAACGTCATGGATGTAGGAAATAATAATTCTTCTTTGCTTTACATAGGCAAGAGTGCCAGAGACAACCGCGAACGTTGTAGTGCTGTCAATTATTTTGTAATACCTTACCAATTATACCTTTAGAAAAACATAGTGGTTTCGTAGAGCGTTGTCTCTGTCTGGCAAACCTAACATAAGTGTGAGTGACAGAGAACGCTCGACGAAGCCGAAATCTCTCTCTAAAAGCCGATCTACAATATTTCCTGTCGGCTACTGTAATCTTTCCTGCCGGGTACTCCTGTATAGCTACTCTAAGGACTATGAGCTCAGTGGGTCTAGCTATTATCTATTCTGTGGCCTAGCTAAAAATTATTCATCGAGTCACCATTATATCGATAATGTATGCAGACGACATCGACACTTCGGTACATGGCCTTCCTAAGCTAGTGATGGATACGACACGATTTTCAAATCAGTTTGAAAGAATACCTCTTATGCAAGGACCTTGGTTGTAATTTTAGTGAATAAGGTACAGTGCTAAGTTAAACAAATTTAATAATGGTACTTAGTAGGTACAATGCCTTCATTAGTACGCGACAGGTCGAACTGTCAATGGTGGTGGGGACGGCCCGCATACCCGCACAAACCCCCTTTTTTAACGCTGGGACATGCGTTTATACATTACGCATCCCCCCCTCCTGAAAGCCACTCCACTTCGTCCACTGTGCCCTCTGCTATATTGTCAGAGAGACACGCGGAGAGACATCCTCTATGCTAGCCATAGCCAACAATACTTCTCGCACAAAAGAAATTATTACCTATGTACGTAGTACTATTATTTCTTCTTTGGCTATGTTACCGGGGTGCACCGGCCCGAATACTGCTCTTCCCCTAGAACGGATCCGAAAGGGACCAGCAACACCCAGGCACACACAGTGGCGGATTTGCAGTCTTGGCCGCCTTAGGCCCTAGGTCATGTAGTACCTAGGTACAAGTCGCCCCTTTCTCAGCACTCATCATAATTATAGACTACATAGTAAATTTAGTGAATTTACTTTATTGCCAACTTTTATCATAACATCAGTGAATTTTTTATCACTATTGGCCGCCCTAGGCCCGGGCCTACTGGGCCTTGGGGCAAATCCGCCACTGGGAGGTTACCTGGCTGGCACGCCACCCGCACAACCCCCGCGCTAACCCGGTGCAGTTGCTAAACAACTAGGTACTCTAGGTAGGCCTAAAGTACCAGAAATTGTTACATAATGCACAACATAATTTCTATGCTTTATTGACCAACAATACGCAAAGGCTTCAAAGTCAGGAGTTAAAATCATATTCAGATATCCAAGATAATCCTTTGCATTGACGGCATGCAAGATTTATTCGCCGTTTTCCCTTCAAAGGCTTCCACAAATACATATGTAATGCCATTATTACTTCATTTTCTGTCATTGTATTAAAATTTACAAGATAGCTTGGCTGCCATGTTTAGCTTCGTATAAGGAAGTGTTGGTTAGGATTTGTAAGAGGTACAGAACTGCTCATTCGCTGTTCTATAGTAAAACGCATTACATTTTGTCCCATTCAAGAAATATTTTACAGATACCTAACTAATCTATTCCGATAGGTTGACACTCTTTCACTATTGGCTTAGACATGACTAAGTATTATGTGCCTAATTATATAACTAAGAAAGCCATAATATTTCTAACAAATCCGAAATACCTTACAAATATCTCAGTTCTTATACTTCTCGCATGTCTGTTAAACTTTTAACATACCGCTAGCAATAAAAAAATTGTAAACCTACAAAACAAACATATTTCAAATTCCATCATTCAGATCTGTAATCTTTAGAGATTTTGTGGGCAGCCGAAAAAGCTCCATTGTTGCAATTCTACTATTGACACAGTTGCCAGGGATGCTCCTCAAATCTAAATATATAAAAGGAAAAGGTGACTGATTGACTGACTGTCTGACTGACTGATCTATCAACGCACAGCTCAAACTACTGGACAGATCGGGCTGAAATTTGGCATGCATCAGATAGCTATTATGACGTAGGCATCCGCTAAAGGATTTTCGAAAATTCCACCCCTGAGGGGGTGAAATAGGGGTTTGAAATTTGTGTAGTCCACGCGGATGAAGTCGCGAGTATAAGCTAGTTAAGTTCTCTCAGTATTATGACGCGATTTCGTGTAACATCCCTAATAAGGAAGATGAGCCAATTAAGCATAGACTTATGCAATTAAGAGTAGGTATAGGTTTATCTTGGAAAACAATGTGTAATAAACCTAGCGCATTTTCACTGTCTTAGACGCTTCGTAGAGCACAACAATGCGCAGGCGCCACATAATTTTCTTTAATAACTTATACATAATTCATACCCGTAATTGCTTTCGCAAGTTTTTCCTTTGGCTTCATTAGCCATTCCCCTCGTTCCTTCCTTTCGACATCTGTTCACACGATATTAGTACTTAATAGTTTAATGATAGAGTTTGAAATCAATTGTATGGTAGCTTATGCGTTGGCGCCGCGTTTGTTAATGACACCGGGTATGTAAATATTACCAGTTCATTTGTTTGTAATTAAATATACCGAACTTTCTCAAAGCATTTGCTAAGTAAATAGTTTGACATTGTTGTCCTACATATCGCTGTACTTTGTCGATGGCGGAATCGAGGGTAAGGGATGATTTATGCTAGAACGTGCCACGTCCGATACACATAGATCGGAAAATGTATGAGGTCACATCAGACGGCCTCCCTGGCGCAGTGGTCACTTACCACACCACTGTGGTCCTATTTGGTTCGATTCTCGGTAGGGGTTTGGAATTTTATAATTTCTAAATTTCTGGTCTGGTGGGAGGCTTTGGCCGTGGCTAGTTACCACCCTACCGGCAAAACCGTGCCGCCAAGCGATTTAGCGTTCCGGTAAGATGCCGTGTAGAAACCAAAGGGGTATGGGTTTAATAAAAACTGCCATACCCTTTAAGGTTAGCCTGCTTCCATCTTAGACGGCATCATCACTTACCAGGTGAGATTGCAGTCAAGGCGTGTACCTTGTATCTGATTTTTTTTCAAAATCGTGTCAGGTCCGAGTCTTCCGAGCCTCGTCCGTGTTACGTTTCGTCATACAAAATTGCAATCTAAAATTATTTAGAAATTTCCTTGAAGTGTAGGTAAAAACACTATAAAACCGGCCAAGTGCGAGTCAGGCTCGCGCAATTAGGGTTCCGTACTACAGTCGTATTTTTTCGACATTTTGCACGATAATTCAAAAACTATGATGCATAAAAATAGATAAAAATCTGTTTTAGAATTTACAGGTGAAGACCTTTCATATGATACCCCACTTGATATAGTCACTCACTTCGAAAGTTGAAAATACTAATTATTAGTTCATGACCACAATTTAATTTTTTTTGTGTGATCTAACCCTAAATTCACGGTTTTCAGATTTTTCCCCAAATGTCAGCTATAACATCTACCTACCTGCCAAATTTCATGATTCTAGGTCAACGGGAAGTACCCTGTAGGTTTCTTGACAGACAGACGGACAGACAGACAGACAGACATACAACAAAGTGATCCTATAAGGGTTCCGTTTTTCCTTTTGAGGTCCCTAAAAATTATAAAAATATCTACATCTAAAGTTGGTTGGTAGGTATCGGTAATTACAATAAAACTTAATACGCCAGATGTCCACATGTTCGGAATCGGTTGCGTGCGAATGGCCATTAAAATTATTGGTAGATAACCACCGTCAGTGTGTCAGAGATTATAGTTTAATATGAAACCGTTGTTTATGGTGTGAATTAGCATACTGAATCGAGGTTTAACGAAGTTTACTGTTAGGGAAAGTGTCTGTGATATTGTAATCAAGTTAATGCACCTGAAAGTACCTACTTTTTGGGTCTTGTGAATTAATTGTCCTTTTCCTTAACGTGCAAAAATAGAGATACTTCTATAATCTAAATATATAAAAGGAGAAGGTGACTGACTGAATGACTGATCTATCAACGCATAGCTCAAATATACTGGACGGATCGGGCTGAAATTTGGCATGCAGATAGCTATTATGACGTAGGCATCCGCTAAGAAAGGATTTTTAAAAATTCAACCCCTAAGGGGGTGAAATAGGGGTTTGAAATTTGTGTAGTCCATGCGGACGAAGTCGCGACCATAAGCTAGTTTTATATATTTAGATATATGATGGAATATGGATGGATAAATATTTAACTATCGTGCAGTGCAGATGATTATAGCAGAAGTTAATCAATGTTAAATGCCAGAGAGAAGATGTTAAGTAAATTTAGAAAACAATCAGAGGAACATAAAGCCTAACTTTAACATATTATGGGGCAATAAATTGCCAACACGGGGTCAAAAGCCAAAGCTGGCTGACGGCTCATCTGATTGCACCTTGGGCCCAACAATACTGTTTGTAGCTAAAAAGCTAGTAGGAAATTTTGTAGAGGCAATTGAAACTCGAAAGCTTGCGATGTTTTTTTTTTACTTTATTTTTATTCAGATACCTACTAGCTGATGCCCGCGACTTCGTACGCGTGGACTTAGGTTTTTATCCCCTGGGAACGCTTTGACTTTCCGGGATAAAAATAGCCTAAGTCACTCTCCAGGTCTTAAACTATACGCATGCCAAAAATCACGTCGATCCGTCTCTCTGTTGCGACGTGATTGAAGGACAAACTAACAAACCAATAAACCAACAAACAAACACACTTTCGCATTTACAATAGGGTTAGTTATTAGTAAGCCCTTGTCTCACCTGCTGGTAAGTGATGATGCAGTCTAAGATGGAAGCGGGTTAAGTGAGTTAACCTGGAAGGGGTATGGCAGTTTTATTAAACACATCCCCTTTGGTTCCTACACGACATCGTACCGGAACGCTAAGTCGCTCGGCGGCACGGCTTTGCCGGTAGGGTGGTAACTAGCCCACCCACCAGACAAAATTAAATTAATATCAATGAAAAGCATCACAGCTTATTTCATTATCTTTAAATACCTATTAGAATGTTTTTCCAGCTCTTGGGTCAATGCTAGGGGCTATAATTACTGTATTACGGGTTACTTAAAATCAAAGAGTTCCCACGGGATGATGTCGGGGGCATCAGTTAGTTAGTAATACATGATTTTCAGCATGGTTAAGTTCTGTACAAAAATTAAAAGTAGGAGAATTCGAACCTATGAACCTGGTGAGTTTAGTTAATAACAATCAAAACCATCACAGCTTATTTCATCAAATACCTACTTATTACAATGTTCTCCCAGCTCTTGGGTAAATGCTTGACTAGGGGCTATAATTACTGTATTACGGGTTACGTTGCATGCCCCTAAAGTCGCCGGGGACGCATACTGGTTAGATGTTTGCATGCTGTTGGATTGCAAACAATTTAAAGGTCTACACTATCATTGACCCCATGAGGTTAGATTTGACCTCATCGTAACGATTTCTAATATTCATAGTCATAGCTTGAGATCTTGGAAGATAGGATTTTACCTTATCCACTTGTAGAATTATGTACTTGACTAGCTGATACCCGCGACTTCGTCCGAGTGCAATTAGGTTTTTAAAAATCCCGCGGGAACTCTTTGATTTTCCGGGATAAAAAGTAGCTTATGTCACTCTCCAGGTCTTTATCTATACCCATGCAAAAAATCATGTCGATCCGTTGCTCCGTTGCGACGTGATTGAAGGACAAACCAACAAACAAACACACTTTCGCATTTATAATATGGTTGGTGTAGCTATATGTATGCGGAAGGATCTGTGAACCATTACTTTCTTATTTTATTACTATCCCACTGCATATAAATCCATGTGGACGAAGTCGCGGGCGTCATCTAGTTTTTGATATATTTTCCAAGAAGGATTCGCGTTTCACTTTTCTTGATCTTATTTTGTACGTTTTTAAAATTCATACCTACATTCATTTATCATAAGTCAATGGGTTCGCTATATAGGTAGGTATCGTCAAAATCTACTCTCTATTTTTAACACCGATGTTCAAAACAAAACGGGATTGTGAAATACGATATTTCATAAAATTATCGGATTAAAAACCGTACCCGTAGTACAAGATTTTACGTCTCACCAAACCAAACCAAATTCGAGAGTCGAAATACTTCCGCGTTACAGTAAACTGGATCTTATGTGCCTTGTTTTAAAGCTCAAGTTTGTCTACACTTCTACAGCCAGCGCTCCAAGCGGAAACATTGCGAAATTAAAATCAGTGGCATTGAATATTTCACTTCAATTCAAGGCTGTTTAGGTCTATTTTACTGTAACGCGAAAGTATTTCGACTCTCGAATTTGGTTTCGTTTGGTGAGACGTAAAATCTTGTACTACGGGTACAGAACGGGAGCGTTTTGAAACGGCGCCAAAATCATCAAATGGTATCGGTTCCAAAACGGGCACACGTCGTGACTACTCTTTCAAAGCATCTTTAACATTTAGAATCAAAAAGAATAACGGAAGTGTCGAGGCACTGGGGAGAGGGGAGGATAAAGGCTTGGACAGACACGCGTGATGGCGACTCCTAGAAGTTACTTAGGCATTGTATGAATGTGTTTACTCTTCACATTAGTTACAGAACGTAACTAAGAGTCGCGTTGTTGCTTCGTTCATCTGTATGTATAAAATTCAACTGACTGACTGACTGAACGCACAGGCTGAACCGCAGGTCCGAGAGATATAAAATTTGGAGGGTGTGATCTTTGTAAAGAGTAGGTATCCACTATGAAAGGATTTTTCGAAATTCTACCCCTAATGCCCGGTTTCTGAGGTAGGTACTTTTAAAGGCGGTTTATCTATTCAATAGCCCTTTTGGTCCGATAACTCGAGGCAGTGCGTTTCTGAACAACGCAATGCAAGATAAACTCCGTTTAAACTTAAATGGCCAATGTGCGCCGTTTATCGATTCCATAAAGTTATTTGACGTTTCATCTATCAGTACTTCAGTAGGTAGTTCATGGTTTCCGTATTTTTAGATTAAAAAGTATTTTAATAGTAAGTAGTTCGTTATTTTGCAAAAACAGTGTTTAGCCACTTATTTAGCATAGAAAAAATACTATTATTAATAAAACTAGTGTAGATGGCGAAATAAAATAGTAATATGCATTTTAAACTCGTTTGCTGTAACAGACCCATCTGACAGTGACAGAATAATGAACTGGTTATCGGTTTCATAGTTTTTGTTGTATTGAGAAACTGAAGGCTGAAGAGCTTTTTGACCTCATTTCACCCTCTTTTTTCTACAGCCGCACCGCGCGCTACCGTAAGGAATTTCACCCTCACCCCCTGGGTGTCTGGTGCACTTCAACCGTCAGCTGCGCCAGATCCTTCTTTTGCACGCACGTGCAAACTGTGGAACCAACTCCCATCGGTGGTGTTCCCACTAGATTATAACATGGGGTTATTCAAGGGACGGACCAACAAATTCCTAAAAGGCCGGCAACGCATCGGCGGTTCCTCTAGTGCTGCAAATGTTCATGGGCGACGGTAATCACTTAACATCAGGTGACCCACCTGCTCGTTTGCTCGCTATATCTATTTTAAAAAAAAACGCATGGACAGTTAAACGACGTTTATCGTATACATAACTTTATTGAATTAACAGCTAATGAGAACATAACTGACGAGTTCAGAAACCGGGCAAGTGGCTTAAAGGGGGATTAAAAATTTATGTAGTACACGCGGATGAAGTCGCGAGCATAAGCTAGTAGTTTATATAGTTTCTTGTATTTTATAAATTGTAAACGTTCAGTGTTAAGTGTGTGTCCGTCACGCTCTGTATGTGTCCAGACCTTAAGCCATCAATGTCCTAACACGAGGACATGATTCAGCAGAAGCATACTTAGCACTGACTCAGAATAATGTTATCTGAATTTTACGGTCTTACGCAGCTTGTTTTCGACGATGCTGTATCTCAGTGAATATAATGAAGGATAAAATAATTGTGACATTAATAGGTATAATGTGTTGTGATGATTGGAGACCTGTGAAAATCTAAATATATAAAAGGAAAAGGTGACTGACTGACTGATCTATCAACGCACAGCTAAAACTACTGGACGGATCGGGCTGAAATTTGGCATGCAGATAGCTATTATGACGTAGGCATCCGCTAAGAAAGGATTTTTGAAAATTCAACCCCTAACGAGGTGAAATAGGGGTTTGAAATTTGTGTAGTCCACGCGGAGCATGCGAGCATAAGCTAGTGACTTAAGGATAAAATAATTGTGACATTAATATAATGTGTTGTGATGATTGAAGACCTGTAAAAATCATACTCAAACAATTATGCTACTGCCAAGTGATAGCTAAAGCCAGATTTTCATTTAGCCGGCTAAAACTAGTTACAACCGGATAGAGCGTTACAGCTTTTTATGTGAACGGACGGACGGTTTGATCCCGGGCACGTCGGTCATGGCCGAGTAGTGCGCGAAGTTCCTTATTATTTGATAGCCTGAACACAAGATAGATCCGGATCCCATACGATTTGTTCGCGCCGACTATCCGGGCAACCGGAACGTGTGAAACGGCACATACGAAACAAAGAACGTTATTGTCTACGTTATTAGGGTTCCGCACCTCAAAAGGAAAAACGGAACCCTTATAGGATCACTTTGTTGTCTGTCTGTCTGTCAAGAAACCTACAGGGTACTTCCCGTTGACCTAGAATCATGAAATTAGGCAGGTAGGTAGGTCTTATAGCAGACATTCGGGGAAAAAAAGCTGAAAAATTTGTGGTTACATCACACAACAAAAATTAAATTGTGGTCATGAAATAACAATTAGTATTTTCAATTTTCAAAGTAAGATAACTATATCAAGTGGGGTATCATATGAAAGGTCTTCACCTGTGCATTCCAAAACAGATTTTTATATAAGCTTATTTTTATGCATCATAGTTTTTGAATTATCGTGCAAAATGTCGAAGAAATACGACTGTAGTACGGAACCCTCGTTGCGCGAGCCTGACTCGCACTTGGCCGGTTTTGACACGATAATGTGTCTCGAGGATATCCGTGAAAACTGCGGGGAGACAAATGGATATCATGCCATCCACCGCCGTGTAATTTCCTTTTTTCTCGCTAATGATTGTTATGATTATGAGCTCTGTACCCGTAGTATAAGATTTTACGTCACACCAAACGTTGCTATAATTCGAGAGTCGAAACACATCTGCGTTATAGTAAACTGGATCTTAATTGCCTTGTTTTAAAGCTCAAGTTTGTCTACACATCTATAGCCAGCGCTCCAAGCGGAAACCTTGCGAAATTAAAATCAGTGGCATTAAATTTTTGACTTTAATTCAAGGCTCTTTAGGTCCATTTTACTTTGATATTATTGTGTTTCGATTCTCGAATTCTAGCAACGTTTGGTGAGACGTAAAATCTTATACTACGGGTACTGTAGGTCTTTCGACTGCGGCAGTTTTTCTTACCCGATGAATTTAATATCTCAGGTACCTACATATGGTTTCTTCTTTTACGTCTAAAATGATCCTGATATTTGACTAAGGTACACTTAATATTGAATTCTACATTTGATAGGATAAAAATATTGTATACTAGCTGACGTCCGAACTTCGAAGTTTGTGTCGCAAATTAAGTCGAGTCGAAATTTCAAGAAAAGTTGAGATTTGCGCGCACCTTTCGTGCATTATAATATGGCCTGGGAGTTTTTCGTCCAGTCAGGAGTTCCATATAATTATTGACATCTACTAATCTATATTTAAGTAGATATAAAACCGCGATTAATAGCCTCATCTGGTGACAGAAGGGCTGGCTCATTTTCAACGGATCAGCCTGGCTGTCCAGCGCGGAAATGCAGCCAGTATTCTTGGCACCATTCCACGCGGGCATGATTTGTATAGTAATTAGATAAGGCTAGCTTTAAGTTTTATTGTAATATTTTCATTTAAAAAAAAAGTAGATATAATATGTCAACAATTTCCGCTATACTTTGGACTGTCAGTTCTACTAAAAATTAATTTCCATGTTCAGGATATGAGCACGACGTTGTTTATCATCACCAGCGGATGTCGGGCTGATATCAGTGTCTGCACTTTATTCTGGCTCAATTCCACTTTCGCGGAATGCCCGTATAAAATGTGAAACAACATTTTAACACGCTGTTTTCGTATTTGGCATTAACATGGAATTTATTGCATCTGCAGACCACAACAAAGCTGTATAAAAGATTAGTCATCGTTATTTATTTTCATACTCCGCAACAAGAGTTCAATATCATCGTCATCATCATCATCATCATCATCATCATCATCATCATCATCATGATCAATCCATGCCGGTCCACTACTCAGAACGGGTCTCCTCTCCGAACTAAGCCCTAAAATCTTTCTCATTCTGAGTCTTTAGAAGGACTTTAGGCCATAGTCTGCCACGCTGGCCTAGTGCGGATTGGCAGACTTCAAACACCTTTGAGCACATTATTATAGGGAACAGGTTTCCTACTGGTGTTTTCCTTTCAAGTGCCAATTATGTAATTGCTTGAAAGGCATGTAACTCCGAAAAGTTAGAATGCGTGCCCGAGATGGAAGCTATCTTTATAGCGTAGACCTTCAATAAGGAGACATTCTCAGATATTCCACGCAAACGAAGCCGGGGCGGGTGAGCTAGTATACCCTACCGGCAAAGCCATGCCGCCAAGCGATTTAGCGTTCCGGTACGATGCCATGTAGAAACCAAAGGGGTGTGGGTTTAATAAAAACTACCATACCCCGTCCAGGTTAGCCCGCATCCATCTTAGATTGTATCATCACTTCCACCAGGTGAGATTGCAGTCAAGGGCTAACTTGTATCAGAATAAAGAAATAGACAATATTTAAAGCCAACCAAGTATCAGCTACTTACAAATAATTTACAATGTGCCTTGTAGTTGTTTTTGCGAGCGAATTTTAATTATTGACCATAAACTTGGACTCTGCCTGTGTCACCTGCTCTTATACGATTTGGCGATAAACAATCACCTTACAGAGAAACTCAATTAAGAAAAGGTTCCGTTATCAGAGACCGTCGAGGGTTAAAAGGACAAAAAGGACGGCAGTAGGGTTACCAGATGTAAAGTTGGGAAGTCCTGACAAAAATTCTAATTTTTGGACTGCAAAGTTCTGATATTTTGCAGCTATCTTGCGCGGCAGCATGGTATGCAGGATCGATTTTTGGTGATTTTCAAATGTCTCTTTTGAATATGATTCATTAAATTATTTTCTTATTATTGTAGATGCGAAAGAGTGTCTGTCTGTTACCTTTTTACGGCTTATCTGCTGAATTTTTTTTCTTAGATTGCTATTCTCATAAGAACGGGGACATAACGCGGATGAATATGATGATCGCCGGAAACAGTTACATACTATTTTTTTGCATTCAATCAATCAATCAGCCTGTTTGCCTATGTCCTGTGCTGGACATAAGCCTTCCCAAGAGCGCGCTACCACACACGATCCTCCGCCTTCCTCATCCAGTCATCATTCCAGCGGGTTGGAGGTCGTCCCACACTGCGCTTGCCGATACGCGGTCTCCACTCCAGAACGCGTCTGCCCCGGCAGCCATCGATTCTGCGGTAGACGTGGCCTGTCCACTGGCACTTCAGCTTACAGATTTTTTTCATTAAGTTCACAAAAATTCTGACATGTCAGGACAAATCCTAACGACACCCGTCTGGTAACCCTAACCACATTACAATCTTGCCTTATACTCTTATCTAAGCCAGTCATTTGTCGGCGACATTCCCGGAATATCGTCGGCGGATGCCCTAATTGACTTTAGTCGCCCACATATCATACTACCATTACGGTCGACGCCTCTAGGATCCTTTTGTTCTCGACAAGTCGCGACAGGTACTCTACCTGTCGGGACTTGCGTTGCCACTCTATCTTGTTTAGACAAGGCCGGGGCAGATTTTTTTCCCAACCCCATTTTGCAGATAAAACTTCTACCTGCCCCGTTTATTGCTTTCGTATCTCCTTGAATTATTGTTTTAAGCATCGGCTGAGTTAATGCGGCCGCCATTATAGTGTCTGGATGTGATTAATATAACCTAAAATATTATGGATCTGGATGTGATTAATATAAAATAAAATAGGGCCTAGTATTTCATTTACACGGAGTGAAATTGCAAAAGTAGGTGATCATTTTTGTTTGCTTTGTTGTTGTTGTTTTTAGGAAGTTCTAAGATCTATTTTAGCTCGAATGAGCGATGCAGCATCATTAATTTGTATAGGACATATCTGTTATTGTTCAAAAAGTCCCTTTATAATGTTTATTTTGAGAAGAATTTTAACACACTTGCACCTTATACATTTTAGTCGCTTCAGTAGTCAGTACTGAGTGAACATACGTACATATCTGGGTAAATATTTCCAACATTTTTTTATACCTTCTATAAGTAGAGCCAATTTATTTAGTTAGTCAGTAACTTTTTTACCTACCTCATATATTTTTGTACTACGTTCTTTAAACCACTGATTGCTCTGGGAATATCAAACACGCTTGCATTATTGAAACCTACATAAACATTATGAAATACCAAACATAGTTGTGAACAAGGTTGACTAATACTAATCCATCGACTACCTGTCAGCGACACTTTGGACGCCACTCCATCTACTGTCGCATGACATTTCTCAAACACTCATTACACTTAATGGTCTTCGAGAGGCTTGCCTTTAGTGCCTTTAGTATCTTTAAGAATTGTCCAAACATAAAGTACGTACCTACAATAAATATTGTTATAACTACTCTTGTGTTTATCAACTCTGTACTCGAAATATCTTTAGGACCAGTAAGCAATTATTTTATTAGAGCGTGCATTGTTTGCATAGCCTGCCACCCTAGAGACACTAGTCGTTCTGACTCATAATTATTATAATCAATCTATTTGTAATCTATCGATAGTTACGATGCCCCGTAACCAACTGTGTTGTTTGTCAAAAACTGTATAGTATTTCTTGACAAGCTTGAAGCTGTGGTAGCCTAGTGGTTAGGACGTCCGCCTTCCAATCGGAGGTCGGGGGTTCGATTCCGGGCACGCACCTCTAACTTTTCGGAGTTTTGTGCGTTTTTAAGTCATTAAAATATCACTTGCTTTAACGGTGAAGGAAAACATCGTGAGGAAACCTGCATGCCTGACAGTTCTCCATAATGTTCTCAAAGGTAAGTGAAGTCTACCAATCCGCACTCGGCCAGCGTGGTAGACTATGGCCAAAACCCTTCTCACTCTGAGAGGAGACCCGTGCTCTGTAGTGAGCCGGCGATGGGTTGATCATGATGATTTCTTGACAAATAACGACGTTGCTAATGAATTTATCGACATAATTTTGGACGTAAATCGACAATCTGATCGAAGATCTGAAGATCTGTTTTACTCTGTCTGTCAATAACATTACTATCTTTATCATTGGTAAATAAATAGCAGACACTGTGCAGTGTGCATGCCACTGTAAATATCAGGTTTGTTCCTCTATAGATATCATCTCACTGTAGGACCTACACAATCCTTATTTATTATGTTAAAAAAAAAACTACTAAAAGCCTTTGCTTTTAGTCTTATCGTTTAATTGCTGTTTCCTTTTTCAGCGAGGATTCTTTTAAAACAAACCTCTTTGGATTTATCTTAGCCGGTTTCTATACACTTAACATTTGTGCCAGCCGCACTTTAATTATCTCTGAGAGCCCTTGATTACATACAAATGTCGCTGCGCCTTTATGATCTAAAATTACCTTTTTAGAGCACTTACAGGTTTCCGTTACCCAATCTGGATTTCCGGCGACCCGTACGTTCTAGTACGACGTTGCACATCTCGAAAACTTTAATGGTATTCGTGAGTTTCGAGTTTATAATGCCAACGTCTTTTTTTTCTTTAAAAGGAAATATCTAAATAAGGAAGGACTAACACACTAAATTACTAAATTAGGTAAATCTATTGTAAACTTAATACTATGGACTTAGTCTGAAATAAAAGATTATTCATTTATTAAAAGTCATACATTTTATACTACCAAATAATAATGATTTATTTACTAATCAGTTTGCAGTGTTTATTTACTAGTCCCATTATTGTATACTAAATTTAATAAATTATTGTATTGTGCCCTATTTTTACATTAACTATAACAATTTAAAACCCAATAATAAACCGTCAGATTTAACACCAAGGAACTAGAATTGGTCGTTGAATGAAATCTATCTCTAACCAGTTTTTAGCTTCGAATATATTACATGCCGATATTCGTCCGGATAACCCATATTCACCAAAACGCCGTATTTTATTGAAATCTCCGCCACACCGACATCGAATTTAGTTTTCGAATTCAATAAACTCGTACTAGGGACGCCTAAAAGTAAATTAATGCAGACAGTAATATATCTCGCCGGGACCGCCGATATGGTTAAAAGCATCGGCGCTGGAGTAAAAATAAGGATCGGCTAAGTTGAAGTTCGTGTTGGTTGATATGGTTTCGTAGTTTTTGTGGCACTGGGACACATCCAGAGATAGCGCGCTCCGAGATAATAGAACACGGCCCTCGAATAGTTTCGGTACCTTCGGGATTAGGGGCGTGGGCATTGTTTAGATAAGTTGCCTGTTTGTTTGCATCGATCACACTGCGTTGGTATTCGCCGCTCGGGGAATCTTATTTTTTTAATTCAAATATGTACAAGTTAGCCCATGACTGCAATCTCACCTGGTGGTAAATGATGATGCAGTCTAAGATGCTAGCGGGCTAACCTGGAATAAGGCAGTTTTTATTTATTAACCCCATACCCGTTTGGTTTCTAGTTTCTACACGGTATCGTATCGAAACGCTAAATCTAAATCGCTTGGCTTTGCCGGTAGGGAGGTAACTAACCACAGCTAAAGCCTGCCACCATGCCAGACCAGAAATTTAGAAATTATATAATTCCAAATGGGACTCGAATCCGGGACCTCCCACTAATAAGACCACAGCGCTTAGTCACTGTACCAGGGATCTGGAGTTGCCTGTTTGTTTGCTTCGAGCACACTATACTTTTGAGGTGTAAGCCGCTCGGGGTATCTTATTTGTGTTCGTTCGAGTAGTTTGTGCTTGGAAGCAAATGCGTGCCGATTATTTTAGATTACATAAAGCTTTATGCTCCAAATAACGTCCGATTTCATATTCGAGTACGGTCGGCCGACGGCTGGCTAACATCTGTTATCGAATCGGAATTTATGTTTTTCGTCTTTCAAGCGCACCTGCTTCGGTTGTGAATATAAACTATACAGAGTTTCATTACAGATTCGAAAGGCTACATTTCCTCAATTTTCTCATGTTCTTCTAATCTAATCTGAGAATTTTATTTAGTTAAATTACTTAACTTAGTGACTCGCACCGGCTATGCTACGTATGAGTAGCAAGTTCGTTTCACAGGTTTGATTCCCGGTTTTAATTTTAATTATATTTTAGGTTATTCTGCCTTGTTTTTAGAAGATCGAAATATAGCGTCTTGAACTTTTTTTTTTATAAAATCTACTTTTTTGAAAAATTTAACGATACATAGTTTTTATGTAACTCTAAAACAATAGCTGGACTTTCGCTGACTAGTTCGAATAGAAAAACTGACTGACCAATCTATCAACGCACAGTTCAAACTACTGGATGGATCGGGCTGAAATTTGGCATGCAGATAGCTATTATGACGTAGACATCCGCTAAGAAAGTATTTTGGAAAATTCAACCCCTAAGGGGGTAAAATAGGGGTTTGAAATTTGTCTAGTAGGTACACGCGAAACTAGTGATCTTGATGTTTGATACAGAATTTTATCGTTAATCATAAATTCATAAGCCAATAGGCCACATTTAATCAATTTTCTCACTCGATTGAATCATGTTCTTCTAATCCGAGAGTGTTTATTTAGTTAAATGGCGTAGGCGTAAATGAGATTTGTCCATGCTGGAGTATTATTTATTCGTCGTAAGCTGCCCAAGTGGTTTGTCCACATATTCGGTTGCTTGTGTACCTTTGTTCTCACACTCCACTTTCACATATTTAAAAATACTAAAAAGATTAACCGACGAATTGAGAACCTCCTCCTTTTTGATTTCGGTTAAAAATCGGCCAAGTGCGAGTTTGATTTGTACACGAAGAGTTCTGTAGTCCGTAACTCCGTACCTATTACGGTTCACGAGATACAGCCCGCTGACAGACAGACGGACGGATAGAGGAGGCTTAGTAATAGGGTCCCGTTAGCACCCTTCGGTATGGAATCCTAATAGCAATAGCTTCAAAAGAGTAGGTTACATTTGCAGTAGGTACCTGCCAGAAGAACTGCCAATGCGTTGCCAGATTTTAAAGAATTTGTTTATCCAACTCTTGAACAATCAAATTGCGAGTTTTGGGGGACGGGTTTTCCACATTTTGCCATTGCGTAGATATGACCCAGAATTAAGGGAAGTGAAATAATAGTATATAAAGGACGCAGATGGTGTGAATAGAATTTGTTTCTACGCTATAAGGTGTGATCATAGCTTAGAGAAGATATAATAAGACCTCATGACAAATAGGCATAGACAAATTTCCGGCATGATCACGAAATTTATCTATTAAAAAAAACAAATAATTTTCACTATGACACTGAGTAACAATATTCACCACAGAATACTATATAGGTAGGTACATATAGGATACTCACAGTGTTGCTTGCTAACTTGCAATATCATTTCCGTATTTTTCATGAGATTCTAGCCTATAGGATATCGTATCATTGCAAACCACTCTTCTCAACACTCTAAGGAGAACCGACGTCTTTGCGGTTCTCAAGGGGCTCCAATGTGACTCCAAATCTATTTGGAATTTTAACAAGTCGAAGTCTACTTTTGCATTTCGTTCTCCTCCATTGCCATTTGCTGTATCGCATTTAAATTGAATTATAAGCACCGGCATCTGTCCGTGTTAAGATATTTATCACCTCTTGCCGCATGTAACATGTCAAAACGAACGGGATTGTTGCGTTTTGCGGATACATTTTTACATGGCACCTCTCGCTTTCTCGTATGCAAAACGATAGAGACGACGCAATAATTGGTGGCGATATCGACTCTATTGCATAGCGGTAGAGCGTACTTCTGTTTGTTTGTTTATGAAGGCATTTTCAAAGTATCGTAATGGCTCGCTACGGTCGCATGAGCGCGTTCAGATATCTGGTTTTCCTGCGAAAGGTCGTAAGTAAAGGTTGTGTTTGTGTAATTTAGTACTTGTGCTGGTTATGTTAAGGTGTATAATTGTTTGCGCAGGTTGATAGGTTTCTAGTAAGGAGTGCAGTCGTAGCTTATCCTGGCCGCCGCCGCTGGCGCCGGCGCCGCACTTAGAGCTATTTTTTCCCCGCGGCAAACCACGTCGTGCTCATAATTTATTCATTAAATTCGTAATTTATTCTTTTATACGGACAACGCAATTTGCGAATGTTAAGTCTTTAAGTTTTAACTCCTATTTTGTAGTTTTTATTGCATTTGTCGGTACTAGGTGACAACAACGTCCGATCTAGCTGGTCTCGTAGTGTGTTTTTAGGTCATAAAATGAATGTTGCGTAGTGCCCTTATTACGACTATTTTATTAGTCACTCACTATAGTTAGTGTCTAGACTTTTAGACTCTAGAGGTGACTTATAAATGAACTGAATTAACCTTCGATATTGCCTTTGTTGAAACATTCAGGATTCGTTATCGTTATCTCTACATCGATCTTCATCTCTATCTCCTATAAAAAGAAAAGGTGACTGACTGACTGACTGATCTATCAACGCACAGCTCAAACTACTGGACGGATCAGGCTAAAATTTGGCATGCAGGCAGATAGCTATTATGACGTAGGCATCGCTAAGAAAGATTTTTTGAAAATTCAACCCCTATAAGGGCGTGAAATAGGGGTTTGAAATTTGAGTATTCCACGCAAAAGAAGTCGCGAGCATAAGCTAGTATTGCTAGTAATATTATAGCTCATTATAGGTACCTAGGTACCTGTACTTACTTAATTAGCTATTTCTTAATCCTTCGTCAGTTTATGGCTTCCCCATTGTAAGTTGCAAGTCAACTAGAAGTTGCGACCTCGACATCACATGCGCTAGCCTTGTAACCTAAAAACGGTTCATTGTTTTCACACACACAAATACTTTCCTTCCCATATTGTTGCTGCTACATAGAGTTCATCCACTACAAATACATTCTGGGTCACTGCCAGTTTCTAGGCGATAGATTTAGTGTACACGAGCATAGATTAAGTAACTCGATATTATGATCGATTGCGAAAACAATTTACAGACCAATATAATAGGCTATGTTGGATTATGGATTGCAGTAAACTTTACTTTTGCAAAAGACCATGATATACAGGGTGTAATCAGAACGCTAGCAAAAACTTAGTTAAATTATAAACTTAGCGTTATTGTAAACACAATAACGCTATATAATAAACTTATCGTTATTGTAAACACAATAACGCTAAGTTTTTGCTAGCGTTTTGCTACCTAAACACAATCCAATACCAATAACCATTTGCTTCATTTTGTAGTTTTCCAATCCAATCCAATCCATCAGCCTGTTTGCGTCCACTGCTGGACATAGGCCTTTCCAAGAGCACGCCATCAAACACGGTCCTCAGCCTTCCTCATCCACCCGCTCCCCACCACCTTAATCGGGAATAGCAGTGCTGCCGGGAACTGGGGGCCTTTGTCTGTTGGCGCTGCTCATTAGAAGTAATGCCCATACTGACCACGCTGGGCAGGCGGGTTGGTCAGCGCAGGGCTGTAGGCTATTTCGCACCAGTGACGCTGCTGCCCGTCTCTGGTCTGTGTTATTTAAAGCCAAGCCATTTGGAATGGTTATCCCGCCATTCTTCGGTCGTCATATCCTCGTTCGCTGATTCGCAGGGGCCACCGTGTGCAGGTGAGGTTGACATTTGGGGTGTTAAGATGTTAGTGCACCCCCTTACCCCCCTCTTGTAGTTTTAGTGATTTAGTATTTTTCATACCCGCAATTTATAGCGTGCAAAACTCGGGTCAACGACGCGGCATTGACTCTGAGTGGCCTACTTATGCAACGTTCGTTGACCTCTAGCGTCAGTCAGATGATTATACTAACTACTATATGCGCTGCCCATTACCACTTCAGCTTCGCAATCCGTTGAGCTATATCGGTTACTTTGGTTCTTCTCAGGATCTATTTCTTCATTCGTGATTTGCAGTTCTACTGAACTTAATAATTTATTAAATGAAAAAACGGCCAAGTGCAAGTCAGGCTCGCGCAACGAGGGTTCCGTACTATAGTCGTATTTTTTCGACTTTTTGCATGATAATTCAAAAACTATGATGCACAAAAATAAATAAAAATCTGTATTAGAATGCACAGGTGAAGCCCTTTCATATGATACCCCACTTGATTTGATATAGTTATAGCTTACTTCGAAATTTGAAAAAACTAATTACTATTAGTTTATGACCACAATTTAATTTTTTTTGTGTGATGTAACCACAAATTCACGGTTTTCAGATTTTTCCCCTAATGCCAGCTAAAAGACCCACCTATACCTGCCAAATTTCATGATTCTAGGTCAACGGGAAGTACCCTGTAGGGTTCTTGACAGACCGACAGACAGATAACAAAGTGATCCTAATAAGGGTTCCGTTTTTACTTTTGAGGTACGGAACCCTAAAAATCACGGCTACTTCGCTCTAGAGTCTAGACTCTAGACACAACATTTGCCCATTCATAGTCACACCAAAATTAGACTACAAAGCTCAGTTAGTTTCAAGAGTTATTTTTAAACTCGCTGGGATACCGTTTTTAAATAGATTTCTAGCCGACTTCACGGGGTAGTGTGGTAGCTGGTAGTAACCACTTTACCTTGACACCAGAGCTCTGATTATTAAATATAAATTAATAGAGAATAAGGAATGCGGAGTGGGTCTTCGGTTTCTGGTCGTTAAAACTCGAAAGCGGATCGTGGCGACAGATGGGAACGTAAACTGAAAAGGGCTGTACGGTCGGCATAAAAAATTGAGGTTAAGGTTTTGTTTTGATGTCTATTTTGTTAATGGTTTGTTGTTTTAAAGCGTAATATACAATACTGTAGCCAGTTTTTTCCACATTTCAAACATCTAAAACATTAATGCTAAGCTGAGAGTTTAGGAGCAAAAGGTTAGATTTGATATTTTTAAGCATTTCAAGATATCCAAATGAAAACTTGCATAAAATGGCTCTACTATTTCTAGATACTTTATAGGTAACTATTTGAGTTAGGTATAGATTAGGGCTTAGCTGCCTAGATAAAGAATCTAAATTATTTTGACGATTCAAAAGCACTTCTAAAAGTTTATTTGAATAAACATTCTATTCTATATTAGTGTTTTTCTTATTTTACATCAATGTACAGTAAGCGGCAGAAAGTAATGTACATCGGCCTTTAGAATGACATTTCGGCTTTGCAGAGCGTTGTCTCTGTCACTCATACCTATATGACGTTTTGTCGGTCTCTACGACAAAGACATTAACACTCTACAAATCTGCTATCTCTTTCTAAAGCTCGATTATATTACTTTCTGCCGTGTACTGTAGTACTATGCTTGTTCTATTTATATTTTGGCTTGTAGAGCTGGCAATCCATTAACTCAATCAAGTTTGCTGTACCTTTTTATTTCAATCTTCTTACAGAACTAGGGTCCAATTATTTATCAATAATATAATTTAATCAATATGTACAACCGAATTCTTAAACTTAACAAAAACCACACTTGGAAAAAAAATCTTTTTCTGCGGACGTTACTTCACATCTGCTTATTTATACAACAGGATGGCTTGTAAATCGAAACATTGTTTATAACTGGTAATATACGGACGAAAATAATAAACAGAATGCTACTGCTCTCACGGTAAACAAAAGCTAAACAACGCAATTGATAATAAACATTGAGTGTTAGGAAACTTTAATTAAAAACAAAAACAACTACACGTGCAAGCGTTGAGTAATTGGCTTCTCACTTCTAGTAAGCCGTGATAGCCTAGTGGTTAGGACGACTGCCTTCTAATCGGAGGTCGGGGTTCGATCCCGGTCACGCACCACCAATTTTTCGGAGTTATGGTATAAAATATCACTTGCTTTATCGGTGAAGGAAAACATCGTGAGGGAACATGCCTGAGAGTTCTCCATAATGTTCTTAAAGGTGTGTGAAGTCTACCAATCCGCACATGGCCAGTGTGGTAGACTAAGGCCAAAATCCTTCTCACTCTGTGAGGAGACCCGTGCTCTGTAGTGAGCCGGCGATGGGTTGATCATGATGAATGAAATTTATGTACCTATGTACTTATTTATGTAAATAAATTATTTCTGCTACGTAATCTGCATGTATTTAAAGTCTTCATTGTTAGGATTGGTTTTAGGCAAATCCGTGGTTACAAAATTGTGGGCGATTATTTTTACCTAAAGGCCAAATTTATTATTAACGTTGTATTTTGTTTTTTTACAGGTAAGTGTGATCGTCTTCCATCTATCTATCTATCAAGATTTGGCAAGTAACCCAAGTTTTTTATTACATGATTGTACAGTACGCGGGAGAAATTAACGTACCTTTTTAGGGTTCCGTACCTCAAAAGGAAAAACGGAACCCTTATAGGATCACTTTGTTGTCTGTCTGTCTGTCAAGAAACCTACAGGGTACTTCCCGTTGACCTAGAATCATGAAATTTGGCAGGTAGGTAGATCTTATAGCAAGTTATAGCTGACATTTGGGGAAAAATCTGAAAACTGTGAATTTAGGGTTAGATCACACAAAAAAATTAAATTGTGGTCATAAACTAATAATTAGTATTTTCAACTTTCGAAGTGAGTGACTATATCAAATGGGGTATCATATGACTGGTCTTCACATGTAAATTCTAAAACAGATTTTTATTTATTTTTATGCATCATAGTTTTTGAATTATCGTGCAAAATGTCGAAAAAATACGACTGTAGTACGGAACCCTCATTGCGCGAGCCTGACTCGCACTTGGCCGGTTTTTTTTTAAATAGAGATAGCGAGCAAACCAGCACGCGGGTCACCTGATGTTAAGTGATTACCGCGGCATTACATCAGCCTTTAGAATGACATTTCGGCTTTGTAGAGCGTTGTCTTTGTTACTTACAACGACGTTTTGTTGGTCCCAACGACATAGACAATGCTCTACATATCCGCAATCTCCTTCTAAAGGTCCATGTACATTATTTTCTGCCGCGTACTGTACTCTCATAGTTTACCTTGGGATTGGAAAGACAGTAGCGACCGAGGTGTTTAAAAATTATTAGTGTTTTAAATGAAAAGCTTTCAAGTCGCTGCCACGAATTTTAAACACCTACATTAAATAGCCAGTCAGTACACGGAAATCTGAATAGGCTGACAGATGAATCAAAGTCAATTAGTGTGCGTTTCCACTGAAACGGAGCTGGGCGGAGTGGACAAGAACGGACCGTGAATTGCCCAATCACAGTGTTCGATATCTCCACTCCGCATCAGTGGAAACTGTGCAAGTAGAGCGGAGCGGTCTTCAACTAAAATATTAAGTATATGAACACCCGGCCCCGAGCCGGACAGAACGGATTCGAGTAGGCTGTGGTGCCGAGCGGAGGGTAGCGAGACGGTGCGGCGCGGCGGGTAGGGTAGACTTGTCATTAAAATTTGAGTGAGCGGAACACAGCTCAATGCAGCTCTAGTTAGCTCAGCTCAGCTCGACTCCGCCCGGTTCCGCTTCAATGGAAACACTTGCCACTTTTCACTGCTCTTCTCCGCTCCGCTCCACTCCGCCAGCTCCGCGTCAGTGGAAACGCACCCTTAATGTCTACTTATACTAAAAACTTAAATCGACATGATTAGGTAAGGTCACGGACATCAGCTAGTAAATTATTGAATTGATTTGGATTCAATGAAAGCCTGCAGTAGGTACCTACATCAATCTACACAATGCATCAAAGCAAAACATCGAGACAATACGCGAATTTGTCGATAGCATCGTTTTTATTAGCATAACAATTAACAATCGGCATTTTTCCAAAGCATTTGTAAGGACACGCATTGTTTGCGGACGGCGGCGCCAGCGCATTCGGCGCCGCGCCGGGCGCATCCGCTAATGTTGCGACGTTCGTGATATCGATACTTCTCACGTGTCGATATGTACTTTCGGTCTCTTTTTCTCCAGTCAGCCCATCGATTGAGGATCGTGATTACTTCGCTCTGGCGACTAGCGTGTGTAGTCTCTACACACATCTCCACAGCCAAGTCGGTTCAATCATTATGCAAACAAACATCCAAACATCCAAACTTTCACATGATATTTTTAGGATTAGGTAGATAATAGAAAATTAAATTAAATTAATTTTTTTTTTTTTGCAGAAACATGCATTAATTATTATAATATAAGGTCTTACAGAGTTAAACAGTGGATATGATTCGCCTAGCAGAAGGTATGCAAAATTAATCAAAACCAAAACAACAAGTTAAAAAAAGTATTGTTACATGCATGAATATAATTATATCTAGGTTTATCTGTCGTCAGTGCAGATCATCCAATAAAATTTGCGACATTTAAACTAATAAATGCGATGTTTACTGGAAGCCAAGCAGCGGCGTCGCATAAATTAGATTTAGAAACCGGGAAAATTGCAATAGATAAGTGGATAGGCGCCTCTTATAGTGCAAGAGCATGTGACTAAGAGGACTGTGAGGAGAGGATAATAATCCTAAGCCGGGGAAACCTACCTTACCTACCTACCTATCTAGGTATAATTTTTTTTCCCATCTGAATGTAAAAGACTATACCAAGAAATTAGGTGGTAACCTAGACATGCAAGCCGGTTCGTTGCGTTTCTATTTTAAAAGTTAAGTTCTTTATAAAAGCTCATAGGTACCTACCTATATTGTGTGGTATGTGATAGAAATTAGAATATGGCAAGTTAACAAATCTAAATATATAAAAGGAAAAGTGTGTGTGAAAAAGTGATTGACTGACTGACTGATTTATCAACGCACAGCTCAAACTACTGGACGGATCGGGCTAAAACTTGGCATGCAGATAGCTATTATGACGTAGACATCCGCTAAGAAAGGAAAATTTTGGTTTTGAAAATTCAACCCCTAAGCAGTTAAAATAGGGGTTAGAAATTTGTGTAGTCCACGTGGAGATCTATAGAGCGCACTTTGACTTTGCTCAGACTAGAAGATCGAGTTAAAAAGAGACAGATTTATGTGAGAGATATACGTCTGTCTCGTAAGTCTAAGCAAAGTCAGAGTGCGCTCCATAGATTTCACCCTTAGTAAAAATTGCGTAACCGGTAGAAATCGAACCTGCATATTTTGGGTTCGCGCCCGATGCCTTGACCACTCAGCCACGGTTTCACTTACTGTCAGTGACGAAATTTGTGATACGTATGTTCGCTCAGTACTAAAGCGACTGTTCACCCTTAGTCTTGCCTACTCCACTGCCTACTACAGCTCTCTAACTATGAGGTTTAAACGGCGTAGGTAGGGATTAGCCACTTATCGATATTGCGGTGTGGTCGCGTCTCGGTCGGCTTGTCGCCTGTCGACCCCATTCCTCACTCACGGGCGCCAGTCTCGATGCGCGATTATGTGCACGCACATCCCTATTGTCTTCTGGAGCCGCAAGCGTTAATTGTTCGTGCTAATGAATCAACCTCCTTTATTGTGCCGCTCTAATGTAACTGAGCACGGAGATTTTAACTGTTCTGATATATTTGAGCCTCAATAGCTCAACCGGTGTAGGAGTGGACTGAAAACCGAAAGATCGACGGTTCAAACCCCGCCCGTTGTACTATTCTCATACCTACTCCTAGCACAAGCCTGACGCTTAGTTGGACAGGAAAGGGGAATATTAGTCATTTAACATGGATAATATTCTTTCTTTAAAAAAAAAAAAATAAGTCCCGCAAACTGCTGTTGCGCGTGGCCACCATTTTAGTGACGTCAGCGCTAGACTGAAGTGTCGAACTGATGGTAAATTTTTATTTCGGCTGATATCAAAATGACGTCATTTCGCTGTTAATGAGACATGGTTCCAGCGCTATAGCAATTTGCGGGACTTTGTTATTTTTATTTATTGTAGTCCTTTTGCTAAAAAGCGGTTAACCCCAAAAAGTACTACAAACTACAAACTTTATTTATATTATTTACTAGCTTATGCTCGCGACTTCGTCCGCGTTGGCTACACAAATTTTAAACCCCTATTTCACCCCCTTAGGGGTTGAATTTTCAAATATCCTTTCTTAGCGGATGCCTACGTCATAATAGCTATCTGCATGCCAAATTTCAGCCCGATCCGTCCAGTAGTTTAAGCTGTGCATTGATAGAACAGTCAGTCAGTCAGTCACCTTTTCCTATATAATATGATGCAAAATAACTGCGAAAAAGTTAGTAGTCCTTTTGTTAAAAAAGCAGCTAACCGGAAAAAGTAGTTTTTGAGTTATCGCCAAAAACATGAAAATTTCGAAAAACCGATTTAACAAATAATAAGTATCCCACCCAACCTTCTGATTCTGAGAGAAGACCTGTACTCAGAAGTGAGTCAGTGAGAGGTCGATGATGATGATGCTACGTAGGACCAAATTAAAAACTATTGTCTTATGTGGCATAAGTAGGTACTGTTTTAAAATCATGTAGATATTTTTTTAAATTAAGTACCACGATTTTTGGCGATAAATTAAATTTTTTTTCCGGTTAGCTGCTTTTTAACAAAAGGACTACTAACTTTTTCGCAGTTATTTTGCATCATAAATTATATAAATAAAGTATGTAGTTAGATAAGTATTCAGAATGAGTTTTATATGCAAAATAGCTGATGCCCGCGAGTTCGTCTGCGTGGAATTAGGTTTTTTAAAAATCCCGTGGGAACTCTTTTATTTTCCGGGATAAAAAGTAGCCTATGTCACTCTGCAGGTCTTTATCTATACCCATGCAAAAATCACGTCAATCCGTTGCACCGTTGCGACGTGATTGAAGGACAAACCAACAAACCAAGAAACCAACAAACCAACACACTTTCGCATTAATAATAAGGGTACTGATTGTTCACATTTACATCTAAGGGTTATGTTTTGTTGATTTTGAAGGTGATTTTGAGAAGGTACAAATCTAAGTTTACGGTATTATCGTTTCATTGTTTCGTGGTAAGGAAAGCTTTTTGCATCACTACCCATAATATTATTATAAATGCGAAAGTGTGTTTCTTTGTTGGTTTGTCCTTCGATCACGTCGCAACTCGCAACGGAGCAACGGATCGACGTGATACACTCGGAAACGTGTGTAACTACCTACCTACGTCTATCCATCCCGGGCGCCGAATTTGTATATTATTTTTTAGTCCAGGGTGAATAGTAGATACGTGATCCCGAGTATATACCCTAGGGTGGTTGTTTTAGGGTGAATAAACGGAATCAGCCGTTTCTGCGAGAACCACTTACCAGCGATTGGTATATCTACCAACTTACCTACAATATAAATTGTAAACTCGATTCAGTTGTCCTTTTTAGTTAAAACGTAGAGTCGTGTTAGAGTAATTTTTCGTTTGAGGATGTTTCAATCACTAATCGTGTAGCACGACTGTAAACCAAACATTTTGAATGCAAAGTAAATTAATTGAAACCTTTAGTCACGAAATTATTAATTGCTCAACTCATTTTCGCATGGCCTGTGAATGGGCACAGTGTTTTTCATCCGACTCATATTATGAGCCCGTGCACTGGCGTCGCATTAATCATTTTCATTAGTTTTATTTCACAGCTCGTGTTACACACTCGTGTATGTTACCGTGAGACCAGACTGGCGACGCGTCGGCCAACTAAAAGTTTAATAACCTAACCAAATCAAATAAAATCAAATCGAATGGTTTATTCAAAATAGGGAATAAATTACACCTTTTGCTAGTCGGTTTTAAAAACTACGCTAAACTAGGCTACGAGCCTCTTATAAAAAAAACCGGCCAAGTGCGAGTCAGGCTCGCGCAATGAGGGTTTCGTAGTACAGTCGTATTTTTTCGACATTTTGCACGATAACTCAAAAACTATGACGCATAAAAAATAAATACAAATCTGTTTTAGAATGTACAGGTGAAGACCTTTCATATGATACTCCACTTGATATAGTCACTCACTTCGAAAGTTGAAAATACTAATTATTAGTTCATGACTACAAATTAATTTTTTTCGTGTGATCTAACCCTAAATTCACGGTTTTCAGATTTTTCCCCAAATGTCAGCTATAAGATCTACCTACCTGCCAAATTTCATGATTCTAGGTCAACGGGAAGTACCCTGTAGGTTTCTTGACAGACAGACAGACAGACAACAAAGTGATCCTATAAGGGTTCCGTTTTTCCTTTTGAGGTAGGGAACCCTGAAAAGTAAATTGTAACTAACTAATTGTAACACGACAGGTAGAGATGACAATAGGGGAGGGAACACCCAGCCTCGCACACCCGCACAGCCCCCGTGCTAACACGGTGCGGGCGAGCGCGGGTAACGTGCGGGTGTGCGCGCTGTCCCCCCGCCAAATTCGCGGACTATACGTGTAACTGTCAGTTTTCGAATCATTGAATGAGCTTCCAGTACCAAGCAAATGCAATCTTCGCAATGATCGCAATCTTTTAAAATCCTTTAACTATTGGTTTTAGCAAGATATAGATTCAGCCAATAATAACAATTACGGTGGTCGCCTAGTATATTTGTTGAAAGTAAGCCTATAACTACAAAGAAGAAGTTCGGGAAAACAGGAAAAAAAATATTCTATTTGTACTTATCAACTTATCCGTGTCAATAAAGACCGGCGGTCTGTGTCATGTAAATGTCTGAAAATGTATGCAGGAAGGCGACAGCCAAAAAGCTGGGAAACAAAAAGTCTTTAGTGTGATCTTTCCGTTGCAATGTTGGCGCCACCGGTCTTTGGCCGTCTGCCACTGCAACATCACTACACCTGCAGGGCTACTATGTCTTACGAACGTTTAGTCGCCATTATTGAATTTATTTATGCTTTTAGATTTAAAAAGGGATAGACAGCTATATTAAAAAAAAACTTAAATCTAAATTAAAAGTAAAATAAAACAATATTAAATTAAACCTAATTTTTTTTTTATTAATGCTAAAACCTCATCGAGACCACCGCAGCGAGGCATTATACTCAAGATGCTGGCAGCATTACCCCTTTGGATAGCCAAACTAATTCTTTGGCTGCTCTCGGGTCCCCGGGTGACTTGATAACCCTTTTCGAAATCTCTTCTGCCCTGCCTTTTTTAATTCATAAACTAAGCACTTGGCTGCAATGAGACCTGCTGGCAAGTGATGATGCAGCCTAAGATGGAGCGCGCTTGCCTAGATGATGTCTATTCACTCTTCACTTAAAGGAGACCATATTAAAATTGGAGGGGAAAACTGAGGCTGGAAGGGCGTTCCATATCCTAGCGGACTAGTGCGTGCTAGCCTTAAAGGTACAAACATATCAATGACATTAATAAAATATGTAAGTATCTTGGCTTGACGGCTTCACTGCGCTTGGCTGCGCGCCACAGGTGACCTCATTGCGCGTCGTTTTTGGCGCCACCGTCGACAATGATCGCTATCGATCGCGAGCCAAATCGCTGCTAATAAATAAGTACAAATTGGTCGTATCGATGCTTAGAATAACAACGCGTCGACTTATTATAAACTTGCAGCGAGGTCTCATCCATTTTGCCTAGGCCAAGGCAGGCTTTGATGCGTGGCCTGTTTGCACGAACGAAGCGCGGGGAAGAATGTTTCCTCGGTAATGTTCTGGTATCAGCTAAGACCTGCCGTCCTAGCTTAGGGCTCATGGTCTTGCGCGTCGTTTCTGGCGCAATTGTCGACAATGATCGCTATCGATCGCGAGCCAAATCGCTGCTAATAAATAAGTACAAATTGGTCGTATCGATGCTTAGAATAACAACGCGTGGACTTATTATAAACTTGCAGCGAGGTCTTTTCTGTTTTGGCCTGTCTTTTTCCTAGGCCAAGACAGGCCTTGATGCGTGGCCTCCTTGCCCGAACAATGCGCGGGGAAGAATTTTTCCTCTGTAATGAGGCGAAACAGAACATCACAAACATTTTATAAGCAGTTTATGATATATATTTATTGCTTATTTATGCTATATATTAAATATAGGTTCGTATGGATTAAGGTAATACTTATGTGGCATTGTAAGCTTGGCTCTAAATGAAAGCTCCGAATAGGAAGTGCGACTCTTCCGGGATACCGATTCATGGTTTTTCTTGCAGTAGTTTGATTGCGAAGCTAAGTCTATGTGTCATTCTAAGTATCGATGCTTTATTCACCACACTGTTAGCATAGATCAACTGAAGATATTAATAAAACGAATTAATGTCTGCTTGAGCGCGCTACAGAATGAGTCATCTCAATGCGCATGTATCGTGTTTACAATTGTTTAATTCAGCGCCATGCATCAAGCTATCCGTCTGGGAGTAGATATAGTGCTCTCGTTCAATACAAGATTCTCTGACTGTCCTTGTGTACTGATGCAGACACAATAAATTAAGATTTACTAGCTGATGCCCGCGATTTTGTACGCGTGGATTTAGGTCTTTATAAATTCCGTGGGAACTCTTTGATTTTTCGGGATAAAAAGTAGCCTATGTCAATCTCCAGGTCTTAAGCTATACTCATGCATAAAATCACGTTGATCCGTTGTTGCTCCGTTGCGACGTGATATGCAAAACAAAGTTAAGCGATAGGTCTGTACACACCAATACAAGGATGCCCCTCCTTACATTTTTTTTGACCCAGTGGTCACATTATAATGTTGTTAAGCATTGTGTATTTACAGTTCATAATAGTTCTTTAAATTTCGTGTAATTTACCGTATCAACGAGACTATAACCAAATTTGAAGGAACGCTGCTTCGTCCTATGCAGTTTTCCATCTTTCGGGATGCATATTGCAAAGTGGAAATCTCTCTTCTCTCGCGTTTCTTAATGGCGCTATAGGTACAAATGTAGGGGCATAGGCCAGTTGTCATGCTCGTAAATCCGTCCGTCTGTCCGTCACTCGACTGCAGCTAATGCGTTTTGATTGTGAAACGTATAAATTTATTTGTTCGTTAGTTGCAATGGATATTTATAAAACTTACCGATATTCTAGGACTGTAATATGTATTATTGCTTGGTGTTTGCAACAGCAAATTTAAACGAGTGCCTATTCTGTTATCCAAGTTAGGTCCTTTTTAGAAAAAGGATGGCAGCTATGCCATCCTTTTTCTAAAAAGGACCTAACTGCTAAAAGTCGTTTTTAGTAATCGTATTAATAGTAATTTTAAGACACTTTCAAAAAACTGATATTTTTTAAAAATAATGCTACGTTAGATTAACCTATTTACTTAGTTAGATTTTAGTTAGATCCTTCGTAACATTTTTTTTAGTAATTAATAAATTATATCATTTTTCTAATCTAATTTAGATTGTTGCTTTTGGTGCATAATTGGTACTGATTCTGAGCACAACCTAATTTTAGAGTATTCGCATACTCTTCTTACTAATGTAATATGAAAAGGACAGACGCAGTTTAAGTTTTAAATTTTATTTTTAGATGGTAAAACCCGTGATTTTAGCGCACAGTCGCGATCCTACTGTTTAAAGTAGCGTGCACTAAAATTTAGAGCCTTTAAATGTAAAGTTCATGTTCTGTCCTTTTTTAGCATTGTTAAAAAGAAAAGGATGCAGATACTCTAAATTTAGTTTAGAGAAAGACAACGGAATCGGTCCCAATTATTATGTTTGCCAGAGCTTTTTACTTCATATGCTTTTTGATTGTTGCATACTAAAAATATTGTAGTTTTTATAATGAACTCTTTAACAATGCTTATATGCGTGTTTTTATTACATACATTAATAACTAAGCTGTTGACATTCAAAACATGTTATTGATGCCAGATATTTCTACATCATGTAAGTTCATTTAACGTCATTTGGCATTTGATAGGAAAGATCTTTTGAAGATAAGATGACCTTTTACTAGCTCTTTACTTATTGTTATATAATGATATGTTGCCAGGAGACGTTCTTTTGTTTTTACTTTTTATGAACATAACATGCGAGACATGGAACTAGGAATCAGCTTAGCTGTGATCTAAAAGCTCGAATTTCACTAGGTACACAGGTATATATCTACTCTTATTTCTGTCGCCTCTTTTGTAAAAATACTCGTATCCTCAAACAGGTAAAAAATATTCAATACTTTTCATATTGATATGAGCTATGGGGCCTACTTGCTTGTAAAAACTTTACCTATACTGCCTTGTTCTGCGGAAATTAAACCATAAAAACGGTCTGATATAAAAGAAAAAAGTACAAAAAACCGGTCAAATGCGAGTGAGGCTCGCGCACCGAGGGTTCCGTTATATTTTTTTGTCATATTGCACGATAAATCAAAACCTGTTATGCGTAAAAATAAATAAAAATCCCTTTCATATAATACGGAATACCATACTTGGTATATTAATCTTGCTTTGAAAGTTGAAAATACTAATTATTTTGTTCATGAACATACATTTTAATTTTTTTTGTGATGTAACCACTAATTCACGGTTTTCGTATTGTTTCCTTTACTTGTGCTATAAGACCTACCTACCTGCCAAATGTCATGATTCTAGGTCAACGGGAAGTAGGTACCCTATAGGTTTTCTTGAGAGACACGACAGCCAGACAACAAAGTGATCATATAAGGATAAGGGTTCCTTTTGAGGTATGGAACCCTAAAAACAGATAAGTAACCACAATTTCAAGCGGGTGCAGTGCCATTTTACATGCATTCATTTCATAAGAACTAGTGTTATTTACGTTATTATCTATCATTAAAGGCATAAAGGAACCGGCCCTTTAGCCGCTCGACAGACGTTAAAATAAATAATCATTGGTTCTGAACATAAGTCTCCCATGTCTGACTGGTATCCGTCGATTAAAGCCCAATTTGATATCAACGAAATTGGTTCGAAAAAAATTAAGGGTGTATAAAATTACGTAGGCTGCATTGTCTAGCCCTTTTGATGTTGAAGGTAATGTAGGCGTTTAATGGCACCGGAAAGCGCAGCGTAGCATTGGCAGGCTCCCTACTAGATGAACAGATGGCATCAAGCAGGTCGCGGGGAGCCGCTAGATTCAGGCGGCGCAAGAGCATGGCGTCTGGAAGTCTCTACAAGAGACATTTATAACCATATTTTAATGTAGATAACGGGTACATATTACGATTATTTTTTTTATTTTATTTGTCGATATTTCAACCCTATTGCACGGGTCGTGGTGACGACGGGACTGCGGTGGTGCGAGAGATGAAGTTCGAGCTGTCAAGGGCAGAAGTGAACTACCCTCTTTCTTGTTCTTTTCGCTGGAACTTTACGAGCTGGCCGGCAACGAAATAAGCTTAAAATCATTAGTGACATATGTCCAGTCCAGTATGTTACGAACCTCCAATCTGTTTATAGTCCAGGGACTGATCGCAGATAGAAGAGAAAGAGAGAACAAAAAAAAAATGTCCAGTCGTGGGCGTCTATCAGTTGACGATGATGATTATGTTTACTGGAAAAAGAAAGGAGGAAACTGTCTTGTTAGCCGAAAGAAAACTTGGCGGAAACAACATCGAGACGAATGCCATACATGAGGAGGTCTATGCCCAACAATGGTCAAGTAAAGACTAATGAAGAAGTAGGCGTTTTCCTGTGAAGAATTAAAGCTCTTTTAGCACGATGTATAAATCTACTGTGCTGTGCTGTGATAGCCTAGTGGTTAGGACGTCCACCTTCTAATCGGAGGTCGGGGATTCGATCCCGGGCATGCACCTCTAACTTTTCGGAGCTATGTGCGTTTTAATTATTTAAATATCACTTGCTTTAACGGTGAAGGAAAACATCGTGAGGATACCTGCATGCCTGAGAGTTCTCCATAATGTTCTCAAAGGTGTGTGAAGTCTACCAATCCGCACATGGCCAGCGTGGTAGACTATGGCCTTCTCACTCTGAGAGGAGACCCGTGCTCTGTAGTGAGCCGGTGATGGGTTGATCATGATGATCATGATGATGATGATGATGATGATGATGATAAATCTACTTATTCAAGCTGGTAAAATGTGTTCAGTTCTTTTGGCAGTCCTTGTCATTGATGTTGGAATCCCCCTGTCCTGTAAATAACTTGGTTCTTGATACCTTTTCGATCAAAGTAGGAAGAATAATTTATAGTAGCGACCAGCGGCCAATCTATTCGTGACTAGAAATTCCATGATTAGTTAAATGGATTCCATCTGTATATACTTTCCAATTAATCTGAGATCGAAAGCGTAAAAACACGAAAGGAACGCGCACAGTTTAATAGTAATTAGCGGACGATAGAATGCATCTACATATCAAATGGGACCACCCTAAAATGACTCTTATCGTCCATATAATAAGAGCTTTTTTGTTTAGAAAGTAAAACGAACTCCTAAAAACATATGAACACTCTTATTTGTCAAGAAATAACGGCGTTTTTTGCATTAGAGTTGATGCCAATTAGTTTTTAGGGTTCCGTGCCTCAAAAGGAAAAACGGAACCCTTACACTTTTTTGTCTGTCTGTCGGTCTGTCAAGCAACCTACAGGGTACTTCCTGTTGACTTAGAATCATGAAATTTGGCAGGTAGGTAGGTCTTATAGCAGATATAAACGGAAAAATCTGAATACCTACCGTGAATTTACCGTGGTTACATCACACATTAAAAAAATGAGGTCATGAACTAATAATTAGTATTTTTAATTTTCGAAGTAAGATAACTATATCAAGTGGGGTATCATGAAAGGTCTTCGCTTGTACATTCTAAAACAGATTTTTATTTATTTTTATGCATCATAGTTTTGAATGATCGTGCAAAATGACGAAAAAATACGACTGTAGTACGGAACCCTCGGTGCGCGAGCCTGACTCGCACTTGGCCGGGTTTTTTTTGTAATGGATATAGAAAAACTAGATCTCGTGCGCCAAATTGAGCTCGTGTCGGTGTTTGTCGATAATTACGAACAGTTTGAGTTATAAATTATTTATACACTTATGTATCTATCTGTCGAATTTAGAGATAATATCTATCTGACATGTCGGTATCTTTTGACGAATTTGACTGACAACAACAAGAAATAAATACTTGATACTTCGTGATCAACCCATCGCCGGCTCACTACGGAGCACGGGTCTCCTCTCAGTGTGAGAAGGGTTTTGGTCATAGTCTACCACGCTGGCCAAGTGCGGATTGGCAGACTTCACACACCTTTGAGAACATTATGGAGAACTGTCAAGCATGCAGGTTTCCTCACGATGTTTTCCTTCACCGTTAAAGCAAGTGATATTTTAATTACCTACTTAAAAACGCACATAACTCCGAAAAGTTAGAGGTGCGTGCCCGGGATCGAACCCCCGACCTCCGATTGGAAGGCGGACGTCCTAACCACTAGGCTACCACAGCTTCACTTGATACTTGACTGTTCTAAATTATTAAAACTGCACCCTAGCCTAGCCCCACTAATTACCCCAAAAATACAAGTATAGTACGCGACAGGGCTAGATGGCAGTCGGGGAGAGAACACCCCGCACACCCGCACAGCCCCCGCGCGGTGCGGGTGGGCGCGGGTGGCGTGCGGGGCGTCCCCCCGCCTTATACCTCGATTGCCTTCTCAACCTGTCGCGGACTATAGGTTTGGATGAAAAAATCTTTCTATTTCATAATATTTTCTACTCTTTTTACATTGGCGCCAATTCTGTAGTCTTTCTCTAAATTTAGAGTATCTGCATATTTTTCTTTTTAATATTGCCAAAAATAGATGGAGCATGAATTTTACATAAAAACTCTGAATTTTAGTAAACGCTACAAATTTAAACAAAAGGTTCGCGACTGGCAGCTAAAGTCACGAGGTTTGGTTTGACATAGTGTGTCTGTCCTTTTCATATTCACTCTGAAAATTTGTTGTGCTCAGAATCAGTACCAATTCCTACTACATATTTTAAAATAGCATCAAAGAGAGCGTAGCGAAACCAATAATATTAATCTATGCATCAAAGTCACATACATTCTTACTCAGAGTCGCTTAATCGTTACTTAAGTTTAGTTAAAACGAGACAGAGCTATATCTCTCACATAAGTCTGTCTCGTTTTAACTCAATCTTAAGTAACGATTAGCGACTCTGAGTACGGCGGTTAGCAACTGAAAAAAATTCAGTGCCAACGTAATACACAGTTCAAGGACCTCAGGTTTCCTCGCTCCTAGAGACAAGAATTTCTAATTAGAACAAGTGAGTTGACAGGCAACCAGCCCACTGAATTACGAGCACTTCGCTGACCACTTTTTTCTATCCCTCGCGATTAAAAGCTCTGCACTTGTTCAGGCCTTAGATAATAATTGCAGGAATTTTTTTTGAATTATTTATTTATTAATATGAGCTAATAAAATGCTTGGCTCACATAAAATAAAAGTATATTACAAATAACAATCATTTGAATTACATAGGCACGAGTTAAATAATGTTAACGCGGCAGGGCTCGTGACGAGCTCGCTGTCTTGCGTGCGTGCACGTTGTCGAACATGGGAGTACTGAGGGGCAAACGCAGGGCCGGGACGCGCCTGCGGCGGTCACGGGGAAATGCTTGGCGGCACCCCCGCGCACCGCTGTCGTGTACAATGCCTACACGTTGCCTTACATCTCCCCCCTATAGTCCTGGTGGTAGCGTGGTACCAATAGGACTAGCACCTAACTTACGGGGTCGGCCCCGTTTACGCTTTTCCTGAAGCGGCGCTTGGATGTGACCAACGAAGGGAGTAAGATCAGACGAGTGGTACTTACCAATAACCTCCTGATCGCTGATTTTCTCCAGCTGGAAAGTAGCAGGACCGCACACCTGGCGCACGCGGTACGGGCCGTCGCGACGCGGCAGTAGTTTCGGCGTTTGCCCTCTGGCAGCGTCGTTGGAGCCGTGGGTCTTCAGCAGGACCAAATCACCCTCCTTATACAAAGGCGCCGGCCGTCGCCCATCATCTGCGTACTTCTTTGATTCCGCTTGCGCGCGTTCATGCACATCTCTGGCTTGGGCTAGTACATTAGCCATCTTTTTCAGGTAAGGCGTAAAGCTAGGGACGAAATTGTCTTCTTCTAAAATGGCGCGGACGTCGGTGGTGGCATCGCTAGGAGCTCGGAGTTCCCGCCCGAAGGTGAGATAAGCAGGTGAGAATCCGGTACTGGCAGTCACAGCTGAGTTCATCGCAAAGCGGATAGCGGCGAGGTGAGTATCCCACGAGGTGTGATCTCGGCCGACTAATATAGCGAGCTGTGGCTTGAGGTCTCGATTCTTCCTCTCAATTGGGTTACTTTGCGGGTGATAGAGTGGGGTGAGTGCCTGGGTGACTCCCATGGCGTGGCACGCCTGCTGCATCACGTCACTGATGAATTGGACTCCGTTATCGGAAATCACCCGGCGGCTCGTCCCGTACCTAAAGTAAATTTCGTTGATGAGAATTTTAGCACACTCTGCGCTCGTAGCAGCTTTAAGTGCGAACAGCTCGACCCACCGACTACATACATCTTCTACTATAAAGATCCAGCGATTCCCTTCTTGGGTCTCAGGGAGAGGACCAAACAAGTCGATAGATATGACTTCGAACCTTCTCGCCGTAGCTGGCGTCTGTACTAGGCCAGCTGGTTTCCGGGTATCCACTTTATATCTCTGACAGGGAACGCATCGCTTGATGTAGTCAGCTACCTGGGCTCTCATGCCTGGCCAGTAGTATCTGGCTCTCAGACGTTCCAAGGTGCGCTCGACACCAAAGTGACCAGCGGTCGGTGCGTCGTGCAGGTCGGCGAGGGCGCGCGCGCGCTCGTGCTGCGGCACCACGAGGCAGGGCTGCTCGACGTCCTCGTCGTCGGCTGAGCACCTGTACAGAATGCCGTCTGACATGACGTAGCCTTTATCGGACCACATTCGCGCTTTAAAGGGATCGTTCGATTCCATGTCGTCTATAACTTTCTTGACTTCAAGATCTTTCATCTGGTTCTCTCTGATATCTGCCGGGTTTCGCGTGGGCATATCCACGATAGTATAACAGAAATCGCACGCATCATCGTTAGCGCACGATGGACGCGATAGTGCATCGGCGATAACGTTCTTTTTACCTGGTGTATAATTTATCTCAAGATTATACTCTTGTAGCGACAGCGCCCAGCGTGCTAGACGACCACTCGGCGATTTCAAGCTCATGAGCCATTTCAGCGGTTGGTGGTCGGTCATCACACGTACTGTCGATCCTTCTATATATCCTCTAAATTTCTGCACCGCCCATACAACCGCGAGCGCTTCTCTCTCCGTCGTCGTGTAGTTTTTCTCGGCGCTATTGAGTAGGCGGCTGGCGTATTCGATTGGACGTTCGTCAGGCCCCTCCCCTTGCATCAAAGCAGCCCCGAGGGCGTAGCCACTACTATCAGTGTACAGCGAGTAGGGTTTTGTGCCATCAGCTTGTCGTAATATAGGTGCAGATGTAAGTTTTACCTTTAACTGTTCGAATGCATCTTGCTGGGGTTGCTCCCATCGCCAGGTGCTGGCCTTCTTCAGCAGATCCGTCAGCGGTTTGGCTGTAGCAGCAAAGTTAGGGATGAAACGCCGGAACCAACTTGCGGCTTGAATGAAGCTCTTGAGATGCTTAAGATTTAGTGGTGGGGTCATGGCTGCGATGGCGGTCACTTTCTGGCAGTCCGTGGACAAGCCGCCTGGCACTATCACATGCCCCAAAAATCTTATGGAGTCTCTAGCGAAACAGCTTTTCCCTCGATGGACGCGCAGCTTGAACATCCGCAGGCGTTGAAAAACAGCCTCCAGGTCTTCCAGGTGCTTCTCGTATGAGTCTGAAAGTAAGCACAAATCATCAAGGTAAGCCCATATATTGATATCCTGTAGGTTGGATTTAAAACGGTCCATCAACCTTTGAAAGGTAGCGCCCGAGTTCCTCAGACCCATCGGCATTCGTTTGAACCTATAAGTCCCTAACGGCGTGACAAACGCAGTCTTATCCCGATCTTCAGGCTGCACTAAAGCCTGAAAGTATCCCGAGCGAAGGTCAAGAGTTGACATGTAGTTGCTCGCCTTTGCCTCGTGAAGGATATCTTCCATCCGAGGAAGTGGATACCGGTCGGGTTCGGTGACTGAATTAAGCTTCCTATAGTCTACGCATAAGCGCACTCCTCCATCTTTCTTTCCTACTAAAACAACGTTTGCAGCCCATGGTGATTCGCATTCTTCTATTATGTCCTGCTCGAGTAACTTTTGCAGCTCCTTTTCTAATATCTCCTTCTTACCTGCAGACATTCTATAGGGTGGTGACGCAATAGGTTGTTGACCCTTCTTCACCTTAATGCAGTGCATAGCGTACTCGGTAGGCGGGCCATCAGCTGCGAACACGTCGGCATACTTGGACAGCAGCTGATCCAGCTGGGACCTCTGGTCACTAGTAAGCTTAGTACCCTCTTCATCTCTAAGGTAGACAGACTGATCATTATTTAAAGCGAGAAGTTCATCATTTTGCGATGGTGAGTGGTCATCGTTTTTAGATGGTAAGTGGTATGTAACAAAATCATACTTGGTACTCGGAGAGTCACTAAAGTACCAGACTTGTTGAGGCGCATCAACTATTATGCCTGCCTGAGTAATAAAGTCAAGGCCGAGTAAAGTTCTAGCATCGGCAGCATCAGGTAGTACCATAAAGGTAATGGGCAAATCGCGGCCTCCCAATTCGAGTTCTGTGTCACCGGTGAAAATTCTACTCACCCGGCGAGTCCCATCAGCGAGTCTCACTGATCGTTGCGACTCGTAGAACTGCACCCCGGCATCCAGCAGGATGTGATGCAGTCCCGGGCTGGCGATGCAGTGCGTCGCTCCGGTATCCAGCATGGCGACGCCTGCTCGGCCCGCGGCGCTCACCCGCACCACGGGGCGAGCCGGTGCAGAAGTAGGCTCGTTGACTTCTGAAAAGCTGTGAAAATCCACTTGTTTATCACCTGCTTTATTATTGTTACTGGCAGCCCTGCAGGTAGTGCACCGAGATCTCACTACCCCTAGCTGGCCACATCCATAACACCGCAACGCACTACTATTGTCGCTCTTAGAGCTTGATTCAGATTTTTCTTTCGCTTTGTCTTTTAACCTACGGCATTCTGACACTACATGCCCAAAAATATGACAAAAGCTGCACTTGGGGCGACTTTGCCGTGGTTTAATAGTTACCTTGTCAGCGTGACTAGTACTAGGCAAACTTTCCATATTATTATTATGAGAAGAGTTCTTTGAAACAGGTTTACTACTTACGTTTACTAATTCTTCTATGTTTTCTTCGACTTCCCTAGCCCTACGTAACAACCCCTCAGTACTTACGCATTCCTCACGCTTCAACCGTTTACGCACGCGTTTATGTAAAAGTCCATAACACATGTCTACTTGGATGTGGTCCTCGAGGTTGTACGGAAGTTTCGAAAGCATCGCACGAGTGCGCGCGACGAACACGTCGGCACGCTCGCTGTCCTGTTGCTCGGCGGCGAAAACGTCACGGAAGATCTTGTATGGAGCTCGTGGTGCGCCGAACATGCCTCGTAGACACTCTATCGCAGCGGCCCACGTGGTCGTTGTTGCCTTCACGCCTTGCCACCAGACAGCTGCCTCACCAGTGAGAAGCATGGGTAGGCCTCGCAGAGCGTGTTCATCGGAGACGTTAGTGCAGTCCTTATACACCTCGACTGCATCGATGAAAGCTTCTAGCACGTCGGGATCGCGCGGCAAACTCCCCGCGAAGCGAGCCGAACACTTCGCGAACGTCCCGCATGGCGGCGGCGCGGGCGGCGTGCTGATATTTCCACCCGAGATCCCTCGGATGAGTGCGGCGAGCTGGCTCTCCGTTATCATCAGTGCAGAAGGCGACTCCCGGGTCGCGCTTCCGATGAGATCTTCTACTTCTTGCTCCCGGTCATCCGGGCTGGCCATCCCTTCGTTTTTCGACTCCGTCCGGGTCTTGCTGCGCGTCGTCATCGCGTCGTAGTAGGGTTAGGTAGCGATGTGTCGCTTCACAATCACCCAAAATGGCCGTTGGCTTCCCAGAAGCGCGACGGACCTCTCGTACGCGATGTAATTAACTCGACGCGATAGGTATCCCCGTTCGTTACGTAAAACGTCTATTGAGTTGACCTCACTTTAGCACGGCAGTGTTCATGGATCGTAACAAAATGTCCGTTGACGTTGGCCACAAGTAGCGCGACGGAAAAAATCGAACGAACGCGATTCCACGAAACCACACAAAGGTAGGTATGTATGTACTCCCGATTGAATGTTCTTTCCTCGTGCTCCACGTTTAGGCGCCACTATGAGCTAATAAAATGCTTGGCTCACATAAAATAAAAGTATATTACAAATAACAATCATTTGAATTACATAGGCACGAGTTAAATAATGTTAACGCGGCAGGGCTCGTGACGAGCTCGCTGTCTTGCGTGCGTGCACGTTGTCGAACATGGGAGTACTGAGGGGCAAACGCAGGGCCGGGACGCGCCTGCGGCGGTCACGGGGAAATGCTTGGCGGCACCCCCGCGCACCGCTGTCGTGTACAATGCCTACACGTTGCCTTACATTAATAGAATAATGATAGAAAATAATAAAAGTTCTTGAGCTAGTTATGGCACTTACGGACTAGTTAGGGTTCCGTACGTACCTCAAAAGGAAAAACGGAACCCTTATAGGATCACTTTGTTGTCTGTCTGTCAAGAAACCTACAGGGTACTTCCCGTTGACCTAGAATCATGAAATTTGGCAGGTAGGTAGGTCTTATAGCAGACATTCGGGGAAAAATCTGAAAACCGTGTATTTGTGGTTACATCACACAAAAAAAAATCTATTGTGGTCATGAACTAATAATTGGTATTTTCAATTTTCGAAGTAAGATAACTACATAATATGTATATCAAATGGGGTATCATATGAAAGGTCTTCACCTGTGCATTCTAAAACAGATTTTCATTTATTTTGATGCATCATAGTTTTTGAATTATCGTGCAAAATGTCGAAAAAATACGACTGTAGTACGGAACCCTCACTGCGCGAGCCTGACTCGCAATGGGCCGGTTTTTTAGTTTATCTGCTGTGGCAAAACTAATCTTATATTAATTAGAAATATTGCTATATGTAGATTGTAATTTGTAATAAATGTCCATCGCCCATACCGTCTTTCTAGCTTTAATATGCTTGATATAAAAGTTCAATACGGACAATACAAATGTCTAAACAAAAATACAGATTAAAGTCCCTAATCCTCTTTCCTTCCTTGCATCCTAGAAAATAAGTTTCTTTTCAAGCCGGATAAATATCTTATTTCCACGGGAAAACGGAAATCATACGCTCTAATATACTTACATATTTATAATAATTTTAACAAAAAATAATAAACAAAAATTTATTAAAAAGAAAACTTTGTAAAAAGAATTTTTTATCATCATCATGGTCAACGTGGTCAACCAATCGCCACGCACTACTGAGAACGGGACTTTTCCCAGGAGAAACCATGGAGAAACCGTCTCATTTTTGAGAGACCCGATTTTTTTATATCTTCTCCTACAACTAGTTAGTAGCCTGTCGATTATAGCTAAAAAATAATTCTGTTTAGTACCAGAAGTACCTACATCAGAAGTACCTACATCAAATATTTGAAAAGAGCAACCGCCGAGTTTCTTGCTGGTTCTTCTCGGTAGGAAAGGCATTCCGAACCAGTGGTAGATACATCCGACTATTCTAAAGTACTTGTAAAAGTTTATTTGAATAAAAAAGATTTTTATTTTTATTTTATTTTATTGTATTTATCGAAAAGGACCGTTTATGAAAAGTTCCAAACATTCAACTCAAGATCTCTACCGTAATAGGAGAACTTAAAGCCGTTTAAAAGTGTATTTATTGTTTCAAATCATAATCAATCAAGCTCAACAGACCAAGACAGTAAAGAACAAATAAAAGATTTAACAAATAGTTAATAGTTCAATCACGCAAGTTAAATTCCGACACCGGCACGCAACGCTCATACAAGCAGTAGCGTGCAGGTCATAAAGGCATAAATGCACTGCTTACCCCAGTTGTAAGCTCAATCCATATTTTTCATTATGACTTGCCAGTAAACGGGTTCCTACCTAACTAATGCCTACCCTGGCTTCAAACCCTGTGCACGCCACTGCATACAAGGCCCTGTTATTGGGATCAGGGATCGTGCTGAGAGCCTCTGTATTAAGTCTGTGTTGTAGCTGATGCTCGCGACTTGATCCGCGTGGATTTAGGTTGTTACAAATCCCGTGGGAAACTACATTTTCCGGGATAAAAAGTAGCCTTTGTCGCGCTTTTTTTAACTATATGATATCCATGCAAAAATCACGTCGGTCCGTTGCTCCGTTGCGTCGTAATTGAAGGAGAAACCAACAAACAAAAACACTTTGCATTTATAATAAGAGTAGGTATAACTGATGTAAAGTGTTTTGTTAAAGTAAAAGCTCACTGTAAATAATTATGTTTCAACTTGAGCCTCTTTGATCTACGATCTAAACTAAACTATAATTAAATACGTTCTCATATCTGAAAGAAAAAAACCGGCCAAGTGCGAGTCAGGCTCGCGCAATAAGGGTTCCGTACTACAGTCGTATTTTTTCGACATTTTGCACGATAATTCAAAAACTATGATGCATAAAAATAAATAAAAATCTGTTTTAGAATGTACAGGTGAAGACCTTTCATATGATACCCCACTTGATATAGTCACTCACTTCAAAAGTTGAAAATACTAATTATTAGTTCACGACCACAATTTAATTTTTTTTGTGTGATCTAACCCTAAATTCACGGTATTCAGCTATAAGATCTACCTACCTGCTAAATTTCATGATTCTAGGTCAACGGGAAGTACCCTGTAGGTTTCTTGACAGACAGACAGACGGACAGACAGACAACAAAGTGATCCTATAAGGGTTCCGTTTTTCCTTTTGAGGTACGGAACCCTAAAAATTACTGATATGTTATAATTCTCAATTTCCCATGCAGTACTAGTTTTCAATTTCAATAGAATTATCATATTTTAATTTTTACTGACAACTGATAGGTAACTAAAGATAATAGGTCAAATTCTTCACTAATAAGTACCTATTACGTTGTAAGTTTATTTCTTTTCGAAAACATCTATACTTTCAAGTCCGTTATTATAACACTTTCCACGCCGCATAGGTACATTGTTTGCTTTGGCCACATTTTACCGTTCCATCTCATTTAATCCCAAGCACTAAAAACTATTTCGGCCGCGAGTTCTCTAAGTGGGCGGCTCCTCTATAATCATCGTACCCTCGCCGATGCCGGCTGATTACAGGCAATACACCTTCGTTAGTCCGTCAAATCATAGACTGTATTAAATGACCGCCAGTGGAACGATTTCGTGTCATTTTGAGGTTATTTTGAGGCAGAGCTTTAAACTTTGAGGATTTTTTTACGTTAATTGCCTGAGAACCACATGTGATTTTTGGTTACAAAATCATAAGGGACAGTAAACTAGCTTAGATTAAAGATTGCTTGGTCTCCGCTACCCTAAAGACAGTTTTATTAAATAGCCCCCTGTGGGATCAATTTCGTGCATATTTCGTGTCATTTTGAGGTTATTTTGAGGCAGAGCTTTATAACTTTATTAAGGATTTTTTTAACGTTTGTTGCCTGTGAACCACTGGAGACTATTTTGTGATTTTTTTGGTATATTGTAAGGGAAAAAGTAAAGTAACTTGTCGATTCTTACTGGATAAAGACAACATAATAGATGCCTGTGGGGAACGATTTTGTCATTTTGAGGAAGGGATTTATGTTTTGAGGATTTTTTAACGTTAATTATCTGTGAACTTACTGGAGAATATTCTGTAATTTTTGGTTGCAAACTCAGCTTATCTAATAGGGAATGGTGGAAAAATCGGAGGGAGGCCTTGGCCAGACGTAGGACAGTACAGGCTGATTTAGATTAGATTAGAAGTAGGGAACCTACCTAAGGGAAAGTAAATTAACTCGTTTTATTCGATGCAAATTACTATACAATACAAAGACAGCAAATTACTATACAATACAATAGAATGAAGCCATAAGAAGATTATAACGGAAAGTTCAGTGAAAATTACTACATAGATACCTTAGTATAAAGTTAGAAGTAACTTATGAAATTGCAGTTAGTACATATTACTAACATGATTTTCGTGTCATTTTTGACTGTAGTCTGTTTCTAGTCTTTATTTAATGGTTATTTTGTGAATTTTTAGGGTTCCGTACCTCAAAAGGAAAAACGGAACCCTTATAGGATCACTTTGTTGTCTGTCTGTCTGTCTGTCTGTCTGTCCGTCCGTCCGTCTGTCTGTCAAGAAACCTACAGGGTACTTCCCGTTGACCTAGAATCATGAAATTTGGCAGGTAGGTAGATCTTATAGCTGACATTTGGGGAAAAATCTAAAAACCGTGAATTTAGGGTTAGATCACACAAAAAAATTAAATTGTGATCATGAACTAATAATTAGTATTTTCAACTTTCGAAGTGAGTGACTATATCAAGTGGGGTCTCATATGAAAGGTCTTCACCTGTGCATTCTAAAACAGATTTTTATTTATTTTTATGCATCATAGTTTTTGAATTATCGTGCAAAATGTCGAAAAATACGACTGTTGTACGGAACCCTCATTGCGCGAGCCTGACTCGCACTTGGCCGGTTTTTTTAAGATTCGCCTCTATCTCACAAAATGCGATAAACAGCTAAAACATGCCAATTAAAAATCCAACTCGAAACGTAACTTCCAGTCGAACAGTCACGTCAATTAAAAGTAAAATACTCATTACTAGGCAACCAGCGACAAGCTGGATGTAAAGGCTTGGGCAGGTACATCGCGGCTCTTAGAACTTGTAATACAATAGGAAGTATGGCATATGGTATGAAATTTATCGCATGATCTCGTTAATGAATCTTGATGACTGCTTACAATTCACAATTGCAAAGAGACAATCGTGACAAATGCACCGTCTGAATTTCATTTACCCCCAACTTGTAAGGTCTGCATCTCCTGAGGATGCTCCGGTGTCGGGGTGAAACGTGCGTCGAGTGTGTTTTGGGATTTGTGTGGTGCTGCGTGGTGGTGGTGCGTATTGCTTGCCTGGTGACTGCTTTTTCCTGCATGTTTAGTAGTGAGAGGGCGGCCGGTGCATGTCGCACCATACACATTCGACTTATTTCAGCGGATTATAGCAAATTAAACTTTTGGTTCATTGTATATCATGGATTTCCGCATAGTAACGCCTGCTTTTATATAACATACAAATCGTACACGCGTTCAATGTGACGCTTAGTCGGGCTTTTGTCATCGCGCGACGCTGTCGTCGCGCTCTATATCTGTTCAGGCTTTACCAGGCAACCAGCAATACGCAGGTGGTAACACGGCGCCATGGCGGTACAGTACAGCTGCTTGCTCTCACCTGTTTATACTCGTATGGAATGTCTATACAGCGCCGTTATTTCGGTACATGTAACTGACGCGAGTCTCTTGTAGGTACTTCCCCGCACCATAGTTTTTCGCCGCCTCAATCCAGCGGCTTCCTGCGACTCGTTTTATGTGGTCTGTACATCTGGTGGGGTCTTTAATGCTACGCTTTCCAGTGCGAGGTTGCCATTCTAGCACTTAAGGTAGCTCAGTTCGGTGCTTTCTCCATACAAACATAGGAGGGAAAATACAACAATATTCGATATTGTACGCCCAAAACTAAGAATTATATCGATTTATCTCGTCATTATCTAGGTTTATTGATATATAAAATATTGAAAAAAATATTGATTTAAAAGTTACGAGGCTCAAAAGATTTCTATTTTAACACTAAATTAATGACAACTTTGGGCGTAAATAAATAAGATTAGGGATATGAAAATTCTAAAACAATTTATCATTAGACGTTGTTTATTTATTCATTAGTTGAAATAACTTTACTTTGCAAACATAAATTCAGCAGTTTTTTCTCAAAAATACTTTTCCTAAACCCTTTTCGCGCGCTTGATTTCAGTGAAAATCATCGTGCCTCTCAACTTTCTCATACAATGTCAAGTGAAAAGCAAACATGTTACCCACGTGCGCTGCCAATTTCGGTCGAGCGTCCTGCGTCACCTTAAGAGCCCAACGTCTATCGGTTTTTCGAACTATGTGCTATGCCTATTGCTACCCACAGCTGAGCTTACCACCGCGCTTCGCTGTCGTCGCGCTCTATATCTGTCCAGGTCTTTACCAGGCAACCAGCAATACGCAGGTGGTAACGCGGCGCCATGGCGGTACAATACAGCTACTTGCTCTCACCGGTTTGTACTGGTATGGAATGTCTATGCGGCGCCGTTATTTCGGCACACTCTTCGTTATTTATTACGCTACTTTCGACGGCTTCGCGTGTTAACATATATCTATTTTTTGCATAGTAATTGGTCGGGTTTTAGAGGTGAGGAAAAGCTTATAGTCTGTAATCTAACCGTACTAAAATAACAACAAATATGTACACTTTATAACGCGTCTTGTATAGTATGTCTGTCTATATATATAGAGTTGAACAGAGGGGGCCTGACCAGAGGAACTGACCAGCGCATAAGCTAGTTAGATATAGTACGCGACAGGTTGAGATGAGCACAGCCCCCGCGCTAACCCGGTGCGGGCGAGCGCGGGTGCTGTGGGGGTGTGTGGGGCGTCCCCCTACCTCATATCCAGATTGCCATCTCTACCTGTCGCGTACCTGGTATATAATAAGTCCCGCAAATTGCTATTGCGCTGGAACCATGTCTCATTAACATCGAAATGACGTCATTTCGACGTCAGCCGAAATAAAAATAAACCATCATATTATCGGCTCGAAACTTCAGTCTGGTGCTGACGTCCCTAAAATGGCGGCCATGCGCATTAGCAATTTGCGGGACATATATCTTGTATTTCAGGAGATTTGTCAATTTGGCAGTTGCCTTGCAGTATAAAAGCAGACGGTCTGTAAGGGCCCTTAAAACTCCCGGCCTGTAATTCCGAAACAAAAACCACCACACTGAACTCGGTATTAATTTCAGAAGCCAGCAAGAAGTCCTGGATATGAAATTCCGTTATCACGCAATTGATTCACCCGGATGCTGGACCGTCCTGATAGCATCTCGAAACAGGTCCGAACAGTGGACATATTTTATTGCTTCCCGATCATAACGAGAGGTTTTTCTTAAGAAATGCAAGCCTTCTAATCAGGCTGCGTACCTCGTTGAAATATGGAGTTATGAATTGTTAGAGACTGGTTGGTGCTTGGGGTTTTCTGCGTTTCTTTTTCTTTTTAGGGTTCCGTACTTTAAAAGGAAAAACGGAACCCTTATAGGATCACTTTGTTGTCTGTCTGTCTGTCAAGAAACCAGTACAGGGTACTTCCCGTTGACTTAGAATCATGAAATTTGGCAGGTAGGTAGGTCAAATAGCAGACATAAGGGGGAAAATCTGAAAACCGGGAATTTAGGGTTACATCACACAAAAAAAATCAAAGTTGTGGTTGTGAAATAATAATTAATATTTTTAATTTTCGAAGTAAGATAACTATATCAAGTGGGGTATCATATGAAAGCGCTTTACCTGTGCTTTCTAAAACAGATTTTTATTTATTTTTACGCATAATAGTTTTTGATTTATCGTGCAAAATGTCAAAAAATACGACTAGCACAGAACCCTCAGTACGCGAGTCTGACTCGCACTTGGCCGGTTTTTTCCCGATTGCATGTCAGCAAAGACAGGATTGTTTTTCAGTGACGTCAGCACTAGACTGAAGTTTCGAGCTGATGATAGGTAGGTATATTTTTATTTCGGCTGACGTCAAAATGACGTCATTTCGATGTTAATGAGACATGGTTCCAGCGCAATAGCAATTTACGGGACTTATACCAAGGGCCTAGCTACGGGTTTCATTATTAAATAAGAGTCCATTATACGAAGATTATACCACTTTGCGAGTCCGCCGTGAACTAGGAGTTTTATTAGTCTTAGTGGCTCTCGCACAAACCCAGTTTAGGGACCATTAAATAATAAAGAATGTGCTATAAACGGTAATCTTCTAAGTCAGTTTTCCCGGTGGTTTTGTCGGTATGCGATTTGTAATCCAGATTTTCTACGATGCAATTGAGATGGTATGCGGTTAGGGTAAGAGAATTAGCTGAGTTTGGGCCTTTTCGTTGGCACGACACATTTTTGACACTAATTGTTAGGTTAGATTTTAAGGCATGATTTTTGTAGTTAACATATTGTGTTGGATGAATAAATAAATATATTTCTATTCTATGCTATTCTATTCTAGATTGTGTCCGTAGCTATTTTATTCAAAAGTATCATAGTAGTATTATTTGACGACCTAATCAATCATCTGATCGTTTCTCTCTGCATTGGGGACAATACGCAGAGAAAAACTATCAGCCTTTATAAAATAACGAAGATTTGGCACGCGCTGGCTCTCAGTCATATCAGTACTATTATATATATTCTGTGGTTATAGGTACTTCAATCTCTCAGTCAATTTTGTGTAAATAGATATTTCGTCACACTGCATAATTTTTACTTTCAGGTGAAATCAAAGTCAATATAATTACTTGAAAGCTATAAAAACAAGATATTCGGAGTCGTACTTAACAACCATCGTATTTCTTTTTCCACATATCATATAAGGCATTATCTGTATTTTACGAGAATGTAATAGCGGCCTTAGCAATTTAATTTAATAACGACCGATTACATATAGGTAGAACGCGGTTAAATTACAGTGCATTTTAAAGAACCTTCGGTAAACGGGCATTCAATATTGAGTAAAGATCTGGTCACACACAACGCGTGTCAACAGCGAGTGCCAAAATGATGCCTGAAAGGTGTAAAAGCAAAGAACTGATTAAACTTTTTAAACATTAAGTACGGGACTGCAAGGGATTGCTACTAGAAACCCTGCTGCTGCACTCACGCGTAGTTTCTATCACGCATTGCAATTTGACGTTCTTGATAACATTGGGGCTAGACTAGCATCGTAGTATGACAGCTGCAAACCACGATTGCCATTCTCTTTGATTGCTTGGGGGCTAGCAGTTTTGGACCATAGTATGACAGCTACAATGTGGCGATCGCATTCATCTCTGATTGGCTGGAACAGTATTTAAACCATAGATTCAACCAATCACGACGATTGCGATTCATTGTAGCAACGTGATGATTGCAACTTTCGTGCAGGGCCAAGCCAGTAGCCACATATCATTGCGAGATACATCTCTCGCGACTTTTGCAAATCTATGTCTATGAAAAAGCCTCGAGAAATGATGATGCTGCGATGATTGTTCTTTAGCTGCTGCCGCGACGCGGTCTGTCTGACCAGAGGTTAAAATAAATAAACCATGCCGGCTGGCCTGTCGGCGAGTTGTCGGCATGGGTTGTCGGCCAATAATATTCTGATAATTGCCGACCCGGCCCGAGGAACGCGAGGACTCGGTGGTGATTGTGATTTAACGATCGAGATCGATTGGAATCTCCTCAATGGATGCTGTACAAAATGTTTAAACAAACGATTTTTCGATTCTTTTAAAATATCATGATTTTCAAACGTGTTTTATTTATTTATTTACTAGCTGATGCCCGCGACTTCGTCCGTGTGGAATTACGTTTTTTAAAAATCCCGTGGGAACTCTTTGATTTTCCGGGATAAAAAGTAGCCTATGTCACTCTCCAGGTCTTTATGCAAAAAATCACGCCTATCCGTTACTATCGCCTATCTATACCGTTGCGACGTGATTGAAGGACAAATCAACAATTATATACAACATACAATTCAATAATATGACTATAGTTAACACTATTCTTGTGTCAGATGGAAACTTTAGTAGTGAAAAAAATGCACCTTAATTTTCGGCCATTTCTTTCTCCAACGCCGTGTGCGGCGCGCACTCTTAATTAAAGGGATGTCGTGGTTCGCGGCAATTTTCTTTACGGTCACGATTTTAATTTACAAACAAAACGATTCGTCGTTTGTACGAGGCTTTGTTTTATTTTTATTTGCTTAAGTATATAATAACAAGCTGATGCCCGCGACTTCGTACGCGTGGATTTAGGTTTTTAAAAATCCCGCGGGAACTCATCAATTTTCCGGGATGAAAACTAGCCCATGTCCTTCCCCGAGATATAAGCTAACTCTGTACCAAATTTCATCAAAATCTGTTGAACGGTTGGTCCGTGAAAAGTTAGCAGACAGACACACTATCGCATTTATAATATTAGTATGAAAGTATGGATTTTGTTACTGGATGCTTGTAGGGTTCCGTAACCGAAGGGTGCCAATGGGACCCCATTAGGTACTAAGCCTCCGCTGTCTATCCGTCTGTCTATCTACTACGCACAACTTTTTTCAGCTACACTAATAAGTTTTATAAGGACGTAAAGTTTGGATTAGGATCCGGAACTATTGATCCGTTTCTGAAAATTCTTGCCTTGATATGCCTATATAGCTACATTATCCCCGAGTGCTATCCATCCATACTAATATTATAAATGCGAAAATGTGTCTGTCTGTCTGTCTGCTAGCTTCACGGCACATCCGTTCAACCGATTTTAATCAAATTTGGTACAGAGATAGCTTGCATCCCAGACATAGGCAACTTTTTAGCCCAAAAAATCAAAAATTCCACGCAGACGAAGTCACGGGTAAAAGCTAGTCCTTATCATAATACAACAATCAGTTGCCAATCTTTCGATGTTAATTCTGGATTTGAATACTAAGCAGCGCCTATGTAAATAAAATATATCTGCCCATACAAAACAAAGCAGGCGAATCTAAAAGAAGCCGTACAAAACGATTAATTAAAAATAAACATGCCATTGTTCCATAAACTCTCAACTCAAACCCACTATTGATGGTTATTTTTTAACCGACTTCAAAAAAAGGAGGAGGTTCTCAATTCGTCGGAATCTTTTTTTTTTTTTTTTTTTTATGTATGTTCCCCGATTACTCGAAAACGCCTGGACCGATTTTGAAAATTCTTTTTTTGTTAGAAAGGGTATACTTCAAAGTTGGTCCCATTTCAATTTGGTGAAGATCTGATGAACATCTTCGAAGATAGATACTGGAACTCCTCAACGGATAAGAGTAAATTGCTCGCGATCAGTGTAATAGCTTAGTAAACAGTAGATTTTTAACCAGTCATAGCATAATTCCATGGGGCCACTAAAAATTGTGAAATAAAATTTTTTTACAAAAAAAATAAAAACCGACTTCGTTACACAAACACTAAAAATTGAAAAATAATTTAATTTATTACCGAATATATTATGTATACAAGAGTTAATATAGTTCCATAATAATATTTTTTGGGGTCGGTGCCAATGAGGTGCCATTGTGGAGTCCTATAAAAATATGAAGTCTAGACGATTCGCGCAGCTAAAGCTAATTGGCACCGGAACCATAAAATATTATTATGGAACTATATTAACTCTTGTATACATAATATATTCGGTAATAAATTAAATTATTTTTCAATTTTTAGTGTTTGTGTAACGAAGTCGGTTTTTATTAAAAAACACACACTGACTAACAGCAGACCCTAGTTATTTTTAAAAAGCATACGATTGAAATCCTGATTGTTTAGAAATTTCTATAGGTATGCTCTTTATTTTTTACTTTTATTTTTTGGGTAGTAAAGCTATCTACAAATTAAAACTGCTTGTTTTAGCCCTTTTCTTAATTTGTTAAATATTTTCCTGTACATTACATACGTAGCTCGATTTCGTAAAACCTGCATCAATCATTATTACAATCTCAATTGTTGTGATTGGCTGAATTTGTGCGATTCTTGTTGCAACAATGCATTGTAGCTAATAGTGAGCGAGCGTCAACCAATCAGAGTTGATTGCGATCGTGATTGCGATAGCTGTCATTAAACCGCAATCGAGCAGCAGGTTATTGTAATTAAGTATTAACGTTTTTTCATTTTTATCTATTACAATATTATAGGTAAACTCAACCATTTGAGTTGGATGCTACTTTCAGTCCTAAGTACTGTCCGGAACTGTACTGTACTGTACAGTCCGGAATCAAAAGTAGCCTATGTGTTAATCTAGGGTTTTCCATTCCAAATTTCAGCCAAATCCGTCCAGTACTTTTTGCGTGAAAGAGTACAAGCATCCACACACACATACGGCCTTCCGCCTTTATAATATTAGCACAGTTTTTAAAACTGTGATATTATAATTAGTGTGATGTATGTACTATTTGGACATTTCTAAACGATCAGAGTACCTATACGGGTTTATATTGTTTCGTATTCATCAAGTGGGTAATAGGAGAGGGCTGCTATAAAAATTATTTAAAAATCTGTACCTACTCAGGGCGCCCCGCAGTGCTCGAGAGCAGGCAAAGTCGGCCACACATGGCCTATAGTAGGCACGCGACAGGTTGAGATGGCAATCGGTGAGAGAAACGCCCCGTACACCCGCACAGCCCCCGTGCTAACCCGATGCGGGCGAGCGCGCGAGACGTGTGTGTGTGCGGGCCTCATACCCCGATCGGCATCTCGTACTGTCGCGGACTATAGATGTATTCGAGGCGGCATTTTACAAACCTATTTTTATGTTTGACCCAATATACACGATTTATAGTGATTATTTCAAGGCATTCTAGGGTCCAGGGTTATCATCTGTGTACAAAATCTCAAGTTTTTTGAGCAGTTTTATTTTTCGACATTTCGACAATCGTATTTTTTCGACATTTTGCGCTATAAATCAAAAACTATTATGCATAAAAATAAATAAAAAACTGTTTTAGAATTAAAGCCCTTTCATATGATGCCCCACTTCATATACATAGTAATCTTACTTTAAAAGTTGAAAATACTAATTATTTGTTCAAAACATATTTTAATTTTTTTTTGTGTTGTGACCACAAATTCACGGTTTTCAGATTTTTACCCTAAAGTCTGCTATAAGACCTACCTACCTGCCAAATTTCATGATTCCACGGTTCCATTCCACTTCATGGTTCACGGGAAGTACCCTGTAGGTTTCTTGACAGACAACAAAGTGTATAAGGCTTCCGTTTTTCCTTTTGAGGGTCGGAACCCTAAAAATATTCCGCTTTCGCTCGTGCCTTTGTTGTGTGCGTTCTCAAATATTTGAGCTTAGAGTCCACGGCAGTCCGCAGCTAGAGTTGCATTGCATGGCCGTATCAATTTAATTTAATTTAATTTAAAATAACTTTATTGTTAATAGATTTACAGAGAGTAAGAATACAGGATACACTTAAAAAACAAAGGGCGACCTTATCACTAAAGTGATCTCTTCCAGGCAACCCATACTTAAGAACTTATAGAACTGTAAGACGGGGAGTCGCAATTTAGCTATAAATATAATATATATATAAATATATATAGGTATATATAAACACATACACTCTAATAGGTACATACTATAAAATATAATATAATATATACAATATACATGGATATAAATACTATATAAAATCAATATAGTATAATTAAATAAATAATACATACTACATAGCTAACTGTACATAATATAGTTATGGCAGAAAATCTACAGTGACAGATAGTGTTTCTTGACACGGTTTTTAAAAATTGCCAGCGATTTGGAGCGTCTTATTTCGACCGGAAGTGCATTCCACAGCGAAGCTGCTTTTACAGTAAATGATTCCGCGTAGCCATGCGTATTATGTTTGGTCGTTATAAGCTTGAAATCGTAACAGGAACGCAGGCCGCGATCACGTTCGAAGGAGCTAAAAAATTTAAACTGATCTTTAAGGTAGGGTGGTGACCAGGGATGGAAAAGTGTGGCAAATAGGATAGAAAGAACATGCAGATTACGTCGATGCCTAATAGGGAGCCAGTTCAGTTTTTTACGATATTCAGATACATGGTCGTATTTCCTTAGACCAAAAATGAACCGAATGCACAAGTTTTGCAGTCGCTCCAGTTTATTTAGTAGGTCTTCATTTAAATCTAGGTAGGTATCAAATGTTTGTTCTATAGCTTACAACCACTTCTGACCACTGACTTGTTGAACTGGTTTTGTTTGTGTTTTATAAGTTGGTTATTATTATTAATTACATTATGTTATCTACCATATTATATATGACTAGCTTATGCTCGCGACTTCGTCTGTGTGTACTACACACAAACCCCTATTTCACCCCCCTAAGAGGTTGAATTTTCAAAATTATTTTCTTAGCGGATGCCTACGTCATAATAGCTATCTGCATGCAATATTTTAGCCCGATCAGTCCAGTAGTTTGAGCTGTGCGTTGATAGATCAGTCAGTCAGTCAGTCACCTTTTCGTTTTATATATTTAGATTACATTATGTTATCAGTACCCTTAATGCGAAAGTGTGTTTGTTTGTTTTTCCTGCAATTACGTCGCAACGGTGCAATGGAATGACTTGATTTTTTGCAAGGGTATAGATAAAGGCCTCGAGAGTGACATAGGCTACCTATCCCGGAAAATCAAAGATATCCCACGGGATATTAAAAAACCTAATTCCACGCGGACGAAGTCGCGGGCATCTGCTAGTATTTTATATATGATATGATAAGTAAAGGTGCAAAAGCCGGAATTTTTTAATGGCTCAAGCACAACCAACGAGTTCTTACCACTTTTTAGGGTTCCGTACCTCAAAAGGAAAAAAGGAACCCTTATCACTTCGTTGTCTGTCTGTCTATCCGTCTGTCCGTCTGTCGTGTCTGTAAAGAAAACCTATAGGGTACTTCCCGTTGACCTAGGGCAGGTAGACCGGTAGGTCTTGTAGCACAAGTAAAGGAATAAATCCGAAAACCGTGAATTTGTGTTTACATCACAAAAAAAATTTAAATGTGTGCTAGAAAAAATTAATTTACTAAATCACTTATACCTATAGCTGGAGCAGTCCGTAAATAACTCGCAAATCATTAAACTGTTTTTTTTGTAGGAACAATATTTCGAAAAAGTGCTAAAAGCGCTAACGGTCAGTTATGAGTTATGACGATTTTAAAGAAATAAACCTTCGACTAATTAATTCAATTTTTCAATTTTCTCATCAAAGATGTGACAAAAGTTTCTAAGCTTATTAATTGGCTATTTTATTATCTTTTCCAGTTTTATGAATATTCATTTCGTGTCAAAACAATATTTAAAGAATGTCACATCACAGATATAATTTCGTCGGGCCGTTAACTTCACGTTAACTTTACGATAAGTATAAGCTTTTTAATAATACCTACTTATCAACAATATTTGTTAAAATTAAATCCATTTCATATTCTCTGATTGAACGCGTCATATACATAATTAGGAACCATGTATAAATTAAGATAAATTATAATTAATATAGAGTGTTACAAAACTTTATATTATCGTTGGTCAAAAGTCACTGACCTATCGCGAAAAAAGTTGTTCGTAATTCTAACAACGACTTTATCTCTATGAAAATAAAGAACAATTTTCTTCAATTTTGTTAAATCGAGTGTCAAAAGTAGGTTTGTAAGTTTAATCTCCTAATAAATATCTTTTGAATACCTCAAATATTGTAATTCGAGTCATTAATCGTAAACGAAACTGTATAAATTAATGTATTAGTTTATACTTTTTACTAGTGAAATGATATTTCGTTGACACGAACTTGGTAGTGATCACGGAAATGGGTTTCGTTTGTTACGGAATCGACTGATTATTTTAATCGTTGATTAGTTTAACTTAATTTACTTATAAATTACATGACAATCTAGAGAGAAGCCAGTTTATTGCTTTGTTTTGAATTGAGCTACCAGCAAATATTAAAAAGCTAAAGGTGTGATGGCCTAGTGGTTCGGACACCCGCCTCCTAATCAGAGGTCGGGGGTTCGATCCCGGGCACGCACCTGTAACTTTTCGGAGTTATGTACGTATTAAGTAATTAAATATCACTTGCTTTAACGCTCTACAAAGCCGAAATGCGAAATGTCATTCTAAAGGCCGATGTACATTATTTTCTGCCGCGTAGTGTAAATAGGTATGAGCTTTGCAGACATAGACTTAGGCACCGACTCATTTGGTCCTAAAATGTTTATTTAGCACCAATGCAACCTCAGTGACGTCTGGATTTCAAACGGGTCGTTCGTTAGTATCTAAGAGGTGGCGCTGATTTATTTAGTTCCAAAACTGTGAAAATTTTTGTTCGCTTGGGCATATATTGTCATTTATATCGATGTTTGCAGATGACTTAATATAAATATCTATCTAAGGGTATGAGATGTAAGTAACTCTGTTCATATCTCAGACATAACATACCATTGCTCTGAGGCTCCTTTATTAATAGATACTATCTGTTCAACTGTGTTTACAACATATTAATTACATAGAAAGTACCCACATATCGAGAGCGGCTCTCAGTTACTATGCCGTCTGTCCATCATTGAATGTTCCTTTGAATACGCCGCGTAAGATATGGCTGATCTATCAAGTAATGCTTTCTAGATTAACTATTTATATAATTAGCCTAGAATTATATATAATATAGAATTATTTTGACAACAAGGTGATCCTATAAGGGTTCCGTTTTCCCTTTTGAGGTACGGAACCCAAAAATAGAAAAATGTACAAATCAGTCAACGAAACCGCCGTAACTACAACAATGCTTGAACAGTTACGTGCACATTAATGTCACGGCTCAAGCTATTGTTGCCGACGATGGCGGCAAAAATACACTCGTAAAGCATCATCCAAACCTGCGCCATCAAAGCGACTATACGAAGCGGGAACGTCACTTTATGCAATATGCATAGACAGGCCTTAAAGCTTAGAGAGTAATCTACACCAGGCAATCTTTGGTGTGAAGAAATCTGTAATAATCATTAACATAAAAATCCCGTATAGAAAAATCTACGAGTGAAATAAATAAAAATTCCGCAGATATATCTTAATATCAATTCCAATTTATATTCTCGTATCACGAATTACTACTGTATCTCGGGAGGTATCGGATTACAATCCATGGTCCACCACAGTGTACCGTATAACCTGCCGCGGGGTAACTACGGATTCCGCACACACATTCCGACACTTCTTACGTCGCATCTTTGTTTGAACGCACGGACGCGCGATCAATTTCGTCGGACGCACGCATCATCACACAAGCGATGACAATAGGACGGCGCCTCACTGTCTGTCTGTCTGCTAGCTTTTCACAGTTCATCTGCATCTAAAAGTGTATGCAATATGCATAGACGGCCGAGCAATCTACACCACGCAATCTTTGGTGTGAAGAAATCCATACTAATATTATAAATGCGAGAGTGTGTCTGTTTGTTGGTTTGTCGTTCAATCACGTCGCAACGGTGCAACGGATTGACGTGATTTTTTGAATGGGTAAAGATAAAGACCAGAGGGCCTAACATGCGCCCCGCGAGAAAATTTTGTCTACGCATTATCTCGTGTTTTTTCATACAAATAAGACGAGTAAATGCGTAGACAAAATTTTCTCGCGGTGCGTATGTTAGGCGTGCTGGAGAGTAACATAGGCTTAGGCTCGGCTTTTTATCCCGGAAAATCAGTGAGTTTCCATGGAATTTTTAAAAAACCTAATTCCACGCGAACGAATTCCGCGTCTCAATGACTACTGTATATCGGGAGGTATCCGATTACAATCAACCAGTGTACCGTAACCTGCCGCGGGGCAACCATGGATTCCGCACGCACATTCCGACACTTCTTACGTTGCATCTCGGAGATCAAGTGCATTCCTTTCTGCTTTTATATCCCGTACACTGGCTAAAAGAAAAACATTTCCAAAGGTATAGTGCATTCAATATTAACTGGCGTGTTTCCACTTGAGACCGTCATTAGCAATAACAATAGGATTAAGTCGTGGCGGGTGAATTCAAAGTATCAACACTGGTTGGTTTGCAACAAAATATTATAAAATTCATCCGGCTCCTTTAAAACAGAATGGGCACTATGAGTGTTTGGTTTATTACCCCTATTGTTTACGTGGAATATCGAATGTAATCCTATTGTAATTGCTAATGACGGTCTCAAGTGGAAACACGCCAGGTAGTATTGAATGCACTGTACTCCTCATTACTGGCGGTCTTGTCTCTTTCGTCAAGTTGAGAGTTCTCCATAATGTTCTCAAAGATCTACAGAATCTGCCAGAATGCGAGGCTGCACTTGGCTTGCGTGGTGGACTCATCCTGGGAGAAGACTGCTCAACAGTGGTTCAACGATGCATTCAGACCAAGACAGGGTTAGGTACGCTACAGGATTTTTAAAAAACTACGCAGCAGAATCTAGTAGGTCAACCTAAAATGCAAAAGGGATTAAAAATTGATTTTGTAACCTTTTTACGGCCATACTGCCGGTACCGGTCTTCCTTTCCTGAAATAGACTAAGAATAGTAGCAATGTGAACCAACTCTTCAATGAATCCACAATCTACTAGACTCTAGAGTTCCAACTGAACTCAATCATTTCTTAGCTAAAATCATCTTCAAGGGTTACAGTATCAGCCATAACAATTCTTTATTAAAAAATTCTTTCAAATGTCACCCTGTATATCTCGATCATCACTTCCTAGGAAAACAACTTTAGAGCGATTATTATAACATTCAGAATGTGGTATACAGTATGATGTAATCCTTGCGGTTTGATTAACGCAGAGTTAGCTGAAGCGTCTCTCGCATCTATGCAATGGAAATGAGCTGTTCTATCCGCTTCCTCTTGCTCATCATTTTTGAGCCCTCTCTTAATTATGATAAAGCTGAAATTCGTGTGAACGGCTAATTCTGGTACGGGATCCATTTGTATATTATCAACCATTCCGTCCACGTCCCGCCGTTCGTCGAGGTTATCGAAGCGCTTTCACGCCACGCGAATAACATTTGAATAATAAAAGGCGTTCGTCGAACTTCTAAAACTGCGAGCACAAGGAAGTAAACGAACAATTTGGACTAAAATTGGACGTGTTTTCCCGCAAAAGAAGTACTTATCCTGATTATATCTTATCCTGTAGGTCAATTCCGGAAAACCTGTATTAATCATTATTACAATAAGAGTTATTGTTGTGATGGCCTGAATTTATGATATGTTTTGCTGCAACAATGTATTGAAGCCAATAGTAAACGAGCATTAGTTGTTAGTTATTAGTTGTCAAAAAAATTTTTGGTTTGCAATAACGAATAATGCGAGTATACGTATAATAAAAAATATACCGACCTATAGCTATCTTGTCTTTCCCGACAAAGGTTTTTAAGAGCATTCTTAAACAGGTTAATATATACTTTTCTGACAAACAACACGGCTTAAGAAATAAGCGATTAGTTAATACTAAATAGTAACCTGTTGATATTGGTTAACTTAATATCTAATTGCTTGGACTTTGGTGGTCAATATTCGTGTTACATTTCTATGGATACGTAGTACGTACCTATGTATCCATAGAAATGTATGTATGTTTAATGTTATCATTTATATCATTCTTTCAGCGTTTTTTCGCTCATTCAATATTACAAACCTATGTAGTATTGTATGAGCGCATGATGCGCAAAAATACGCATCTTTTTTTGGAGAAGTTCTAGGGCCAACACCGAAACTTTCCAATTCACACATCAAACCACGGAACATCCGTTTACCACCGGCACCTATTTGGCTGTTTGCACCTGAATTGTTTACATAAGCGACTGTCACGTAGCATTGTACAAACATTTACACAACAAATCGAAACGGTGAATCAAATGTAAACATGTCCAAAACCTCAAAAGATTGTGTGTGGAAAGCCAGAAGCGGTCGAGCGGCACGCGCGTAATCAATGAACACGGACAGTGTATGACAGTACTGTTATGATTTAAAGCCATTCCATTGAGAGCTAAACGAGGCTTATTGTCAACATGACATTTTACGGCGCCCACACAATCAGGAAGGGTTATCTCGTTCGATATCGTGAGGCACACTGCCACAGCCGACCGCATTAAAAAAGGTTGCGGTGTGGTCAGGTAGCTTTGGCTTTATCCTCTTTCTATTGTGGCTTAACGAACCGATGAGCGGCCGAATATCAATCTTTTAACAGGTGGCACACAATCCACAAAAGCCTCATACCGTCAATACATATATGTGTCTTTGAATAATTTTGTAGCGAATTCAATCATTCGCCGATTTTTTTTTAATGTTTTGAACCTACAAACCTAAGAGCATTCGATTTATTGATTCTGGGTCGGTAGAGGAACTAAATGGAACGAAATTTTCAAAATTCCAATGTCTTCAAATTAACATTTTTTTTATTATTTGGCTGTATGTTTTGTTGTATTATTTTGTTTTTCAAATAAACTTACTTCTTTTTCGTATTTTGCTTTATGGTTTTAATGAAATGATTGAAATGATTTATTTGAAAAGAAAAGAAATAAACTTTTCGGAAGGCCTTTCCTATCGTACAGTACCTACGCGGCCGAAAGTGATGAACATCGGCCTTTAGAATGACATTTCATCTTTGTAGAGCGTTGTCTTGGTCACTCATACCCATATGACGCTTTGTCGGTCTCAACGACCGAGACAGTACTCTACAAATCTGCTGTCTCCTTCTAAAGAAAGATATTCATCACTTTTGGCCGCGTACTGTATCTAATAGTCATCGTCGAAATATGACATGCAGATAGCTATTGTGACGTAGGCATCAGCTAAGAAAGGATTTTTGAAAATTCAACCCCTAAGGGGGGAAATAGGGGTTTGAAATTTGTGTAGTCCACGCGAATTAAGTCGCGAGCATAAGCTATTGTGTTAAAATTTAAACGTAGGTATATAATATAAAGTTCATTTTTATCATTCTTTCAGCAACTACCCAAAAAACTCTTCATTTCACCTCATCGATACGTGTAAATATTTGAACGTATATAAAGCAGTGCAGCACAAAGCCAAATCGATATTTCGACACCGACCGCATTCCGCTCTTATCCGGAGCTTGCCTTTCAATCAGTTTAATTAGATCGTGAAAAAACATTACGAGTGGCTCGAGTATAAGTGCCCAAGCCTCGTTGGACTTGCCGCGCAGCGTTATTGTGATTTATTTTAACTAGTTTTTGCTGTCATAGCTCAGGAATCAAGATCTAATCAATCGTTGCTTAGTGCAATATATGAACTAGTTCATTGACCAACCTCCACACTATCATCATCATCATCATGATCAACCAATCGCTGGCTCACTACTAAAAAAAAATTGAATTGAACTTTTACAAGTATTTTTGAATTGTCAGTTGCATCTGCCACTGGTTCGGAATGCCTTTCCTACTGAGCCCAGGTCTCCTCTCAGAATGAGGAGAGTTTAGGACGATGGCTCAGTGCAGATTGGCAGACTTCGCACACCTTCGAACATTACTGGAGAACTCTCAGGTATGCAGGTTTCCTCACAATGTTTTCCTTCACAAGTGATATTTTAAACTACCATTAGAAGGACCATTGTTCCACTAAATAGAGTCTTTTCGATGGATTCAAATGTAATTTATAGAATTTCCAAGAGACGAAAAAAACAGAAAACTGATGATAAACCACATAATGTAATATATTGTATTATAATGAGTTCAAAGGCCAATCCGACTGCAATTAATCTACCACTCAAAACGTTGAAGATCCAGAGAGAAGCATAAAACATATTAAAAATTTCATTAATTAATCAGATAAAAGAAGAATTTCGCTAAGTAGTCAATCTAACAGCATCGGTGAATGTACCGTAATTCGGCACATCGAAGACTCTTATGTTGATGATTATTCAAATCTCGGAATGCCAACAAGGCCGCCACACAGCCTTGTGTCCGCATCATCCAATCAGCTCGGTATACCATAACTGGCAAGGTAACTCCAATCAGTACTCTTAGAACGAGTTGCAACACGTTTCGACAACGTTGATAGATTTCGAGTGTCGAAACACTGTAATGTCAGAATAAAATGGATCTACTTAAATTCCCTTATTTTCAAATCTGACATTCTGTTCCATATATTTTTATTTCACTAAGTTTCTCCATGTTTCCAATGGACAAACTCGAGCCTAAAATTTCCACAACGTGAGCTAGTGGCCGTCATAAAGTCTGCGTCCTACTGTGATGGCTACAGGCTGATGTAATCATGTAGGGAAGATCATAGGTTTTTCCCAATAATTACTACACCCAGTCGTCTCAGCCTTCTCTTCCAGCCACTTCCCGCCCAAAATGTGGGTCACTTTTTTTTCGAAATCTTAATATACCCGATATCCTTGGAACGACTTCGGGTTATGTAGGATTTCTAGTTTCTAACCACTAAAACCCCCTCGGTGGCAACCCTCAACGCTTATTGGGAGGCTCCGAGATTTCTCATGAACACATTGATCAATTCTACTTTGACGTTATGTAGCGATACTCGAAATCTATCAACGTTACCGAAATATGGACACCTGTACTAAGGGTACACAATAGCGAAACCGGCTCTAGCGCGCGCCACCAAAGTTATTAGCGTAATAAAGTACTAGATAAAACGCGAGACAGCGTGTGAACGTAGAGAGAAAGCTGCTGTCGCAACATTCGTAACCTTATTACTAACCGATAGCTCTGACGTATTCGGCCGTTTATAGTTTGATTGGCCCCCCCATACTATACCGTCTATAATCTTATAGGTTTCAAATATTTAATGAGCTCAACCAACTCTATAAGATTTAATGATGTTTGTTCGTTAAGGTTTTATGGGATCAAATGTATCACTATTTGATCGTATATAGGTATTTTATAATTCGTAGGAAATAGATAATCTATATGATGCACTCTGAACTCAATAAAAAGTAGCACTTAATTGTGCTTATTTGGTTATCCAGAATATAAATATATAGAAGGAAAAGGTGACTGACTAAGTGACTGACTGACTGATCTATCAACGCACAGCTCAAACTAGTGAACAGAGATTGATCTGAAATTTGACATGCAGACAGCTATTATGCCGCAGGCATCCGCTTAAAAAAGGATTTTTGAAAATTCAACTCCTAAGGGGGTGAAATAGGGGTTTGAAATTTGTGTAGTCCACGTGGACGAAGTCGCAAACATAAGCTAGGTTAATATAAATAAGTAAACACCGAAAATACGCAATCTGGTTGTATAGGTAATATTTATAGCAAAAGCTATCTTGAAAATACACACACACAGACACACACACTAAAAGAGTACCGGAGCATGCATAACTCACATAAGAGATGTTCACTACAACGCGCAATTGCAGGAGCTTTATCTACAAGTTCAATTAACTCTCGTAAGTTAAAACTTGAACATGCAGCTCTAACAGAAATAGCAAACCATTGCTGTGCCAAGTGGAGCGGTATCACTGTATCTTAATTGAATCTCCCATCACAGATGAGCGAAACGGTCGAGAAATTGTAACAGTGCAAGATCCTAGATTTATTGCGGGTATACTGCAAAATCACACTAGGGTTGTCAAAAGTATTGAACACCGTTTTTAGGACCCCATTTTTAGCTGTCAAACTACCGCGGTAGATTGGCCGAACGAAACTAGCTCACTATTGGCTAGAATGCATTCTTCTTATACGAAAAGATACTATAAATTCAGCCAATCATATCAATTGAGATTGTTATGATAATTGTTGCAGCTTTTCCGGAATCAACCTGCAGAATTCATAATTTAATTTAATTTAAAGAAGGAAATTTTTGATTCCTTATATTAAAACTGATTGACACATCAAGTGTGTTTTCTTCGAGATTTCTGGACTGAGGATAGAGATAAATTCTGGAACAGATCCCATAATAACATTATATTGATTATAACTTGTTTCTTGTATAGATTATAAAACAGCTTCAATAACAGATATAAATCAATAAAACAGATATTTGAGACCGTCTCGTAGTTTTACCACTATCTTACTGCAATAAAAATATTTTTGAACGATCCAAATGAACTTATAAAAATCTGTCTGATGAAAAAGATAATTACGAGTTTGAATTTCAACATATCGGGCGCGGAAGCGTCTGCGTCCTGCAATCAATGCAATGTATACTTTACTAAAAAGTTATAAAATTTGTGATTTTAATTAATTATCTTACATAGTTCTTAGATTACACATCATGTGTTTAATAAGTTTCATCAAAACTTTAAACCTATTACTGTATTTATAATTTTTACATGTTTACATTCAAAATTTTGTTGGTTTCAAAACCATCAACAATCAATTGTGATCTTAATTAATGATCTTAGCAAGTTCAAGTGAATTTAATGATATTGAAAGGATATTGGAAAAGGAGTGAAGGAACTTGAACCTTTAAATCCGGTACTACATTTATCATTTTCTTGTGATCTCATTCGACGGGCGCACGGTGGCCAGAGCCTGCATGCGAACATTTCAATCGCGATTGAAGAATACCGGCTTCAAGATCCGATCGGGTTTTTTTCGTCTGTAATAAACACGTCTTCGGAAACTCCTTTATTCGGAAACTTCTTTAAAGGAACTGTTTATATTACAAATTGAATGTTTCCAAACAGTTTTATAGCTTTATTTTCATAATATGTTCATTTCAAATATTTGGGATGCAACGGATTTTTCATATACTGTGCTGGTCAGATTTCATAGAACACTAATTATGTCCCATTTTTATTTTTTACTAGCAACCCGTCCTGGCTTCGCACGGGTAGCTTATTACAATTTTCGTAGACGTCTCTATTTTTTCGAAAATAAAATATAGCCACATAGGCATATTTTATTTTCGAAAAAATAGGAATAATGTAGCTTTCTACTGGTGAAAGAATTTTCATAATTGGTTCAGTAGTTCCTGAGATTACCCCCTACAAACAAACTTACAAACTACCTCATCATAATGTTATAGTATAGATTCATATTATATATAATACACCTTAGCTCTTGACTGCGATCTCACCTGAAAAACCCGGCCAAGTGCGAGTCAGACTCGCGCACCGAGGGTTCCGTACTACAGTCGAATTTTTTCGACATTTTGCACGATAATTCCAAAACTATGATGCATAAAAATAAATAAAATCTGTTTTAGAATGCACAGGTGAAGACTTTTCATATGATACCCCACTTGATATAGTAATCTTACTTTGAAAGTTGAAAATACTAATTATTTGTTCATGAACACATTTCTTTTGTGATGTAACCACAAATTCACGGTTTTCGGATTTATTATCTCATGATTCTAGGTCAACGGGAACTAGGTATTGTTGTAACTATTTACATTCCAACTTCCAACTGTTCAATCATGATGCACTTGCGAACAATTTAAAGATATCCTAAAATTGCAGTATGATCATACTGCGAGGATCTATCGATTATTTATTTGTGGGTAAAATAGAACTGTTTAATTTAAAGGTTCTTATGTTTAGTCAACAAATAATTGTAATAAAAACTTCATATATTACGAATTGGTAATAATGTAAATGTTACTGGTTTTATTTGTATCGCAGCAATGTTATCAGTATTTACTGTGTGCGGTTTTCTAAAAGATAATAATGACCAGCTAGAAACGTTGCTATAAATGGAGCTATGACTAATGGTTAGTGATAAAAACTTGTTAAACACATTCTATCTTGGAATACAATAAGTATAGATTTCTGTTTACCCATGTTAATAGAATATTAAATCCTTCTTCAAAGTGTAAGCTCATTCAATAATCTCATCGGCAAATTATATCATTAAGATTGCCGGCTTAGCCATAAAAAGGTATCAAACAAACAGACAAGACCCATTATCGCATTGATAATGAAAAGGAATCTGACATGGCATGGAGCGTTGCCACGTGTTTCCCGTTAATGATTTCACTAAATGCAAGGAAAAAACTAAAAAGGCCGAGCAAACTAAACGTGAAAACCGTGAAGGCGCACAATCTCAGCAAATGCGCCGTGAAGCTGCGCCGGCGCCGCCTAATGTAAAAAGATTTAAACTAAAGCAAACATTTTCGTAAACAGCCATGTGAATAATAAATCCAACCAACAAAATCTAAATCTGAAACGGTGAGACGATAATCACGTTAAGCCTCTACAGACGTTCGAACTTGTCCGCCATAAACGGGGCGAATAAAACGATCAAACCATTCGGAAAGATAAAGTGCGATAACTCGGATGCCAACCTAAGCTTACAGTGATTAATTCAGTTTCAATCTTCATTCAAATCGCCCACTACAACTTCAGCGAATCCAAAGTCAAGCGCCCCGGTAGATATTTAAGAAAAAAAATCCTGCTTTTAGTTTGGGCCTTTGTTTCCGGGTTAAGCTAAAACTTGGGTTGACTCAACCGATTACGATCATACTTAGCTTAGTATCTAAGCCTGACAATGTTTGCAATGACTAGTTAACGATTGTTTTCGAACTGCCAAAGTAATGTCTAAATTGATTCAGTGTTTATTGCATGATGGACGTACAAAGATATAAACAGATAAACTAGCTATTAAAATTGGGTAAGTTGACCGACCTAAGTTGGCCTTTGATGGCTTTCAACAAGTTGGCCGGTCTATACGCTCAAAAGCTCAGAGAAGATAAGAAGCACTCCACTATACTGTTTTAACTTTTATCCCATACTTATGCATCCCTTCACCGACTCATTATAGTGTTTCTATCCTTCACTAGCCTCGCTTCGTCTCGCTCCCGCTCGCCTCCGGAGGGCCATTTATCAATTCCAAATAACATGCCGGGACCTTTTCTTTTCTGTTTATTTGTTTTTTATTTACCTTATCCTTTGGTGCTCCTTTTGTATTCCTTTTTGCTTCCAAATTGATTGTAAAGCCGATCTAATGACGTCCATCTAACGTACGATGGTTCGATAAAGCTAATTGTGCTGCTAATGAGTAAATATTTATGGATTTATTTAGACTTTCATTAGAAACGGATCAGGATTTTGTATACCTACCTTTTTTTTAGAGAATATTCTTATAGTGTCATAAACCAAATACATTCGTAATCTTGTAATTCTATATGTTTTATAACTAGTTTGTTGTATAAGTTGTGATGATTTGCGATTACTGGTATTGAATTGATTTAATTTACGGTATTTTTGCTAAATTTATGTAATTTACCCAATAGTTATAGTTATAGTTATAAGCCAATCGTTAGGATTGCAACTCGCATTGGCATTTAGGCCTGCAGTATTTAATTGCGAAATAATCTTCTCTTGGATTTATTGTGATAAGTGATTAACATTCTGAATGTAAACGTACCTCCTTATCCTTAATTTATCAGTCAATTGTAAAGATTTTGCTTCATGTTTACCGATAAGACTAGCATTGCAAGAAAATCTCTACTTGGTTTTATTGTGACGAGTCATTAATATTCTGCACGTAAACGTACTTTCTCATCCTTAATTTTTTCACCTATCAATCTTGTTTTTAGCGTTGATAATAATTTATTTATCATTAGTCCGAACTCCTGCCGCTCGAAGACTTCATTTCAAACAGAATGGAACGCGATTACAATTTCAAAATACTTTGCTGAATCTTGGACTTTGAAGTATAGATTTTTTGTTCTAGACTTTCGTCTTCTTGAACGTTGAACGGGATTATTTTAACAAACTGTCTCAACATCATTAATTAATGTTCGATTGCTTTTAGCAGTGTGATATCGTGTTTATAATTTTAAAACTCTTGTGTAATTATTGTGCTTGATTTTCAAAAAGATTTCTCTTTATGTTTTTTTTACTATTAACACAAAATAAAAATGTCGAATTTTGTGTCGTCTTCTACTTTTTTACTGTGATATAAACGGTTTTAAACAAAGGTTAGATTGCTTTGGGCATGTCCCAGAACTCTTGAATTTTAATCGGCCCATCGAATCTGTTTTACAAATCATCCAAAAATTAGGCATGATGAGGCCGATTTCGTGCAGGGAAAGAATTCCAAAATCCGTCCGGACTAGAGATCAGGGGGGGTCTGATTGCGTTTTCTCAACTCCGGCCCCGAGAGCAAATAAAGCGGTCCCTCTGAAATTAATTTCTTTTTGTTTCATCGTCTGGAGTCGAAGCATTTACATTGAATGCGTTCGGAGGCTGCCCGCTCGTAGGATATTTATGTAAGGGCCCTCTGTGCATGACGTGCGCATTATTCATACACAAATACTCGTCGGACCATGCCATCTGTTTATTATTTTTTTACCGGTTTGTCCACTCCGGGAGTTGGATGAAGGCTTTTTTGATGTCGGAAAACAATGCGTTATTATTTTCGTTATAATAACTTGCTTGAATGACTTTTAAATGTTGACTGTTATTAAAATAACAAGTTGTTTGTAATTTTTTAATAAACTAAATAATGGAATTACACTCGATACCAATGGTTTTAAAAACTTACCGAAATCGCACTTCGTCATTTGGTGTCTTCTTTATATTCTTCGTTATATGAAAAAGGGGTATTTTAGGCCCAACCCTTATTAAATCGTAGTCCCATAATAAAGTTCGTTCGTAATGATGAGTACAACGATTCCCTTTTCTGGTAAGGACATATTTTCCGAAAAACCTTGTATTTGTTGCAATATGTTTTCATACTTGATTCAACCATAGTTGCTTAGCTAATTATTTTTAAACGCCTACATACTATTTAACGTGACATCAAAACTTTATGGTTTTCTCTTATGTGCTTTGAACAGAGCAAACCGATAGCATGTCCTTATATGGTCAGCACTGATTCATTCAGATCTTATGCACTTAAATCCGATAGCAGGAACTGAAGGTAATGTGTCTAAAACTATCAAAGTTACCTTGTATTTCTTGCAAAACGTTATTTCATAGTTGTCTTCTTATTTGTTGAACCATATTTGCTAAACTAATAATTTTTACATGCCTTATTTACCTTGCCTATCAAACTTTATGGTTTTGCTCCTCTGCTTTTAACAGCAAACCGATAGCATATCCCTATATGGTCAGGACTGATACATTCAGATCGTATGCACTTAAATCCGTCACCAGGAACTGAAGGTGTTGTGTATAAAACTGTCAAAGTTACCTTGTATTTCTTGAAAATGGTTATTTCATAGTTGTCTACTTATTTATTGAACTATATTTGCTAAACTAATAATTTTTACACGCCTTATTTACCTTGCCTATCAAACTTTATAGTTTTGCTCCTCTGCTTTGAACAGAAAACTGATAGAAAGAAATAAAGAAAGAAAACTAGTTTATTCATCTTATGCCTAAGGTACAAACAAACTTAAAATTAATGGTTAGTAGGTAGTAGTTAGTAGATAGCATGCAGTGGCGTGCAAGTCATAGAGGCATAAATGCACTGCTTACCCCAGTTGTAATAGCTCAATGCATATTTTACATTAGGTATGACCTGCCAGTAAACAGGTTCCTCCCTTACTAATGCCTACCCTGGCTTCAAACCCTGTGCACGCCACTGAGCATGCATGCATGGTCAGCACGGATTCATTCGGATCGTATGCACTTAAATCCGTCACCAGGAACTGAAGGTGTTGTGTATAAAACTATCAAAGTTTACGATCACCGGCGCCTCGGTGTCGACACCGTGTGATTGGATTCACGTACATTCGCATTTCCCTTTGCATTGGTAATAACAGTTTCCTGCATTCAATGGGTCTATAAATACATTTTATTTGTGGCGACATTTAATTTTACGGTTGCCGTCAACATTCGTTTGAGTTCGTTTCCTTGATTTACGCTTTATGGTTGCAAAATCATCAAAACTCTAATTCGAACCGCTAGGATATGGAACGCCCCAGCATCAGTTTTCCCGTCCAATTTTGAAATGGGTACCTTCAATGGGTAAAAGGCAAGGATGACTGACTGACTGATCTATCAACGCACAGCTCAAACTACTGGACGGATCGGGTTGAGGAGATCGCCCGTGAACGGGCCCTCTTTTGTGGCGTCGTGTCAAAACTTAATTTTTTTTTTAAATGTGTTATTTTTTTACGATTATGTTTTATAACGACTTTTTTTCACTCTATTATTGAAAATATCCACAATTACAGTTAGAATCGTAAACATGCATTTATTTTGAAGAAGTATTGATTAAATATAACCTCAATATCAGCAATATAAAAAATAAGATTTCTTTATAACCAGGGTGAATAAATAGAAATCGTTTGCAGAATATAAAGAGTTAATTATTTGTCTACAAAATAAAATTAAAACCATGGTGACATAACAATTATATTAGGGGGGGCCCAATAGCTCAACCGGTAAAGGAGTGGACTGAAAACCGAAAGGTCGACGGTTCAAACCCCGCCCGTTGCACTATTGTCGTACCTACTCCTAGCACAAGCCTGACGCTTAGTTGGAGAGGAAAAGGGAATATTAGTCATTTAACATGGCTAATATTCTTTATATAAAATAAAAAACTTTCGTAAACCTAAAGCTAATAAAGATGTCTCTTCTCTTCCAGATCCCAACCCCGAGGGTGATGCAGAAGGAGTGAGATGCTACTGCAACACAGCGCAGTGCGTCAGCACTGGTTACATGTGCCGGTCGAGGAAAGGGGGCGGCTGTTACAGCGAGGTTCCCCCCAGAAGACACCACGCGAGGCACGGCTGCTTGCATCATTTAGCTGAAAAGTGAGTGCAAGAAGTATAATTCTAAATAATTCTAAATTTAAGTCTGTGTGTCTGTGTTCATATTGTTTAAAGATTAAGGTCATAACATAACTCACAGTATTTTTTGTACAAAAGTAATTTAGTGAACAAACAAAATACCAATCGAAGTAAAGTTCAAACGATTAAAAAAGGTTATACGTTTCAAACAAAAAAGGTTACAAATATGCAAAACATCACGATCTTTTGAATTTAATCAGGCATGTTGTAAAATTTTATTGCTGCTAATTACAAATCCAAACAGGTAAATCTGAAATTAAAATCAACTTTTGAATTTTCCGGCCTAATGTTTTAGGAAATACCTACCTCACTAATTATGCTCCCACTGCAGAGAAAATTTTAACAGTGTCTTCTTTTCTTAGAGAAAGGCATAGTACAGGGTGTAACCGGAACGCTAGCAAAAACTTAACGTTATTGTTATACTATCAAACACAATCCAATAACAATAACCATTTGCCTTATTTTGTTGTTTTAGTGATTTAATATTTTTCAAACCAGCAATGTATAGCTTGTAAAAACTCGGGTCAATGCCCTACCTACGACGTGAAATTGACTCGAATGGCCTACTTACGCAACGTTCGTTGACCTCTAGCGTTAGTCAGATGTTTTATTTGCAATACAAAATACAGGATTTTTTAAATATTTTTTGCGTTTTTTTTGTGGTATCCTAACAGTAATCATCAGTTCTATCACCTGTCTTCGTTTTTGCCAGCATTCGGTTACACTCTGTTTGGCTACAGGTGAACTCTACCATAATTGTATGATGTCCATTGTTCAACTAGAAGGTAGCACTCAAACTTTCTCCTGAGATGTAGGTTTCCTATGATAGCATTTGATTTGATCACAGATCAATGATCATAGTGTGTCTTCTACTTTTTCTTTGTGTGTATGTGTGTGTGTGTGTGATGCCGTCTAATTTTCTTTGCTGATTCAGAAACCCAAAAGGATCTTGGCTTCCGATTTTAGAAACTGCCTGTCTTGACTCTTGACTCTGGAGTCTATCGGTTTGATTCCAAGGGCTCGTCATTCAGGGCGGTTTCCTGTAGCTTATTTTGTGGTTGAAGGCGGATTCGTCGATCTAGTGACCAATCCCTCCTTGCTTCCAAGGGGTGGGTTTTCGTTAAATACTTTATTTCGTAATTAGTTAGTGAGTGGTATTTATTTTGCTGTTATTTAAAACTAGATGATGCCCGCGATTTTTTTAAAATCTCGTTGTAACTCTTTGATTTTCCGGCACAAAAAGTCACCTATATCCTTTCTTGGTATGCAAGCTTCTCTGCACCAAACGTCGAAATGGTTAAAAAGCTGGACCATGAAAAGCTAGCAGACATACAGACAGGCCATAGCACACTTTCGCATTTGTAATATTACCTACTCTGGATTATTATTATGCGATGATGTGTGATGGATTATTCAAAATACAGTTAAGTATTTAAATTTTTAACATCCAATCCTGGAATTCAATCTTACTCTTATATAATATGATGAACAGTCCAACAATCCTAATAACTTTTTTCTGTTTTCTCAGAAAGTTATTGTGTATCATATTAACACCGTCACAATCAAGATTCGTGTTTGATACCGCGTGCGGTTTCCTGTGTTTCTTGTTAACTTTCATCTAAGAATTAATTATTCTTTTGTTGGGCAACGCTTGTCTACCTACCATAGATATGCATTGTCATCGATCAATTCTGCTTATCACGCTCGAAGAGCGCGTCTCGGCTACATGTTGCGCTTGTGGTACCTACTCGTATCTTCAATCAATTTGTCTTTGGTCATTTCGAAATTACTTTAAGGTCTGGACACACAATGCGCGACGGAGATGTGTCCTACGCGGCTCTTAAAATTTTAATTTAATTTTAGTTGTTATCGAGAAAGGCGTTTGTCTAATGCTCTGCAGGTGTGCGTAGCGCCTTACGCTGATATCGGCCACGTCTAATATCGATGCTAACGTCTGTCTGTCCGTCTGTCGTGTATGTCAAGAAAACCTATAGGGTACTTCCCGTTGACCTAGAATCATGCATTCGGCAGGTAGGTAGGTCTTATAGTACAAGTAAAGGAATAAATCCGAAACCCGTGAATTTGTGGTTACATCATTAAAAAAAACATTAAAATGTGTTCATGAACAAATAATTAGTATTTTCAAAGTAAGATAACTATGCCAAGTGGGGTATCATATTATATAAGGGCTTTACCTATACATTCTAAAACAGATTTTTATTTATTTTTATGCATAATAATTTTTGATTTATCATGCAAAATGTCGAAAAAATACCCGAGTACGGAACCCTCGGTGCGTGAGTCTGATTTGCACTTGACCGGTTTTTTTGGATTTGTCCACGCGTACGCGCGCATTTAATGTGCCGCGCAGCTTATCCCGCGCGTTGCTGCTTTCTCGCTTTTTGTCTATTCAAGCCTTTATAGCTCTTTCATCATCGTTGACAGCTTTAACAATTATTACAAGCAGATAGATATTTATGGCTTCCATTAGAGATTATAGTCGATTTCGAATAAATTCCTCATATTCCATCATAAATTATACGTATATCAAATAAATCATACCTATATCAAATAACAAGTTCCGAGACCTTCCGATGAAGTTCATTGTTACTCCTTGATTGCGGGCCGGCTGTGTTTCAATATCAGCCTTTACTTGGACCCCTAGCACAGTTTGCATATTTCGAAAACTTAAATGTTTTTCTTTTGTTTCGATGTTACATCATTTTAACGTATTCGATTTTGCCCTCTGTACGCTTAGAAGATTTTACGTCTCTCCAACGTTGCTAGAATTTGAGATTAGAATCACAATAACGTCAAAGTAAAATGGACCTAAAAGGCTTTGAATTGAAGTCAAAAATTCAATGCCACTGATTTTAATTTCGCAACGTTTCCGCTTGGTGCGCCGGTTGTAGATGTGTAGACAAACTTGAGCTTTAAAACAAGGCAGTTAAGATCCATTTTACTATAACGCGGAAGTGTTTCGATATTCGAATACTATCAACGTTGGTAAGACATAAAATCTCGTATTAAGCGTGCTGGTTATTTCGAATACTCATGGGATTGCCGAGGTATTGCAGTGCTTCTACTATGTTTGCCGAAGCGGGGGTGCCCGACTTCTATTGTATTGTAAGAACTCGCGTAGCATCCTTTTGGGAAAGACTTCGGAGCTCTAACAATGCAATACTCAAGGTCGTTTGTGAAGGGATGCCCAGCCCTATTTTTAGTTATTGGCTATCTGTACATCAGGATACGAACAAAAAGTAATACCTGTGACCTGTGACATCTAAAATGAGTTTTTTAACCATTTCAGTTAGTCGTAAGGTATCTTAATGTATTTATGTGTATGTTTTATAATGTAAATTTTATTTTATTGTAATTTGTAAATGTGTATATGGGTTGTTTTATGCCTGAAAATAAAAACTATTATTATTATTATTATTTCATTACGGTTCTTAGATTTGTTATTATCAAAGTTTGAGCAACACCTTTTTTTTATATACACAGGAAATGCCTGACGCATACCCCACATAACCCTTCCATAACAGAGGGGTTATGTAGGGCTTGCACCCACTAAAACCTGTGTTCGTCCCTCGACAGACTTTCTGTGATTTATACTTTCGAACTATGATAATATTAATATAGAATAATAATATAGAATATAGAATATAGAATATTAATATAGTCTTAGAATAATTAAAGCAATCAAAAGAATTTATACTAGTTAGATGTTATTGCAAATTTTATTTTGATTGCAGCTATTAATCGTGTAGGTATACTACAATTTTGTAATAGTTTAAAAGGGATTTTGAGCTTTAATTTTTTTTAGTTTCACAATGCTCTCGCTGTTGAAGTATTAACAGAACTCGAGATCGAATTTCGTTTGGAAAAACTATAAAACTCATACTAGCTAGGGGCACTGTGCAGTTTATTATCTTATTCAGATCATCGGCTGGGTTGAGAGAACAGGTTCCGTCTACGGCCGCATGCCAGGTTTTATTTGCTTTAAATTATTTTTGCTCGTTTTTGGCAATCTCCTGTCGTTCATTATCTTCGCTAACGATCGGCGAGTCTGCTTCGTTAAGATTTCAATCTTAATCAAATTGAAATTGTACGGTTTTATCGGTAATTAATTTTATTCCGTGACGGTTTATTGGCTTTATGTTATAGGGATAAGATGAGACACGCCGCGCTATATAAGTCATTCCTAGAGTGCGAGTTGTCCTACTTAGAATCTCCTAGATTGTTGACAATAGTCAAATTAAAAGATCAAAAGCAAAATAATATTTTTAAAACAATTCATTCTATGACTTCTAGTAGCCATTGGTTCATCCTCATCATCATCATGAACCGATAGACGTACGGACAACACGGTCTTGCGCCGCCTGATTCCAGCGGCTCCCTGCGTCTCGTAACGTCCACGGGCGGGGGGGGGGGGGTTTGGTGTGTTCCCAACGCTGCGTCTCCAACCTTGGGACCCCAACGTATATCGGTTTTACGAAGTATGTGCCCTGCTCATTGCCACTTCAGCTTCGCAACCCGTTGGATAGGTGGGGAGACTATTTTTCCTAATTCAGTTAAAGATGTTTTAATAACCCATTACTACGCGTCCGAAAGTAATGTACATCAGCCTTTAGAATGACATTTCGGCTTTGTAGAGCGTCACTCATACCTATATGACGTTTTGTCGGTCTCAACGACAGGGACAGCGCTCTACAAATCTGCTATCTCCTTCTAAAGGTCGATGTACATTACTTTTGACCGCGTACTGTGGTTTCTGTTTATTTACCACTAGCTTATGCTTAGCGCAGCAATCTAGCCGTGAAAGGGCTACCGACAGACAGGCCCTCTAGCGTTTATAATATCACTAGCTGATGCCCGTGACTTCCTCCGCGTGGAATTAAGTTTTTAAAAATCCCGTGGGAACTCATTGATTTTCCGGCATAAAAAAATTTTTACAAAAAAAATAAAAACCGACTTCGTTACATAAACACTAAAAATTGAAAAATAATTTAATTTATTACCGAATATAAATTATGTATACAAGAGTTAATATAGTTCCATAATAATATTTTTTGGGGTCGGTGCCAATGAGGTGCCATTGTGGAGTCCCATAAAAATATGAAGTCTAGACGATTCGCGCAGCTAAAGCTAATTGGCACCGGCACCAAAAAATATTATTATGGAACTATATTAACTCTTGTATACATAATTTATATTCGGTAATAAATTAAATTATTTTTCAATTTTTAGTGTTTATGTAACGAAGTCGGTTTTTATTTTTTTTGTAAAAAATTTTTATAGTCACCACTTACCTACCTAAGTACCTACCTATTACCTAGTCACGGTTCCGATTCAATTTCCGTAATAAAAAGTTACCTAAACGTAATTTTTGTCAACTACGCTTCCTCAATTAAATCACAAGCGAAACGAACGAATCACCTAATTATTGAGGCACATAGTAGGTTAAATCTCAACCAATCAATCAATCAGCCTGTCTGCGTCCACGGCTGAACATAGGCCTTCCTAGGGTTGTGCCACACAATATGACAGTTTGTTCCGGCGCTTCTTTTGCTTGTTCTCAGGTGGAAGAAGCGCTGGAATAACCAGCTACAATAAACGTCTTTTTTTTCTTTCTTTCCCAAGAGTGCTACCACACACGGTCATCCGCCTTCCTCATCCACCCACTTCCCGCTACCTCTTATTAAGGTTGTTAGTCCAGCAGTGGGTGGGAGGTCGTCCCACACTGCACTTGCTGGTACGCGGTCTCTAGGTTCTCTAGAACACGTAAGCCTCAGCGGCCATCGGGTCTGCGGCAGACGTGGCCTGTCCGCTGGCCCTTCAGCTTGCTACCTAATTAGTTGAGCTATATCGGTTACTTTGCTGCTGTGATAGCCTATTAGTTAGGACGTCCGCCTCCTAATCGGAGGTCGGGGGTTCGATCCCGGGCACGAACTTTTCGAAGTTATGTGCGTTTTGATTAATTAAATATCACTTGCTTTAACGGTGAAGGAAAACATCGTGAGGAAACCTGCATGCCTGAGAGTTCTCCATAATGTTCTCAAAGATGTGTGAAGTCTATCAATCCGCACTTGGCCAGCGTGGTAGACTATGGCCAAAACCCTTCTCACTCTAAGAGGAGACCCGTACTCTGTAGTGAGCCGCTGATGGGTTGATCATGATGATGTCGGTTACTTTGGTTGAGAGTTGAGACTACGGATTTCCTCGTTACGGATTTGACATTTTTGATTTTATTTTTTAGTTTTTTTTTTTGTTTTTTTTTTGATTTTATTGTGATTTTTCAAAATTTATATTTTAGTCATAACAACCATTTTTTATTGAAATACATAAATGCAAACTAGGTAAAGTATTTGATTAGGTAACATTACCAAATTCAACAGACTCGATGGTTGAAATAATTCGTAAGTCGGAGTAAAGGAGAACCAAATAACTGACATTATTGTGAAAAATATTTTAACTGTGAAAAACAAAATTTGCACTGTTTTAAGATTTCACAATAATATAATCCAAAAAGCGCATAAATGTACGAACTTCATGAGCTCAGCCGGTAGTTCACAAATATTTGCATAAGAATTTTTAACTTTTCAAATAATTATTATCTCGTCATAAATTCATAAGCTTAACAATCTTGAAATATTTTTTAAGTGCTTGTACTTATAACTTACATTTACTTAAATAAGTATGCTTATATTTTGAGTAGGTATCTACTTAACATACGTTTTGTAAAAAATACTAAAACGCCTTGGTGATCATCATCATCATCATGATCAACCCATCGCCGGCTCACTACAGAGCACGGGTCTCCTCTCAGAGTGAGAGGGTTTTGGTCATAGTCTACCACGCTGGCCATGTGCGGATTGGTAGACTTCACACCCCTTTGAGAACATTATAGAAAACTCTCAGGCATGCAGGTTTCCTCGCGATGTTTTCCTTCACCGTTTAAGCAAGTGATATTTAATTAATTAAAACGCACATAACTCCTTGGTGATACTTATTTCAAATTCAAACGTTAACTTCAGCCGGATTATCTACGCCATGGTAAACTGGTTTTGAATTAACACATTACTAACTACGTCAACTGCAATTTTTTTTTTTTTTTTTAAATAGATATAGCGAGCAAGCGAGCAGGCGGGTCACCTGATGTTAAGTGATTACCGCCGCCCATGAACATTTGCAGCACCAGAGGAGCCGCCGATGCGTTGCCGGCCTTTTAGGAATTTGTTGGTCCGCCCCTTGAATAACCCCATGTTATAATCTAGAGGGAACACCGCCGATGGGAGTTGGTTCCACAGTTTGCACGTGCGTGGAAAGAAGGATCTGGCGCAGCGGACGGTCGAAGTGCACCAGACACCCAGATGGTGAGGGTGAAATTCCTTACGGTGGCGCGCGGTGCGGTTGTAGAAAAAAGAGGGTGGAATGAGGTCAAAAAGCTCTTCAGAGCACTCCCCATTATACAGGCGATAGAACACGCATAGAGAGCTAACGTCTCTGCGCACAGTGTTTCATTTGACCAAAAAAATTTCCCTCTTCTGTTTTCAGTATTAATCGATTAAGGGATGCATTTTAAATGCACGAGTAGAACACCCACGTGTCAATTTCAAATACTTTTTTTTATAAAAAATATTGAAATTTGAGTGATATTTTCATGAAAAAAATTTAAAAATATTTTTGAAACTTAACTATCCAAGATATTTATTTCAGATAATTATAGGCTGATGAAACGTCATTGGGCGCATTTTTTTCAATAACTAATTTCGGAAAATTACCTCTGGATACCGAGTAATTTTTTTTTTTTCAGATTTTCGTTTTTATTTTTTTTCTCCTTAAAAACTCAAAAGTGGGACTTGTGACTAGCACTGTAAGATAGCTCTTAAGAAGGCCTATCACTGATAAAAAAACCACGTTCCACTATTGCGGCCCTTGGGAGGAATATATCATTTTATTCTAAGGTCAAATAATACTACATAGGGTTGTCGCTAAAGGTTAACTTCTTTTTTTATGAATAAATATTGATATGAATAAATAAGTTGTCGAGAAATAACGGGCAGTCGTCATCATCATACGATGGATCATCATCATCATCATCATTGATAATATAAGTAGGTAAAATTAAATTTTTTCTTCAGATATTCTAGAGGAAACTTGTGATGTTTGAAATTTAACATTAATTTGTAGGTTTTAAAATGCTATCTCTACCTCAACTGACGTTACTGGACCTCTATATGCACAGTTTAACCGGTGATGTTGTAAATGCGTTAAGTTACTTTATTCCTTCAAGACCTGGACCTTTTTATATGGAACAGCATTTAATTTGCCACGGACCTTTTCCGATATAATATGATACTGAAATATGCACTATCAATGAAAAAGCACTAAAATATGCAATAACGCTATGAAAATAGCTTTATATGCATTTGCATATGCAAACATGCAAATGCATATATTTCGATGTTTAGTAGTTAGGTTCTAAATGAGATAAAATATTGTAATATTGGAAAAATATAGTCCAAAAATAAAGCGAGTAAAGGTCAAATAGAGTGACAACCCTAACACAATTTTTTGAAGTGTAATTACTCCCAAAGGCCGCAATAGTGGAACGTGGGTTTTTTATCAGTGATAGGCCTTATTAAGAGCTATCTTTTAGTGCTAGTCACAAGTCCCACTTTTGAGTTTTTAAGGAGAAAAAAAATGAAAACGAAAATCTGAAAAAAATTAATTACTCGGTATCCAGAGGTGATTTTCCAAAATTAAAAAGTGGAAAACATGCGCCTAAAGATGTTTCATCAGCCTAAAATCATCGGAAATAAATATCTTGGATAGTTAAGTTTCAGGAATATTTTTAACTTTTTTCATGAAAAGGTCACTCAAACTTTAACATTTTTTATAAAAAAAAGTATTTGAAATTGACACGTGGGTGTTCTACTCGTGCATTTAAAATGCATCCCATAATCGATTAATACTGAAAACAGAAGAGGGAAATTTTTTTGGTCAAATGAAACACTGTGCTGCGGTGCTCCAGGCTTTCCAACGAGCCGGTTAGTTTGCAATGATAGATATGTCTGAAAAAACAAAAAAAACAATTATTAAGAGTCTCAAATTAAAAATACTTCGTACCTACCTACTAGTAATACATTTTTTAAATAATGTAAAATTAACTATGACATAATGATAAACAAATCTATACTAGATAATACATAATATTATAGATGCAAATTGCAAAAGTGTGTCTGTCTGTACTTTTTATTGTAATCTTTCATAGCTAAACTTTAATCTTTATTTTTGCTGTAGATTATTCAACCAGGGGGTAATGTACCTAACTAATGTCTTACGTCACGGGTGCCGGGATAAATTGCCAGCGTAGGTAACGAAGATTCTAGAATCCTGAGTGAAGCGCAGGGTTTAGGGTTTAGGGTCTTTGATGCATCAATCATTGTTATTATTGGCTTTTATCGTCTTTTTGCTGCAATTTTTGCCAATAGCTAGAGAGTGTCGGCCAATCAGAGGTGATTGCGACCGTCACACTGTACCTTGGTGTAATTTTTTCGTAATAGAGTCCCAGAAAGATTAGGCACCTTGTATTTCACGCTGACTATTTCAAAGTCAAAGTCTAGAAACATGCTAAATATTATCGATGATATAAAAGTGATAAATCTCGCAAAAAAGATACTTAACAAAAACTAGTCGTCAATAACAATCTTACAATTGCGTTAGTCACTTTTCATCTCGTCATTTCAAATCTTCGGAACAATATGAAACAGGATGTAGGTATACGAGATTGTGAGACCTACTTATTTAAAAGCACGCACGATCTATTTAGCACTCATCTACCTGCTCTCCACGCTTTTGCGTCCTCAATAAAAAAAATTTACAAAAAAAATAAAAACCGACTTCGTTACATAAACACTAAAAATTGAAAAATAATTTAATTTATTACCGAATATATTATGTATACAAGAGTTAATATAGTTCCATAATAATATTTTTTGGTGCCGGTGCCAATTAGCTTTAGCTGCGCGAATCGTCTAGACTTCATATTTTTATGGGACTCCACAATGGCACCTCATTGGCACCGACCCCAAAAAATATTATTATGGAACTATATTAACTCTTGTATACATAATATATTCGGTAATAAATTAAATTATTTTTCAATTTTTAGTGTTTATGTAACGAAGTCGGTTTTTATTTTTTTTGTAAAAATTTTTTATTTCACAATTTTTAGTGGCCCCATGGAATTATGCTATGACTGGTTAAAAATCTACTGTTTACTAAGCTATTACACTGATCGCGAGCAATTTACTCTTATCCGTTGAGGAGTTCCAGTATCTATCTTCGAAGATGTTCATCAGATCTTCACCAAATTGAAATGGGACCAACTTTGAAGTATACCCTTTCAAACAAAAAAAGAATTTTCAAAATCGGTCCAGGCGTTTTTGAGTAATCGGGGAACATACATAAAAAATAAAAAAAAATAAAAAAAAAAAAAAAAAAGATTCCGACGAATTGAGAACCTCCTCCTTTTTTGAAGTCGGTTAAAAATAGCCCATGTCACTCTCCAGGACTTAAACTATATCTACCCATGCAAAAAATCACGTCGATCCGTTGCTCCGTTGCGAGTTGGGACGTGCTTGAAGGACAAACCAATAAACCAATAAACCAACAAACAAACACACTTTCGCATTTATAATATGGGTAGGTAGTGATGCAAAAAGCTTTTCTTACCACGAAACAATGAAACCGCTAGTCATAAAATCACGAAGCAATAAAATCACGTCAATCCGTTGCACCGTTGCGACGTGATTGAAGGACAAACCAACAAACCAAAAACAAACACACTTTCGCATTTATAATACGGGTACTGATTTTCTGTATTGGAAGGGTCGGCGTCCGCGCAGCCGCGCCGCTATCAGGGATCCTGACCTCCGACACCACCCCGAGCTTCTACCGTCATCCTTATCTCAACGAATGAGGACAAAGATCCTATACGCTATACGCTCACCGCCATTTACAATTATGGACATAAATGATAAAAGTGTGGCTTTGACTCGCTACTACAATTCTCTGGACTGCAATTATGCACTTAATTGCACATGGCTAAGTTAAAAGTTAAAACTGTATCACAGACAGAGGTGTGCAGCCAGTGGCGTGTACAGTTTGAAGCCAGGGTATGTATTAGTTAGGTAGGAATCTGTTTAATAATGAAAAATATGCATTGAGCTATTACAAGTGGGGTAAGCAGTGCATTTATGCCTCTATGACCTGCACGCCACTGTGTGCAGCTCATAGGGGACTCATACGCACTGCTTACCCTAATTAAAATAGCTCAATGCAAATTCATTGTGAACTGCAAGTTATATAGAAGCAAGCGTTATTTTGCAGAAATCCACGATATACAATGAACCCAAAAGCTTAATTTGCTATAATCCGCTGAAGAAACAGATCAAATCTGTATGGTGCAACATGCAGCATGCGATATGCACCGCATATATGCATTGCATTGTTGTGTGTTTTGCAATTGTGGATTGTAAGGTCTACATCTCCTGAGGATGCTGCGGTGTCGGGGCGAAACGTGTGTCGAGTGTGTTTTGGGATTTATGTGTTGCGTATTGCTTGCTCGGTGGCTGGCTTTTCCTGCATGTGTATTGCACCATACAGATTTGATCTGTTTCAGCGGATTATAGCAAATTAAGCTTTTGGTTCATTGAACTGCAAGTTAACACTCTTGGCTTCAAACCCTGTACAGTGTGCACGCCACTGATCCCAGATTTTAAAGTAGTATTAACAGTTAATTAAAATTAATACCCTTATCATTTTCTGAAATAATTACTTACCTATTTATTTCCCATATTGAACTTTCATGCTGTTACCGGTTGGTACATGTTCGAACAAGTCGTGTTTAATTGGAATTTTTTGCTCATTAAACTATATTTATAAGTATATTTTACATGTTAATTATTATCTTATCGGAGCTTATGTTTTATTTTCTGTACCAGCTGTAACTCACTGTAGTCTGTACCTACCTATTCGTGTACTACTTTAAAAATGGCAGCATACAAACGTATGGTTTCAGTATGCAAAAAACTTTTAAATTAAAATCGGGTAGGTAATTACTTACTGAATAAACGAAATTACAGCAACAGTATTTATTTTGTGTACTGTAGGCAGCATTATTTTATTATGGTAGGAAAGGCATTCCGAACCAGTGGTAGATGCATCCGACTATTCGAAAGTACTTGTAAAAGTTTATTCGAGTAAAAAAGATTTTTATTTTTATTGTATGTAAACCTTTACATATATTCGTTTATTATTGTGTGAGTTTATATATTATTATCCCTTAAAGACTCGTTGCATTCACAAACATAGTTTGCAACGTTTGAGGGGGGATTACAATAATTATTTTTTGTGTACCTACTTTTATACAAAACTGCACTCAAAGTATTCAGTTAATTACTTTGGGCCTTTTTGGTACATACAAAAATAACAGCCTTTAGAATGACATTTCGGCTTTGTAGAGCGTTGTCTCTGTCACTCTTACCTATATGACGTTTTTTCGGGATCGACGACAGAGACAATGCTCTACAGATCTGCTACCTCATTCAAAAGGTCGATGTACATTAATTTCGGCCGCGTACTGTACATAGTTTGTTTTTCAGTTTCACGATGTTTTCTATGACATTATGGTCAAAATTATATTGAAAAGCAAAGTTTTCTATTTTAAAACCTACTATGCCAATTTCAAGGAACATGGAGACATCAGTGGGAACGAAAAAGTTGGATCAATGAAAAAAAATTACATATTAGCAAAGCATCCGACCACAGAGGCTCCGACATCGAAAAATCCTAACAAATGTTTTATCTACATTCCACAGTCGAACGACAGCAATTTAATACCCAAACAGCTAGCTTATTAAGCTGCTTACAGACGAACCAATTTAGTTGGGACCAATTTTGTACTAATAAATATATGTATTTTGTCATAGTACTGTTTTTAATGCAAATATTATTATAGTATTACAATATTAAAAATGTAATAATATAAATAATGAAAGGAATCACTATTATCGGATTTCATTGATCGGTATTTAGGAAGATTGAGATTAAAAAAATTATGAATAAATAAATTTTTAGTTGGGAGTTTTGGACGCGGTAAGCATAGGGTGATTGCCCCTGAGCCTATTATTATTGATAATATGTATTGATATTAATTAGTATCTATCTAATACGTAAGTAATTAGACAAGGCTAGCTTTAAGTTATATTGTATCATTTTCAATTTTCGTAATTTTGTATTGTTGCATAAAATATAATATGCTGCAGGTCAGATCCTGCACTTTGTGAAAATTTATAATTTTGCTTACTTATTAATAATTTTTGACGTGACAATTTTTTTTTTAATTTTTTTTTCTGTAAGTATATTTATATTAATTAGTAATTTAATTAGTGCAATTGGGCTATAGTAGGTCCGTTATAATTAAATAATAATTATAATATTAATATGGCGCAAGCCAAGTTAGGCGCCAGCCTAGTCGGTTCGTCTGTGTCAGTATTAGAAAAATGTTGGATAAAAATTTTCGGAACGGCCGACGCTACCCGTTTCCAGTTGATTTCCCACGAGAAAGGCCGTGGATATTCAAATGAGTTGAATTGTAGATTGTGCCAGCTGCCTTCGGTCACTTCGGTGTTGCAAGGTTAACTGTTGTTACATTAATAAGGCAGATGTGTGGTGTTAATAGAGAGGCTTAATAAACTTCCATTATGGAGAGGGATTTCTTAGAATAGAAAATTTACTACAAGTAATTTTATTAGAATTTTAGTATTACTACTTATTTTTATTAGCAAAGACTAGCTGATGCTCGCGACATCATACGCGTGGATTAGGTTTCTTAAAATTCCCGTGGGAACTCTTTGATTTTCCGGGATAAAAAGCCTATACCCTGTCTTAAACTATACCCATGCAAAAAATCACGTCGATCCGTTGCTTCATTGCGACGTGATTGAAGGACAAACCAACAATCAAACACACACTTTCACATTTATAATAGGTGTAGTGATTTTTAAAGAAGTCTCGCCCCAACTTCGCTTAGGTAGAATTTCTAAAAATCTTTCTTAGCGTTTGTCCTTCAATTACCTAGATACGTCACAACGCAGCAACGGCTTAACGTGATTTCTGCATGTTTTTTTTTTTTTTTGATGAGTATATTCATTAAGGGCAAAGGGATCACATCACATTATTCTTATAAGATAAAGTTTGAAAACTAGGCAGAAGGATATTATATCACGTCTAAGTCAAAACCCGACTAAGATCATCTTAATAAACGCCTAAATATTATAGTAAAATAGTATTTATATTTAGGAACTCAAACTAAAAAATACCTCAAGTAAAAATAACGTAGAATTACATATCTTCTTCTAAATATATAAAACTAAAAGGTGACTGACTGACTGACTGACTGACTGACTGACTGATCTATCAACGCACAGCTCAAACTACTGGACGGATCGGGCTGAAATTTGGCATGCAGATAGCTATTATGACGTAGGCATCCGCTAAGAAAGGATTTTTGAAAATGTAACCCCTAAGGGGGTAAAATAGGGGTTCGAAATTTTTGTAGTCCACGCGGACGAAGTCGCGGGCATAAGCTAGTGTTAAATATGACTTCGTGTGAACACTGCATTGCAATGGCTGATGACTCAAAAATCAACGATACTTTATATTCTAAGCGCATCCACTTAAACGGCGGTGCTTTAAATGGTTATTCCACGTATTTTCGCAAAATCTTACATTAACGTACTAGTTGATGCAATAAATTAGATTTGTATGTAAAAAAACCAGCCAAGTGCGAATCACACTCGCGCACCGAGGGTTCCGTTACTACAGTCGTATTTTTTCGACATTTTGCACGATAAATCAAAAACTATTATGCATCAAAATAAATAAAAATTGTTTTTAGAATTTAAGGGTAAAGCCCTTTCATATGATACCCCACTTGGTATATGATGTTATGTCGTTGAGACCGACAAAACATCATATAGGTATGAGTGACAGATACAACTATCTACAAAGCCGAAATGTTATTCTTAAGGCCGATGTACATCACTTTTGGCCGCGTACTGTAGTTAGGTACTTCTGAGTTTCGTAACAAATTGCGCTAAGATTAATCCCAATAAATATAGTAGACACTTGAATAATCGCTGATGTCAATCTGAACTGGTTGATTTGCGCAAGCGGCGCCTCATGCAGCGACTTGCGAGTCCACGGCGATTACATCGATTGCAGTTTGCTTATCTTACAAAATAGCTGTTTAGGGTTCCGTACCTGTCTCGTGCCAACGCCTCAAAAGCTTTTTGTAAGATAAACTGCAGCCGCTGTGATCGCCGCGCCGGTGCCGGTTAGAAACTTGTAAGTAGTTTTGACAGTAGGTACCTTTTATGACGTAGGCATAGTTTCTAACAGAGGATTTTTGGAAATTCCATCCCTAAATTAGCAGACGAAAATGTTTATGAATATCTGTCGTTTCAAGTTATTCAAGGAGTCGGGTATAAATTGAAGATGCACCTTTTCAGGATTTTTGAAAATCGACCCTAGCTCACCGATTAAAATTTCAGATGCCAGCTAATCTGAAGTGCAAATCACACTGGGGGTTTTATCCGACCACAGCATCACTTTGCATGGTATTAGCGTGTGCCTATAATGAATAAAAACAACCTTTGCTGTTTTCGTCGTCCCTTCTACTTTACCAGTATCTCTAAAATAATTTTAAATACCTATCAAAAATTGCGGAACGGGCAGGATTCGAACCTGCGTCTCCTGGAATCGCGCCCGACGCTCTGTCCGCTAACCCACGGTTCGCTTGTGTGTGACGAAACCAGTGACGAAATTTGTGATATGTATGTTCACTCAGTACTGAAGCGACTGTTAATGCCATCTAGTAGCGACACTTTGCAGTTATCGAAACCAGCTCCTCAAAATTGTCTTTGTAACACTTAATAATAGAACAAATTTGTTACTTCCAGGCAAGAAGAAGCTCTGTCTCACTGCCAGAACACACCATCGCCAGGCGGCCCTCCTCCGCGGCACTATTCTCTACTGCTGTGCTGCTTCAAGGACCTCTGCAACCACGAGGACAGCCCGCTGGCCAGGACGAGGAATCTCACGGCCAATGACTTAGGTAAGCCTCAGTATGACACTCCTGAACGTGCACCTGAAACATGCTACCGTAAGGGCGTTTGAGCACACATCCGTGATTTTACAGATCCGTAAAAAATACGAATCGAATGTACGTATCTGTAATTACGTATGTGTATTTGTGTGTTTTCACTCAAATTTTTTTTTTTTAATATTACAATAAAACTTAAAGCTAGCCTTATCTAATTACTATAAAAATCATGACCGCGTGGAATGGTGCCAAGAATACTGGCTGCATTTCCGCGCTGGACAGCCAGGCTGATCCGTTGCGCAAAAAATGAGCCAGCCCTTCTGTCACCAGATGAGGCTATTAATCACGGTGAAATGTCTCGTAAAAAAAATTTTAGCACTAAGACTCCATGGCCCCAGGGTCTCCACGGCAAACGGCACAAAAATGTAACTCTCTATAAGAGAGGCATACTTGCGCCGCTTGCCGTTTTCAGCTGTTTCTGCTGCGGTTCCCGGTCTTGATGCTGTCTTCCTGATATGACACGGGGCCAATGTGTCAACGCAAGTTGCATCCCACATTAGCGCCCGTCCCCGTTCCCAGGGAACCAGCGTCAATCCATCAGGTCTCTTGCCATCATCCCGACTAATCCCTGCCGGCTCAATGAGCGCAGGAATATTTTTAAAATTTCACTCTAATAAATACTTAGATACCTACTTGGATGAGTAGATTACCTACATCTAAACCTACAAAACTCACCTCTTTATAATAGCAGTTGTAGTATAGATCTTCTCTATTTATTAAAGAACTAGATGATGCCCGCGATTTCGTGGGAACTTTTTCATTTTCCGGGATATAAAGTAGCCTATATCCTTCCCCGGAATGTAAGCTAACTCTGTACCAAATTTCATCAAAATCGGTTGAACGTTAGGCCGTGAAAAGCTAGCAGACAGACAGACAGACAAACAGACACACTTTCGCATTTATAATATTAGTATGAATATCTACACTGATAAATATTTACATTATCAGTCAGACATACAGAGAAAGAGGTAAGTATTATTCTTCGAAACGATAATAATAAAATAGCAGAGTCTATTTTACGAGAATTCAATAAAACAGAGCAGTTTCCGCGAACAAAGATATTATTCTACGCCCGCTTATCTAATGTAAACAGTGAGTCAGTACTCAGTACTACAGTAGCTGCACATACTGCCAGTACTTGGTAGCTGTTTGGAATAAGGTCACATTAACGATTTTTTGTTACGAAACTATTTGTCTGCATGGTAAAGGTCTGCACCCCTAAAAATAAATAAATATATGCCACGGACTCGTACGGTCTATTTTTATTTATTTTATTTTTATTGAAAAGGTTCGCTAGCGATTTTTACAAAAATGATCTTAAATTATATAAAGTTAAATTACATGACGTTGTTTGTAAAATCATTTGAAAGCAAACACTACATGCACATTCACACAATTTACATGCAAAGTCTATTTTATGGGAATTCAATAAAACAGATCAGTTTCCGCGAACAAAGATATTATTCTACGCCCGCTTATCTAATGTAAACCGTGAGTCAGTTATACAGTAGCTGCACTACTGCAAGTACTTGGTAGCTGTTTGGAATAAGGTCACGTTAACGATTTTTTGTTTCGAAACTTTTTGTCTTGTTACATTGATGACATCGTGACAGAGACAGTTACGGTACATCCTCAGTCGGTACATGCCAAATCCAACGAAATATGTGTTGATGCGCAGTCAAACATCAAGAGTGGGTAAGATAATACAAAAGAAAATGATGTCTCAATATTTCACAAATCAAAATTATGTAAAATTATATTGTATATATCGCTTTTGATTGCAAAAAACAAATAAAATAAAATAAAATAAAATAAAAATGGGTTGCATAAATCAGGATCTGTCAACTTTGGGATAAAATTCTGCGTTTAACCTTAACCATGGAACCATGACTTCTAAGTTATGCAAACCATTTTGCTTTATTAGTTTGACATCAAAGTAAACGAAACTTTAACCGCCCTTTTTTTTTTTTTTTTTTATTTATTCAGATACAAGTTAGCCCTTGACTGCAATCTCACCTGGTGGTAAGTGATGATGCAGTCTAAGATGATAGCGGGCTAACCTGGAAGGGGTATGGCAGTTTTTATTAAACCCATACCCCTTTGGTTTCTACACGGCATCGTACCGGAACGCTAAATCGCTTGGCGGCACGGCTTTACTGGTAGGGTGGTAACTAGCCACGGCAGAAGCCTCCCACCAGAAAAGTTGCCGTTCATGCAACTTAACCGTAATGACGTGATAGTCCGCCACGCTAGCCCAGTACGGATTGGCAGACTTAACACGTTTTTGAGAACATTATGGAGAACTTTCAGGCCTGCAATTTTCCTTCACCGTTAAAGCAAGTGATATTAAACTTCTTAAACCGCACATGACTCCGAAAGGTTAAAGGTGCGTGCCTGGGAGCGAACTCTCGACCTCCCGAATAGGAGACAGACGTCTTACCCACTAGGTTGTTGCCTGTCTGATAGCGATATTTTGTCGAGTGACAGTCGCCAGCGTGGTCATGTTCTAACATTTGAATATTGCATGATATTACTTCAACTGTATGTATAGTGTACCTTACGAATTGATTAATAATTCTTGTCAATAAATATGCATTATGTTTATATATTCATGATATATTCCTGTGGCGTCTATTATCATAATAAATTGATATTATACATATAGCATAGTACCTCATACTGTCATTTACCATCGCACAGCTATGGAATGAACCTCAGATCTTTTAGAAGTTATTTATTTAATTTTCTACTAAATAAAACTTATTATAGTGTTAATGACTTTTTAATGACAAATTTTAAATAATGCATGCATAGAAATAGACATTTGAGTTATTAAAAACATTTACATGATAAGTAGTACATGATGACATAACAATATTAATGAAATTAGATAATTTAGAAATAATTTTGCACGCCATGCTTGGCAGGATATGTAACTGATTACCTAACTTTTAAGACCCCATGTAAATAATATACATGTACCTACCATATCTGAGCAAAATAAATAAATGATTATGATTATTATGATTATGATTAGAGCTGCAAAAATTATAGGCCAAAATTTTAACTAAAGTGACACAACTAAAAATAATTTATTTCTTTTGCCATTCCTATACAGAAATGAGGCAATGAACTAATTAATCTTAAATTATTCTTAAAACTTTTAAATTATTTTAAAACCGATTTAAAAAAAACAAAAAAAAAATTGTTTTTATCAAATTTTTATCAATTGTGCATATCGTTAGTAAAACACTTTCACAAAAAAAAATTGACTTAATGTGCATACTTATAGATGAAGAGTTTATTCACAAATTAAAAGCAATAGAATTTTTATGTACCCAGCTAATTATTCGCAGAAAATCGCCCTGGAACAAAAGACCTGGTCAGACACACCGCGCGACGTCAGCGATACCAAAGCCTCACATAGAAGTTGTAATATATAAGAAAGTAATTATTATTATTACTTATAATATGAGAACATCCACACTGATGAACCGCGCGTCTGTTGCTGTCACACTTCGTAGAATGACGTTAAAAAATATTAGACATGTTTAAATTAGCAAATATTTCCTTTCTTACTCTAGTTTAATTTTTCTCCAAAAGTGTAAAGCTTGTACTAGGAGTATGTATGACAAGAGTGCAAATTGTAGGGATCGAACTGTCGATTTTCCGAATTTCAGTTCCGAAGTTCAGCCGTCCTTGACCGTTGCATTATTGAGACTATAGGTAGGTATACTATTGTATACCTACCTATAGTTCGTCGTCGTACAGTTTTTGTGTTGCGAACCTCTAGTCTATATGTAGCCACGACGCGGACGCCCTGCTCGGTACTATGCCAGTGTGAACTAGAGTGAGGGAACTCTCGGTTTGATCCTGTCGACGATATGTCAAATATTAAGCTAGGGGTTATGTGAAATCAAAGAAAAATGGGGCCACCTTAGGGCTGCCTGCGTCAAATGTATAGTCCGCGACAGGTTAAGATAGCAATCGGGGTATGAGACAGGGGACACCCCGCACACCAGCAAGTCACCCACGCTCGCTCTCACCGGGTTAGTGCGGAGGCTGTGTGGGTGTGCGGGGCGTTCCCTCCCCGATTGCTATCTCGACCTGTCGCGTATAGGTAACATTTGAGGTCTGCCAGTGAAGTCGAAGCCTCGAAGTTTTGTTACAAATTCCCCTGTCGTGCACGCGTTGTGTTTGACCTGAGCTTTACGGCAATGAAACGCGCATACACAGACGATAGCCCTCTATCGTGTGGGATGGTAGCCGGAACGCATACGCATATATCGAATAGCTGATGGTATAGTATGACAATGCAATATGTGATACTCAGTACTGTAGTACCAGGAATTCGTCTGCATAAGGTTATTTTGTCTTGGATAGGAAATATCATGTTTCTTCACACATTCCCACGGGATACATCTCTATTTGAACGAGTTTAGCTTACTTATTAAGCTTAACTATTAACTAACCTAAGTAACCTGTTTGGAGAAATTAATTAAAATCACTTGCTTTAACGGTGAAGGAAAATATTTTGTGGATGCCTGAGAGTTCTCCGTAATATTAACAAAGTTGTGCGAAGTCGTTTGGCAGGGTGTACCTAATGTAGGCGCTACACCGGCATTCCTGCCGGCTCGTCCGCAAAACCAAAGGTGTCGTCTAATAGGTTATATATTATGTTTCTTCTTTTACAGAAAACAGCGTCGCAAGCGAACGCGGGGCGTCATACAATGGGGAGGTTTGGTTCAAGGCGGCCACGATAGCGGTGCCCGTCTGCGGCGCGCTCATTCTGTTCCTGCTGGTCGCCGTCGCCGTCAGGCTGCTGCGGGCTGACGCGCTGCTACAAGCCGACAGGAAGCTGAGGTAGGCAACACCTGTGTGAGCTCTAACTACTCCTCTATTTAAACTAGGGTAAGCAGTGCTTGTATACCTTTATGACCTGCAACCCCTGGACGTAATGTTTGAATAACTAATTTTATGAAACAAGAAAAATTACAAAAAAATCGCGCTCGCTTCTCTTGCGCTCAACTTCAACATATTCTCATTATAAAACGAGTCACACATCTGACAAATCTAACAAATAAATTGTTTCTTGCTTTCAGGGGCGGTTACATGATGCCGCCACAGCACAGCACAGACGACGTCAAGAAGGTATGGGTGGGCAACTCTTCAGCCCCTCTCCTTATGACGTCAGGCGGCTGCCTCGTCGCCGTCGAGCGGGCACAGCTAGTCGACGTACCCCCCTGCCAACAGCTCTGTGATATCCAGCGATAGGCTGCTGAGCGACGAGCGAGCAATCTCTGTCGCCCGCTGTACCGTGGCATGACGGCGTGTAGTATAGGAGACAGTGGTAGTAATGTGACGCACGGTTTAAGCATGACATTATTACGTCATTTTAAAACATATCAATGCTCCGACTTTCTACCTAACACAAATCATTCATAGCCTCAATCGCAATTCGCGGGCTTATTCTTTAATGTTTTGACATTTAGACAAGGGGCATAAAAGTTTGACAGCTTGACAATAATCTGACAGTTTTTATTATTATTATTTGCTAGCTGTATAGTATAGCTGTTATAGTAAGTAGTAGCAAAAATACTTATCAACAGTTGCTACTTGATCGCATCTGTCATCAGTCATCACATAGCTACAATATTGTCATATAGCGGGGATCGCTAGTCAATATGACAGTTCTATTAAGAGACAGGTCACAACTGGTGCAAAAATTGCTATATGACAAAAACAGTCCCCTGGCTACTTTTCAACCATTTACACTTCTTAATGGGTATATTTATGGAAATTAATAAACATTTCTTTCATTGCGATCATCACATCATTGCAATGTATATTATTTATTAATTTATGTCATATTTTTGACAATTTGACGCTAGAAAGCAAGTCATATAAATAGGAGTATTATACAAAAATAATTATTTCGAATTACTTTTGGGACCTAGATTTTAGTTTGTTAAAAATGTGTTTATATATTTTACTGGACGACTTTGATAAAATTAATCAATTCTTATCAATTTTTTTATCAGTTTGGTCACGGTTGACCTACGGATTATGTCAATTTTATCGGTTAATTATTCGACGGCGATATCAAAAACGTGTGTGAATATTCGCGTCATTATGTTATCTCGATAAGATATTATAAAAAGGCCATCGCTTTCGGAAATTCGTGCACGCGTTTAGAGATGTACCTAACAATAGCGCGCTCCCCAGCGCTTTCCAAACAGACGTATAGTTTTTGCATTTCACGAAGTCGAGTGGCTCAGTATCGGTATGAATAAGTAAGGTACATTAAACGTGTGCGTTTGCGAGCGCTTGCTCGCGACTGATTGGTCCGACATGCACGCACACTTACGCAATGCCAAAATGACGTAACCACAAGTAAAGTTCACTCGTCTTCGTGAATTGCAAGAACTATACTAGTAGTAATTTAGTTCTCATTCGAATATTAACCAATCAAACTCTATGAAATTTTGTAAACATGTTCTAGAATCCGTCATGTATCCGTGTCTGTGGTTTGTAAGACCGGCTCTAAGATTTGTATGTAAATCTTTGAGCTTGTGTAACTTCAAAACTTTACATTTTTACAGAAATGTTGAAACCACAGATACATTATAATTGTTCTAGAATGAAATTTAAATGAAATGGTATTCAAATGAAAACCAAACTATGTTTGTGTGGAAACCGTAATAATTGTAAAAATCTATCATATGACTACCTATCGTAATAAACTCACATTAAATCCCTTAGGGCCAAATTTCATGCAAAAGCAGTGTGTGCTTTGGGCCTTATATGTATTTATAAGAGTAAATGAAATGAATTATTATGAAATATATAAAATTTAGGTCCATGTCAAGAATCTTTTTGTAAATTTGATCTCAGTGGTCGCCCGTCGCGCCACGGTACAGCGCGCGTGTATACCAAATCTACCACAATGTATATTGAACTTGTATTTTTGTAAGCTTGTGTTCCTTTATTTTGTAAATGTAATCAATTTTGACTCGTCTCTTTGAGATGAGAGCCTTGATTCTCTATATCCGATGATATTGTAAAAGAGAAATACACTGTTCTAGATAATGTCCAAACACCACTAAAAAAATAATGAGCCTCGTAGCGTAATATTTGTGGGAGATATGAGGACTTAAATAATTTGCTTAATACTCTAATGTGACAACATTGCAAACAGCTGATCACGAAATTAATAAAAAAACTTCCGTGAACTCAAAGAACCGTTTAAAGATTTGTCAAGTAGCAGGACAACGAAAGAATCTCTCACTCTATTTGGTGCTTCATAACTCATTTGTCATGTTATAATATGATTTACCAAATGCTGTAGACACGAGTACATACTCAGTTAAAGTGAAGACTTAAAACTACAGCATTTGGGTCACTTTTGTAGACTACTTTTTTTCTACTCTCGTAGTTTTTATATGCTGTCTTACTCTGTACCATGGAGTATTAACGACATATCTATGATATACCTAATATCATTGGACCAAGACAAAGACACCGAAGAATGCATTTTGCACATACCTACTTACGATTTCAATGTTATAAAGAATCAAGGTTCTTATCTATTTTATAAATGGAATCGTAACAATTAAGTTACCAAAATGTTGAGTGAAAGATATGACATTTTGTTGTTTTTTACAGTCTTTGTCATAGAGACAAAATGACGGCTAGATCTTGAACTATTTAAGTCAAAATCAAGACAAAATCAAATGCGTTGTTTAAGAAACGGTAATACCGGACAATTTTCTTTATTATTATTTTCTCTAGCTCTTTATGTTTGTTTCTTAAAAATGTACTGAATAGTTCATATAGTCATTATAATATTTTTAATCATCAATGTTGTTTAACCAATGTAATGGTCAATTTAATATTGACCTTAACTCGTTTTGTTTAAGTACCAATTTACCCTGCTTAATGCATTGTGATATGTGTGCTAACTGGGGGTTATTGCGCGACGCATTTTTAGTCAACAATATTTTGGTCCTAATAAATCGCGCGCGCATCGAAATGAATTAGAAAATAAACTACTATAATAGCAATTATTTTTTATTTAACTGACCACTTGTAATAATAGTTCTTGTCTGTGGCGATGCGCAATTATCCCCTATTAATAACAATTTAAATAGTATATTATATTACTTTACATTTCAAAATATTTATGACTATATTTTCATATGCGTAAAAATAAGACGTCTTTCTGTGCAATTATAGGTGACTGAATATAAATTCTATATTGCACGTAACATATTATGTCACATAATATGATTATGTATTTTTAAATATAACAACACTATAGACACTTTTGTACAAAATAGTGCTAATTATAACCAAACTCTAAACTAATTTGACAGGTATAAATAATATTATTATTATTAATATTTATAAATTATATCGCTGTCCCTATCCGTAGGAAACATTATGAAAAGGATAGCATTAATTGTTGATCTGTGAATTTAGTTTAGAGATTGTTTATAATTGAGTTGGCACCAATATGTCTAGAAATCAACTTAAATATCTTGAAATTTCATTGAGGCTAATATTTCGAAACTCCAATTAAATGGAAGTATTCTTGATGCGTATAAACGCAGCGCATAAGGAAATGTACAAACGCAGAAGTCGAAACTATTGAAATAATATAGTGTACTGCCTGGTATTATATTATATTCTGTGGTACCGGGTTGCGTATAGTTCTTGAATTTGACGAGTGCGCGTTCTTATGCTTAAGTCGTATCGGTGCAAGTAAAGTAAATGTGTGCTTTTGTGAACGCTTGCTCGCGACTGATAGGTCCGACAGGCACACTCATTCACGTAATGTGCTTGTACACGACGTAACCACAAGTAAAGTACACCCGCGCTCGTGAATTACAAGAACCATAACGTATTACTAATTCTGCGCTTAGCGTCATACGCACCAAGAAATCTCTACCTTAATGCTAAAAATTAACTACAGTGTTGTGCCAATTTCCATATGGAGACTTGCTCACTAGTCTGTCGTGACGCTCTGACGTACTGCCGCTTGAGCAATGCCTTGATTGGTCGATCTTTACGCCGAGTTCGTTGCGACATATGACACTATAGTTTGCATCTTTAGATCAATGGGTTCCCAACGAGTCACACCCAATCGTGTCAGAGTGTTACTCGTTGGGAGTTCATCGAAATATTTCTCCCATCGAGTCACATTGTTACTGGATGCAACTTTTTTATTTATTGTAATTCCCAACGAGTCACACTGTAGCTTGGGTTTGACTCGATGGGATTTTTTTTCGATGGATTCCCAACGAGTTACAGTGTTACACGATTGGGTGTGACTCGGGAACCCATCTTTAGATCGGCCGCGTATTATCAGAAATTGACTATCAGAAAAAATTGTAACACGTGCCGAAAGGCACTCCGCTAATTCATTGTGTACTAGACAGATATGTCAGAATTTTGCCGCAAAGAGTGTGACAGAAAGTTTTCTGAGAGACTATTTTTAATAATATGTGACCTTAGGCAGTAAATCATAGTTCAACGGGTTCAAATAACACCTGTGACTTCATCTTCACTTGAATTATTTGACGAGTTGAATAGTAACAAAAATATTTTTGTACCTTCTGTAAAGTAATAACTAATGACCTTTGTAAATATAGAGCTTTAAGTATACTATCTTCGATTATGACTTTTTGCTTTAATAAAACTTGTTCTATATAGGTAGTTAGCGTTTATGTTTGTTATTTGTAGTGTACAGCGCCACTTGCGGATTATTTAGGAAGCTTTGGTTGACCAATCAAAGTTGGTCACGAGTTGCACATCTAGACAACGTTGATCGATTCCGTATCGATTAATATCGTTCGGAAACAGTAATGCTAGAGGGAGTTCCTCTAATGATGTCGAGATACGAAAACTTGTACTTAGGGTACTGAATATAAAAACTACTGAGTTTCGTTAGCGCAAAAAGTCACACTCGAAAAACGACGTCGATTTCTGAAATAGATAGTTCAAGAGACAAGTGTCAAAATATCTACATAATGAATTAATAAATATACTTTTGTTGTACATTACATACAGATTAGTAAAAAGAACATAACAGTAATGAGTATAACAAAGTAAGCATACAACTTGACAGCCTTATCGCTAACTATCAAGCAACCACTGGTGTAAAACGGACACCAAATTATTTGCATGTCAAAGTTCTTGTCATAATAGACTTTTAGCAATTGTCTCTTGGTCTATAATTAAAATGTATTGAGAGGAGCCTAGTCTTTTGTATCTGAATTTTATATCGTTTATCATTTTAACTCTCAACAAATTTTACTTGTGGTCGAAAGTGTCCAATTATAATTTAAAAAAATTGGAACAAAGATTTTATATTTCTAAAACTACCCCCGCGAAAAATATATTTCGAATTTGTAAATAAAAATTAGTAATTTAAAAATTTATAATACCTATCAATGGCAACCCCACAATAATTATTATTATATTGTTTTGTTATACTCTATTTCAGTACTGAAAAAGGTGAAACTAAGAAAGCGGAAATGTAAAAGTGACCTAAATCCAAAAATGACAATAATGGGTTTTGCCCATTTGATTAATGATTAAATTCAATTCTTCGACCACCATTCAGATTTTGACATACAAATAAGCTTCCTTAAGGTGCCTTACCTTTTTATATAGGTTATATAATTATAATTTAAGTGTTTTATTGTATAGGTGCAAGTAAAATACTCCGTAGTGTTAAATAATGAATTAATGATTATACCTGCGACTTTATGTAAATATGTATGTTGTATAAAGCATAAGTGAATAAAATGAAATTATTTTATAAAAAACAGCGTTTTTGTTTTTATCCATAGACCCTAGAAATTAGTTATTAACGTTACCTATTATTATTCAAATGAGCAACAAATCTGGACCAAGTTACTGAATTAAATCGCCAGCGAAGCCAGCACGATTTATTCCGAAGTTTCGCATTGGTTACTAGATTTAAAAAATAATTCAATAAATAATAAGCGCGAGCAGTACCTACTATCGCGATTTTCTCTTTAATTCTACAAAAACAATCCTATGATATCGCACACTAGATCAAAACTGTTTTCAACAAATCTCATTTTCTGATATTTGAATACGGTGATAAAACTAGTAAGTTAGTTTTATATTTTATCCAAAAGACAATAAATAATTCCTTCTACACCTTTTTTTTAATTTTAATATTTTCTAATAGATAAAAAAACAGTTTTTCTTAATTTCTGAATGTGTTTTTTGGGTTGAAACAGTTTTGCGTGCTTCTATCATACTAGGTACATACTTTTAAACTTTTCTCTTTTATTTTTGAAGGCCCCCATTTTTGAACTGGCTCTTATTTTATGAAAAGATTTGTGATTTTCCTAAACGAGGCTCTCAAGGTTTGAAGGCCCCCTCGACTTGAGACCTGGGGTGAACCTGCGCCCTACTCTCAGTCTGCCATTGCTGCATGCAATCAAAACAAATTCAAGGAAGTGTTTCGACATGGTATTTAAATATTATCAGATAAGATCTCTTATCAGCGCATCTTGAGGTCTTAATAATTATGAATTACTTAATTATATTTTCTGCGTCTATCAATAAATAGTATAGCGACTCTTCCTGGCTTTGCCTTCGACGCGAAGCAAAGATTTAAATCATAAGATTTTCTACGAAAATGACAAGAGTAAAGTTAAAACACTTTGTTTTCAACTCTTGCTGAACAGATTTTGGTGAAACTTTTTGATTGATTACTTACCGTTATTACCTGTTTGCTTAGATTAGGTACCTATTTATTAAGATTTCTTTCAACTCAGGCGTAGTGGAAGGTAGGTTGGTAATGCTTTACATACCTACGAATTCAAATTTCCAGGTTCGATTCCCAATTGTGACCTCGGAGAAAATTATCGAATCGAAGCTAACTGCTAATGCGAATTCAGATACCTAACTAACTACCTACCTATAATATTATATTCAATGTCTACAATTTCAAATTGCATACAGACAAACAGAGTCAATTTGTATACTTACCTAGTAGATTAGGTAGTTATGATAAATATTAATTATGCAAAAGTTATACCTACTTTCAATAATTAATAACCATAATATTTCCAAATTAATGACAATATTTGATGAAGAGATAAAAATTGTTTTGGTCATAAGTAGGATACCTACCTATATAAATCAATTTAGCGCAGGAAAACAGACAGTCAAGTTTGTTTAGTGTGAAGATTAGTGAGAAAATTATTGATCGGAGGAAAAGTTATAAAAAAGGATTTAATTAGAAAACGGTACGTACCTAAATAATAATATTCCATGCTTTCTATCACTGAATGTAAAGTTGAACTAATTTTCAAGCAAAAGTCCAAAATTCGTGATTTCGATCTTAATTACATATCTTTTAGCTTTCATTCCGTTTTTGCTCCTCATGTAAAATTTTGGTAGAGAGGTACCTAGGTCTTATAGCAGAAACCTACAGGGTACTTCCCGTTGACCTAGAATCATGAAATTTGGCAGGTAGGTAGGTCTTATAGCAGACATTCGGGGAAAAATCCGAAAACCGTGAATTTGTGGTAGGTAACGTCATCACAAAAATAAATGTGTTCATGAACAAATTTAGTATCTTAAACTTTCAAAGTAAGATTACTATACCAAGTGGGGTATCATATGAAAGAGCTTTACCCCTACATTCTAAAACAGATTTTTATTTATTTTTACGCACAGTAATTTTTGATTTATAGTGCAAAATGAAAAAATACGACTGTAGTTACGGAAACCCTCGGTGCACGAGTCGGACTCATTATAGTTTAGCTATACCTACCTAACATTGAAACTAATGTTCTAGCATACTATAATTAAAGAGAGGCTGATACGTATTCCTAACGCGTAGGTATTACCTAGTTTTTAAAGTAGGTCAAAACTTAATTATAACATACAATCACCATAAAATCAGTTGCAATTCGAATAAATGTCTCACTTCTATATAGTTTCGACCCAAAGATATCTAGGTACCTACCTAATAAATTTAAAAACGGAAACTGTTTTAAACTTTTAATTATTATTTTAACTTTTGTTTATTTACTCAGGCCAAAATGGCAAACGGGGACCGATTTAGTGACATCGAAAAAGGCAAAGTTCTCAACTTCGATCATCTCACCTTTTGGGTTGCAAATGCAAAAACGGTAAGTTACGGCTTAGCCAGGTAAAGTTACAAAAATAAATACTTAATTAATTAAAAAATACCTTGCTAAAAATGTACAAAAAATTAAAAAAAACAATTGTAGATTTTAAATAATATCTGTCCCGGCTTTACTCACGTGTTTAGTCGACGTTAGCCCGACTAGTTTCGAACCCATACGGACTCCCTTGAAAAAGGACCCCGATACTATTTAGAATGGCAATCACTCACGGTAGTTTAAACGCTAAAATTGTAGATTTTTTTTCACATTTGGAAATGACGTAAAGCCGGCACATTGAATTAAATAAAATTATAGCCAGTGTCACTCGGGCTGATGTACCTACTTAAGAATTCTATCGATACCTACCCGATACATCCAATTCCAAATCTGTTCATGCATTTAGAAGTGATGGGGGAATAAAGAGATGCACATGAATCCTGAAAACATTACTCTCTTTTTTTTTGGGCAGACGTTTTTTCTTTTTATAGAACGCCTGCCAAGCTGCTTTCAAGTCGCTTAAAAATTTAATTTCCCATTTTCGAAAATTAAAATGATTTTTATTTATTGAATTAAAATTGACCTTACCTAACTCATTTATCTTTTATTCATTTATTTTTTATGTCTAGGCTTCAAGCTATTTCGTGACTAGGTTCGGCTTTAAGCCTTTAGCGGTGAGACAGTCTACAGAAGACAGACCAGTGGTGTCATATGCAGTTAAACTGAATCAGGTAAGTAGAACTTGCCTTCGACACGTGGCCGCGTGTCTTGATTAGTATGGAATCTCTATGGATGGGTTCAGTGCTACTTCAATGAAACGACTCATCTACTCTCAGAAAGAAAGGGTTACTTTTTAAGCCATAGTCCACTGACCACCACGCTGGCCACGTGTGAATTGGCAGACTACAGACACATTTAACAAAATTATAGACCTCTGAGAGTCCCCATAATGTTACCAAAGGGGTGTGAAGTCTGCCAATTGAGAACCAGTATTTTTAAAAGTTGCATATTTTTTTGTGAAATATTAATAATGATAGTTTATTAGGTCACCTCCATTGAACCACTAGTCAAATTTGTCCAAGTCCATTGATGGCATCGTAGAGGTCCAATTAAGGCGACTATAGTCCAAAGAAGGCAACTGCTAAAGAAAGCTAATAAAGTTGATTTGAAGTACAACTTGTAAACTAGTTTTATTGTATCTATTAAAGTTTAATTAATTTTAGGCCGTGAAGTTAAGTGGTCCAATCATAGCAACCTTCTCCTGGGTACGTGTAAATTTAAGAATTTTCATGAATTTTCAGATAACAATAATATTCGAATCGCCAGTAACTGAAAATGGAGAAATATCAAAGGACCTGACAGCTCACGGAGATTTTGTGAAGGACGTTGCATTCGAAGTAGCCGATTTAGATGCAATCGTGCGCAAAGCGGACGACGCAGGCGCGGAGATTGTCAAAGGTGTTACAGGGGAGAGCGACGATAATGGTCTCGTCAGATACGCGGTTTTGAGAACTGTAATAACTATATTTAAAATCTAGGTTTAAAATTCTTCCCTTCCCCTATAGGCTTAGATGAATGATCATTTAGTTCTAAAATTCCAAGTTTCGTATTCGCACATAAACATTTGTTGATGATGTGATTTTAACCGATTGAATGCCGATGTTGGTCTCACGGCCAAACTTGGTTGCCACCATAATATATTTGTCAATTTACGGATATAATACGTAACTGGCACCAGAAATAAATTATAGGAATTTTACTCAAGGTACACGCCAGCAGCGTACGTTAATATATTATAATACGTGCATATTTTTTATTGGTGTCGATTGGTTTAAACAGTAGGTAGGTATACCCAGGTGTCTTATTAATTTCAGTATGGTGACAATACACATACACTCGTGGATCGGTCTCAGTATAAAGGAATACTTTTCCCTGGATATAAAGAAGTAGAAGAAGATGATCCACTTTATAAGTTATTGTAAGTATTAATGATTTTTTTTAAAGCTTTAAGTTGGAAAATTCTTTATAATATAGGCCCACAACTTCGTCCGCGTGAAATTAGGTTTTTAAAAATTCCGTTGGAACTCTTTCCGAGATAAAAAGTAACCGTCCGTAAATCCGTCCCTGGGATGCAATAACTAAGTATCTGTGCCTACCTATATATTATATTAAACATTAAACAGATAGGCAGTAAAAATATATGTAACTTAAATACATTCAAGGGAAGAGTGGGGTTATTCCCGTTGAGTCACACCCCCGTGAGTAACACTATGACTCAACGGGAATTTTTTGGAAATGTTATTCAAGCGCGCTCCTAGGCCTCATCATTGCTTTCTCAGGCATGATTGTTGTCAAGCACAAGCCTATCTCACAGTAAAAAAAGACACCTAAGACTACCTAAATATTAATAAGTAGGTATGGACATGGATTTCATAATGTTAATAAGTAACTTACGAATATTGTTTGCAGGCCAGCTACAAATTTGAGTTTCATAGACCATGTGGAAGGCAACATGGAAGATGGTACCCTCGAAGACTCTGTGTCCTGGTACGAGAATAATCTCAACATGCATAGGTAGGTAACTTAAAAACTATTTGACTAACAAACAAGCTTGGCTTAGCTTGGTTAGGAGAATAAAATTCAATGGATTAATTTTACTATATAATTTTGACAGATTCTGGTGTGTGGACTATAGTCACGATTTGGTACCATATTCCTGCATCAATTCAGCTTCTGTTATCAACCAGACAGAAACTGTTCTTGTAAGTATTATTTATTAAAACTTGGCTTTGACACGCTAGCCGTGTGTCTTGATTGATTACTCGTTAGTAAAAATAATAAAACATATAATATATCATAAATTATGTAGCGCTAAGACAAAGCCAACTAAAACCCAGTCGGCAGTCCCCATCATTAGATAGGTACACTTTCTTTGCTTCGGGAAAAAGGAGCCAAGTATGCGAAATTATTAGAATAATTTAACATGCCTCAATGCCAAACCACCCACTCACTTCAATAATTATTACCTAATTTAACATTTAAATTATTCATGGAAAATATTCGATTTAAATTGTTTTTTGTATTTCAGTTATCCCTGAACGAAGCGGCAAAAGGCATTCGTCCCACAAGCAAAGCATCAGAATTTGTCAAAGCTCTGGGAACGTCGGGGATCGAGCACGTCGCCCTTTACACCGACGACATTGTTTCTACAGTAAGTTTAATAAACATTCATGATATACAGGGTGTAACCAGAACGCTGGCAAAAACGAAGACAGGTGCAAGTACTGATGATTACTGATATGGTACCAAAAAAAACGGCATAAAATATATAAAAGAAATCCTATATTTTGTAAAAGGTCACGATATATCTTCTAAATATATGAAAGAAAAAGGTGACTGACTGACTGACTGATCTATCAAAGCACAGCTCAAACTACTGGACGGATCGGGCTGAAATTTGGCATACAGATAACTATTATGACGTAGGCATCCGCTAAGAAAGGGTTTTTGAAAATTCAACCCCTAAGGGGGTGAAATAGGGGTTTGAAATTTGTGTAGTCCACGCGGACAAAGTCGCGAGCATACGCTAGTAAATAGTAATAATGAACACTTTCATTCTATAGATGCGAAGCCTCAAGACCCGAGGAGCAGACGTCATAACATGGCCGTCAACCTACTACGACCTGATAAAGGAAAAGCTGAAGGACAGCTCAGTTAACGTGGCGGAAACTATCGAGGAGCTGAAAGAGCAGAACATCTTGATCGACTTCGACGAAAGAGGGTACATGCTTCAGGCGTTTACTAAGCACCTGCAAGTACGCCCTACTTTGTTCATCGAGATAATTCAGAGGAGGAATCATAGGGTAAATACATAATACCTATAACTGGTTTCTTGCGACTTCTACTCTCCGCCTCAGGAAAGTCCAAAAGTCATTTGTGGGAATGGGTAGGTACTATAACTTTTTATAGAAAAATTTCGCAATCTGTTTTGGACTTGCCTTTATACAAGTTAAAAAAATCTATTAAAACTTAAAAGTATGCTCCTGAAAAAAGCATATTACACAATCGAAGATTATGTAAATGATAAAAGAGCGTGGATTTGACCTGCAGCTGGTTCCAGCAATCTTAGTTCAGTGGACTTTGGACGTTCGAATCTTGAACCTCCGAAGAAGGAGGTCAAAGTCTAAACCATTAGGTTTCATCACCACTTTTTGAACTAAGCGATATGTATGATGTAATTATACTTAGAAAATAGACATGGTTGATCTTTATGGTTCCCTCTCTATTTCAGGGTTTCGGTGCCATGAACTACAAATGGGTATTTGAAGCGATAGAGCGTCTAGAGATTACGAAAAAGGATAAATGAAAAGTTGACGATATTTAGAATACTTACCTAAGCAAAGAATATACTAAGAACTTAGCGCGTAAAAATCTATAAAATGTATAACTAATATGGTGTAGATTTGTTATTAGAATAAATTATATAGTTACCCAGTGTTTTGTGTAATACCTCAAATAATGTATCTGTTTAGTAAATAATGTATTATGTGTTCCATTTAAGTTATATTTGAAATAAAATATATAAATTATATTGTCCTTTTAGTTTTTACCTGTCCCTAAGTCTTATAGACTGATGCCACTAAATAATAATTAATTAGGTAGAACCATACTTACCGGCTTCCATTCTCGTTTCAGTCCTGAAATTTTAAAAATTATTACTAAGTGAATAATTGACATTGCAAAACATTGTGCAACATTTAACATAATATTTAATAGTAGGTAACTAGGTACTTATATCTATGTAGTTATCTACTATAAAACAAAAATATTCGATAAATATGCTGGGTAGGTATACGTGAATAAAATACCAAGGTGTTTTCAACAGACGTTATTGTAACGTGGGGTAGAGACGCTTTGACGTAATCAGTACCTATACTTACGTACACGCAAACTTAAGTATTCATAACTACAACATTTTTAGAAAATATATAAGTAGGTAAGTTGAAAATATTATAATCTAAATAATATAAAAGGAAAAGGGGACTGACTGATTCATCCATGAACGCACAGCTCAAACTACTGGACGGATCGAGCTGAAATTTGGCATGCAGATAGCTATTATGACGTAGGCATCCGCTAAGAAAGGGTTTTTGAAAATTCAACCCCTAAGGGGGTGAAATAGCAGTTTGAAATTTGTGTAGTCCACGCGGACGAAGTCGCGAGCATAAGCTAGTCTACTTGTATAAGTTTGTTTTGAAAGTGAAAAGTAAAAATCCAACTTTAGTCTAATAAAGCGAATGATGATAAGCGCGTCATTAACACTTTTCTCCCAAAATTGTTTATTAATAATTGTGTTTTGTTTGTGCACTGCGCGGCGATTTGTTTATATTAGAAAATCAGTGTCGCCACGCCACCCCGTCTCTGTCCAACAGCAGACCGACTGGTTTGCCTCGTTCAGCCCCTGCTTTCATTAGCATATTGTTTACCACTTTATACTTATCTCCACTGCGCAGTGGTGCAATATCGTAAATACCATGACAAAATAATGACGCGGAAAAACAATATGTTGACAAACAAAATTTCTGACCCAGTGGTGAGCGGTGTGATCTTATGAATGGATGATCTTATGAATGGAAGGTCCCGGGTTAGATTCCCGGTAGGGGTAAAATTTCTAAATTCTGATCTGCCTACTGATTCGCTAACTCAGTGTCATTTGACAGTTATTTTTAATCCATTGAAGGCGTGATTGAAGGTTTTCTATGAAAAATATTTGAATATCAGTCAATGAACCGAATTATTATGCATTACTTCCGGAAATAAGATGACCATTTACCCCGCCTAGCCCATACTATCTATCCAGACTTAGGTACAAACTTTACCTCTTTATAATATTAGCTGGACTGCCAAACAGATAGTAAGTAGGTAGGTATGTATAATTTTTAAAACCCCTTTTAGTCTTAACAATTTAATTACCTACCTAAGTATCTTTATATTTTGTTTACAAGTGGTGACTGTTGCCACAGTATGCAAAGGAGGCTCGATCGCAACCGGTCCAACACACCACTCTGACTACGTCTGACTATCATAATAATGTAAGGCTGTGTTCATATTGGAATTCATTCCAGTCGACATGAATCTAGTGTCTCGACTCTCGGGCCAGCGAGTAGGGGACAATGTGCCGAATAGGTAGTACTTATATACCTATCACGGTGCTTTCACTTCGAACAAAACTATGAACTGATATAGTTCGTACATTAACCGATAAGGGGCGCTAATAATATTTGTAGTACCTAGTACCTAGTTAATACCGAAGATTTTTTATGCTGGCATCCCTTTTCTCTAAGTCTTAATCATCTCAATTCTCAATAGTATAGTCTCTTATAGTCGTTACACGTTTTAATTCACGCAGCTGTGTCATTAATAAAAGACAGAATAATATCTATTAATACGTACACATTTGACTTTAAACATTTATATTTCAAAATTATTAAATTCTCTGATAAATAAAGGCATTACCATTTTTAAAAATTACCTAATATGCAATTTTAATTTAAAGCATGTTAACTTATCACGTTTCGTTTCACAAGTGGTCATTGTCAAATGACACGTCTTGTCAGTTGTCACTTGATTTAAAAAATAAAAACAAAAATCATTCGTTATTCGCGGTGGTTATTCGTTAGTTGTTTGTTGAAGAAGTTAGTATGTTTTTGTTTATGTTTATTTTTAATTTTATGCGAGAAGCTTTATAGACACCGACGGACCCGTTTTCTATTGTTGACCCACGCTACGCTATATCTCCTTTGGATTTACATTTCGATTTGGTTACCTACTTTCGACGATGCCGCTCGATAGAAAATGCTGTGTACCTAACTGCGGTAAAACACGTAAGTAAAATATTTTTCACGACTTTCACGATTACAATTTCATGTTTTTTTATTAATTACTAGCTTATGCTCGCGACATCGTCCGCGTGGACTACACAAATTTCAAACCCCTATTTCACCCCCTTAGGGGTGAATTTTCAAAAATCTTTTCTTAGCGGATGCCTATTGTACGTCATAATAGCTAGCATGCCAAATTTCAGATCGATCCGTCCAGTACCTAGTTTGAGCTGTGCGTTGATAGATCAGTCAGTCAGTCTGTCACCTTTTACTTTTACTAAGAAAGGATTTTTGAAAATTCAACCCCTAAGGGGGTGAAATAGGGGTTTGAAATTAGTTTAGTCCACGCAGACGAAGACGTGAGCATAAGCTAGTATAGGTATAAAATAGTCAATAGTGGAAAATGGCATTGTTTGTTACAGGATTGGATGGAACAATATTACATCGTTTTCCTAATTTTGAAAAAGACCCTGACCGATTTCGTACTTGGCTCTATGCAATTGGTGGAGATATATTAGCACTGGACAACAAGATCATTAATAAATATGGAAGAGTATGTCATCATCATTTTCAAGCTCGATTTCATACTACTAGCAATAGACTATGTGCCAATGCTACACCAACCCTGAATCTACCAGGTCACTATATTTTTGTAATTATTTACTGTTCTTCTCTTCTTCTTCTTATACTTTGGGGCTATGCAGGTTCTTGAATACCTTGTATCACTGTGACCCTCTTCGATCTATTGTGTTTGCCTCCACTTCACATTTCCTTGTCAAATCCAGTGGCTGGCAGATACAGCAGCACTTTTTCCAATGTGTTTCCCTAGGTGGGTGCTACGTTTGTGCATTAAAGCAAGGCAGTAGTAGATAATGTGCAACAGAGTCTCGACTCTTGATAGACTCTTGGCACAGTCTGCAGATGTCAAAGCCCTGGAATTTAAGTTTGTACATATGCTTGTTTAGGCCTAGCTAGCTAAAGCTAGCACTAGAATGCACAGATTACTCCTACTCAGAACCTACCTTCTTGTTGAAGGATTTGACCAGCGCTTTTGAGTGGTTTAACCCTGGCAACTTTCTCCAGCAGTTGAGTGTACTGTTCCTTCAAATAAACTTTGTTTCTAAAATACAACATTTGTGATATGATAGATGTTTCTATTGTGTAATATAATGTGTTTAAAAAAATTAAATAACATTGTGATTTTTGGTAGTAACCAATATGTTCACTATTATCATAGGTACTTTGTTACAGGATTCTTAAATACACGTAGGGAGCCCCTACAAGTTAGCAACCAAAGAGTATATAAACACTACGTAACTGTTGGCAACATCAATGTTGAAATCGTAAGTCAGTCGGACAAAGCTAAAGACTAATATAATCCCTAATATAATCCTACTCTATGGATAGTATGTATTCTGTGGTAATGTGGGTAAGAATCGGTTGGCCCCTCTGAATGCCCCAACGCGCACCGCCCTGCGGTGAGTCTCTGAGCGTCGCTAGAGTGCGCTTATATTCATTAGGAATAAGTTAATATGACTGAGTATACTCAGTATTAACTTTGATATGCCCTTGATAAAATGCATGCAGTCGATAAAAAATGAAACTTATTTTTAAATACAAATATTAAAAATTGCAGAACCTGCAGGATTTGAATCTTCATCTTTGTATAGTGTCCGGACTCCAGAAAGATTGTCAATGCCGAAATTTCTGTTATTTTCTCCTAATATGTTAGCTATTTCTGGCTTTATTATTTTTTGATTTGAAAATAAGAGAGTAGATTTGTTGTCCAGTTACCAAAAGTTTTTACCATCCTGAAGGATATATTCATAATTCATATAATATATTCTCCGGTCAGTTAAATATTTTATACAAAACTATAGAAAAACGAGTAGGCATAGATTACAATTTTAAAGTAGTTCTTTCTTCTTTGCTCTGGGCTGGTTTCCGCACTTAAACGTTTCCGTCTGTTGTGCGTGTTAAGTAGTTATAATAATATCTAAAATATAGTTGTTGAAAATAAATTTAAGACTGAATTGTCTTAATACGATTTTCACTTATGTGAACGGGTCTTTACACGGACTTGTTTTTAATAAAATACATAAATATTAGACAATATAAATACCAGATTCCCTACCTGATTACACGCCTTTCTAGAATTATTCCACGCCAGTTCTCATATTGAGAAGGACGCAATTTTCCTTATTAGGTACCTTTTTTTATTAGTTCGTGAGAAGTAAAAGTGATTTTAATACGAGATAGCATATCCAGTACAATAAATACTCATTATACGTTTCTCGCATTATGGTAAGTAGGTGCACATTATTTTAAGACCTAACTAGTATTTACTTAATATATTTTTATTGAATTCCAAAATTTGTTTATTAGGCTCTTTCAAATTCTAAAATTAAAATAAAGGTGTGCCTCTGGAAGCCTCAATAGTTGAGCGGTTTAGGAGGTGTACTGGAATTCGAAAGAATGCAGGTTTATAACATTTTATCTATCCACCCCTTTTACATCAAGGTCCGTCCTACTACACACATTAGACATCTATCAATCCTCTTTTTCCCCTCCAACAAAGAAGGGAAAGTTAAAAATTAGTCAAATTAAATGTGACTGGTTTATCTATTTAATCAATATAATTTTTATCGAGAAGAAACCTGCATGAGAGTTGAGACATCTGAGAGTACTCCATATTGTTGTCAAAAGTCCGCCGATCCGCAACTTGGCCAGCGTGGTGGAATATGACCTAAACCGTTCTCGTTCTGATAGAAGACTTGTACTCAATAGTGGGCCGGCGATGGATTTATCATGACGTATATTATTTAGATAGTTGTTTTATTTCAGACTAGCTACACAGACAAGGGACGGAAACCTGAAGCCGGGAAGTTTCTAGCGTTTGATCACCTTACTTTCTGGGTTTCCAATGCTAAACAAGTAAGAATCAGTAACGTATACTTATCAAATTATCACCCTAATAGCTATGATTATCACGCAGCACGCTTACCATTCACCCATTTAAGATCACTTTGCCCTAGACGTTTTGTTAGAAGTTCCCCAACTATCGTGAACTGTGGTTAGGAACACTTTTGTCCCCAACTTCCTCAATTGGAATGATCAAGATTACATAATAATTATGTAGATATTTATCACCCTAATAGCTATGATTACCATACTCACCATTTAACCAATGGGTTACACTTATGATCACCTTTACCCTAGTAGTTAGGATCACGCTTACCCCTATGATGTAATAATTATCACAATATTATCCCTAATTGGTGTGATCAAGATTACTCTACGTATTTGAATATTTATGATTATACTTAGCACATGGATGTTATTTCAGGCAGCCAGTTACTACATAACGCGGTTCGGTTTTCAACCCTTGGCATATCAAGGTCTAGAAACTGGATCCAGAAAAATTGCATCCCATGCTGTTAGAATGAATAAGGTAACTAAAAAAAGATTTTCCCGCAGAAATTACTCTAGATATTTTTATGATAAAAGTTAAGAAAAATTGAAAAATATTTGTCGTTTACGCCTTGTGACTTCATTAATCGATTGCTATAGCTACGCATTGTTATAGCGTGATGTTAATTATTAATTATGTTATAAATAAATAAAAATCATAATTTTAATTTTTCATTTAAATAATGAATTCTCTCTAATAATCCATACTAATATTATAAATGCGAAAGTGTGTCTGTCTGTCTGCTAGCCTTTCACGGCCCAACCGTTCAACCGATTTTGACGAAATTTGGTACAGAGATAGCTTGCATCCCGGTGAAGGACATAGGCTACTTTTTATGCCGGAAAATCAAAGAGTTCCCATGGGATTTTTAAAAACCTCAATCCACGCAGACGAAGTCGCGGGTATCATCTAGTTCTATATAAATAAATAAAATTTTATTTCAAGCATCAAATATATCGCTTTGTATTTACAGATAATCTTTGTATTCCAAGCCCAATATGAGCCAGAGGAATCGGAGTTCGTGAACGAAGTGGCCTACCACGGGGATTTCGTGAAGGACGTCGCCTTCCAAGTGGAGAACTTGGATTATATCCTGGAGTATGCGAGAAAGCAGGGTGCCGTGGTTGTGAGAGACTTATGGGAAGAGAGGGACGAATGTGGTGTTGTTAGGATGGCTACACTGAAAACGGTAAGGGCGACTCATTGGATACTTACCTTCATGTACAAAAAGCTATAAAGACAAATGTAATTGAATTTCGAATGTTTTTTGAAAGCATATTTGTGATTGGTTGGATGGTTAACGCCCACTGAAATTTTTGTCTATATCATTTGTATGGGATTACGTAACAGAGAGCGCTGTATAAGTCCCGAAAACCGCTAATGCGCGTGGCCGCCATTTTAGTGACGTCAGCACTAGACTGAAGTTTCGAGCTGATGGTATATTATTTCGGCTGACGTCAAAATGACGTCATTCCGATGTTAATGAGACATGGTTCCAGCGCAATAGCAATTTGCGGGACTTATACCAACTTCTTTCCGCGCCAATATCCGCGGCTATGGAGGCTCAACCTGATTTGTAGCGCCATCACGCGCTTATAAATTATCATATTTTATAATGAAGGAATAATTGAAATTTAATGGCAGGTATTTGTTAATGGCAGATATTTTATTTACCTATTTGTCTTACAGTACGGCGACAACACTCACACTCTTGTAGATCGGTCGAAATACAGCGGATCATTTCTACCGGGGTGGCAGATGTTAGATGCTGATCCGATACACAAATTCCTGTAAGCATGATCCGATTATTCGATATCCGATTATTTTATCCGTAAAAATACTTAGGTACAGGACGCGGCAGAAAATAATGTACATCGACCTTTAGAAGGAGATAGCGGATTTGTAGACGTCACATAGTGACAGAGAGACGTCTACAAAGCCGAAGTGTCATTCTAAAGGCCGATGTACATTCTTTTCTGTGGTAAGATGATATTATTAATGCAAAAAGATTGTATGTTTGTATGTATGTAGGTACCGTATACCTACCTAAAAACTAGCATAGGTCTCTACGTAAGTAGGTACGTTTCTGTAGTCATGTTTTCTTCTCACACTAATCACCGGCGCTGATAGGTCATATACTATGCATTCCTGAATAACACTGACAGATCGGCGCTGACTATAATTACTAGGCGCAGGATCGCCAGTGCCGACGATTAGGCTCGGTTTCCACCTAAGCGGTGAGGATATATGTTACGTATTATTTGTCAGATATGATTTAAAAAAATCACGTCATCTAAAATAAGAATCGGATTGGTAGACTGAACACATCAGCTCTCAGCTCTCCGGTCATAGTGTAAAAAACCAACCGGAGTTATGATGCTCTGCTGTGATAGATGACCGTCTTTGTTGATTAGCTTCAGATTAGGTATAGGTAGGTAGTTACGTGTTGTATTTGTTAAAAACTTAAAATTCGTAATATCTTTAAACAATCATACCTTTTCCAGGCCAAAAGTGGAGATCAATTTCATAGACCACGTGGTAGGAAACCAGCCAGATAATGGCATGGAAGCAGCGGCGTCATGGTATGAACGCTGCCTACAATTCCATAGGTAAGAGAATTTTTCATACCTAAAATACTTTATACTTAATACACTACCACTCTTCTAGTTCGATGGAAAAAACCACATATCTATTATCTAATGAGCTGAAAACATACATCGTTTTCAGTGAAAACCTAATTGGGTCCGTTGTTTTTCACACAAGCCAATATGCAACAGGTCGTGCTTGCAATCGGGGTGGGAACGTCCCGCACAGCCCCCGCACTAACCCGGTGCAGGCGAGCGCGGGTGACGTGCGGGTGTGTGCGTCCCTCTGCTTCATACCCCAATAGCCATCTCGGCCTGTCGCGTACTATACTTACCCTATATTAGTAAAAACATAATAGATTTATACTGGGAGATAACAGAAATGGGCTAAGATGACGTAAGATGTGTTGGATGCCTTCCATTATATTTTCAACTGCATTTATCATCCAGTCAAATTAGTCATTTCAATTTGGTACAATAATTTGCATAGAGGTGAAAACTGGTACAGGTTATTATCAAAATACCAAAAGTCCCCACTGATCCTACTTATGCTAAAAAAATTATTCAAAGTCAAAGATCAAAAGCAACTATTTTTTGGGTCACCTGATGTTAAGTGATTACCACCACCCATGAACCTTTACAGCACCAGAGGAACCACCAATGCGTTGCTGGCCTTTCAGGAACTTGTTGGTCCGCCCCTTGAAAAACCCCATGTTGTAATCTAATGGGAACACCGCTGAAGGGATATGATTCCACAGTTTGCATGTGCGTGGAAAAAGGATCTGACACAACGGGTGGTTGAAGTGCACCAGACACCCAGGTGGTGAGGGTGGAATTGTTTGCGGTGGCGTGCGGTGCGTTTGTAGAAAAAGGAGGGTGGAATGAGATCAAACAACTCTACAGAGCACTCCCCATTATAGAGGCGATAGAATATGTTATATCAATAAAACCATAATGAAAAGTTGAAAATGAATTGGGTATTTGACTACATCAAAAATAATTTTTTTCTCAGTGCTTACTAAAAAGAGGGTCTTCCAAAATACGTAAAATCCAAGTCCTTTGTTAGTTTTAAGTATGATAACCATATTAAATAATTAAACTAAAAAAGTACGTCATTATGATGTAGTATTTCAAAGCATATCGCATACTAAGTGCGCGTTTTGACGTTTGATAATAAGTAACTGATTTGACTAGTTGTCAAATACCATATTATTTTCTTAGATTCTGGTCAGTGGACGACAAACAAGTGTGCACGGAGTACTCGGCCCTCCGCTCCATAGTGATGGCGAATTGGGAGGAGACCGTCAAGGTGCCCATCAACGAGCCAGCCGTGGGCAAGAAGAAGAGTCAGATACAGGAGTATGTGGAGTACCATGGCGGAGCGGGGGTTCAGCACATCGCTATCAACACTGAGGACATTATTACTGCTGTAAGTTTTTGCGGGCGATGGAGAGAGCTATGCTTTCTCTACATGATCAAATCAGAAATGAAGAGATCCGTAGGAGAACTAGAGTAACCGGTATAGCTCAACGGGTTGCGAAGCTGAAGTGGCAATGGGCAGGGCATAGGGGAAAGCAGGTAGGATTCGTACACTTTTTACTCTAGGTCATGTAAAAACAAAACTAATAAATATTTCAAAATAATTTCAACACTGCTGGATTACCTAGTTATCTGGCTTTAATTATAGTGTAGTTCAGTGTTGAGGCAAAGTAAGATGACAAAGCTACGACGAATTTCCCAAAAAATGGAAATCTTACGAAAGCACCCCACACGCGAGGTAGCTTCGTACATCGACTAGGGTACATTCGTACATAGTGGGGAGCTTTCGTACACAGGAATTAAAAAGGCTATTTTATATGAAATTAAACATTTATTGATATCAAAATTAACACAGAATCAACCTTAAATATAGTAATAATTAACAATATGGTGTTTACAAACAATTTATTACAATTTAAGTCATTCATTAATCAACATTCTAATTTACCGTTATAGTAACTCGCGTTTCATCTCTTTAGCCTTCTGTTTTCTCTCTTGTTCTCCTTTTTTCATCTTTTTTGCTCTTTCCTTTTCTATCAGTCTATTTTTATCGGGATTATATGTTATATCCTTAATTTTTTCTAATACTTTTCCTTTCTTTGTGTCTTTTTAGGTGCATTCTCATTCACTTTAGGCTAAGGTAAAAGGTTGCATAATTTCTGGCGTCATCATCCCACAGTTGATGTAGTTGGTGATGGAGGTGGCAATCTTGATGATAGATCTTGTTGAGTAAGAGATATTTCTTTGGGAGTTGAATTGGGATAGCGCCTATGTCAAAAATAAACGATTTCTTAGTAATTATTATTAAACAGAGGGTCTTCCAAATTTCCATTGTAAGTTTTAACCATTCAAAACTGATTCTAAAGTTGTTGATTTAAATATAAAGAGTAGATACGTCAAATGTTTATGACGTCATATCTATGTATATCTTTTATACAAGCTGCCATAGGTACTAAGCCAGCGTTTTGACGTTTGATAAGAAGTTGCTAATTTGACTTATAGCGCAGCTCACGACAGGCATGAAACTTCGAAGAAAGAAAACATCGAGGTTTCACCCACACTGGCAGGCGTCAAATGTCGCCTATATTTGACGCTCGGTAGGCTATGAAACTACTAGGTATTTTTGATTTAACGACACCCCTAGCCTAATATTTAGCAGATGTCGATTTCAGGATCAAACCGAAAGTTTCTTCACTCTAGTTCTACTCTGCTAGTCTAGGCACCACCACTATTTGTTGCATGTTATCATCTGGGAGTGGTTTAGAATTGGAATCCCATAACCCAGTTAGTGCAAAAACGATCTGAACTCACGCGGGGTGCATTCGTAAAGTACGAATCCACCCCACTCCTAACTGCACGAAGGTACCCCAATCAAAAAAATCAAACAATAAATTTAAAATAAAAATAACGGTGAAGGTTATCCCAAAATTAATGTTTACCCATGAATCTAAGGCACTTATCCAAAGACTATTATATGTTACTTTAACAATTTGAGCCAAGCTTATTACGAATTAATGTCGTCAAAGATGAGTCGAAAAATTATTTTCGCGGTGTGAAAACACGTTATGACTTATTCTAAAAAAACGGACTGTTTTACAGCCACTGCACTTAGCTGTGAGCCTATGAATATGAGCGGGCCTCAAATATACAAAAACACAAACGCGTCACCATGTAGCATAGTGTAGATATGACTGTTGTACGAATGCTCCCTCTGTACGAATCCTACCTGCTTTCCCCTATAGTTCGTACAACCGATAGACTTTGGGGTCCCAAGATGCTGGAATGGCTACATCATCACTTACCACAAGATGAGATTGCTGATGAGATCAAGGGCTAACTTGTATCCATAAGTTAAGTTTCCATAAGTCAAAAGTTCCTATAAATTCCATTTTTTCCGTCCAGATTGACAACCTCCGAGCCCGCGGCGTAGAATTCCTTACTATACCGTCAAAATACTACAAGATCATCAGAGAGAAGCTCCAACACAGTAAAGTGCGAGTCGCCGAGAGCATAGACACGCTGGAGCGGCTCAACATCTTGATAGACTATGACGACGATGGATATCTACTGCAGATATTCACTAAGAACACTCAGGATCGACCTACGCTGTTCTTGGAAGTTATTCAGAGAAGAAACCATAATGTAAGTAGCAGCTTAGTGATATTTCTTGTTCTCAGAGCCCATGAAGGAAGCCTGAGCTTTGAGGATTTGCTCGATAAATCCAAATGTTTGCTTTGAGGAAGCGCTTGGTAAAAGCTTCGTTGGCTTTGAAGAAGTGCTTGGGTAAAGCTTAGTTTGCTTTAAGAAGGTTCTTGATAAAAGCTGAAAAGTTTCACCTTTTTAATGAAAGGTGAAGGTGCCTTTTATCAAGCACCTCCTCAAAGCAAACTTTCAGTATTTATCAAGCACCTCCTCAAAGCAACTTTCAGTATTTATCAAGCAACTGTTCAAATCAAACTTTCAGTATTTATCAAGCACCTCCTCAAGCAACTTTCAGTATTTATCAAGCACCTCCTCAAAGCAACTTTCAGTATTTATCAAGCATTTATTCTAAGCAAACTTTCAGTATTTATCAAGCACACACACAAGTTTATACTTTATAAGAAAACATAACCAACTCCATAAAACTAAAAATTTGCTTTGAGAACGTACTTTGAGCAATTATGTAGTTTTTTCCTTCTTGTTATTAATTTTACTTTATCATATTTTAATACTTACATATATTTTGATGTGCATATGTAATTTTATTTGAACATTTAATCTTTTCAGGGTTTTGGAGCCGGCAACTTCAAGACACTATTCGAGTCCATCGAATTAGAACAAGACAGACGGGGGAACCTTTAAAATCGTATTTTATTATACAGTAATTTTTAAAGAATATAAATAAATATCTACCTATCTTAATAATAGGAAAGCGAAAGTGTGTTCATTTGGATGCCCCTGCGATAACCCGGTGCGGGCGAGCACGGGTATGCGGGGCATCCACCCGCCTCATACCCCGATTGCCATCTCGAGCTGTCGCGGACTATACTTCTTGCATTTCACGAAGGCGAGTGGCTCATGCTTGTGTTTAAGACGTATCGGTATAAGCAGTGGCGTGCAGTTCATAGAGGCATGAATGCACTGCTTACCCCAGTTGTAATTTAGCTCAATGCATATTTTCATTATGAATAGAATAGAATAGAATAGAATGTTTTTTTATTCATGTAAACTTTTTAAAAGTGCTTATGAATAGTCAGGTAGTTTTAATTTACCACTGGTTCGGAATGCCGTTCCTACCGAGAAGAACCAGCAAGAAACTCGGCGGTTGCTCTTTTTAATTTTTCAATTTACAATGTTATTATACCGTACCATACAAGCCATTGCAGCCCCGTGCATTGCTGGAGCGAGTCAAATCCAAGCTTTTTTATCGTTTACATAGTCTGCGACTGTATAATATTATGCTTTTTTTAGGAGCATACTTTTAACACATTTTTTAAACTTGTGTAAAGGCAAAGTCTAAAATTGCTTGTGGAATTTTATTATAAAATATTACACTCAATCCCACAAATGACTTTCGCACCTTCCAGAGGCGGAGCGCAGGAGTGACCTGCCAGTAAACAGGTTCTTACCTAACTATTGCCTACCCTGGTATCAAACCCTGTGCACGCCACTGGGTATAAGTAAGATACAGGAAATGTGTGCGTTCGCGAGCGCTTGCTTGCTACACACGCAACGCAAGTGTATATTATGACGTAACCACAAGTGAAGTTTACTCGCCTTCGTGAATTGCAAGAACTGTATAGACTTAGTTGAATAAATGAAAAAAACCATAATAGAGTACATTGTTTTATTGGATTAACGCAAGTCAACGTCATTAATACATCGTCATGTAACCATTGATTAGATCTTGAAAACGAGAGAATTACCTACATATTTACAAAACCTACTAAGTATTTATTATTATTATTATGCAATTTGGTATAATATATCGAGAGCAGAGTTAAATTAACTGTACAATGCATACATTTTGAAATCTCACTCACAATTTTAGCTCTGTCAACTGTCGTGTCAAAAGTACGATTTTAGTCCTTATTTTACCGTATTTTTGACATGACAGTTGACATATTATTGAGCAAATATGGCGAGTGAGTTCTCATTTTGTACGGACTGTGGTAAAGGTGATCGCATACTTGTTCGTACCGCAGAAGCAGCACGAAATAATTTCGAATTCATTTGAATTAATTGTAACATGCAGTTCCGCACATAACGCGCACCATCGTGTCACTGAGACGGCTCGTGAGATAGCGGCTCGATTGCGAATTGTCTGCATCAATGTCTTAGTCCTTATAAAGGATTGATGTGGACAAAAAATATTTTGACAGTTCATTTACACTATCGATAAAAAATTTTGTATGAATTTTTTTGACGCGTTTTGAAGTTGGATGTCATTCAAGGACCTCGACAAACGTTACGTCAAAGGAGGTTAACATTGATACAACTTGAGAGGTGTGTTGCGGGAGGGTGACAACACGTAAAAATAAAGGCTCTGAACGTCGCCGACACTCTCCTACAACTCGCACTCTACCCTATGACCCGTCACAGTCAAGCGGTACATCAATATTTGTGTTTACTCGCACTTGAAGGAAACTTTCAATACATACAAACCACACACATCAAAACTGGTAGGATTTGAACCTAATAAAAATTGAATGGTCGTGTTCGAGACGAGAATTGATACTATATAATTTATACACACTGCCAGTCATGCTTTCTTATTAGAACTTGACGGACACACTGGCGTGTGTCTTTATATTTTTCCGGAAGCAGAGATAATATTTTTTTAAGTCTATTCTCGATATCTACCAAATTCATATTTGGTGTACTCTAGTACAATATAAAACAAGATGTAAAAACTAGTGCGCGACAGTTATAATTGACAAGCCGATGGAATTTTTAAAATATAAAAAAAACAACTATTTAAATAGTATATAAATTAATATACAATTTAATTTTAACGTTTTATTAAGACCTTCGATAAAATAATTACAATTTTGCAATTACAAAAATAATGAAAAAGTTTTCTATACCTCCCTTTTTTACATAAAAAATGCACAACCTTTAAAGGTGAACGCTCATTTAAAAACGATCTTTTGTCGATTATATACAAAAGTTTTCAGGTAATATTTCAAATAAGCTATTACAAGTTGCAATAATAATACAAACTTGCGAATTCATATTATTTTTATTTCGTATGGATATTTGATACACTTAGTACTTCTAAAAGGTGTGAAAAATTCTATAATAAAATATCTATAAGGATTTTTCTATATAATTATTAATTTTTCCCTAGGTATATTGTTATAATATTTGCGGAACCGTTAAGTGAGCGTACACCTTTGAGACATACAAAATACACTTTTTGAATATTAATTTGGTATTTAAAATGCAATCATTCCCATCGATAAATATATATAAATTAAATATAACATGGTCTGAACGTAAAAATTATATAGACAGCACCAAAATATTTCAATCACAAAACGAATATAAATATTACATTATTTACTAATAATTAATTATATTAACGTGCAAAAAATGCATAAATACAACACAAATATTTTATCTAAAAAATCACTTATTTATTTTTATTTATAATGTGTCTTTCTTAGTTTGGGACATTTGAAAATAATTTCAATTCTGTTTTCTAATATTACGAGTAAGTTTCGTTGAAATGGAAGCATTATTATTAAGTAAGTAGTATTTTTTGAATCCCAAAATTAAGAAATTCGTCTTGAAATACTTGAAAATTGTCTCTAATTTGTGTAAACTAACAACCAATTTATAATGACTCTCTGGGACAGGTATTTTCTTTAAAAAAAATAATCATAAATCTACAACCAAAACTAACAATAATTAATTGTTATTTGTTAAAATCTATCTTACAATAATCATAAATGCACGCACGCACATAAATTCTTTTTTTAAATAAACTGATGAATAATATAAATAAATTGATTAAAAATAGATTTTAAATTTGTAGTTCATAATAATTATTACACACTTCAATATAACTTTCGAGCCAGTGGAATGATTTGTGAAGAGTTTTCATAGCAGATCAAAATTTACATACAAACTAGACATTGGTAAAGGCTTCCCCATCCTTGAGAATAATATTATACATATCATAATAAACTCAACAAAACATCCAACCGCTCAAAAAACAGTGCGTGTAACCTTCGCATTGGTGAAGTATAAAACGTGCGGAATTTTATTTTTGAGAACGAGTCTGTAAAAGGCTTATCATATCATGTAGTAAGTAAAAAATAGAGCTTTTAATCTATGGCACCAACTACTTGGTACTAAACACCTTAATAAAAGGTGGCTGTCTCCAAATAGCTGTTCTGTTTGGCGACCATTTTAAATAAAGTTAATTTTAAATACAGAAGTAATTTGTACAGTACTGCGTCTGAAAAAAGGTCCGAGTTACTATCAAGTCCTGTCAAAGAAATTATTTTGAAAACAAACAATTTCTACTACCCATCCCAGAGCGATCTGTAAAGCTGATCGTAAAATCTTACATGACGTACCGCATGCGCCGCATTATTCCGTACCATTCTGGGCTTAGTTATAACATTAGTTTCGCATTTGAATATATAGTGCTTACATTTTGATATCTCACTCCTCATTTTAGCTCTATGTGTCAGCTGTCATGTCAAAAGTACGGTTCACCCTTAAATAATTAAGCTAAAATGGCGAGTTAAATCTCAAAATGTGTGCATTATACATGTAGTCGGGTAAAAATAATTCATACTTTGAACTACTGATAATCAGTTTATTATTTTTCATGTATCGAAATTGTAGTTATATAGTAGTAATAAATTAAGTTACATTGGAAATGCTTATCTCTGAACAGAGATGTTTTCCAGCTTCCCATTCAAGGTTGTGAGTAAGGCGTATTATGGAATAGGTCTTTTTAGTGGTCTGAAGTGAAACTTCACGATGTGGGATTCTGTACCGCCGCTCTATTGGTTCGTTAGTTAATCTTTGCTTCCAGCACTGTAGAGTAACAAATATGGCGAGTGCGTTCTCAAAATTTATGCATCATTCATTACCATCCAGAATACTTTTTATTTGACGGCATCTTATTGAACTACGTAATAAAAATGCGGCACGTACGGTGCGCTTTGATAGATGTGCGACCAGGTTTAGGCTGAAATCTATAGAGCGTTATACTTTGATGAAAGTCAAAGTAAGCTCTATAGATTTGAGCTTAGTGTATTGCCAGCCTATAATAACTATGATAATGTCTACGTCTAAGTAGTACTACTACCTTTAGGATCCGGCTCCTCCTTGGTGTCGGATCCTTCTTTGGAGTCAGGGTCCTCAACGTCTCCTGGCTCCACAATCTCAAAGTCGCGGTCTGTGGACGACCGCTGACTGTTGTCTGACTCTGATTCCGAGAGTTTGTCCGTGCTCGGGACTTGCTCTGGCGTGTCATCTCTGAAACAATCCACAATATTTCAAATGCGAAAATGTGTGTCTATCTGTCTGTTACCTTTTCACGGTTCATCCGACTCTAACCAATTTTGATACAGACAATTTTGATACACGTAGTTTACATCCCAAAAGTACATTTTTAGGGTTCTGTACCTCAAAAGGGAAAAACTGAACCCTTATAGGATTACTTTGTTGTCTGTCTGTCTGTCTGTCAATCTGTCTGTCAAGAGACCTACAGGGCAAGACCACAATATAAGTTCCTATTTTTTGTTCATTGCTTTGGAGAATCGGTATAATAGCAAAGTTATTATTTCGTGCGAGTGTTTAGCAACACACGAGACAAAGGCACGAGGACGCAAAGAATTTTGCAGCCGTGTGAAACACAAAAATACCCTATTAGAGCGCATGTTATATGAACCCACTTACTTAGCATCTTCCTGAGATGTCGTGCGTTCTTCCGTAGTGTTCGCCTCTACGCTAGTCTCTTGCTCCGGCTCCGCTTGCACGAGGGGAGTCTTTTCGTCCTCGTCGTCGGAATGTTTGTCTTTCTTGCGTTTTTTCTTGCTTTTTGATGCCTTGTCGCTGTCGGAGCCCGGACCGCGGTATTCGTACTATAAAGAAAAGAAAAACATTAACGGGCTTGAGCGGAAATTTTCTTTAACCATGACAGATATGAGGCGGGGCGCCTTCACCCCGACTGCCATCTCGACCTGTCGCGTACTATAGGTGGTTTTTTTTGGTGTTAGCTGAATAGCTGATTGAAAAAGGACACCGGATGGATTCGAAACTAGTCGGGCTAACTTCGACTAAACACGTGAGTATAGCCGGGTGTAAGATATGTATAATATGGAAATCACTCACGATAGTTTAGTTTAGGTCTTCAAGGCGGGTACCAAGTGTCCAACGTATATTCCACCTTTAAAGCTCCATGGAGTAGCTCTCAATAGAGTTTACAAATTCAAATACCTTGGGCACTTGCTAACTGAGAACCTTGGAGATGATGACGATATGGAAAGGGAACGCAGGGCATTGTCAATCCGAGCGAATATGGTGGCCCGCAGGTTTGCCCGATGTACAGATGCTGTGAAAGTCACGCTGTTCAAAGCATACTGTACATCCTTATACTCGGCAAGCTTGTGGTTTCAGTACACGCAAAGGGCTTACAATGCGCTGCGAGTCCAATATAATAATGCGTTCAGGATTTTGTTGCGGCAACCTCGGTTCTGTAGTGCATCAGCTATGTTTGCTGAGGTGCGGACAGATGGCTTCGATGCCATCTGGCGCAAGAAAACAGCATCACTATTGTCCAGAGTCCGAGGAAGCAGCAACGGGATCCTGCGCATGATAGCGGACAAAATGGATAGTCCTCTGATGGGGAAACTCGTGCAGAGGACTAAATCCCTTTTAGTTATTAAGTACTAACATAGTGATTAAGTATTTTGTTACTAACTCCTTAGTGTTTAAGTATTAACATAGTTATTAAGTATTTATTGTTACTAACACATAATGGATCAATTGTTGTCCGATTTAATAAATAAATTGAAATTAAACGCTAAAATAGCTGGAATCACGGTCATAGCACCAGGGCTATTTACAGTAGGTACTTAATATTTCAAATAAAATAAAATTTTACTGTTTTTTAGTGTATATTAAGATTTTTGGCCATCATGTGACCATCTTGCTCTTGATTTAATAATAGACGTTATTTTTACACAGCGCTATATCAGCCTACCTTATACAAAGGCCAGAACGAGGCAAAGAAGCCGACGTCCTCTGTCAAGTTGGGCAACAGCCACAGATGGTGTCGCGACAGAGTCAGCATCCACAGCAGACAGAACACCACCACTCGCAGCACGGCCAGCGCTATATCAGCCTACCTTATACAAAGGCCAGAACGAGGCAAAGAAGCCGACGTCCTCTGTCAAGTTGGGCAACAACCACAGATGGTGTCGCGACAGAGTCAGCATCCACAGCAGACAGAACACCACCACTCGCAGCACGGCCAGCGCTATATCAGCCTACCTTATACAAAGGCCAGAACGAGGCAAAGAAGCCGACGTCCTCTGTCAAGTTGGGCAACAGCCACAGATGGTGTCGCGACAGAGTCAGCATCCACAGCAGACAGAACACCACCACTCGCAGCACGGCCAGCGCTATTATTAGCACTAAGAAAGCAGCAGCCGCGATACTCAGGTAGTATACCCCTTTTCTGTAATAAAATAACAAAAACCAAGAAATAAAATAGCGAAAAAACAGGCCAAATTCGAAACAGATTCGCGCACTGAGGGTTCCGTACTACAATCGTATTTTATCGACATTTTGCGCGATAAATCAAAAACTATTTTGCATAAAAATAAATGAAAATCTGTTTAGAATTTATTTGTTTGAATTTAGAGCCTTTTCATATGATGGTAAAGTTGAAAATGCTAATTATTTGTTCAAAACACTTTTTAAATTTTTTTTGTGATGTGACCACAAATTCACGGTTTTCAGCTTTATCCCCTAATGTCTGCTATAAGACTTACCTACCTGCCAAATTTCATGATTCTAGGTCAACGGAAAGTACCCTGTAAGTTTCTTGACAGACAAAGAGACAACAAAGTGATCCTATAAGGGTTCCGTTTTTCCTTTTGAGGTATGGAACCCTACAAATGGGATTAGGAATAAAAATCGGTTAGATCTGTCACATTTTTAGTTTAGTATGTAGATTTATGCAATTAAATATAACTTGTTTTAAAGGTGAAGGAAAACATCACGACGAAACCTGCATGCCAGCGAGTTCTCAATAATGTGTAATTCTCCATAAAGTAATTCTCCATAAGAGCCTCAATAGCTCAACCGGTATAGGAGTGGACTGAAAACCGAAAGGTCGACGGTTCAAACCCCGCCTGTTGCACTATTGTCGTACTTACTCCTAGCACAAGCTTGACGCTTAATTGGAGAGAAAAGGGGAATATTAGTCATTTAAAAAATGGCTAATATTCTTTTAAAAAAAAAAAATGTTCTCTAAAGTGTATGTCTAAATCTGCCAATTTGAACTAGGCCATCGAGGTGGACTACGGCCTAAACCCGCAGAATAAGTAGGGTTTAGGCCTTAGTCCACCACCACTAGATTAGATAATAATAATAATATTTTTTTTGCATAATTGTCAGTATAAAAAAGATGTTACATAAATGATTAAATAGGTCACAATCTGCCATACAATGGCGTGCAATATTAAAATATAGTACACTAGATGATGCCCGCGACTTCGTCCGCGTGGATTTAGGTTTTTAAAAATCCCGTGGGAACTCTTTGATTTTCCGGGATAAAAAATAGCCTATGTCCTTCCCCGGGATGCAAGCTATCGCTGTACCAAACTTCGTCAAAATCGGTTGAACGGATAGGCCGTGAAAGGCTAGCAGACAGACAGATAGACGGACAGACAGACACACTTTCGCATTTATAATATTAGTATGGATTATAATTTGAGTAATCTTTGTACAGAAAATAGATTAGATAGCCAGTGATGGATTGATCATGATGATGATGATACTAACCTTACAGTAGCCGGCCAAAGGGGGAACATACATACGCCAATGGTGCCAAACACCACCAATGCGCCACACAGCCAATAGTACCAAGGGATGGGGTCGTATATCCACACATACGCGTCCAGACTGTCCAAGAACAGCTGCTCCATGTGCATCTCTAGCCGGATCTTGCGTTTCTTTTTCTCTTTATCTTTGTCCTTATCTTTATCTTTGCTATCTTTTGTATCCTGTAAATCAAAAACTATTATGCATAACTATTATGTATTCCCTTCATATGAAACGCCACTTGGTATAGTTAGTTATCTTACATTGAAAATTGAAAATTTATTCATGAACACATTTTGATTTTTTTTGTGACGTTTTCGAATTTATTCCTTTACTTGTGCTATAAGACCTACCTATGTACCTGGCAAATTTCATGATTCTAGGTCAACGGGAAGTACCAAGTAGATGTGTGAAGTCTAACAATCTGCACATGGCCAGCGTGGTAGACTATGGCCAAAACCCTTCTCACTCTGAGAGGAGACCCGTGCTCTGTAGTGAGCCGGCGATGGGATGATCATGATAGTATCACTACCTTGCTTTCACAAGCACTTGCCTTGCCTTCGTCTTTCTCATCTCCACTCTTGCCAGATTTATCTGAATCCTTCTTCTTTGATTTTCCTTTTAACTCTTGCTCAGTAACTGGAACCTGAAATCAAATCCATATATCATTGTTTTGGTCCATTATCATTCTAACTATGGGCCTGATAAGAAAGCTCAGAGTCACTCAGCGGGCGATGGAGAATGGGCAGGGCACATAGTTCGTAAAACCGATAGACGTTGGGGTCTCAAGGTGCTGGAATGGCGACCTCGCACCGGAAGACGCAGCGTTGGAAGAACCACCATTAGGTGGACGGACGACATCAGACGAGTCGCAGGGAGCCGCTGGATTCAGGCGGCATAAGACCGTGGCGTGTGGAAGTCGCTACAAGAGACTTGTGTCCAAATGTGGACGTCTATCGATTGATGATGATGATGATGACACTCGCGACTTCGTCCGCGTGGATTTAGGTTTTCAAAAATCCTGTGAGAAAACTTTGGTTATCCAGAATAAAAGTTTCTTATGTCACTCTCTATACTCATACAAAAAATCACGTCGATTCGTTGCTCCGTTGCGACGTGATTGAAGGATAAAGCAATAAACTAACAAACCTACAAACAAACATACTTTCGCATTTATAATATGGGTAGTGATTAATTTTATTATATAGATACTAGATAGATACTAGCTTATGCTCGCGACTTCGTCCGCGTGAACTATACTAATTTCAAACCCCTATTTCACTCCCTTAGGGGTTGAATTTTCAAAAATCCTTTCTTAGCGGATCGTCTTAGCGTCATAATAGCTATCTGCATGCCAAATTTCAGCCCGATCCCGTAGTTTGTGCGTTGATAGTTCAGTTCGTCAGTCAGTAATGTTTTCCTTTTATATATTTAGATTATTTGGCATACCTTCTTAGCCCTATGAAATAGTTTGTGCAGCAGCATTCGATGCAGATAGTCCGTGACTTCATGTCGCGTCGTGAATATTGGGTTCTTGCCCGTCGCCCATTTTGACGTTAGAAGCGCGTCCACTGCTTTTGTACCTGGGCAATACAGAAAAAATTGAAAATACACCTTTTTTTATTCAGATAAAAGTTAACCCTTGTCTGCAACCTCACCTGGTGGTAAGTGATGATGCCGTCTAAGATGGAAGCGAGATAACCTGGAAGGGGTACCTATAGCAGTTTTTATTAAACCCATGCCCCTTTGGTGTCTACACGGCATCGTACTGGGACGTTAAATCGCTTGGCGGCACGGCTTTACCACTAGACCAGACTAAAAATTTAAAAATGTAAACCCCCAGGTTTTTGAACCCGGGACCTCCCACTAATAAGACCACAGTGCTTACCACTGCGCCAGGGAGGCCGTCAAATCAAACCAAATACACTTTCTGCGATTTATAGTTTACCAAGTTCACTTTGAATTCACACACCTTTGAGATAACACTATGAGGAACTCTCAGGTATGGTTTTCAATAGGTGTCTTAAGTTTATAATGACATCAATTTTCTTTATAAAATTCTTAGTATCTTAGACTTGCCTCTACACAAGTTTAAAAAATCTATTAAAAGTATGCTCCTAAAAAAAGCATATTGTACAGTCGAAGACTATGTAAAATGTAAATGATAAGAAAGCTTGGATTTGACGCGTTCCAGCAATGCATGGGGCTGCAATTGCTTGTACAGTATGGTATAATAATATTGTAAATAATTGATCACTTGAAAAGAGCAACCGCCGTGTTTCTTGCTGGTTCTTCTCGGTAGGAACGGCATTCCGAACCAGTGGTAAATTAAACTAGTTGACGATTCAAAAGCACTTGTAAAAGTTAACTTGAATAAATAGGTATATATTTATAGTTAATCTAAGGTAAGTTGACCTAATTTTAAGTTATCAGTTATCACCAAGTAATATGATGTTTGTAAACGTTACAATAATAGAAATGTTTTATATTCTCGATTACAGAGTTGATTCAGAGCTAACGCGTATCTGATAGAATTTTACACGCTTTTATGTAATACCTAGAAAGATTAATATTTTACTGTGTAAGTTTCTTAATAAAACATTTCAAAAATTAAGAGCTCGTTTAGACGTGTAAATAAATTAAGCCCTCGGCAACCTGGGCGGTCTACTTGGCTTCTGGAGTGAGCTTGGATGGCTGGAGTGAAGACTTCGGCGGGGAGGGGTGATGCACGCACAACAGACGGAAACGTTTAAGTGCGGAAACCAGCCCAGAATGAAGAAGAAGAAGAAGACGTGTAATTTTACACGTTTATTTAATGTTCGGTAGTTAAATAAAACAAATAAATAGACAAGGAACCCTTATAGTCGCGTCTAGTCTAAATATATAAAAGGAATATGGAACTACTGAAATGTTTAGAAGTAAAGTTCTGTCGCTCAGTGCCCGCCCATACAATTGTTTTAATTTTAAATATAGTATATTTTATCGTCATTTATGATTTAGCATAGTCGTAAACACTAGAACACAAATATAAACAATGGAACACGAGGAAGCTCGTCATAAAACACAACTGCAGTCTCAGTTTCATAGTTTGGTTCTATCTTTAACGGTAGGTATCTATTATGGGATGAGCGTTAACGACTGACAAAGGAATCGTTATTCGTTATGTTGCCTACTAAAAATACCTACCTAATATTTTTTTTTACAGTTAAAAAATACATTAGGTAATTACACCTAATAAAAAATTGGTCAAGCGCGAGTCGGACTCGCACACGCAGGGTTCTTTATCCTAATAATATTATAAATGTGAAAGTGTGGATGTTTGTTACTCAATCACGCAGAAACTACTGGACGGATTTGGTTGGGAATGGAGATGGATTATACCCTGGATTAACACATAGGCTACTTTTTATCCCGGAAAATCAAAGAGTTCCCGCGGAATTTTGAAAAATGTAAATCCACGCGGACGAAGTCGCGGGCATCAGCTAGTTCTTAATAATTCTTATTAGGTACATTTATTTAATAAGCGCGTCAATGGTATTCATCATGATTGATGCATTGCATATAGGTTCAATATGCCACACATCATCTGAATGCTCCTCTAAAGAAGTCCCTATCTTGACTACGAATATCAGTGTAAATCTGCAAAAGGTTCCCTCAGGCGCCGTCCTATTGTCATCGCTCGTGCGATGATACGTGCGTCCGACGAAAATGATCGCGCGTCCGTGCGTTCAAACAAGCTGTTCTACTGAATGTCCTATTGATGATCGCGCGATCATGCGTTCATATTGTATTTCATTACGTTATAAATTAATGTTATAATTTTAATATGTGCTAATTCGCTGCTTCAGCATTTCAAATTTATATAAAGCAAACAACTAGCGAGGCAGCGAGTCAGTCCACATTTCCACATTAAGTAGTTAACATTGAAACTACTGTATTCGCGTGAAGTAAAGTACCGTGTGTGTGAATTCCCAAATTGAATTCGGTGGAAATTTCTTGTGGTTTTTTTTTTAAAAAGACTGTCGAAGCGGACCTCCTAACAGCACGATAAAATCACATCGCATCATGATAATAGGACGGGGCCTCAGAAATACATGTACTAAGTACTTACCTGTGAAATACTCTACATGGTGGTTAAGGAACTTGGTTTTCTTGGTGGGCACGTTGGCCTTCAGCCATTTCGCGACCGCGTACTCCTCGCTGGTCGGCTTCTCTGACTCGGGGAGTTCCCCGAATTCCTGCAAACAAAAGTAAATCATCAGCGTCCAATTTGAAATACTGTCAAAACAATTTGAAACGACATCATTTATCTTAATATATAAAAGGAAAAGGTGACTGACTGACTGACTGCTCTATCAACGCATAGCTCAAACTACTGGACGGATCGGGCTGAAATTTGGCATGCATATAGCTATTACGACGTAGGCATCCGCTAAGAAAGGATTTTTGAAAGTTCAACCCCTAAGGGGGTGAAATAGGGGTTTGAAATTTTTGTAGTCAAAGCGGACGAAGTCGCGAGCATAAGTTAGTAATGACAGCTACAATGTCACGATCGCAATCACCTCTGATTGGTTGGCGCTCGGTCATTATTGGCTACAATGCATTGTTGCAACAAGAATCGCACAAATTCAGCCAATTGATTGAACCATTGAGATTGTAATAATGATTGATGCAGGTTTTACGAAATCGACCTACTGTTTTACAACTAGCGGTTTTTGCGATCTTCCTTCCTATTCCGTTTTCCGATTTCCTTCACCATTAAAGCAAGTGTTAGGTCCTACTTAATTGCTTAAAGCGCACATAACTCCGAAAAGTTAGAGGCCCGGGATCGAACCCCCGATCTCCCGAGTAGGAAGCAGACGTCTGAACCACTAGGCTATCACGGTTTATTTACATCTGTGCACGCGATTAACATATAAAGCTAAACGGTTCATCTTGATTACATACATGGCCCTGGCATTGTATACTTGACCGCTGCACGCTAAATGGAATACATTAACAACTTCAACTGATCCGTTATGTAACTAATTGCAATGTTAGAGATCACTATCTGGAGCCTGAACAGTGGTTGCCTTAACCTTGCACCAATACAACATTAATAAAACAATGGTAATAATAAAAATATCATGATAAACAGTTCATAGCTAGTGAATATCACTGCGATCGCAATTATGAATGTGAAAGTGTTTGTGTGTTTAATCCAGGATTAGTCCCTTAACTACGCTGCAACGGAACAATGGCTCGACGTAATTTTCTGCTTGGAAATTGGACATATTTAGTTAAAGAACTGGGGACTGACATAGGCCACTTTTTATCCCAGTAAATTAATATTCTCATATTTTTTTAATAACTTAAATCCACATGGGCAAATTCGCAGGCATCATCTAGTTATGCATAACTTTGAAAACATTATTCAATGACCTTATTAATTACTAGCTGATGCCGCGACTTCATCCGCGTGGATTTACATTTTTCGAAATCCCACGGGAACTGTTTGATTTTCCGTGATAAAGGTAGCCTATGTGTTAATCCGGGGTATCATTTATCTCCATTCCAAATTTTATCCAAATCCATTCAGCAGTTTTTGCGTGATTAAGTAACAAACATCCAAACATCCAAACATCTAAACATCCAACAGCCACACTTTCACATTTATAATATTATTAGGATTAGGATATATAGGATAGGAAAGATAATAATTACCTACATAAAGAATTAGAAACAAGAATCATTTTTGGGCTTCCCCAATAAGAAATTAGATAATTGCATCACACACAAAACATTTAGATAGGTACCTATGTGCCCGTGTGTGTCTAGATGTGAAACCATGTGCAAAATATAACATAAAATATAAGGGAACTTTATAAAACTTTGTGTAATTATACTAAAATTAATAATAATTTTGCCATATATAAAGAAAATTTATTGTCTAAAAACCATGATAAAAACAAACATGACAAATAAAATTCGTAACTATTTAAATACATGGTTGAACAATACTGAATCACAAAAAATATTTTTTTTACTTACAAAATCTCTCATTTTCGTATAATCAACTAAACATAAAATAAAGCCACGTCCACACGCACGCTGTCGCGACAATTCTCGATTGTGACTAACAGCAAACTCTAACTGTGAAGCTATCGGTGAAAGTGGGCCATTCTATATGTTTTACATGCATATATATACTCTGTGAGCATGATTTGTAGTGGCATTGAATAACTTTGCTATGGTTTACATATTATTGGATATTTGTAAATAAATTTATGTTTATGCTAATTTGAAATAACGAACAAATGGACAGTTGGAGGTGGTGTATATAATAAACCTAAATCTAAATATATAAAAGGAAAAGGTTTGTCTGACTGACCGACTGATCTATCAACGCACAAATTACCTGATTCAACTAATAAAAAGGTACCAGACAAACACACTTTCGCATTTATAACAGTAGTTTGGATAGTTTTGTTTTGGTTCTTTTAAAATTCACAGTAAGTTTTCAATAACCTGTCTTTCTGCATATTGTAGTCAATTTAAATTCAATGTTGATAAAATTAAAATAAATGTACATGTAGATGTATCGTGTTACACAATTTGTTTTACCAACCTTGATTATCATTATTTGTTAAAACCCTTGTGCCAGTATATTCAAAGTCCATGAAAATATGCGTTACGAAATTCAGCAGGACAGAACGTCTGACATTTAGTGATAGGATCCTATCCAAATGGGAGACCCAGACTACTGCCACTAAAAAGTTGCATTAGTTCAGTTAACTGGACTAACAACCAAACTACTGCCACTAGAGGGAATATTTATGGGTGTTTTAGTACTACTGCTATTTTGCGAGTCTTTTTACAGGTATAGATAGGACTAGTGCATAAAAACCGGCAAGTTAATATAGACTGTAGTTTATTCGGTTGTACACGATCTCTGAACAAAACTAAAGTGACAGATCTATGTATTACTATCCCTTACCCAAAAATTCCTGCCGAAAGGGATTGCGATAGATTTAGGCCTGTTAATTTAGTATTGTTTAGAGATTAGACATTGTACACATCTCTAAACTAAAATGGCAGGTCAAATATATTTCCATCCTTTTAATAATGCTCCTTGTGGGAAAAGATATCATTGAACTTACACCTGTCTTTCGCTAAGTTTAGATTGTGTACAATTAGCTATAAATCTCAATGTTAGAGAGCTAACAGTAGGCATAGCATTTCCCAAAGAAGAATTAGAAGTGCTACAGAATCAGGTATTATACTAATTTATACAACATTCAACAGTGCTGACATATCAATTCATTATAATATCACACAAAATGAAATTGGTATTGTGTAGAAAAATGTGTGCAGCCTAGAAAAAAATAGCAAACCTTTTTTCGCTGTAAATAAATTAGAAAAATAAATTAATTACACAGTTGGCAAAGATCAAACAAAGAACAGCCGGAAGATTTGCGGTTTATTTATACAATTGTTCAAAATACCATAAGGATTTGTACCTACTACACATTATTGCTGCGCATCATGTCGATTAAATTTATACCTATTTTACGTTGCGTTTCTTTCATTTCATTTTTATTATCGATGAACTCGAAAGAATTCAAATATATTGAGGTTCTTTATGTTTTCAATACTAAAGTGCGTCATTGGCGAAATAAACATGACACAAATAGCTCGCACAACCTCAAGCGAACGTTACATACATTTTACCGAAAACATCAACATTATAAAAATAACTCACTGAAAAAGGGGACTTCCTAATACCATTTTACTTTACGAAATACAAGCAAAACAATACCGTAAGGAGATGTAATTAAAAACAGGGCTTATTAACTAGCGTAAATGAAGAGTTATTGAATATTTGCGTACCTCTTTTCGTTTTTTAGCCTTCCTTTTGTCTGCCATCCTATTAAAAATTTGTCAACGTAGCGATTCTTGTTGTTTGCTGAAATCTCGAGAATTTCTTCGTGTTTCTTTCAGATTTTTAAATGACGCATTGTTTTTACAATATTGCCAGATTCGAAAATTAATAATAAATCACAGAGTAAAAATGTTAAGGTTCCCAACTTTCAATAACTCAGCTAAGATTGGAACGTGTAGAAACTCTATAAAACTTTTCGACTTGACGTTCAACTAATCGGACAAGACCTGTCAGTTTGTCTATGGTTTCGCTGTCAATCTTAACTCTGTGTCAACTGTCAACATGACATGTTATGGCTTGTCAAACTCAAAAAAAGAGTCAAGGATCAATCAATCGAAATTAAAAATATTATATTTTATAATCACGAAACGTAATCATTCACTTGATTATGGAGTATAGGAAGTGTCGTGCAGTGGTGTAGCAATTATTTAAATTAATATCGCTTAATTACTCGATGAATTTTTGATGTATTTGTATATGCGAACTGCGATTTCATTGCTCCAGACTCCAGAGTCCAGTCATTTGGTCTCCGCGTTCCAACTTGCAACTTATTGATAATCATTTATAGTTATTATTGATGTTGGAGAATCTTTATAAGTATTACATACCTCGGGACTCTCACAACTTTACACGTGAATGTGAACTGTGCCTGCAAAGGTCAGTGATAGTTAAGTTTACGTAACGAATCAAGTGTCTGCATTGAAGTACTTTTACTGCATACATCATAACGCAGGATGGCTGAAGTGAAGTTGAATGGACATCACAACGAAGGTAATTTATAATACCTACTTACTATTTATATCTAATGAAAATCTAAATGCACGCGTCTTCGCGTGGATTTGGTTTGATTTTCAGGGATAAAAAGTAGCCTATGTTATTCTCCAGGTCCGTAACTATAACCATGCAAAAATGACGTTGATCCCTTGCAGCGTGATTGAAGGACAAACCAATAAATAAACAACAGGCTTCTGCATTTATAATGTTTAGTTAATAAGATAAATACATTACAACATATTTGTTGATCATTATTTAGAATGATTAGTTTAGCACTTTTGCCTAAAAGTTTAAAACTGTTTTTAAAGCTCATAGTTAACTTTAGGTTTTTACTAACCATTCCCAAAATAATTTTTGTCCATGACTGGCTTACTTAACTATGTTCAAAATATGTTGGAGCTAATTTTAAGTGGGTACTTAATACTTAATTCTAATAGAAAGTAGTCTGTACTTGCAGTATTTAACTGTAGTTTAAAGATTAGTACTTAGTAGATACTAGGGATATTCTCTAAAATACATAAACTAATGCACATTGTATAGGTAAGGTACCTACGTAATTTAATCATTTGAATTTTTGAAGTAAATTCTAATGTTACTAACAAAATCCACTGTATGCAAATTAATGTTAAAAGGTTAAGTATTTGGTTTTAAAACAGAAAACCGGTCAAATGGGTAGAGTTACATGTACAGTCTCTATGTAAGGTATAACTCTCTACTTCGGCATCCGCTGATATATTCGCCATATTATCTGATGGCTTAGCTATATCTGACGGCATAGCCATTTTCTACAGTTTGTTGCATGTACTTAAAAATACTGTAGTAATAGCCTAGGGATTAAGATTTTGGCCTCTTAGGATTCAATCCCAGACATGAGACATGCACCTCAACTTTTGGAGTTATGTGCAATTTAAGTAATTACTTAAATACCACAAAACAATGTGAGGAAACCTGAGAATTCTTCATAATGATCTCAAAGGTATGAGAAATCTGTCTTAGAATGTAGAGGTAAAGGTCTTTCATATGATACCCTACTTGGTATAGTAAACTTACTTTGAATGTTGAAAATACTAATTATTTGTTCATGACCACATTTTTTTTGTGATGTAACCACAAATTCATCCCCTTACATGTGCTATAAGACCTACTTACCTGCCAAATTTCATGATTCTAGGTCAATGGGAAGTACCCTGTATATGTTTCTTGACAGATACGACAGACAGACAACGAAGTGATCAACTGATGATGAGAGTTCCTTTTTCCTTTTGAGGTAAGGAACCCTAAAAATTAACTAAGTAACTAAAAGAAGCTGCAAAAACTGCAATGGAGTAATATAAAAATGGTGTACCTGTATGAATATATTCCTCCTTATTTACTTAATCAATTATTGAGTAAGTACTAATACATGAATGGAATTTGTTTATTCGATCAAGGCTCATTTAAAATTCAGGTCAATACCACCAATACTGCATAATTAGGTATAATTACTTACCTTAGTTATTGTTAACTAAAACTGCATCAATACCTTATTTAATTTGAAAATTTTTCATGTAAAAACTTACTTATTTAATAACTAGCTGATTCTCCCGACTTTTTTATAATATAAAAATCATAGGGAAATATTTTTCAAAAATTGCACTGCAAGGGAGCAACAGATTTGACATGGCTGTCAAAACCATGTCAACCCATTGCCGGCTCACTACAGAGCTGGGGTCTCCTCTCAGAGTGAGAAGGGTTTTGGTCATAGTCTACCATGCTGGCCATGTGCGGATTGGTAGACTTTACACACCTTTGAGAACATTATGGAGATCTCTCAGGCATGCAAGTTTCCTCACGATAGTTTCTTTCACTGTTAAAGCAAGTGATATTTAATTAATTAAAACACATATATTATAATCCGAAAAGTTAGAGGTGCATGCCGGGATCGAATGTCCGACCTCCGATTAGAATGTAGATGTCCTAACCACGGCTATCACCACCGCTTATATTAATAAATTATTTTTTATTTATAATTTATTTGCCTTTTTACTTCATAAATACTGCAGTAGGAAAATCACATTAAATGCAGGAGCGATGCGTTACTAGTGATAACTCATCTCTAGATTTGAAATTTTACCTGGAATAGCTGAGGGTAATGACAGGCTACTTTTTATCCCGAAAAATTCCTACGGGATTTATATCGAACCTAAATCCATGTGGAATCGCAGGCATCATCTAGTTACCTAAAGCTAGGTCACAACATTGACCCTAGACTTGAGTTATCTAATTTCTACTTAGATAAGCAAGAATATGAGTTTCACAGAGAAACATGCGATGTCTCAGCGTGCTGAGTACATGCGCATAATGCAAGCTATAAATTATACCCAATCGACCTTTGTTGTGGTACATCGACCGCTAATAAAATGGTACAGTAGGTACGCGGCCAAAAGTAATTAATGTAGGTACCTACATCAGCCTTTAGAATGACATTTACGTTTTGTCGGTCTCAACGACAAGGACATCGCTCTACAAATCTGCTATCTCCTTCTAAAGGTCGATGTACATTACTTTCGGCCGCGTACTGTACCTACTTGTAGTCCGCGACAGGTTGAGAAGGCAATCGGGGTGTGACGCGGGGGGACACCCCGCACACCCGCGCTCGCCCGCACTGGGTTAGCGCGGTTGCCATCTAGGCCTGTCGCGTACTTTTACATATATGTTTTTACTGCTTTTGTACTTGAACGCTCGACGCGACAATTTGACTGACGAACTGATGAGCGGCAGCACAGAGAGACGCGGACAGAATAATTCTGATGCTCTGAGAGTCGGTTGCATCGGACACGCCAAACGAAACCGAATCACGTCAGAAGCTGGCATTTGTGCGATGCGTGATCACGATCAGCTTAATTTAATAAGCACTTGAAGCTATATATAATAAAAATTTGATCTTGTGGTAAAAAATGTTTTTATGTTATTTAGATGAAAAAACTTGTATTGACGTAATCTATTTATTAAGCCTAAAATAACGTCGAAACGCCCACTAGGTCACCGAATTGATTTGTACTATGAGATATAACGAATATCTGAGATATAACGATTCAAAAAGTTATAAAAGTTGTTATCGTCATAATATGCATGCACACGTTTCCACGCCACCTATGTACCAGGTAGTGTACTTAGCGCGTTTTTTTAACTTTTTGAATCGTTATATCTCAGAAACGGTGGCTCGTAAGAAAAAAGTATTGATACATTTTTTATAGATAATTTTATGATCTACAATTTTTGTCTAAGGTACTTTTATGATAAAACTTACCGTTTTGCTGAAAATCGCGAAAAACTCATTTTTTTGACCTTTGACCTTGAATAAAATTTTTTCCTTACAGGGGAATGATGGGGAACTTCTAGACATTGTTTATAATTATGTTTTGAACAATTTCACTGAAATTCAGCTTGTTGGGACTTTATGTAACTTCACTCTCATTTTTTGGTCTAAATTGACCGGACTACAAGTGGACGGTAGGCTTTATAGATCTCTCTAGGCTATACTCACGCAACGCATATATTACGTATGTATCTATTTGCTGAATATAAATTCGCTAAGTGTGCATGACATAGTAGTTTTAGATTATTGTAAAAGATATTTATCTTATCTACCACAGCTCACCTGTTGTAGAGGCAGACTAACCTATCTACTCAATAAATACCTACCACTAATCTGATATCTAACACCTGTGGCCCTACCGCGGTTGTTTGACAGCTACTATGTCACGATCGCAATCATCTCTGATTGGTTAATGCTCGCTCACTATTGGCCACAATGCATTGTTGCAACAAGAATCGCACAAATTCAGCCAATCAGAACAATTGAGATTGTAATAATGATTGATGCAGGTTTTAGACAATCGCCCTACGGGATTCACAGTCAAGATGGCTTCTTTATGGTCCCCCATTTCATATTCAACCTTTATGCAATGTATTAAGGTTGAATATGACGCGTGCCGTCTGAATGGTCACCTAAATAAAACCCTATCTTGACTATGAATTCCAGTGTAAGTCATTTTACTGACAGGTTTTGTTGATTCTGGAACTACTGGATCTTTCGTCCGTCTGTACTAGTAACATACCCTTGAATTTACACATCTCTACATAGTATAAAATAAAGTCGCTTCCCGCGTCTGTATGTATATATCAACGCGTAGGTCTTTTAAACTTCTATCGGATTTTAATGCGGTTTTTACCAATAGATAGAGTGATTCAAGAGGAAGGTTTATAGCTATTGTTTAATTCTCAAAAAATTAGAGATCCCTAGAGAAATTGAAATAATGTGAATTAGGTCGGAAAAAAATCTTCTCATTTGAGAGTTTCCGAGGCAATGACACCTCAATGACACCACATTAGTATCTACATTGCACCCATGCGAAGCCGGGGGTCGCTAGTATATATATATAGGTACATATATATTATAAGTAGTTACCCCCGTATTCAGCCTAGAATACTGAACAGAGTTTTAGCTTTTCGATAAGAATCTTAAAATGTCTTCGAAGATATGGGCTATTTTCCTCATGATGTTTTCTTCCAGAAGTTAAACTAGTCTCCAAGTCGACAGATTCTTATTTTTATATTTTTATATGTCCATTTCAGATCTTCCCGCCGGAGTTCAAGTGGAAGAAATCGAAATACCAGTGCCGTGGGGTCACGTAGCAGCCCGCTGGTGGGGTCTGCGCAACAAGCAACCTCTCATAGCCATCCACGGGTGGCAAGACAACGCTGGGACTTGGGACAACCTCATCCCTCTGCTTCCCGCGAACACTTCCGTCCTTTGCCTAGACCTGCCCGGACATGGATTGTCTTCGCCGTATCCTACAGGGATGATTTATTACATATTCTGGGATGGGATAGTCCTTTTGAGGAGGATAGTGAAGTATTTTAAGTGGCAGAAAATTTCTCTAATGGGACATTCGTTAGGCGGAGCGTTAAGCTTCATGTACGCAGCATCATTCCCCGACGATGTTGACAAAATCATTTGTATTGACATCGCAAGTCCCGCTGTCCGAGTACCTGGACATATGGTGCAAAATACAGGCATGATTATAGATAAGAATCTTGAATACGAAAACTTATCTGAAGATAAGATACCCTGTTACGAATACGACGAAATGATCGATATAGTATGCGATGCGTATAAAGGTTCAGTTTCTAGGGAAAATTGTAAGGTTTTGATGAAAAGAGGTATGGCTCCAACTCCTGCGCATATGAGGAAGAAAGGTTATTATTTCAAACGCGACCCGAGACTGAAAGTTGCTGGTCTCGCGCAGATGTCCATAGAAACTGCTTTAGAATACGCAAGTAAGGTTACGTGTAAAGTGTTGAACATAAGGGCTTTACCTGGTCAGAAATGGGAAAGGCTAGATTACTATTTGGATGTAGTGGAGAAACTAAAAAAGACCGCGACGGTCACTTATGTAGAAGTCGAAGGAACTCATCACGTCCAATTGAACGCTCCGGAAAATATAGTCAATATAATTGAGGACTTTTTAGAGTTGTATTAGTCCAATTGCTTTGAAGGCCGACGCAAACCACAGACTTTGGATCGATACCTTACTCAAATCAGGTTTTGACTGCGGGACGGTGTTTGCTTATGCCACAAACGATTTTTTCTCAGGGATTATTAAAATCCACGTCATTTGTTAGTTTTAAGTTTAATAACCGTTTTAAATTATCGATTAATCTAAAAAACACGTTAAATCATTGTGACGTCACATACCAGTATTTCATAGAAGCTCACATACTAAGCGCGCATTTTGACGTTTGATAAAAAGATACTGATTTGACTAGTTGTCATACACCGGATCACTGTAACAAAAATTGGTTTGTAAAGGGTACGCAGACGGCCGATTGCACATTTATGGTACGTTGTAGTGCTTTTTAAAAATCTCCCTAAGGGAGTGGAGCGGGTAGTAGAGGGCCGCTAATCTTACGTGTGCGGAACGCCATACATTAGTTTTGATGACTTAAACTTTTCTGTAGATTGTAGACCATTGAAAATCTGAATATCGAAATCAAATGTTTAATGACAAGGTGACTGGTTCTGTTTTACACAATCTCTAACATAAAGATCAAATTTTATTTTAGTGCTATCCTTTTCCGCATGGAGCATTATGATAGGGATAGAAATACGTAGTTTAGAGATCGCATACAACAGAATTAGCCACATCGTTAGTTCTTACTGTGTAAGAATGCCTCTGAGCAAATTACTACAAACTATCGACTGATCAAAAGTCTGTAGTCTGCGCGAGACCTAATATTGTGATATTTAATGTGATGTAGAAAGTTAAGAGAGCACAAATTATAGATAGATTAGGAATAGATAAGTTGACGGATCACGCCTTTGAGGCATTTCGATTTTATATATTTTATTTATGCTTTTGAAAAGCGGTAGGTGTAATTTTGTATTGACGGGTTTTGCTTCGCAGGTTTAGCAGCTAGACATAGCAGCTAGAGAGTAAGTTGTGAGTGAGCAAGGAATTCAGAATACGTATAGAAGTGGTAAAGTGTTACCATGCAGATGTGTATAAATCCCGCAAATTGCTATTCCGCTGGAACCATGTCTCATTAACATCGAAATGACGTCATTTTAACGTCAGCTGAAATAAAAATATACCATCAGCTCGAAACTTGAGTCTAGTTCTGACGTCACTAAAATGGCGGCCACGCGCATTAGCAATTTGCGGGACGTATAGCGAAACATCGAGTGCGCGTGATTGTAGAAACAGATTTATTTTTATAGGCGTGTTGTGCACTGCCGCCGCCGCCATGCCAAAGTAAAGGTCCAAACGCATTCGCGCTGCGCGACGCGACGATGTCATCTCGCATATCTTTGAGTATATATGTACATATTATGGAGATTTCGGGCATGCATGTTTCCTCACGATATTTTCGTTCATCATTAAAGCAAGTGATATTTTATTGTTTAAAACGCTATAACTTCTAAAATTTAGAGCATCGTGATTGCGATTGAACCCGAGTATTTTTTTTATGTAAACACTAGATGATGCTCGCGACATCGACCGCCTGGATTTAGGTATTTTTTTAATAACTCTGATTTTCCGGGATAAAAAGTTACCTATGGTACTATATCTATGCAAAAATCACGTTGATCTCTTTCTCCGTATTGCGACGTAATTGAAGAAGAAACAAACACACTTTTGCATTTATAATAATATGGAAAAATAATAATAATTATACTAATATCTATAATAGTACACAAATTCGCATATCATAACCCACAAGCACGCACTCACGCATACTCTCACACGCATTCTCTCTCTCCCACACACAAACACACACATATACACACACTCTCACTCATACACACACACATGCATATATGTTGTGAATCACCTACTAGGTATTTTTACTAGTTAATTGACATTTATTTCATATTATTATTTGTAAAGCTTGCTTAAATTATTTGGTCTCTTCAAACGTACTGTTATAAATTTATAATTAATAAATATTTAAGCAATCTGTTAAACAAAATTGTAATCCTTTGGCCTTATTTTCAGTCTGATATTATGCAAAATTATATTGTCTGTATCGCTGTTGATTACTAATAAACGAATAAAATAAAATAAAATAATGTTACTTAGTACCTAGTATATAAATAATTAGGTTGTGGAAAATTACACTTATAATTTATTGAGTAAAAATATTTTGATTCACTGAATTGATTTTAATTAAGGTATTTAAACATTTATAATAATATTACATACTATGTAAGACTGGGGGCACACGATGCGTTGCGGCGCCGCACCGCAAAGATTTCACCATATCAGCGGGCACACGAGCGGTGCGGCGCCGCAACGTTGTTATGTCGCAGTGGCGCCGTAGCAGCGTTGGACAGTCTGTTAATAAAAACAACTGAGCGGTGCCGCTAGACGTCGCAGCGCATTCACCCCACCCCGCCTCGTCTCGGTGGTTTCAAGTCCGGTGCGGCGCCGGAGCGCATCGTGTGACATGCCACAGATATTTCTATGTAAGACGACGCAGCGACACCGCTCCGGCGCCGCACCGCATCGTGTGGCCCCGCTCTCACTAGGTAGGTTCAGTACGCGGCAGAAAGTAATGTACATCGGCCTTTAGAATGACATTTCGGCTTTGTAGACCGTTGTCTGTCACTCATACCTATATGACATTTTGTCGGTCTCAACGACAGGGACAACGCTCTACAAATCTGCTATCTCCTAAAGGTCGATGTACATTACTTTCGGCCGCGTACTGTAGCCGGTTTTATTACCTACTTACATTTCGAACAAAACTAGGTAGGTACTCAAAATTTCTTTAAATTAGAACTGTATGTTTATTTTTTAGACTCAAGATCACAACATCTTTTTCTTACCATTGTAATAAAAAAAAGATGGACAAACCTAATTTAATTTAGAACTGCAAGCACGTAATAATGCTTGACTCAAGCAAAAATGCTTGACCGTCTCGGAACCTCTAAAGATACCATTTTCTGTTCCATAATTAATTATATACTATTGTAAACAACAAAATTATACGTCCATAATAAAAATTAAAGGAATGCCAAGCATTTCGAAAAATAGATACCTATAGGTAGTAGGTACCAGACGATTGTGTAAGAAAAACGTATTCATCGTTATCGTAATCATCAACAAATTCTGCCCTTTGATTGGTTAATTCGCTGTTTAAATTTTTTCACAGCCAATCAAAAGGCAGAATTTGTTGACGATTACGATAACGATGAAATCGTTATTCTTACACAATTGGGGGGCAGGTGCATACTGCTGGTTTTAATATTCTCTATTCTTTTGTTATTATTGATTTATTTGAACAACTTGTGTAGATCTCAGGAACATAATTCCAGTGTATTTTTTACTGTATAAAACTCCGGTATAGTGACTAAAATATTTATCTTTTGCGCAGAATATATTATAATCTTCAGGTGAATGAGTTGGTTCTTTAAATATAAATTTCAGAGTTATTTTTTTTGGTTTAATTTTTTGAAGCCAATCTTCTTAAGCTACGATCCTTCCTTTGTCGGAGGTCCTAGTTATAGAGAGAACCTAGATTCCTAATCTTAAGTTTTTGAGCTAGCGGTTGAGTTGTGAATGTTGGCTTAAGTCAGTAAGTTGCTACTTTATTTATATTATAGGCAATGCAAAGTCTGTCTCTACCTAAGTACCTACACGGAACTAGCTAAATGTGGCCAAGTCGTGACAGTGCCGCATCAGAGGCACTAACCTAGGGTCACAGATATGTCCAGATTTAGATTTGCAACTAGCGTGGCCCCCTCAGTCCCTCTCGCTCAAGCAGATTTTCTTACTTGTGAAATGTCATTCCTTCTACACTTCACGTTGTTTGTCAAATACTCACGTACAAATACATTTTGACAAACAAAAAAAGTGGCCACGGTGATAAGGACAAAACATAATCATTTTGTCACGTTCTAACAAGAGCTTAAATGCATTTAGCTATCTCGCTCTAACAGTAAGTGTCACAATAGGGCTAATTCTAACAGTCTTTATTCTGAGCCTAGGGTAGTTCCCATTGGTTCTAAGAAACGTGACGTCATCGGAACGGTAAGTATATACGCGACAGGTTGAAATGACAATCGGGGAGGGAACGCACAGCTCCCGCGCTAACCCGGTGCGGGCGAGCGCGGGTGACGTGCGGGTGTCCGGGGCGTCCCCCCGCCTCTTGCCCCTCAACCTATCGCGGACTATAGGTAAAGCATGAATCCACATTTATTCGAAAAAAAAATCAATTTCACAACATAAATATTTATTGGTACTATTATTTAGATCACATACAAATAACACAAAATAAAACTTTTAGTGTTCATCGCAATTCTTCAGACACGATCCCTTCAAACATTTGTCTAAATCTTCGACACGATAAATCTGAAACAAGGACGTAAGTATTATAAATGAAATTACTGTATCATGGTCAAGTTTGCAATACAATGTACGTGTTCTTTTGTTTATCAAATTACGACAGGTCGAGATGCAGTCGGGGTATAAGGCGGGGGGGACGTCCCGCACACCCGCACGTGACTCGCGCTATCCCGCACCGGGTTAGCACGGGGGCTGTGCGGGGCATCCCCACCCCGATTTCCCATCTCGACCTGTTGCGTACTATAGATATCGTAAAACAAAGAAATTCTAGATTTCAGATCAAATTGCCGGCCCATACTGGGCACGGGTGTTCTCTCAGAATAAAAAGGGCTTGAGGCTGTAGTCTACCACGCTGGCCCAGTGCAGATTGAGAGACTTCACACACGTTTGAGAACACTAGAGAACTCTCAGGCATGCAGGTTTCCTCACGACGATTTCCTTCAGAGTTAAAGCAAGTGATATTTAATTGATTAAAAAAAACAGGCCGAATTGAGAACCACCTCCTTTTTGGACGTCGGTTAAAAAGTTAAAACGCATGTTTACTGAAAAGTGAGAGGTGCGTGCGCGGGATCGAGCCCCTGACATCCCGAAAAGATGGCGGACGTCATAACCACTATCTATCGCCGCTGATCTGTATGTGTATGCTCTATTAATATCATCATCATCAACCGATACCACAGCTGGACATAGGTCTCTTTTAGAGACTTCCACACGCCACGGTCTTGCGCCGCCTGAATCCAGCGGCTCCCTGCGACTCTGATGTCGTCCGTCCACCTAGTGGGGGTCTTCCAACGCTGCGTCTTCCGGTGCGAGGTCGCCATTCCAGCACCTTGGGACCCCAACGTCTATCGGTTGTACGAACTATGTGCCCTGCCCATTGCCACTTCAGCTTCGCAACCCGTTGAGCTATGTCGGTTACTCTAGTTCTCCTACGGATCTCCTCATTTCTGATTTGATCACGTAGAGAAACTCCAAGCATAGCTTTCTCCATCATCCGCTGAGTGACTGAGCTTTCTTTTGAGGCCCATAGTTAGCGACCATGTGTCGGATATTTTTATAATTTTTATAGTTTTACCTACACATCAAGAAATTTTTCTTCAAAGCGCTGCATTGTAATATGGGCCTTTGAAAGTAGTTTCGATAACTGCAAAGTGTCGCTACTAGATGGCATAATCAGTCGCTTCGGTACCGAGTGAGCATACGTATCACAAATTTCGTCACTGGCAGTAAGCGGGCTGTAGCTTAGTGGTCAGAGCGTCGGGCGCGATCACAGGAGACGCGGGTTCGATTCCTGCCGGTTCGCAATTTTTGACATGTGTCGGGTGTAAATATATGTATGTACTCACATGTAATGTGTTGTCGTTATGTGTATCACATCGCAAGACGACTTGTTTGCCGATGGCGTTTTGCGCAACGAGTTTGTCGTGAATGAACCGCCATATTGGACTGGCTGATCGGAGGACATTCATATTACCGAACATATAAAAACCTGAAACATGACAGTTTCCATAGAGTTAAAATCCCGTGGGAACTCTGATTTTTCGGGATAATAAGTAGCCTAAGTCCTCCCCCGGGAGGCAAGCTATCCCTTTACCAAATTTCGTCAAAATAATTGAACCGATGGGCCGTGAAAAGCTAGCCGACATACAGACAATTTAATATTAGTATAGATTGTGATGCGAGGACGGTAAGTAGGCTATTAGAAACGAGTTGACGTTTGTAAGCCCGAGCCGCGGACGAGGGTTTACTATCGTAACGAGTTTGTAATAACCTTAACACCTGTGTATCATATGATGTTTTTCAATACAGTTGTAAGAAAACAGGTAAAAAAATTAGGTTTAAAAAAGGAAATACATCTTTTAATGACTTTATAATAAATCGAACCATCAAATAAATTAATTTTCTTTTCTTTCTATAAATCTCTTACCTTCTTTAGCTCTAGACAATGCAACACAGATCCTATTGGGCGCTGAGAGGAACCCAATCTTGCCGTCTCTGTTACTCCTAACCAGAGACAATATCACTATCCTGTTCTCTTCGCCTTGGTAGTTGTCTACAACGGTTATTTTCACTTCTTGTAATAATGGGTATTTTTTGCTTATCTGTAAGCGATCGATTGATTTTTAGCAATTCACAGAAGGAAAATCCATCCATACTAATATTATAAATGCGAAAGTGTGTCTGTCTGACTGTCTCTCTGTGTCTGTCTGTCTGTGTCTGCTAGCATTTTACGGTCCATCCATTCAATCGATTTGGATGAGACTTTGGCACAGAGATAGCTTGCATCCCGGGGAAGGACTTAGGCTACTTTTTATCCCGGAAAATCAAAGAGTTCACATGAGATTTTTAAAAACCTAAATCCACGCTGACCAAGTCGCAGGCATCACCTAGTAGATAATATTATATTTATACAGTATGCGGCCAAAAGTGATGAATATCTATCTTTAGATCGATCGAGAAAGCAGATCTGTAGTGCACCGTCTCGGTCGTTGAGACCGACAAAACGCCATATGGGTATGAGTGACTGAGACAACGCTCTACAAAGATGAAATGTCATTCTAAAGGCTATGTTCATCACTTTCAACCGCGTACTGTACATATTTGTAGCACGTGCCTTATTTTGTTGAAAAATTGTGATCCCCAAAAGGCGAAAGTCGAAAAATAAATTTTTAACATACCCCCTCGAATCGATTACCCACCTCTTTTATGAGACTTGCTTGCCCATTATAAGTGGCTAGAATAGTTATTTCGTTTGAGTCATATTGTTTTCTCCTCAAATAGTTAGCTAGGGAAACACACCATTTCGCTTCTAGAGTGTTCTTGTGACTCCAACTGTCTTCCAAACCCTGAAAATATTTTTACAGATTGCCAAACCTGTCATATGACAGCACACTGGGTTGACAGTATACACCCTATCATATATTATACCAGAGTACTAAGGCAATAGTCCAATGTGTCATATGACATGACAATAGGGTGGCTGTCAGCCCTGTATCATAATATGACACAGGCTTAGGGCAACTGTCCAACTTATCATATATGATGATGCACCTATATTCATTCATATATTTATTAGATTTCATATATTATTATGACAACATGATGACAACACACGGGGTATTCGAACCTATCATATATGACAACACACGGGACTGTCCAACCTGTCATATACAACATTAGTGTAACTGTACAACTTATCACATGACAGCACACTGGGCTGACAGTGCAATCTGTCATAATATATGACAGCACATTAGGGTCACTGTCCAACTTGTTATAATTATGTGTAAAAACTTGTTTAGGTACCTCAGAGTCCTCCAAAACGTCATGGGTACAGAAGTACAGGTTGTCCCTCATTCCCCGCACACTCGGACAGGGCAGCTCACTTGGGTGACTGTCCAACTTGTCATATATGACAGGGACCAGTAACTCTACAAAGTTAGCTCGCATCTAATTTACTTATTTACCTCAGAGTCCTCCAAAACGTCATGGGTACAGAAGTAAAGGTTGTCCCTCATTCCCCGCACACTCGGATAGGACAGCACACTAGGGTGACTGTCCAATTTGTCATATATGACAGGGACCAGTAGCTCTACAAAGTTAGCGCGCATGCGTCGCTGTATGGTGAGGGTCCGGGCGTGAATACCGTTCCTTATCATTCGCTCGAAAAGAGATATTTCTAGGTTATAGTTTTTAGCTAACTCGTAGTGTGCGGCTGTGGGCCTCAATTGTTTGTGGTCACCTGAAAAATATTAGATTGTACAACAAGGGTATAAAACAAGCCATTTTAACCGAGACGTTTATCTACCCGAGCCAAAGGCGAGGGCAGATATTTAAGTCGAGGATGGAATGGGGTTTATGACCGAGTTATACAATCGGCTTTTCACTTCGATTGCGAAAAAATTGAACAGAAATATTATAAGTACATATCTAAAGTGAAATTCGAGCAATTTTGTAATGAGGCAAATAGACCTATACAACCTCATCATAAATGCAAAATGTTAATGGCACTACAGAAATTACATATTTTAATTTTTTGCGTGTCATCACGCAAAAAAATTGAAAATACCTATGTCGGACAATAGGCTAGTTGACACTTTTTTTAAGTTGGTCTTAAATGGTTAATATTTGTCCTATTAGATCAAAAAAATTAACACTATATTTTTTTGCGCCCTAAAAACCGTAAAACTTTAATTTAAAAATATATTTTTCTTAGACAGCTGAAAACACTGTCGGCCATGTTTGGCCTATAGATTATCTGTGCTCTGACGTCATCCATTTGTAAACAACAGCATAACCTCCCAAAGTTTAATAAACATGACTTCTATACTAGTTTACATGAAAAATATAGTAAATATCGTTATTGTATCATCCGAAAATGTAAAAACGCATCGATAAAGACCACAGGAAAGTTGTGGATTAGAGTGCCCAGTGAAATAAATATACGTAACACGCGAAGACTTGCTTAAAGGGATCCTATATGACTAACGACTTCAACCCAAATTTATTTTTGCAAAGATCACTTTGTTGTAAGTCTTACTTAATAACTTATTCAATTTATAAAGAGGAAACGATATTTTTTTACGTTTACTATGAGTTTTTAGAAATATATAAAAACTAGCTTATGCTCGTGACTTCGCCCGCGTGGACTTCATAAATTTCAAACCCCCATTAACCCACTCAGGGGTGGAATTTCAAAAAATCTTTTCCTAGTGGATACCTTCTCTTTACCTACAAAGAACACACCCACTAAATTTCATGTATCTAGGACCAGCTGTTTAGATGTTTAGGCTGTGCGTTGATATATAAGTTAGTCAGGACTTTAAATTTTATATATATGGATACTACGTTAGTCCCCGCGTGACATAGGGATGACATTTCTTTGTTTACATATTTAATGACGTCACATCATGGCTGACAGCGTTTTCTGCGTTTCAAATAAAAATAAAAACTGTATTTTTTAAAATTGGATTTATATATCCATCCTGCGTTTTTAATAATTGTTATTGATATATTTCGTTGTCTTAAGCAAAATACTATAATAAATAATCATTTATTGTACGAAATTAGATATGAGTCAAGTAGCCTATTGTTAGGTGTCTCAAAATGGTTAACGCCCGCTGAGATTTTTGCCTCTATCATTTGTATTGGATAAAATAACCGAGAGAGTGCTACACTAACTTCCTTGCGCAGATAGGGTATGGAATGAATTTCCCACGCTCCTTAATATTGGTGCATCAAAGTGAGAAAAATGACACAATTTTTTTTACAACAGAGACAATTTTGTAAGGTTAATATCTTTCTTTAGGAAAGGAGGCCTTATACCCAAATGGGATCCTTATCTGGACTAACAGTGAAAACTTAAAATAAATAATTAGACTACCTATAATATGTAATAAGCAATAGATATAAATACATACTAGGTCAAAGCTTTTGTAAACTAACAATTTTATTAACAAACAATTTTACTAGATTTTTTCTTATAATTTTATTTTGTATTAACTGAAGGTACATAATACATATAGGTAACATGTGAACCTCACACATAAATACATAACAAATAATATAGGTACTAACAAAACTAACATAAAGTAAATGTAAGAAAAAATGTACAATAAATAAGTAGATAGTTGTAAGAAAACCTATTGTATTTAAAGATAAGGAAATAAATAAAGGCTTAGTAATAATAATAATAATATAGTTGTAAGAAAACCTATTGTATTTAAAGATAAGGAAATAAATAAAGGCTTAATAATAATAATAATATCTTTCTTTATAAATACATTTAATGTACCTTGGGTTTGTGAATCTTACCAATTAGTATGAGATGTTGACATTTATTTGTCAAAGATGCCACTATGTGAGCTTCTAAAACTTCGGCCGCCTCTTCTACTATTACTGCAAATAAAACAAGGTAAGGTTCGAAATCTGAACTCCCGCTGATGCTCTTAAAAATAATGATTTTAGATGATTTTAGAGCCTCAATAGCTTAACCGGTAAAGGAGTGGACTGAAAACCGAAAGGTCGACGGTTCAAACCCCGCCCGTTGCACTATTGTCGTACCTACTCCTAGCACAAGCCTGACGCTTAGTTGGAGAGGAAAGGGGAATATTAGTCATTTAACATGGCTAATATTCTTTAACAAAAAAAAATGAAAATAAAATTAATTTGCTAGACTAAACACACACTGTGCACACAAACACTCACCAATAGGACACTCAAGCCTCTTCATGAGCTGGTGTCGCCGCGCCGCGAGGGTAGTGGTCACCGCCACCACGCGCGCCGTCTTCACGACCTCGCTGTCTATCAAAGTTGACACTTCGTTCAACTCATCATTGCATGTGTTATGTTGATCCTATACACATAACAACACATTAGAAGTCTATCAAAACGAGAATTATACAGGCTGTTATTTAAAGAATGGTCATAGAGGCAAAATCTTTCTACTTAAAAACGTACCCTCTAACAAATAAACCTGGAATAGCGGCGGAATAGTTATACTCTGTTTTGTCTTTTGCCTTCAAATGTCAAATTACTGATGACAGAGAAAGACAAAACAGAGTATAACTATTCCATCGCTATTCCAGGTTTATTTGTTAGAGGGTAAGAGAGATAGAGAAACTTGGTCTAAGGAACCTTGGTGTCGATTTTTAAAGAAAATAACAACTGCATTCAAAGATTTGAAAAACCTTATACACAGGCCAGGAATCGAACCCGCGCTTTTCGTCGAAAAAATCGGATCCAATAGATCTCTTTCTATTCTATCGATCACCCTGATTGATAAAATAGAAAGAGAATATAAGCAAAAAATAAAAATATCTCCACTGTCAATGCGTCAAACTCTTTTTATACTTATTACAATTTAAATTTTAATGCAAAATTTTTACGAGACATTTCACCGCAATTAATAGCCTCATCTGGTGACAGAAGGGCTGGCTCATTTTTTGCGCAACGGATCAGCCTGGCTGTCCAGCGCGGAAATACAGCCAGTATTCTTGGCACCATTCCACGCGGGCATGATTTGCATAGTAATTAGATAAGGCTAGCTTTAAGTTTTAAGAGTTCCCTAACATATGGATATGTTTTGTAACAAGTGACATCATCTAGATTGACCCTAGTAAAATTAAAAATATAAAGTTAACTCTCGCTTACCAATAAAGCATTCATTTTGTTAATAAGATCACATTTGATAGTTTCCACTGCGTTAAAGTATACATTCCATCTTTCATCGACTGTTAAATTATACGGATTTCTGGTGTTGGGAAGGTGGTTTTCATTCTTTTCAATATACAATAGGGCCATGTATTTCTAAAAAGAAAAAAAAAATTAGTTTCAAGCTGTAGACAAACCCTTACCGGGGTTTGTCTACCTACGTAGAAGAAAATCATGCGTGGAAATAAGTATGTGCAAAGATTTCCACTCAGATATGTCGTATTGAAATGTCAGGAGAGCATCATATCCGTACGAACAAAATGGCGTCCACGCACGTTTTACCACCCGTCCGTGACATCATTGGTTGAAAGAGAATTGTGGCAACTTTTGCTGTCACTTCTGTCAGAGTGAACTAGAGTGAGGAAACTCAGTTTGCTCCTGAAATCGACATCTGTCAAATATTAAGCTAGCGACGTGGAATCAAAGAAACCTAGTCCTTTCATAGCCTACTTAGTATCAATGTAGGTAACTCTGTCTATTTAGTCTAACCCTGAGCGCACTTTGACTTTGCTAAGACTTAAATTTGAGTTAAAACGAGACAGGTTTATGTGAGAGATATGACTCTGTCTCGTTATGACTCTGTCTTAAGTCTAAGCAAAGTCAGAGTGCGCTCTATAGATCTCACCCTAAGTGTTAACAACGATTGGCTTAAAAATATATCACAGTCGATGTCGGACCTACCTTAAAACACTCCAACCTTTTTCCAATCCTTTCAATTTGGTTCTGAAACTTGTCAGTCATCTTTTGCCCTTCCAAATGTTCATCCGAAATATCCTTCAAGTACTTTATACTGTTTTCCATTGAATCTATTTCTTTCAACGCCCATTGCTCAGAGAAACACGTTTCTATTTTATCTGATACATTAAGTTCTTCGTATTGTTTTTCCCAGTCTTCTAAAATATCGTTTTTGTCACCATCTTTGACTTGATCTTGCTTTGAGTCTAGATGACCAAAAAGCCAACTCAAAGTGGCATCCTCACCAAAATCTTTGAGTTCAAAACTATCATCACCTATTTTGAGGTGCGCTTTAATAGTTTTATAGCTAACTATCTCTTTCTCACACTTTTCTATATCTGTCTGTATATCTGTCATTTCTTTGAAGATTTTTTCTAATTCTGAACGTTTATTTGCGTACAAGTACGAATATTTCGATTTCATTTTTGTTCTCATAGCATTTAAGTTGTATGGCTCCAAGATTTTGCTTTTGCTTTGACTACCAAGTCTTACAATATTGGTGGTAACATTTAATATGCCTTCAAGGAATTGGTCAAGGGCGTGATTCGTGTAGCAAATAATCAACATTGGTGTACCTTCTAAGGACAAATTCCTTAGAATTGTAGACGCGATTTTGACACCTAAATACGTTTTGCCAGTTCCAGGCGGACCTTGTATTACAGCGAATTCTCTTGTAAGGGCAAAACTGTAGGCATCCATTTGTGATTGGTCTAATCCAAAGGATTGGGACGTGGGCCATTGGTTAGTATCAAGTACTGGAAAACTTAGTTCTTCATTTTTATTTGAACTCTTTCGTATGCTGTAGATTGTTTGTGGTGTGAGATAAGCAGGTGGGTTAGTTTCTTTCTAAAAAAAAAATTTAGTCAGCATCATCAACACATCAGGCCTCTCAGAGTGAGAATTGTTTGGTACCCTAGACTACCACGTTGGCTAAGTGCGGATTGGCTACCTTCACACACACACAACAGTGTGGCTAATTCCATTGTACACAATTTCTAAACTAAACTAAAATGACACGTCTATTGCTATCGCTTTCATAATGTTTCTTGCGGAAAAGGGTAGAATAAGATTTAGACCTGTTAATTTAGTTAAGAGATTATGTATAAGAGAATCGGCCCCATTACAGAGAACTCTCATGGCATGCAGGTTCCCGCAAAATGTTTGTCCTTCACCGTTAAAAAATCAAAGTGATACTAGTGGCTAATTCCATTGTACACAATCTCTTAACTAAACTAAAATGTCACGCCTAAATCTATTGCTATCCCTTTCATAATGTTGCTTGCGGAAAAGGATGGCACTAGATTTAAACCTGTTAATTTAGTTTAGTTTAGAGATTGTGTACTAGAGAATCGGCCCCACTGAATACCACTTTGATTTTTTAACGGTGAAGTTTCTATCATCTCAAAATTGCGTAACTAAAGAAATTTTGATTTAAAAAATCTAAGTTGGACCGAGAACCGTTAATGGAAGAAAAAAAATTAAAACAATCAGCAAAATAACCAAACATTAGGAAGCTAGACTAGAATGCATAGTAATTTTCTTACCTGAACATCCACAATATATTTTCTCATAGGTAAATTGTCAGACCTTGAATTTTGTAAGACTTTTAACACTCTGTGGTAGGGCTCGAAGAACACTTCGCTTTCGACCATCAAGTAGGGTTCAGAGAACACTTTACTTGAGACAGGGTTTTGAAAAGCCACTGCAATCTGAAAAAAATATTGCAAGAAACAAAAATGAATAAAAACGAGTTTTTAATTTATTTGTTTAACAGAATGTTGTCCAAGACTTCCGCGTGGATTTAGTTTCTTTAGAAATCCCGTGGGAATTCCTTCAATTGGAGTGATAAAAATTTGCCTGTCGTCCGCTTTCGAGACGCACTCGGAAACATACTACTAAGGTATCTCTGTACTTACCAATTTTCATCAAAATCGGCTAAACGGATGGGCCGTGAACAGATAGACGGGCCAGAGGCACAGACACACAGGACAGACACACTAATGCATTCATAATATTAGTATGAATATGGAGTATAGGTATGGGGTATAGGTATTCAGTAATTAATTTTATTTGAAGATTTATTTGATCTGACATCAGAAGTGGGATCGCAATCATTTCTGTACTTACATAGCCATACCTCAGCAAATCCAAATTCGAGTCCAAAACAGACGCACACAATATATTCTGGAAGTTATCGCCAGTAAAGAGTAGCAGGGAACCGAACATGAGGCGTTTGTTATACGCATACTTCCTATAGTCCACTGAGTTATTGGCGACGCGTTCAGTCCACGCTATGTCCACTAGGTGACCAACCCTGTTATTGCTTACGTAGGTGCGTAGTATACGCACTTTTGGGTATACTCTGAAAGGTTAAATATTTTTCTTACATCACTACCCCAATTATAAATGTGAAAGTGTGTTTGTTTGTTGGTTTGTCCTTCAATCACGTCGCAACAGAGCAATGAATCGACGTGATTTTTTGCATGGGTATAGTTTACCTTTTAAGAAGAGTATTATTTTTTAAAATAAGCAAACAAAAGTGAAACTCATTAGATGTTAAGCAAATGTTGAACATAAGATTATTCAGGACTTGGGTGCCAGATCACTTCTCCCATGAGTTGATAAGGTAGCGTAAATCATTAAAAAAATTGTAGTCTTACCTTATATTCTCATGCCTTCTTTTTGATGGATTTTCTAAGTATTTACCTAAAAATATTTATATATTAGGTATAATTTATATAGGTATGGAAAAACCCATGAAATAATAATAGAAAGTATACGTAATAACAACATATATTTCTTTCATATAGTTCTTTTTAAGATTCCGTACATCAAAAGGAAAACTGATGAACCCTTATAGGATCACTTTGTTGTCTGTCTGTCTGTCTGTCAAGAAACCTTCCCGTTGACCTAGAATCATGAAATTTGTCAGGTAGATGGGTCTTATAGCAGACATTAGGGGAAAAATTAAAATGAATTTGTGGTTACATCACAAAAAAATATTTAAATGTGTTCATGAACTAATAATTAGTATTTCAAATTTCCAAAGTAAAATAACTATTTCAAAAGGGGTTTTCCTGTAGATTCTAAAACAGATTTTTATTTATTTTTATGCATGATAGTTTTTGATTCATCATGCAAAATGTCAAAAAAATGCGACTACTATAGTCGTATTTTTTCGACATTTTGGAACCCTCGGTCTGCGAGTCTGACTAGCACTTGTCCGGTTTTAGGGTTCTGTACCCAAAGGGTAAAACGGGACCCTATTACAAGGACTTTGTTGTCCGTCCGTTTGCCTGTCCGTCTGTCACCAGGTTGTATCTCATGAACCGTGATAGTTTTTTTTTGTATAGTAGTTATGACACAATTTTTACCAACATATTCCTTCTCGCAATGGCCCAAAACAATCCTCCCTCAACAATTTGAACTGCAAGTCTAAGTAATGCTCAACACTGCTGTATGCCCCGTTCACTATATTTGGTACAATCTTCACATTGCTGTGGCCAAGCAGATCTCCTTTACTTGGGAATATGTTCAGATTCCTGAAGCTATTTGGATCTGAGCTTGTTACTGGGTCTTCAATAGATGTTGCCTCTTCTAAACTCTGTGAAAATGAATAAGTAACTTAGTACAAACAAAGTAGCAACCAGTGTCTTTCTATGTATGCTTATAACTCAAAGTTATAGTATATGTAAAGTTCAGCATCAGTATTCAGTACCCATATTATAAATGTGAAAGTGTGTTTGTTTTTTGGTTTGTCGGTTTTATTTGGTGGACGTGATTTTTTGCATAGGTATAATTAAAGACCTGGAGAGTGATAGGCTACTACTATTTATCCCGGGAAATCCATGAGTTTCCACGGGATTTTTAAAACTTAGGTTTTTAAAAATCCTGTGGGAATTAGTGCTCGCAACTTCATCTACACATATGAAGTTCCGGGCATCAGCTAGTCATTTACTGACTACATGTTATTTTAAAAACTTAATTTTTGAGAAAAGAAGATTTGCAATGGTTGTAAATGAGTTTCTATTGAGTTGAAAACCCTGTGAGAGCTCTTTGAATTTTTTAGAATAAAAAACTTCCCCTGTCATGGTAGTCAGGGGAAACCTGATGCAAATATTTGTGCCAAATCAATCGTACCGTTGAATCAATGCTGATGATCAGCATTGATTCAACGGTAGAGCCATGATGTAAACACAGAAATAGACAGAGTTATTATCACATTCATTACATTAAGTACTTAGTACCAATAGTATGCATTTAAAAATTAATAATTGTATAATACGTACATTGTCGATACTTTTTAGTACTTCTATCCTTAACAGACTTATTTCTTCATAAAATCTTTCGCTTACAGGTTCCATATGCACTTCTTGGACGCCTAAGGCACTTAACTCTGCCATCTCCACAACATCATACAAATCCTTCAGAAATTCTTTGCTGTGGCCTCCATAGTGAAAAATTGCCTCGCAAAACTTTAACACGTTAAAATAAAATGATTCTACATCATCCCATAGTTGCATATTTATTCTTTTGTCAACTATTTTAACTTTCGGTAGATCACATAAATAGTCTTTTAGTTGAATTAAAAAATTCGATTTCTCAAACTTCGATCTTAATAAAAAACCTATTTTCGATTTTTCATTAGAGTCGAGTGATTTATATAAAAGACCTAATATTTTTACGATCAGTACAATAAAGTCACCTTTGAGTTCAGTGTTCAAAAGTAACCAAAAACCGGGTCGGTTAGAAAGTTCCAAATTCAAGATTGGGGGCATCAATAACGAAAGGTCCTGTAATCTCTTGAAGCCTATTGGTTTCTTCTCACTTTCTTGCAATTTACGTGGTGGTGGAGGTTCTACATCTTCTTCAGAAAACTGTGAAGTGCTTGGCCTGGTTTCTTCTATTACAGTTCCATCAAACCAGTCTATGCGAAGAGATTTAGTGGTTTCACTCATGATGCTAACTTTTTTATGGAAAATAATTAGTAATACCTAATTAATAATCTCTGAATAGAGACAAAAATTCCGAGAGTCGAAGAGGAATAATTAATACTTATTAGAAAAAATTAAAAAACAAAACCATATCAATCATAACCAAAACATTGCAAAAAACAGATGTTAAATGTCAATCAATGGCAATTGACAAATCAAAGCAGTGTTACCCACTTACGACTTTGCTTTTACCACAGATATACTTTTATTTACCCAACGTTTACCCTAGTTTCTGTAGAATGCAAAGTTTTTTTGAAAGGCAGCTTTTTCGCCGAAGTTTGATGCTTGAACGGTATCATTTTATTTTATAGTAATTTTAAAATAAATAATACCTATAATCCTTTTTATATTAGTTAGTTATGTAGGTAACTATAAGGTCCCGCAAATTGCTAATGCGCGTGGCCACCATTTTAGTGACGTCAGCACTAGAATTTTCGAGCTGATGGTATATTTTTATTTCGGCTGACGTCAAAATGACGTCATTACGATGTTAATGTCAGGTTGGTAAGTATATTTATATTATTTTGTTGTGTTCTTTCCTATTGACTTATAAGACAGGGTACGTACCTACCTATACATTATTATGATCAACCTCTCTACCTTCTAAGCATGGATCTCCTCTCAGAATAAAAAGGGCAACATAGGCCATAGTCTACCACACCAGAGCGCCCAGTGCGGATTGGCAGAATGGGTATGCATAATATGATTATTATGCTGATTTTACAGCATATTCCCAAGGGTATTCCCTCTCACTCTTGAGTGAGTTACCTAACTATGTGCCGCTCGGTTTAAATGCAATTATTGCTTTCACACTCGTTTGGACCAACCATGGAGAGCACTCTTAATAGATCACAGGTTCGACTAATGGTTCGAAGTCTGTTCGAAGTTTGATTTTACAGGATTAAAGGGTGTTGATTATCCCTACGCAAAGTTGTGTACTGGTTTAATTTAGACATAAGTCGATAAAGAGATAGATCTGCATTGTTATAAATGACTGTGGATCTGAGGCACTTACCTAACTACCTACAGTTAAAGTCGAATTATTCTATTCTTGTATTTAGTTCTCCAACGGATTTCCTCGCGGGCGGGTTGGGGGTTCTTTCAGAGAGACGTGCCCAATAATTATGTAGATAAATAAAGTCCGATAGATTCTACAATGCACAATGGCAAAGACAAAATTAATTGAACATACTAACCATTCATGTTTGGGCAGTATCAGTCAGTATCAGTGACATGAGCACTCTGCAGTACTAACAAAAGGCTACACTCCGAACATGGCCAGCTTTAGATAGTCTATAGGCCGTGGTCACATAGAAAGCGGTACGGCTACATAAAATAAAAAATTGACTGACTGGCAAAACTCTAAAATGACTTTTAAGTATATTTGGATACTGCAACAAACTGATGTAACATGAAAATGGCAATCTACAGACCTTGTTTAATCGGATGTATCGTGAATTTTTATTGCTACAGATTTTTATAAAAAAAAACCACCCAAGTGCGAGTCAGACTCGCGCACCGAGGTTCCCGTACTACAGTCGTATTTTTTCAACATTAATCAAAAATTATAAAGCTCAAAAACAAATAAAAAACCTATGTTAGAATACCCACTTGGTATATTAATCTTACTTTGAAAGTTGAAAATACTAATTATTGTTCATGAACACATTTTCATTTTTTTGTGATGTAACCACAAATTTACGGTTTTCAGGTTTTCAGATTTTTCCCCATATGTGTTAAGTATAAGATCTACCTACTTGTCAAATTTCATGATTCTAGGTCAACGGGAAGTTGATAGGTTTCTTGACAGACACTACGGACGGACAGACAGACAACGAAGTGATCCTTTTTTCCTTTAGAGGTCATCATCATGATCAACCCATCACCGGCTCACTACAGAGCGCGGGTCAGAGTGAGAGGAGACCCGCACTAACGGTACGGAACCCTAAAAATTGTCTTCGGAAATTAATCAAAACGGACAAACTTACAGTAAAGTTTCATAAAATACAATCCGTCACTTTTTTAAGATCGTAGCAAAATGTCTACGAACTGTTGCTACGACGCGCGACGCCATGCGCTTAGCTACATACATAGGTAGGGTAGATTCCTCCTCGCAATGTTCCGCTTTGTTCATAAAATGACGTCTTGATGTGCTACAGCCATCTCGCGTTGTGTGTGCCCAAAGCTTTAATCGGAGATCGATCTTAGACTTGAAAAGAAAACAATTGTAGACCTAGAATCTATAGGCGCACCTACACTTTTTGGCCAATTATTACTTTAGTACCTAGATAAAAAATTCTAATATAACATACCTACCTAGGTCATAAAATAAACAGAAATAAGTACGCGCTGGCTTTTGTTACAAGAATTACAGTAGGTAGGTACTAACCTTGCTCTTTGTGCTCTTTACGACTTAGTAGTTACCTATTTCAACTCAAATAATATTTCTGTTGGCACGCACCTGCGACTCCTAAAGTTATATTGTACCTACTTAGGTTTAAACTTTTCTGGAAGTTTATTATAAGTAGGTAGGAAACTAGGTAGGTACCTCCCTAACTATGGCATATCATCGTCATCATGATCACGATGACCTCCCTGGCGCAGTGTTAAGCGCTGTGGTCTTATTAGTGGGAGGTCCTGGATTCGATTCCTCGCCGGGATTTGAAATTTTATAATTTCTAAATTTCTGGTCTGGTCTGGTGGGAGGCTTATCACCGTAGCAAGGCCGTGCCGCCAAGCGATTTGGCGTTCCGGTAGGATGCCGTGTAGAAACAAAAAGTAGCATGGGTTTAATAAAAGCTGCCATAGCATAGTTAGTCCGCTTCTATCTTAGACTGCATCGTCACTTACCACCAGGTGAGATTGCAATCAAAGGTTAACTTGTATCTCAATAAAATAAAAATAAAATAAAAAAACGAGTAAAATATGATCGTTATTTTGATCTCCTACTCGTATTATTCTCTCTGCCTTAAAATATGAAATCCATTAATCATAAAAACAGAAACAGTTCGCCATAACAAAAACAGATCCATCTACCACCCGAGTTCCGAGTGTCCCGACGCTTAATTTAGTCCTAAGCAAACGGATCTTTCAGCATATTTCTTTTTCTTTTTCGTATGTACTAAATCCGTAAAGTTGACGTGCTTAAAAAGGTCGAATCCAAAAAGTAATGCGGTGGGACGTGTATGGACCTACTCGATAAGCCAACGTTTCCTCTGCCAAAGTACTTGACCACTCGGTCATAACTGTACGGACGGGGGTCGAGGAGCTTTTAACAGTCTTCTGACCGGACGGGCACAAGCCCTGCACGTTCCAGGTTCGATTCAGTGTGATTTCATTTGCGGAAGGAACGTATTTTTTTATGCTGAGCTGGTATCCTTTGTCTTGTGCTTCAATTATAACACCAACATTACAGCATACCTACCTACCTACTCAAAAGGAGTTTGTCTCTTCTCAGACCTGGGCGCGTTTGGAACCCACGTAGCTTTAATTTTAAGTTCGCGTAAATTTTTTTACCACTATATCATCACCTTACAAATGCAAAAACAGACCATCAAGAAATGTAATTGATTACTTATTTTCAACCTTAAATGCTAGACTTTTTGGGACAAAAATGCAATGTCCACTCCTGAATGTGTTGCTTACAGGATTGGACCCATTAGGAACCCTCTGTGTGACAGGATGACACTTTTTGAGTTGAACGAGATTTTTTCGTGCACTCCTCCTAAAGGGATTTAGGTTTCAGGCAGTTTGTGGGTGCCCTCTCAAACGTCCGTGTCGGAACTCGGGAAAGTGGAAGAGCAAATTGCTTATGTATATACCTAAAGCTTTTAGGTCCCGTTTTTACGTTTTCTAACAAGATCGATAGAATCAAGCGTTTCTTTGCGAAAGTCTAAGATCCATATGCCATACTAATAATATAAATGCGAAAGTGTGTCTTTCTGTCTATCTGTCTGTCTGTCTGCTAGCCTTTCACGGCCCATCCGTTCAACCGATTTTGACGAAATTTGGTATGGAGATAGCTTGGATCCCGGGGAAGGACATAGACTACTTTTTATCATCTAGTATTTAATAATATCTAATAACAAGCTTCGTCATCATCATCACCGGTCCACTACTGAGCACCTACACAAATTTCCATTCAGAATCCTCTCAGACATGCAGGTTTCCTCACAATGTTTTCCATCATTGTTAAAGCAAGTGATATATTTTAATTGCTCCGAAAAGTACTTTTTAATTACCTACCCTTAAATTCTTTACCATGTAAAGTCCCCCCGGTGACGCTGTAGCGGCCAGTAGGGCCTATGCAGCATAGTCAATCCGAAACAACAAAGGAAAATCGCTCTAATAAAATAATACTTATAAGTTTCGATTTCGTTCGAATTTCCTAACGTCTACACAACTTATTAGGATTTCATACACGTACAGGAAGTAAATGTTGTAAATTGTAATCTTTTAGACTACTCTGAAGCCTAGCGGTAGCTTTTTATTTATTGAAGGGTAAAAGCCGATCTAAAAGGTGTTCGTATGCTACGAGATGGCTCGCTAAAAGTGGAGCCGCAAGAGCTATTTATCCATAAGAATTGTTTTTTGTAAAGTACCTACTAAATATTCCCCTAGTTTATTCTCAAAATAATCGTTTAGCTTCTGTTTTAACTTTTAACTCTTCCACGGAAAGTTAGTACGGGCCTCTCTGTTACGTCATCCATACAAATGACAGAAACAAAAATTTCAGTGGGCGTTAACTATTTTGAGACACCAACCAAACACAGACATGTTTTCGAAAAACATTCGAACTTCAAGTCCAAAATGTTTACAAAAAAAACATTCGAAACTCAATTCGAATACATAGTTTCGTTTGTGATTGGTTGGTGTCTCAAAATGGTTAACGTGAACTGAGTACCTACCTATTTTATATCTGTTATGTAACAGAGCCCTATAGTAATTTCTTTCCGTGGATAGAGTATACTTAGTCATTAGTCCAACGGATAACTGATGAGTTGATAATAATTGATTAGATTTGAAATTTCGGCCTTTCAGATTTCAGTTAGTCTACCTCTAATCTATCAAGCTACGAAATCTTCAAAAATATCACAATTTTAAAAGTAAAATTAATAAAAATTCTTGAGGAACAGAGATAATGTGCAATAATTTTATTTTAGGACGCGATTACGCAGCATGAAAGATTTATGACTTCCTTTGTCACGGGCTACAGAGACCCTGTATTGTCATAACAACTCTGAAAAACTTATCACGCTCCCTATCCAAGCTCAGAATTATTCTTCAAAATAATTCTGGTTTTTGCACCAACGCTGCTACGATGGATAAAACGAATGACAATTTTTACTCGGATTTCTTTTCAGATTATTTTTTAAGTTGCCTGTAAAAATAAAATAGCAATGTTGATTATCTTTTCATTGCACTTTTAAAGTAACAGGCGCTATTAAACCAATTTATGAAAACTTCGAAAGCAACGGGGTGAATTATATATATTTTGTATGTACCTACAGGTAAATTGAACGTTAATAATAGTCCATACTACTTAACTTAATAAATGTAAGTAAGCGTAATTAGTGTTTCTGGGCCCATTTGCCGTGGCCAATTTTGACGTTTGGAACACGAGATAGTTGGTATCTTGGAGATGACTATAGGATATTTTTTACCACGGAGTATCAGCTAGTATATTATAAGCCTACGCTATAATTTGTAGATATTGGGTGATAGTTTGATAATTTTAGTATTTTAACTAGGTCAGTAGGTATAAACCAAATCGAATTTATTTTATTTTACGATAAAATATTCTATAATCCAGCTTCCATAAACATTTTATTCAGATAGGAAAAACTAAACCTCAAAAAGTATTTTTACTAAAACGTTAAATGAAAAACATAAATTGTAGCCCGATTCCACATTCAGTCCTCGCTTCCCCTCCAATTTGTGAGCTTATCTTTCTAATCCCACCATTCACATGATGCATGTGATATGAGATCATTTTACTAGTAAATGTTTCACTCTTTTTTTCCTGAAAAGTTATACTGCAATCGTTTTTGATGTTAGGTGACGAATGACTTGTCTAAAAAAAAGGGGTTTTAAAATTCGTTCTAGGTACTCCAGTTTAGGGGATTCATACCCCTTGAAGTTATAGAGTAACCTTTCCTGATTGTAAGTGACAAATAACGATCTTGTCTAATAAAAAAACCGCTTTAACATGGATGGGGTATGTCAGTTGATGAGATTCATACCCCTAATCGAATATCAAATACCTATACCAAAAGTCTATCTGTACCAAATTTCGTTAAAATCGGTTTAACGGATGGGCCGTGAAAGGCTAGCAGACAGACACACTTTCGCATTTATAATATTAGTATGGATTGTATTGAATTCTTATAATATAGATAGATGATGCTATAAAAATAAATTGAATGACTACGCTACCACAATACAAAGCTATCTGCAATCTACATTGTGAGGGTGGTTGACACCCTCCAAATTACATCTGTCGTATAAATAGTCACTTATTATGATGATGTGATAAGCGACAAGGGTGCAGTGTGTAATAATATTAACATAGTTTATAATATTTTGTCTGTATTAGGATCTCTTTTTTGTCATCTTAAAAATGCTTGTTTTTTGAGTAAAAAACGACTAAGCGTACTCTCATACGTACATTAAAATAATTTATATGCCATATCAGTATCAAAAGTTCTTTTTTATAAAAAAAAACTCTGCATATTGATATGACAAAGTTAGTAAATATTACTATTTTTGTATAATTTTAAAAAGTTTTTTAAATAGGTTTCATTCATCATTTTAAAGGATTTTACTTTTTAATGTAAAAGTTACAACATCACTTCGAGATCCAGGAAAATTGTACGTTTAAAACATACCCGCTCAGGCCCCCAATTGTGTAAGAATAACCATTTCATGGCCATCGCAATCGTCAAGAAATTCTGCCCTTTGATTGGTTGATTCGCTGTTTACATTTTTTCACAGCCAATCAAAGGGCAGAATTCTTGACGATTGCGATAGCCATGAAATGGTTATTCTTACACAATTGGGGGGCAGAAATGCGAATTTCTAACTGAATATTTTAGGAATCACATGTCGCAACTGAAAATATTTCAGTGATAGTACAAATTTAAAAATATTTGTAAAAAAGTAAAAAATATCTTTTACGTGAATAGCTGAGTACAAAATACTTTTTAGGATTTCGTTGGGAAATTGAGAGAGTCAATAATTAAAACCTTAGTGATCGGAATGCAAAAATCTCGAAATCCAAAAATACTAACCGTAAGTATATTTTACGAGGTGCTGATCTTCAAATTAATAAGGGTGATGTCCTGAGAAACTTTTCAGCAAAAGAGTTTTTGGTGTTTAAAACTTTAGAAGATATATTTGTAAAGGTTTACCGCAAATATAACTCATTATTAACTTTGTGCAAACAAAAGCAGTTAGCACCGCATAATGTCCTGAAACTTACCACTATACGATACTTAACATAAAACATCGTTATATCTTAACACTAAATAAAATATAATATGTATTATATTGTTAACCGCTAAAATATTTCGATGCTGGTGATAGTAAGAATTAAAGAACTAATGGCAAACGCGTATATTAGGACTAAAGTAGAATTATTAATGAAACAGGCAATAAGCTTCACAGCAAAAACGTCATACATACTCTAGACCTACTCATTTACTTTGTGAAGTATTTCAAAACGTTATGACTGTAGAATGTAGCACAAATGAAGTAAATATAAATTAATTAACTGGATAAAAACATCGTGTGCCATTTTACACAACTGTTTTCTATAACATCACTGTGCACCTCCAAGCTCCATTATTTCTTACGCCCTTCAGACCTCTTAACAAAATTGTTCTTGAAAATGCTTATTCTAACAAAAAAGAGTGATACTTTAAAACATTTGGAAATGATACTTACTGCAGCTTTTTCATACACACACTATATTGTTAATTTTATTATCCATGATACGGGCTTTCTTAGTTTAGACTTTAGAGGCTTTCCATCAAACCATTATGTAACCGTATTTTTCTTAAAGAAACAATATATAATTTAATTAAATTAAATTGCTGTTTAGGCATGGCTCTCTTAACGATACAATTAAAAGAGCTCTTGCCACCATAAATATTCCTGCGCTCATTGAGCCGGCAGGGATTAGTCGGGATGATGGCAAGAGACCTGATGGATTGACGCTGGTTCCCTGGGAACGGGGACGGGCGCTAATGTGGGACGCAACTTGCGTTGACACATTGGCCCCGTGTCATATCAGGAAGACAGCATCAAGACCGGGAGCCGCAGCAGAAACAGCTGAAAACGGCAAGCGGCGCAAGTATGCCTCTCTTATAGAGAGTTACATTTTTGTGCCGTTTGCCGTGGAGACCCTGGGCCATGGAGTCTTAGTGCTAAAAATTTTTTACGAGACATTTCACCGCGATTAATAGCCTCAACTGGTGACAGAAGGGCTGGCTCATTTTTTGCGCAGCGGATCAGCCTGGCTGTCCAGCGCGGAAATGCAGCCAGTATTCTTGGCACCATTCCACGCGGTCATGATTTATATAGTAATTAGATAAGGCTAGCCTTAAGTTTTATTGTATTAAAAAAAAAATAGTAAAAAAAAAAAAAAAAAAAAAAAAAAAAAAAAAAAAAAAAAAAAAAAAAAAAAAAAAAAAAAAAATTAAATTAATTATTTACCTATAATACGATAATACTTTTTATTTCTTCCTCAAATATAAAAACAAAATACTTAGGTAATTTATTGGTACAGAAATAATAGAGATTTCTGCTAGATAACATGAGGGATAGATATTTTTGTAAATACGGGAATTTGCAGCATTTTATTGTGAGAAAAATAAAACCCACACTTCTCGTAAACGACTTAAGCCAAGCACGTTATATTCTCTCGAGCATATTAAGTTCATAGGTAAACGGACGAGAAACTACACACTTTACAAAAAGGACATTTACCTTGGCAATATTAGTAAAAGATACAAGAAATCTCCTAGTAAAAGAGCTTAAATTTCCATATTTATATAAGCAAGCGCTAATGGGCTAAGTCAACAGACAGAAATATTTTTATTCAAATAAACTGTTATGTATGGTTTATGCTTTTGGATCATTAAAAAATCTACCAGTGGTTTGGAATGCCATTTAAATATTAAAGTGAAATCCATAGATTTATTTGTATACGTAAGTGTACCAAATACATATTTATATAAACGTATTAACCACAGACATTTTACAGAAAAATATTTTACAAAAACATGTTTTTTTGCTATTTTTTAAATTGAAATAACGAAAATTCCTGCAACAATACATCTATGCCTATAACGAGTACCTTGTAAAGGCCACTATGATTATAATTACATAGGGCAGATTTTTGAAACCGTTAGGAAAATGCATATTTTCTATAAAGGCTATAGCTAAATATTTAACAGCTATAATATGTGTGAAGTACAAAACAAAATAAAAATTGCATAGAGAAAATATGGAGACAAGATATAACGTGAGCTTTTCACGTTTGTCTAGCTTAGCTCACCGAAACGACCCATTATATCCCCACCGCCCCACGGTCCAGAATACAAACAGGGGGTTTAGCTAGGTTTAAACTTATCTTCGCTCTTTCAACGGCAGACATTTTTGAATTTATTTATGAAATCGTTCAGGAACTATGCAAATATAAAAATGAAGAAGTCCAGTTATTCCTACAAAATGTTTAGGTATTTGCTTGTACTCATATTTAATGGTTTTATCCTAGGTATGATATGTGGTAGGGACCTAGATAGAATATTAAATTAAACTTAATTAAAGCATTATTTAAATATTTATGAGATTTATATTTAGGAAAAATCTAACGTTAGTTTTTTACCCCACCATGGGAAATACCTACTAGATTGCGTATTGAGGAAAAGCATTGATATAAATTACCATTCTATACCGTCTAGTCTTTTTTGATCCCTTGCAATAGAAAATATGAACGGATTTGGATTGAACGAATAATTTTACCGTCGCGGAAGCAATAAAAATATATGTCTTAGATTTTAAACAGGAAGTCTCATAAAAGAAAGCCGTAAAGGCCATGGAGAAGCGTTTCCCAAACTTCAGCTTTTTCTTTACTTTTCTTCAATGGAAAAACTTATTTGTATCGCTTTTTTTCGAAGACTAAATACATGGTAACTATGTGGATACTTACAATGAATATTTTATCGGTCAAATAAAAATAAATATTTGGTAATAAATATATCCAGTAATAATTTATTGTAGTAGTAATTTACATTTTGTAAAGGTAAATTGATTATTGTTGATTATTCTCATATAAAATAAAATATTTTATCGGTCAAATACTAAACCACCAAAAAATATAGGTATAGGTAAGTAGGATACTTTTTATTTTTTATTTTAGATTGTGGGTACTTATAGCTTACCAGTTCAGTTTGCTTTGGATTTTAAACTAGATAAGAAGCGGAACTGTTAGATAATTAAGTACATTTTATTGTCACTACCAAAATAATATAATAGATAGGTCTTGAACTATAATTTGGGAAACATTATAGCATTCCCTAAAGCACCATCATGATAATATCAAATCATTTTTACGAAATAGAAATATATTCTCTATGATGGTGTTAATAAAGATTAAATTACCTTGACGTTAACATCAATTTGCCGTAACGCAATGTTACTATGAATTTGTTGACAATTTACAACTGTGACCTAAAATTTTGACGAGTCGTAATATTTTAACGACATAAGAAAATGGGGTGAATACGAGAAATGGATACGAATTCATAGCAATTTTGTTTTGGTATTTTAGCGAATCACAAAAGTTGTTATCAAAAGTATTTCTAATGAAATCTTTTGATGTTATCCTTGTGAAGTGAACCAGTTGCTGAAATGGCGACTTTGTACCAGAAAAGTAATGTTGGGAGACTCTTCACGGGATTCGAGACACGAGGAGAACAGAATTAGCGAATGAACATAAGCTGCAGCTGCACAAAAAATGCATACTAGTAGCCTAGCAAGGGACTTCTATCAGTTTAAACAACGCTGATTTGGTTTTTATTTCATGTAAAATTTTACTAAAATCTTAAAATACATTTCGTTATTAAATTATTTGATTTAACGGCCCACATGATAAAAATAAATATCCTGTGGTATTCCAAATATTCTGCAGTTGTACCGTAGCTTTTTTGCTTACTGCACATAAAAGCATTGTTTAGGTGTGTAAAAAACTTTTTCACAGGTAAATCGTGGCCGAAATGCAAACCCAAGGACCATCCGTGTTCAAAGCGAAAGAGCCTCTTTGTTTGCACTGGAGTGAGCTCGTGCGACGTTGTTTTTGAACGGACTGATGACAAACACTGCCCACACATGGCTGTAAAGAACTACGAATATTTTTCAATTCGGCTTTGGTACAAGTCCGAGATGGGCTGCAGACCGCAAACTGAAAGCAACACCACTGGCTTCTATGAATGTGTATGAAATTGATTCCGAGCGCGGCAACACTGCGGCCTGCAGCCACGGCCGCAGACTGCATACAGGTTCATAGAAACCAATGGTGTCGCTTGCAGTTTGCGGTCTGCAGCCCATCTCGGACTTGTACCTTAAATATTGCCTGCGTATTTATTATCATTATTAAATCAGATAAATAATAAGAAGAAAATCTTCGAAGCGCAACGGCGGTATGTATTGTAAAATCAACAACCTTTCATAAGCCATAACAGTACGCGGCGTCAGCTAGAAGCTCAAGTATAATATTCCGTTAGTAAATCTGCTCTGATATTCTGTAGCCCACTTTAAAGGGAATTAGTGAATGGGAGGCTATTAACGTGATTTGCATGTAGTTGGGTATCGAATAGTATATCTTGAGGGATGTAATTTAGTGAGCTTGCAGAATACGAGCCTAGAATCCCGAGGGTGCAAATTTACATTGATAGTTAGCTTGAAAAGTTATACTTGGGTCTTAGATGTGATCTAAGAGAAAAAAATATGGAGCGTGGTTATCGATTATACTAGAACGTATTTCATTGGTATGGTTTTAATAATAGATAGATGATTTTCGATTCGACTTTTTATTCACATAACGGACATGACATTATATACAAGACAGAGCAGAGAGACAAGTGACAGGTGACAAGACGTTGACATTTGACATTTGACATTAGGATATTACTACAGACTATAATATGCACAGATTAATAGAATGTAGGTACTTTAATATTATGTAACATCTCCCTTTTTTTTTTTTTTTTTAAACAATTTTATTATAAGACAACAAGACAGGATATTTTATAAAACACAAGTATATACATAGTACAAGTACAACATAGTTTATATTTTAGAACACTACAAGAAAATCACTTATGACTATCCAGGCTGCATGGTTTACGACCTTTGCCTTTAAATAAACTTTTAATCTTGTGAGCCATTTTTTCCATAGCAAAGGAACGTTATTACCTTCTACGATGAACGGCGGCAGGGTCATGCCCACTGGCAATGGCGTCATGGCGTGGCTGGTTGACGACTCGCTGTGGTCTAGCGGTCTTCTAGGCATTGTGTTGACAAAATCTTCATCCGGCATTGTTTTTCTCTATTCCGTTCACTCTTCTGACACCATATTTCATTGGTATGGTTTTAATAATAGATAGATGATTTTCGATTCGACTTTTTATTCACATAACGGACATGACATTATATACAAGACAGAGCAGAGAGACAAGTGACAGGTGACAAGACGTTGACATTTGACATTTGACATTAGGATATTACTACAGACTATAATATGCACAGATTAATAGAATGTAGGTACTTTAATATTATGTAACAGAACGTCATACATTTTGTCTCAAGAGTTCAGTAGGTTGATTGTCTAAAACCTGCATCAATCATTATTACAATCTCAATTGTTCTGATTGGCTGAATTTGTGCGATTCTTGTTGCAACAATGCATTGTGCCCAATAGTGAGCGAGCATTAACCAATCAGAGATGATTGCGATCGTGACTTTGTAGCTGTCAAACAACCGCGGTAGGGCCACAGGATTGCAGGAAGCACGACGCATCCTGTAGAGCGATTGTCTAAAACCTGCATCAATCATTATTACAATCTCAATTGTTCTGATTGGCTGAATTTGTGTGATTCTTGTTGCAACAATGCATTGTAGCTGTCATTCTCCCGCAATCGCGCAGCTGTTTGCTTGCTACGTCATATACCTTGTGGGCTAAAGAATTCATTAATAATAATAAAATGATTATACTAACATAGTTTTTAAGCATTGTCTATACTAAAAAAATATGGGTCTCTGTTGCCTTAATGAAGAATTTATTTATTTATTATTTATTATTATTATAATACACTGAAAAGCGGTGATATCTTAGTGCTTAAGACATCAGCATCCTATAAGGGAGTTCAGGAGTCAATCCCGGGCACTCTAACATTGCGGAGTTTAAGTATGTGTGTTTTAGGCAATTGAAAATCACTTGCTTTAATGGCGAAGGAAAACATCATAAACCCGCTTGCCTGAGAGTTTCCAATAATGTTCTTAAATGTGTGTGATATCAGCCTAGCCACTCTTAGCCAGCTTGGTGGAATATGGCCTAAACCCCTTCTCATACTTAGCAAAGACCCATGCTCCCTGTTTCTATTGTTTTTTTAGTTAGACTATCAGATAGACTTCTACTTGAAGACAATTGTACTTAATAAAAAGCAATGATGACCATCTTAAATGAGAGATGTAATGAGAGATACAGAAAAGAAGATGATATAAAGAAAGATGATATAAGAAGAAGATGATAATATAAAGAAGATGATAAATGAGAGATCTTAGATGAGAGCCTCAATAGCTCAACGGGTAAAGGAGTGGACTGAAAACTAAAAGGTCGACGATTCAAACCCCATTGTCGTACCTACTCCTAGCACAAGCCTGACGCTTAGTTGGACAGGAAAGGGGAATATTAGTTATTTAACATGGCTAATATACTTAAAAAAGAAATTTAAAATAAATCTTAAATGATGGAAAATTATAGGTAAGTACCTACATAACATCTTTTTTTTTAAATGTACCTATCTGCAAACAAAGAATTTTAATTTCAGTAGTGGGTAGACGATAAGTTAATGATGACGATAAAATAGGCAACCAAAGTGAGGTTAGTGTAACATAGACCATGTTGGCTCAATCCTATTTCGTACGTGAATGGATTGATTTTAGTATGACATCAATGTAGTAACTTTATTCAAATATACTTAGTACACTCCATGATAATGTAATATACTTGAAGAAGCAATTCAATCAATTTTACTTCACAATTCAATTTCCTAAACAAATTGGGAGAGGGCAACGAATGAGAGATTTCCCTGTAATAATAAAGTTGAAGTATAAAACGCTCGTAGCGTTGAAGTAAGTAGATGAATATATTTCAGGATCACCAGTCCTTTCATTAAAAAAGTCTTTAAACTCAGTATTCTTTTTGTTATTCATTGAGAATGAAGTAAGTATTTTCAATCTTCATTTAATTCTTAGTTTCTTTGATTTATTGGAATCTTCAAAATAAAAGCGAATATCTATCTTTGAGACAGGTGTTAGACTTTAGGCTGCATCATCAATTACTATTAGATGTAAATGAAGTCAAAGACAACCTTATCGTAAAAAAGCAAACATTTAATCTTAGGGTGAGATCTATAGAGCGCACTCTGGCTTAGCTTAGACTTAAGACAGAGTCAAAACGAGACAAAGCTATACCTCTCACATAAATCTGTCTCGTTTTAACTCAATCTTAAGTCTGAGCAAAGTCAAAGTGCGCTCAATAGATCTCACCTTTAGTATTTTAATGATCATGTACAGTACGCGGCAGAAAGTAATGTACATCGATCTTTAGAAGGAGATAGCACTGTCTAGAGACCGACAAAACGTCATATAGGTTTGAGTGACACAGACAATGCTCTAGAAAGGTGAAATGTCATTCTAAAGGCCAATGTAAGTACATTACTTTCTGCTGCGTACTGTACGAGGATTGTGATCCTCATATTTTGTGGCTATCTAATTAGTAGATATCCAAAATCATAGTACGTCTAACCTAGATAATTTTAGCCGAATACTATCGATTACACCTAGCTTTGCCGTCCATAAATAACCACTTCCAACCTGTCGCACCAAGTAATAATTGTGATTGGCTTAATGTAGAATGACGTAACTGCAATTGGATACTCGACCTGAGTCTCACCAAGTTGTATTACATACATACATTATTCTCTAAGAAAGGGGTTATTTGAGCGATAAAAAAACCAATTTCTTGAAAACATTGGCAGTTTCTCTGTTTCTTGAGATAATCACTTAATCACCTTGTCATTTCCTTGGTATTCATGTCTATAAAAAAACTAGCGTATGTTAGCGACTTCGTCCACTTGGACTACATAAATTTCAAACCCCTATTTAACCCACTTAGGGGTGGAATTTCGAAAAATCCTTTTTTAGTTGATATCTACTCTTTATAAAGATCACACCCTCCAAATTTCATGTCTCTGGGACGAGGAAAGTCTCGTCCTTTTTTTTCTTTCCGTGAAAACCTAATACTACGTTAAAATCCTTCTTATTTCCTACAATTAAGTAATTTAAACTATAATATATAAACTATAAATGTCATCATCATCAACTGATAAACGTCCACTGCTGGGCATAGGTCTCTTGTAGGTACTTCCACACGCCACGGTCTTGCGCCACCTGAATCCAGTGATAGACGTTGGGATCCCAAGGTGCTGGGATGGTGATCTCGCACCGGAAAGTGCAGCGTTGGATGATCCGCCACTAGGGGGAGGGACGATATCAAGGGAGAAACTAAATATAGTAATGACTGTGAAATGGAGATAGACTAGACGAGACAGTAAATGTTTCTAGTAGGTACTGAACCTTATTACAAGCGTAATTTGATTCCATGGTTTTTATGCAGAAAGCATATCTGCATATAAGATGCAGACAGTCTTTGTAGTTGAGCCAATATGGATATGATTTGTGCTAAATGAAGCAAAATGTGATTCGATCTTTATATTTCTGAGTGCACGGATCATTGAACAACGCAAACGATGGAAAACTGCTTAGCGATAACCCGACAGACTGTTCTGAGATATTTCTACCCTAAGTTTTATAAAATGGAATTCACTATCGATATAAAGGAACTCACTTGAATTTTTCATTCCATTCATGCAATACTAGATTTTGCCTTATATTTGCCCGCAGTAGAAAAGGATTTTGAGAATTTAATACAATAATTATCAGTTTATAAAAAATCCATTAGTGAAAAAGGGCGAAAAAGTTAATTTTAGAAAATCTGAAATCGGTTTTTTGCAGTATGGAAACTTATCTTAATAATCTATCAATATAATAAAAAACTAAAAATAGACTAGGATGCTAATGTTATACCTCTAAGTTAACGTGACTCGAGTAATAAGTAAAACCACAGGGCGAAAGCCACCGGTGACTCCTAATCCACTTCAATCTCATAAGAAAGAATGAAGTATTCTATAGATATAGGTAAGAGTTACCCTATAAAAGAGAGGCGCCTTGTCACTTTCATTTTCGGGATAAAAAGTAGCTATGTCCTTCCCATAGATTGCAAGCTACTGTACCAATTTCGTCAAATCGGTTTGAACGGTATGGGCCAGAAATGCTAGCAGACAGAGTTTCGCCATTTATATATAGTATGGATGGCAATATCCTTCTAGATTTTGTTATTACATTGGTTGGTCTAATCGTCCAGCTGTTCCATAAAACCGTATATTGCATTCTGATGCGTTTAAATTCTATGATATGCATTTCATTGGAATGCTAGCACGAAGTTCGAATTTGGAAATTGGATTGCATTGGAATCCAATTATGCCAAAAATTTCGTTGGCTGTCGCGAAAATTCGATTGGACTTTAAAAATCATGACCGGCATTTCCCGCAGACCTAGCTGTGCTAGCTAATGGTTAGGATGTCCGCTTTTAATCGGAGGTCGGGGGCTCAGGCCGCACCTCTAACTTTCGGAGTTATGGCGTTTAATTAATTAAATATCACTTGCTTTAACGGTGAAGGAAACATCGTGAGGAACCTGCATACCTGAAAGTTATGCATAATGTTCTCAAAGGTGTGTGAAGTCTACCAATCTGCACATGGCCAGCGTGGTAGACTATGTTAAAGCACTAAAAAGGTAGAGGTGCGGTGCGGGTGACTATTGATCAAACCTCGAAGTCCTCGGACAGGAGGCTCTGTCTAGAAATTAGAATGTTTTGATCCAACTTAAGTAGTTCTAGCTTACCAAAGCCAAACTGAGTAATTTTAAACAGATCGGTTTTGACTTGGCTGATATACAAGATCTGAGTATATTTCGTAGAGAAAGCATTTGGATAAAATTGCTCTCACTAAAAGGATGAAGGACATGCATTCTATAGATACATGATGAATTCAAATGCAATTACTTATACCTACTGAAGTCTGAATTATTTAGCCACTGATATCAAAATCTAATATAGGTAGATATTAAGGCGCTGTTCCACTGCTACGCACGGATATTCTACGCACATGTACTTATATGTGTTTTATGAAATTAATATCACTTGCGTTAACGGTGAAGGAAAACATCGTGAGGAAACCCGCATGCCTGAGAGTTCTCCATAATGTTCTCAAAGGTGTGTGAAGTCTACAAATCCGCATATGGCCAGCGTAGTAGTATGGCCAAAACCCTTCTTATACTAAGAGAGCGACCCGTGCTCTATAGTGAGCCGGTCTTGGGCTATTATGATGATGATGATAATGATATCTAAGAAAACGTCAAGTCAGTTCATCATTAGAATAGACTAAAATATCCTCCTATTAATTAGCCGCACCCTTTCCTCTACAATAATTAGAAGCCGTTTCATTTGATTTTAACGAGAAAACTTGGGTCGTTTATTCCGTAATCATCAACCCCTTGGGTCCTTGCTAAATTCTTTTTTCAGACGTCCTAAAAAAATATATAAACTTGAATGGGTCTTACTTTTTTGTTTATTTCTAAAAGATTCTTATGTTATTTTTATACTACTTAGCTTACCATGCCCGCGACTTCGCTTGGATTTAGGTTTCAAATATTCCCGTGGGAACTGTTTGATTTTCTGGACTCAATAGTAGGCCTATGTCGTTCCCCGAGATGCAATCTATCTATGTACCGAATTTCATCAAAATCGGTTTAATAAGAAGAAGAAGAAGAGAGCCAGCAAATGAACTGTCGCATTGCTAGTGCTGTCGCGTAGCTGCAGCTACTGCAACGTTTTATGTAATCACCCCGCCGATTCCATTCCGCTCTACCGCTGTGCGCTGTACCTTACTTACCAACACGATTTAGGTGTCGCTGGAGTCTGGACACGAGAGCCGTGCACTAAGCTCAAAACATGTTTTTTTAGGGTTCCGTACCTCAAAAGGAAAAACGGAACCCTTATAGGATCACTTTGTTGTCTGTCTGTCTGTCTGTCTCTGTCTGTATGTCTGTATGTTTGTCTGTCTGTCTGTCTGTCTGTCGGTCTGTCAAGAAACCTACAGGATACTTCCCGTTGACCTAGAATCATGAAATTTGGCAGGTAGGTAGGTCCTGTAGCAGACTTTAGGGGAAAAATCTGAAAAACGTGAATTTGTGGTTACATCACACAAAAAAAATAAAATTGTGGTCATGAACTAAAAATTAGTGTTTTCAATTTTCGAAGTAAGATAACTATGTTAAGTGGGGTATCATATGAAAGGCCTTCACCTGTGCATTCTAAAACAGATTTCTATTATTTTTATGCATCATAGTTTTTGAATTATCGTGCAAAATGTCGAAAAAATACCGACTGTAGTACGGAACCCTCGTTGCGCGAGCCTGACTCGGACTTGGCCGGTTTTTTTCAAGCTTGTAAACTATTTTCCTCAAGGATAGAGAAACGATATGAAAAGTGGCAGTTTGACCATTTCTCATTGCATTAAGTTTATGATCCGGCAACTAGCAGACGGATGCAGGGCAAAATGTTCGCACAAAATTGTTGGAGAAAGATGATATATATTATTAGAAAAAATTGCACCATTCGAGATCATCGTACCTACTTACCTAACAATAAAACTATTATTCTAGAAACAATGAAATTGTATGAATTGTTAGTGATTCTCTCAAATTGTTACAGTTTTAGGTTTAACTATTAGTTTGATTATAATTTAGTTTGTAACGATGGGGCTGGCATATAGATCATCTGTAATAAGCTCCTTACAAATATGTCAGACTAGCTGATGCCCGCGACTTCGTCCGCGTGGAATTAGATTTTTAAAAATCCCGTGGGAACTTTTTGATTTTCCAGGATAAAAAGTAGCCTATGTCACTCTCCTTTAGTCTTTATCTATACCCATGCAAAAAAGCACGTCAATCAGTTGCACCGTTGAAACGTGATTGAAGGACAAACCAACAAACAAACACACTTTCACACATTTATAATAAGGGTACTGATTTAAAAAATCTAGAATGCTTTCCGTTGGTCTTGGACTGTAGTAATAAATGTGATGTTTTATATAGCGGTAGCTTACCTATGGAGCTAGAATTCATTATTAAAATGAATAATTTCAAACAATCACGATTTTTTAAAATATTCTCATGAATTCTAGCCCCATAAACTACCGCTATTCAAAACATCACATCATTTTATTACTACAATCCAAGACCCTAATATCCATCTTCAAATTAATATTATCTTATAATCACACACACGTGTTCATTATCGTCATGATCAACATGGGTTGACCATGACTAATGAACGCCATGGCGCTGTGATCCTCAAATGTGTGTTCGAAGTCTGCCAATCCGCAATTGACCAGCCTGGTGGACTAAAAAAATAATTAGCCCGCTTACATCTTAGACTGCATCTTCGGAACTATTAACCCTACGATCCCTAGGGTCTTACAAGCTTAAGGGCTACGATGGAAAAGATATTGAGGTCGTAAAAATGTCCCAATTAATTTGGTTTGGTTTAGGGTTGAGTAAATATTCGGCTCTATTCTCTAAGGTTGCTAGAGTATATAGTATATAGCGAATAAAGTAGGTAGCTCATATCGATATTATATAATCGGAATATGTAAGACACTTTTACATCAACGTCGTCAAAAATACATAAGCATTTGCCCGAAATTGATTCGTGTATCATTCTAGTCTAGTTTCCCCTTTAAACTAGCTATTATGAGTCTTAGGAGTCTGTGTATTGAGTCGTTTCTTGAAACAAAAGGTCGTTGATTGTTGCAAAACTTGTATCGTCCGACCAAACAGATGTACCGAATGTATTCGATCAAAATTCACCGTTGGAGACGGTGAACCAATTTCATTGAGTTTTCCCTGTGGTCTTATTTCTGAAATTGAGTGCGGAAAATTTGATTTGCCCCCTGAGTCGTGAGTCGTGAATAGCTGCACGACCGAATTTCACACTGAAGTAATGTGAGAACAATTAATAAATCTATCTAATACCGAATACGGTATTTGACAACTAGTCAAATCAGTAATTTCTTATCAAACGCCAAAACACGCACTTAGTATGCGATATTCTATGAAATACTGGAATATGCCGTCACGTCATAATGACGAACTTTTTTAGTTTAATCGATAATAAAATATGGCTAAAACTAAAACTAACAAAGGACGTGGATTTTACGTATTTTGGAAAATCCTCTATTTAATAATCACTGATAGATAAATAAATAAAGGTAGTCAAATATCCAATTCTATCTATCTATGTATACTTACATTTTCTTGTTTAAATTAGTAAATGCACTTGCAGTCGGTTGCTGTACCCACAGATATATATAGTGGACGCCAACTTTGCGGATGGAGCGTGGACTGTGGTCTGTACTTGTAGGTAAGTAGGTACAACTAAAGTCCAACTTCTTTCTTCATTTTGCGGGTGAAAGTTTGGGGTTGTCTACAAATAGTTTATTCCTGTGGTATTCCTTTTCTCTTCGATACATAACCTCTGGAGCAATAAATAAATAAACCGGTCAAGTGCGAGTCGGTCTCGCACACGAACCCTTTGTCTAAGATATAGATATAATACTACTAGATGATGCCCGCGACTTCGTCCGCGTGGATTTAGGTTTTTAAAAATCCCGTCGGAACTCTTTGGTTTTCCGGGATAAAAAGTAGCCTGTCCTTCCCCGGAATGCAAGCTATCGCTGTAAGTACTAAATTTCGTCAAAATCGGTTGAACGGATGGGCCGTGAAAGGCTAGCAGACAGACAGACAGACAGACACACTTTTGCATTTATATTATATATAAGTATGGACTAGCTAATGCCCGCGACTTCGTCCGCGTGGATTGCAACTATTCTACCTACATTTTATTGAATAAAAAAAATCATTCATTCGTTCATTCATTCATTTATTCATTAGGTATTCATTAGGTTTTTAAAAATCCCGTACGAACTTTATGATTTTCCGGGATAAAAAGTAGCCTATATGTCACTCTCCATGTCTTTAACTATATCCATGCAAAAAAATAACGTCAATCAGTTACTCCGTTGCGACGTAATTGAAGGACAAACCAACAAGCAAACAAACCATGGGTAGGGATGCACTTTTCATTTTTTCTAAACTTGCATGGCAGCCATTTTGAAATTCACCATCTTGATTCTTGGTCTTTTATTATTTGTTGTTATAGCGGCAAGACACGCTTTGTGAAAATTTCATCTCCCTACCTATTCATTAAATACGATTACTTATATAAGATTCATGAGGTACAGCTCGCTGATAGACAGACGGACAGATGGACGGACTGCGAAGGCTTAGTAATAGGGTCCCGTTGGCACCCTTCGGGCACGGAACCCTGCAAAGGGTGAGGGCGTAAATTGAGCGTTTGTGTCGCAGCCTCCCATTGTATCGGTATCGTAGATTTCCTCTCGCATTTTATGTCCCATCGGGCCTTCAAGATCTACAGGCGTCAAATTGCGTCGAATAAATTTTGTTTCGTTTGTTTGTTCTTGGTGCATTATCATCATCATGATCAACCCATCGACGGCTCACTACTGAGTACGGATCTCCTCTCAGAATTCACACATCTTTGAGAACATAATGGAGAACTCTCAGGCATGCAGGTTTCCTCACGATGTTTTCCTTCACCGTTAAAGCAAGTGATATTGAATTACTTAAAAACGCATATAACTCCGAAAAGTCAGAGGTACGTGCCTGGGATCGAACCCTCGACCTCCGATTAGAAGGCGGACGTCCTAACCACTAGGCTATCATAGCTTTTTATTTAAAACTAGATTATGCCCGCGACTTCGTGCGCGTAGATTTAGGTTAGGAACTCTTTGATTTTCCGGGATAAAAAGTAGCCTATGTCCTTCCCCGGGATGCAAGCTATATCTGTATCAAATTTCGTCAAAATCAGTTGAACGGATGGGTCGTGAAAGGCTAGCAGATAGACAGACGGACAGACAGACACACTTTCGCATTTATAATATTACTATGGATGGATTAGTATGGATATGGGTAGTGATAGTTGTAACATTTCAGTATTTAACTTACACCGATTATGTTTTATTCCACTTCGTTAAGTTTTGCTAGCAAAATAACACGTAGCAAAACCAGCAGTTTACCAGTTATCGCCGTTTTTTCCAGCCCTCTGCTCTGCCCAATGACGCATGCCAGCATATCAAATGATATTTGTACTCCCGATAAATAGGGATAGCCATGGGATAACAGAATACACCTTTTCTCAGTTACCTACCGACTGTATTTCACTTAGGTATTCTACTCTTTTCGTTAGGTATACCTAAACGTTTCTACTCTTGAAAATTAACTAGCGATACTTCATTATACTGTTTACTGTTTGTTGAGCTTCATTGTATTGTTTATTCAATAAAGCTATTATATTTAAATTAATTTAATTCAATAAAATAAAATAAAAAAGTGTTCTAACGGGTCACTTACAAGGACGAACCGCGATTCTGAACGTTTCATTATGTGGTATTTTTTAACGTTCGAATTTCAAAAGTAGGTACTTTCCACGCTAGCGGTTAAAATTACCACTTTCCATGCAGTTTTCGAAGGGCAAAGGAATCCTTTCCGAGCGAGTGAGATGAAAACTAATTTACTTAAATGTTTTGGAGTGCGTATGTATGTAATATTATGTAAAAATTGAGTGAAATTTATTAAAATTCGCAATATTCATGCAAATAAGGTATTATCTTATACGAGCCATACCCGGGACCAAGATACTCGTTATGGCAGAGGCAATTTTGCATCTCATGCTTCCTACGCACATTAAAAGATATTTCAGGAAACTTTCTCAGCTTGCGCCACAGCATAGGTATATTAATAAATCAGCACAGTAAAACCAATTCATTTTATATGATTCAAATTAAATTAAATTATATATTCAACCAAGAAAATGTTGCACAGTGAAAAACCTCTAAATCTAGTGCACATAAAAGGTAGATACAATAAATATTAAAACCTAATGGAATGATTTGGCGTCCGTACTCCGTACCTACTTACCGTAAATTGAGAATCATTGCCATGTCATAGTACCTTTCTTAGTAGAATCTGTTGTTTCTTTTTAGTAAAACAGACATAGTAGATTTACTGTACAAACAGACAAACTTTTCATAAGCGACTGTAAAGTGTAAAGCTTGAAGTAAGTAGGTATTAGATACATAGAAGTAGGCGTTACTTTGAGACAGTCGAAAGAAAGACGTTTAACCGATTTTGAAGTTCAGTACAGAGATAGCTTGCATCCCGAGGACAGATATAGACTACCTACTTACTTTTTGTCCCGGAAATTCAAACAGTTCCTACGGGATTTTTAAAAACCTAAATCCATGCGGGTAAAACCGCGGGCTTCATCTAGTCGCTACGCATCACTACTCATTGCTACCCTCACTACCCATCACTATCCATATTATAAATGAAAAAGTGTGTTTGTTTCTTTATTGGTTTGTTGGTTTGTTGGTTTGTTCACCAATCACGTCGCAATAGAGCAACGGATCGACGTGATTTTTGCGTAGATGTAGTTTAAGACCTGGAGAGTGATATAGGTTACTTTTTTTCCCGGAAAATCAAATAGTTCCCACGGGAATTTTAAAACCTAAATCCACGCGTACGAAGTCGCGGGCATCAGCTAGTAATATTATAAACGCGAAACGTGTCTGTCTGTTACATTTTGACGAAAATTAAAGAGTTCCCACGCAATTTTCAAAAACCTGACGCGGAAGTTAGAAAATAAGTAGAATAGTAAACCAAAAATACAAAGTGGTATGACTGATATATGTAGCATGTGTACTTTTTAGTGTAACCTGAAATTGCGAAAAGAATTCTCATTTTGCTTGAAGTGTCACCCCTTCCCTGTAGAGATGGGCTGTAATGGGTAAGACCTTTTAACCACGTCAGTTTGAAATTTCTTTACCTATATGGGACTACTTTTGGGTCTACAAATACTCTGTTAGGGCATTTTTTCAAGTTTCACTCTCGTCTTGAGGGCCTTACTAAAACCGTGACATCGGTATTGTCAAATCACAAGGTTTGCCCGGCCATACTAAATCACCAAGCCTTAAGTATAACGGGGTAGAGCCGGGGTTTTCTGATAGTAACTTAACTCAACTTTAACTACTTTGGCTACAGCTGATATGTACATTTACATACGAAATACCCCGCTTATAACGTGGCATTGACCCCACGTTACCTATCTACGCAAAGTTCGTTGACCTCTAGCGTCAGATGTTTTATTTGCAATACATTGCGAATTTTTAAAAATTACAGGATTTTAAAATATTTTTAGGGTATCTTATCTGTAATCATCAGTTCTATCAGTCTATCCACCTGTCTTCATATTTCTTGCTTACGTTCTAATAGCACCCTGTTTAGTTATTTTCAAAACCGCTTACTCAAAACTCAATCATCTGTCGCCCCGGGGATTAATGCAATTAAAACGACAAATTAATGATAATTCTCTCTGCTCTGAACATTTTCAAAGCTTGTCTGATTATCCCTATTATATATTTTACCAATTCAAATTTATTTTGGGTTAATTAATGATTGTTGTATATTTTAATTATGTGTATGTAAACGGAACAATTAATTTTTAATAAATTATGTTATTTGCAAAAACAGTCTACCTACATTTATTTACTTAATCAAATGTTAACCCGATTTTGACGAAATTTGGTACAGATATAGTTTGCATCCTGGAAACGAACATATATGCATAAAGCAACTCTTGAAATCAAAGAGTTCTCAGGGGATTTTTAAAAACCTAAAACGACGCGGACGAAGTTGCTGGCGTTATCTAGATACTAATATTATAAATGCTAAAGTGTGCCTGTCTGTTTGTCAGATACTTTTAACCGGCCTATCTGTTTAACCGATTTTGACGAAGTTTTGTATCCATCCTGCATTCCGGCTTTTAATTCTGGAAAATCAAAGAGATTTGTACAACACCACACCACGCGCATTACTTCGCGAGCATCATTTAGTAAATAATAAATGCGATTTCAGAGTGTCTAGATACTAACTTATAAGTAAGTATGTTTAATGATACACATATAACACAATAAAAATAAAATGCGGCAGAAGGCTGCGTTGCGTCTCGGCGGGAAGATTGCGTAATAAATTCGCTTTTCCCCGCCATCGAAAACATTAGGAGCGTTAAACGGGGAATGTTTCGCCCATTTCCATGGGTACAATCAACACTAATTGCGTGGCTTCACAAAAAACATTAATTTTTCCCTTTGTATTTCGGAATTCGGATCGTTAAAGATCGTTGTTTTGGTTTGTATGTCTGACTAAGTATTTCGGATTTCCTGAAAACGTCAAGCATCGGTCTTTTTGAATTAAAGATTTAAAGTCACTTTGAAGTAGATAAACGTAAAACTATATTGTTATCAGTGTCTATATGCATCAATATCCCCAGTAAACCTCTACCATCCTAATTGGGAAAGTGTGAATGTTTGTATGTTTGTTACTCAACCACGCATAAACGGCTGAACGGATTTGGATGTTTGGAATGGAGATAGATTAACACATAGGCTACTTTTTATCCCGGAAAATCAAAGAGTTCCCGCGGGACTTTGAAAAATGTAAATCCACACGGACGAAGTTGCGGGCATCAGCTAGTTATTTTATAACTTATAATCAACAGCTGATATGCGTTGTAGTTACTATGGCCTAGTAGCGAAAGCATCACGTCACTTTGTATAAAATCTGGCTTCGTTTGATCCTGCACTGTCCCCCGGCTGGCAATGCCGTGTTTTATTCGCTTGGGTAAGTATAGGTAAGTCCCTGAAATCCACAAAAAATTAAATAACTCCGTAATAAAGGCCCGGCTCCAGTCGGCACGCAAGTTATACCGCTTAGACGTAGGTAGACAGGTTTGGTAGGGCGAGAGCTGTCAGTTATTAGAGGCAGATATTCCTCTCATGATGACAGCTCAAGACAGCCAAAATTTCCTGATCCTGACGGCTCGTTCCTTTAGCAACATCATGTTCTGTCATCTTCGTAGGAATGGTTTTTGCAGAATCCGATATAGTAGAGGAGTTAGGTAGAGGTGTTTCAATAAACGTAATCATAACTTTCATACGAGTATTAATATTATACTGTCATATTATAACAAAAAGCCTATCCGGTCTTTCGCTTTTCGGTTTTGTCAACGCACGCTGAATCCCGCCGTCCTACAAGAAATATCCAGTTAGAAAGATCCAGTTAGTCAAATAATAATATTAAGTAGTTCAATGAAAATAATATTCACACGAGTGTTTCGCATATATCCAGCTATCACAAGTTGACGAATCACTGATCTCTCTCGTCACGTCATCACACCCCTCCCGCACCGCACCACTGCCATATTATGATCCTACTCATTTAAATGCGTTACGTCTGTAATATGTACGAGAATTGCTACTCCATGTACATAACATCTGTATGTACTAGGTAAGTACCCTCTCGTAATCTCAATTAGTGGCAAGGGTGCTGGGTAACCCGCAATTGCTCCCGGGAGCTAATTTAGCCACCTGGAGCCTTTCAGCACTGAAACGTTTAGGTGGTTTCTTTTTGGTGATTACGTTTGTTGTAATTCAGGAAGACTTTTGTGATAAAGTTGTTAGATAGGATAGGCATTCGTTCTGGCTATTGCTATATTGAAACATCGAATGTACACACGCTACTTTTTATCCCGAAAATGAAAGAGTTCCCACAGGATTTCAAGAAAACCTAAATCCTCGTGGACGATGTCACGGACTTGGTACTTTTTGTCCCAGAAAATTAAAGTTCCCTTGGGATTTAAAACAAAACCTAAATCGACGATCTCCTTGGCGCAGTGGCAAGCGCTGTGGTCTTATAAGTGCGAGGACAAGGGATCGATTCTCGGCAGGGGCAATTTGGGAATTCATAATTTCTAAATTGTCTCTGATCTGGGAGGCTTCGGCCGTGGCTAATTACTATTCTAAGGGCAAAATCTTTTAAAATCTTTACAAATAAAAATTGTTTGAAAAAAAAATTTTACTGTATTTATTTGAGAAATGTTATTCGTCGTAGTCAAGCGACCTGAATTCAATTAACCCTAGGATTTCTATTAAACCTACGTTTAATAACGTTTCTTATCATTTCCACTATAACAAGCCGTAACGCAAGGCGAAAATTAAGGGCCGTTACACGCAAGATTTTTTATCGCCCAATAACAGCTAGTGTTTCACGCAATCAATCTCAAAAACCTCTTTATTAAATCGGTTAAAATAGAGCCAACTACTGTAAAGAAGAAATTACTACAGTCACTATTAGAGACGTGAAATACAGCCGTGATCAGAGTCGCTTAATCGTTACTTAAGGCATTCCTTATCCATACTAATTAAGCGACTCCGAGTGCGGCCGTTAGCCTGTAAGTATTAAACAATTAAAATAATTTGTAAAATAATATATTAGGTATGATAATAAAAAAATTATAAAATTAACTAATCACTAAACAGTCACTATCCATAAATTATTATTAGACACGCGAAAGTGTGCTTGTTTTTACTTCGGCGGGGAGGGGCAATGCACGCACAACAGACGGAAACGTTTAAGTGCGGAAACCAGCCCAGAGCGAAGAAGAAGAAGAAGTGTGCTTGTTTGTTGGCTTGTCCCTCAATCACGCCGCATGGGAGTAGTGGATCGAAGTGATTTTTGCATCAGACATAATTAAAGACCTGGTCAGTCTAGTTTTTACTCGGCAAATTAAAAAGTTCCACGAAGTTTTTGAAAATCCACACGCGAACGAAGGCGAGGGCTTCAGTTGTACTGCATAAGCTGAAAACTGAATTTACAGCTGAAATGTTCGCGCTTTATCGTGCTTTTACGGATTCAAACGTGAAACACATTGAAACGCAACCAACATTTGCCTTTGGTTGTAATTCATGTTGCCATTAATTTGATCTATGCGCCACCCGAATGCCACGAGTAGTATTGCAATTTACTGCACCAGTGTTTTTTGAAACAATGCATAGGTCTTGTACCACAAGGTATCACCTATAAGTCCCGCAAATTGCTATTGCGCTGGAACCATGTCTCATTAACATCGAAATGACGTCATTTTGACGTCAGCCGGAATAAAAATATACCATCAACTCGAAACTTCAGTGTACTGCTGACGACACTAAAATGGCGACCACGCGTATTAGCAATTTGTGGGACTTATATTAAGTATTATCTAAATCTTTAACTTAAACATGACAAAAGATATTTTTTTAATTTAGGTACCTACTTAAAGCAGCACTTTTCTGAAAGAAGCCTAAAAAATATAAAGGGAGTAGAGACCTATTTTTTACAAGCAATAAATCATCTCCAAAAGACCAAAGTTATACTGACACAGATTTTTAAACTGTAATTATTAGAGAAGTCAGTCTCAATTTTCCGTGACGCTTATGAATAATTATTACACGCAAATTACACGAAACCTATTGCGAAAATTTCAGTCTTCTAACATTAAGCTGGGCATCCACTATGTTCGCGCACCAACAAACACCTGTGCTCTGTCTGCGTACATACAACTTACAATTAGTGTTTTGTCTGAAGCAACGTGGCGTAAGTAGGCCATTAGGAGTCAATGCGACGTCGTAGGTGGGGCATTGACCCCAGTTTTGAACGCCAAACATTGCGGTTTTGAAAAATATTAAATCAATAAAACTACAAAATGAGGCAAATGATTATTGTGTATTGGATTGGGTTTCGATAGTAGGTATAACAATAACGCTAAGTTTTTGTGTGTAAAACCAAAAGATTTTTTAGTTCCCTGCAGGTAGTCTACACAAACAGAATAATGGCATTCCATACATCAAAAACATGTCGTACCTACACTTTGTATGTGTATAAGTTTACATGTGTTTAAATACATATGTAATACCCTATATGTATATAATATATATCATATTTATTACTCTACTAATAATGAAGTTTTTTATTTTTTATTTTAGTTGATTTTTATATTATAGAGAACACTTTCGTTGTCGGGTCGTGACACTAGGGCTCTGCCTGAAAATCAGCGCTGCAGTAGTCAAATACTGCAGCATCATGCTGAGGCAGTAGCCTTTTCAGCTCAAACAAGACATAATTTTTCTTTTTAGTACTGTCGAGCTCGTAGTTTTAAGCTTACCTAGTTTGAATTTTTTTAATTTGTAACATTTGGTTTGTATGTTTTGCTTTTTTTTTTTTGTATTTTCTTGTTTTGTGAGCTGAATAAACTTTTATTTATTTATTTATTTATTTATTTATTTATTAAAAACACTTGTATCTTGCAAACCCGTTCACCGAAAGTACTCCGATATTGGATAAACGCTCACAAAAATATTGATTTATATTGATATCTACCATCCAGGCGCCCGTTTGAATAAGAAGAGGATGTTTGAATAAAACTTTATTTCTCAATATAATACGTTTCAGGAATACCGTACTTTATCACTTTAAATGGTAGGAATAAAAATATTCTCATGTGTGAATAGGCACTTTTATACATTACTAGCTTTTGCCCACGGGCTTGCATGTGTGTATTGTTGTGCAGGTCACAGAAATACATAACTTACTTATGCTGATATAATACGCACCGCATTCCGTCGCGCAATGCAGCGCGATATATAATGCTATAGCGCGAATAATATGGCTTTTAATTTAGCAGAAAATTACATAAAGCCATTTATTATGATTGATATCGTTTTTTATTTCTGTCCATATTACAGGATGCTCATAAAAGGTCATAATATTCAAACTGTCATAACTCCTAAACTATTTGATTAGTAGCTTTTATTTTGGTGTTTATTAAAAAATAATCTTGTTCTATCCAAAGCATGAAAAAAACCAGCAGGTTAATTGCCTAGTTTTTACAAAAATCTTAAAAAAAAACAAAAAATGAACCTAATTTTTGTCATGTTTTCTTCGGTTTTCAATTTTTTTCTATATGTTAATGACAAAATTATTCAATATTTGTAATTTGTTGGGTACATTTTCAGCTATCAAACAAAACTAGTTTTGTGTCTGTAGGACCGTTACATCATGAGAAATTGCTAAATAAATGCAAGTACCCTTGCTTAGTCGAAATGAAAATTAAAATGGCTGCCATTTCCACAAAGTTGATAAAAAAATAAATTGATTTGTCGATAAAATTGTTTGTATCGCTTACCCTTAACGGGTCCGACATCGGTAACCAGACATACTGTATATGTACTATGTAGCCACTGAAAAACAACGTAATCAAACATTTAATTAAGTCCTGGAGCGCGGAGGAGTCCCCAATGATAACCTACAACCGCAAATCACGGGCGGGGCGTCGCGCGTCGGTGCGGAACTTCTGATTAGTTCTTACAAATAGAGGTCTTTGCTCTGTAACGAAGTCTTCTAAATATATAAAAGGAAAAGGTGACTGACTGACTGACTGATCTATCAACGCACATCTCAAACTACTGAACGGATCGGGCGGAAACTTGAAAGAAAGAGAGAAAGAAAGAAAGAAATTTGTTGTTTATTTGTTGTTGGTGTCACAGATAAAAACAAAGTACAAATGTAACATTTTCATCTGTGACACCACCCCAAATGGGTGTACGTTCAGCATAATGTATTTGGTAAGCAGATAGGCTATCTGAGATAGTTGTTATGACGTAGACATTCGCTTAGAAAGGATTTTTGAATATTCAATCCCTAAGGGGGTGAAATAGGCGTTTGAAATTTTTGTAGTAAACGCCGACGAAGTCGCGAGCATAAGCTAGTCTAAATATATAAAATGCAAAGGTGACTGACTGACTGACTGTGGCTAGTGTTTTATAATAATATTTTGGTCGATTTATGTTATTTAATAAAGTAGGTTTCGCCGACCTCCCTGGCGCAGTGGTAAGCTATGTGGTCTTATTAGCGGGAGGTCCCGGGTTCGATTCCCGGCATGGGAAATTTGGCATTTTAAATTTTCAAAAATTTCTCTGGTTTGGTCAGGTCTGCTTCGACCGTGACTACCGCCCTACCGGCAAACTACCCGGCATCGGGTTAGCGCAGGGGCTGTGCGGGTGTGCGGGGTGTCCCCACCCCGATTGCCATCTTGAACTGTCGTATACTATTAAACGATAGAACAACGTCAAATCAGCGACTTTTTATCAAATGTCAAAACGCTCGCTTAGTATGGGAGCTTGTATGAAACACACAAATGTGACGTCATATACATTTGATGTAATTTGACGTACTTTTTTAGTCAAATTGATAATGTAAAATTGTAAGCAAACTTAAAAGTAGAGATAGACACTCCACTGTACAAACAATAACATAACCTACTCCATCTTTTCTCTTTGATGTCCGTTTATATAACGTCGGACATTTCTCACAGTGGTGTTACGCGCAGAGTTGCCATATTGCTAGAGTAGCAATCCATATTGCCAGAGTAGCAATGTAGTTTTTGGTCTTTTCATTTATTTTTCCCGGCCCGTCCATTGAACTGATTTTGACGGGTACAGAGACAACTTGTATCCCGGGGCCAGACATAGGCTATTTTATGTCCCGGAAAATCAAATAATCCCCACAGGATTCTTAAAAATCTAAATCAACGTGGTCGAAGTAGCGGGAAGCTACCTACAAAAAGCTATAAATCGGGTAAATGGATAAGTCGGTAAAAGGTAACAGACAAACGTACTGACGAACGGACAGACACTTTCGTATTTATAATAGGTATTAACACTACTATTACAACTGTATCTTCAGCGATGGACACTCCACTGTACAAACAATACCATAACCTACAGTACGCGGCTGAAAGTAATGTACATCGGCCTTTAGAATGACATTTTGGCTTTGTAGCACGTTGTCTCTGTTACTCATACCTATATGACGCTTTGTCGGTCTCAACGACAGGAACAGCGCTCTATAAATCTGCTATCTCCTTCTAAAGCAAATTAATAAATGAAAAGAAATTAAATGAAATGAAAGGATTGCTTCTCTATGGGCTACTAACTCAATGGTAGCACAGTAATGGAGGCTCGGGTTGATAAACACGACGTATCCTTTACGGTGCAAGATGAAACCACCAAATGGATTGCTTTTTCAATTCTGCCCTTTGTTATTCTTGCGTTCTGTTCCGAACTTATTCAATTTTACACAATATTTTTGCTCTTCCGCTTTTATTAATTTCAAAAGTCTACTTCCGGTATTTAATCAGGGTTTGCGTTGCGTGCTGTACCTACGTAATATGTGACCGAAGCACTTTTAGTGGATTTTCCGTACTCTGTGCCTGGGCGTGCCGCGTGACGTACTAGATTCAGAATTTCAGACTGATAACTATGCTACATTTTCTGATAATTTTTTTTGCTAAAAAATTGTCCCTGTCTCTTAAAATGAGCAATCTACAGATGTACTTAAATACTGCACATACATATCTATGATTTAAAGGCAACATTCCGCATGATGTATGCATATGATGAGGTTAGGTTGGACTTTAGAGATAAGCTCACAAATTGAACGTCACACGTGGCTGGAATCTAGAATCGCATCTAGAGATTTATAGCACTTTGTAGGGTAGGTACTTGCGTTTAATATTAATAATAATGTCTTGAAAAATCTATTGTTCTGTCATGTTTCGTGGTTTTACAGATTTAGAAATCTTTTTTATCCCAAAACTTGCTTAAAGTTCAAAGTAAAGTTCAAAGTAAGGTTTCTATAATTCAATCAACCTAATAACCAACCAACCTAACCAACCTAATAACCAACCTAATATAATTAATGGGTGTAACCAGAACGCTCGCAAAAACGTAGACAGCTGGATACCTACCACAAAAACAAACGCGAAAAAATTTCCTATATTTTGCAAAAGTTCACGATAATATGTTGCAAATAAAACATCTGACTGACGCTAGAAGTCAACGAACGTTGCGTAAGAAGGCCATTCGGAGTCAATGCCACGTTGTAGGTGGGGCATTGACCCCAGTTTTGAACGCTATACATTGCAGGTTTGAAAACAAGTTAGTGTAGAGCTATCTCTGTTACGTAATCCCATACAAATGATGGAGACAGAAATTTCAGTGGACGTTATATCCATTTTGAGACACCAAAAAATCTTTACTGAATGTGCAGGCGGGTTAGTGTGGGTAAAGGTACCATCAAATCCAACCTACTTAAATTACAACCTAACAAAGAACAAAAGGAAGCTCTTAGCGTTTCCATTGCCGAATAAAAAGAGCAAATAAAAAGGCTATTTTGACACTGTTTTCATTTTAGTTTTGTTAGTCTTGTACTGTGACTATATATTTTTTTGCTGTAAAATAATAACTTTTTACTATAAATTTTATAACAGAAGGTTAACTACCACTAACACTACCTACCTCAGTGCTTGAAGACCAAAGTCTTCGAACAGTGATGACATATGGATCCGAGACATGGTCGCTAACTATTTAATGGGCCTCATAACAAAGTTCAGAGTCACTCAGCGGGCGATGGAGAGAGCTATGCTTGGAGTTTCTCTACGTGATCAAATCAGAAATGAGGAGATCCGTAGGAGAACTAGAGTAACCGACATAGCTCAACGGGTTGCGAAGCTGAAGTGGCAATGGGCAGGGCACATAGTTCGTACAACCGATAGACGTTGGGGTCCCAAGGTGCTGGAATGGCGACCTCGCACCGGAAGACGCAGCGTTGAAAGACCCCCCCACTAGGTGGATGGACGACATCAGACGAGTCGCAGGGAGCCGCTGAATCCAGGCGGCGCAAGACCGTGGCTTCTGGAAGTCTCTACAAGAGACCTATGTCCAGCAGTGGACGTCCATTGGTCGATGATGATGATGATGATGATGATGATGATGATGATGATGATGATGATGATGATAATGATGATGATGATGAACACTACCTACTATAAATTCAGTATCTATATTGTATAAGTGAATAAAAACAATTTTTTTAACGTAGCTATAGAGTTTTATTAGTAAAGCTTATTTCACACTACGGGATATAAATTACCTATATTATAGTCCGGTCAAAATAGACATTCAAGGTTACAATTATTCACATAAGGCTAAAAATTGGTACGAATGTTGGGAGCATCAATATAAATCGATGGGGAATTTACAAAAATGCATTTACGTATACTATACTATACCTAATACCTATTGGTGTTCCTAACACTCGTACCAACTTTTTGCGCTATGCGAATTATTGTAACTTTGAAAGTCTATTTTGACCGGACTATAACATAATTTATATCCCGTAGTGTGAAATAAGCTTTAGAGATCTACCGACGTGGCACAGTCTTTTAAATAAGTAGGTAGCAAGTAGGTAAGTTTTTTATAATTGTTACTGTAGTGTAACCTACACTTAGTGTGTGTGTGTAGTGTGTTTAACCTACACTTCAAGGAAATCTATACTAGATGGCATTAACAGTCACTTCAGTACTGAGTGAACATACATATCACAAACGTCACTGGCAGTAAGCGAAACCGTGGCCTAGCGCTCAAGGCGTCGCGCTATACCCAGAAGACGCAGGTTCGAATCCTGCCCGTTCCGCAATTTTTGATATGTATTTAAAATTATTAAGTAGGTAAGTATAACAACCGGTTTTACACAATCTCAAAACTTATCTAAATTGCTAGATCTAAAAGTTAAGCTATCCTTTTTCGGAGAGAACATTGTGAAAAGGATAACGCTATTTTTAGACCTGTCAAACTTGTATGCCGCTCCCATGACTCATCGGGGTATAAAACTATCGGTTAGGGGCCCAGAGATAAATCCACCCCTCCAAGTCCGTGGACCGTGATCCACCCATATAGAATTTTCTTACTCTTCATGATACCACTACGTGGCTAGTACCACCCTATGCCCATCTTTGCGGTATTTTAATCTATTGTCAACGATAGGATAACAAAGATCGATCAAAATAAAACACATTTTCATCTTGCGAGATTTATTGTAAGTATCATTTGTAAATTGTTTTTAAGTACTTGAAAAAAAAACTAGCATTTGTTTACTTGTATTTTATTGTAGGTAAACAATAAACAAAAAAATCATTCAATTTCGTTTGATAAAAAAACCTGCCTAGGCCAATAATTTATTTACGAAAGTCGGTTTTGCGCGAACTGCGAAGTCACTTTACATATTTTTTCATCTGTGGTGAGAATGCTCCGTCTCTCGCAGCCCAAAGAAGCTCTGTGTGTGTACCATTTTAATCCAAGTCCCCAACTTTCGTAATTTACAGTATAATCTTAAGTAAAACTTTGGTTTTCAAATTACAGTAATTTAATTCTCTAGATTAATTTACACATCTTTTGCTATTTTGACAGTACAATAGTATCATAAAATAGAATTTACTTGGTCAAGTATTGAGTTAGAATATGGACAATCCGATATTGTTATTAATTAATTAATTATTATTAAGTAGAAATAATCTTATAATTTTTTTTAAACGTAGTAGTACCTACTCCTAAATTTACAAAAGTTTAAATACTTTTTCTTAAAGACACCAAAAAAATATTTTTAAGTTGTGAAACTTTCTTTGATATAGCCATTGAGTTGTTGAGATTTTACAGCTTAATTAAAATAAAAATAAAAATGTAGATAAACTTAATTGAAACTACTAAGTTTAGCAATCCATACTAATATTATAAATACGAAAGTGTTTCTGTCTGTCTATCTGTCTGTCTGTCTGCAAGCCTTTCGCGGCCCAACCGTTCAACCGATTTTGACGAAATTTGGTACACAGATAGTTTGCATCCCGGGGAAGGGCTACTTTCTATCCCGGGAAATCAAAGAGTTCTCACGGGATTTTTAAAAATTAAATCCACGCGGACGAAGTCGCGGGCATCCCCTAGTTTACAATAAAAAAGTATCTTTCTTCATTCGGTTGCCGTGAATTTAATACAAACAATATATTTTTAAGTTTCATTCATTTTACATTTAAAGTAACGAAGTCCTTATTTTAATAGGAACATCTAAACATTTTCATTTTTAATGGTTTAATTTATGCTGAGCATTTGATATTATAATCTCCAATGATAATATCGCTTAAATTAAACATAAATAAATAATAAAAACAAAAATACCAAACTTATTCTAGAACGTAAAAATTACAAATCGAAAATATCCTCTCAATCACCGCAACGAGGCAGGGTGCCCAGAACGCTGGCAGCGTTACCTAGTTGAATGGCCAGACTAATATGCTGACCGAAGTAACTGCCAGCCCTCCCGTCCCCCGTGGATTCCGCGAGACAGGATGAAAGGTCCTTAAAAAAGGATCTAGCATCCTCGCCCCACGAACCCATGGTCTCCACCCCAAAAGGCACAAATATGAAACTATTTTCTATATTCTCATATTTGCGCCTCTTGGCCCTTTCTGCCTTAGTAGCCGCCGCTCCGGCCGCCACGGAGGTCGCCTGTACGTGTGACAGCGCCAGTGTATCCACACACGTGGCATCCCACACAAGCGACCTACCTTGCTTCCACGGGACAAGAGTCATACCGTCTGGTCTCTTGTTAAATAAATAATTAATCATATTTTATTTAACTAACTTAACTACTTTAACTTTTATGTACAAAGATTAGTATTATTTTGGCAATTAAAATACATTAGAGCTAGTTGATAGAGTTGAATAGAGAAAGAGAAAAATCTAAGGTCTAAGCTAGGATTAGATAGGCACACAAAGTTTTTGTGTGGTGTGGATTTTAAAAAAATGTATTCAATTATTTTAGACGCACAGAGAATTCAACCTCAAGAGTTACAATATACAAGGTTTTACATAAAAACAAAATCGTAAAATGTTGACGAGGGACAGGGGTGAATTTGTTGTGGTTGGTGGACTCAAAAGTCACGTAATCAAGACAGTATTAATAATATGTATTTTATATTCTTATTATATGGTTTAGTTTATGTACCTATTGGTATTTAGGTTTATTTTACACCACCTCCCATTGTCCATTTGTTCGTTTTTTCCCTAGCGTTAAGGTTGTCTGGAAAAGATCGCTATTTAGCGATAAGACCGCCTTTTTGTACCTACTTATTAAGATTTCTTTTTGTAACCTGTCATTTGTGTTTCTGTGGTGCAATAAAGTATATACATACATACATACAATGTGCGGAATGAGGGTACCGAACGGGCGTGGGCCGACTTTTATGCTAAGCAACTGCCTAGGTTTGGCGATCGGGATTGTCCGGCTATAAGGCGTCTATAGGTGGTCTGTGTATGACACCACACAACTCTTTGTGTGACTTATCTACGAATAGGTAGGTATTGTAGCTAATATATGTAATAGTTAGGACGAATTTGACAGGGCTAAATTATATTAGGTCATAGATTAGGTTGGGTTATCTAAGGTTTAGGTATTACATAGAAAGAAAAGTCAAGAAGAAAACCGTATGCAATTAGACCTTGCATTACGTACTTATACAAAAGATTAGTTGCAGTAGTTTGCTCTATCCCCGAAAGAAGTTAGTATATAGCGCTTTCTCTGTTAAGTGATCCAACATAAATGATAGAGACAGAAATCTAAGAAGGCGTTAACCATTTTGAGGCTCCAACCAATAGCAAACATGTTTTCACATAACATTCGAAATTCAATTCGAAAATGTTTTTCAAATTAGAAAACATAGTTTCGTTTGTGATTAGTTGGTGTTTCAAAATGGTTAGCGCCCACTGAGATTTTTGTCTCTATCATTTGTATGGGAATACGTAACAGAGAGAGCGCTATATTAACTTCTTTCCGCGGATAGAATATAGAATGCGCAAGATTTTTAGATTGTAATTTTTATATTACAAAAAGAAGGAGTGACCTACCAAAATTTGAAATGAGCAATCATTTTAATAACGATAATTAGAATATTCTAGTAGATTTTTAAAGTAGCACCACACGTCTAGTTTTAGTTAAAGGCAATTATTGATAGTAAAACCTAAATCTAGGTTATATATTTTATGAGATATGAAGAGAAAGATATATAGGACGCTAGAGATTTTTCTACTGGTTACATCGAAAAGGTCTAGGTTTTGAAGTTCTTATATTATCAATCTTATCTTATTTAATAAAATTAATAGTATTACTTTAGTTTTTTAAAAATCTAAATCCACGCGGACGAAGTCGCGGGTATCGTCTAGTTTGACATAAAAAAATATTTTTCCGTTGAACATAATTTATTACATCGGCCGTTATCGAAGCTTGCAGTAACAATAGCAAGAAAAGTCGGTCACATTTTTAACGAGTTGCCTGAGGGGCATGAAATTGAAGTTATAGTAACGATATCGCATAAAATAAACTAGATCATGAGACATCGATAAAAACTCATGATACTTAATGACTTTTATTTGAGATGCGCACTATTTATTTATTTATGTTACAAGTCACAACTATAGTACGCGACAGGTCCCGATAGCAATCGGGGGGGGGGGGGGGGGGGACGACACGCCCCGCACACCCGTACAGCCCCCACACTAACACGGTTCGGGCTGGTATCGTGCGGGTGTGCGGGGCATCCCGCATTTATAATATTATGTATGGATTAAATTTTAATGAATATTATTTAGATATTACTAATTAACTATCATGAAATCGGGCCCCAGCTTGCCCACCTATATTGATTTAACTTGTATTCTATGGAGTTATCAAATAGAGAGAATTTTTACCTCCAATGATAGGTACGTTTTGTTAGAAACTTTAGAGGAGCTTATTCGTAGTGCGCCCCAAACAAATGCAATTTGGCTCTCATTTGAATATCAACCAACCAGATTTTCTTTAAAATATTTTACCTTCAAAGTTACACGGGATTCATTTACATACAAATCATGTAACTCTAAAACTAGGTATTTTTATGAAAATCTGGCAAATTACATACACAGATATTTAGTTTCTAGAACGTGTCTACAAACATTCATTGAGTTTATTATTGCTCAATCTATATCTAAATATATAAAATGAAAACGTGATTGACTGACTGACTGATCTATCAACGCACAGCTCAAACTACTGGACGGATCGGGCTGAAATTTGGCATGCAGATAGGTATTATGACGTAGGCATCCGCTAAGAAAGGATTTTTGAAAATTCAACCCCTAAGGGGGTGAAATAGTGGTTTGAAATTTTTGTAGTCCACGCGGACGAAGTCGCGAGCTTAAGCTAGTATGTTTATAAAAGGAAAAGGTGACTGACTGACTGACTGATCTATCAACGCACAGCTCAAACGACTGGACGGATCGGGCTGAAATTTGGCATGCAGATAGCTATTATGACGTAGACATGCACTAAGAAAAAAATTTTGAAAATTAAACTCCTAAGGGAGTAAAATAGGGGTTCGAAATTTGTAGAGTCCACGCGGACGAAGTCGCGGGAATAAGCTAATATTCGAACACGAGCCAAACTATATTTGTGTGAAGCAAGTGACGCAAAGACCGGCGTTAAATTCAAGTACGAACTTATATACTAACGACGCAAAATATTCAAAAGTCCCTCAAAGTTCAAACACCAAAACAGAAAATCATAATAATTGGTCCATCGAAGTAAACCTATCACTGGTACTTCAAGAAAAATAACTTCTAAGAACACTCGTTCTACACGTTAGTTATAGTCAATCGTCTGGGACTCCTGGGTTTGTTCACATTGGCCACAGATCCCCTGGCATGGACTTGCACATGCTGCATGTCAACTGTTGAATGGAGACTCGCAGCTCTAGAAGTCCTCGGGGAAGCGGAAACTCTTAGATCTACAGCACTGTGGAGGCTGGCGGCTCTTGAAGACCTGGGGGTGTGGGTGTGGGCGTGGTGTGATGGGGTGACGAGGGCTGGAAGGTCGGCTACGGAGCGCGAGCGGCGAGGGGGGCTCTCTGGTATGAGGGCCATGCCACCCATACTGCCGACGAAGACGGAATTCTGGTAGACAAAAAAATAAAGTTGTAGAGATTTTTAGCATTCTGTCTGTTCTGATAACCATATAATACATACTTATCAGTGTTGATGTTTAATTTATTCTAAAAAAAAGGTCTATCCTAAAACGGAAATACATAAATCAATAACGTAAAAAAGAATAGCGAAAGATAAAAAAACATAAAGATACTTACTTAGTTTTATTTAAGTACTAACATGACTAGCAGCCGCACTCAGAGTCGCTTAATCGTTACTTAAGGCATTCCTTATCTACACTAATTAATGCCTAAGTAACGAATAAGCGACACTGAGTGCGGCAGTAAGTTCAATTTTTTTTAAAGAATATTAGGGTATTTTAATAATATCTCCAAGTATCCATTATCATTTATTATTTTACAATTTCAATGCCAAAAATATAATATTAATATTATTATTAACTAGCTTATGCTCGCGACTTCGTCCGCGTGGACTACAAAATTTCAAATCCCTATTTCACCCCCTTAGGAGTTGAATTTTCAAAAATCCTTTCTTAGCGGATGCCTACGTCATAATAGCTATCTGCATGCCAAATTTCAGCCCGATCCGTCCAGTAGTTTGAGCTGTGCGTTGATAGATCAGTCAGTCAGTCAGTCAGTCAGTCAGTCAGTCAGTCAGTCAGTCAGTCACCTTTTCCTTTTATATATATAGATACCTGCACACATAAAAAATGTACCTACACTCATTCAATACATTTAAAACTGAATTAGCTGCTCACATTATGAGTAATGCGAATCACTTCGACAAATGCATTGAATGAGTACCTAAATGGCGAATATTTGTAAACTTTATTCTTAGAATTAAGTTCTCATGTAAGTGACTTTGTCTTTATGAGAATAAACGTCTTTAAACCTAGTATGGAAGTATGGATTACCTGCCGCGGACGATGCGCGAGATACCCACATGGCTGATAAGCGGAGAACGATACCCCGCAGTCGTATGATACACAACCTCGCGAGAGGGACGCTCGATGCTGGATAACAGAACAAAAATTTGAACATCTTAAGATTAGGCGATGAAACGGAGTACTGGGAGACTTTGGCTGAGATCTATAGTGCACACTTTGACCACACGAGTAGATATGTCCTACTCCGTGCTTTGACTTTGCTCAGACTTAAGATTGAGTTAAAACGAGACAGATTTATGTGAGAGATATATACCTCTGTCTTAAGTCTAAGCCAAGTCAGAGTGCGCTCTATTGATCCTACCCTGAGACTGGATTAACTAATTTAGATTGAATCATCATGATCAAACCACTGCCGGCCCACTACTGAGCACGGCGCCCCTCTCAGAATGAGAAGGGTTTAGGCCATAGTCCACCACGCTAGCCCAATGCGGATTGGCAGACTTCATACAATTTTGAGAACATTATAGAGAACTCTGAGGGCGGTTACGCACTCACCCGATCAGAGTCCGTGAAAATAGTACGTTCCGAAGTACCGCGATACCGCGATATAGGAATGCAATTCCTCACAGCATCAGGGCTGACGAGTTGGGTCCTCGAGTGCAAAGAGTCTTTACTTGGTAGTTACCTCCAATATCAATCTATAACCGACAGTTTCTAAATCCCATCAATTTTTGTGAGGAGTTGGAAACCAATTTTTTAATGGTACAATTTCCCAAAGTTTTTCTATCGATTAAAAAAATTTACTCAAATAAAAACATTTAAAAACGTGTGATTCAGTTATGGTACAGTTCAAATAACCATAATGAGCTAGTTATTTCGAAATTACAGACGGACACCTCAATTTTATTTATTAGTATTGATAAGTAGCTGTTTTAATAAAGTCGGACGGATACGTAATAAAATTAAGTAAATTAATTAAGCCATTTGTGTAAAATGCCGCAAGTTTTAGAATAAAATTTGTCTGAAATTGAGGTCGCAAATGTTAATTTGATAGAAGATGGACTTAAAATATTTTTGGACAACGCTATTACTGTTAATTTAAGGTTTTATTAAGGTATAAAAAGAAGGAAAAAAAGAAATTTTATCCGCAATTATTAGTGAAACATGTCGTTATCTTAAATAACTCATTATAATTCGTTAGACCGGGGTCGTTTGTAAATTGTTTAAGATGTCTTCCAAATGTTTTTAACGATACGAAATTATCTTTGATTATAATAATTAATTATAATATATATTTATTACTAGATTTACTAGACTACTCAGTACTTCGTTTGGGTGGATTTAGGTTTTTATAAATCCTGTGGGACCTTTTTATTTTTCGAGATCAAATGATTATAGCTATTGAGCACAAATCGGCTCAGGTATCCTTACACACGCATACTTATAAAAATTCTGATACTTTGTGTTGTCTGCCCAAAAAAAGAATTGAAATGATATGAAAATTTATTTATAAACAGGTGAACTTACATGAGGAGGCACTGAAACTGAAGCCTCCGCGAGGGCACAACTTTGACGGTGCTGCTGTTGAAACTTTGGCTGATATGGTTCGAGCATCCTATAGGAAAACAAAATACTTAGTTTATACACATTAATCACACCAATGCAAGAATAATTAATATCAAGATTCAAGACTCTTTATCCTAATACTAGCTGACCCGCCCCGGCTTCGCTCGGGTGGAATTTAGAAAATAGAGGTGGGGGTTGAATTTCCAAAAATCCTGGAACACGTGTTTCTTCATTTGTGACCGAAAATCCAAATACCAATTTTCATGCAAATAACTTGAAAAAGACGTACTTTCGTACAAACTTTCATCCCCTATTTAACCCACTTAGGGGTAGAATTTCGAAAAATCCTTTCTTAGTGGATACCGGCTCTTTACAAAGAACACACCTTCAAAATTTCATGTCTCTAAGACCAGCGGTTTAGGCTGTGCGTTGTATATGTCAGTCAGTTAGTCAGGACTTTGAATTTTATATATACAGATAAGTAGGTAATATTATAAATGTGAAAGTGTGGATGTTTGGATGTTTTTTTTTAGAAAGAATATTAGCCACGTTAAAAAATAACTATTATTCCCCTTTCCTCCCCAACTAAGCGTCATGCTAGTGCTAGGAGTAGGTACGACAATAGTGCAACGGGCGGGACCGTCGACCTTTCGGTTTTCAGTCCATTCCTTTACCGGTTGAGCTATTGAGGCTCTTGGATTGTTTGGATGTTTGTTACTTAATCACGCAAAAACGGCTGAACGGATTTGGATGAACTTTGGAATGGAGATAGATTGTACCCTGGGTTAACACATAGGCAACTTTTTATCCCCGAAAGTTAGAGAGTTCCCGAGGGATTTTTAAAAATATAAATCCACGCGGACAAAGCGGAAAAGTCTGTCCATCTGTCTGTCTGTCTGTCAAGAAACCTACAGGGTACTTTCCGTTGACCTAGAATCATGGGTAAGTAGGTAGGTCTTATAGCAGACATTAGGGGAAAAATCTGAAAACCGTGAATTTGAGGTTACATCACACAAAGAAATTAAATTGTGGTCATGAACTAATAATTAGTATTTTCAACTTTCAAAGTAAGATTACTATACCAAGTGGCGTATTATAGGAAAGGGCTTTACCTGTACATTTCAAAACAGATTTTTACTTATTATTATGCATAATAGTTTTTTATTTATTGTGCAAAACGTCGAAAAATACGACTGTAGTACGGAACTCTTGGTGCGCGAGTCTGACTCGCACTTGGCCGGTTTTTTATCTTCTTAGATAGAAAATATACTATACCTACCTGCTGTCGTGTGATGGAAGCAACGAGCATCATATTGTGATAGTTGTAATTGGCTGAATTATGGCATTCTTGCTAGCCAATTATGAGAGAAAAAATATATTATACTTACGGGGATGAAAATTGGAATGATGCATAATATGTCAAAAAGAAAATATTTTTTAGTAATTATTAAATAGAGGATCTTCCAAAATTTGTAAAATCCACGTCCACCACTAGTTTCAAATTTGCTTACTATTTTAAACTATTTGTAGGTAGGTATATCTAATATGTACGACGAAAAGAAAACAAAGCTATGACGTCACATCTATCTATTCCATACAAGCATGAAAGCTTGCGAGCTTTGTGACGTTTGATAAAAAGTTGCTGATTTGCCTAGTAGGTTACAGTACAGCTACCCTAGAGTTTTGTAAAACGACTTGCAGGTATGTCTTAAAAAGAAAGCAATTGATAAAAAATGAGAAAGCAGAAATCTACGTACAGCTTATAGACGCACCTGATCTTGCCCCAGCGGTTGAAGAACAGCGCTATAGCGGCAACCCACAGCAGCAACACGAATGCGACTATCAGTGCCTCTTCAGCGCGCACCACGACACCACTGCCATCTGTTGGTCAAAAACACTAATTAATTATTTTTTATAACTAGTCAGCGCTTTACCTGTTTGTAAAACACAAACGCGATTACTTAGAAAGGGGTAGGTATGGCTGTTTGTTAAATCCATACCCCCCGATAAACGTAACAACAACTTTGAAAAGATGATCCAAAATAACAGTAGAATAATAAATTCATAGGAAGTCTATATACCTAACTGAATTTCACATAATAAGTACATATACAAATATATATTTTACATGAATTGTATTATTTTGTCTGCTTATAAATTAGCAATAGAGAGTGCATTCAAGTGCAAAAAGACAAATTTACAAAAAAAAAAACAACAACAAAGTAAAACAAAGTAATTACTATATGATATATGTATATCGTAACTATAGTACTATAAACAAATCCTAAAAACTAACATTAGTGAAATATTCAAAAAAAATACAAAGATTTTACACAACAGATCATAAAAGATAACACGGATAATATAAATGAATATATTCATTAGATATACCTAAAGAGATCGCCTTTGTCGATCTAAAATATATGTACAAGAAAAAAAAATTAAAGTACCTAACCCAGATATTAATGTGAATACTTTTGATCAGCAATTAGTACAGCAAAACATTTCAGCACAAGCCCAGATTCTTTCAATGTCCTGTTGATGCCATTGTCTGCAATAAACAAAGCCTATAGGTACATACTAACCAAAGTCGGTTAATGATAAATTGGCGATCTTTATATCAGGATATGCAGATTCCTGTGTTGGGTGTAGTCGGGATATTACTTCTGCTGGAGGGCAATCCGTGACTTTCAAACGTTCTGGAAGAAATAGTAAAGATCGTTTCACAGTTGCAAACATCGAACGTCGCAACGGTGCGCCGTCCATAGGCGTCGCATGGAACCACTGGATTCAGGCAACGCATGAATGTGGAACAAATAAGATAAGGAATGAATATATATATAAGGGGAAGTTTGAAAGTAGCGCCAGTGGTAGAAAAGATGAGGGGTATTAAGCTGGCATGGTATGGGCATATAATGCGGAGGGAAGAAAGTCATGTCACTAGAAGACTGTTAAGTATGCATGTGAAGAGAAAAAAGAGGAGAGGACGACGAAAGAAAAGGTGGATAGATTGCGTGAAAGAGGATATGCGTGTAAAAGGGGTGGATAATGCGTTGACGGATGACAGAAGTGAGTGGAAGAAAATACATGTTGTGCCGACCCCACGTAGCGTGGGATAAGGTACGGAAGAAGAAGTTATGTTATACAATGAACCAAAAACTTAATTGGCTATAATCCGCTAAAAAAGATCGAATCTGTATAGTGCAACAAGCAGCATGCGAAATGCACCGCCCGCCCTCCCACTGCTAAACATGCAGGAAGAAGCAGCCACCAGGCAAGCAATACGCACCACCACCACGCAGCACCACACAAATCCCAAACACACTCGACGCACGTTTCACCCCGACACCGGAGCATCCTCAGAAGATGTAGAGTGTAGACCTTACAAAGCACAATTGCAAAAAAAATACAGATTCGATCTGTTTCAGCGGATTATAGCAAATTAAGCTTATGGTTCATTGTATATCATGGACTTCCGCAAAGTAACGCCTGCTTCTATACAACATTTAGAAGTTATGTTGTCTCACCAATATAAGAGGTAGAGTAGTTGGTGCGTGCATTATGTCCAGGATAAGTGGATGTGGAGGGATGCAACCGTAGCACCACTTCTGCGGGCGGCCCTCCTGTTACTCCACTCCATTCTGCAAGAAAGAGTTTCTTAAGATAATATTCTTATCCCTTTAACTTCATCTTCATCATGATCGACCCATCGCCGGCTCACTACAGAGCACGGGTCTCCTCTCAGAGTGAGAAGGGTTTTGGCCATCATAGTCTACCACGCTGGCCATGTGCGGATTGGTAGACTTCACACACCTTTGAGAACATTTTAGAGAGCTCTCAGGCATGCAGGTTTAATCAAGATGTTTTCCTTCACCAGTAAAGCAAGTGATATTTAATTAATTAAAACGCACATAACTCCGAAAAGTTAGAGGTGCGTGCCCGGGATCGAACCCCCGACTTCCGATTAGAAGGCGGACGTCCTAACCACTAGGCTATCACAGCTTAACCTTTAACTTATAGGAATCTTATTAGGATTAAATCTAGCGCAAAATCGCACACGGATTTGAAACACACACTATGTCTAAGCGAAAGTTATATAAAGCTGAAAAATAGTCTTTCGCTAGGTTTGTACAGGAACTAAAAGATTTAATTTAACAAATGACAACTTTTTATTTTACTCTTATTTTGTTTTTTGTCATTCTTTAACAATCATTTAGATCACAGACATAGATCTGGATATTCATCAAAACTAATTAACTAGTACGATCTTATTTGACTAATAACAACGTTGTTAAAAGTAACTTATCAACAGATTACAGATAGATTAGTCATTCATGTCGGCCTTAAGTCAATAAGCTTACAGCTATAAGTGGATAGCTTAATAGCTTAAGAAAGGACTCGGAGTAAAAATTTCATCAGTTATTTCATAATTCTTTACCAATCTCACCCGCGGAGACACGAGACGGGGGGGAAGCAGATTTTCTTGGTCCAGCCTCTATTGTGCTCGTCTCCGTAGCATTCTCTGTAAAGGAAATTAAAAGTTTGCAATTGCTTCGCGCAAAGAGAAATAAGAACGCTAGCTTATTAGCACTCTTCGCAAGTTTTAAATACACAGATAATATGAACTTTCTTATTAATTTACTAGCTTATGCTTGCGACTTCGTCCGCGTGGACTACACAAATTTCAAACCCCTATTTCACTCCCTTAAGGGTTGAATTTTCAAAAATCCTTTCTTAACGGATGCCTATGTCATAATAGCTATCTGGGTGTGGGAATATTATTTCTCGATTTCTAGATCCGTTTGTAAAATGTGATGTTTTAAAGTGCTAATTTTTATTAGAGTCAAGTGTGTCCCCCCCCCCCCCCCCCCCCCCCTCTATCACCCAAATGGTAGTATATAGGAACATGAAACAATTCACAGCAGTAGTATATATAATCAATTTTAAAGGAAAACTGTCATGGTTAAAGTAGGGTTCACAGGTTAAGGAGTTAATTTATTTAATATTAGTCGAGGTTAATTGTGACTGCGGAACCCTACACTGCGCGTGACCCGCCACGCACTTGGCCGGTTTTAACTTTAAGTCTAGGTTCATAATCGACAAAGACGTGCTTCTAATACAATTTCAACTTTCGGGATAGCTCGAAATAATGATTTCATCTAAATGGATTTCGTACAAAATGAAGCTACAAATCCGATCGCAAAACTAATTTGCCGTGAGTCGTGTGAAGTGTAAATGGAATTCAACCCTTTTACTTTTGAAATCTAAATTCTGTAACTAATCTGCATATTATTTAAATAATTACTGTCACTGAATTTGGTTTTAGATTGTCTGTGACGAACCAGAGCTAGGTAATATTTCAATCTAAATTTTAACACGCGATATCGGAGTTATTAATTACTTAATTAGCAATTACCATATTCGAATGTTAACATAATAATTCTCAGACTATATGCACTGTTTGTCACCCACCTTGGAACATAATAGTAGGAGAGACAAAGATGCTAAATAGGGATTTACTCGAGCGTCGTGGGGACCTATTGGATTGTGAAGATTAGGTGCTAAGGTTGTGTAACCCCTTTCTCTGGGGGTCACTTCCCACCAGGTCTAATTGCAGCCAAGCGGGAGTCTATAAATTAAAAAGAAAAAAGAAAAGAGAAAGTAGAACCAAAAATATATATCGAGCGTATCAGATATTGAGAAGCATTTAGCTCCTATTAAAAAAAACTGACAATTTGGACGCAACCAAAAGTCATGGCTGATTTTTGAAACTTTGTGACTCTTCCATTTCCTTATGTCACGCTCAAATTGTCAGATCAATGAAATGCACACTTCTCTGCATCTATTTAACTTGCCTTGTCTTAATCTGACGCGCTCGAGTAAATCCCAAAATCCCCTCTTGGGTTCCCCTACCATAACAAACTTGTTATCGTAATTTGTAACTAATACAATTTCTTGTAACAAAAAATGTAAGACGATTCAAAGACCCTGAAATATCTACCTAAGTATCAGGAGGTTAATAGCTGTGACTGTGATAGGCTGATAGCCTAGTGGTTAAGACGTCTGCCTCCTAATCGGAGATCGGTGGTTCGATCCCAAAAACGCGCCTCTAACTTTTCGGAGTTATGTGAAAGAAATAAGAAAGCAAAAACGTTTATTTTGTAAATTGTTGTGGTGTGGACATAGACGAGCACCTTTAAGTGCATTATTTTACACTAGCTTATGCCCGCGATTTCGTTCGCGTGGAGTACACCAATTTTGATCCCTATTTTACCCCCTTAGGGGTTGAATTTTCAAAAATCCTTTCTTAGCGGATGTCGAAGTCATAATAGCTATCTACATGCCAAGTTTCAGCCCGATCCGTCCAGAAGTTTGAGCTGTGCGTTAATAGATCAGTCAGTCAGTCAGTCAGCCAGTCAGTCACCTTTTCGTTTTAGATATTTAGAAGATTAAAATAGGTAGGTTGTTAGTAATTTATTTAGGCTATGTTAGCCTCTGAATGTATTTACAGCAACATAATTTTTGTACACATACATTAAAACAACAAAAAAAAACTATATATACCTAGTATATACTACATACAGAAAAACTTATCCCTAAAAAATTTATATTTACAAAAAATATACGCCGTCCAAATGGTCATTTATGGGCATTGTGCCCAAAACACTGGCGCTATTACCTCGCTGAACGGCAAGGCTCAACCGTTGAGCGAAATAAGCACCAGCTCTTGGGTCACCAGACGCGTGGATCAGCTTTTGGGACACGACGTTTATAAAAGCTTTCGTGTCCGATGACCATGGGCCCAGAGTCTCAAACGCAAGCGCCGCAAATACATAGTCCTTACTAATGAAGGTTATTAGTAAATTTTTGGTAAAGGAAAAACAAACTTTGTACTCAGATTCTTTGTTATACAATCAACTCTGTGTGGAAAAAACAACGCACATTTTTTCCGTGAAACAATTCTGCAAAGCGTTTGTTTAGTGTTTACTTGTTTTTTTATTGAAATACTTTTTGCGTACTTTTGCCACGACAAAGCTTTTCGGATAACTTTCAAAATATCAGTTTCATTTGTAAAAATACGGCCAAGTGGAATTCGGACTCGCGTAAAGTTTTTTCCCTTAACTTTTGGTATAAGAGAAGGCAAAAGATGCGAATGCTTACTTTAAATAATGACAATTACTTTAAATATTAAGCCTCAATAGCTCAACCGGTAAAGGAGTGGACTGATAACCGAAAGGTCGACGGTTCAAACCCCGCCCGTTGCACTATTGTCGTACCTACTCCTAGCACAAGCCTGACGCTTAGTTGGAGAGGAAAGGGGAATATTAGTCATTTAATATGACTAATATTCTTTTAAAAAATAATAATAATAATAATAAAGTAGTTATCATCAGAATCAGTACCTAGTCTAGTTAGCCTAGCCTCCCATAGTTGACTCCCTCATTTTATCTTACCCATAGGCATGAAGCGCAGAACTACTTAATAGTTATTTGTTATGCAAGGTTGCAAAGTTGTTATTTTGGCGCGAGAGTTTGTATTGAATTCCGAGCCAGCGAAGGATTCTAAGATATTTTGAGTTCTAGAATCCAAGAATCTAATCGCAAGATTATAAAGTTACGCTATAGTCAGATGCTGGTCGTACCTATCTGGATTCAATTAACTTGACTTAGCATACTTACAGCCGCACTCAGAGTCGCTAATCGTTACTTAAGATTGAGTTAAAACGAGACAGATTTGTGTGAAAGATAGCTCTGTCTCGTTTTAACTAAACTTAAGTAAGGGTTAAACGACTCTGATGTTAGTCGTTAGAGCGGCCGTTAGTCATAAACTAAGGTTTATGTAATTCAACATCTTGACAGATTTATGTTTGGCTGCAATCGCACAAATAGCGATCCTACACACTGGTAGGTACATTGAATCAGATCCAAATAGCTATGAGCTATGGATCTAACTAATCTAACATCAGGCACCAAAAATACCCCCAGTAATAATTGCAACGGCGCGCTACTTAAAACTTGTAATTGATAAACATTTAATTTTATTTTTTATTATATTTATCTCTTTATAGCTTTATTAAAGAAAATAAGTTTACAAAAAAGTCATGATTTTTATTTATTAAAAAAATATTTTCTAGCATAAATCCCACTATTTTAATTTAATATTATTAAGTATTATAATTTTAAAATTATCATAAAATATTAAACAAAAAATTTCGTTTACGCATTGTGACATCATTATTCGCTTTCCGTACAGCGTGACGGAATTATTTTTCTTAATTTTTAATTAATTAATAATTAATTATTAATTTTGTTAAAAATAAATGAAAATCACGATTTTTAATTATAATTTTTAATAATTTATTCTAGCCCCATAAACTACCGCTATACATAAAATTCATAAAATCACGTCATTTTATTACTACAGTCCAAGACCCTATTCCAAAACCTCTTTCCGTCGGGTAAATATCAATCCAGTTCGACAAAGAGATCAAAGTCGTCGCGAAAGTACTTACAAATTGACCATCTTTATGAAAAACTCGTCAAGCGCGTAACAAAATCAAAACTTCATTAACAAGTAAAGTTTCCAACAAATCCAACTTTTTGTGTTTGAGTTATTTTATTAACAAAGCGTTTTGCCCTTTTATTAAATAGTTGGTTAAACAAAATCCTTTGAGTTTTAGGTGGAAATTCCAGGGCATCACAAATGTATTATAAAATATTATATTTTGAGGAATTTTTGTCTGAAACAATTTATATTTAAGTAGGCTTTATTTTAGTTCTGTCGTTCTATATTTTATCTCTTTCTAATTTTATGTTTAAGTACGTAGGCAACGTAGGTACCATAATAGGTACCTTCCTGTAATTTTTTTTTTTTTTTTTTTTTTTTTTTTTTTTAATATCTAATTACTTAGAACGGCAGTGCCACTTACACTAACTAGATGATTAATAATAAATTTAAATACAAATAAAGGTACAAGAAAAAAGACATAAAATACAAAACGATAAAAGATCAAAGAATTTTGAATATGTACGCTGAGAACATTGAATGACATATTCATGCAATGCTCTCAGCGTACTTCAGTAACTCCCGAACCAGTATTATAGACCCATCATTAAATGGGTCCCATTGAGCATTATTGTCCAAAAGCGCGTTGAATGATGCTAATGAACGGGGTATAGGTGACATAGATCTAGCAACAGTGCGATGATGTGGGACCACGAAAAGTTTATTTTTTCGTGGACGAAGATTACTGTTGGATTCAGGGACACGTATGCGACACAGTTGGTTATGAAGTTCTGGAGCATTAACATCTCCTCGCAAAATTTGACACATAATTTTGAGTTGGTCGCAAATGCGTCTGACCTCCAGGGAGTTGAAACCTAAGCAACCTAACAGAAATTTGGTTGGGTATAGGAAAGGATAATACCCATAGCAACGTTTATACAGGTATCTTAGGAAGGCCTTTTGTACTTTTTCTAATATAAGCCCGTACTTTGCCTCGTACGGATGCCAGACACAGGTGCTTGTTTCGAGCTTGCTTCGGACTAAGGCGTAATATAGTAATCGTATTACCAAAGGACTATGGAACTCCCGAGAGTTGCGTAGTACAAATCCTAATCTTCGAAATGAGTCAGCTGCTACGGTGTTAATATGGTCATGGAAGGTCAATTTTTTATCAAAAATTACACCTAGGTCTTTCATGTTCTGTACTCTGGGAATAGGGATTCCATCCATTTTATATTCATGTATCAAAGGATACCGAACTTTACCAAAGGTCATAACTGAACATTTGTCACGATTGAACTCCATTTTGTTCGCTTTACTCCAGTGATATACAGCTGTAAGATCGCATTGCAACTTGAGACAATCTTCGATAGAAGTAATTTCGAATATAAGTTTTAGGTCATCTGCATATAGCAAGCATTTTGCATATTTTATAGATTCTGGAAGATCGTTTATCATGATTAGGAAGAATAGAGGTCCTAAGATAGAGCCCTGGCTTACACCGGATCGCGTATGATATGGTTTAGACTCATATATGCCATATCGAACGAATTGCTGACGGTCACGGAGGTAGTCTGATAATACATGTAGGAGCTGAGGAGAAAGACCAATAGCACTGAGTTTTTTTAGAAGAATATCGTTATTAACTCTATCAAAAGCTTTGCGGTAATCAAAATAAAGTGCATCTGCTTGATGGCCTCTATCTAGGCAGGACGATATGTAATAAATAATGTAATAAATATGAATGAATGGATATACTGAGTTTGTTGTGGGCTCTTCTCAGACTTGGGCGCGTTCGGAACCCTCGTAGCTTTAATTTTAAGTTCGTAATTAATTATCACCACTATAACATCTTACAAAATAACATTTTTGACCATCAGTAAGCGTAACATGTTACCTATTCTGAATAAATAATTTGACTTTGACTTTGACTCTACTTTTACTGTAAGTATACCATAGTACCTTACCGAGAGTAATAAAGAGAACAGAAACAAGAATCACAACTTTAGATATCACTTGCAACGGTCAAGGACCTGCGACATTGCGAGGAAACCTGCGTGCCGAGTTTTCCATAATATTTTCAAAGATGCTTGAAGTCTGTCAATCCGCACTTGGCTTGGCCCGCGAGGTCCACTTTAACCTAAGCCCTTTTCAGAAACAGGAAACAGGAGACAAAAATATATAATATCTTACCTACGTTAAATATGCGAGGATACGTTAACTTCTGGGGTTATTGTTCCTTCTAACGATTAACGAGTAACGAGGTAAAGTTTAGCGTCTAATGGAACGTGAAAGTTATAGCAAACTTTATAATTGGTTTAATGTATCGCACCCGTATTTCGCGAAAAGTGATTTGTAATATTATATACTCGTTGATACAGGAACGGGAATCGATTAAAGGAAGACTGTTTAGGCGAATTAAGGGGACTCACTTCAATGCTTTCTTCATACAAACGTAGGAGGGAAAATACAACAATATTCGATATTGTACGCACAAAACTAAGAATTATATAGATTTTTTTTTTCTTTATCTAGGTTCATTGAACACATGATAAAAGATTGAAAAAAATATTGACTTAAAAGTTACGAGCCTCAAAAGATTCCTATTTTTACACTAAATTTATGACAACTTTGGGCGTAAATAAATAAGATTAGGGATATGAAAATTCTAAACAAAATTATCATTAGACATGGTTTATTTATTCATTAGTGAAATAACTTTACTTTGCAAACATAAATTTAGTAGTTTTTTTTTCAAAAATACTTTTCCTTAACCCCTTTCGCGCGCTTGATTTCGGTGAAAATCATCGTGCCTCTCACCTTTCTCATACAATGTCAAGGGAAAAGCAAACATGTTACCCACGTGCGCTGCCAATTTCGGTCCTGCGTCACCTTAAATACTTACACGGTATTTTAGTGGTTTTAGAATTTAGAGCCGTGGGGAAGTCTAACTAGGTACATGCTTTTAAATAAAAACTTATTTTTATTAGATTATATCCATATCCATACTAATATTATAGATATGAAAGTGTGTCTGTCTGTCTGTTAGCTTTTCACGCCCCAACAGTTTAAGCGATTTTGATTTTTGGTACATCCCGGGGAAGAACATAGGCTACTTTTTATCCCGGAAAACTAAAGAGTTCCCACGAGATTTTTAAAATTCTAAATCCTGCAGCAGCAGGAGTCACGGGCATATTAGATAAATAACTAGCTTATGCTCGCGACTTCATCCGCGTGGACTACACAAATTTCAAACCCCTATTTCACCCCCTTAGGGGTAGAATTTTCAAGAATCCTTTCTTAGCGGATGCCTACGTCATAATAGCTATCCGCATGCCAAATTTCAGTCCGATCCGTCTAGTAGTTTGAGCTGTGCGTTGATAGATCAGTCAGTCAGTCAGTCAGTCAGTCAGTCAGTCACCTTTTCCTTTTATATATTAAGATTATTCTGTATCTCCTACAGTTTAGGATTTCTCCATATTGACCCCGTTATATAAAATACACTGCATTTAAAAGATATATCGGTATTTTGTTTTCAAAATGGGGTACTTACCTACTTATAGAAACGAAAGTTTCATTCATGTTAATATGTAGTAGGCGGGTAACGAATTATATAAATTAAAATGTCCCTTTTACATCTATTTGGTAGTTGGAATCCCAGTGGATTAATTAGTAGTACGCCATAAGGCGATGTAATCAATCCTTTCATGAAAATACATATACATATACTGTGCTCTATTTAGAACTATCTAATGTTTTTAGGCTTATTTCATGGTTTAACGATATATTTTAATGTAAATAACGGGTACATACCACGATTAATTTGATGTTTTTCCACTGGCCGCCACTAAATTGAAATTCGCAAAACACCAGAATTTCAATCGTGAGGATGGTTTTAAAGTAGCAAGTAGGTATGTGAAATCCACTGGTAGAATTATGCAAACCAATACAGCATCGTACAAGACATCGAAAGTTAATAGTGACGTTGCAAGTGTATTTTGCCGGACAGCTCGTGAAGTTCCAGCGAAAAGAACAAAAAGAGGGTAGTTCGCGACTGCCCTTGACAGTTGACAGCTCAAACTTCATCTCTCGTAGCACCGCAGTCCCGTCGTGACCACGACCCGTGCAATTGGGTTGAAATATCGACAAATAAAAACATCAAATTAATCGTGGTATATACCCGTTATCTACATTAAAATAGAACTACCTAATTAGTAACGGTCCGTAGTTTCGTTCCTGTGGGAATTTCGGAAAATCTAATTTTGTTCCTTATCTACATTATATCTATATTTTTGACGACCTCCCTGGCGCAGTGGTGAGCACTGTGGTCTTTTAAATGTAAGTTCCCGGCAGCAGCAATTTGGAAATTTATAATTTCTAAATTGTTTCTAGTCTGGCTGGGAGGCTACGGCCATGGCTACCACCCAACCGGAAAAACCCAAAAACTTTTGAAACTAACAGATATGTATAGTACGCGACAGGTCGAGGTGGCAATTGCACAGCCCCCGCGCTAACCCGGTCCGGGATAGGCGGGGCGTCCCCCGCCTCATACCCTGATAGCCATCTCGACCCGTCGCATACTATACTTAGTCCGGAAAAGTCTTATATTTGGCACCTTCCCAATAGAATTTTGACAAGCTAACAGATTTTACACACAATCGATCTATCCCACATCTATCCAGTTAACTTTAACAAATTCGTCTTAAAATTCTGCCAAAATAATTTAACATTAATCTCAAAGATTTTCTCGGCTTTGGCAAAGTTTTGTGTTTAGAAATTACTTTCTTGGCGTACACGTATAGCCTGTACTGATTGGCCCAAAAAGATTTATTTATCACTAGCTTCTAGCCCCGCGACTTCGTTCGCGTAGATTTAGGTTATCGAAAATCCCGTGGGAACTCGTTGATTTTCCGGGATAAAAAGTAGCCTATGTCACTCTCCAGGTCTTTGACTATACCCATACAAAAATCATGTCAATCCGTTGCACCGTTGCGACGTGATTGAAGGACAAACCAACAAACCAAAAAACTAACAAACCAATAAACCAACAAACCAACAAACAAACACACTTTCGCATTTATAATAAGGGTACTGAAGTTACATAAAGTTATCATCATCAACCCATCGCTGGCTCACTACTGAGTACGAGCCTCCTTAAAAGCAGATTGGCGGACATCTCACACCTTTGGGAACATTTTGGAGAACGACGTTTCCTCGCGACGTTTTCCTTCACCGTTAAAGCAAGTAATATTTAATTGCTTAAACTCACGTAACTCCGAAAAGGCCCCCGACCTCTCATTCTTTTTTTTGTGATTCAGATACAAGTTAGCCCTTGACTGCAATTTCTCCTGGTGGTTAGTGATGATGCAGTCTAAGATGGAAGTGGGCTAAACTGGAAGGGGAATTAAGCCCATGCCCCTTTGGTTTCTACACGGCATCGTACGAGAACGCCAAATCGCTTGGCGGCACGGCTTTGGCGGTAGGGTGGTAACTATGCCACGACCGAAGCGTCCCGTACTAGACCAGACCAGAAATTTAGAAATTATAAAATTCCGAACCCCTGCCAGGAATCGAATCCGGGACCCCCCACAAATAAGACCACTGCCCCAGGGAGGTCGTCAAAATCGTCTCTTATAGGAGGCGGATATCTTAACCACTAGATTATCACTGCTTTTTATGCAGCTTTAACAGCTTCATATTTTTTTATATATAAAAGGAAAAGGTGACTGACTGACTGACTGACTGACTGATCTATCAACGCACAGCTCAAACTACTGGACGGATCGGGCTGAAATTTGGCATTCCAGATAGCTATTATGACGTAGGCATCCGCTAAGAAAGGATTTTTGAAAATTCAACCCCTAAGGGGGTGAAATAGGGGTTTGAAATTTGTGTAGTCCACGCGGACGAAGTCGCGAGCATAAGCTAGTTATCTATAAAGAAGTAATCTGATGTGTTATAAGTCCCGCCATGTCTCATTAACATCGAAATGACGTCAGCCAAAATAAAAATATGCCATCAGCTCGAAACTTCAGTCTAGTGCTGACGACACTAAAATGGCAGCCACGCGCATAAGCAATTTGCGGGACTTATAGTACCACAATCTTTTTTGGAGTTACATTATTAGTCTTCTCGTAACTTTTAACACTAATGGACTCATTGTTCGTTTGATACAATTTCAAATTATATTTCGATTATGGTGCAAGGTTGTTCTGCCTCATATAGGTACGTCCTTGAACTGCCATGGATCGATGAGACTGGACATGGACAGTCAAAGATATTTAAAAGTTACATTAGCGACAGACAGGACAAAGTGAATGCAAGAACAAGGAAAGAAAAAAAAAGTAGTTTGGCTACATTCCCTTCTATTTTTTAAATATAATCACGTGGCTGTGGGTCATGTCATCTTAATCGTTGACAACGGACGTAGTCTATGGAAGCATGTTATCTTAAGAAAGCAGTCAATAAGAAAGGTTTCCACGCCACGTATAAACAATTAATGAAGATACTGGAAAGTTGCGAGAACAATGAGGTAGGTATTTGTCTCAAAGGAAGTAAAGCCCAGACCCAAAAGTTGACTTACTTGTTGAGTTACTTGAAAGTTCGAGAGTTGCATTCGTAACTATATAGTATATATTATACTACAGCTTCCCCACCCGCTGAGCTATTTGTTATGTCGGTCGGCATTATTCAAAATAGCCGATCTTTACTTTAGATATATCTCCTTGTGGAAAGTCAATTAATTTCACAGCGACTGTGGTCGAAATGAAAGATAATATTTTCGTCGATGTGTTGTTTACGAGCCATTTATAAATCCCTCCGTAATAATAGTGCAATTAATCTGGAAATACGGCAACATATTGAAGAGAGGGAGCCAGCATGTGCCAGACCTTCATTATTTTATAGTAGCTGAAAGTTTCTCTGCGTATTGTCCCCAACTTAGGAGGAACTGTTTGTTTGGATCATGGTGGCTTTTTACTAAAAGGCGGCACTATTTTTTCTTAAAACTTATAGCCAGTGTCACTCGAGCTGATTAAGGAGTCTAACAATACTCCATACATCCAAATTGGTTCAGGCATTTAGAAGTTATAGTGGAATAAAGAAACTAACATTTATACATACTTAGTATGAACCATGAAAATATTACTATTAACTAGCGACCCGCCCCGGCTTCGCATGGGCAACGTACATACTAATGTGATGTCATTGAGGTGTCATTGCCTCGGAAACTCTCAAATAAAAGGATTTTTTCCGACCTAATTCACATTATTTCAATTTCTCTAGGGATCTCTAATTTTTTGAGATTTAAACTATAGCTATAAACCTTCCTCTTGAATCACTCTATCTATTGGTGAAAACCGCATTAAAATCTGTTGCGTAGTTTAAAAGATCTACGCGTTCATACATACGTACATACATATTGACGCGGGAAGCGACTTTATTTTATACTATGTAGAGATAGAGATTTGCTCACTTGCAAGTTGCACTTTACAAGTTTGCAACTTGTGTATAACCTCGTGATAAACTCGTATGATTCATGCACAGCTACTTCTGAATCATAAGCTTTCGTAATTCGTAGCCATTTTGTTTATAAGTTAAAAGTAAGTAAGAGAAATAGTTCGATCCATCACCGCCCGCGCAATAATGATCAGGAACGTTGGGATCAGACATCGTTTTATTGCTGCTCCCATCGTGACAGGCAAGATCTATATCTGTTTGGTGACTGGAATAATTTACTTAGCATTGATATCTGATCTGTTTTATACATTAACTAGCTGACCCGCCCCGGCTTCGCTCGGGAGGAATTTAGAAAATCGAGGTGGGGGTTGAATAGGTAGGTATTAGGTAGTGATACTTCTTTATACTATAACTAGATGATGCCCGCGATTTCGTCCTCTTGGATTTAGGTTTTTAAAATCCCATGGATTTTGATATTTGGTACAGGGATAGCTTGCACCCCGAGGAAGGACTAACCTTTAAAAAAAGCCGGCCAAGTGCGAATCAGACTCGCGCACACATGTCACATGACGTATTCTAGCAAAATAAAAGATTTATGATTTATTTTATGATTTAATTGTATCAAACGGTAGACCTAAACACGGGTCGAACAATATCTAGATCGCTTCCACAAAAAGAATGTTACTCTAGGGAGACGTTACAGTTTCAGCACCTGCCCATTTATATTCCGATACGAAAATTAATGGATACGACTGCGGAAATCGAAAAGGTTACTGTAGAGATGTTTATACTTTACTAGGTGATGCCCGCGACTTCGTTCACGTGGATTTAGGTTCTTTAAAAATCCTGTGGGAACTTTTGGATTTTCCGGGATAAAAAGTAGCCTATGTCCTTCCTCGGGGTGCAAGCTGTACCAAATTTCGTCAAAATCGGTTGAATGGTTGTGCCGTGAAAAGCTAGCAGACAGACAGACAGACAAACACACTTTCGCATTTATAATATTAAAGTATGGATTTTTAAAAAGGTACACAATTAAAAATTCATGTTAACGTTACCTCAAAACAACTTGAAACATGACATTCACATAATGACATTAGCGGCTGCGTTCAGAAATGTCCGAATTGGGGATAATAACATATTAACAGAAAATAGTCGACTTTTTTGGTTATGATAATGGGTTGGCATAATATTACATGACTGGCACTAGTATAGTAAACATTGTGTAAAAAAGAGTATTTAAGCATACTCTATTAGTGTTATAGATTATAGAGTACGCCTATATAATATAGAGTGCAATACTCCATTTAAGAGTATTACAGTGCGACAAGACTATCTTGGCGCGTGGCGAAAATCGGAACTAACGTTGCCGTCAAGTTTCCCCTGTATTCTTGTTTGAATATTCTAAGCATTTGTCTCCAACAGCGCTCCCCTGTCAATGTCATTCAAGTGCCAAGAGAGCCTTGTCGCACTGTAAGGTTGGCAACCCTAATCCTACATATCGTAAGTAATAAATAGGTCCCGAATTAGATAACGTTTTTCACTGCTCCGCTCAAACGTTTCAATTAAGTGAGAGAGTGATACTCGAGATTGCCTCAATCGAGATTAATGACAACTCTTTTATTGTCACCGCCCACACAATGTACGACTTTAGGATTTTGAGCGGTTTATTTAACACGTCTAAACACTAGCAGAGTCACTCAGCGGGCGATGGTTGATGGATGATTTCTCTACGTGATCAAATCACAAATGAGGAGATCAAAAGTCAAAAAAGTCAAAAGTCAAATGATTTATTCAAAATAGGTAATAAATTACTCTTATTGATGGTCTGGTATGGTGTTAGATTTGTAAGATATAGTGGTGATAATTATTACGCAAACTTAAAACTAAAGCTACGAGGAGGAGCTGTTACGAGCTACGATCCGTAGTCTGCTACGGACTAGAGTAACCGACATAGCTCAACGGGTTGCAAAGCTGAAGTGGCAATGGGCAGAGTATACTTATAGTTCGTAAAACTGATAGACGTTGGCGTAACAAGGTCCTCCCAAGGACGTTAGAAGACCCCCGCCACTAGGTGGACAGACGACATCAGACGAGTCGCAGGGAGCCGCTGGTTTCAGGCGGCACAAGACCGTGGCGTATGGAAGTCCCTACAAGAGACTTATGTCCAGGTGGACGGTGGACGTCTATCGGTCGATGATGTTGATGATGAAATACTATCCACGGAAAAAGTTAGTTAGTTAGGGCTCTCCCTGTTATGTAATTCCATTAAAAATGACAGAGACGAAAATCTCAGTGGGCGTTAACCATTTTGAGTCACCAACCACACCAAACCAAAGTTATAATAAACTAGCTGATGCCCGCGACTTCGTACGCGTGGATTTAGATTTTGAAAAATCCCGTGGGAACTCTTTGATTCCCCGGGATAAAAAGTAGCCTATGTCACTCTTCAGGTCTTTATCTATCCTTCTATACCCATGCAAAAAATCACATCAATCTGTTGCACCGTTGCGACGTGATTGAAGGACAAACCAATAAACCTACAAACCTACAAAACAACAAACCGACAAACAAACACACTTTCGCATTTATAATAAGGCTACTGATAAAGAGTTACGTAAAAGGAAATAATTATCCAGTCTGAATGAATAATTCGGTGGACATTTTGGCCGGACAATGCAATCGCAGCTGAAATTGCAAAATCTCATTCAACTCCACAATGGCTTCCTTTCATAAAGTCAGTGGACTTTTCGTTTAATCACTACCTATATTATAAATGCAAAAGTGTGTTTGTTCGTTGGTTTATTGGTTTGTCCTTCAATCACGTCGCAACGGAGCAACGGATCGACGTGATTTTTGCATGACATACGCTAATTTTTGGTCCCGGAAAATCAAAGAGTTCCTACGGGATTATTACATAAACCCTAAATCCACGCGGATGAAGTCGCAGGCATGAGTTATAATTATAATTATATTTTTTTAAAGTACGAATAATATGAAAATACACAATATTTCTATTTAAAGTGATGTAAACTATGTATAAATAAAACTATACTTTTTCTTTGTTAGTAATAGGATTTAAATGGAAATGCTGTTCAGTAAACATCTAGAGTTAAGGGCGTAAGTATCTACATGTAATCCCTTTAGGCATGCCTACACGCGACTCAAGTGTACAAACTACAAACAAATGAGGTAACAGGTTTATATTACTCCCCAGTATGTTATATCCTATTCCTAATTCTATTTTTTGTATTGTAACTTAGAATAAATTTGGCGCACGACTTTGTCCGCATGGATTTAGGTTTTTAAAAATCCCGTGGGAACTCTTTGTTCTTCCGGGATGAAAAGTAACATATATATCAGTCCCCAAGATAGTAGTAGTAGTAGTACTATACATCAACTGTCACTCATACCGACGCCCAACGACAGAGACAACGCTCTACGAAATCGCTATCTGTTTCTAAAGGTCGATGAACAATGGGGCTGATTCTCTTGTGCACAATCTCTAAACTAAACTAAAATGGCACGTCTAAATTTATTGCTATCCCTTTCATAATGTTGCTTGTGGAAAAGGATAGCACTAGATTTAGACCGGTTAATTTAGTTTAGTTTAGAGATTGTGTACTAGAGAATCGGCCCCATTATTTCCTGCCGGGTACTGTCAGTATCTCTATACTCTAAATTTCATCAATATCGGTTAAGTGGATGGGCCCTCAAAAATCCCTTGGGAACTCTATGATTTTCCGGAAAAAATTGCTATTTATCGTACTCGTGTGACTATAATGAAATACAATTTTCGGTAACAATATAAGATTTATTAATCAGTAATCACATTAGGTAACACTAATTTATGACAGTATAATTAATTTATCACGATTCGAGCGACGACGCCTACATCGTTTGTCAATCAGAGACAATGACAAGGCGTATTTTGATATCCATATCCATACTAATATTATAAATGCGAAAGTGTGTCTGTCTGTCTGTCTGCTAGCCTTTCACGGCCCATCCGTTCAACCTATATTGACGAAATTTGGTAAAGAGATAGCTTGCATCGCGGGGAAGGACATATTAGGCTACTTTTATCCCGGGAAATCAAAGAGTTCCCACGGGATTTTTGAAACCTAAATTCACGCGGACGAAGGCGCGAGCATCATCTAGTAAGTAATAATATCGTTAGGTATAAGTACCGCAAATTGATAATGCGCGTGACCGCCATTTTAGTGACGTCAGCACTAGACTGAAGTTTCGGATATTTTTATTTCGGCTGACGTCGGCTGTCTGTTACCTTTTCACGGCTTAACCACTGGACCGATTTTAACGTTTGGTATAGCTTGCAAGCTGGAGACGACATACCTAGGATTTTTGAAAGCCTAAATTTCACAAGCATCATCTAGAATAATTATATTGTTTTAGGCAATAGGTACTCACTTGAGTTATATATCAAGTTAATCGCAGAAATTACTGTGTATTCAAAAATACACAGTAGTTTCTGCCGTTAGGCAATCTGCTAATTTGCTGGAAAAAATTTGAAACACCTGGACGATATCGGGGGTAAAAGCTAGTTTTAAAAAACATTATTTTTCTTTTGTACACCTAACTAGAGTAAGATTTATACGTGTTTAGATCGCTGTGATCGCATGTCGTGTCAACTTATAATAAAGACTACAATAATAACTATATAAGGGTCTCATTTTTGTGATTTATTTTTATTTTTTACTTGTTTTTCTGAATAAATAAAATTTATAGTCGTACTTAGTATTTGAAAGTTCAAGGTCAAACTTCAAAAATGTATTGAAGTCATTGATGATTGAAGGACTAGTATTTTCGTCATCATGATTAACCCATCGCCGCCGGCTCACTGCAGAACACGGCCGGGTCTCTTCTCAGAGTGAAAAGGGTTTGGCCATAGTCTACCACGCTGGCCTTGTGCGGATTGGTAGACTTCACACACCTTTGAGAACATTACGGAGAACTCTCAGGCGTGCAGGTTTCCTCGCGATGTTTTAATTCACCGTTAAAGTAAGTGATATTTAATTACTTAAAACGCACATAACTCCGAAAAGTTAGAGTTGCGTGCCCGGGATCGAACCCCCAACCACCGATTAGAAGGCGGACGTTCTAACCACAGACTATTACAGCTTTTATTTTAGTATTTTACATCAAACCAAAGGACACGTATCACGTTATTTAGATTTTATTCTGAATGAAGCATACTAAGAGACGTAAAAAAATTGTGTTCTTATCTAACTTTTTAGTTTCACTTGGACCCAACTTGGACCTCAGAAAGTTTTTCTGTATTTCTGTATTCGAGACGCGTATTACAGTAATTCGTATCCACTCATCTCTGACACCTAATTTCCTGGGTGCGTTCATGCAAGGCAATATGAAGACAATTATCGGTTGCCATTCTCCGCCATATTGGATTGTCATGACGTCACATTGTAACCTAAACACGGAACGTAAGGTGTAGCTAAAGAGACCTTATTTATCAAAAGATGAGTATTTCAGCAGTTATCCCCTCTAGCGTCGGGCACCAATGCTACCAACATAAACTTTGTCTATAGCTTCCGTACAAAGATTTTAGAGTAGGTAGGTATAAGAAATTTTAAAATCCCGGCCGGGCGGGCGGCGGCGCGCGGCCGACATCGCGCGAATCCGCGCGACAGTCAAGCGTTTTTGTTTTATTAGCGCGGGACACCTAAGGAGATTGAGGTAACCGAAGCATAAGCACACAATACACCTTTTCACTATGCAACTTTAGCATTTCGATGACCTCACTTGACGCAATGGTGAGCTCTGTAGTATTTATTAATGTGAGGTCCCGAGTTCAATTTCCAGCTGGGTCAGTTTGGGAATTAATACTTTCTTTGTTTATTCGCGTCTGGTCTAGTGGAAGGCTTCGGCCGTGGCTAGTTAATGCCCTATAGGCAATGCTTTGCCACCAAGCGATTTTGCGTTCCAGTATGATGCCGGTAGAAACTGTGCCGAGTATGGGCTTAATAATATAGCCTCGATGGCTCAACGGTTAACGAATGACTTGAATTTTGAAATGTCAGCGGTTCAAACCCCAGCCTTTGCGCTATTGTCGTGCCTTCTGCTACTCCTGTATAACTCCTAGTGTAACTAACATTCATAAAGTTATGATTAACTTCGCTAATATTTTATTTTTTAATAAATAAAACATTTTAGATTGCATCAAGGATTGCATCGTCACTTATCACCGGGTAAGATACCAGTCAAGGGCTTGCTTGTAAAGATGGGCGTTATTGGCTATTTATGTCAACGGTTAATCAACAGTTATTTAGTTTCAATACCGATATTGATAACCGTTGCCGAATATCGGTATCAGAGTTGTCTTTCAACTAATTTAATATGCGCAACGCGCAGCGGTTTCCGTAGTAGTAACTAAGCTAGCTGCCGTATCAATACCGTCTGTATAGCTAGCGCGCGCATATTCACTAAAATAAAACCAATTTTACTTTTATGAATATCGTGAAGTAATCACAACCTTAAGTTCATAGCAGCAAAGTTTAATTTGATCATTGACATAGGTCAAACTATAGTGGACGCCTACACGAATAGTTTACCACAGTCCAGTTAACCAAAAACATTTCAAGAAGATTGATAAACCAAAGAGGACCTTATCTCTATTACTCTAAGGCTAACTGTATTAAGATCGATAGATCAAAGTGTAATGGACAAGTACTTGTACAGTTAAGCCTTAGCGTAATAGAGATAAAGTCGGTTTTGGTTTACCAAGTTCTTAGTTACTAAGCCGGTAGCCAATAACCGCTCCTTCTCAGCTTTCAGTGAAAGAAAGAAAGAGAAGGCATAATTATTGCGTTTCTAGTTACCAAAAAACCAAACATTGCCAGTTGCCAGTTGGCAGCGTTGCGTTGTCAGGTGGTTCGTCATAGATGTTAGCTGAAAACCGTTGTTAGCTACGATAATAACGCTATGGTACGCTATAGGCACGGCAGCGGTTTTCAGTTAAGTTAAGCTATAGCGGACACATGTCTACTTGCTTGTCATTGAATTAAAAAAACTGCCGAGTTAACTTACCAATCTGCCGTCTCGTTCTTTCTTTCCTTAAACTATTCCTATATTGTGTTACTCTTTGCGCACGTATGGTTTCTTTTCTCATCAACCATCTTCCACTGTCTGGAACAAAGAAATACTATCAAGTTACATATTATTACGACGTAGTGCAACCTCCCTGGTGCAGTGGTAAGCGCTGTGGTCTTATTAGTGGGAGGTCCCGGGTTCGATTCCTGGCAGGGGTTTGCAATTTTATAATTTCTAAATTTCTGGTCTGGTCGGTGGGAAACTTCAGCCGTGGCTAGTTACTTACCACCCTACCGGCAAAGCCGTGCCGCCAAGCGATTTAGCGTTCCGGTACGATGCCGCGTATAGAAACCAAAGGGGCATGGGTTTAATAAAAACTGCCATACTCCTTCCAGGTTAGCCCGCTCCCATCTTAGACTGCATCATCACTTACCACCAGGTGGGATTGCAGTCTAGGGCTAACTTGTATCTGAATAAAAAAAGTTGGTATATTATTTTTAGGGTGATCGCATACCATGGCGAGAGACAGCATCCACAAGAGCCACCAGAGCTAGCAGCCACGAGCGCTAAAGCGGAGGTCTCTAGGTTGAGCGTACTTTAATTTTGCTCAGATTTCAGAACACACAGTCAAATGAGGCAGATAAGTCTCACAAAGTCTATCTCGAAGAAAAGGTAAACAAAGATAAGGAAAGAAAAAGTAAGGTAGTAGGAAAGCTGGAAGACGTAGGTGAGCAGACGATATTAAACGGACCACAGGAAGCCGCTAGATTCAGGTGGCATACAATCACAGCTTGTGGAAGTCACTACAAGAGAGCTATGTCCAGCGGTGGACATCTATCCATTGACGATGATGGTAATGAGTGATAAAATTATACCATGGTGATTTGTCCTCATTCACCTCGCTAGATATCGGGACAATTGCACCAGTTATATTAGTAGTATCGGACTGGCAAAAAAGTAGATCGTATAAGTAAATTTCTAAAGTAGTTCTGTATGAAGCTGTGATAGCCTAGTGGTTAGGACGTCCGCCTTCTAATCGGAGGTCGGGGGTTCGATCCCGGGCACGCACCTCTAACTTTTCGGAGTTATGTGCGTTTTAATTAATTAAATATCACTTGCTTTAACGGTGAAGGAAAACATCGTGAGGGAACCTGCATGCCTGTGAGTTCTCCATAATGTTCTCAAAGGTGTGTGAAGTCTACCAATCCGCACATGGCGAGCGTGGTAGACTATGGCCAAAACCCTTCTCACTCTGAGAGGAGACCCGTGCTCTGTAGTAACCCGGCGATGGGTTGATCATGATGATGATGATAAGTAAATTTCTAAAGTTAGGACTGCATAATAAAATTATGTAATAATAACCAGCACAATGAAGATGTGATAGCCTACTGATAAGGACACACGCCTCCTAATCGGAGGTCGGGGGTTCGGTCACAGGCATGCACCTCCAACTTTTCAGAGGTAATTTACTTAAGTTATTAAATATAAATTGCTTTAACAGTGAAGGAAAACATCGTGAGAAAACTTGCAGCTGAGCGTTCTCCATAATATTCGCAAAGGTGTGTGAACTGTAAAGTCTGCAAAACGCCAATCCGCACTAAGCCAGCGTGGTAGACCATGGTCAATGTCAACCTCAGAGGAGACCCGTGCTCTACAGTGAGCTGGTGATGGATCGATCATGATGGTGATGAATCAGGTCAATGCGGTAAAATATTTTCATTTACTGTTGAAAAATATACGTATCGCATGTTTACCTAGTGGTAATAATTGTAGTTAGGTAGTACGGCGAGCTAATAATTTGGGTTTTTACTAGGTAAAATGTAAGTTATAATGTAAAATTCAATTAGGTATGCGGGTTTGTGCGCCAACTCACAATCGCGTTGCTAATAAAATTGTACTTCGTTAAGTTGAGATGGTTGTTTCTATGATAACGAGTGCGTTACGATGATAATTAAGAAAACTGTACGTTATTATCTTCTATCTTCTATTATACTGAAGTATAAAAAGTCCTGACTGTCTGACTGATATATCATCGCACAGCCTAAGCCCAGCGGTTAGAAATCTTAAAATTTCGACAGTTTGTTCGTTTTATAACGTAGGTGCTCACTAGGACAAGAATTTTGGGAATTCAACTCCCAAGAAAATAAGGACTTAAAGTTTGTATGAAAGTCATATTTCAAGCCACATCTATGAAAATTGGTATTTGGGCTTTTGGTTAAAAATGAAGTAATATGTGTTACAGACTTTTCATTATTTGTTACAAAAATATAGCGTGTATCCCGGAGACGGACATACGTTACTTTTTATCCTGGAAAAACAAAAACAAAAAAGGCACAGCCAAATTCTGCCTATATCAGCATGCAATATGTTATGATTTACCTAACAGCGTGTACATAGTTTTGAGAAAATTAGTCACATTAAATATTAGTCACAAAAAATAATATTACAGATGTCAAAAATTACCTAAAATAAAGTTAAAGTTTCCATTTCAACCTCAACGGGATAGACCCTTTTTTCTGTGATCGATGGTGAATTTCTAATTAATTCGTTCTGTACTAAGTATTATTCTTTTTCTTTATGTTTTAAATGTTAGCAATGTTGAAGGCACTAGCTTGATTTGATTGATTTTGGGTCAAATTCACTCGGACGAAGTCGCGGGGAAAATGTTCTGTTAAGCTGTGCTGTGTTACATTTGACTTTTTCGACTTTATTAAGTTGTTCCGTTTTCGTTGTGCATTATTTAAGGCGGTTGACCCCTTTTAAAGCGGGTTCACACAAAGTGTGGCCAATCTTAGCGGCATCTGAGGCAATTAGTTACGATGGTCGTCTCGTAGTCAGCTTTATAAAGACAGTGTTGCATATCTAATTAGGTGTCGTCTTCTACGGCTCGTAACGGCTTGAATTTAAAGTGCACTTCATTTACATGTTTACGATCAATAACTTTTTAGTGTTCCATACTCGAAGGGTGCCAATAGGATTTTATTACTAGAGGAGGCCCTCTATCCATCCGTCTGTCCGTCCGTCTGTCTGTCTGTCAGCGGGCTGTATCTCATAACTCCTAGATTCTCATAACTCTCTCATAACTCGGTACAGAGTAGAAATTTTCACAAAAAAATCAAGACGTTGATTTTCAAACTGGCCACCATGCAAAATAAAAATAAAATACAAGTACCTACATCATCTATACATATAAAATTTAAAGTCCTGACTGTCTGAATAATTGACTGACTGACTGACTTATATATATCAATGCACAGCCTAAACCGCTGGTCCTAGAGACATGAAATTTGGAAGGTGTGTTCTTTGTAAAGAGTAGGTAAATAAGGGATGAAAGTTTGTATGAAAGTCTATCATTTTTAAAGTTACATCGAAGAAAATTGGTATACATGGCTTTCGGTTAAGTATAAAAAATACGTATTTCTCGATTTTTGAAAATTCTACTGCCAAGGGGGGTGTGCCAAATTTGTATGAAAGTCCGTCATTTTTCAAGTTATTTCCATGAAAATTAATTTTTTGATTTTAGGTTACAAAAGAAAAATTATTTATTTCAGGATCTTCTAAAATCCACCCCAGCGAAGCCGGGGCGGGTCAGCTAGTTCATTCAAAGTGTTATATCTTGTATGATGATACGGAACACTCTGTGCGCGAGTACGACTCGCACTAAACAGGTTTTATATGGGGTGTGATCACCATCAGACAGGAAAATGTATTGTAAAATGTTACAGTATTGCATTATGGCGAACGCGACAAGGCGCCAATCCAATTCAGTTCGAAAGTTAGTACGTGATCGAATATATACAATTGCAATCCAATAATAAAATTGGTTAGCAACTTTAGATAGGGTTTCAGTTATTGCGTTGTTTGATACTTTATGTTCAATTGTTAAGGTCTATCCATACTAATATTATAAATGCGAAAGTGTATATAATATAAAAATGAATCGCTAAATGTGTTGCTGATCGCAAATCTCGAGAACCGCTGAACCGATTTCGCTAATTCTTTTTTTATAATATTCCTTGAAGTACGAGGATGGTTTTTACGGAGAGAAAAATTTGATTTAACCTCCCCCTCAATTTTCTAAACTCCACCCGAGCGAAGCCGGGGCGGTTCAGCTAGTTCTTAATAGTTTATTCATTTAACTTATTTCCAACTGGAATTTTACACAGGCAAAGCTGTGGCCTATTGTGTACAAACATAAGAAAAAACACACACATTCTCTACACTTCTTTATATTTCCCTCAAGATAACTTGACAGTGAGGAAAGCGGCCTCCGCCCTCGTTCAGTGAATTTGTTCACAGCTCGGTATACATTATGCAAAACCTTGCTCTGTTCTCTGAATTTCATATGGAGGAGCTCGCGAACATTGTTTGACGTTTGTGTTTGAGTTGTTTGACTTCTTAGTTGCTACACCGGCTTCCCACGGTGCGTGTTGCAGACCGACGCGGACCAGCCTGCACCGACGCTCCATGGGAAGACTATCGTCCGTGGTAGCGCAGATACGTCGTCATCGTCGTCCGAACCTTTTGGGCGGTGCGTGGCTGTCCGTGGTCGGTGCGGGCTGATCCGCATCAATCCATACTCCATACTAATAATATAAATGCGAAAGTGTGTCCATCTGTCTGTTTGCTAGCTTTTCACGGCCGAACAGTTTAACCGATTTTGATATAATTTGGTACAGAATTAGTTTACATCCCGGGGAAGGACATAGGCTTTTTATCCCGGAAAACTAAAGAGTTCCCACGAGATTTAAAAAAATATAAGTCCACGCGGACGAAGCTGCGGGCATCATCTAGTCTGCAATATCACGCACCGTGGGGGGCCGGCATTAGAAGGGTGGGCCTATAGCGCTACAAAACCTACTGTATAATATGTTGCCAGTGATATATTTAATTCAGACATTCAGTTCAACGCTCAATACAACAAACTCAATTGCTCAACGATCTAGAAGCGGACTGAAATCCTTGCAGATCGCCGGTTCAAATCCCACACGTTTGAACTAATAATTTTAGGTAAGAGAAGATTTATTTTTTCAGATACAAGTTAAGATAGTAGAGGAAGGTTGCATTTTTCGGTCACCCAGGAGGATCTGTCTACGATTTTCCACGGTTGATCCTCAAAGGCTGGATAGCCGGAAAAAGGGCACCTGGCCGTCAAAGAAGGATGTGGTTTTATGATAATATGAGGGAGTGGACACGGGATTATAAGTGGGTACTCGGAAATGAAGAAAATTGCAATGACCATATCGCAGACGAAGTCGGATCGGGCTGAAATTTGATATGCAGATAGCTATTATGACTTAGACATACGCTAAGCTGTGGTAGCCTAGTGGTTAGGACGTACGCCTTCCCATCGGAGGTTGGGGGTTCGATCCCGGGCACGCACCTCTAACTTTTCGTAGTTATGTGCGATTTTTAAGTAATTAAAATAACACTTGCTTTAACGGTAAAGGAAAACATCGTGAGGAAACCTGCATGCCTGAGAGTTCTTCATAATGTTCTCAAAGGTGTTTGAAGTCTGCCAATCCGCACTTGGCCAGCGTGGTAGACTATGGCCAAAACCCTTCTCACTCTGAGAGGAGACCCGTGCTCTGTAGTGAGCCGGCCATGGGTTTATCATGATGATGATGATGATGAAGTAGGTAGGTATTTAGATTAAAAAAATATTATTTTAATGGAATTTACGAAAAATAAATGAGAGGAACCAAGGTAGCATTATTCCCCACAGAGAGAATCAAATCAAGGCCGACTGCACAACTTGTACCTACTGAAGTCGAGCTTCCTAGTTTCAGTTTCACACAGCGGCAAACTTGGCTTTGTATTGACAGACAGACAGATCTCAGGAGACTACGCTCCGTATAACAGCTATTTTACCTATATTAATCTAGCCTATGAGAGAGGATAATAAGCAATATTATATTTTTTTTTTATTTTTTTTTATTCAGATACAAGTTAGCCCTTGACTGCAATCTCACCTGGTGGTAAGTGATGATGCAGTCTAAGATGATAGCGGGCTAACCTGGAAGGGGTATGGCAGTTTTTATTAAACCCATACCCCTTTGGTTTCTACACGGCATCGTACCGGAACGCTAAATCGCTTGGCGGCACGGCTTTGCCGGTAGGGTGGTAACTAGCCACGGCCGAAGCCTCCCACCAGACCAGACCAGAAATTTAGAAATTATAAAATTCCAAACCCCTGCCAGGAATCGAACCCGGGACCTCCCACTATTAAGACCACAGCGCTCACCACTGCGCCAGGGAGGTCGTCAGAATATTAACCTAAACTTATAAACGTACTTATACCTAAGAATCGGTCCATTGACTTGACTTAGTTTATAGTTAAGATACCTCATTGGAAGACACTTTGTTCTTGTGTTCTTCAAATTGCACTAGCAGTATGCTTTCACTTTGTTCGTGTGATCTTTGATTTGCACTAGCACTACACTTTCACTATAACTACACTAGCTCAAAAGGCTAAAATAATAATGGATCATTGAACTGTGTCCTTATCTTGTATCTAGATAAGCTTTTAATTTACCATGAAAAGTATCGTCTTAAATAACTAAAAAATAGTCAATACAGCACTATAAATAAAATTCTAATAGATAGCATAAAATATTGTATACTGTATAATGTGTATGTTCTTCACCATGTGGCATAAAGCAAAGCTCATTTAAAGTTTTATTTCTCTATTTTTTTTTAAGATAATAATAATTAAAAAAAAAATTCTTTGTCATAAAATCTTATATAAATTGCTATGCATTTTTTAAATATCTACCCACTATGTTTTGGCACACAGCAATGCTACTTAAAACTTTGCAGATTTTTTTTTTTTTTAACATATTAGCCATTTTTAAATAATCAGCATGAAGTGAACAATACTTCAAGAGCTAGTAGGAAAATTTTTGGAAAAACTTATCTTCTAGTATTTTTTAGAACAATTAATACGCCAATTAAGACGTTAAAATATGGCAGACCTTTGTTAAATATGGATAACCTGGGGCCTCCCACTTATAAGACCACTACGCCAGGGAAGTCGTCAAAAATATTCGTATATTCGTTTTTTTAGAGTAGGTATAGGTACAATTAGTTAAAAACTTCGACTTTTATTCAGGTCTGCCAAATTCCATACTAGCTCCGCGACTATAAAGTATTAATTTACGACCGGCTGCAAAATATTTTTGTCCCCACATGTATGACGTTATTTAGTGTCGCGTTACATTTTATTTATTTTAGAAAGAAAGAAAGAAAGAAAAGACGTTTATTTATGCAATTTTACGGATTATTAATTTATTTTTACAGTACCCTGCGGGAAATATTGTACATACATCGACCTTTACAAAGCGATAGCGGTTTCGTAGAGCGTATCTATAAATTACAAATACCATTGAAATACTATTCTCATTCTAAGAGGAGGCCCGTGCTTAGTAATAAACAACGGGTTAGAGCTTTTTGACACGATGCTTTTACGACAAAATCACCAATTCCCATAAATTTTAGCAAAAAGGCGTGACATAGAAATTGAGACCCATTAAGTTTACTATTTCCGGATATCCGGCGCACAAAGACCGACGGACGACCGAAACGTATCCTGCTCACGACAAATCATCGATATCAATATTTCTAACAGCCGGAAATTGAGCGGACCATCCACAAAAAGCCTTTTTGGATAGGTACCAAAAAACCGGTTAAGTGCGGGTCGGACTCGCATCCGAAGGGTTCCGTACCAACATACAAGAATCTGTGCCTACTGAGTTTTTATTAATTTTTAATTTACATGACGGCCATTTTGAAATTTTATTATTTGTTGGTATAGCGGCAATAGACACACATTCTGGCAAAATCTCAACTCTCTATCTATTATGGTTCATTTATATGGAGCTTTAGTAATAGAGTCCCGTTGGCAGCCTTCGGGTACGGAACCTAAATCCTCGCGGACGTATCGGGGGCATCATCTATACCTAGTACCTAGGCGACAGGTCGAGATGGCAATCGAGGTATGAGGCAGGGAAACGCCCCGCACACCCGCACGTCACCCGCGCCGGCGGGGGCTGTGCGGGTGTGCGGGGCGTCGCGTCCCTGCGATTGAAATCTCGACCTATCGCGTACTATAGTTGATTATAATTACTCATTTTCAAAGTACATTTTTAAATATTTAATGAGCTAAAATAGGCCTGGTTATTACAAAAGCGATATTACGAACGATAATTATATTGGTTCAACCGATAAAGCCTCTACGCAGTTCTAATAACAAAATGTATGGCAACAAGCAATCATAAGTTATTACCCACTCGCTTAGCATTCAATAACGCTTTTCCGCTAATAACTAATAGGTACCTACTAATAATAATCGTGCAATATACTAAGTATTGGTACATACATCCTTGACTTTGTATAGCGGAATATTTTCAAGCCACATTAAACGTGGTTATAAGTAACATCCATTTAACCGTCCCGTGACCCTTTACGGGTTGTTTAACAAATTTAAATATTCGTAGCAATTCAAAACCTTGTACTTATCATTAGGTAAGCCCCTTCCAGTGCTAATGTGTCTGCTTTTTTGCATATTTTGCTAAATTTGCATAGTATAATGACCCCGACTTAGCCGAACACAAAAGGTTTGCGATGTTATCAGTTAGTTATAAAGTTGGAACCTCTCACTTATAAACCCACAGCAACCACTGTCCCAGAGAGATCGTCATAGCTTGAAGAATTGATATGACAATACAAGCACGTCTACGACAGGTTGAGATGGCAATCGGGGTATGAGGCGGGGGGACGCCGCGCAAACCCGCACGTCACCCGCTTGTCTGCACCGGGTTAGCGCGGGGGCTGTGCGGGGCGTTCGCTCCCCGATTGCCATCTCGACCTGTCGCGTACTATAGTTACGTTGTCACCACATTTATATCAACCCAGCGTCGACCCACTACTGAACACGGGTCACCACTCTGAATGGGAGGAATTTAAGGCGCGCACTGATCAAGTGCAGATTGCCAGATCTTACTTACACCTTTGCGAACATCGCCAAAAACTCTCAGGATGGAGGTTTCCTCACGATGTTTCCGTCACCTTAAACCACGTGATATTTAGTTACTCAAACCGCAAATATTTGTCTCTGAGAGTTTGAGGTGCGACCCTCAAGCCCTCCGTATTGGAGGTTTAACCTTAACCACTAAACTGTCACAGCTTATTAAACTTTTCAAGTTTCAATTACGAAGTTGTTGTGGGCTCTTCTCAGACTCGGGCGCGTTTGGAACCCTCGTAGCTTTAGTTTTAAGTACGTAATTAATCATCACCACTAGGTTTATTATCATCATTCAAATTAACAATTTTAACCATCAGTAAGCGTAACATTTCTAAAGAAATAATTTGAATTTGAATTAGTATTTATTTGATTTTCATAATATTCAAGGTAATTATCACAGCCTGGTTCCAAATATAGCAAAACAAACAGAAACGTGGAAAGGTATATCGATTTACGTGAATTATAAATATCACAGATGTATGATTGACGTGACAGCTGAACAACGAAAAATATAGTATGAACTACTTTTCACATATCTAATCAGTTCTATCATATACTAGCTGAGCCACTCTGGCTTCATTTGGGTGGAATTCCTGAAAATACTTTCGCACAGAAAGCGTACTGTACGAGAACTACTGGTCTCAAAGCCCAAGGTCTTTAGCCTTTGTAGAGAAGCTTAGCTTTTTGCTGAGAGCAGCATTCAAGAAACTCGATGGCTGTATCTAAAAATAAGTATTTTGTTTAGGCACGCCACACCATGAGGGAAATGCCGCCATCCATACTAATATTATAAATGCGTGTCTGTGTATCTGTCTGTCTGCTAGCCTTTCACGGCCCATCTGTTCAACCGATTTTGACGAAATTCGGTACAGAAATAGGTTTCATCCCGGGGAAGGACATAGGCTACTCTTTATCCCGAAAAATTCAAGAGTTCCCACGGGATTCTTAAAAACCTAAATCCGCGCGAAAGAAGTCGCGGGCATCATCTAGTGTTTAATAAAGATAGGTAGTTATTTCATGCTTCAATTTTGAAAATTGATGAAAATTAGGAATGGGTTAGTTTTATATTTAATTTAATTTAATAGTTGCGATAATACGATTTACGATAATAGTCTTCTAAATATATAAAAGGAAAAGCTGACCGACTGACTGATCTATCAACGCACATCTCAAACTACTGGACGGATCGGGCTGAAATTTGGCATGCAGATAGCTATTATGGCGTAGGCATCCGCTAAGACAGGATTTTTGAAAATTCAACCCAAAGGTAAACAAATAAAGTAAAATGGAACAAATCAAAGGTAAAATAGGGGTTTGAAATTTGTGTATAAGCTAGTAATATATAATAATAATAATAATATAATCGTGTTTCTATCAAACAAATTGATAGGCCTAGTAAAGGTTGATATCTACTTGAGTGAAGAGCCTAATATTGACATTCATATCAATACGTCCTCTGAATATTAGATGCGAGGTAAAGGTCACCCGGCCGTTGCGTGACTCTATGGCAAGGCCTCATGAGGCCTCTGTCGATTTCGTTGTCTGTGTAATAATGTAACGTTTTTATAATTGAATTCCTTTTGGACATTACTATTATGGAGGAATTGTGTGTAGAGCACCTACAAATCTATGTATATTATGAATGCGGAAACCGACTGACTTATACATAATCAAAAAATATTAGGTATGGTACAAAAATTATAAACCGGATATTATATACGGGATATAAGACGAATGCTATTTTTCAGATTTCACTCCGGAGTTTCCTTGGGATTTTATAAATTTAAATCCACGTGGACGAAGTTTATATAAAAAAAACAATTTTACAATGTTGAGACGAATGCGCAAACTTATTCATTATAGCTGGCTCAGGCCGAGTAGGATGAGGCACATGCTCGACGAACTGGTGAATGAGGCATCAGCATCACTTGAAGTGCCACCATTTGCAGCAGTCTTTAGTAGGTATTCATAAAATATCCTTCAGCCAGTGTGCATCCATTGTTGGACACGCTTTTTAGGGTTCCGTACCTCAAAAGGAAAAACGGAACCCTTATAGGATCACTTTGTTGTCTGTCTGTCAAGAAACCTACAGGGTACTTCCCGTTGACCTAGAATCATGAAATTTGGCAGGTAGGTACATCTTATTATTATAGCTGACATTTGGGGAAAAATCTGAAAACCGTGAATTTAGGGTTAGATCACACAAAAAAAAAATTGTGGTCATAAACTAATAATTAGTATTTTTAACTTTCGAAGTGAGATAACTATATCAAGTGGGGTATCATATGAAAGGTCTTCACCTGTACATTCTAAAACAGATTTTAATTTATTGTTATGCATCATAGTTTTTGAATTATCGTTCAAAATGTCGAAAAAATACGACTGTAGTACGGAAACCTCGTTTAGCGGGGGCAGTGCAGACTGTAGGGCGTTACCTCCCCGATTGCCATCTCGACCACGTGTTATACATCATTGGTGAATAGGCAGCCTTACTGTTTATTAATTTAATCAATGCATTTCAATATTAATAAATACGTTATGAAAGAGGCAAGCTGGTACATTGTTTGTTTATGCAAATCGGTCTATGTAAATCAGCGCAGCCATGGGAGAAATTTGAATATTTTTCTCCTCTCTCATTTAAATATTCCGCACGCTTCCGTGTTCATACGTTTATATTATTTAAACAATCTTTTTTTATTATAAACTAATTAGCTAATGCCCGGCATGGGTCTGTGTGCCCGGCATGTTTTGAAATACTCTCAGGCATGCAGGTTTCTTCACGATGTTTTTTTTTCCTATAACTACTTACTAAGTTATAATATAAAAGATTATTATTATTATTATTATTTATTTACTATCTACATATTATAAAGAGGTATGGTTTGCAAGTTTGTTTGTAGGAAGTAATGTCTGGAACTACTGAGCAGATTTTGAAAATTCTTTCACTAGTAGAAAGCTACATTATTCCTGAGTAACATTGGCTATATTTTGTTTTAGAAAAAAAAGATCCCTATGAAAATTGTAATAACCCGTGCGAGGGCAGGGCGGATCGCTAGTATGGAATAAAATCCCTATCTAATCTAACAGAAAATACTACCAAATGATTACGACATTTTAATGCGTCGTGCCGCGTGCGTGATCATCTCTAATTTTGTCAATTCTTCTGCAGTCGCTTCGATCCATTCACGAGGTTGCTACCATTTTAATATTTCTGAATGTTTTTTAGTCACGCAGCAGTTGTTAAGTGTTTTAAAATAGAAAGATGAAAAAGTGCCTTTGTTCGTTTGTTTTGCAAAATACTGCCGCTTAGGCTTACAGCTATGTGGGATATAAAGTACTAGCTTATGATCGCGACTTCATCCGCAAACCCCTACCCCTACCCCTTTTTACTCCCTGAGAGGTTGAATTTTTGAAAATCCTAGGACTGTCTACATCATAATACATCTGCATGCCAAATTTCAGCCCGATCCGTCCAGTAGTTTCAGTTGTGAGCGGTGCGTTGATAGACCAGTCAGTCAGTCAATTAGTCACCCTTTCCGTTTTTCGGTACGATGCCGTGTAGATTGAGGAGTATAGGACTAATCAATCTAAATTATTTGACGATTCAAAAGCACTTGTAAAAGTTTAAGTGAATAAATTTATATTCTATTCTAAATAATATATTCTATTCAATTCAAAACTGTCATACCTCTTCCAAGTTACCCCAGTTCCATCCTAGACTTCATTGTCACTTCTAACCATTCAAATAAAGTAAAATAAATAAAGCTAGCTTTAAGTTTTATTGTAATATTTTCTACAAAAAAACATAATATTTTGTAAATAAAACCATTAGTTTAGGTTTGACATCTATGGGCACTCCGAACACTATCAACACTAGCATGTCGGTGACGCGACCTTGAAGTTTTTTCTCATCCTAAAATCGCTTATAGTACTTACTTTTATCCTCGCTCGCATATTTAGCTTCATTCTTTAATATCCGCAACAGTTCTACACTCATTTTATTTCAACACATAAATCAATTTATTTCCAAAGTTCTCAAGTAACTTCACAACTTTTCCCAACTGAAATAAGTTAGGTACTTAACTCTATAAAAATTAAATGAAATAAATATTACTAAGCAAAGCTTAAATTAAAATTTAAAAGTTTATTTCAAATAGTTCAAATTTCGAGCATGAGTACGAGTATTTCGTAGTACGCGTGCCTCTACGGCTCTACGCGACGTGTGGCTACGCCGCCCTACGACGTAGCACTGGCTAAGGTCTACGAGTTTCCCTACTGGCCAAAAGCCGTGAAAGCCTATTAGTTAAATCGTATACATCTCACGCAAACCTCTTGAGATCGAATCTTAAGTCATGATCTCCCGAACCTGACCGTATCGGACCTGATGAAAAAAACCTGACGTGTATTGCCAGCCTTAGTCTAACGACTTTGTGATAGTTCTAATAAGTTTCAATAATTTTGTAAAGTGGTGATAATAAAAAGAATACCCGGCTGAGTTTGTTGTGGGCTCTTCTCAGACCTGGGCGCGTTTGGAACCCTCGTAGCTTTAGTTTTAAGTTTGCGTTATAATTATCACCACTATATTATCTTACAAATCTAACACTATACCAGACAATCAATAAGAGTAATTTATTACCTATTTTGAATAAATCATTTGACTTTGACTTTGACTTGACGTGGATTCCATTCATCACAATAATATAATGGAACTTTTTTGAGCCATGGAGTCTTAGTACTCATCTAGACTAGACAGACTAGACATCTCTACTCGATTCATCTGGTGACAGAAGAGCTGGCTCATTTTTTGCGCAACGGATCAGCCTGGCTGTCCAGCGCGGAAATGCAGCCAGTATTCTTGGCATCATTCCACGCGGGCATGGTTTGTAAAGTAATTAGATAAGGTTTTATTGTAATATTTTCTATAAAAAAAATTGATAAGATCTGGGATTTGTTTGAAAAAACTACTGTCATCATTAACTTCTTCTAAGCTTATTGCCGACACTCTGTTGGCCAAAGGTCTCCTCTCAGAATGAGAAAGGGTTAGGCCATAGACACCAGGCTGCTGGACAAAAGCGTATTGACAGACTTCATGCACTTTCGAGCACATTATGGAGAACCTCAGGCATGCAGGTTTTCTCACGATGTTTTCCTTCACCGTTAAAGCAGTGATATTTAATTGCTTAAAACGACTCTACTAAGAGAATAATATATTACTAATTACAAGTCAACTCTTGGAATTGAATTGCTAATAAAACTTTATACTTACTATGTGTGTTTTTAGGGTTCCATGTCTCCCAAAAAAGGAACTCTTAAAGGTTCACTTCGTCGTCTTACTGTCTGTCTGAAAGCCGTGAATGTGTGGTTACATCACAGAAAAAAACTAAAAAGTGTAATTTCTTGTACGGGTACGGGACCCTCCGTGTGCGAATCCAATTTGCAGTTGAGCGGTTTTTAGGGTTCCGTAGCCAAATGGCTAAAAACGGAACCCTTATAGATTCGTCATGTCTGTCTGTCTGTCCGTCCGTATGTCACAGCCACTTTTTCCGAAACTATAAGAGCTATACTCTTGAAACTTGGTAAGTAGATATATTTTGTGAACCGCATTAATATTTTCACACAAAAATAGAAAAAAAACAATAAATTTTAGGGTTTCCCATACTTATAACTGAAACTCAAGAATTTTTTTTTCATCGAAACCATACGTGTTTTTGGAGCGTGCCATCAGGAGTTAAAAGCTCGTGACTAACTAACCAAATTAAGTTTATCATCAGATAAATCGTAAATTGTAGGGACACTAATATGTATAATCTCATGGGACAACGAAGTATCACTAGCGCTTTGCATACAACATAGTTTGGTTTTGGTTTGGTTCGCATTTGACTATTAACCAATCGAACTTAATGAAATTTTGTAGACACGTTCTAGAAATAAGTGTGAGGTTTTCTAGATTTCTGTAAAAATATTTTAATGTATATAACGGGTACATACCACGATTAATTTTTGTTTTTATTTGTCGATATTTCAACCCAATTGCACGGGTCGTAGTCACTACGGGACCCGTGCAATTGGGTTGGAGTATCGACAAACAAAAACAAAAATTAATCGTGGTATGTACCCGTTATATACATTAAAATATGTCGTTAAGGTGACGCAGGACGCTCGACCGAAATTGGCAGCGCACGTGGGTAACATGTTTGCTTTTCACTTGACATTGTATGAGAAAGTTGAGAGGCACGATGATTTTCACTGAAATCAAGCGCGCGAAAAGGGTTTAGGAAAAGTATTTTTGAGAAAAAACTGCTGAATTTATGTTTGCAAAGTAAAGTTATTTCAACTAATGAATAAATAAACTACGTCTAATGATAAATTGTTTTAGAATTTTCATATCCCTAATCTTATTTATTTACGCCCAAAGTTGTCATTAATTTAGTGTTAAAATAGAAATGTTTTGACCCTCGTAACTTTTAAATCAATATTTTTGTCAATGTTTTATATATCAATAAACCTAGATAATGACGAGATAAATCGATATAATTCTTAGTTTTGTGCGTACAACATCGAATATTGTTGTAATTTCCCTCCTACTTTTGTATGGGGAAAGCACTGAACTGAGTCCCCTTAAACCACGAAATAAGCTTAAAATCATTAGTTCTGTAAAAATATGTAATTTTAAAGTTACATCGGGTCAAATATTTACATACAAATCTTTGAGCCAGTGCAGTCAGATAGATAAAGTCGCAAGCATCATCTATAGTAATTCAATAAAGCACTGCTGGCATGTCCTGCAAAATAAAATAAAACCCTTCCAAAAATAATTTGTGCTCTGGCCACAAAATAGTGAACGTTATGCCAGACATTCTAAGGGTAAGAGTTTCTACGGGATTTATAAAAACCTAAAATCACGCGGATAGAGTCGCAAGCATCATCTAGTAATTCAATAAAGGCACTGCTAGCATGTCCTACAAAATAAAATAAAATCCTTCCAAATATAATTTGTGTTCTAGTGCTGGCAACAAAATAGAAAACGTTGGCAGCTAGCACGATGCGATTCAGAAACGTTTTTCTTTTATTTTGCGGCCAGATTCTTTAGAAGTTTACTACTTGACCTTAAATTATAAAACCCCTCGAAATTCTTTCGTTTCTTGTTTCTTTTCGAAAAGGCAACTACGCTGTAAAATGTTGTAGGTACCTCTATGCCTGAATTATAACCGTTTTCAATGTCACATTTTAGTAAAACAAATGTTTGGCGTATATTATGTTAATTATAGGAAAGTAGTTAGTCAATTTTAAAGTTTTTCCAAAAATATTATAGTCATACATCCATACTACTTCATATTTAGTACTAGATGATGCCCGCGACTTCGTCCGCGTGGATTATTTAGGTTTTTAAAAATCCCGTGGGAACTCTTTTGTTTTCCGGGATAAAAACTATGTCTTTCCCCGGGATGTAAGCTTATTCTGTACCAAATTCTATCAAAATCGGTTTAACTGTTGGGCAGTGAATAGCTAGCAGACAGACAGACAGACGCACTTTCGCATTTATAATATTAATATGGAGTATATGGAATAAAGAGTGGCTTTCTGTCTGTTTGTTACCTTTTCACGACTCATCGGCTTTTGACGAAATTTGATACAGAGGTAACTTGCATCACGGACCCGGACATTTAATGTTGCTTTTTATCCCGGAAAATCTAAGAGTTCCCGCGGTAAAGCACTTGCGTTGACAGAGGCACTAGGTGGACAGATAAAACCGTCGCGTCGTCGGGAACCGCTGAATTCCACATCGAAGAAGATTAAAGTCTCAACAAGAAAGCTATGTCCAGCTGTGGACATCTATCATTTGAGTACGATGACGACAACGATTCAGTTACTGAATTAGACTAAAGTTACTGAACCTACAATCAGTTCCGCCGTTAGAGGCAGCGATATGATTACCTACTATTCTATAAATCGATGGTTAGAGGCCCGTGGCAAATTCATCGGATAGGGCCCTCCCACAGCGAAATTTCTTTTCAAAGTGTATGCACTTTATTAGGCAACTCATAAATAAAACTAATACATAATAAACGTTAGTTAGTTTTGTTGAGGATCCTTACGGGCTGGGAGGCCCCGTCGGCTAGGGACCCATGGAATTCTGTCTGTCTTACCACCCTATTTTAACGCCACTGCCTACAATACCACAATACCGATTGACAAAATCACAACTAGCACCACTAGGTACTTATATATAGGCATAACTTGATCATAGTTCATAGTAATAAAAAGAAACTTAATATGCTAGATTTACGATCACACGGTAGTAAAAACCCTTCCTTTATAAAGGGAGTCATATAAATAGCCCTGCCGTTATATTTCACTGGCAACGAGCAAACGCACCTATCCGGAGGCATAAAACCTTTTTACAGTGGATTAAAGGGCGGTTAGAGATCAGTACCCGTAGTACAAGATTTTACGTCTCACCAAACCAAACCAAATTCGAGAGTCGAAATACTTCCGCGTTACAGTAAACTGGATCTTAACTGCCTTGTTTTAAAGCTCAAGTTTGTCTACACTTCTACAGCCAGCGCTCCAAGCGGAAACATTGCGAAATTAAAATCAGTGGCATTGAATATTTGACTTCAATTCAAGGCTGTTTAGGTCCATTTTACTGTAACGCGGAAGTATTTCGACTCTCGAATTTGGTTTGGTTTGGTGAGACGTAAAATCTTGTACTACGGGTACAGGATCTTACTAAAAACGTTCCCATAAACCTACGATTTCTATCGTAATCACTTTGGTTAGTTTTTAACCTATTCAGTGGATTTTTTAGCTTCTTTGACTCAACTGAGTACTTAGTCTTTTGTAAGTGGTTTGGAATCTTATTGGAAAATGTCGGATGCTTTGCTTACAGGCTACTGCTAGTTTCCGGCTAAGTTATACCACCTTTTTTCCTACTGTAGAGGTACAATTACTCAGTAAATCTACTGACTGACTTATGTTTGTGTACCAAGAGATTTGGGAGAACATTTTTCTTGAATTGCCCTAGGGGTAAGGACGGATTTTGAGAAGTTGGAAAAGGATCTTTAAAACCATAAATCTCCGCGGACGAAGTCGCGGAAGTAAGCTAGTTTAAAAAAAATCGAAGCAACATAATATACAGTACGCGGCAGAAAGTAAGTGTTCATCGGCCATTAGAATGACATTTCGGCTTTGTAGAGCGTTTTCTCTATCACTCATATCTATTATGACGTTTTGTCGGTCTCAACGACAGAGACAATGCTCTACAAATCTGCTATCTCCTTCTAAAGGTCGATGTATGTACCTACATTACTTTCTGCCGCGTACCTACTGTATCTAGCATTCAAAGCAAGAAATTAATCTGTAACGCTATGCAACTAAAACTACTTTTGAAAACGCCTAACGACGCAGCCTCAATCTCACGCTTCTATCCCTACTCTGATTTCTGTGGTCTCCACCCACAGAAAATTGCGCCGTTACGCAAACTGTAGAATTTATCAGTTTGCTATGCAAAATAAGGATTACTTATCAAACAAGTACCTACTCACAATAACAATCTCATGGGATTGCATGAAAGAGATTGCTGCTTAACGATAAAGCCAAGCTTTTGCTTTTTATTTCTCTTTTTATTCTATTTGTTTTTTAATAAACATAACATTTTTAAAGGGAGAAAATTCTAAGGGAAAGGGGCCGCGATTCGCGTTCTGGGACGTACCTGGTCCAAAAGTTGTCTATCGCTATTCAGCGTGATAATGCAGCTTGATGGCCACTTTTGGCCCAGGGGCAAACAGGGGTGGACTTTCCACATTACGTCGATCCGTTGCTCCGTTGCAGCGTAATTGAAGGACAAACGAACGAACTTTGAGGTCTTTGAGGGCGACCTCGCACCGGAAGACGCAGTGTTGGAAGACCCCCCACTAGGTGGACGGACGACATCAGACGAGTCGCAGGGAGCCGCTGGATTCAGGCGGCGCAAGACCGTGGCGTGTGGAAGTCCCTACAAGAGAACGATGTCCGGCAGTGGACGTCTATCGGTTGATGATGATGATGATGTACTTTGAAATAAACAATTCAGAAATTTGGATTTTTTTAAAGGATTTTCAAAAATTTCATCCGAGCAAAACCGGGACGGGTCAGCAAGTCGGAATTAAAGTAAAATTGTATTTAAAATCTACCTAGTGCATTATTCAGTACAATAAATAGATAGGAAAGCTGTCTCTAGTTACTACCAGCTACGAAAGCTTTTTTTATAATGTTTAATGGTTAACTGACACGCAATTGAATTCAGTAGCGTTGTAAGTTGTAACGCTTAGTTGATTATACTCTCTGTCGTCGACTTCAGGCATAGAGTAAGGATATGATATTACATACAGAGGGTTTGAAAAAGCCGTCTATACTCTATCCATGGAGAGAAGTTAACATAGGGCTCTCTCTGTTACGTGATTCCATACAAATGACAAAAAAAAGTCAGTCGGCGTTATCTAACCACTTTGAGTAACCAACCAATCTATGTTTTCGAATGTTTTTATTTTTACGAGACATTTCACCGCGATTAATAGCCTCATCTGGTGATAGAAGGGCTGGCTCGTTTTTCAGTTCAGCCTGGCTGTACAGCGCGGAAATGCAGCCAGTATTCTTGGCACCATTCCACGCGGGCATGATTTGTATTGTAAGGCTAGCTTAAGGTTTTATTGTAATGATTTCAAATTGAATTTCAAATTCATTGAAAACATAGGTTCGTTTGTGATTGGTTGGTCTCACTCAAAATGGTTAACGCCCACTGAATTTTTTGTCCTTGTCATTTGTATGGAATTATGTTAAAGAGAGAGGGATTTATTAACAAACACAAGCGGCACAAAGGAGCGACCAGATTCGACCTACGTAGCTAGGGTCCTATAGATATTAGATAGACAGACAGAAATACTTTATTGCACACAAAACATGAGATAAAGAAGACAAAAAACAATGAAACTAAAAAAAGTTGTATGCAAAGGCGGCTTTATTGCTCAGAGCAATGCCCTATGTCGAAGAGTCGCCGTGGTCGTCATTTACAAAGAGATAGGCGTCAGTCTACTGTGTCTCTCTTTATACTGTACTCCAGGACTATAAAGACCTAGTCCTAGATAGAATAATGTTCCACAGAATTGATAAAGGACGTAAGGGTACTTAACCAAACTGTCGATTTACGCAACCGATTCGCAGTCGGTCTGGCAATTTATATTATTCTCTCGCTATAAGGTTTGCTTTTATTTTAGTTGGCTGTTTTTCTTATCAAATCTTTTCGTCTGTGTTCATTTTTAGGGTTCCGTACCTCAAAAGGAAAAACGGAACCCTTATAGGATCACTTTGTTGTCTGTCTGTCTGTATCTGTCTGTCTGTCTGTGTCTGTCTGTCTATCTATCTGTCTATCTGTCTGTCCGTCTGTCTGTCTTTCGGTCTGTCAAGAAACCTACAGGGTACTTCCCGTTGACTTAGAATCGTGAAATTTGGCAGGTAGTTATATATTATGTTTTCTTGACAGACAATCAGATACCAAAGTGATCATATAAGGGTTCCTTTTTTTATTTTGAGTTATGGAACCCTAAAAGTGTAGCTGTTACTCAAAAAATTACGACTCACATTACAATGTGTAAAAATTGATACTCGATTATTTAACTAAACATAAAAGTATAAATGACACTTTTTCATGCTGGCGTCCTCTTGGAGTCACCGAGGCTGCATTTAATAGACACTAGCGACCCACCCCAGCTTCGCATGGGTGCAATGTAGATACTAATGTGGTGTCATTGAAGTGTCATTGCCTCGGAAACTTTCAAATGGGAGGATTTTTTTCCGACCTAATTCACATTGTTTCAATTTCTCTAGGAATCTCTAATTTTTTGAGAATTAAAATATAGCTATAAACCTTCCTCTTGAATCACTCTATCTATTGGTGAAAACCGCATTAAAATCCGTTGCGTAGTTTAAAAGATCTACGCGCAAAGCTAGAAATAATTGCTTTAACATAGGAAATTCCTTTTTAGCCGGTTTCTACATAATCATATAAACAATTCTCGTAGTTTAGTACGTTTATAACTAGATAGCAGATTCGTAGAGCACTCTCTCGGTCATTGAGACCGACAAAACGTCATATGGGTATGAGTGACAGAGACAACGCTCTACAAAGCTGAAATGTTATTTTAAAGGCCGATGCAAATTAGTTTCGGCCGCGTATTTACATTTTCAAACGGATAGCACGTTTTCATACGGATTCCTCCGTTATGGATTTTATTCCTCAAAGAGATGCCCAACAAAACCAAAAATCTTCTCTTTAGCTAGCACATTGAGTGAGCGTCTTTAGGAATTGGGTATTTGCCTACTTTTGAATTTGATAAATATTATTACATTATTATAAACTAGCTGATGCCCGCGACTTCGCACGCGTGGATTTAGGTTTTTAAAAATCCCGTGGGAACTCATCAATTTTCCGGGATGAAAAGAAGCCTATGTCCTTCCCCGGGATATAAGCTAACTCTGTACCAAATTTCATCAAAATCGGTTGAACGGTTGGGCCGTGAAAAGCTAGCAGACAGACAGACAGACAGACACACTTTCGCATTTATAATATTAGTATGGATCCTTCCAATGGACTAGGATAAAAATAATGACGTACACTGAAAAAAATATTAAAATCCAACAATGATTTACAAAGTTACAGGCATTTTAATTTTGGAGTGGGAGGGTCTTCTATCCCTTTCTCGCAAAACTAAAATTTGTATGAAACCACACGAAGCTACTATGGCATTAGTAGGTGTGACGTCAAACTGCTGTATCGCTATCTCTGTCTAATCAGAAATATTTATATGCTTATAACTTTTTTGTTATTTGATCGATTTAATTAGTTTTTTCAGTTTACGTCACTATTTTTATTCTAGTTTATAATAAAGTAATAAAAAAATTGTAGTCGAATACCCAGTTGTGAACAAGATAGGAAGAAAAAGATTTTCGGTGCTTCTGTTTGTTATCTAGTAAAGAGATCAATTTGATTCAGAATGAACCCCGCCAAACCGAATTAGTTACAAAGTTATAAGCCATATCAAATCACCCACTTTGCATAAAGCTCTTTGACACTTAGTAATTAAGGACCGGCTTTACCAACTTCGGAACAACTGTATGAATAAAGTGCCTACAATTAAGGAGATTTGCATTAGTTGTTTGTCGCGCTCGCTTCGCTTGGCTTCTTTATATTAATCCTACATACAAAAACCAATTACTACTGCTTACAAGTCAGAGCTTATTCCAAATAGGGTTGCCATCCGTTCGGATTTCCCCGGATTTGTCCTTGTTTGGAGGGCGTCCGGGGAGCGTCCGGGCGGAGTTTTAAAAAACCTGAACTTGTGGTTAAAGAATTCATTCTCAAAAGAAATTATTACGCGAACGAAGACGCGGGCATCACCTAGTAATTAATAAATAACAATATTTTATTTTATTTATGAGACAAAAAAGAAACCGCTATGTCCGGGCTTTACACTCGAAAATCCGGGGTTTTGAAGCTCCTTGTCCTAGTGTATAGACTTTGTTGATGGCAACCCTAATTCCAAAGCACAACTAAACTTATACAAAGCTTTTAACTATTAAACTTTTTACTGTTGTTAGGAAGTTCAACCCCGGATAATGCCCGAGAAGCTATTAAGGCTTTGAAATGCCTCTACCTACGCTGCCAGCCGTTTTTCGCCCCCTCTTTATGATATCAGGTTCAGACTACAGGTTCAAGAATTTACAATAATCTGTATAAAAGACTTACATATGTTACATACTTATCTAAAGTGAAAACTTAAAACTACGAGACTTGGGTCACAATTTGTAGAGCGCTATCATTTTTACTCTCGTGCGTTTTGTATATTTTGTCCTACTCATCACCCTGCAGTATGTTTTAAGCCACGTATTATGAATGTAACATGTCTGTGTAATATGTCTATAAACTATGTATATTGTCATTGGGAATTTTAAACCCTTACAGCTAAACAGAGTTAACAATTAAAAGGAGCCAAATTCAAACTTTGTTATAATTCCAAACTCTGAACTACATACAGTACGCGGCCGAAAGTAATGTACATCGACCTTTAGAAGGAGATAGCAAATTTGTAGGGTACTGTCTCTGTCGTTGAGACCGACAAAACGTCATATAGGTGAGTGACAGAGACAACGCTCTACAAAGCCGAAATGTTATTCTAAAGGCCGATTAGGCCGATGTACATTACTTTCGGCCACGTACTGTACCTACTTAATAGTTTTATGATTAGACACCAATTTGTCCCAAACTTAATTATCTAGCCAAGTGTGACAAGATACCTCTATCAAAATTTAATTAAAACCGCCAGAGCCGCAAAAAACGCATATGCAACGCCTTTTGAGTAAAAAGGCGTTGTGATTCTACGAGATATGACTTGTTTACTTATTAAACGACTGTCTAAAAAAGGAGAGTAATATTTTCAGGGTTCATGTATTTTTATTTTTTTTAAATTCAGATACAAGTTAGCCCTTGACTGCAATCTCACCTGGTGGTAAGTGATGATGCAGTCTAAGATGATAGCGGGCTAACCTGGAAGGGGTATGGCAGTTTTTATTAAACCCATACCCCTTTGGTTTCTACACGGCATCGTACCGGAACGCTAAATCGCTTGGCGGCACGGTTTTGCCGGTAGGGTGGTAACTAGCCACGGCCGAAGCCTCCCACCAGACCAGACCAGAAATTTAGAAATTATAAAATTCCAAACCCCTGCCAGGAATCGAACCCGGGACCTCCCACTATTAAGACCACAGCGCTCACCACTGCGCCAGGGAGGTCGTCAAAATGTATGTGTGACTTTCTTTATTCCACCACAACTGCTGAATGACTGAACAGATTTAGAACAGAGAACAGAAAAATAAGCTTTTTGTGGCTTTTGTGGCTGACGACTCGCTTTACTAGTTTTGTCGCTGAGCGACGAGCTTTGAAAAATAAACTCGTTCAGCGATATTCGTTCAGCGATGCTCGCTCGCTTGAACACGTGTAACGCGCACGCAGGTTTGCACAGGACTGAGTCTCTGGTATATAGTGTGTTATCTATGGGACTGAGCGACCGCGGGCGAATGGCGCGAGTAATCGCTCGTCGCACTTGCACACTCGCTTATAGCCCGGCGACAAAACTATCGAAACTACACACTCGCTTCCCGCAGATCGCCAACTCGTTTATAGTTTCTATTTCTACTCGTTTCTCGTCGGACCACTGCCTTACGGATCTGCGGCCGAGTGCGATATATCCTCCATTCCATTGTGTTTTTATATAAATGTAGTTTTATTTTAGGATACCTATCTGTTCTGATAATAATGCCATGCCAGGTGTGACACGACGTGCACCTCTATCAAAATTAATTTGAATTCACGGGGGCACGCTCGGCGAATGCGAATTGAATATTTTGCGGACCGAAGCTTGGGCACACCTGCTTAATTAACACAGTTTATAGGTTACCTAATTTTGTACAGAATAGTTAGTTTATCTTTCATACTGTAGTATAGTATAGGCCGTAGGATCTATATACATAAAAAAGGAACAGGAACAGGAAAGGAAAGGAGGAAGGAAGGAAAGGAAGGAAGGAAGGAGGAAAAATCTAAATATATAAAAGGAAAAGTTGACTGACTGACTGACTGACTGACTGACTTTAACTGATCTATCAATACACAGCTCAGTTCGAACTGGACGGATCGCGCGATTGCGGATCGATGGACTGGAAAACGCACATAACTTAAAAACTTTAAACTTAAAAAATCTTTTATGCTTATTTCGTGGTTGAACGACATAATATCATCAAATTAATCTTTTTTTAGGGTTCCGTACTGTCTGTCGGTCTGTCAAGAAACCTACAGGGTACTTCCCGTTGACCTAGAATCATGAAATCTGGAAAGTAGGTAGGTCTTATAGCAGACATACGGACAAAAATCTGAAAACCACGAATTTGTGGTTACATCACACAAAAAAAAATTGTCGTCATGAACTAATAATTAGTATTTTCAATTTTCGAAGGAAGATAACTATATCAAGTGGGGTATCATATGAAAGGGCTTCACCTGTGGATTCTAAAACAGATTTTTATTTATTTTTATGAATCATAGTTTCTGATTTATCGTGCAAAATGACGAAAAAATGCGACTATACTACGGAACCCTCTGTGAGCGAGCCTGACTCGCACTTGGTCGGTTTTTTTTAATTAATCGGGCTATGTAACTACCCATTATCTTCATTATAATATAACTTCAAACAGTTAAAGGTGTGTGCCAGAGATTGAATTGCCGACCTGCGACATCCCTCCATCGCATTGCTGCAGTCAACCATATACTATCTCGCTTTGTCAATGACCAGAGCTTTATACAAAGTTGCGAGGGTTGCGATTTACTTATTGTCATAAAAGATCATTATATACAGGCCAACAATGGAGCATTCGCCCATTTTCGGCCATTAATTCAGCCATAGTACTGTCAAATGCACAGACTTCTGCTTTGCATTCGCTTTGTAACACTGGCGTCCCACTTGCTGATGTGGGAAGATAAATAAGACTCGAATTTACAAATGGGGTTAAAATTCAACTTAACTCATTCGTTTTTGGTTTGCAATACCTACCTACTTGCTATTAATTTATTGTCATTGGATCGTGATGCTCTATTCTATGGTATTCCAATTTTATGTGAGATTATGGGCAACTAGCTTATGCTCGCGACTTCGTCCGCGTGGACTACACAAATTTCAAACCTCTATTTCATTTTCATAAACCCTTTCTTAGCGGATCATCATCATCATCATGAACAACCCATCGCCGGCTCACTACAGAGCACGGGTCTCCTCTCAGAGTGAGAAGGGTTTTGGCCATAGTCCACCACGCTGGCCAAGTGCGAATTGGCAGACTTCACACACCTTTGAGAACATTATGGAGAACTCTCAGGCATGCAGGTTTCCTCACGATGTTTTCCTTCACCGTAAAAGCAAGTGATATTTAATTACTTAAAACGCACATCAATCCGAAAAGTTAGCGATGTGTGCCCGGGATCGAACCTCCGACCTCCGATTTGAAGGCGGACGTTCTAAACACTAGGCTATCACAGCTTAGCGGATACCTACGTCATAATAGCTATCTGCATGCCAAATTTCAGCCCGATCCGTCTAATAGTTTGAGCTGTGCGTTGATAGATCAGTCAGTCAGTCAGTCAGTCACCTTTTTCTTTCATATATTTAGATTAAACAAATTAGTTTCAAATTAAGAATTATTTCCGAAAAGCAAAAAACAATAAGTAATATACTTAATTTATGTATAAAAGCCTCAATATCCGCAAATTCGTCCATGTGGATTTAGGTTTGTTAAGAATCCTGGAATTTTTTGTCTACCTACAAAAAGTAGCCCATGTTCTCTTCTCTGGGATACAAGCTATCTCTACATATACGAAATTTCCTCAAAAACTAATAAAAGGAGGGGCCGTGAAAAGCTAGCAGATAGGCAGACATACAGACAGACAGACAGCCAGACAGGTAGATAGATACACTTTTGTATTTCTAATATTATTGTTAAAGAATTGCCAAGAATGGGCTACTTGACTCATATCTAATTTCGTCCAATAAATGATTATTTATTATAGTATTTTGCTTAAGACAACGAAATATATCAATAACAATTATTAAAAACGCAGGATGGATATATAAATCCAATTTTAAAAAATACAGTTTTTATTTTTATTTGAAACGCAGAAAACGCTGTCAGCCATGATGTGACGTCATTAAATATGTAAACAAAGAAATGTCATCCCTATGTCACGCGGGGACTAACGTAGTATCCATATATATAAAATTTAGAGTCCTGACTAACTTATATATCAACGCACAGCCTAAACATCTAAACAGCTGGTCCTAGATACATGAAATTTGGTGGGTGTGTTCTTTGTAGGTAAAGAGAAGGTATCCACTAGGAAAGAATTTTTTGAAATTCCACCCCTGAGTGGGTTAAATGGAGGTTTGAAATTTATGAAGTCCACGCGGGCGAAGTCACGAGCATAAGCTAGTTTTTATATATTTCTAAAAACTCATAGTAAACGTAAAAAAATATCGTTTTCTCTTTATAAATTGAATAAGTTATTACAACAAAGTGATCTTTGCAAAAATAAATTTGGGTTGAAGTCGTTAGTCATATAGGATCCCTTTAAGCAAGTCTTCGCGTGTTACGTATATTTATTTCACTGGGCACTCTAATCCACAACTTTCCTGTGGTCTTTATCGATGCGTTTTTTACATGCTCGGATGATACAATAACGAAAATTACTATATTTTTCATGTACACTAGTATAGAAGTCATGTTTATTAAACTTTGGGAGGTTATGCTGTTGTTTACAAATGCATGACGTCAGAGCACAGATAATCTATCGGCCAAACATGGCCGACAGTATTTTCACCTGTCTAAGAAAAATATATTTTTAAAAGAAAGTTTTACGGTTTTTAGGGCGCAAAAAAATTTAGTGTTAATTTTTTTGATATAATAGCACAAATATTAACCATTTAAGACCAACTTTAAAAAAGTGTCAAGTAGCCTATTGCGTCGCACGCAGTCTCAACCGCGACGCGTTCGAGAACTGAGTCCCTGTGAAAAAGGACGCCGGATGGGTTCGGAACTAGTCGGGCTAACGTCGACTAAACACGTGAGTAAAGCCGGTGTGTGATAAATGTATAATTGTTATGGAAGTATAGACATGGATAGATGCTATCCATTTGACTCATATACATATTACTAGCACCAATGCATCCTCAGTGACGTCTAGATTTCAAACGGGCCGTTCATTAGTATCTAAGAGGTGGCGCTGATTTATTTGGTTCCAAAACCGTGAAAAATTTTGTTCGCTTGACCATATCTTGTCATTTATATCGATGGTGCTATCTAATACATTTCCAACGATATTAGCTGACCGACTAGCTATAAGTCGTTTTAATGTTTACGACCCTATTTAAGTGCAACAAAACAAGCATTTATCACTTGAAGTTTGAGTACGAATGGTGGCTCAACCCGCCTAACGGGGGCATGTGTGATTGTGTAAAGAAAAAAATCAAACGTCCGTTTACAACTTTACAGCTTCGTTTACAGCTTCGTTTACTTCAATGATTATAATAACTATGCGTAGACTGAGTAAAAAAGTTAGACTAATGTACTGTGTAACCGCGTCTGAGATTGCGATAGCACGACGTAACGATGAATAACACGACAATTGCCGTTGTTTAGTAGTCAATATTTGTATTAACCGATCAACAATGTTTGTATTAAACGTTTTTTATGTGAAAACAAGTAAATAACTAATGAGAAATACAATGACGCCACGAATTCTCAAAGTTTGTTTTGTTACAAATAAAGTTGTATTCCTTGAAAAAATCGGTTACACGATAAGGGACATGAATTAGGTTGGCTGCGTCTCTGTTTATCACATTAGTAACTCTATATGTGCTCTCTTTTTAGTGTGAATGAGAAAGCAAACTTTCCTTTGCCTAGATTTTTTACTCAGTCTACGTAATTATGTCGTTACGACGATGCAAGCCACAGGAAAGTATTAAAAAAATCCTTCAACCTGTGCCTTCAACATAAGCTCCTAACTCAGTCCTAGGTCAGTTCGGATTGCTCTTCGACCCGCACTTACGGCATGATTGCAGTAGACAGTTTCCCCACGAGGCTGGTGCCTTAGACAAAGGATCAAAGTGGACTTGTTAGACGCGTATACCGGAAAGGGACAAAATAAAAGGTTATGTTTCATAATTTGCGTTCGCTACAACTGTTACAGCCGATCACACAGCAATGCAGCATTAATGGCTTTTACACACCTTCAACTCTAAATTTAAAACAGAAATTAAATAAAAGTAATATTCACAATAAATTACTACTACACAGATGACAACTGTGCCCAACAAAAAAAGCTAAACAAAGACAAAATAATGTGTTTTTATCTTTATCACTCTTCAGATCTTCTCCATACACTTAGCTTGCTCTAACAAGGTGTTATTATTTTAATGGCAAGTCCACCTTGATCCTTTGTCTGAGGCTGGTGCGATATGTGTGATTCCAGCCGACCGGTCAGCTCCCCGATTGATTTGATTGGTTGATTCGCTGTTTACGTTTTTTCACAGCCAATCAAAGGGCAGAATTTGTTGATGATTACGATAAAGATGAAAACGTTATTCTTATACAATAGGCTACTTGACTCTTTTTTTAAGTAGGTCTTAAATGGTTAATATTTGTCCTATGAGATCAAAAAAATTAACACTATATTTTTTTGCGCCCTAAAAACCGTAAAACTTTAATTTAAAAATATATTTTTCTTAGACAGGTGAAAACACTGTCGGCCATGTTTGGCCGATAGATTATCTGTGCTCTGACGTCATGTATTTGTAAACAACAGCATAACCTCCCAAAGTTTAATAAACATGACTTCTATACTAGTTTACATGAAAAATATAGTAATTATCGTTATTGTATCATCCAAGAATGTAAAAACGCATCGATAAAGACCACAGGAAAGTTGTGGATTAGAGTGCCCAGTGAAATAAATATACGTAACACGCGAAGACTTGCTTAAAGGGTCCTACATGACTAACGACTGCAACCCAAATTTATTTTTGCAAAGATAACTTTGTTGTAAGTCTTACTTAATAACATATTCAATTTATAAAGAGAAAACGATAATTTTTTACGTTTACTATGAGTTTTTAGAAATATATAAAAACTGGCTTATGCTCGTGACTTCGCCCGCGTGGACTTCATAAATTTCAAACCCCCATTTAACCCACTCAGGGGTGAAATTTCAAAAAATCCTTTTCTAATGGATACCTTCTCTTTACCTGCAAAGAACACACCCACCAAATTTCATGTATCTAGGACCAGCTGGTTAGATGTTTAGGCTGTGCGTTGATATATAAGTTAGTCAGGACTTTAAATTTTATATATATGGATACTACGTTAGTCCCCGCGTGACATAGGGATGACATTTCTTTGTTTACATATTTAATGACGTCACATCATGGCTGACAGCGTTTTCTGCATTTTAAATAAAAATAAAAACTGTATTCTTTAAAATTGGATTTATATATCCATCCTGCGTTTTTAATAATTGTTATTGATATATTTCGTTGTCTTAAGCAAAATTCTATAATAAATAATCATTTATTGGATGAAATTAGATATGAGTCAAGTAGCCTATTGGGAGGCAGGTTACCTCGTCGATCTTCGCACTCAAGGACGAACTCGTGTTTAAATTTTATTGCGAACGCTTTCCCGCGCTCGTTCTGCGTGGAAACTTAACCGTATCCATTATTTCTTTTAATGTTTCTTTCATCTTCTCTATCACTACTATTATAAAACTATAATAGTTTGTACGTTTTTCTCTTTTATTCTCGTTATACTAATACATTCCCAACATAAAACTATTATTTCCGCAAATTATCATTCTCAAATTACTTATTACATTTTGGACAATCACAGTCGAGTTTGAGAAAAAGTGTGTTGTATAAGTCCCGCAAATTGCTATTGCGCTGGAACCATGTCTTATTAACATCGAAATGACGTCATTTTGACGTCAGCCGAAATAAATATTTAACATCTAGAGCTGACGTCACTAAAATGGCGGCCACGCGCATTGGCAATTGGCAATGGCTCCTGGGAATAATTGTGTTTTATAAGAATTTGTAAATCGGTGTGAATCGACCTTTCGTTTGAGCAAAGTCAAAGTAGATGCCCTGTACACAATATTATCTAAGCATTAAGGCCCTGGTAAAAAACACAACTCCAGTTACAAGCCAGGATGTCACATTGAGCACTGACGGCAAAGTTTCCAGTCCACTACCGCCCCGGCCCGTTCCCTAATTGACCCTAAAAATATGTAAACCAATATTGGTACAAATATGGAAAAAATTCATTGTGCCTTGAATGTAAACATGAAATTCATTATCACTTGTATTTACTTAGGTACTTGCTCGTACGGCGAATAAAGGGATATTTAATATGTTCCTTTTTACCGACTATGAGAGGAATGAGGATATATACTTAAGTGTAATATATTATATTTGTATTTTGTACATATACGTCTATGTGTCTAATAAATCTCCCAGAATTCGAGAAATTATTAGAATATGGAAAATAATTTGGGTATCCATGCTCCAGTTCAAGATTCCATCATCTCAGCTAGCCAACCACTGAGCATGGAAATATTCTCAGAATGAGAAGGGTAGATTGGCAGACTTCACACACCTTTGACAATAACAGAAAAAATCCTCAGGCATACAAGTTTCTTTACGATGTTTTCCTTCAGCAAGTGATATTTAATTGCTTAAATAAAGCGTACCTATTATATATAGTTCAGAAAAGTCCAAAAATCCACGCGGACGAAAGAAATCGAGGGCACCATCTAATATATATTTTTTAAACTTTTTTACATTGAAACGATAATTTACGGCCATAAAACTAAAACTAAAGTGGCAAAATGAGACAAGCCACTTTATTTCCTATGACCAACCTATATTTTTTTAGGCACGACTGGACCTCTTGTCACCTATACATACCTATATGAGGAGATCGTGTTTTTGTTATAATCCATGTGAAATATAAGAGTTTGTCAGCTATTTTTACGGCTCATCAATATAACCGATTTTGACGGAGTGAGTCTACACCCGGAGGGAGGACGTAGGCTACTTTTTATCCCGGATAATCAAAGAATTCGCACAGTATTTCTTAAAAGCTAAATCTATACGGATGAAGTCCCCGGCATCATCTTATTGAAATAAAAGCTTGTTACATCGAAACGAAAATTGACGGCCCCAAAGCTCACCAGAAAAGTGGTAAAATGGCACAAGCCACTTTATTTCCTCTATGCAGTACATCGGGTTACTGCGTCCGGACGGAAGTGAAACATTTTGGCGACGGGAAATTGTCGCTTTTGGCAGCGGCGCGCGGGCTCAATAAAGCCGTTGTTTTATTATAAAGGCCTTCTTTTGACCCATTATTACAGGGACATGCTCTGCAGTTTGGGCGCTGACCCATATTTTTCGCTAGGCACGACTCTAGTCAACATATAAGAGGATCCTGCTTTTTGTTATAATCCATACTAAGTAGTACCTACTTATAAATGCGAAAGTGCGTCTGTCTATCTGCTACGTTTTTACAGTCCATCAGTTTAATCAATTTTGACGGAATTTGGTACAAGCTTACATAGGCTACTTTTATCCTGGAAAATCAAAGAGTTTATTAAAATCTAAAACCAGGCGGACAAATTCGCGGGCATCACCTACTCAAAAATAAAAATATTGCTTTGCTTTAGTAGCATTTAGATATTTTTAACTAGATAGTTAAAAATACAGTAAACCGCAAATTGACGGCCCCAAAGCTTACCAGAAAAGTGGTAAAATGGCACAAGCCACTTTATTTCCTCTATGCAGTACATCGGGTTACTGCGTCCGGACGGAAGTGAAACATTTTGGCGACGGGAAATTGTCGCTTTTGGCAGCGGCGCGCGGGCTCAATAAAGCCGTTGTTTTATTATAAAGGCCTTCTTTTGACCCATTATTACAGGGACATGCTCTGCAGTTTGGGCACTGACCCATATTTTTCGCTAGGCACGACTCTAGTCAACATATAAGAGGATCCTGCTTTTTGTTATAATCCATACTAAGTAGTACCTACTTATAAATGCGAAAGTGCGTCTGTCTATCTGCTACGTTTTTACAGTCCATCAGTTTAATCAATTTTGACGGAATTTGGTACAAGCTTACATAGGCTACTTTTATCCTGGAAAATCAAAGAGTTTATTAAAATCTAAAACCAGGCGGACAAATTCGCCGGCATCACCTACTCAAAAATAAAAATATTGCTTTGCTTTAGTAGCATTTAGATATTTTTAACTAGATAGTTAAAAATACAGTAAACCGCAAATTGACGGCCCCAAAGCTTACCAGAAAAGTGGTAAAATGGCACAAGCCACTTTATTTCCTCTATGCAGTACATCGGGTTACTGCGTCCGGACGGAAGTGAAACATTTTGGCGACGGGAAATTGTCGCTTTTGGCAGCGGCGCGCGGGCTCAATAAAGCCGTTGTTTTATTATAAAGGCCTTCTTTTGACCCATTATTACAGGGACATGCTCTGCAGTTTGGGCGCTGACCCATATTTTTCGCTAGGCACGACTCTAGTCACCATATAAGAGGATCGTGCTTTTTGTTATAATCCATACTAAATCTTATAAATGTGAAAGTATGTCTGTCTGTCTGCTACGTTTTACGGCCCATTAGTTTAACCGATTTTGATGTAATTTGGTACAGAGTTAGCTTACATCCTTGCTACTTTTTATCCCGGAAAATCAATGAGTTGCCACAGGATGTTTTATAATCCACAAAACTCACTAGAAAAGTGGTAAAATGACATAAGCCACTTTATTTCCTTTAAGCAGTAGGTACATCGGGTTACTGCGTCTAACAACACTGACTGACAGACAGACAGACACACTTGCGCCTTTTTTATAATAGTACGAAGATGTTTAGGTACTTACTTAAAAGTAGTAGATCTATAGTTAAAAGACAATAATATATCATTTTCTATAATTAGATAGATATGCTTTTTTATATCGTAGAAAAGAATAACAATTTCAACAGTTTCAACAGCTTGAATTGCATAGTTATAGGGCATTAACGCTTTCAGCATACCGACTTATTCGCACCCAGTAATGGTCGTACGTCTTCTAATCGGAGGTCGGGGGTTCGATCCCAGGCACGCACCTCTAACTTTTGAGTTATATGCGTTTTAATTAATTAAATATCACTTGCTTTAACGGTGATGGAAAACGTCTTGAGGAAACCTGCATGCTTGAGAGTTCTCCATGATGTTCTCAAAGCTGTGTGAAGTCTACCAATCCACACATGGCCAGCGTGGTAGACTATGGCCAAAACCCTTCTCACTCTGAGAGGAGACCCGTGATCTGTAGTGAGCCGGCGGCGATGGTTTGATCATGATGATGATGAAGTAATGGTACCTATGGGTACGTATCAACACCATGCGCCTTTAGGAAAGGCGTTAAACCGTTTTTGTACCACGGGCAAATACATAGGCGTGTTAAAGGCATAGGTAAATGTCTAAGCATATAATTTCTTTTCCTTTAAACACTGTTCTCTAACAAGCACACAATACCTAACATTATGACAGTCTCAAACACCGTCCGCGACGAACGGTTTATGATTTAAAGATGCCTATTGATTTTCCAAGAACAGTACTTTGCTCTATATATTATTTAGTGTCGCCTTGGCTTGTTACGTGATTATTATGTTTGAAAATTCTTTTGCAAATTTTTATTGTTATGAACTGACAATCTTGTGATATTACGCCTTCAAATCCAAGTACAAAAAAAAAACAAATGCGAAAGTATTTATTGTCTATCTATGTGTTAGCTTTTCACAGCCTATCCGTCTAACTATTAGTATACTAATATTATAAATGCGAAAGTGTTTGCTGTTGTTTGTTTGTTTATCCTCCCTTCTCGACCTATTGAAGCACTCAATCAACTTGATTTTTGCATATAGTTGTAAGGACGGAGAGTAACATAAGCTGCAACTTTTTATCCCGGAAAATCAAAGAGTTTCAACGGGATTCTTAAAAACCTAAATCCACGCGGACGAAGTCGCTGGCATTAGCTAGTCTACTACAAAAGGAACAACTGACTGACTAATAAATATCAACGCACAGTTCACACCGGTAATAGGTCTAGAAACTTGAGATTTTTGCATATTATAATTTAATCACCCACTAAGAAAGTATTTCAAGGGATCTTAAAAAAACCTTAATCCATACGAACGAACTCGCAGGAAAAGTAAGATTTAAATAATTTGAGAATATAGAGATACAATCGACAAATAATTTGAGATCGATAAATAATTTGAGAATATACAGATACTTATAAATATAATTTAAGCTAGGTGAATTTTCTTACCTTAAAAGAAAATATAATAATAATATAATGAAAGAATACCTTTAAATATTACGAATTCATGCCCAAATCTTAACATTCCAAAGACATCTTTGCAAAACCAATTTTACACAAGACTTAGCTGGGGATGGATAACTAGGCAATTTATCTTTAGCCCTATCTGCGCTTAGAGAAATTTCACCACCACAAAATATCTTTACCTAAGTATTTCAATTTTTCAATATTTTGACAGAGCAGAACATTGACTTATTATAGTAGGGGCTCTAATTGCGTATGTGTTAAATTAAAGCTACAGTCGCAACCAACTCTTCACTATTGGCTACAAACAATGCATTGTTGCAACAACAATACCATAAATTCTGCCAATCACAACAATTGAACCTTAAAAGACCACTTTGTTGTCTGTCTGTCTGTCTGTCTGTGGGGTATCATATGAAAGATCTTCACCTGTACATTCTAAAACAGATTTTTATGCATCATAGTTTTTGAATTATCGTGCAAAATGGCGAAAAAATTCGACTGTATTACGGAACCCTCAGTGCGCGAGTCTGACTCGCACTTGGCCGGTTTTTTTTACAGACAGACACGACAGACAGACGACATGTTTTGTTCAAAGTTTTTAAGTCTTAAAAGAAAAATAAATATACTTAGGTACTTATTTGAGGCAAAAATTAGAGTTTCTTGCTTGCCTCATTTAATACAGCAATTTACAGCAGGCGTATGGTCTTGGCGGACTGCCAAAAAGAAATCCGCATTGTATGAGTAGTATTTCGTCATAAATCCCACTGTGTACTAATGTACTTATGATTTGTTTTGCCATTTCAATGGACTTTTAAAACAATAAATGTCGCGATTAGGTATTTCTATTTCACCAGCCCGCAGCTTCGCTTGAGTGGCTCACCATGTATAGACGTCCACTGGACATAGGTCTCTTGTAGGGACTTCCACACGCCACAGTCTTGCACGGCCTGAATCCAGCGGCTCCCTGTGACTCGTCTGATGTCGTTCGTCCGCCTAGGGGGGGTAGGGGGGAGGGGGGAGGGGGGAGGGGGGAGGGGGGAGGGAGGAGGGGGGAGGGGGGAGGGGGGAGGGGGGAAAGGGGGGGAGGGGAGGGGGGTTTTGGTTCCACCACAATAGCAATTTGCGGGAAGTATAATACGAGTAGGACCTTTCAATCAAGCGATGAGCTGTGGGGCCAGGTTTACCTTTATATACATTTTAAAGTAATAATATCACGGAAAGAATCTAAATCGATATGGCAAAGTCTAGTAATTACGGAGTACAAAGCGTTCTTCGTTCAATATTCAACAGTTATTGATTGATTGACCGAGTCGTATTACCCTACTGTGAAGGCGAGGGTGCGAACCACGGAAATCAGAATATAGATATAGAAGTGGCAAAGAAGCGCTTGTCGCCGCGCAGATGTCTATCAGGTGTAAGTAATTTTAAAGGCATGTGTATTTTAAATATAATAAAAGGAAAAGGTATTTTCAAAAATCCTTTCTTAGTGAATGCCTACGTCATAATAGCTCTATCTGCATGCAAAATTTCAGCCCGATCCGTCTAGTAATTAAGCTATGCGTTGATAGATCAGTCAATCAGTCAGTCACCTTTTCCTTTTATATATTTAGATTCCGTGGTTTGAAAAAATGTTTGTTACTCCTTCACGCAAAAACTACTGAACGGATTTGGCTGAAATTTGGAATGAGCTTAGATTATACTCTGGATTAACATATAGGCTACTTTTTATCCCGGAAAATCAAAGTGTTCCCACGGGATTTTGAAAAGCTAAATTCACGCGGACGAAGTCGCGGGCATCAGCTAGTAAAAAATACAATACATACTTTCTTTCTTGTACTTGTGTAAGTTTGTGATTTGGTATAGAAATTGGACATACCTGAGTAAATAAACATGAATTTATCATAACATAGAAATATATTTTTCTCATTCATTTTTACACACAACCCTTGCTCCCATAATGTCTCTCATCTCACCAGAGAGATGTCTTAATATTTATTACTAGAGGAGCAAACCTCATCCATAAAGCGCCACTAAGTATAGGGCTAGATTTCTTCTAATATCATTGGGCTAGATTAACAAACCTTGATAGACCATTACCCGACTAACTGTTCGAGGGAAGAAAGTTCTCTAAATCTACTTGGATGAATTTGCATTTTTCTCTTCAACCGTTTATCCATCCGTGAACGCCCATAATTACTTCAAATTCACAAATCTAAATATATAAAATGAAAAGGTGACTGACTAACTGACTGATCTATCAACGCACAGCTCAAACTACTGGACGGATTGGGCTGAAATTTGGCATGCAGATATAAAAATTGATATTTTTATTATATTTTGTCTGTTGATATTTTTATTTGTGTTGTAGTATCTTAGGCTGAGATCTACAGAGCGCACTTTGAGTTTTCTCAGTCTTATAAGATTGAGTTAAAACGAGATTTGTCTCTGTCTTGTTTTAACTCTGTCCAAGCTAAGTCAGAGTGCGCTCTATAGATCTCGCCCTAAGACTTAGTTATTACGTAAGACGTAAGCTTGTAACTAATACCAGTAAACACACAAGGTGCCCCAAATAGTGACATAGAAAGAAAATTAGGTTATTAAAAAGTGAAATCTTATCGGTCGACTAAGCAGATCTTCACCCCGTTCCCCAGGGCACCACCTTGGGGTCGTCGCACCAACTCTGCCTCTAGTTAAATGACACCTCTGTCACGTATAAAATATTTGCATATTTCGAAGATAAAACGTTGTTTTTGGACCTTCTAAAATACCCATGAGACTTTCCCGTACAACTTCCCAAACCGGGAAATAACATCGTGCTATACTGGATCGTATTTGTGTTACAGTAAGGACCCTGTTGCTGTGATATTAATAACAACTGCTTTGAAGACCTGTACATGAATAGAAGATTTTACACATTGGTTTGTGTTATTTTCCTAACAAGAAAAACCTGCTTTGATTTAAGAACATTGTAGCGCACGTACACCATTTCATAAATCTTGAATAAAGGCTTTGTCCGATATTTAGGGTTCCGTACCCGAAGCGTGCCAACGGGACCCTATTACTAAGTCTCCGCTATCCGTTCGTCCGTCCGTCCATCTATCCGTCCATCTGTCTGCCAGCGGGCTAGTATCTCGTTAGCCATAATAGGTAGAGAATTGAAATTTTCACAGAATATGTATATATTGCCGCTATAACTACAAATAATAAAAATTTCAAAATGGCCGCTAAGAATATTACAAGTATTAAAAAGTGAAATTTCTTGTATACGATGGAACGGACTACGGAACTCTTCGTGTGCGAGTGCAACTCGCACTTGGACGATTTTTTCATTTTCTTTTTTATTTATTTCTTACAATCAAATACCGCAGTTCAACATAATTTAATGGAAGTCAAAATAATCAGCCTTAAAAGCAGTTAGGATAACAAAAGAAGATCGGCGCTAGCAAAGTGCCCTGTGTTATATTAACAGAAGACTCTCCGTCACTCGCTGCATACAAACGTAGTTTCATTCTCATTTTAATATTAAGCGACTAAACTCAATGAAATTATGCAGACACGTTTATGAAACAAATTTCTGTATCTGTGCTAAAGCACAATAACACACACGCACAAAAAAAATACTATTTTTAAATTTACACAGGTTCAATTTTAAAACAATTTTTTAACATTAATCTAGAAAACCACAGACACAGTTTTTAAAATGAAGCGCACTACAAATAAACCCCTCTTAAATTAATTCTAAACATAGCAATTTTCTCAGATTACTGAACGGTCTTAATAGAGCCTTTGATGTCTGCGAAAAAACTACGAAGAAAAAAGATCCTTTTTATCTTGTCGGTGTGAAAAGCTCTATAGAAGCCCCTGAAAGGGGAGGAAAAGGTGAAACAAGAAACCAATCTGATACTAAAATAAATCTGCTAGCTCAGGGATGGTAAAACCAGTACGAGTAACGAGTACTAATAAAATAAATGATATAAAGTCCGTACAGAATGACTCCTCACGCGCCATATTAGCTCTATGGGGCAACTGTCATGTCAAAAGTACGCTTCACCTTTAAAATAGGATTAAAATCGTACTTTTGACATGAAATTTGACATAAAAAGTTAAAATGGCGCGTTACATTTATAGAATTTCTGGCGCCTTTATTATTATCCAGTCTATATAATTTAATTAGATTTACCTATCTAATACGTACCGTATTTAGAAAACGCTCTATCTATTATTATTTTATAATTGAAAAAGAAGAATTTGTTTTATTAGTTGATCCAACGCATGATACAAAAAGTACAACAAACAACATAAAGTACTTAGGTACTTACTTAAAATCTGATTTAATCTGGGTTTTAAATGTGTCGTGCCAACGAAAGAAATGTTGTAGGTACATCATCGATATAAATGACAAGATATGGTCATGCGAACAAAATTTTTCACGGTTTAGAAACCAAATAAATCAGCGCTGCCTCTTAGATACTAATGAACGACCCGTTTGAAATCCAGACGTCACTGGTGCATAAGCACCAATCAGTTGATGCCGTTTTGTTTGTTCAATAACCCTGTCCATACGAAGTAATATAATAAGTCAATGGGGTACAAAAAGTAACGTTGTTATTCTGTTAGGAATTAGGATCCAAAACTGCTTTTAGATTACTAATTAATTTTTTTTAGGAAACTGGCAACTTATTTGCTAATGAATTTTTCAATAAAATGCTTATGACTAAACTCAGACAAATGTTGTCGTGTTTTTATTCACTCACAGTGTTGGTGCTTTTTTAATGCAGGTGCGTTGCTCCATCATATCCATACCTACTCGAAAATGTAAATGAACAAATTTTAGAAGTCAGTTGTAGGTAGATACATTCGCGCTCTCCACATAAGACTGAACTCAGACCTTTCAAGCTTGCCAGGAAATGAGTCCAATAAGTAGAAATCTCTTGGGAGAGATAATCTAAATTGTGTTATGAATACAACAACGAGACGTTTTGCATTAATAAGATCAGAAGTGGGATGCACTTTACGTTTAGAAGCTACTTGTTTGCCTTTTCTTTAATACCAGCTTATTGCCGCGACTTCGGACGCGTGGACTACACAAATTTCAAACTCCTACTTACCCCCATAGGGGTCGAATTTTCAAAAATACTTTCTTAGCGTCCAAAAATTAAGTGTGGAGGAGTGATTATTATAACCTTTCATGTAGGTAGATTTACTTCAGTAATAGACGGATCGTCGGAGCTAGATAGCGGTTGTTTAATTGTTCCATACAGCTCGCTACAAATTTCAGTCCAATCGATCCAGTAGTTTGAGCTGTGTCTTGATAGATCAATCAGTCAGTCAGTATATCCTTTCATATATTTAGATAGAAAATACGGACTAGGTATACGTGTATACGTATTTTTAACTGGTGTTGAGCCATTGGCGAACTGTTCTACGTAACCCATTAACCATGCATTTTTCTTTCAATGAAATAAAAAGTGAATAAACCCAACTGGAATTCAAATATATACAGTGGAAAGTTCAAACATAATACCATTAATATTTCAGCGATTTCAACAACTAGGGGCCGCCGTGCATTCGTATGGAAATGGGAACCAAAAAGTGTGCCAATGCAGTTTTTTTAACGATTTTTCATTTTAACAAAGGATAGCTACATGAAAATAACCGTGATCACCTATTGGTTGAAACCCCCACACAGCAAAAAAATACCACAGACAAGCATTTTGTAACAAGCGGATTTAGGCTTTTAGGAATTCCGTGGGAACTCTTTCCGGGATAAAAAAGTAACCTATATCACTCTCCAAGTCTCCAGTTACAGCGTGATTGTAGGACAAACCAACAAACAAACATACTTTCGTATTTCTACTAAGTATGGGTATGGTACAAAAAAGTACCTACTATATAGGAGCTAACTTGAGTAATCTACAAGTAAGATTAAGTACTATAACGGAGAATTTCGTTTCGAATGAAAATGGCGGTGTTTTAGTCCTGCTATTCAAAAAACAAACAAGCATACAAACAAAGACCATCTGGGTAGCATTTCTATAAATCTTCGCTTCCACAGCTTTATCGTTGTTGATTTATGTTAAGCGCGCTTAAGAAAAAGGCCACGCGGGTGTTAGAGCCATCGCACACACGATTCGACACGAATTTGACTCATGATAGAGCCTCAATAGCTCAACCGGTAAAGGAATGGACTGAAAACCGAAAGGTCGACGGTTCAAACCCCGCCCGTTGCACTATTGTTGTACCTACTCCTAGCACAAGCCTGACGGTGGGGAATATTAGTCATTTAACATGGCTTATATTCTTTAAAAAATAATGAGAACACGTATAAACTCACACGATAAGCTTTTATATCTATGTGTATTATATTATACGAATAAATAATAATAATTAGTTATCAATACATTTCCAAAACTAAAAAAATCTTCAGAAACCATCTTAAAAATCTTTTAATTCACCAAAAGCCGCTGCTATAGGTTCAGGACACAATTATTACATACCTACCTAGTGCAAATCCAAAAGGAATAAAGCTTCTAGCCGTCCTAATTTCTATAATTTTGGATAATATATTGAAGTAAAATTAAAACTGATGATGCAAACGGATGCATGTGGTCTAACTCATCTAAGCACCAATATTAGACAAAATATTTTTGAAGTTCCATTTTAATTTTTATCACACCAAATATCCTCCATTATAAAATCTGTTACCGCCAAATAATTCAATGTCGCCGATACTAAAAGTATCGAGTGTACTCTAGCTCTGAACACGACGCGCGGGTGCAAGAAACGAAAAGTAAAACCATAAATCATACATATCTTATCGTAGCTATTTTACACTTTTTTCGGTACAAGTACTTATATCACTACCCTTTACGAAACGCAGGTTCGAATCCTGCTGGTTTCGTAATTTTTGAAATGTATTTAAAGCTAGCTGTTGTCCGCAACTTCGTCAGAGTCCCGCGGGAACAGTCTTTTCGCGTGGATTTTCAAAAAAGAAAATCATTTAGAAATCTTATCCTGACAATCACAAAAACAATAAAAAAATAATTAACCAATTTGGTGCAGTCGTTCGTAAGTTATGCGCGTACATACATTTCAGGGATTCATTTTTATTTTTATAGGTAGGTACTAGCTGCTGTCCGCGACTTCGTACGCGTGGATTTAGGTTTTAAAAATCCTGTGGGAACCCTGATTTTCCGGAATAAAAAGAAGTCTATGTCACTCTCCAGGTTTTAAACTTTAAATACCTATGCAAAAAATCACGTCGATTCGTTGCTCCGCTCCGTTGCGACGTCAAACGCTGCGATGACAAACCAGCAAACCAATAAACCAACAAACAAATACGCTTTCATATTTATAATATGGGTCGGGAAGTCGGGATATATAGATAAGATATAAATGATATTTTATATGTACAAGTTGGGTCAGAAGGGTGACAGCTATAAGTCCCGCAAATTGCCAATGCACGTGGCCGCTACTTTAATGACGTCATCACTAGACGGAAGTTTCGAGATAGTATATTTTTACTTAAATATACGGCAAATGACGTCATTTTGATGTTGATGAAACATGGTTCCAGCGTAACAGCAATTTGCGGAACTTATACTTTAATAGAGCACGTCTCTCCGTCACTGCATCGTATTCCTCATTGCTGAGGGTCGTAATCACTTTCTATTTACATACAGGTAAGTATGGGTTTCGAGAATAAAAACTTAGAATAATGCGGTGGGTTCCCAGACACTTCCGTTTTCACGGAGCTAGTAATATGTTAATGTATATATATACAGATATATAAAAAGAAAAGGTGACTGACTGACTGACTGACTGACTGACTGATCTATCAACGCACAGCTGAAACTACTGGACGGATTGAGCTGAAATTTGGCATGCAGATAGCTATTATAATAATATATATAATAATAATAATAGTTTTTTATTTTCAGGCATAAAACAACCCATATACACATTTACAAATTACAATAAAATAAAATTAACACTATAAAACATACACATTATGACGTAGGCATCCGCTAAGAAAGGATTTTTGGAAATTCAACCCCAAGGGGGTGAAATAGGGGTTTGAAATTTGTGTAGTCCACGCGGACGAAGTCGCGGGCATAAGCTAGTTATATACAAGATTACATCTGTCCAACGACCTCTTTCACCTTTACATCCCAAAATTAAGGCTTCACTAGCCCTTATTCCGCGATCCTTAAAATCGGTCCGTGACCTGTCACCGAGAATGGAACCTTCAATAAATGGAGCTCTCTCGAACCTATCTCAAACGTCCATATAATCGCTTAGCACCCATCTAGTTTTACACAGTTTTGTAGGTTAGAATTGCTTAGTCATAAATCATGACACGGTACCAAAATAATACATTGGGTTCCCATACATTTCCCGTTTTCACGTTTAGAGCTAGTAATTATTATGTAAAACTAATTCTATACAAGATTACATCTGTGCAACGACCTTTTTCACCTTTACATCCCAAAATTTAGGCTTCACTAGCCTTTATCCCGTGATCCTTAAAATCGGTCCGTGACCTGTCACCGAGAATGGAACCTTCAATAAATGGAGCTCTCTCGAACCTATCTCAAACGTCCATATAATCGCTTAGCACCCATCTAGTTTTACACAGTTTTGTAGGTTAGAATTGCTTAGTCATAAATCATGACACGGTACCAAAATAATACATTGGGTTCCCATACATTTCCCGTTTTCACGTTTAGAGCTAGTAATTATTATGTAAAACTAATTCTATACAAGATTACATCTGTGCAACGACCTTTTTCACCTTTACATCCCAAAATTTAGGCTTCACTAGCCTTTATCCCGTGATCCTTAAAATCGGTCCGTGACCTGTCACCGAGAATGGAACCTTCAATAAATGGAGCTCTCTCGAACCTATCTCAAACGTCCATATAATCGCTTAGCACCCATCTAGTTTTACACAGTTTTGTAGGTTAGAATTGCTTAGTCATAAATCATGACACGGTACCAAAATAATACATTGGGTTCCCATACATTTCCCGTTTTCACGTTTAGAGCTAGTAATTATTATGTAAAACTAATTCTATACAAGATTACATCTGTGCAACGACCTTTTTCACCTTTACATCCCAAAATTTAGGCTTCACTAGCCTTTATCCCGTGATCCTTAAAATCGGTTCGTGACCTGTCACCGAGAATGGAACCTTCAATAAAAGGAGCTCTCTCGAACCTATCTCAAACGTCCATATAATCGCTTAGCACCCATCAACTTTTACATAGTTTTGGAGGTTAGAATTGCTTAGTCATAAATCACGACACGATATCAAATATTACATTGAGGTAAATGCACAGTAAAGGTTTTGCAGTCACTGGCAGGCGTCAAATGTTAGTACATTTGACGCAGATAGCCCTCGGCGGTTACGCACTCATCCGATCCGAGTCCGTGAAAATACGTTCCTTTTTGTTTTGTATTTGTTTGATTTTTATGGTCAAGCGTGAGTTGTCCATAAAAACCAGCGAAATTGGCCAATTTTTTTTTAATGCCGATCTACTCAATTTATTGTTGTTGTTGATCATTTTATTGTATAGAAAGAAAAAATTAGGACAGCATAAGTCGGTCAAATTTAAGTAAATGTTTTTTCATACAAATTGTAAATCAAAAAATTTACTATGTCGAGATTGTTTTCACAAAAAAAGAGCTACAGGTTCCTAAGACAGGTTCCCTGTTTCTCCTATAGTTTTGATATTTCCCCATACCTATACTGTCTCAGTTAAAAAAAACACAATGTATATCCATCTCTCGTCCTTCTTGCCATTGGCTCTCAAGTTCATCCCTATCCCGATGCCCGTGTCACCGAAACGCTTTTCCGGGACTCTGATTAATGGACCGTGGCTTCAAGAGGTCTCAACTGTCGAACTAATGATTTAACGCTTAGTAGATTTTGCTTTAGGTCGGTATAGTGTGGTGGCTCTAGACATCAGGGTTCCGGATTTTCTTATCAAGATTCTTTTTAGGCTGATACAGTTTTCGCTCCTTCTAAAAGTTGAACTATTTATCTTCTTAGAAAAGAAAAGCTTACCTTAAAGGCTTATACACTAGATTTACATTGTTATCCAGTGTTTAAATTAAACATGCGAGTTAAGAAGAAAAACAATAAAGAAAAATCTCACTTCTGATTTGATCACGTTGATAAAGATACAGCTGAACTCTGAAGTAAGAATAATTCTTACCTCTTCAATGATACCTCAACGAAAGGGAACGAAACCCTACCACTGATTAACCTCATTGAAAGGGTTACAGTACCCAGCAGAAAGTAATGTCCATCGACCTTTAGAATGAGATTTCGGCTTAGTAGAGCGTTGTCTCTGTCAATCATACCTATGTGACGTTTTGTCGGTTTCAACGACAGAGACAATGCTCTACAAAACCGCTATCTCTTTCAAAAGGTCGATGTACATTAGTTTCTGCCGCGTACTGTATTTAATCTACCTTTCACTGGTGTTAAGGATGCCGTTGCACATAGAAGAGGTAACCTCTTCTTTAAAGTGACCGAATCAATTGGTAACCCTTTCGAATGAATTAACTCAGAATCGGGGTGGTACGCTCCCTGTTAGAACGCCTGAAGCTGCAAACTATAAACTTCTCAAAGATCTCTCACGATCGCTAGCGAACATAGCTACTCCATAACTTTGAAACTAGCAGAATACCAATCACTTCCAGACTCTTACTACTACGGACATATCTTTGGTTTACCATTGCTTCTAAGGCGAAGGCTACACGTTCAATAAATATTGTGATCCACAGTTGTTTATTCCATATCGTGATATTTACTGAGCGTGTAGACGTACTTATTGACGGATCGCAATATAGATCTGAAGTTCTAGATTTCCAAATTGCGGATTGTCGTTCCACAGATCGTGATAAATATTGACGTTTACGTGTAGCTTTCGCTTTACTTCTTAGTAATGGCCTCAGTAGTTAATGAAATCTATGTAGATATGTGCATATTCAGGATATTGATACGAAAGGAGACAGACCATCTTCCATACATCGTTGGGCCCAGAAATTGATGAACTGTTACAAGTGTCAAATTAGTGTGATTTATTTAGATAAAAATATGTCCTTTAGACTGCTTTAGTTTTAGTTTGTGTGCGGGGCGTCCCCACCCCGAATGCCATGTCGACTTGTCGCGTACTACAGGTCTACTTATCTAAACACAATATTGTAATAATATTAAATGGTGTATTATATTGGAGTTATATTCGACGCTAGATAGTCAAAATGTAGTTATTATCTCTTTAATCTGCTAACTCTGAGCCAGAAGTTACATCTCGCGACATAATTAAGGAAGCTGGAAGCAACAATGTTTTCGCCAAGTGTCCGGACGCGCGAAGGAACTGTGCGATAAGAACATTTAATGACTGGAACGCAGTCTTTTCGGAATATAATTTTATTATTATTGAGTAGGTACTTAATTAAATTTAATAGAAGAGAAGTACCGAACCGCGGCCGAAAGTAATGTACATCGACCTTTAGAAGGATATAGCAGATTCGTAGAGCACTCGAATCTCTCTGTCGATGTCGTTGAGACCGACAAAACGTCATATATGAGAGACAGAGACAACGCTCTACATTGCCCAAATGTCATTCTAAAGGCCGATGTACATTACTTTCGTTTGCGTATTGTACTTAGTAGCCTAGTGGTTAAAACGTGGGCCTCCTATTCGGGGGGTCAGGGGTTGGTTCCTGGGCATGTATCTTCTCGCAGTTATGTGCGGTTTAAGCACTTAAGCAATCAATTAATTTCACTTGCTTTAACGGTGAAGGAAAACATCGTGGGAGAATATGTATGCCTGAGATTTTAAAGGTGTGTGAAGTCCGCACTGGGCCAGCATGGACTGGACTGTGGTCTAAACCCTTTTCATTCTGCGAGGAGACCCGTGCTCAGTAGTGTGCCGGCAATGATGATGATGATGATGTTGATGATAATGTTTACGTACTAAGCAAAAGGGGGTTAACGACTGCTAGGCTGAAGCCACAATATTGGTTCGGTAAAGTAGTCTTTCATACAATTAGCGTTGCACCGTTGCGATGTAATTGAAGGACAAACCAACAAACCAATTAACCAACAAACAAACACACTTTCACAATTATAATAAGGGTACTGATGCTTAGAACCTTAGTAAGTAGATATACACCGTGAAGTTTTACGGAGCGAGACCAATAATTAATCTATGTTTTAGTGGTTGTCTTACCGCGGCAGAACGATTTGCCCTCAGTAGTAGGTACTTTCGAAATTTTGAGTTAAACTTAAAAAATAAAAATGTTTTTGTTTTGAAATAATTAAAAAAAATCGACAACTCGAAAGTGTGAGAAACAATAGACGTAACGTGAATAGTAGGTAGGTACATCCACTCGAACCGCGCTGCCAATAAAGTGAAAAAGTTTAGAGCAAAATAAGCTCTCGCGCGTAGTGATACGGCATAAACTAGCCTGCGCGCACGCGGTGTCACTATTGGTTCATGGACTCATTCGATTTTTGTTTTTCTCGATTGTAAATTTGTCATTTTTGACTCTAATATTTTTTTATATTTATAAATCGATTGTAATACCACGACAAAATCATTTCGCTTCGGGAAAACAACCATTAAAATTTCAGCGTGTATAGGTATGCTAAAAGATAAGTTGGCATTTAGATACTAGTAGGAATACTTACTACTGGAAAATAAAAGGCCAAACAAGGAATTTTATCATTCCCAAAACACATCTCATAAACGCCGACACAACAATACTACAAACTCATTGGGGGCACATTATTACACAAGGGATTCTAAATGAGGGTAGTTCTGCGTAATTTCGTACCGAGTCGCGATTTCCCAGGCTTTGTTATGCTTGTTTTTGTGTAGAAATGCTTGAGGTTTCGATGGAAGGTTCTGGATTTTACTCGTCGGTTTAAGGGTGTTTTTGTTATTGAATTTGTTTGGAAGATAAGGACGCTTCCGTCTAGAAACGACTGCTACTGCACAAGTCAATTCAGTATTCATAATTCATATATCCAAGTTAAAACAAAATTAACAAATCCTAACTAACCCCAAATTTTAACCGCCTGTTATGCAACTGGATCTTTATGACAGATTTAATGTGCATACAAATTACAAAATGACTTCTCACGCGCCAATTTAACTTTATGTGTCAATCGTCATGTCAAAAGTACGATTTATTTCTTACTAGCTGATGCCCGCGACAGACACACTTTCGCATTTATAATATTAGTACGGAAGTATGGATTTTTAATTTTTATTATACTAAATATAATATAATATTTAAAGGTGAACCGTACTTTTGACATGACAGTTGACCCATAGAGTTAAAATGGCGCGTGAAAAGTCATTTTGTACGGCCTGTACGTACATTTAACGTTAACTTTTTTCTGTCAATGTCAATTTCAAAGTTTTTTAATATTGCAAAATTGTCTCCTTATATTACTTTTACCTATAAATCATGCCCGTGTATTAATGGTGGCAAGAATGGCTGCGTTTGCGCTCTGGCAACCGGCCTGATCCTTTGAAAAGCTACATCAGAACTCAGAAGTCAGTCCTTTTATTGTAGAGGTGCCATACTATGTCGCTAAAAGTATCTCGGTACTTACTTCTTTTTGGTTCTACAGGGTGTAACCAGATCGCTAGCAAAAACTTAGCGCTTTTGTTATACGACATAATCACAATCCAATACCAATAACCATTTGCCTCAATTTGTAGTTTTAGTGATTTAGAATTTTTCAAACCCGCAATATAGCGTGCAAAGCTCGGGTCAATGCCCCACCTACGACGCGGCATTGACTCCGAGTGGCCTAGTTATGCAACGTTCGTTGACCTCTAGCGTCAGTTAGATGTTATATTTGCAATGTATATCGTTAACTTTTACAAAATTATATAGATATTTTTTTCGCGTTTTTAGGGTTCCGTACCTCAAAAGGAAAAACGGAACCCTTATAGGATCACTTTGTTGTCTGTCTGTCTCTGTCTGTCTGTCTGTCTGTCTGTCAAGAAACCTACAGGGTACTTCCCGTTGACCTAGAATCATGAAATTTAGCAAGTAGGTAGATGTTATAGCTGACATTTGGGGAAAAATCTGAAAACCGTGAATTTAGGGTTAGATAGTACAAAAAAAAATTGTGGTCATGAAGGTAATAATTAGTATTTTCAACTTTCGAAGTGAGTGACTATATCAAGTGGGGTATCATATGAAAGGTCTTCACTTGTACATTCTAAAACAGATTTTTATTTATTTTTATGCTTCATAGTTTTTGAATTATCGTGCAAAATGTCTAAAAAATACGACTGTAGTACGGAACCCTCATTGCGCGAGCCTGACTCGCACTTGGCCGGTTTTTTTTTGAGGTATCATATCAGTAATCATCAGTAGGTACTATCACCTGTCTTCGTTTTTGCCAGCGTTCTGGTTACACCCTGTATACCTTCGTATAGTATTGTCACAGTTAGTGTATCCGTCCTAAGGATTTGAAATTCAATTAAAGCTAAGTAAGTAACATGAATTTATTAACTTCGCCGGCTTCAGATATTATGATAATGGTATTTGGTATTCACTTAAAGTTGCTTTATACGTAGGTACTTGATGAACACTTCGCTATTGTAATTGGAGTGGCTCTCAAACAGGCTTGGGGCTAAGTTGCCAAGTAATGTTGAATGTTATCCGATCAAACACAGACGTCTGCTTTGAAAAGATGATAACAAGTTGTCGAATATTTCATGATCAACCCATTATAAACATACCAGAAGTGTTACCTTTCATAATAACCTTACTGCAATATTAACTTGATTAGGGCACAATTGCTATTGAAACCACTCAATCAAATAAAAATAAATAAAAAAATGGCGACCTAAATACAAAAAGCATTTAATAGTCGGTCCAGTCACGCGTCAGAGACTCCTGAAGAATCATCAAACACCCGCATTTATACCAATCGATTCAAGATGGTTGTCCCACAAGTCATAACAGATCACGTGACTTCCAATCCAAACGGCGCCATAATATTATACAAAAATGCGATAACACCATCGCCGGCTCTGTAGTGCTCTGTAGTGAGCTCGGTTCAGAGTGAGAAGGGTTTTGAAATAAAATAAAATAAAATAAAATAAAGGACTATGGAGGACTCTCCACTGGGTAATCCATGTTGTAATCTAGTGGCTGGGAACTGTGGTGTTCCCACTACATTACAACAGTCAACATAGGGTTATTCAAAAGGCGGACCAAAAAATTCGTGAAAGGCCGGCAACAACTCATCGGCAGTTCCTCTGGTGCTGCGAATGTTCATGGTGGCATGTAATCACTTAATTTTCTAGACAGACACGATAGACGGACAAACAGACAGACAACGAAGTGATCCTATAAATGTTCCTTTTTTCCTTTAAAAAAAAGTTCGTACCTACCCTATAAAAAAGTTTTTACTTAAAATGCTTTGTGTAACACGTTTCATGTTTGTAAAGTAGCACAGCAATCTAAATAAAAAGTCTCTTCAAGCGTACATTTTCGTAAACGATACTGACTTATACTAAGTAGTATAGTAAAGAAATCTCTCAAGGCTTCCGGCGCGAGCTTGTATCTATTCATTAGGAGAGAGTAAGGAGAAATGTGTCGTTTACGAGAGGAGACAATTTAAAAATATCATGTGCGCGTCGGATTCGCACAAGAAGGGTTCCGTACCATAGTGTAAGAACAAACATTTTTTTTTAATTTCATGGCAGCCATATTGAAATTTTTATTATTTGTAGCGGCAATAGAAATATACTCTCTGTGAAAATTTCAATTCTCTACTACAACAACGACAGCGGAGGCATATAGTATAGTATAACATATAGTACCTAATAGCACAGAATATATATAATAGTACTCTAATAGGGTCCCGTTGACAATTTTTGGGTATGGAACCCTAATAAAAAGGGAGATTGAACGCTTAGGAATGAATGAGATTACTCCAATACAGTTTATGAAAACTTTCTCGTGTAATTTTATTTTTTGTTAATTTTATAGAGAAACTCGCTGACGCCCGCGACTTCGTCCACGTGTCGGATTTATAAGCCGTGAAAAGCTAGACAGACAGACAGACAGACAGAATAATTGTAATATCATTACCGATCACGAAGTAGAAAAATTGTTTCCGTTATCTGTGGTACCTTTACACTTAAAAATTAAACAAAACAGAGTTTTTGACAAAGTTATAATATTATGAGATGTCTTGAGACCTATTTCTCAATTCGTTTAGTTTTTTGAAGACTATAATAAAGTACCTATCTACATTTCAGAAATATTTCCACAACGTTCTACAGTTAACTTTATGAATAGAAAATATTCAGAGCACGTTAATAATTCAGCTTTACCCGCTAAACTGTGCCAGAAACTTTGTTAAGTTTGTCCAAAAATTTCAGACTGTTTTACCAAGAGATTAAAGTAGCTGCTACTTCAAGATATTCTCTTAATTATACTTACACTCATTCTCATACTTGCCTGTTCCCTTTAGATATGAACACAATGAGTCAGCCGTGGATTTCAAATCGTTAGGTTAGCTGTTAATAATGCCTATTTGTTGTTCCTGTGAATTCGGTAAAGTGTAGGTAAGGTACCTATTATAAGAAAGAAGACACATCGCATTATTTTGTCAAATTCAAAATATCTTTTAAAATTATTACTTTCATATCCATACTTAAATAATACCTAGATATAAAAAAGCTAGTCGCTTCCCACTGTCTGCGTCTATCTGTCCCTGTGTAAAATAATATACATCGACCTTTAGAAGGAGATAGCAGATTTGGAGAGCGTTGTCTCTGTCGTTGAGACCGACAAAACGTCATATAGGTATGAGTGACTGAGACAACGCTCTGCAAAGCCGAAACTACCTAGATCATGTAAACTACGCAACGGATTTTAATGCGGTTTTCATCAAAAGATAGAGTGATTTAAGAGGATGATTTATATTTATACTTTCATATTGTTTTGTGTTAATTTGTTGAAAAATATGACGATAATTTGTTCAAGATGTCGGAAGAAATCAAGCCGACTGAGAGCTTTCGGCGAAAATGCTGTCTTATTCTTTTAAAATAATATGAAAATAACCACACTGACACCACAGTCGCTAGTAGTATATTATAAATGCTGAAGTGTCTCTCTGCCTGTCCTGTCTGTCTGTCTGCCAGCTTTTCAGGGCCCATCCGTTCAATCGATTCGACAAAGTTTGGTGCAGGGAATCAGGGATAGCTTACATCCCGGGGAAGGACATAGGCTACTTATCTCGGAAAACCACGGGTTTTTAAAACCTAAATTCTCGCGGACGAAGTCACAAGCATTATCTAGTAATAAATAAATAATTATATGTTTGCAGGAACGGTACAAAAACAACAATGTTATGTACTTAATCACAGGCCATAACTTCGACTAATTAGTAGTGTGCAAATATTTTAAGAGAAATATCAATATTTAAAATGAATTAATTATTTGATTGAATAAAGTCGTTAGCATTTCAGTTATACAATTTTAAATCAAAAAATATCAAATCATAGGCCTGAAAATCGGTCGGACCCTATTATTATTAGTTACTTGTTTTTTTTGAAGTCGGAAGTCGGAACCTATCACGAAGCACGACACGACCCGCGACCGCCTCTTGCGCCTCAATATATTAATTGGCAACTTCAACAGACACGTCTTTTGATCTTTAAATATTATATAAAGAGAAACTCACTGACTGACACAGCTGGTCCTAAAACCTTGAAGTTTGCACTTATGTTGTCTCTGTAACGTATACCTACTCGCATTAAGAAAGCATTTGTGAAATTTCAATGAGATATTAAAACCCTCAATCCTTTGAAATGGCTGTTTAGACTTTAGATACAGATGAGTAAGATAACTAGGTACTTAGCTTTTCTCCGAGGTAAGTGCAGTTAAGTATGGTTTTACCACATCTATCTATCTAATACGAAAAATAGAGTGACGTTGGGGGCCCAACGTGCTAGCATGGCGACCTTGTACCGGAAAGTGCAACGTTGGACAGATAACACCCACAGAGTCGTAGGGAGCCGCTGGATTCAAGCGGTGCAAGACAGTGGTGTGTGGAACTCCCTACAAGAGACCTATGTCCAGTCGGTTGATGATGATGATGATGACGTAGCGGCCCTTCTAATGAACTAGCTGCTTGCTTTATTTTTTATAATTTTTTTTAGTGTTTACCTACACTTCAACATACACCAATCTCGTCACTGGCAGTAAGCGAGACCGTGGCCGAGTGGTCAAGGCATCGGGCGCGAACCCAGAAGATACAGGTTCGATTCCTGCCGGTTACGCAATTTTTGATATGTATTTAAAATTATTTAGCTGCTTGCTTGCGAGACACCTTCAGCTTCGTCCTTTTAAGCCAAGTTCACCTATCTAGCTACATAATAAGTATCTAAATATATAAAAGTAAAAGGTGACTGACTGACTGATCTATCAACGCACAGCTCAAACTACTGGACGGATCGTGCTGAGATTCGACATGTAGATAGCTATGATGACGTAGGCATCAGCTAAGAAAGGATTTTTGAAAATTCAACCCCATAAGGAGGTGAAATAGGGGTTTAAAATTTGTGTAGTCCACGCTGACGAAGTCGCGAACATAAGCTAGTTATGTATAAAAGTTACAACCATCTCAAACGAACTGATTAGAACACAGACGTCTATAAATCCATATACTTACCTACTTATCTAAAGCATAAGTCACCGAGGTTACTGAATCTTGAATTAAGCAGGTACCTACCTACATGCGCCGGCGCACGTCTGTCGCCTCCGCTACGTGCTTCAATAGCCGTCTTTATTGCTATTATGCGACCCCGATTAGCGAATTCAAGAAACTGGTACTGATTCAGAGAGTATTCGTCTTACAATCTTCTTCTTGGTGATCTTTTTCTTACAAATATAATAAGAAACGGATAGACATATTTTTTTATTTTAAACTGTCAAACCTCGTGGGGTTTTAAGGTGCTTGGCGCCAGTCTTGAGCATAATGTGCAAAGTATTATACTCCGACGCTCCGAATAAGAGGCCTAAGCTATCACCGATTGCCTAATTTTTATAGTTCCAAAAAGTTTAGAATAATTAGCAAACCAATTAGGTATGGATTGCATTAGTGCATCGTTTACTTTTATATGCAAGACTAATTTCTTCCTTCTTCTCATACTGACCCGTTCTCTGTAGTGAGCCGGCTATGGGTTGATCATGATGATGATGACTAATTTTACTATAGGCCGAATCTATTCTGTCTATTCCTTGCAATGAATGACTTACTTCACACACTTTGTTAAAGCTCGTAGCTGTTATTAATTATCACCACTAAAGTAGATCATCTAAAACCGATATAGGTTGGGGTCCAAAGGTGCTGGAATGGCGACCTCGCACCGGAAGACGCAGCGTTGGAAGACCCCCACTAGGTGGACGGACGACATCAGACGAGTCGCAGGGAGCCGCTGGATCCAGGCGGCGCAAGACCGTGGCGTGTGGAAGTCCCTAGAAGAGACCTACCTATGTCCAGCAGTGGACGTCAATTGGTTGATGATGATGATGATGATGACATCATTACAAATTAACAATTTTGACCATCAGTAAGCGTAACATGCTACCTATTCTGGATAAATAATTTGACTTTAACTTTGACTTTGACTCTCTTTGCCTAAAAATGTGAGTCACTGACCAATCAGGGCCTACATATGTGCCTTTTCACGTCGGCACATCATGTTCTATGCAATCTGTTCAATGAAAGTGAAGTTTCAAATATTTGGGAGTACGTGACTCGAACCACGCGTCAGCTCTTTGTACCACTTGTAAATGGAGAAATCCCTTGGTTTCATAGAATAAAGGGCCCTTTCACAATACTTGCGGCGCGACATCGCACCGTAAAATTCTAACGACAATGCACAACGCATCGTGGGAACTTTGCATGGGTTACAAAACAATTTTGGATTTTGCAACAAACCAACAAAGACAAACAAACACACTTTCGCATTTATAATAAGGGTACTGATTTCAAAGTAGATATACCTACTACTTATCTATAATATAATAAAAAACCGGCCAAGTGCGAGTCAGGCTCGCGCAATGAGGGTCCCGTACTACAGTCGTATTTTTTCGACATTTTGCACGATAATTCAAAACCTATGATGCATACAAATAAATAAAAATCTGTTTTAGAATATACAGGTGAAGACCTTTCATATGATACCGCACTTGATATAGTTATCTCACTTCGAAAGTTGAAAATACTAATTATTAGTTCGTGACCACAATTTAATTTTTTTTGTGTGATCTAACCCTAAATTCACGGTTTTCAGATTTTTCCCCAAATGTCAGCTATAAGATGTACCTACCTGCCAAATTTCATGACTCTAGGTCACCGGGGAGTACCCTGTAGGTTTCTTGACAGACAGACGGACAGACAGACAGACAGACAGACAGACAGACAACAAAGTGATCCTTTAAGGGTTCCGTTTTTCCTTTTGAGGCACGGAACCCTAAAAATGAATCACCAAAATGTGTTGGTCATCGCAAATCTCGAGAACCGCTGAACCGATTTCGCTAATTCTTTGAAGTACGAAAATGGTTCTTACGGAGAGAAATATTTAATTCAACCTCCCCCTCAATTTTCTAAACTCCACCCGAGCGAAGCCGGGGCGTTTCAGCTAGTTAAATATAAAAAGAACCAGAAAGGACCATGTAGCGCTAGACTCGGAATGTAAATAGGTTACTTATCTATTTATTTTAATTGTTGTTTGAGATTGTTTGTAATTTCCTTGTAATAATATTATCATGTTTGCGTCGCGGCGCGGCGTCGTAATAATATTTACTTACAAGAAACAGTATAATTTGCAAATGTTTACTTTTAATTTTAATTTATGTGGGTAAATCGGTTCACGGGTAGAGTTGAAATTTTCGCAGAAATATGTATTTCTATTGCCGCTTTGCTTTATCAACAAACAATAAAAAATTTAAAAAGGCTGCCATGAAAAAAAGTGTTATTTTTTGTACTATTGTATGGATACGGTACGGTGCGGTGCGGTGCGCTGCGCTGCGGTATGGTGTGGTGCGTTGTGCTGCGGTGCGGTGCGGTGCGCTGCGGTGCGGTGCGGTGCGGTGCGGTGCGGTACACTGCGCTGCGCTGCGGAGCGCCGCCGGGCGGCGCGCGGCAACCGTCTGCATTGGCCCGCCCAGGCCCGGACGAATCCCGCCGTGTACTTGTAGATTTATATGATCTATACCTAAAATAAGAAGTGCGCCTGACGGTTCATCTTAGATTTATGGACACTTTTTATTTCTATGGTCTAGGCATCTTGAATTTAGTAGGTATTTCAACGGGTTTTATCAAAATGACCTACAGCGTTGCGAAATGAGGGTAAATCCCTCATCTGTCTGAACCCTTTTAAATACTAATTAAAAGCTGAGGTACGCTGCTTTTACGTAGATAACAGAGCAATCTGGCACCTCTAGGCGTCGTTTAGCTCTTACTAGTTATTTTATTTCAAAAGTTATCTTCAGTTAACTTTTCTAATAAATTATAACGAAAGCTGAGCTAAGCTGATTCCAAAAAATTACTGTCCAATAACCATTGACATATTACGTGCTTTTTTTAAAAAAAATTTACTTTTCGCGTTGTTTTTAGGGTTCCGTACCACAATAGGAAAAAAGGAACCCTTATAGGATCACTTCGTTGTCTGTCTGTCTTTCTGTCCGTCTTTCTGTCCGTCTGTCGGTCTGCTAGCCTTTCACGGCCCATCCGTTCAACCGATTTTGACGAAATTTGGTACAGATATAATATCCCGGGGAAGGACATAGGCTACTTTTATCCCGGAACATCAAAGATTTCTCACTGGATTTTTAAAAACCTAAACCCACGCCGATGAAGTCGCGGGCATCATCTAGTATTATTATAAATGCGAAAATGTATTTGATTGTTGGTTTTAATTCCGAAGCATCGGAGCAACGACGGACGGATCGACGGGATTTTTTTAACGATGTAGTTATTGAAGACCTAAAAAGTCGCATAGGCAAGTTTTTGGTGGGCTATGGCCAAAATAAAAATAAAGTAAAAATAAAATAAAAATATTTTTTATTCAATTAAACATTTAAGTACAAGTATTTTTGAATCGTCAGAGTCATCTATCTACCAATGGTTCGGAATGCCTTTCCTACCGAGAATTACCAGCAAGAAACTCGGATTAACCCTTCCCAGTTCCCAGTCTGAGAAGAGACCCGTGCTCAGTAGTGAGCCGGCGACGGATTAAAGATGATGATGATGAATCTGTGACCGTAAAATCGAAAACCGTACCTCCAGTGGTTGTTGAAATTAGCGCCTACAGGACTACAGTCAGGCAAACTCTGTTACATAAATCATCGTCCAAACCTGTGCGATCAAAGCGACTACGAAGCGGGAACGTCAGCTAGAAGGTCCACACCTACGAGACTATAATATATACCTGTACTTATATATTCGCCTCCCGCATCGCGTCCCGCATCCCGCTTTCATGACGCGCAAGTGTGACCGTGCCTTAATTATGTTGGGGGTTGTGATGATATCAAAATCTCACGGGCACCCTAGCCAGTGATAAAAGCGTAGATAGAGTAATAAAGCTAGATATAGGAACGTTTGCTTTCTCATTCACACTAAAAAGAGAGCACAGATAAAGTAACCAATGTGATAAACAGAGACGCAGCTAACCTATTTTTTGTCCCTTATCGCGTAACCGATTTTTTTCAAGAATACATACAAGGAATGCAACTTTAGTTGCAAAAGAAACTTTGAGAATTCGTGGCGTCATTGTATTTCTCATTAGTTATTTACTTGTTTTCACATAAAAAAACTTTAAATACAAATATTGCTGATCGGTTAATACAAATATTGACTACTAAAGAATGGTAATAATTGTCGTGTTATTCATCGTTACGTCGTGCTATCGCTATCTCATACGCGGTTACACAGTACTTTAATCTAGCTTTTTTACTCAATCTACGGATAAAAGTATATAAACAAAGACAATAGAAAATACAAAGTATGTACAACATGTACACTATGGTATGTGCCGCCGTATTTACATACAAACTAGTGATGGCGGCATAAATTATTATCATCTTCACAGAAATAGGGTAGCGCATTCAAAAAGCGATAAGTCACGTTCCTAGGTAGGTAAGTTTTTTTACAACGTAATAAATTAACTCTTAGGACACTTATTTATTTACTAACTAGCTTATGCTCGCGACTTCGTCCGCGTGGACTACAAATTTTCAAATCCCTTGAATTTTCAAAAATCCTTTCTTAGCGGATGCCTACGTCATAATAGCTATCTGCATGCCAAATTTCAGCCCGATCCGTCCAGTAGTTTGAGCTGTGCGTTGATAGATCAGTCAGCCAGTCAGTCAGTCAGTCAGTCAGTCACCTTTTCCTTTTATATATATAGATGTTTGCCTTTGGCTTCGCCGGCGTAATGTAGTTGTAACAGTAATTTGGATAATTTTTAAGAAAGCCATGTTAATCATGACTAATATTCCCCTTTCCCCTTCAACTAAGTGTACCTAAAGCTAGTGCTAGAAGGTACGACCATTGTGCAACGGGTGGGGTTTAGGGGTGGGGCCCACTCATTAACCATTGAGTTTTTTTTATTCATTTAAAAGTTAGTGACTGCAATCTCACCTGGTGGTAAATGACGATGCAGTCTAAGATCGAAGCGAACTAACCTATGGCAGTTTTTGTAATAAACCCATGCCCGTTTGGTTTCTACACGGCATCGTACCGGAACGCTAAATCGCTTGGCAGCACGGCTTTGTCGGTATGGTGGTAACTAGCCACGGCCGAAGCCTCCTACCAGACAAGCTGATTGCGAAACAGGAGTCATTCTACTCCTTTAACTTGAACCTAAGTAGGTTGTAGGTACGTAGTTCAAGGAATATGTAGACCGTACGAACATTTGCAATAACTCCGTTATTGCTCTGTATTATCCTTGAAAGCAATTCAGATGGAATCTAAATACATAATTATAAACAAAGACTGTGGTACAAAGTTCTATATTAAGTGATGCCATTGTAGTCTTCATATTTTTAATCGACAATATTTTTAATAAGTAAGTAACACTATTTTTCCATAACAAAATTACTACAATTTATTCTAAAGTAAGTAATATTGGTACAAAATATTAAATTAGTATTTCATAAAAAAATCTCAAAATAATTAGTCCATAGATTATTTAAAAAATATTGCGGCACACGAAATTACTTATTTAATACGAAATACAATAAAATGTGATATATTTAATGATGACAATAATTATTCAATTTGTAAGTAGTAGATGACGATAAATTACTAACTTCAAACAAATAAACAGAGTATCTACCTTTCCTAAATTCTGCTTGATTTATCACTAAATCTTTTAAGCACTCAGGTAATCTTAAATTAACAAAATGATTATTAATGAGTAAACGTTTTAAACAAGAAATTTTTAATTTCTTTAAGCACCTTTTTATTTATTTTCTGTTCAGTGATATCCCTGTTAAAATGCTAACGATGCCTAATCAGCGGTTTACCACTAAACCGCAGATAAGAGGAGCAGTTCCAGCAAAATCACTCCCACTGCAACAACACGTGCTATAAATAGATAAACTCGTATCAAACGGCATCCACTGACCCCTACCCATTCATCGATAAGTTAAAGTTGTTTAATACTTGCCAACACTACTTTTGTACACGCGGTGTTGAGTGCACGCATTGAGTACCCGCGCGGGAAAACGCTAACACCGGTCATCGTAAATAAATAAATAAATTTAATTAAATAAATTACACTTTATTTTTATAAATAAATAAATAAAATTGTAAGCAACATGCTTAGACCTTAGATTAGTGTGACTTTGTGACTGTGTATTGTGGATTGAACTTTGGTGAAAATGTCCAAGACAGTGTTGGCCCGTCATTGCCTGTAAGTATTTAAAATTTAAAAATACATAGATAAATATAAAATTTTTAAAATTAAATTTTAAAATAAAAAATAACAATAGAAGGTTTTTCATCGTATTTTTAATTAGGTAGGTAGGTATTTCAAATTGAGATTACGCAAACAAATAGGTAGGTACCTACATAAACATAATATTTTATATAAAATTGCTCTAGTTATTAGAAATATTACAATACCTTTGGTATTTTATTACAATTACATACTAGTGTTTTAAATTACTTGCAATGATATTTCGATACGAATTACCTACCTATTTATAAATTGCAAGAAATTCGAGCGGTTATTTACGCAGCTGAATTATTTCGAATGTAGGTTTACTATACGTTACTTTTATTTATAAATTCATAATAGATACATTATTATCGATTAAATATAACATTCTAGTCTAAAATTCATCCTGTTTCATATTATAATAGTTTAAGAGCCATCCAAATAAACAATGACGCACGCGCAACTTTTTGTGACCTTTTAAAATTTAAATTCGCACCATTCGCTCCTACTCATGTATATAATATAGATAGGTACAGGTGGTCGTAACTCGCAATAAAAAACCTCTACATGAATAAATTTGCATTTTAATGTAGCATGTTGTGAATTTTTTGTAAGTAGGTCGGTAGTAATACCCATACACGATTTCCTTTTTTCGAGTCGAGTTAATAGTTTTAAAATACTAAAAATCAAACAAAAAAACAAAAATATGCTCCCACGCGGTATAATTCAATTTAGCACTAGCTGATGCCCGCGGTTTGTCCGCGTCGATTTACATTTTTCTAAATCCCGCGGGAACTCTTTAATTTTCCGGGATAAAAAGTAGCCTATGTGTTAATCCAAGGTATAATCTATCTCCATTCCAAATCCGTTCAGCCGTTTTTGCGTGATTTAGTAACAAACATCCACACTTTCACATTTATAATATTATTAGGATTAGGAATTGGGATTAGGATTTTAAATTAACCAAAAACCTATTTTGTTAAGTATGAAGGGGGTGGGGTTACACTACAGATAAATTATAGCAATTGAATAGCTTCTAACTACTAACGTACATACATTTTTTTTTACTAGTACATTAGTACATGAACATAAAGTGACAAACCCGCACAAATTTTAAAACTATACTTAATAACTAAACCAGAAAACTCTTTACAACTTGGCCATTTGCGTGGGTGGTCTGACTCCTAACTAGATAACCTGTCTAGGATGTCAAAAATGTACTGTTGAACTGTAAATGTAATGTTGAAAAAAAATTACTTTTAATAAATATTATTGAGCATAAAATCTTAAATACTTTTTTATATGAAAACGGTTACGTAAACGTTGGCAAAACAGATTGATCGGTCAATGAACTGAGGTTGCAGGCGTCATGTCAGGCTACCGCGCGTTTAATTACGATAAGATTTATCATAGTCATCACCATTACCAACCGAAAATCGTTCACTAGACATATGTAGATCTCTTGCTTGTAGGAACTGCCACACCACACGCCACGGTCTTGCGTTACCGAGTTTGCCGTTTGACGTCGTCTTTCCACCCTTTTTTTTCGAGGGGGAAATCTCCTGAAGATACCCAATCGGGTTATGTGGGATTTCTACCCACTAAAACCCCCTCGGTGGCCCTCCTCAGCGCGTTATTGAGAGGCTCCGGGAACTCTAAAGAACTTACGCCGGTGCCTCTCTCGCGCGACGCCCGTTGGACACATCCTGGAGAAAGTGCAGCCACTCGCGACCTCGAAGTCCTAGCGCCAGGGACTATTGGTTGGACGGATCAGGACTTGATCAACGCCCCGATATCTCCGCCTTCGAGCAGGATCAGCTCGCTCGCGAACCCGCTCGGCGGCCTCCTTCTTGAACAATACTGTTTCACAGAAGGAGACCACTGCCAAGCCATTCTTCATTGTCCTCCAGCATTGCCGCTATGACTGCCGTGGTGACAAGTCTCTCCCTATGCAGCCGACCAGGATGCTGCATAGGGTCGTCTGTCCACCTAGCAGGAGGTATTCTAATGCTGCGCTTTCTAGTGCGAACTGCGAGGTACTCTATGTACCTACCAAGTAGTTAGTGCCATAGATTAAAAGTTGTTCTTTTTACTTCATTCCAACATCATCAGACTCATTTCCAAAACTACTCTAAATTCTAACATTATTTATTTATTTTGTATTTAGGTAGGTAATCGTAATACATCTGGATTCTGGAACAACGTCAATGAAGTTTTACCTCTACCCCTTTTTTGGGTTCCGTACCTCAAAAGGAAAAACGGAACCCTTATAGGATCACTTTGTTGTCTGTCTGTCTGTCTGTCAAGAAACCTACAGGGTACTTCCCGTTGACCTAGAATCATGAAATTTGGCAGGTAGTTAGATCTTATAGCTGACATTTGGGGAAAAATCTGAAAACCGTGAATTTAGGACTAGTTCACACAAAAAAAATTAAATTGTGGTCATGAACTAATAATTAGTATTTTCAACTTTCGAAGTGAGTGACTATATCAAGTGGGGTATCATTATATGAAAGGTCTTCACTTGTACATTCTTAAACAGATTTTTATTTATTTTTATGCATCATAGTTTTTAATTATCGTGCAAAATGTCGAAAAAATTCACTGTAGTACGGAACCCTCATTGCGCGAGCCTGACTCGCACTTGGCCGGTTTTTTTAATTTATAGAGTAGCGCTTGGCTGCAATCAGATCTGCAGCTGGCAATGATCATGCGCGCTTGCCTAGAAGATGCCTATTCGCTCGTAGACTTTCAAGTCAAGACCGAAAAAAATACATAATCTTAATTCATATTATATATTTCAAGGTTAAACAATATGACAACATAGATAAAAGTACACTGTAGGTAGGTATACTCACAGCTTAGTAATAAGCTAAGCTGAGCTCCCTGGGTAAACTACACACAAAACTAGCTAACCACAAAAATCCTAAAACTTATTATTAAGACTTCTGTGCTAACATTAGAATACGTTGTCCAAAAGCGCAAACGATACACGATACAGACAAAAAAAATTGCTACAAAACAAAACAACTTTTATTGCTTTTATCATAAAACCATTTGCAAAAAGCATAACAATTAAAACTATATTTTAATTGTATTGGAATAAAATACCAAGTCGATTAACCTTTATTTTCATGGACACGCAAAAACTTATAAAATCATAAATAGTGCTTTAATAGTGTGAGAGCAAGTCACATTATTGACTGCACTAATAGTTCTAAAGAAAAAACGTTTAATTTTATTATTTTGTCCTTGAACTTGGCTGCAACAAGCCTCCGTATCGAGTTGGCATTCGTTATGGACCACATTCTACGCAGTAGTCATTTTACAACAACAGCTCAAAGGAAATGAAACTTTATTGCGTTACATTTAAGTGCAAATCTAAGGTTGTCAATGCAAATTATCGCGACTCCAAGACTGGCGGATCAAACAAAAACAACTGTGTGTACTTTTATATACTAACTATATAGTACCTTACTTACGTCTTATTTATTTAACGTGCTTTAACGGTATCCTTTGTTATGGTTCATTAGATACTGACTCAGCTAGTTTAATTTTGTTCAAGCATTTTCTGTCAAACTCCTAATTTTTTGTTGGATTACACATCCAAGCACTGAATCTCTTGATCAATAGTTTAACCACTCAGCAGTGGCATGGAAGCCTCAAAACGGCAATTTTTTGGCCACTGTGTGGTATACTAAGAAAGCGCTAGCTAAACTTCATGACTCGTGAGCGCAGAGCTGAAAGCTAATCATGAGCTTTAAAAAAATTTGCTCAGCACCGGACAAAGTGAGCAAAAAATGCAGGAGCCTAGGTGTAAATAGGTTGCTGAAGGGCAAGACCTGGCAAAGTGGATGAAAAAATGCAGGAAAACGGGTCTGACCGGGGTGGGACTGGACTAAATCGACGAAGATAAACATTGCGTATACCTAGTGTACTTTAGAGTATACAAAGGTATAGGTAGCCGGTAGGTACTTTTATAATATACTGTAGGCTCAATTACAAATTCTCGCAAACTCCAAGATTTGTGATGATTATACATTCGATACAAAAAAGTTGTAAAACATGTAGGTACAATTAGTACATTGTTTTTGGTGTCTGTGTGAAGCCAGATTAAAATGCCACATGCATCAGCCACGCTTGTTTTGCTTATGTAAACCTGTTTAATACGGTGATTGTTTTTATTTAACTCACTAAAACAATTTGTATACATAATTGTAGTGTATCAGATTACACTGTCTCGTGTGCTCATGGACAATGTTACTAGTCAGTGTTACCAGAGCCACAGGCGAGTGTAGACGAGTGACAGTTGTTCGCGTGCATTGCCGAGCCGGTGTTGGGGCACCATCAGCAGACCCTACAAATGGCGACGAGTCAAAAGGTACAAAAATATAATTTTTTTAATGAGGAAGGATAAATAAGACAGTTCAGTATCAACAACTAAGTTACTTATACCTAACTACCAACTTACGCGGTTACTTTCGAGATTGTTATTATAACAACGCAACGAAAAGGATCGAGCAGGTACTTAGTACGTTAACAATAATATTTATACAATATTTGTTTGAAGAACAGTTTAAAGGTCATGGATGTTAATATTTATGGGAGTAAAACAAAATAAGTACGACTAAACATTTTAGTTCGTATGAAATCAGTTCTTACACAGGGTTGTCACCTGGCAGATATTATGTTGATTATTTTATATATTACAGTTTATTATCATAGTAGATACTGACAAAATAAGTACGACTAAGTACATTTTAGTTCGAATGAAATCAGTTCTTGCACAGGGTTGTCACCTGGCAGATATGTTGATTATTTTATATATTACAGTTTATTATTATAGAAGATACTGACAAACGGCGATTCGCCTCCATTAAATTGGAAATATAGTTTGTGTGGCAACTAGCCTCCATTAAATTGGAAATATAGTTTGTGTGGCAACTAGCCTCCATTAAATTTGAAATACAGTTTGTGTGGCAACTAGCCTCCATTAAATTGGAAATATAGTTTATGTGGCAACTGGCCTCCATTAAATTGGAATTACAGTTTGTGTGGCAACTGGCCTCCATTAAATTGGAAATACAGTTTGTGTGGCAACTGGCCTCCATTTAATTGGAAATACAGTTTGTGTGGCAAATGGCCTCCATTAAATTGGAAATACAGTTTGTGTGGCAACTGGCCTCCATTTAATTGGAAATACAGTTTGTGTGGCAAATGGCCTCCATTAAATTGGAAATACAGTTAGTGTGGCAACTGGCTTCCATTAAATTGGAAATATTCTTGGTGTGGCAACTTGCCTCCATTAAATTGGAAATATTCTTTGTGTGGCAACTTGCCTCCATTAAATTGGAAATATTCTTTGTATGGCAACTACTCCATTAAATTGGAAATATTCTTTGTGTGGTAACTTGGTCCAATTTAATGGAAAATTTTCTTATTATGGGATACGTTTGAAAATATATAAGATATTGGATTTGTTTATGTTAATGGGCACAAATATTGACCTCCATTAAATTGGGAACATATTGTAGTACTTATTAAAGGCAATCTCCATTAAAATGGGAGTTTTAGATAAGACAACTTTTATGTAACCACCATGGTGGTTATGGGACCACCATTAAATTGGAAACATAATATAGTCGTGTTGGAAATAAACCTCCATTAAATTGGAAATTTCAAATATTAGAATATTTATGTAATTAGTCGTGATACCACCGTTAAATTGGGAACAACGGAAGGAAGTAAATTTTTTATTCCAGGTCGCCCGGCTTGATTTGGAATTATGGCGAGTTCTCGCCACCTTTAGTTTTAATTTATTTATTTAATTTACTTACGGCTTACACGAATACATCAAAATAAAACTTATTCAAAAATATTATTTACTAAATGTAGTAGCCACTTAAAAGTAAACACAGCTTGAAAACTTGGTTATATGTAAAATAAACAATATTATTATAACAAGAAATTCGAGAGAAAAAAAAAAGACACGTAGTGAACTTACATTTAACTAAATAAAGTTAGTTTAAACAAAACTTATTGCTAATAATAATTAAGTAAACTATGACTTAAAAAAATATATACTTATATATCTATGTATATAACCAACAAATTGACTACAGAGTATCTGTAGAGATGTGTGTTAAATGAGCAATTGCTTGAAATTTAGCGAATAAGTGGGCATATTATAGCTAATTACTTCGAATACTTATAGTTGTTACTAGATCAAACATTGATAATGAACCGTATTTCAAAATCAGTTATATTGTAAATCAGTTATACTGTAAAAACTCCGCCAGCTTTCTTATTGTTAAAGCTTATACTTAGAGGTGTTAGATGTGAAAGGTGAGGAGGATGAGCAGGAGGAAAAATAAAAGAGGGCCCTGTTCATTTATCTTGATGCTGCTGAGATCCAAGTTCAGTTGAAGAAAAGACCAATTTTCGATGTTGTCATTCATAAATTAGGTAAATTCTTTTTCTAAACAAAATGGAGTATATGAATGACATATGTTTTGGTTAATGAAACGAGAAGAAGGGGAAAAGTTCGAGTAATTTCTAGTAAGATTAAGAAAACAAGACCAGATTACAGAAAAACGCATACCAGCGGAATCACGAATTAAAATCCTAACCATCGGTGACAGTATAACACTTGAGAAGATTATAACAGAAGCAAATACGTTGGAAATTGCTAATGATCAGCTGGAAAGTTATGAAGAAAAAAAAAGTGACTAAGTGAAGGCTTTAATAGCAAAGGAACAAGATAACTAAATAATCAAGACTAGAAATCAACAGAAGAAAGTAAGTATAAGAAAAGAAGTTGTGGCAAGTGGGCAGGTGTGGAAGTTCCCAGCAAGGAAAATTAAACGTTTTGTATGCGGGAAAGATAGGAATTGGAAAAAAAAGATTAGTTAAAAGGAAAACTGAAGAAAACAAATAAAAAGAATATTGTAGTAGATTAAGTATTTAATGTTGATGATGACGCTATAGTAGAATACCTGTTACGTGAAATACAAACAAATACGCTTATTGCTTAAAGTTAAAAAGTAAATCTCATCACCACAAAAACATTGGAGACTTTAAAAAACCAAGATAAGATAAGACGCTTCCTGGTTACGGAAGTACAACACCGCTCAACGTAAAAGGCTCGTTTGAAACACGAGCCACAGTATATGTTATATCCGGAGGATCCCGAGATTTACTCAAGAAGGAAACTGCAATCAGTTTGGAGGTTCTGAAAATACGTGTTGATATAAACACAATTGAAGGTGAGGCCATGACACGACCATTTCAAAAAAAATAAAGAAGACATGTTAGTTGAGATCCCGATAGATACGAGGCTTAAGCTTATATCGCAGCCATATAGAGGAATACTGATTCCAATTGAAGAGAAAGTAGAAAAGAAAGTAAAAGAGCTTTTGATCGTAATATCATGGAAGAAGTGCATAGAACATCGCGATGAGTATCTCCCGTTGTAACCATAATAAAAGAAAACGGGTATTTATGTCTGTGTTGATAATGATATGTGAGCTGCTAAAACAGCTATTATGCGGGAAAATTACCCTTTGCCATATTATATGAACCAACTACTCCTCAATATTGGTATACTGGTAAAACTAGTAAATATTTTAGCAAACTAGATGTAAAGGATTCTTTTCATCAAGTGGAACTTTATCCGAAATCCGAATAGTAGATATATTACGACATTTATTACAGCAAAGGGTCTTTACCAATACAAAAGATTAATGTTTGGAGGCCTTTCAAAAAGTATCAGATAGGATCTTAGTTAAGTGTGAATGAGTCGTCAATTTCATTGACGATATACGTTGTGTATCGTTAGTTGGTGATAGTGAGAAGGAGCATGATCTGCGATTAGAAAAGGTATTTCGTGTACCTATTTAATGAACACAATGTATTGCTTAACAGGCAAAAGTGCTAATATAAGGTTGCAAAGGTAGATTTTTGGGTCATGAACTGACCTCAGATGGTGTGTGGCCGTTAGACAAATTATATTAACAGTATCAAAAAACTTCAGAGTTCCAACAACTGTCGAGGAGTTACAAATTTTCTTAGGCTGGTGAATTCTGTCAATTAGTGGTTCTGAACCTGGCTACAAAAAACAGAACCCATAAAGGAATTGTTACGGAAGAAACTTAGCGAGTACATCGATATCAAATCTTTCTGGGGACAAAGCCAAGCTGATGCTTTCAATGGTCTAAAGTATACCTTAACCAAAATACAATCCTTGGGTTACTAGTTACGACGTGATTGATAAAACTCAAGTAAAAGCAGATACGAATCCAGTTTGACTTGCCTCTGTCTTAGTCAAGTTGATTTTGAAAGACCACGCATAATCGCATACAAGACGGTTAACTGAGTGTAAAAGGACGTATTGCCAGACTAAAAAGGAGGCTTTAGCGCTAGTCTGCTCTATAGAGCACTTCAATATATTTCTATTTGGAAAAGAATTTGATCTCACTACAGATCATAAGCATCTGGAGAAATTGTTGGAACCGAAATCAAAGCCTTGTTCTCGAATAGAACGATAGGTGCTCAGGCTACAGTCGCATAAATATAAGGTTATGTATAAACCAAGAAAAATTAACATGACATGTGTATGTTCAACGTTGCCTTCAAAGGGCCAAGATATTTACATTCATCAAATTGTTGAACAATCCAGACCGCGATCCATTCTAATGATATCATTTAGTTTTCCAGAAGCGATAAAGAAATCAAATGTGTGAAAAGGGGCATTTTTGAGCAGAACTGAGACTGGTCGGAAAAAATATATTTGTAAAAACATGGAGAAAGGAAAGGCCAGTGGACAACAGTACCGAGAAAGATCAGGAGGAACTATTAAGTATTATTACTATGCAGTTATGTTTTGATATACTAAATCAGCGTCGTGCAGATAATTATATATTAGTTCTGTTATTATACCAAAGTGTTGGAATAGCCTAACTTATATGTACGATTTGAGGATTTAACGATGTGAGCAATTATTATACTAAAGTGAACTCTGATTTATCTTTCACTTGTTTATTTATTTAACATAGGAGGGATGTAGTGTATCAGATTACACTGTCTCGTGTGCTCATGGACAATGTTACTAGTCAGTGTTACCAGAGCCACAGGCGAGTGTAGACGAGTGACAGTTGTTCGCGTGCATTGCCGAGCCGGTGTTGGGGCACCATCAGCAGACCCTACAATAATTATTAAGATAACATAACTCATAAGTAATTTATACCAAAGTTTATACCTACTCGTATATCATTTAATTTACGTAGCTTCTGTTCGTAATTCTTCAATAATATTTGTAACAGGCGTTTCCAAATAAGGCCCCCGAGGCCGTGGTGTGAGTCCACGTCCGGGAGATGAAAACGGGGACCTCGTCTTCGCCGGCGAAGACGCTGTAATAAGGTTGAATTGTGTAGCCCTACAAGATAGGGAGCATTGTCGGTCATGATTTGATCGTCGGGATCGTCAAGGACGTGCTTAGGGCGCCTTTTATCGGGGGGGTCGTGGGAGAGAGATTGCATGTATTCTTTATAACCAAGATTCTAGACTCAAGGGTTTGAATTGAGGATATCTCAGGTCTCCTATTATTATAACTCTGTTGTATTTATTGTAAAAGGTCGTCTTGGTCGATAGTGTTGTGAACTGCAAAAGTTTAGATGTTCGAATGTTATCGATATTTAAGTTGCACCGGCTTTAAAATATAAATTAACTAGCTGATGCCCGCGACTTCTCCCGCGTGGAATTAACTTTTTAAAAATCCCGTAGGAACTTTTTGTTTTTCCGGGATAAAAAGTAGCCTATGTCACTCTCGGTCTGTATCTATACACATGCAAAAAATCACGTCAATACGTTGTACCGTTGTGACGCGATTGAAGGGCAAACCAACAAACCAACAAGCAAACACACTTTCGCATTTATAATAAGGGTACTGAATACTGATGCAGGGCAACGATAGTCACCCTTTCATCAAACACGCGATACCTATTATGTAATTTTATGATAACGCACAAAATCGTAATCACTTGGTAGATATGTGCCATCAGTCACGACTGCCAAATAAAATACCTAAGTAGGTATATGCCTACAATTGAATTTAGCATCGTAGACTGAGTAATCTTAACTTTCTCACCTTAGGTAAAGCATAAAGAAAGCGCTTATCTACATAAAATACAAAAGATAATTAGTAGGTAGGTATGCAAAGTAGAACAAGTAGGCGAAAAGAAAGAACTTAGTTATCTTCATTTAAAAAACTGGTCAAGTGCGAGTCAGGCTCGCATTTTGCACAATAAATCAAAAACTATTTATGCATAATTTAATTTATTATTAATAATTTTTTTTTATAATGTACAGGTAAAGCCCTTTCATATGATACCCTACTTGATATAGAACTATCTTACTTTGAAAAATACTAATTATTTGTTCAATAACACATTTAATTTTTTTGTGTGATGTAACCACAAATCCACGCTTTTCTGATCTATTCCTTTACTTGTGCTATAAGACCTACCTACCTGCCAGATTTCAAGGTCAACGAAAAGTACCCTACCTACACCTAGTATCTACCTATAGGTTTTCTTGACATACACGACAGACAAACAGACAACGAAGTGATCTTGTAAGGGTTCCTTTTTCCTTTTGAGATACGGAACCCTAAAAATATTAGATATCAGTAAAGTAGAGTAAGTGGATACATAAAAATTCAGGTATCTTAACAAAATCTGCTTCATTTTACCGTAATTCTCTAACTGTATTTTTTTACGACTTTCCAAATAAATGTAGAATACAGGTACGCTATGAACTACGGACGTAGATAGATATAAAAAGTCGTGTTTATTCAACTTTAGCAATGTTTTGCAATATTAGCTTACTTTGGCCGTTATTCAGGTGTGTCCTATTAGGAGAACCGTAGATGTTTAAAATGTCGGTTCGGCAGTTGGTTTGTTGGCTTCGGTGACAAAGTTACTTGGAAAAAATCTAATCTAAATTCCACCTGCGCCTTGCGAGACCTCAAGGCATCCTGCGCGCGTGTTGTAAATATATACTGAATCACGAGTTATAAATAGACTGATATTATATACATTGAAGGCAGGCAGATAGTTGTAGCGTAGGTATTTAGCTCGTTTAATACTCCTAAGTCTAGAGTCTAAATAGCTGGATGACAGAAAGAAATAGATAATAATTAATAATAGGTAATGTAATAACGGAATTTTTATGAGTCTATACCTACAAATAATATTAAAAGATGAATCATCATCCAAACCTGCCCCCCAATTGTGTAAGAATAACCATTTCATGGCTATCGCAATCGTCAAGAAATTCTGCCATTTGATTGGTTGATTTGCTGTTTACATTTTTTCACAGCCAATCAAAGGGCAGAATTCTTGACGATTGCGATAGCCATGAAATGGTTATTCTTACACAATTGGGGGGCTGCGCTACATAAGTGTCTATGAACTGGGAACGTGAGTCGCGCGGCGATCGCCTTCTACACTACCTACTACAACAGTTCCGAAGGAGTACATGACGTATAGTTTCGCGTCCTGCATCCCGTGTGATCTTGACGCGCAGGTATGGCCGTAGCTTTACTGACTGATTGGACTAACTTAAAAATATTAGAGCGTAGAAATACCTAGTAAATATTCTGAAAAAGACAAAGTTAAAACAAAAAGACAAGTTAAAACTAAATGTATTAAATTTATTTTTCGTAAAGTTAAAAAAAAAACCAAATACATGTAGTCGATATTATTTTCTGTTTTTGTATCACACTTACGTTACTTGGAGGATCAACTAACTACCCTTATATGTAAATCATGATAGGTAATATCATTGTTTGCGTTTAAATTGTTACTAGTACGTATCTCCTTCTTTTCCAGACTCTCCCGTCCATCCCGACGGCAGCTGTCAACCTCTACAGTCCGGCGAACATCCACCTCGCCTCAGAGATGCAATGTGGCAGCGCCAGCTCTCAACGCGAGCATCAAAAAATTCACCGACATACCTGGCCCCATCGCCTTGCCGATGATGCGCCACCATGCACATGTCTTACCGAGGATAGGTAAGACTCTACAGACTATACAGCACAATCGATGAACTTCCCCCTCGCCTCAGAGATGCAATGTGGCAGCGCCAGCTCTCAACGCGAGCATTAAAAAATTCACCGCGGGGTGATTACGTGTCTCGCGACAGGCTTGCGACAGGCGTAAATCTCGCGATCATTGCTGTCAAACGTCCAGCTAGAGAGAGACAGCAATAGCCACAAAGCAAAATAAGAAGAAGAAGAAGAGAGACAGCAAATGAACTGTCGGATTGCTACTGCTGTCGCGTTGGTGTCGCTACTGCAATGTTTTACGTAATCACCCCGCGTCCCACCGCCTTGCCGATGATGCACATGTCTTGCCCAGATAGGTAAGACTTAGTTACAGACTATATATATATATATATATATATATATATATATATATATATATATATATATATATTAAATATATATATATATATATATTTAATAATAATATTAGCCATGTTAAACGACTAATATTCCCCTTTTCTCTCCAACTATAAGCGTCAAGCTTGTGCTAGGAGTAGTTACGACAATGGTGCAACGGGCAGGGTTTGAACCACAGATTGAACCGTCGACCTTTCGGTTTTCAGTCCACTCCTTCACACGTTGAGCTATTGAGGCTCAAATATTATCAGTATGATTAAGAAACTTTACCCTCGTCTCAAAGAGGCACGCTGTTCACCGATATACCTTACCTGGCTCCGATCATTCTACCTATTATACAATATCATGCACGTGGCACGTGTCGATGATTTGATAGGTAATAATGCGTACAATAGCATAGGAATCTTTTAAAAATGCTGTCAATAGGAATAAGTATTGCACCAAAAACAATTTATGGCTGATGAAAACGCATTATAAAACATGCGATGACAAAAAGAGAGACTTGGGCTTTTAACCTCTCTTTTTGTCATCGCATGTTTTATTAATAAATACGGAAAATAATATAAAGTTTGTATAAACAAACTTTATATTATTTCCGTATTTATTAATAAATACTCGGACGTATATTAGTTATTATTAATTATTATTTATCGGTCATGCGGTACGCATACGTTGCTTATCTTTGTTGTTGTAAATAATAAGGTTAGCAGACAACGTGTGTCTGTTATTAACTGTTACTGTCATCACGTGTCCTAGCCATTTTTAAAAGTGCAAGTTTTACTATTAGGGCGTTTGTGCACTCATCCGTGAAATCACGCATTCCGTAAAAATACGAATCGAATGAGTCCTTATTTGCACTTCGAAGAATCACGGATACGAATCGAATATGCATGATTGCACAAAGGCCCTCAGTGGGTAGTCCTGGCCAATTTTTAAGAATCAATTTTATAGACGTAAAGGACGCGTTTTGGTGTTAAGACTTAAAACTCATTTAATGATGATTTTCAAATTTTTACCATAAAATCTCAGATTGACACCTCAGCTGTTTAGGTAAGCTTATTTCTAAATGCATACAAATCCATGTTCCTTGGTCAGTATATAGCATCGATGTTATATAGTCTCTGGTCAGTATAAACGATAGGCTACCGCAAAAAACTTATAGACCCTCTGCTAAGAGAAAGTTGCAGCAATACACAGAGTTCTATTTATAGCCAACTGGTTCTACATCTATAAAATAATCATGTCTTTCTTCGTAAACTGGACTTAGATTTGCACTGAATAATATTTCTTTTAATGGTTCTGGTACTGGTTTCTCGGTTGGTACCAACATGGTACTTACATAAGTCTGGGAATGTGGCAAACTAGTGTAATATCCTGTTTTACTTGACTGTCGTTGAAGATTATATATTTAAAACGCATACAGGCAGACAGATATGTAGATAGATATATAGACAGAGCCGGCCTGCGCCGATTTAGAATGAAGCCAAGATCTAATTAATCTATGGCGTCTCTAAAATCTATTAAATTTGGACATCTTGAATCTTAAATCTACGTCCAGTGGCGGATCGCGAATTCTTTCTTTGTAATGTAAATAAACACTACCTACTAGTAACTTTAAATATCAACAAATATAAGCCCGAATGAAACCAGAGCGAATATTTTTCTTTAACTTTTCAGAATTTTAATTGTTTTAATTATTAATTATTTTTAAAAAATTCATTTTTTTTTAAATAGAATGGCACCCATTATAAAAGGAAGTAATATTCCACGCTACTCCTGTTCAACGTAACGGAACGGCTCCCGGCGAGCGGATGGGAGCGTTTACTGCCGATAAACACGATTTGTTGCCTATCACAAATGCAATTTAGCCATACCTATACCCACCTGTATATACCTATAACTGTGATAGCCTAGTGGTGGTCCCTAGAAATTTATAAAATAATAACTAGCCGATGCCCACGACTTCTGCGTGGATTAAGGTTTTGAAAAATCCCGTTAGAACTCTTTTATTTTCCGGAATAAAATGTAGCCTCTGTCACTCTCCGGTCTTTACCTGGTATACCCATGCAAAAAAATCACGTCAATCCGTTGCTCCGTTGCGACGTGATTGAAGGACAAACCAACAAACAAATTTCGCATTTATTATATGGGTAGTGATTCATCTGTAACGATTCAGACGTTGTATTTTCTTGAAAGACCGACGCGGACGGACGTTCAAATCTTCATAATATGTACCTACTTAGATCAAGCGCTTACCGTCTGAATGCTATCTGAATGCGATTTAAGACAAGGTGATAAATTATGTCGTATTTTTATCGTTCATCCATTTCACGAATGCACCCTTATCTGTAGACATTCGGAATTAAGAATTTGATATCCTTAATACCCTGCTATCTTTATTGTACCTACTGTCACACTTAACTGTCTACTATAGGGTTATCAGTTGTCACCTAGTCATTTACCTATATGACGTGACAGGTCGAGATGGCAATCGGGGAGGGAACCCCCTGCACACCCGCACAGCCCTCGCGCTAACCCGTTGCGGGCGAGCGTGGGTGACGTGCGAATAAAATATAAAATGTGATAAGTAATGTAATAAGTACCTACATAAATACATATTATCTTAATATTTATCAGGCAATTAATGCTTACGAGTTCAACGTGACAATACTCAATAGTCTTTCGTTAGCTTGATCAGCTTAATCGAAAAGTTCATTAAACTGTAATATAAATTTACTAAAATTAATGAATAGGCTATTTTCCTAATAGTGCCGGCTAATAAACCCTATAATAGATATCATAGCTACAGATATCTAAAGTTAATAGGTATGTACATTGTACATACAGTAGTAGAAACTCCATTATCCGGCCCTCAGTTATACGGATTCGCGATTATCCGGACTACCAACCGAAAATTGTTCGGCCAAGTGCGAGTCAGACTCGCGCACCGAGGGTTCCATACTCGGGTATTTTTTCCGCCATTTTGTACAATAAATAAAAAACTACTATGCATAAAAATAAATAAAAATCTGTTTTAGAATGTACAGGCAAAGCCCTTTCATATTATAATATCCCACTTGTTATAGTTATCTAACTTTGAAAATTGAAAATACTATTATAGTGAACTACCTACATAATATGCACAAAACCCGCTTTTCTTCATAAATTCGATTATCCGGATTTTCGATTATCCGAATCCCTAACGACAACAATTCGTCCGGTTAATCGAGTTTCCACTGTATTGTAAACGAGTTGGTAACTTTGTAACTATTCAAAAGCTACAATAACAATGTTTACAACGCTTATCTTGAAGTTTCAATTGTACAAAATCAGCGCGTTATCACCAATTATGCAATGCCGACCCGTCACTACTGTATGTATTTATCACCCAAATCGGCATATTAATGTTTCACGATATAAGGCTGCTCAAACACGAGGCAAAAAACTCTTGCCTGTCCCATACGATTATATTAATTTTTTTTTTTTTTTTTAATTTATTTATCACCGACAACTTCCATACATAAAAGACCGCACATTTAAATACATACAATAAACAGTATGGTCGTCAATTACAGGTGAAACTTTGCTTATAAACTAACATGCACTAACTTACAGACTAACAGATTAAAGTATAGATTAACTTAATAACAGGCAGACTTAATAACGTACAGAGTAACTTGACAGATTAACAGTAGGTAAAAATAAAATAGTTAAATATGTAAAGGAATTTAAATTTAAAGAAAAATGTAGATATAACTACTTAACAAAATACAACTAACAAAATATCCACGATTAATGGTCTCCAATTTGATCACAATTAATATTTTTTTTTAAATAATATCTTTTGTATCTAACATAAGAAGGTACATCTAAAAAAATATTTAAATACTAGATGATGCCCACGACTTCGTCCGCGTGGATTTAGGTTTTTAAAAATCCCGTGGGAACTCTTAGATTTTCCGGGATAAAAAGTAGCCTATGTCCTTCCTCGGGATGCAAGCTATCGCTGTACCAAATTTCGTCAAAATCGGTTGAACGAAGAGACCTAAACAACTTAGCTAAAGAAAAAGATTAGCTGAAGCTCTAAAAACGGTAGCCACCAATCGCATTTACAGATAAGATAATCGAAATTCGAATAGATTATAATCTTGCGAAACGATCCGTGTACGATAACCCTATCATCACGTGTGTACGTGACTGACGCGTGGCAGATGTGCTCAAAATGATACTGTCGTCCGATTCCGATAGAATGACAGATACAATGTCACGATCGCAATCACCTCTGATTGGTTGACGCTCGCTCACTATTGGCTACAATTCATTGTTGCAACAAGAATCGCACAAATTTTCAGCCAATCACCAACAACAACTGAGATTGTTATAATGATTGATGGAGATTTTACGAATTCGACCTACTGAAAATAAACATTCTGAGTATTTGAGTTTTAAGTCACTGGTTTTTTTCTATTCCGATACAAATTAGCTCTTTACTGAGATCTCACCTGTGGTAAGTGATGATGCAGTTTAAGATGGAAGCGAGCTGATTTCGAAGGAGTAGGTGGCAGCTTCAAGAAATCCATACACCTGATAGGTTTCGCACCGGAACGCTAAATTCCTTGGTATCACGGCTTTGCTGGTAGGATAGTAATGGCCACGGCTCAAGCCTCCCACCAGCCCAGACTCAAGACAATTTATAAATTCCCAACTTGGCCTTGCTGGGAATTGAACCCGAGACCTCCCACATATAAGACCACAGCAAAGTATTGTTTTGAGTATAAGTAGGTATGTATGTAAGTTAGAATATAAGTTTAGTAATGTAGGAAATAGTGTATGCTTAGAATAAGTTATTACTTACTAATTAGTCTTATGGAGCGCCAGCTCACCAATAAACTGGCCAACCAGTTTGGCGAGCGTCACAAAATGTAATTATTCTGTAGCTAGTTTGATAATAAAAAAATTAAAAAAAATTGATAATAAATAAATTTAAAAAAAAAGAGAAGAAGACTGCGCTATAGGTAGGTCGTCAAAATGGTATACTTAGTCACGTCAAGTGGTACAAGTACCTAGTTTTATAAACTCCTTACTCCACCATATTAAAGGAGACAAAGAACTATCTGCTCTAAAAACAGAAGCCGAAAATCGCAATCGATAAGATAATCGATTTCGAATAGATTTAATCTTACTAAACGGTCCGCGTGTAGACCGCCTATAATCACGTGTAAAACGCGTGTTTAACGCCTGGGACCTCTCTGTATGCACGTGATTACCGAGTGCCAGTTACGCTCAAACCGAAAAGTCGCTTTTCAGGGTTCCGTACCCGAATGGTACCAACTGCACTGTATTACTAAGATTCCCCTGTCCGTCCGTCTGTCCATCACCATTCTGTCCGTCTGACTATCAGCGGGCTGTATCTCACGAACTTCTATTGCCGCTCTAATATACGAGTACAAATAAAAAAAATCAAAATATACAAATTAAAAAAAAAGTTGAATAGAGTCTGGCTAACGAAAGATGAGACTGGAAAAGCGCGGCAAATTAAAAAAAAATATCAGCCCCAATATTACTATGACAGGCCTGGAATAACCTAATTTGATAGAACAGAAATAAAAATAAGAAATTCTAAAGTATCAAATTAGTTTTTTCCAGGTCTGTCATATCTACTAATTTTGGGGCTGCCATGCTGATATTTTTTGTATTTGCCGCTTTTCCAGTCTCTTCTTTTGTTAGCCAGACTTTATATTATTTTCCGATGGATGGTTCGGAACCCTTCGTGTGGGCGTCCGACTCGTACTTGACCGGTTTTTAATATTCGTTGTATTGCGCACTAAATTCGCATATTTAATTTCAAAGTTCACCGCGTTTAGGGTTGCCTACTGTTAAAGATTAAACTCACTTTATACGATTTAATATACTTTCATTTCACTTGCACATAATATTTTTCCATTGTATCGACATAGAGAGTCCCTAGCGCCGACAAAACCATAGACTGTCAATTGTCATGGTGCTTTAGAATGTGTATAGACTATCAAGAAATCTATCTAACACTGTATTTCCTCAAAATCGGTCAAGCCCTTGCAAAGAACGGCAAAACCACTTGCCCATGAAATGAAAACTTATACCATAAGCTTCAATTTTTAACCGACTTCCAAAAAGGAGGTGGTTCTCAATTCGGGCAGTTTCTTTTTCGACTTTTTTTTTATGTATCTAAAATTTTGTTTTCCGTTGCAAATTGCAATGGTGTTCATGAATGAAAAAGGTAAAAAAAGGTTGTCTAAAAGGTTGCTAAACTGGCTGGTCTGTTTGGCTTTTAGGTTTTAAGACCCTACCTGCAAGTACGACAAAAATGTGCAGTTTTTACTTGTGTTAGCTGTAATTATAAGTAGGTACTTCAGCGATAAAACTGCCTATATTATAACTGTACTTAAATCACTCCAGTATGAATGCAATTCTCAAAAATGTCTTCACTGAATTGAGTCACTCATCAGCGAAAATACAAGTTTAAATACAAACATGAAACCTTTGTCAGCGTTGTTTGCGAGTGCTATAAGAGCTTGAATTGAATGTGTAAATTTTACTTATCCTGTGTCCTGCGAGATATTTTCGTCCATGTTTCATACTCGGAGACCGCTGCGTTTGTTCTGGGTCACCACTCGCCGCCATATTGGTACAGCTACTTAAAGTATCATGCTAATAAAAGTTATCTGTTTGAATATGTAATTTGCAGAGGCCGGCAGGTTATGAGTCTTAATCCTGCTGCTATGTAGATTGTAGGTACATACATTTATTTTAATTTATAATTTAAGATTGATATTCTAACAAAGATTTGAACATACTATTCCTTGAAAATAGATATAATTAAGTAGGTGGGTATATTATGGGTTCATCATAAAAAAACCGGTCAAGTGCGAGTCAGACTCGCGCAATGAGGGTTCCGTAGTGCAATCGTATTTTATCGACATTTTGCACGATAAATCAAAAACTATTATGCCTAAAAATAAAAGGTGTTTTAAAATGTACACAGTACAGGTAAAGCAATTTCATATGATACCCCTTGGTATAGCAAACTATACCTTGAAAGTCCAAAATAGCAATATTTTTTCATGAACACATTGTTTTTTTCTTGTGATGTAACCACAAATTCACGGTTTTCAGATTTTTCCCCTAATATCTGCTATAAAACCTACCTACCTGCCAAATTTCATGATTCTAGGTCAACGGGAAGTACCCTGTAGGTTTCTCGGCAGACAGACAGACAACAAAGTGATCCTATAAGGGTTCCGTTTTTCCTTTTGAGGTACGGAACCCAAAAAAATTATCACTCTTAATCGTTTATGTATTAGTAGGTATAATACCTAGTAAGTAGTTAATAAAAATCTTTTTAAATATTTTAATTAAAACTATTTAATTAAAACTATGAAATAACTAGCTGATGCCCGCGACTTTTTGATTTTCCGGGATAAAAAGTAGCCTATGTCACTCTCCAGGTCCTTATCTATACCCGTGCAAAATATCACGTCAATCGGTTGCACCGTTGCGGTGTGATTGACAAACCAACAAACCTACAAAGTTACAAACCAACAAACCAACAAAGTAGTAGTGGTAGTGATTGACTGTATTAATTTCACACAAACACAATTTCGCATTTATAATAAGGGTACGTACTGATTACACCTTCGCGAATCGCGACCATTCCGATCAATAGGAATTAGGAATAGACCTTTCCCTTACCCACATAATTTTGAACTCTCCTTTCTTTCCCAGGATCTTTCCACCACACAGTTGGACTGGGTCTGCTGGAAGGGCTACGGGAACGATACGGCGACCTGGTGCGCCTCGCTAAAGCCTCCAGGTCTCGCCCAGCGCTTTATGTCTTCGATCCTGAACTCATGAAAGAGGTGAGTCATTATAGAAACACATATGCGATGCCTTACCACAAATTACTTAGGTATTACTTTGGGTGCGGAATTCTAAGAAGATATTCAACTTACACACACACATACACATTTAGTCATCGATATTAAAAACAAGATAATATGGTCAAGCGAACAAAATTTTTCACGGTTTTGGAACCAAATAAATCAGAGTCACCTCTTGAACGACCCGTTTGAAATTCGTCAAAATCGGTTGAACGGATGAGCCGTGAAAGGCTAGCAGACAGACAGACGGACAGACAGACAGACGCACTTTCGCATTTGTAATATTAGTATGGATATGTAAGTAAGTATGGATATAATTCTCTAAATCTATGTTTTTGCGTAAAAAGCAGCATTTAGAGTATTTAAGAGTGATCCTAAGTGTGCATAAACCTAACTTATCTGCATTGACATTAATTATTGCTATCTCTAAAGCATTGACGTAACTGGAGGGCATCAGGCATGTTTACTTACTTCTGCGATTAAGAGTAGTAAAACAGCTTATCGCATTGGTACTGATTCTGAGCACAACTAAATTTAAGAGTATTCTCATCCTCTTCTTACTGATGTTATATGAAAAGGACATATACAGTTTGACAGTTTTAAATTTAATTTAGAGCTGTCGAAACTCGTGACTTTAGCTGAAAATGTAAAATTCGTGTTCCATCCTTTTTCCCCATATTAAAAAGAAAAAGATGCAGATAAGAGAAAGACAGCAGCAGCAAAGACATAGGTGCCAATATTCTACTTGTCGCTTTTGTTTATTAGTCAATACTGAGATAAATATTCACGAATGCAACAAATGATACCTATGTGATATTATGATAACAGTTGATAATCGCATCTATAATCTTTTATGAGGTATCTTTGTACTACTTTAATATATAATTCTTTTGTCTTTTATTTATCTAGATAGAATTATCTTTTTTCGTATCCCTACCCATATTATAAATGCGAAAGTGTGTTTGTTTGTTGGTTTATCGTTCAATCACGTCACAAAGGAGCAACGGATCGATTTACATGGATACCTATAGTTATAGTTAAGGACCTGGAGAGTGACATAGGCTATATACTTTTATCCCGGAAAACCATAGAGTTCTCACGAGAGAGGATTTTTAAAACTAAATCCATGCGAACGAAGTCGCGGGCATCAGCTAGTAAGTAAATAAATATTATCTGTGATTTTGAAGTCACACTTTAATTATTTTATCTTTTATTTACGCGGATAATTAATTATTAATTATATTTTGACATACCTACCGACCTAGTTATTGTGTGGAATTAAAATATTATCGGCTTATTATTGTTAGATTAATTAGGTTAAATGATAGGCAAGACAAAACCTTGAAAATAAGAAAGCAAACCATCTATCGACGTCATAAAAAAATTAAAGTCAAATATATACACCAGTCTTAATTAAATAAAGCGTGCGTACCTTATTTTTTATTATTATTATTAACCTCTTTCCCTTCCAACTAAGCGTAAAGCTTGTGCTAGGAGTAGGTACGACAATAGTAGGTACAACGGGTCGGGTTTCAACCGCCAACCTTTCGGAATTCAGTCCGTTCCTTAACCATTGAGCTATTGGGACAAATGTACATCATCGTGAAATACCTACTAGAACCACATGCAGCACATACTTGTTTTGTTTATTATTTACAATTATTTTGGTAGTAGGTATAGTTGCTTGACTCTATTATACCATCCTCCACTCACACCGCACAGTTACTGTGTGTTCACTGTTCACACAAATCTTGCGAGCATGAGCATACCTAGTATCGGGCCCGGCATTTTTTGGTATAAAATAAGAACGCGTTCGATTTGTTCACCAAGAACTTCTGTCGTACAGCTTACTCAACTTGAAAAATAAAATAATTAAGTAATTACTCTGGAGTCTAGAGGATATCTTTTGAGAACCAAAGTATTTGTAGAAAATCAAATTCTAACGAGTTTTAAATCACGTGAAAAAATATTTAAATAAGTAACTAAAAAATTGGAGAATGATGTTGAGTTGATAAAATATGAAATAGCCTACTCTTCAACAGAATAAGCTAACACCCCGGGGAAGGACATAGGCATATTTTTTAACCTGGAAAATTAAGGTGTGAGTCCCCACGAGATTTTTAAACCACGCGGACGAAGTCGCGAGCATAATCTAGTGTATTATAAATCTTTGTAGTTCCGGAATGTTGAAGATTGTTGGTTGTTGAGAACAACGCGAGTAATGAAATCTAGTAACTACGTGCTTCGCGATCGCCTCTTGTACGGTGAACTTTTGAGGGTTTTTGTATTGTTTGTTACGAAGCGGTGTGAGAGGCGGCAGAGGGTAATCTCTTATATCGCAATTGTGGAGTTATCTCCGTGATTCATGCGCCATTGTTCTCGCCTAAAACTGTATATTGCGGCTTTTGACACCGCCATAACTTGAACAACATTATTTTGCTACAAAAACCTTAAATTTTATGCATCAAGTCTTTATCTAAACCTATTATGCCAAAGAAAAAAAATTGCCTATTTTAAAAAATTTAAGGCCTTGTAATGAAGACGCCACTTTAAATAATTAATTATTGTTTTAACAAGGGTAATATGACTTTTGCAATACCTACATCTTAAAACAAAAATGATACGCGAAGGTTTAGTAAAAAAGCAGGGTGCGCTCGCACTGCGGAAAATTGCCGCCCGAACTTATTTCGTACAATATACGTATAGGTACCTATCTGGTAACAATAATTAATCTCTGTACCTATTGAACATTGACAACCTTAAAAAATACTAGATTTTTCCATGTTCATCTGTAGAATCTCAAAAGCTTTTTTTTAGCTGCACGACTGAAAAAAAAATCACTAAGTAGGTACATCCGCGTCATTATACTTACGTTAAAAAAACTTCAATTTATTTACTCATTTGTTTATTTAATAATTATACGATAAAGAGCTAACCGGTAGCGGATTATATTTGAATTTTTATTATTTCTGTTACGTTTATTAGTAAAAAAACCATCCAAAATCCTGCATAAATGTCAAGTCAAAGTCAAAGTCAAAAGTCAAATGATTTATTCAAAATAGCGGCACAATTGTATTGCATTGTATTCTGATTAGCTTTATTGTGTAGGTGGATATCAATGGCTTATGTACATGATTATTTATACATAAATAAGTAGTAGGTAGGTATACGGTAGCAACTACTGAACAAAGTCTGATTGGGTAAATATGCCTTGAACAATTTTAGTTTAAAAAAAAAAAAAAAAAGTTTGGCACAATTAGGTGCCTACCGATTTAAAATTTTACCCGTGTGAGTACCTACTCTTACTACCTATGTAAAATTGGTATTTCATGTAGGATAAATTAAAAACTGAAAAATGATTATTGTTCACAGGTGTATGAGAGCAACGTCACCGAATCTCCGCAGTGGGTGCGGTCACCCTTAGCTGAGCAAAGGCAGAACACTGGCTCGCAATGTCCTATGCACAAGTGAGTTGAGCACATAATAATATGTACTTTATTAGTTGATGTCCGCGACTTCATCCGCATCGATATACCTACAAGTTTTTAAAATCTCGGGTAAACTCTTTTATTTTTGTAAAGTCTTTCAGTACTTTTTTTTTATATATTCGTATTCAGATTTTGTAAGTACCTATGGATAATATATTTTACAATGACGCCCGCGACTTCGTCCCATGGATTTGGGTTATATAAAATTCCCCTGAGAGCTCTTTGATTTTCCGGGATAAAAGTTGCCTCAATTTCCGAGATGCAAGCTATCTCTGTACCAAATTTCCTCAAAATCGGTTAAACTGTTGGGCCGTGAAAAGCTAGCAGACAGACAGACGGATACAGTACACTTTCGCATTTGTAATATTAGTATGGATTTGATCTGCAACAAAATATGCTTTGAACATATCGGCGCTCAGCTAAACCAAGTTATGCTTGTTGCTCTATACATAATTTATTAAATTTATAATTTTAACAATTTTTGTATGTTTATGTTAGTTTGTACTCGTAGTTTAATTAGTGGAATTGGCTTTATGGCCGTTCTAATTAAATAATAAATAAATAAATAAAAAATCATATATGCAGTTGTCTATTATGTGTATAGATGGGTAATTAATAATAATTACATTGTTCCAGCGACGAGATCAAGGCCATTTGGCCGGCGATGAGGACTCTGCTGCAAGATGGCGCACTACTCAGCAATTATGATCAAGTCTTTGATGATATTGCTTCTGACGTTACACGGAGGTACGTATCTAGTTTAATTACCGTCGCTTATGGTACGTACGTGCACGTTTCACTTAGTGATAATTATTGTGTTATGATCAAAACTTAGCTGTTATTCCCCTAGTTCTCATTTATCTAGCACTAAATTTTCTTGGCAAGTAAGGTATAGCTACGTAATTATTCTAATAACAATGAGCAAACATACAATGAAATTAGTATAACGTGGATGATTATTGTAGCCAGTTTCTATAAAATTATTTAATAGAACAAAAGGTCATTCTCAATGCTTCTGATTTTTGTCGTGACTGTCCGTTTCTGTCAAATAATATGATTCTAGGCAGGCGAATACGAGTAAATATTGGACGTTTATCTCGAAACGTTCCCAATGAATCAATTTTTGAGGCAGACCTTTTATTTCGAAAACTGTACCTACCCTTGAAGTCTTTGTCAACTGATAGAAGTCCACTGATGGGACGTAGATCTCTTGTAGAAACTTCGAGACGCCGCGGTTTTAAGCCGCCTGGATCCAATCGAATGCCTCCCTGGGATTTTACTTTGAGTCCCTGCGACTTCGAGACTTCGGGTACATTGTCATAATCTTCTAAATATATAAAAGGACAAGGTGACTGACTGATCTATCAACGCACAGCTCAAACTACTGGGTGGATCGGGCTGTTTGGTATGCAGATAGCTATTATAACGTAGGCATCTGCTAAGAAAGGATTTTTGAAAATTCAATCCCTAAGGGGGTGAAATAGGGGTCTGAAATTTTTGCAGTTCATGCATAAGCTAGTCATGCTATAAAACCAACAGAATACTGAACTATATTTTTTCACTCCAGGCTTGCCGAACTCCGTCACGCAGAAAATGCTCTGAACGAAGAAGTGGAGACAGAGGTGTACAGGTGGGCGATAGAGACGATCGGTGTGATGATGTTCGGCATTCGACTGGGCTGTCTGGATGGCGCCGTGCACGTTCCTACTGAAGATAATAGGTAAGGGCTTACAAAATTCGTGCTTGGTGCTTTTTTTTTTAATTCATAGACTACCGCTTGACTGCAATGAGCTGGTGGCAAGTGATGATGCAGCCTAAGATGGAACGTGCTTGCCTAGATGATGACTATTCACTCTTGACTAGATGGTACCCATATTATTTATAATTGGAGGGGAATACTGATGCTGGAAGGGCGTTCCAAATTTTAAGGAAAAAAACCCCTCATAGGATCACTTTGTTGTCTGTCTGTCTGTCCGTCGTGTCTGTCAAGAAAACCTATAGCGTACTTCCCGTTGATGTATCTACCAAGCTACCAAGCCACATTCATACAGTCAATCTTCTTAATATATTCCGCCAAATAGAAATCTTTCTTACGGTATGCACTTAGCGTCCGTTCTATCGCGCGAACCATAAAAATAGCTGTCAGCTTTCACTACACTACACCACCGTAAAATTTTTAGGAGCATCTTGATTCGTTGCACAATTTATTGAAAACCGTTTGAACATAAACTAAATACTCATATCAACATCAAAATACCAAATAATATTTCGTTTTTGGCCCCAAATAATATATTATCCTCCCAATTTAAAATAATTTGTCTAGTGATTTCATTTGCCTCTTTAAAGCAAAGGATATTTGCTGATATGGAGTAACAATCGTTTGCTTTTTATTTTGCATTATTCACGCGTCAAATTTTTGAGGAGGTTACATCAGAGAATTCCTCAGGGTGTGCTTCACAACCGATTAAACAGTGTAAACATTATACATGAAGTACGACATGTTGTTGTTAATAGCAATAACTTTAATAACCACCGTGCCCTTGAGACGCATTAATGTCTTGTATGATTAAAATTCCCTGCAGAGGAATTTACAAATTTACAAGTACCCTCATAATTGCTATCAGTGATAGCAACTATGAGGGTAGCAACAAGGTACTTGACAAGAACTTGAAACATTGGAATATAGTATTAATAAATAGCTTTTTAGTACCTTTTTAGATAACCATGGCTAATTAATGTTAATTAATTTAGTTTTCGATACATAAATAAATAAACATGTTTTAACATAACCTATAATTTCTTAAAGGAAACCAGAAAAAACCTCAATGGACGACCATATCCAAGACCTGTGTTCCCTTTCAAAACGACCCCTGGAAGGCATGACTCCAGCCGAAAAATTTGTTCGATGCTCACTGGAGATATCGAACGAAAGCTATCTAGTCCGAAGTGAGAACACCCTGAAGCCCGAATCACAATCTTTCAACGATGCTTTGAAAGCTTTCGACAAGCATTTTAGGTAAGTTTTAATAAATTTGTAAAATATACATATTAGCTTAATTTCTTCACCCTTGCTCCTCCAGATCTTTGCAGTTGTTTTATCTAAGAAACCGATTTGTTTTTTTAAGAAGAATATTAGCCATGCTTCCTCTTTCCACTCCAACTAATTTTGGTAGGAGTTCCTTGGAACGACAATAGTGCAACGGGTGGAGTTTGAACCGCCAACCTTTTGATACCCAGTCCACTTAACCGTTTTGGTTGATTAAAGGAAAGAAGTTAATTACGATCATAATATATTTTAAACCTTACAGTTTTCTTTTGTCTTATACTTGGTTCCTTTAATATTTTTAACACAACATGGATTACTAAAAAATACTTAGTTTCAGTTTTGCCATTACTGACCATTTCAAAGATCCCTGTATCGCAATCCATATCACATTTATAAACAACATTATAATCTAAACGTAAGCATAAATATTGCTTTGTTGATCTGATGTTATCATTTTTATATTATCATTGATAATGTCAATGAGGTCAATTGACTGAGTTAAACAAATAAGCATACTTAGATAAATTAGATATTGTGGCCAATTCCTTTGTACACAATCTCTAAACTAAACTAAAATATCACGTCTAAATCTATTGCTATCCCTTTCATAGTGTTGCTTGCGGAAAAGGAAAGCAATAGATTTAGACCTGTTAATTTAGTTTAGTTTAGAGATTGTGTACTAGAGAATCGGCCCCATTGTTTTCATAGCTAGCAGTGGTTCAATAAAGACAATCATTATTTAGAGCTGTCTCCAGTACAAAGTTTTTTTTTTTTTTTTAAAAAGAATATTAGCCATGTTAAATGACTAATATTCCCCTTTCCTCTCCAACTAAGCGTCAAGCTTGTGCTAGGAGTAGGTACGACAATAGTGCAACGGGCGGGGTTTGAACCGTCGACCTTTCGGTTTTCAGTCCACTCCTTTACCTCATTTTTATATTATCATTGATAATGTCAATGAGGTCAATTGACTGAGTTAAACAAATAAGCATACTTAGATAAATTAGATATTGTTTTCATAGCTAGCAGTGGTTCAATAAAGGCAATCATTATTTAGAGCTGCCCAGTACAAAGTTCAGTTCTAAGATGATCGTTGACCTTCAATTGCCATCTTCTAAGGTCTGAATTCCTCATAATATAATGATCTCGCTCGAGCAATCAGTTGCTCGTAGGCTCGTACTATGTATTTGTATTATTTACGCAGTCAGTGGTATTAGGCGTCGCATTATGGTGCAATACAAACATACAATGAGTATTAGTTATACATCAATGGTATTAGTATAATGATATAGCAGCAGTATAAAGATTAGTCAGTCGCGCAAGTAACGTGCATGTAAGACGATTTTCAGACTTAGTTCATATACAAAGTGATATTTTCTCTAAAATCTAAACTAGAGTATCTGCATCTTTTTCTTTTTAATATTGCTAAAAAAGGACGGAAGATGAATTTTAGATTAAAGACCCTTGTGCTTTTCTACAAATTTAAACAATAGGCTCACGACTGGCACCTGTTATGAGGTTTTTCTAAATTAAATTTAAATCTGTCAAATTAGTAAGAAAAAGATGCGAGCACTCTAAAATTTTGTTGTGATCATAATCAATTCAGTACCTATGTTCGTAGTATCCCGGCAAGTCAAAGTTAGGACCGATGTGTCGTAACGACTGACGTATGAACACTTAAAGAATTTGTATAAAACTCCAATTTAACAATCCTGCAAATAGCTGATCGCGAAATAAACTTGTAAAAAAAATCTGTGAACTCGAAGGACCGTTTGAAGTTTTCAAGTAGTCAATGAAAGAATCTTAGATGGCACTGAATATAGTACTACATACCTCATTTTGTTGTGTTATGTGATTTATCAAACACTGTAGTTTTATTTCTTTTTCAGCTTAACCGATCAATTCCTCATGAAAGCTCTAAACGAGCTAAACAACGATGAGTTGAGGCCAGAACAAATCTTGTTGGACAAACTCAGGCCCTTAGAGAGGCGGATACTACCTTTAGCTGCTGACGTTTTTCTGGCCGGAGTGGACCCTGTAAGTATTACAGTACAACTAAAGAATAAGAATCGAACATTGGTCAATATACCTACACCATTAGACCTAAATTGAGGCCATCAAAATACAAGGCGTTCAGAACGCAATGGCAGCAAGTTATATGAAGCTCCATAACTTTTAGCTGTTTTAGCATATCTAGTCTCGGAATATTTTATACCGATAAGCTTATAAAATTTTAAATGTTTTACTTTACTTAACACTTACATCTAAAGTTTAAAAAGAAATTGGAAACCGTTTAGAACTTATTCCATTACGAGCTGATTTTTACGATTCCCACATCCCCCTTTAATAAAATCAAAATTTCGTCATATATTTTATACCTTTATACGTATCATGATAGAAATAACTTTGAGACTTAACCTTCACACGAGGGACGTGTTTGATTTATTCTTAAAATAATCTTGTTCGGTATGCAATTTATAGGTTACCATCACAAAACAAGTTTGATTTATATTATATTCTCGGTATATACCTAATTTGTGGATTATTCGAATTTTTATTATAAAATTGCCTTTACAGCTTGCTCAGACAGCCATCAGCATGTTCTACCAACTGTCCTTAAACGCGGCGAGGCAGCAAAAAGCACACGATGAAGTGATCTGGGCGAAAGCATCCAGGGAAGAAGGAGTAGATGTTCAGGAACTGCCCTATATATCGGCGTGTGCTAGAGAGACTTTACGGCTCGTTCCGGCCACTGGGGGAGTTGTGAGGAGGAGTAACAAAGGCTTGGTGGTTGGTGGATATGAAGTTCCTGCCGGGGTACGTTGGATCCTGCACATTTTCTATTTTTTGTAGCTAGACTTCTAAGTTGTACAAGGATCTTCTCATAATGTGAGAAAATATAAAGATCTAACCGTGATTTGTTTACTCATGCATTAAATCTTTTTTTAAATAATCAATCCATAAGAACCAGAATCTTAAAACTTGGTTTAGGTATTCAAAGAGGTTGATCTCTGTATATACCTTAGGGATATATCTCTGATTTGATCTGACAGACATTTACTATCATCTGATAAGAAAAAGAGATTGAAAGAAGATTAATTATTATTATTCTGAACCCAACTCTAGTAAATTTCCTCAAAACCTGTTGAGGTTTGAAAACACAGATAGAAGTATCATGAACATTGAACATGTTAAAAAACCCCTGCTGCTTTCTCGGGACCCTGATCGAAAACTAGTCTCATAAACAGCAAACAAATATTTAGAACTTAAAAAATAATTTAACCTTTTCCCACCAGGTTGACATAATCCTAGCGCACGGCGTATCAAGCAAAGTAGAGAAAGAATGGGGACGAGCCAAATCCTTCATACCCGAACGCTGGTGCAACGAGAGTTTGGGACCCTTAAATGCTTCTAGAGCTCATCCCACTTCATCCATGCCCTTCGGGCAAACCTGCCCGGCGACTGGCGTTGTTGGCAAAATGCTCTCAAGTCTGGCAACTAGGGTTTTAGATAAGTATAGGTTAGAGTGGCATGGACCTGCGCCGAATATGGTCACGAATGGGGTCAATAAAATTCAATCACCTTACTACTTCGTGCTGCAGAATGCTGGGTAATATTATTGTGGTTGGTAATTTTATTCAGTGTTTGTCGTATATTGTTATCATTTCAATCCTAGGTCCTGACTTCATATCGCGTTGAAAACGTAAAGCGCAAAATCGTTTTGTGATGCCAAAGACCACACGATTAAAGAACTGTGAAGTTTGACGTCACAAATTGCAGTGCCTCAGAACGCCGATTAATCGATACCCGAGTCTCAGGGTGAGATCTATAGAGCGCACTTTGACTTTGATTGAGGCTTAAGATGGAGTTAAAACGAGACAGATTTATGTGAAAGGCATAGCTCTGTCTCGTTTTAACTCTGTCTTAAGTCTGAGTGCGTCCTATTTAGGTCTCACCCCTAGAGCCTTAGCCTAAGGAACATGTAAGCTCTGCTTAAAAAAAACTTTCACTATGCACGATTTTTCAGTAGTGCTTTTTATTCTGCTGGGATACTTGGGCTGTTGCAATTGCAAGATGATGTTCAATTTAAATTAGTTGTTTGGTATCATTTCAAGATTAAAGAAAAGTTTAGTAATGAAAGAAAATCAGTTTTAAAAGAGACTATAACCAAAAGTACTGAGACGACACTGCAATATAAATTCGCCATCAGTGAGATTAGTGATAAGTTTACATAGTAGACACTAGATAATAGCAATAATTACATAATCATTACAGAGCCTCAATAGCTCAACCGGTGAAGGAGTGGACTGAAAACCGAAAAGTTGACGGTTCAAACCCCGCCCGTTGCACTATTGTCGTACCTACTCCTAGCACAAGCTTGAAGTTTACTTGGAGAGGTAAAGGGAATATTAGTCATTTAACATGGCTAATATTCTTTATTATTAAAAAAAAAAAAAAAAATACATTGTACTTATTTAATGAATCCTACATAACCGCAAATGCAATCATATGATATTATTATGAACTCTCAAGGCTACAATTCTCGACTCTAGTATCATAAGGTCGGATGTGTACTTCCGACCAAACTCACTTTTTTACATAAAGGTAATGAGCATTTCGGGCTCTTTCTGCCAAGCTGACACCAGTATTTCTATCTCTTTTCGTTGCAAAGATAAATACATGCATAATGTCGTATCTGAACACATTCAAAAAATTTGGAGAACCATAATTATATTTTTTGACTTGCGTATGTATGCACCAAAGCAATGGAGAAAAATGATAGATGTATTTTGAGTTCGACCATTATGCTACGAAATAAGTTTATTTGTAACACTAGCTGGTACTGCAGTTACACACTTCTGCTTCTAAAATATGTAATAATTTTGTTAGGTAAAATCACAACAGATGTTATGCTTCGAATTTTTTGTGTTAATATTTGGACTGTGAATCATTTAAGACTTTTTGCCTTGTAATATAAATAATTTTGCAATAAAATTCATGGAAGTAAGTTGAAATAAAGCTTTTTGTTTGTGACTACATTAAAGTTGATGTGATTAATAGGTAAGAGATCCATCCTATTTCACCAAAATTTTGGACTAAACTGCGGGAAAAAAGTAAAGAGCCAGAATAAAGCTGAAGACATTTTGAAAATGTAGACTAGAAAATCTTTAGGACCACGAAAATCACACCATGGAAATCTAAACATATATTTTAATAATACCCCACTAAACAAAAACCGTGCATTTATGGTGTTTTTTATGAGTCATAGTTCAATCATCAGTTCAAAAATTTATTGCCCTAGTTTTTAAGGTAGCCTTAAAAAATTAGAGTACCTAATCAATTTTTTTCTTCTTTACCCGTCTTATAATCGACCGAATTTGATATTAATCGAGAGCAGAAATTATAAGGCACCTACAATATGTGATGATAGTGATTCTAACGAAACATACCTAATTATAGGAAGCTTTAGATTATGTTAATTTAAATATAAATGTATTATAAATTAATTTATTAATTAAACAACTAATAAAAGTGAAAGTAAAAAAATAAAAAACTTAACTAAAACACGAAAGAAACAGTATCTGTTAAAAAGAACAGTCGAAACAGAAGCAATGGAATTTTCAAAAAAGCAGAAAGTATTTTTTTTATTACAAAAGTGGCAATGCCAGATTTGACTAACAGTAACCTGCGTAGTTTCTGCACCTTAAAAACGATTCATGATGCTACCAGCAGTGTTGCTACTTTAATGTGGTCTGAAAACATCAGCTGCAGCGGAAGGAATAAAACAGTATCTTGTCTTATTTCGTTAATCTACTAGAGAAGAAATTCTCGAAATTGTTGAAGAATTGACTTTGTGGTCTGATAATTGTGTCGGTCATAATCGGAGCATGATAATCGTTATGGCTTACTTATGATTATTATAAGGATTACCACACTAAAAGGTGATAAATCACAAGCTTTATGCTAAAATGCAACATGTACCTACGTGGAGTAAGATGTAATCCATGCACAAATAGAAAAAAAGGGAACAGCTGAAAACAATGCAGATTACTAAACTAAGAGATTGGTCGCAGTTGACAAGAACATGCGAAGGAAACAAAACTTTTTGGTAAGTTTGATTTGGCACTACAAAATATTTTTAAAGACCACATCCCTTTACAAAGGTGATAATATATCAGGACCGTTTGTTATATCAAAAAAAAAAAAAGAACGGCGGGGATTTTCAGATTTCGGAATATATTACCTGGCTACAACTAACGCAATAATGCTGGGTGATATTATTTTATAAAAACTACTTTAAAGAAGACTTTTTTGTATTTCATTAGTATGTTATAGGTACATATAAACTTAAAATTCTTCCCCGCTTTCGCCCAATATACGACATAATGAGAAACCATTATCCACTGTAAAATATAACCAACTTTTGCAGTAGTTCCATGCTGACTTCCATTCTTACTTTACGTACCTAATCATTATAAGGAAAATCAGGCTATGTTGGCATGTTTTAGATTTCTATATTGATGTAACCGTCATGTATGCAATTCCACAAAAAATGTTTGGCCCACTGTAGGTTTCTAATTACTTTGTAATATTTTTTTCCAATTTTTGGCCGTTGTTTTTAATTAATGGGCTTTATTTGTGAATTTGTAAATGTTATTTTCATTCATTCAGAAGTCACAAGGTTTACACGGATGCAATGGTCAGACTATCGGGCGAATGCAATTATTATGTTTCAGATCTAACTAATCAGTTTCAGAAAAATCAGATAGGTACATTGTTGCTATCTCACAAAACTCCTAAATGATTTTTGTAAGATAACTACTGTGATCTTTTGTCCGAATATTACTTATGTATAATCAGTTAAGAAGTATTATGAAATATTAAGTAATAGATCCGACTTTTATTTCAAATTTGTAATAGTAAAAATTGCAGCCATAAAGTCGGTTTACAACTTATGTACACAATTTTTTAGCACAGTTACGAATATTACCAGCATAAAGTCGCATATCGTCCATTTTGAAGAAATTGTGAGTTTATATTTTATTTATTAATGATAAAGTATTTCTAGTAATGGTTAATGATAGGTACAGTTAAGTGTTAAATATAACAAAAACAACTGAAATTGTATCTCTAGTAGTTTATAAATTATGACCCGATTTCCCTAGCATTTTTGTTTTGGCTCTCCTGAAAAGTAGCAAAAATCCACATCCGACCTTATGATACTAGAGTCGAGAATTATATTATTATCAATTGGAAATGTTTACCCACATGGCAAAATATTTGTACACGATAAAATATGAAAATGGAAACAATGTATTCGTACTCGTATAAATTAATCCACGCGATTAAAAATTCTGAAGTCTGATATACCTATTTTACATTAATATTTTATTTGTTCGGGTAAAATTGGATGCTATGCGGTGTTATATTTTTACCACACTGCGGTAAAGTAGCGTCGCGCGAAAATTCTCGCGGTTGTTATCTGCAGTGCGAATTTACCTGAACATTATAAAGCCAGCTAAAGTGTCTGATTAGAGATTTCTAAATAATATAAATTTTTTCTACAAGTACAACACTTAGGTATTAAATATCTAAAGCATGATTTCATCTTGAATATTAAAAATAGTTAGACATAAGAATATAAATGGTAGATAAGTGCTTATTATAATTAGTTTTTTAATATCCTGCGATGCATGTACAATGCAGGATATTAGGAATTAAAACGTGACTTTCATGTTTTGTTATTATATAACAATAAGACAAAATATAAGCTTTTATATTAATTAGCATTCCATCGTATAAAAATATAAATAAAAATAATAAATTAATGATGTTATGATTTATCTTCATTTTTCCCTTTCCCACGATTATTATATTTTTAAATAGGTCGGTAAGTATACCTACTAATATTAGTAAGTAGGTCTAACAACTTTATTTAGGTAAAAAAAATTAGGGTTGCGTACCTACCTACCAAAGTGTATAAAAATTAGCTTATAATATGTCCGTCTTCGGGATGTACCTACTACCTACCTACCTAAGCTATCTCTGTACCAAATATCGTCAAAACTCAAAACCGGTTAAAAGAATCTAAATAATATAAAAGGAAAAGGTGACTGACTGACTGATCTATCAACGCACAGCTCAAAGTACAGGACGGATCGGGCTGAATTTAATGCAGATACCTAGCCATTATGACGTAGGCATCCGCTAAGAAAGGATTTTTGAAAATCCAACTCCTAAGGGGGTGAAATAGGCGTTTGAAATTTGTGTAGTCCACGCGGACGAAGTCGCTAGCATAAGCTAGTGACAAACAGACAAATTTTTGCATTTAATATTAGTATGGATATATCTACTTCATATCTACCTACTTAGTATTGTAGATTCTGGCTGATTCAATTTCAACAACTGTCTTTCATGGTCATAACTCATAACAAAAGGAAACTTAGGAAATATAATATTTGGCAATAAAAAGGGAGGCCGTCGGGAACCCGATAGCCAACAGCTGAGATCCATCATCTGTGACGTCAAACATTACACAAACTTTACCTAGTACCTATACGGCTACTTGCCAGACTCTTGGCTTTGACCTGGATATGAGGTTTCTTGGCACTACTAGGGCTAACCGGAAGTTGTGATTATCATAAGACTCATTCATACCATAATTTTATATCGTACTAACTTATGTTCGCGACTTCGTCCGCGTGGACTACACAAATTTTAAGCCCCTATTTCACCCCCTTAGGAGTTGAATTTTCAAAAATTCTTTTTTAGCGGATGCCTACGTCATAATAGCTATCTGCATGGCAAATTTCAGCCCAATCCGTCTAGTAGTTTAAGCTGTGCGTTGGTAGATCAGTCAGTCAGTCAGGCGACCTCTCTGGTGCAGTGGTAAGCACAGTGGTCTTATTAGTGGAAGGTCCCGGGTTCGATTCCTGGCAGGGGTTTGGAATTTTATAATTTCTAAATTTCTGGTCTGGTCTGGTGAGAGGCTTCGACCGTGGCTAGTTACCACCCTACCGGCAAAGCCGTGCTAACAAGCAATTAAGCGTTCCGGTACGATGCTGTGTAGAAACCAAAGGGGCATGGGTTTAATTTAAAAAACTGCCATACTCCTCCCAGGTTAGCCCGCTTCCATCTTAGACTGCATCAACACTTACCATCAGATGTGATTGCAGTTAAGGGTTAACTTGTATCTTTTTTTTTTTTTATTCATTATAGGTGTACGCTTGACCACTATCACACCTGATGGGAAGTGATGATGTGGCCTAAGATGGGACGCGTTTACCTAGAAGATGCCTATCTAAATAAATAAAAGCCGGTTATGGGTTGATTATGAATACAATGTTATATTTGTAGGTACCTGACCTACGCATAGCAACGTGGTTTAAGAAAAATCGTAAATAAAAAAGTAAAAACTCACGAATCTTCAAAGCAAGACGCAAGTGCCTCTACAGTGAAAGTTAGCTTTCAGATTTAAAAAGTAAACTGAAGTGCTCTACAAACGCTAGAAGTTTCCACTTTTGACTTTTGACTCAGGCAAAAAGTTTAATTAAATATTTTGTACTTGAAGAAACGTGGAAATCGTTTCACAAACTATTCAAAGGCAGGAAAGAAGCTTCTTAATCTAATGCGCTTTATATTTTGACAAAATAAATATCTACATAAATAATTCGGAAATTGTAATCCGTGTTTTTTAGGGTCCCGTACCTCAAAAGGAAAAATAAACCCTTATAGGATCACATAAGTGTACAACGGTACCCAACAAGGGTGCTACGGATATTCGCATCCGCAACCGCAAATGCGCAACATTCGCATTAATCCGCAACAACCCTGATATGGTGTACCTACCTATGATAAATAGGTACATCGATTGTACGTTTCATAAGCGAGGAAATAGTCTCTACCAGTCGCTTCCTCGTCGGGTGGGATAAGTGCCTAAAGAGACAGTAAAATTTATGAAGACGTTCTTGACATAATTTATGAATCATTTTGGATGTTTGATGTGTTACATCATCCCTCAACCTGCGAACATCGCTCTTCCTCCAAAATGATACATTAGGGCCATTAAATACCTAAACTTCTGTCATTATTAATAGCATACCCGCGATTTAGAATATAAATCTGTGGCACAATATAATATCGCTCAGCGTGCTATGGAGCGGGCTATGTTGGGTGTCTCTCTGAGGGACAAAATCCGTAACGAGGACATAATCAGTCGGAGAACCAAAGTGACTGACATAGCCCAACGAATTAGCCAGCTGAAGTGGCAGTGGGCAGGCCACGTCTGTCGCAGAACCGATGATCGATGGGGCAGACCAGACGTGTTCTGGAGTGGAGACCGCGTATCGGCAAGCGCAGTGTGGGACGACCTCCAACCCGCTGGAATGATGACTGGATGAGAAAGGCGGAGGATCGTGTGTGGTGGCGCGCTCTTGGGAAGGCCTATGTCCAGCAGTGGACATAGGCAAACAGGCTGATTGATTGATTGATTGACAATACAAAGAAAGGTCTGTGGTGTCATAAGATTGAAGTAACATCCACTTATTTGGTATGCTTCGTTCATGCAGCTTCAATTAAAATATCTATCATCACCATGATCAGCCCACTACTGAGACGGTCTCCTCTCAGAATGAGAAGGGCTTAGGTCATAGTCCGCCACGCTGGGGAAATGCGGATTGGCAGACTTCAAAGTTATCTCTGACAGTTCACACACCGTTGAGAATATTTTGGAGAACAGTGGATAGATAACATGTGGTGGTGGAGAACATGTGGATTGTCAGAAATTTCACGTATACAGATTTATCTAAGTAGGTACCACTCACTGCTATAGATACTTACCCATTCTATACCAATTCTGAATCCTAAGGGCTAAGGTTCACTCATTGTAAGATTTCCCCCGGGCCCGAGGTCGTTGTTGTGAACTGGTGACAATATTGCCGGGTAAGTAAACTCCGTTTTGTCCCACTCCGCTATATTGAGTCTGATTAAAAGGACACTGACCTGGGAATTCGAGTGTAGTATCTTCATATTCTATCTTCGCCGGGTTTGTACTACATACCTGTATAGTACGCGACAGGTCGAGATGACAATAGGGGAGGGAACGCCCCGCACACCCGCACAGCGCCTATAGGTAAGTTGTGCATCTAACTATCCACTGACTATAAAATAGTTTTTCCCTATTAAAACCCTGATATTAAAAATCAACGCACGCCCCTGACCTTAGACTGGGGGCACACGATGCGTTGCGGCGCCTCACCGCAAAGATTTCACCGTATCAGCGGGCACACGAGCGGTGCGGCGCGGAAACGTTGTTTTATCGCAGCGGCGCCGTAGCAGCGTTGGACAGTATGTTAATGAAAACAACAGCGGTGCCGCTCCGACGACGTCGCAACGCATTCGCCCCTCCCCGCCTCGTCCCGGTGGTTGCAAGTCCGGTGCGGCGCCGGAGCGCATCGTGTGACATGCCACAGATATTTCTATGTGAGACGACGGACACCGCTCCGGCGCTGCCGCCGCCGCACTGCATCGTGTGCCCCCGCTCTTACATACTTAATTATTCAACCAATCCATTCGCAGTAAGCGTGCCTGATCTATCTAAATCAAGATAAGTTGAAGCCATAATCTGGAATTGGTCCGAGATAAAACGACTCGTGTACAAGGTAGACAGACGACCATCATTTTCCCCAATTTTGGCATTTACCTAGGGTGAAATCTATAGAGCGCACTCTGACTTTGCTTCGACTTAAGACAGAGTTAAAACGAGACAGATGTATATCTCTCACATAAATCTGTTTCGTTTTAACTCACTCTTAAGTCTGAGCAAAGTCAAAGTGCGCTCTATAGATATCAGCCTTTGTAGGTACAACAGGGTTTAGGAGAAGACAGCCGAAGATTTTATGCCCGTGACTTCGCCCTTATGGATTTTGGTTTTAAAAAGCCCGTGGAAACTCCGATTTTCCAGGATAAAAAGTAGCCTATGTTACTCTTCGTCGTTTCAACTATTTCTATGCCAAGAATCAAGTCGATTGGTTGCTTAGTTAGGGCGTGAAGGAAGGACAAACAAACATACTTTCGCATTTATTGATACCTACCTATTATAGGTCCATTGAGTACCTACGTGTTAAAATCTCCGTGAAATGTATGACCAGCATCCTCATAGGTAGGTAATGTGAGTTTTGCCGTGTCAATATTAACTATAGGTACTGATAGGACGAAGAGAGAGAGACGAATCTACGTCTATGGATCATATCAAATAATATGGGAGAAAATTATTGCAATTCAACACGTGCTCTAACATAGGTAGTAGGTTTTAGAGAAACGCGTAAGCGACGCGATTTGCCTGGCGTTTTAGACCTTCCGGAGTTAAGTTTTTCATGTTCATGTACATGTATCATGATTTCATAGTCAGTACGCAGTAACAAGGTCGTATGGGACGCGTATAAAATAATGTCATCAACATGACACCCTAAACCTAACTCAGACCAAGTGGTCTGGCATTTTGGTAGAGAAAAACGTTGCGTAAAGCCTTCGTCTTGAAGATGTTGCTTTTTACCCTTCACAGTCTAAATGAGGAAGTCACGCGTACCTAATCACTAGTCTGGGATAAATAGCTCATGTTACGTTGAAATTACAGATTGCAATCCAAGACACATTAATTTGTAAAACGAAGTGCCTACTTACCAGTAATAACAATAGTAGTAAATAGGTATTTATTTTCTAACTAGATGATGCCCGCAAATTCGTTCGCGTGGATTTAGATTTTTAAAAATCCTGTGGGAACTCTTTGATTTTCTGGGATCAAAAGTAGCCTATGTCACTCTCCAGGTCTTTGACTATATCCAATATCCATGCAAAAAATGATTTCAATCCGTTGCGACGTGATTGAAGGAGAAACCAACAAACAAACACACTTTCGCATTTATAATAAGGGTACTGTCTAATATTCTTTAAAAAAAATAAGACACAAAACTGACTACAGTATGTATATGTTCATTTAATATAAAAATTATATATATTTACAAGTAAGTAAATGGCAAAACAAATTTTAAAAATCCAACATAATAAATCTTCTGTGTACAATACAAAGTTTATTTTAGGTTTTTTTTTACAAATAAAACAATTTGTAATACTATGTATAGGAAACACAGGGACAGTCAGTGAATATAACCCATAAAGAAACTAATCTTAAAGGTCGCTTCACATTGATAGAGTCGAAGCGATCCGAAGCGGCAATCTAAAATTTTACTTAGCAACAGTTCTCATGCATAATGAACTTTACTGAGAAAAGACGACAATAACGCCTCTTTCACACGGCAGTCCAGTTTTTTGCAGGATCCCGTTGTTTGTATGCTAGCGTTCACACGAGCATCCCGCATGCGGGATGCTCGCTAGCATATAAACACATTCGCCATCAAACGGGATCCTGCAGAAAACAGGATCCTGCAAAAAACTGGACGCCGTGTGAAAGGGCTGTAAGACATTCGCATTCTGACGGATGCGGGTATCTTTTTGTATCGATTCGCTTCCATTCTGCGTCAATGTGAATCGACCCCAAGGCTCTTAAGACTAGTCTACTTTTTTTTTCAAGACGGAAGCACTTTGCAATTTTGCAATAATACATAATATACACGCAATAAAGTAATGCCTTTTTCATTTAATTAAAGTTACAAAAAGTTTATTATGCAGCATTCAAAATTCAAATAAACTGGACGTAACTTTAACTACACGCGAATTATTAGGAAAATTGGTCACTATTAGTATTATTATTATTATGTTGTTATGTTTATTGTTGGTATATATTTTGAAAACATTTCAGAAGTCAAATTCGAACGTTTGTTGAAAACATGTTTGTGATTGATTGGTAACTCAAAATGGTTAACGCTCACTGAGATTTTTATCTGTATCATTTGTGTGGGATTATGTCACAGAGCGAGAGCGCTATACTAACTTCATTCCGCGGATAGAGTATAAATTCGTTGCCGTCATGTTGGCACTTTACTTTATTACTTAGAACATGGGATTGTGTGAACTGCAATGGTACCAACATGACAGCAAGAGACAAGTTATAATGAACAGTCTTTAGCGACTGATTAGCTACTGGAAGTTGCTAAATGTCAATACTTCAGGCCCAGAACGCTAGCAAAAACGAGGACAGGGATAGCACTGATGATTACTGATAAGATACCACAAAAAAAAAAACGCGAAATAAAAAAATCCTACATTTTCTAAAAGTTCACGATATATTGCAAATAGCACATCGGAGACGCTAGAAGTCAACGAACGTTGCGTACGTGTCCACTCGGAGTCAATGCCGCGCCGTAGACCCGAGTTTCGCACGCTATACATTGCAGATTTAAAAATACTAAATCACTGAAACTACAAAATGAGGCGAATGGTTATTGGTATTAGATTGTGTTTAGATAGTATAACAATAACGCTAAGTTTTCGCTAGCGTTCTGGTTACACCCTATATTTCACTGACCAATTTTCCTTTTACATAATATATCGCGTGCAAAGTATATCAAGGAAGAGTTAAGCCATATCACAGACTAGACACAATTTAAAATAATAAATCTTTTTTTTAAATCACACATTAAACTTAAGATCTAATTTAACAAACTTTTGGTAGACTGGAATTTTTCGAATTTACATACACCCTATAAGTAAAACTGGTTTCTGTATATTTTTATCAAGTAAAGAGATTACTAAGTTTGAGTAAATCTAAGCCAAATGCCGTGAACTATATTCCAATTTTATATACTCTATATAAAATACTGAATTAGTGAAAATGAAAATTATTTTGTAAAATTTTCATACCAAAAGAATTACCAAATGTTTGTCAAATTAGATTGTATGTGTAATATTATGTATAAATTTTTCATGCACTCTCTAAATGTCTAAAACCAGGTGGTGTAAAAATGATTGATAAATTTCATAGATAAATTATGATTAGGTATAATAAATAAAGTCAGATCTCTAATAACATCTTGATTTTCAATTGCACATTACTTAAATCCGTTACCTGCTGTACAGAGTGAAACAAATACTTCGGCCCTTAAGGTGCAGGTTCCTTGGTGCGTACGAACGCATCTCATACACCCAATGTACGAACACAAACTCGAATGCTATTGAAATGATTGTATGTTTAGTGAAAGTTGAGTTGCCCCATATTAAAGCTTGTTTAACGTTGTAGCACATCCCAGACGGCAGACGCTCCATACAAACGTATTAAACAAAATATTTTTATTTAATTAAACTTTTACAAGTATTTTTGAAGTTTAATTGAATAAAAAATATTTTAACTGATTTAATGACCTATTACTACTACCGGAGCACCGGCTTGTCCGCACACGATTTGTGTGTAGTTCGGCCGAATCTCGCTTTATTATATATATTAAAAACGTATTACTGTCTCTTTCTTACTTAAGAAAATTTAGCTAAGCTAGAGCAATCAACTATTTTGTATAGGACATTAGGGCAACTCTCCTTTACTCTATGGATCCTGTCATCGTCAAGCACTAGTCACTCGGGAATTCCGCGCTGGAGCCCCAGGCCCCAACTAGTATAAGAGTGACATGTGTCATGCAAAGCATGTCACTCTGTGACACAGTATGGAATTGCTGAGTTGTGACTAGTGCTTTATTCATTAGAAGATTCAAATCGTAACACTCGTCCGTAATCCGAGATGTCAAATTTTTTTTTTTTTAAAGAATATTAGTCATGTTAAATGACTAATATTCCCCTTTCCTCTCCAACTAAGCGTCAGGCTTGTGCTAGGAGTAGGTACGACAATAGTGCAACGGGCGGGGTTTGAACCGTCGACCTTTCGGTTTTCAGTCCACTCCTTTACCGGTTGAGCTATTGAGGCTCAAATTGACATTTAGAGCGGTCATTTTTGACATCACAAAATACGTTAACGATTTCAATGATTGTATAGTACGCGACAGGTCGACATGGCAATCGGGATGCACAGCTCCCGCGCTAAACTGGTGTGGGTGACCTGCGGGTGTGCAGGGCGTCCCCCCACCTCATATCCCGATTGCCATTTCGACCTGTCACCTACTATACATTCATAGAGAATCACGGCTATTGTATATATTTCACAATATAAAGCTTATTCGAAGAGGCCATTAAATAAAATTAAAAAAAGCAACTATAAAACTTAAATGCGTACACTGAGCACAAACCATTGATTTCATTGATTTTCTTCACTAAATCCATGAGTGCAATAGTTTAAACATGATCAGCTTATTGATTGTACATTTCATTACATATAAAACCTTTCTCAGAGCCATATTAAAAAACTTTTTTTGATATGTACAATAGATTACACCAGTAACTAGATACCTAAAGTACCCTTACATACAGTACGCTGCCGAAAGTAATGTACATCAACCTTTAGAAGGAGATAGCCAATTTGTAGAGCGTTGTCCTTGTCGTTGAGACTGACAAAATGTCATATAGGTACGAGGGACAGAGACAATGCTCTACAAAGCCGGAATGTCATTCTAAAGGTTGATGTACACTACTATCTGCCGCGTATTGTATATGCTAATGTACATTGATAGGCTACCCCCTACGTATCATGTCTTTTTACACACTGTAAATGTCCATAAATGCTCTAAATTTTAGAGCATTCGTTGCTCACTCGTTTATATATTATTTAGATTATTTACACAAAGCTTGATTTAGTCTCAACACTATTTTTCATACTAGTTTCTATTCAACAGATTGGTTAAGGTGTTGTTTCAATATTCATTCTATCTGTATTCTTAGATTAGTTACTTACAGCCATACTCGGAGTCACTAATAGTTACTTAAGATTGAGTTAAAACGAGACGATTTATGTAAGAGATATAGCTCTGTCTCGTTTTAACTAAACTTAGGTAACGATTAAGCGACTCTGAGTACGGCTGTTAGCAATGCTGGTTGTTAAAAATTATAATATCTCTTAGGACAACTAATAACTTATCGACAGATTGTTTGTGCACTCAACCATATTCTATTATTATACGGTTCTTTTCTGTTTCCTTCAAATCACAGATGAGTGCACAAAACACCCTTTAAATGATGTGATAGTCGAATTCTGATTAGAAAATAGTATGATAAATATAGATCATTGTTATTGCCACCAAATAAGTAGAACCATTTTACCCTTTAAAATCTAAGCATGACCTATTTGAGTCGAAAGAAAAATAAAATTGTGGGTGTGTATCACACTAGCCAACAGTTCAGTTCTGTTTTCCGTTCAGTACTGGAAATCTAGTTCTTTACAATCTTATCTGAAAGAATTCCATTTTTAAGAAGAGTTTTATACATTCTAGATTCAATGAGCAGGTTTCCAGGCAATGTTCGAGATAATTTTCATAGATGGCGCTCTTACTCTTCATCTATGTCATTAATTGACACGACCTAAACATTAAAGCATAGATCATATAGATATAGGTATTATTTTCATCTTTAATGGTGAAAGTATTCAGCGCCATCTATGAAAATTATCTCGAACGTTGCCTGGAAACCTCTTCATTGTAATTATTTATCTGTCAAGTGTCAACTCAATAAGCTCATTTTAGAGTCTCAATTACCAACTTGGTATAGAATTATTGATAGTTTAATCCACGAAGACGCTCCCCACTATTTTGCGTGCGGGAAACTATGGGGTGCGGGGAGTAATTTTTACCCAATTTATCACTCCACTTTGCGTGTGGTTTACTCTTAATTCACTTCACTCCACTTTTCGTGTGGTTCACTCTCATTTCACATCACTCCACTTTTCGCGTGGTTCACTTCACTTCTGCCAGACGAGCAAGTCGTCTGGTTCGGGCTTGGCTCAGTCCAGCTGTTGCACTTGTACCACTGAAGTGGGGGGCGGAAGGGAGATCTCATACTTGATGAGGCCCGTGCCTCTGCCCGTCGATAGCACCAAGCCACCTACTTCTTTCACGTCGCCACTGGAAATGACAAGTTTTACTTACTATAATTTATGATGGTTTAGGTTTTCAAAAGACCTTGTTTGTTTTTTTTATTTATTTATTGACTAGCGCTTGGCTGCAATCAGACCTGGTGGCAAGTGATGATGCAGCCTAAGATGGAGCGCGCTTGCTTAGAAGATGCCTATTCACTCTCGACTTGAAGGTGCCCATATTATGATTGTAGGGGAAAACTGATGCTGGAAGAGAGTTCCAAATCTTAGCGGTTCGGATTACAAATGAGGAGGCAAATCGCTTCATACGTATTCGTTAGACCTGTTGAGTCTTTCATTTTCTGGGATAAATAGCCTATATCTAACTCCAGGATGCAATCATCTGCATCAAATTTCGTCAAAATCGGATAAGGGATGGGTCATAAAATGGTATCAGCTCAACGCACAGCTCAAACTACTAGACTACTATTTGATTACCGATACCTGGAAGAAATAGCTTACGGATTGTCTGTTCTAGAAAATTTGACTTGTCTCTTTCTCTCACCAACACAGTGAGAGGGAGAGCTATACATACCTATGATGTCGCTTGTGCGCGATTTGCGCGTTGATAGGCTTTCCGTCGCGCGTCACGATCTGCAGCGGCGTGCCTAGTAACGTTCGGCGACCTCCCACCGTGCCCACTACTATTTGATTACCGATCACTTGCCCTGATCGATTTGTTACCTGAAACAATTAATTTAAAAAAAACAAGTTTTAAACAGGATTTAAAAAATGTTTAAAACTTAGTTTTGATTTTAAAAAAATTGGGTCGAAAATCGAAATATCGATGTCTCAAAATCATCGTATAAATCGTGGTACGTACCCGTTATCTTAAATATATAAAAGGAAAAGGCGACTGACTGACTGATCTATCAACGCACAGCTCAAACTACTGGACGGATCAGGCTGAAATTCGGCATGCAGATAGCTATTATGACGTAGGCATCCGCTATGAAAGGACTTTTGAAAATTCAACCCCTAAGGCGGTGAAATAGAGGTTTGAAATTTGTGTAGTCCACGCGGACGAAGTCGCGAGCATAAGCTAGTTTACATTATAAAATAACTATTTATCTCACCACTTGTATATGTGTGGGTTGTTGATGATCCTGCTCCAGCTCTAACGCGTTTTGATGTTGGACTTGTTGCTGATGTTGTTGTTGTTGTTGTTGTTGTTGTTGTTGTTGTTGCTGTTGTTGTTGTTGCTGCTGCTGTTGGACCTGTTGCTGGACTTGTTGCGCGACCTGTTGCGCTGCCTGTTGAGCCGCCTGTTGAGCTGCTTGCTGTTGCGCTTGTTGCGTCGCCTGCTGCTGCGCTTGCGTCTATAACAAATAATGGAATGTGATTGTATGCATCACTAATCCATACTAATATTATAAATGAAAAGTGTGTCTGTCTGTCTGCTAGCTTTTCACAGTTCAACCGATTTTGACGAAATTTAGTACAGGGATAGCTTGCATCCTGTGGAAGGACATAGGCTACTTTTTATCTCGGAAAATCAAAGAGTTCCCACAGGTATTTCCAAGATCGTGAAGAAAATCAACAATTTTCTTTGTATATAATACCTCACACCTGGGTTTACTCACGTGTTTAGTCGACGTTACCCCCACTAGTTTCGAACCCATCCTGGGTCCTTTTTCACAGGGACACAGACAGTTCGTGCACGCGTTACGGTTAAGACTGCGCGCCGCTGCCCGCACAGCCCGTTGTGTGAGTGTGAGATATTATATATAATGGAAATCACTCACGATAGTTTAAACTTTAAATTTTCTTTGTATTTGGTTGAAATCTGATTACCCCAACTGCATGCCGTCCTGTTAACCGTTGGGAAGAAAGTCTTGGCGTGTGGAGCTCAAAACTCACGTTTCTCGGCGGCAAGTCCATGTGCTGCCGCTGGTGCAGCATGAGATGGTTCTTCTGGAAGAACGCTTTGCCGCACTGGTCGCACACGTGCGTGCGCAGCGTGCAGCTGCCGTCCGGGTGTCTGCACCAAACAAATACAGTATTAGCCAGTATTGCCAACTTGCCAAAGAGTCATGATAGCCTAGTGGTTAGGACGCCCGCCTCCGTCCGTTCTAATTGGAGGTCGAGGGTTCGATCCCAGGCACGCACCTCTAACTTTTCGGAGTTCTGTGCGTTTTAAGTAAATTAAATATCACTTGCTTTAACGGTGAAGGAAAACATCGTGAGGAAACCGGCATGCCTGAGAGTTCTCCATAATGTACTTAAAGGTGTGTGAAGTCTACCAATCTGCACATGGCCAGCGTGGGAGACTATGGCCAAACCCTTCTCACTCTGACAGGAGACCCGTGCTCTGTAGTGAGCCGGCGATGGGTTGATCACGATGATGATGATGATTGCCAACTATCTGTACCCTTATTATAAATGCGAGAGTGTGTTTGTTTGTTGGTTTATCCTTCAATCACGATTTTGACGAGACTTTCACAAGCAAGTAGAGGATTAATCAGGGAGTAACATAGGCTACTTTTTTTAACCGAATTTCAAAAAAGGCTACTTATATTATATACACCGAAATCTCCGGGATTTCTGAACCGATTTGAGTCATTTTCTTTTAATCGATAGAGAAAGTTTGCGACATTGTGGCCCATAAAAGTTTAGATTCCAGCTCCTAAATAATGATGCTGTATGGGACCTGACCACAAAAATTGATGGGATTTAAAAACTGTTGGAGATACCTACCAAGTAAAGACTTTTTGAACTCGAGGACTGAACTCCTCAGCCCTGATGCTGAAGGGAATTGCACTCTTAAATCGTGGCAATCCCACAGGATTTTTAAAGAATCATGCATTTAAATGTTTTTACAGGTACTGAGATATCTTGCATCTCGGGGACGGGCTACTACGGATTGGTTACTTTTTGTCCTGGAAAATCAAAAGTTCCCACAGGATTTTTAAAAACCTAAATCCACGCGGGCGAAGCCGCGGGCATCAGCTAGTAATATAATATAATCTTACCTCCTATGATGTGCTAATAAGCCGTGTTTAGCCGCAAAGCCTTTGCCGCAGTCGACACAAAAGTGAAGCTTCGGTCGCTGCGTGACGTGGTGATTCTGTAAAAGACAATGGTACTGATTATGACAGCTACTAAGTATCCGCATCTTTTTCTTACCAATGTAATAAGAAAAGGACAATTACTCTTGAATTTAAAACTGTCAAACCTCGTGACTTTAGGTGCCAGTTTTGAGCTTAGTATTTAAATTTGTAGTAGTTAGTAAGCTATTTTAAATTCATTTTCCGTCCTTTACTAGCAATATTAAAAAGAAAAAGATGCAGACAATCTAAATTTAGTTTAGAGAAAGACATCAGAATCTATGCCAATACATATTTATTATTAGTCAGTCAACAAAACAATTAATTCATACTAATAATATGTCTGTTGGCTTTTCACGGCCCATCTGTTTGACCGATTTTCACAAAATTTGGTACAAGCTTGGATTCCTAGGGATGGACATAGGAGGATGATTATATCCTGGAAAACCAAAGAATTCTCACAGGATTTAAAAAAAACCGGCCAAGTATGAGTCAGACTCGCGCACCGAGGGTACCATACTACGGTCGTATTTTTTCGACATTTTGCTCGATAAATCACGGTTTTCGGATTTGTTCTTTTACTTCTGCCATAAGACCTCATTTCATGATTCTAGGTCAAAGGGAAGTACCCTATAGGTTTTCTTGACTGACATGATGGATGATCAGACGGACAGACAGACAGACAACGAAGTGATCCTACAAGGGTTCTTTTTTTCCTTTTGTGGTACGGAACCCTAAAAAAACTCACCGTTGCTATAACTTGTGTGTGAACTACATTATTGGGGTTGCTCGATAAAATCTGTATAGGCTGACCTAAAACAAAAGAAATGGTTGCATGTATCTGGCTTGTATACAGGAAAGAAGAGAAACTTTAGATTACTTTACGAAAGGCCAAGGAAAAAGGGAAAGGAAAGGAAAGAAAGAAAAATATTTATTTAACAAAACAGTTTTATCAATTTTAACATTGTCTGATGGTACGCACACAAGGTAGTCCTGTGTCGTGGGTACCTGATTCGCATTAACAATAAATGTAACCGGTAAATTGACGCTCGGTTCACTAGACTAAGTTAAGTAAACTAAGTCAAAGTCAAATGATTTATTCAAAATAGGTAATAAATTACTGTTTTTGATGGTCAGATGTTGGATTTGTAAGATATAGTGGTGATAATTATTACGCAAACGATATCTAAAATATGTTAAGGTACATACTGTGTGCGTTGTGCGAGGCGGCAACGCTGGTGGTGATCAGGCCGGGCTGCAGTGCGGCGGTGAGCGCGCACAGATCCGTCACGCACGTGCGGTCCCCGGCGTGCAGGCGCACGTGCAGAGACAGAGCTTCCTGTGGACATCACAAGAGTTCAACAGCTGCCCACCAAAACAGTGTTTAGTGAGGCCAAACCCCAGACATATTCTACATCGATATTAGACATTCAACAAAATTCAACACAGGGGGCTGTTTCACAACCGCCAGATAACTTTACCAAACGAATTTTGACATTATGAGAGTTTTTATATAGGGTATCTTGTCAAGTCAAGTCTGGGTGTTGTGAAACGGGCCCTTAACGGTTCTTGCGGTTATTCTAGGTAGGAACGGCATTCCCAACCAGTAGTAAATTAAACTAGTTGACGATTCAAAGCACTTGTTAAAGTTTACTTGAATAAAAATATATTCTATTCTATTCTAGATATGTTTGTTTTAATACCTTTGTGTTGAAACACGAGCCACACTCTTGACACACGTATCCCGGGGCAGTCTTCTCAGAGATTATTTGACCGTCAGCACCGATGACCTGCACACAAAATGTTACAAACTTTTATAAGTTATGTCATACCTGCGCAAAAATCTTAAAATGGCGCCGATTCTCTTGTCTTTCTCTAAACTAAATTTAGAGTATCGGTATCTTTTTCTTTTTAATATTGCTAAAAAAGGACGGAACATGAATTTTACATTTAAAGACTAAATGTTAGTGCACGCTACAAATTTTATTTTTTATTTTTTTATTTTATTTTATTTAAACAATAGGCTCGCAACTGGCAGCTAAAGTCACGAGGTTTGACAGGTCTAAGTTGAATATAAAACTGTCAAACTGTGTCTGACCTTCTCATAATACATTAGTAAGAAGAGGATGCGAATACTCTAAAATTTAGGTGTGCTCAGAATCAGTACCAATATCTGATCATTTAAGTGTCGTGAATAAAATAGAATGAAATAAAAATACACCTACATGAACGATTTGCGGTTTAAAGTCATCCTGTTTTATAACGGTTGCTTGTTGTTGTGCCTGCTGTTGCGCTTGTTGTTGCGCCTGTTGTTGCGCTTGCTGCTGCGCTTGTTGTTGCGCCTGTTGCTGCGCTTGCTGCTGCGCTTGTTGCTGCGCCTGTTGTTGCGCTTGTTGTTGTTGCTGCTGCTGTTGTTGTTGCTGTTGTTGCGTTTGCGTCGTTAAGCAGTGCCTCGTCATTTTGCAGTGCTGTTGCAACTCTGACTTGCATTTGAAAGCCTCGCCGCATTCTAGGCACGCAACCGCGCCTTCTCCTGTATGAATTCTGAAAATTGTAAAGACATAAAATAATATAATTTGTTTATTAGGAACTAGATGATGCCCGCGACTTCGTTCGCGTGGATTTAGGTTTTTGAAAATCTCGTGGAAATTTTCCGGGATAAAAAGTAGCCTATGTCTTTCCCCAGGATGCAAGCTATCTTTGTACCAAATTTCATCAAAATCCGTTTGAGGGTTGGGCCGTGAAAGGTTAGCAGACAGACAGACAGACACACTTTCGCATTTATAATATTAGTATGGATTAGGGTTAAGACATATTGCAAGACAAAACAATAGGGTATTTGACAGGTTTTTAAAAACTGTTCGACGTTAATCACTGATGACTAAGGACTCTATAGAAATAAACTTCCAAAAAGGAGGTGGTTCTCAATTCGGCCCGTATTTTTTAATGTATGTTCAGTGTACACCGAATATTTCGAGGTTTCTGGAGCAATTTGATTTTTTTTTTTAATTATCAGTAGAAGTTTCCGTGGTGGTCCAATATTTTTTTTTAGATCCAGGAGTTGGATCTAAAATCCTGATGCTGCAGGGTTACTGCCCGCGTAAGTTATCAAGATTCAGCAAGTGTTAATTATTGTGGAATAATATTGTAGGTAGGTACTAAGCAACGACTTCATGTAGTGATTCAGGAACTTCAACCTTTCTTTCACTTTATGTGAACTTTCTTTCTCTTACACTTTTTTCCACTTTACTTGTCCATTCACTTTTCTTTTTTTTTTTTTATTAATTATAGGTATTGACCACAATCACACCTGATGGTAAGTGATGATGTGGCCTAAGACGACGGCCTACGACATTAAGGACTATGTAAAGGATAAGGATATTTTAAGTTATTAACAATAATTAATTTGGACTTCTATTATGTTGACATTTTATTCATTACTAATATTTTGTTTTGAGTACCTATGAAGTCTATGTATAACTTGTATTTTAATTCCTGCTTATTTTTATGTTTTTAATTTAAGGTAATAATATTCAAACACCAGTTACGGTAAAATGTATAAGGCTCATCAAACATTGTTTCAACCTATTGTACCTGCATTTTATTGAATAAATAATTCATTCATTCATTCATTCATTCATAAGATGGGACGCGTTTAACTAGAAGATGCCTATTCACTCTTGTTTTAAAGATAAGGTTGTAATTGGTAGGAAACACATATCGTGGAAGAGTATTCCAAACTTTAGCCACACATATGAGGAATGATGACGCAAAACGTTTTGTGCATGTAGATGGAATGTTCTTTCATTTTAGTGGTTGATTTGATGATACTCACTTCATATGAGCGACCAGCGTCCTCTTCTGCAGGAACTCTTTCCCGCACACGGGACAAGCGTGCGGCACTCTGCCGTGCACTCGGCCGTGGTTGACGAGCTGGAACTTTCTCGCGAAGGCCACTCCGCAGTCAGGACATACGAACGGCGACAACGAGCCGTGGAAACGACTGTGCATCACCAAGTGTTCCTGGGAATAAACAGAAATTGATAAAAAACCTTTATGGCTTATTTATAAAGGAAATCACTCACGGTAGTTTAAACGCTAAAATGGCTAATTTATCATGCCAACGTCGCCTCAGCCTACCACACTAGGCGTTGATGATGGCAGAAAACCGTCAATGGATTAAAAATAAATGTTAAAATATGAGCTTGGTGGCTATCATTCAGTTATGGCCACTGAGTATCACCCTACTGGGGATATTTGTCATGATACTAGGATCATATACCTTTTGCGCGAAGCTCTCTCCACAGTCAGTGCAGACGTAAGGCCGTTCTCCCGCGTGGTACTTGCTGTGAGTAACCAGGTGTCTCTTCAAAGGGAAGCCGCGTCCGCACTCGCCGCATACGAACGGGCGGTCTCGACTGTGAACCTGTGAAAAAAGTCAAATCATCCATACTAATATTATAAATGCGAAAGTGTGTGTCTGTCTGTCTGTCTGTCTGTCTGCTAGCTTTTCACGTACCATCCGTTTAACCGATTTCGATGAAATTTGGTACAGAGATAGCTTGCATCCCTGGGAAGGACATAGGGTACTTTTTATCCCGGAAAATCAAAGATATCCCATGGGATTTTTAAAAACCTAAATCCATCCTTCAACGGTAGTGGAGCGTCACGGGAGGGTGACTTGTCACAAGTTGACGAATCACTGAGCTTCGCGTCACGTCATCACACCAATCCCACACCACACTACAGCAGGAACCTACTCAGTTGTGCGTCCGGCACCTACCTAACTTATAACTACCCTCACTTCGAAGCCTGTGCATTGTGCACTCCACTGGTTGTATATACTCACCCTGGAATGCGTGACGAGATGGTGCTTCAGCGTAAAGGCCATCTTGCACTCGTGGCAGCGGTAGGGCCGCTCGGCCGAGTGCAGCAACAGATGCGTGTTGAGACAGTGCTTGCGAGCGAACGCCTTGCCGCAGTGACCACATACGTGGGGCCTCTCGCCTACAAATAGTAGTAATAATAAAGAGACAGTACGCGGCCGAATGTAATGTACATCGGCCTTTAGAATGACATTTCGGCTTTGTAAAGCGTTTTCTCTGTCACACATACCTATATGACGTTTTGTCGGTTTCAACGACAGAGACAGTGCTCTACAAATCTGCTATCTCCTTCTTAAGGTACATGACTCACTTGGTCTCAGATTAGTTTTGATTCATTGGATTGACATTGATATAAGTCTTAACATACATACCGGTATGCACTCTCGCGTGCGTAGTGAGATGATGCTTGAGTAGGAAAGACTTGCCGCACTCGTCGCACGAGTAAGGCCGCTCCTTCACCGGCGTGGGCACCGCTGTCATTACTGTGTTCGACATCATGTCTGTCTGTGAGTACACTGCCTAAAACAACGTATCGAATTTTTATTATCGTGAACTGCTATAGGTACACCGTTTCACTGAAATTGTAATATATAATAGGAATAGGTGACTGACTGACTGACTGATCTATCAACGTACACTTCAAACCACTGCGCGGATCGGGCTGAAATTTGGCATGCATCATTGGTTCCTTTATTCCTTTTGAGGTACAGAACCCTAAAAAAAGGAAACATTGACTTACTTTAGGGGAGTTGTTGGTTGTGCCTGGCTCTTGCTTAGTATGCAACAGATGGTGCTGGTGCACCGTCGTGGTTTGTATAGTCTCTGCTTGACTCTGCTGTTGTGTGGCTTCAGCCAGACTCTTCAGACTGCCATTCAGGAGAGTATGGTTCAGTTGTGAAGCATCTATTACTGGAGTTGCGATCCCTTGGGCTTGCAGTGCACGTTTCATTAGGATCTCGTTGCATTCTTCTGCTGTTAGTTGTATTGGGCCGATTGGCGTCATGAAGGGTTTTGATGTTAGGTTTGTTGCTAAAACATACAAAATAATAATTATGAAGTTAGTAGTAATAGTTCTTGGAGTTCACGAGTGCGCGTGACAAATGCTTGTGTTTAAAGGTGCCAATGCACCGGAGTTGCGCCGCTGGGTATGTCGCACTAGCGTTGCTGCACTGCGCGTTGTTGCGCTGCGCTTCACAATATTTTCTCCAGCCGCGACGCGCTTTGACACTCTGTGCCGCGAGATGAAGTGCAGTGCAGCGCAGCTCAGGTGCGTGGGCACCTTAAGTCGTATCAGTAAAGGTAAAGTAAATGTGTACGTTTACCAGCGCTTGCTCGCGACTAATCGGTCCGACAAGCACGCACGCTATATGTGGTTACGTCGTATACATGGACACGTCGTGAATTGCAAGAACTGCACAAAAATACTATTTTTTTTAATGACAAACATATCTTGCATCTTATAAACTTATTTTATAATCTTCAATTTATCAGCCTTCAGAAAAGTATGTATCTGTAAATACACTGTCTGTGTATTGTTTTAAGGTTCTGTACATAATACTAGATAGTCTTTGTCAAGGCCCATTATTTTTGAACTAAATAGGCATGTGCTTGATTGCTATCACATCAAATAGGTGATGAAAGATGATTCATTCTAAGGTGGAATGTGCCTGCCTAGAAATATTTGCCACTTGTGAAAGATCAGAACGGTCCCCAATATTGAAATTGGAATGGAATTAACTCATTGAATAGTCAAAAATTAGTCTTACAACCTTTACAATTAGTAAGTTTTAGTTCTGTAACTGGACACGTCATGTTAGAGAAAGATCAGTTAAAGCTAAGAATTCTCATGTTAATAAAAGATACATCAATAATTCTATACTCACTCTGTATAGTAGCAGTTTGATTTTGCTGTGACACCCTGTTTATAGTATGCGTTGGAGCTTCGTTTAGCACAAACATAGCTCGTCTCCCTGGCACAGGAGTCCCTGTGAGAACTCTCGTGACTTGTGTTGCTGCGTTTGTTACCGCTACAGCCACAGTGCCAACTTTTTCCTGGACTTGTGGTGTCTTATGAGACATAACAGTCAATGTTGTTTCTGGCGACACCTAAAATAAATTTTCAGTGTTATACAATTTTTTTTTAAAGAATATTAGCCAAGTTAATTGCTGACTAATATTCCCCTTTCCCCTCCAACTAAGCGTAAAGCTTGTGCTTGGAATAGGTACGACAATAGTGCAATGGGTGGGATTTGAACCGGCTATCGGTTTTCAGTCTGCTCCTTTAACCGTTGAGCTATCGAGGCTATAATTAAAGGAAGCCACTGCTAGAGCGTTGATAGCCTAGTGGTTAGAACGTCCGCCTCCTAATCAGATGTGGAGGTTCGATCCCAGGTGCACACCTCTAAAAAAAAAGTAGTCCTATATGAAAAGATATATTCCATTCTAATACCAACAACTAATACCACTGGTATTTGTTGTACAGCTTTGCATTCAACTGTGCACAACAGTACAAAGGTTAATTAACTAAGTACCTACTTTAAAACATTTTTATTTTGAAAGTATAAAATAATTGAAAATAGCCATTGGGGCTGATTCTCTTGTACACAATCTCTAAACTAAACTAAATTGACACGTCTAAATCTATTGCTATCCGTGTCATAATGTTGCTTGCAGAAAAGGATAGCACTAGATTTAGACCTGTTAATTTATTTTAGTTTGGAGATTGTGTACTAGAGAATTAGGGGGCGTTCATAAATTATGTGAGGTGTTTTTTTAAATTTGCTGTCCCTCCCTCCCCCCCTCCGGTGAGATGTCGTGAGATTTAATTCAACCCCCTCCCCCATCCCCCAATCTCACGTGAGATTTTTCAAAATGTGGGTTTCTTACGTAAATGCTTTGGATTGTTATTGTAACAAGAAAAAAAATTGCTTCATGCTTTTATTTACGACTAGTTAAGACTAGTAATCAATATTGCTGAGAGTTATAAGAAAAATTTAACAATAGAATACTTAAATCGTATTACGATTACGCTTAAGATTAAATCTTAAGCATGTACAATCTGGATTAAATGGACCAAAATAATATAAGATGAGATTTGACTCGACCCGACCGACCCCCCCCCCCCCCAAACATCTCACGTAACTTATGGACGCCCACTTAGCCCCATTATTTTAAAAACGTCCAACACTTTATAGTGGCTTACTACAACTTATGCAGGAGGTATCCAAATATTTTGAATGTTTATACATACAAACTTGGACATAAAATTCATTACAAGTACTCAAAAATTACTTGAGAAAAATATTTAACTTAAACTTTTTACAACAGAGAATTCTTTTAACTCAAGAATGAACTCATGTTTGGGTGTTATACCTACATGGTTATGTGGTTTTTTCTAGCCTTTGCATAATAACATTTAAATTAACATATAAATTGGTCTTTCAAATTATATTTGTGTACATGCTCACTGAGGGAACTACGAATGTTGCAGTTACACTTCTGATCAAAATACTTTAATATGAAAGAAATTATAAATTATAATCCAATATTTATAATCATAAAATATAAAAAAATTGTGAATTTTTAGTAAGTTATAATTTTTGCGACAAACACCTTACATTCGTTTGCAATATTCTCAATTTTTTTAGGAAAGATGGTTTATTCATACATATTTTATTTACATATCCATACAAAGACAAAGAAACCAATCTAATAAGATCGGAAAAAGAATTTTTCATAGTTTCTTATGATTTACAACAGGAAAGTGAGATGTAAACAAGACATACCGTGTTCCCCAGCGTATAACTCAAGCTGCTAGGAGTGTCCACTTCGCACTTGGTAAGGTCCGAGGTACTCGTAAAGCCCCACGAGTACCCGAAGCCTGAAACGTTGCTCGGCGTTGGCATACACATTTTCACCGATTTTACTCCACTACATTAAAAAGTTTAACAACTACTTTTTGCACACATCCAGAGTACGATAGTAAACACTGGCGAACACAGTACTCATGACAGATTTGCCATTACGACCATATACATACGCTTTCACACCTACTAACGCACAACGCACTCATGAAACCGCTACCGCCGAAACAAGCTTAAACTAACTTTAAACATCGAACAATAACTTTATACAAAGATTCCAAGTCATTTATTACAGTCTATCCACTTATGCCCATGAATTAAACACATCAGCTAATGAAAAAGGCGGCATAGGACGCTAGACACTACATAGACGTGCACGTAATCAGAGTTCATAGGCGCACAAAACAATCTTTTACACATAAGATATAGCTTTATGTTCATAATTACTATAAAGATAAACCTTTAAATCTAAAATTATCAATCAAGTTTAATGATTTCATGAAAACAATTATTTTATCGCACACACAAAAAACCGGACGCCATTTTATTGTTTATGGATTTATTTTTTAAATTCTTTATGTCACAGACTATAATAGCACAGATCACGAAAGAATTCAGACGATCTGACTTATTTGGCTCCATGCTGGCTCCAATCCCTAGTAGACATGTGTCCGCTATAGCTTAACTTAACTGAAAACCGCTGCCGTGCCTATAGCGTACCGTAGCGTTATTGTCGTAGCTAGCAACGGTTTTCAGTTATCATCTATGACGAACCACCTGACAACGCAACACTGCCAACTGGCAACTGACAATGCATTGTTTGGTTTTTTGGTAACTAGAAACGCAATAATTATGCCTTCTCTTTCTTTCTTTTGAGATATGTTGTGGCCGTATGGTAATAATTAAATGCGGCAACGGTGGAAGATGTTTATTGAGAGCCGGCTTATGTTCTACTCTCGCTTATGGACTCACAATACTAATAAAGAAATCTTACATACTATTGTCTTAATCGTATTGCTTAACTACCTAACCTACATAATTTTGCATCACCTCTCTTTCAATCCGATGTGCAGGCAACCTAATTCGATATATTGAGGAGTTGCATTTTTATGTTACAGCTAATATGAACATGCTACGTTTAAACTGACAATGCGTACATATTACAACTCCCCTGAAAATGTATGCGGTTACCCCTCCCCTTAAAAGAAAAAAAATGTTAGACGCTACATCGAATCAGAAGAAAAGATGATGACAATCACAAAAATAAAATCTAATGCTAAATAAAATTAAATTATGTAAGGAAACATTTTTTTTTAGTTACTTCCTGTGCTTAAAGTGCAATTTATCTTATCTCTTACTTCGTATGGGCATACTTTTAACCTTACTTATATAAATATAAAAATCGTAATCTATTAAGTGCACAGTCAAGGATTTAACTTTTACAAAAGTTTCGAAAAATCTCATCATAGGTAATAAAATAATCTCAAAATAGCATCATAGATATTAGATATGTATAAGCTGATGTATCGATTTCACAAATCGACTTTAAAAGATTCTTTGACCTATCAAATAGTCGTCATCATAAGTATACAGCTGTCGTATAGCATCGTCGTAAGACGGTAAATATAAGGTTTCTATTCTATAACCCATAATAATACCTATTATTAAGTAAACATCTCAGGTATTCATATTTCCTGGACAGTCAAAATAAATCTCTCCTAGTCTTCATCTTCCTTTCAAGTTACTTCTTCACATAATACAAATAAATAAACAAATCAACAAACGCGGCGCGTACTCTCCTAATTAATATTAAACATAACATGCTTGCGAGCATTTTTCATAACACTTATAGTCTTCATCAAACTTATTTCTTTCAATAAGTATTTCACTAACATTCAACTTTTCATAAAAATTCTAGGTCTTTCACTAACACCAGCGCGGTAGATAATGATCAAGAGTCTAGACAAATATATAGTTGAATGAGGAGGTACTAAATATGCGCTAAATATCGCGTTCGAACAAATAAATAACAATCATCTTCCTACGTCAGTATGTCTCAAACCCAAAATAAATATTGTATATTTTATACCTATAGCACTTCTACAGCCGAAGGGTGATCAAGCCTTTGGTTTGCAGAGTCCTAATTTGTCAAAGCCGAATAAAGTCTTAAGGGGACTCAGTTCGGTGCTTTCTCCATACAAACGTAGGAGGGAAAATACAACAATATTCGATATTGTACGCACAAAACTAAGAATTATATTGATTTATCTCGTCGTTATCTAGGTTCAATGATATCTAAAACATTGAAAAAAATATTGATTTAAAAGTTACGAGCCTCAAAAGATTCCTATTTTAACACTAAATTTATGACAACTTTGGGCGTAAATAAATAAGATTAGGGATATGAAAATTGTAAAACAATTTATCATTAGACGTAGTTTATTTATTCATTAGTTGAAATAACTTTACTTTGCAAACATAAATTCAGTAGTTTTTTCTCAAAAATACTTTTCCTAAACCTTTTTCGCGCGTTTGATTTCAGTGATAATCATCGTGCCTCTCAACTTTCTCATACAATGTCAAGTGAAAAGCAAACACGTTACCCACGTGCGCTGCCAATTTCGGTCGAGCGTCCTGCGTCACCTTAAATCGTCAAAACAAGCACGAAACTAGACGAAAAACGTCTGTAAGGAAAAAATTCACCTTATTTCATATTCATTTCCTTGTATTTGCAAATTGCATCTCGAGCAAAACCATTGTCTCGTATAACAATACAAAATGTTCGGGTACGCGTGTGTCGTTGACCACGCGATGACACCGTTATAATTCTCTGAATTATTAATATTTACGAAAGAAGTAAGTACCTACTTATTCATTTATTAATTATTATCTATTATTAGTTTAAACTATCCTACACACTATATAAAATCTTACAAATAAAGCACGAATGGAACTTATTAGTAGATAGTGGAGCAAGTATTATTTATTATTATAAAACCAATATTCACCTAACCTACGTACAAAATTAAATTATCTACCCAAAAAAAAAATTCAATTGTTACACATTTTACCTATTTGCCCATTACGAGAGATAAATTGCACTTACTTTAACTGTTAGCGACGCATTTCAATAGTCAATTTCGTGACCGCCGTGTAGTCGCCGTCGTCATCAGGACTGGTTTTGGTCATCAGGTCCGGAGGTCTGGAGTCTGCGCCTCTTCTTTACTGCATCTTAGTGGGCCGGGAAAACCCTGGACTCCTCGAACTGGGCCGGGAATACCCTGGACACCTCCTAGTTGTGGCCGGGATAACCCTGGACGCACGATGATGCTGGGCCGATCAATGAATCTTGAGATTGTCTTCTGTTCATAAGCGATTCATTTTTGAACTTATTTCTTGATGTTAGTGTTTCTTGATTTTTAATACAGGACGTGGAATTATTTTCTTCTTTTTGTTCTAATTGAGTCTTGAATCTTGATATTCTTTAGAAAATTGTGTAGTCTTCTTCTTGATCGGTGCCCAGCCGGTGCACGCACTTAGATTAGGCATGCACCGACTGGCAAGGGTCGCCATGAGATATGTTGTGGCCGTATGGTAATAATTAAATGCGGCAACGGTGGAAGATGTTTATTGAGAGCCGGCTTATGTTCTACTCTCGCTTATGGACTCACAATACTAATAAAGAAATCTTACATACTATTGTCTTAATCGTATTGCTTAACTACCTAACCTACATAATTTTGCATCACCTCTCTTTCAATCCGATGTGCAGGCAACCTAATTCGATATATTGAGGAGTTGCATTTTTATGTTACAGCTAATATGAACATGCTACGTTTAAACTGACAATGCGTACATATTACACTTTCACTGAAAGCTGAGAAGGAGCGGTTATTGGCTACCGGCTTAGTAACTAAGAACTTGGTAAACCAAAGCCGACCTTATCTCTATTACGCTAAGGCTTAACTGTACAAGTACTTGTCCATTACACTTTGATCTATCATTCTAAATACAGTTAGCCTTAGAGTAATAGAGATAAGGTCCTCTTTGGTTTATCAATCTTCATGAAATGTTTTTGGTTAACTGGACTGTGGCAAACTATTCGTGCAGGCGTCCACTATAGTTTGACCTATGTCAATGATCAAATTAAACTTTACTGCTATGAACTTAAGGTTGTGATTACTTCACGATATTCATGAAAGTAAAATTGGTTTTATTTTAGTGAATATGCGCGCGCTAGCTATACAGACGGTATTGATACGGCAGCTAGTTACTACTACGTAAACCGCTGCGCGTTGCGCATATTACATTAGTTGAAACACAACTCTGATACCGATATTCGGCAACGGTTAACAATATCGGTATTGAAACTAAGTAACTGTTGATTAACCGTTGCCGTAAATAGCCAATAACGCCCATCTTTAATCCCTAGGCTCATTGCTGTTTACAATTTTACACTCTGTAATAAATTGTAAACAGACCCTATATTTTATCTGTGATCTGTCATTTGTTGGTCAAACAAAGTACTCTGTGGTCAACAGGTATACATATTAATCTATGGTGGTCAATTTAGAATTTATTTTATTGTGTAAAGTGAATTAGGTGAATTTTTGCAAAAGAAAAAGATTGTATGACTGTATGTAAATTATTGAATTATTTAGGTACTACGGGTTGCTTACAAAAGAAAACTGTATTGAAAAAATAAATTGTGTTCCATAGTGTTACTAATCGAACTTATTTACCATGAATGCTATATCAATGGATAGGGATGAACCGTCATCACTAACATCAGTTGCAACAAATCATCCCTTAGAACAATTTATATTGCTAGCGAAAGGAGCCAAAGGTTCAGCATGTGCAGAACTCATCAAGCAAGTCCTAGAAGCCCCAGGGGTACATGTATTCGGAGAACTGCTTGAAATGCCAAATATAAAAGAGGTTAGATATTTATCAATATTTTTGCTAGTATGTACTGCCGGTTACAAAGGATTGTGATTTAATATTACTAGTATTTCTATATTTATCTACTGAGAATCTGACCAACTGACAATCCTACAACTATTCTAATAACTAACTTTAAACTGCTGGGTGTAGAAAGTTGAGATTTATATTACTTATTTATTAAGTCTTATACTGCCTCGATAGCATGCAATTCGTCTGTTTGCCACTTTTTGGCAAAGGCCTCCTCCAATTGCCTCCATATGTTTCTGTCGCCAGCAGTTCTAGACCATGTGGCGCCTGCTATTTCTCGGATATCATCAACCCATCTTTGTACTGGTCTACCCCTTTTTCTTTTTAAATGTCCTGTGTACCAGTGCATTACTGTTTGGCTCCATTTATCTTGTCCTCTAATTGTGTGCCTAGCCCACTTCCAGCTTCGTTCCGCTTTGTTCCCAGTTCAGTTGGCGAAAAATCTCTTCCAGAACAGCTAGTAATTCCTTTATTATAAACTAGATGATGCCCGCGACTTCGTTCGCGTGGATTTAGATTTTGAAAATCCCGTGGGAACTCTTTGTTGTTCCTGGTAAAAAGCCTAGTAGCCTATGTCCTTCCCCGGGATGCAAGCTATCTCTGTACCAAATTTCGTCAAAATCGGTTGAACGGTTGGGCCGTGAAAGGCTAGCAGACAGACAGACAGACACACTTTCGCATTTATAATATTAGTATGGATGTATAAAACTAGACTCATGTGATTAGTTGATTTAATAATTATATCTCAAAGTTGAATTATAATTCTGGTGATTAGGCCAGATGTAGCATGAAATATATTAAAACATAATATTAACAGGTTTTTAGTATGCACTGTGATTTTGTGTGAATCATTCTTTATTGCATTCTTCCCAATTATTATGAGACAAATCTTTTAAAGTGGATTTATTACATTTTCAGTTAGAAACTGGGCAGTATGCAACACACTTCAAAACACTCAACTTATTCGCATATGGCACATACAAAGACTATCTGGAAAACAAATCAGAATACCTAGAACTGACACCAGTGCAGTGCAAGAAGCTCCAACACTTGACCATAGCAACGCTGGCAACACAGGAGAAATGTATTCCATATAGTGTGCTACTAAAAGAATTAGATATAAAGAACGTTAGAGATCTGGAGGATCTGATTATTGAAGCTATTTATGCAGGTATAGTTTATACAGTTTGTATAGTTTATTTAGGAAGTCTAGGGCAAACTTAGCAAGTTGGGGCTTCATCTCTGGACATGATACTGAGTGCATCTGCCGACATCCAAGACAGATCATTGCGCACATGGGGTGCCTTGCGTGACCGAAAACCTGCACGAATGAGGAGCTACATAAGGCTACTGACTGAGCTATCGCGGTTGCGGTTTTTTGGGCTGCCCGTATTTGAAGTGACTGTCGACTTGAGAAGAAGAAGAAGTTTACACAAATATGAAATGATCTGTAGGAGAACCAGAGTAACCGACATAGCTCAGTGGCTTATGAAGCTGAAGTGGCAATGAGTTTGAAAAACTGATAGACGTTGGGGTGCCAAGATGCTGGAATGGCGACCTCGCGCTGGAAAGCGCAGCATTGTAAGACCCCCCTACTAGGTGGGCAGACAACATCAAACAAATCGCAGGGAGCCACTGGAATCAGGCAGCGCAAAGACCGTGGCGCGTGGAAGTCCCTAAAAGAGACCTATGTCCAGCAGTGGACGTCTATTGGTTGGTGATGTTGATAACAAATATGTAAGTAAAAATTGCACTAAAGCTACCAGTTGCTTACAAGATAAAGTTGTAGGCTTTTTAAGAATCTTGTAGGAACTCTATGATTTCCCAGAATTTTAGGCCATAGTCCACCACGCTGACCCAGCAGGATGGATAGTATTATAATCGTCGCATTATAAACTGAATCGTCGAGTTACCTGTCTGCTTCGCTCGCACTTACCTATGACCTGTAAGTGCGAGCGAAACAGACAGATAACTCGGCGACTCAGTTTAAAATGCGTCGACTATAATATGAATTGGTTATCATCATTTTTTTATCATAATTTGTTTCCAGACATAATCCATGGTAAGCTAGACCAAGAATGCAAGCGTGTAGAAGTAGACGTAGCCATCGGCCGGGATGCTAGACTGGAAGATGCTGCGACCATAGCAGATGTGTTGGCAGACTGGTGCAACGCGTGTGAGGCTGTGCTCAACTCAGTGGACAGACACATCCAGCGCGCCAACCACAGGAAACAATGCGCAATCAGACACCAGCAGGCTATCGATCAGGAGGTGAGTTAATAATAAAAACAACAGCAAAGAGGGTTCCGTATTACAGTCGTATTTTTTTTCGACATTTTGCATAATTCAAAAACTATGATGCATAAAAATAAAAAATAAATCTGTTTTAGAATGCACAGGTCCTTTCAACCCTTTCATATGATACCCCACTTGATATAGTTATCCTACTTCGAAAATTGAAAATACTAATTATTAGTTCATGACAACAATTTAATTTTTTTTGTGTGCTGCCACCCTAATTCACAGTTTTCAGATTTTTCCCCTTATGTCTGCTATAAGACCTACCTACCTGCTAAATTTCACGAATCTATGTCAACGGGAAGTACCCCATAGGTTTCTTAACAGACCGACAGACAGAAAACAAGGTGATCCTATAAGGGTTCCATATTCCTTTCGAGGTACGGAACCCTAAAAATCCTTTCTTAGCAGATATGTACGCAGTACGTTATAATATCTAACTGCATGCCAAACTTCAGCCCAATCCGTCCAGCAGTTTGTGCTGTGCGTTGATAGATCACTCAGTTACTCACTGTAATACAGTTTACTAGTACTGTTAACTAGTACAGGGGCTGCCCATTCATTCACGTGAATTAAGTACTGATTCCTTTTAAATCTTGTGCCCTGACTAGAGGTGACATGACCTAGCTAAATGTAATGTAAAGAATATTAAAGTTAGTCAGACAGCTTTTAATATTCTTCATTTTTTATATTCTTTATTGTACACCAAAAAGAAAAGACACAAAAAAGTAAGATATAACAGAAGAACATACAATTAGCGGCCTTATCGCTGTGAAGCGATCAATGTCAAAGTCAAAGTCAAATGATTTATTCAAAATAGGTAATAAAGATCTCTACCAGGCAACTAGGTTGAAGAGGATTTAAAGGCTATTGGAACTGGGTTTAAGGTGTACGTAAGTTGTTAGGGAACATAAAGATATTAATTATATAAGTAACTAGCGACCCGCCCCAGCTTCGCATGGGTGCAACGTAGATACTAATATGGTGTAATACATTGTTTTCGTGTAACTTTGACCATTTAGGCAGCGCACGCCTCGGAAACTCTCAAATGAGAGGATTTTTTCCGTCCTAATTTACATTATTTCAATTTCCCTAGGGATCTCTAATTTTTTGAGAATTAAACTACACCTATAAACCTTCCTCTTGAATCACTCTATCTATTTGTGAAAACCGCATTAAAATCCGTTGCGTAGTTTTAAAGATCTACGCGTTCATACATACATAGACGCGGGAAGCGACTTTATTTTATACTATGTAGAGATATGTATATTAATAGGCAAAGAAATGCCTAAATTATGACATATAGATAAAAATATACACAGGTACATATATAATACATAATATAAATACATACATATATATATAATATAATGATAGATGAGTAATAATTTGCGTTTCCTGTTCTATTGATATCACTCACGATAGTTAAATCGCTAAAAACTTTATTTAATTGCCACAGATATTGTACATAAAGAAGACTCAAAAGACTCAAGGCGAGAACGAGGAGTCTGCCTCAGGCGGCGGCAGCGAGTCCCACTCAGCGCCCAAGAAGAACTCTAGCAAAGGCAAGGCGCCGCGCGCCGGCAAGTTCTGGCAGAAAACCACCTAATTGTGCTCCTTGTGATAATTCTATAATAATAAATACTTAGGTACTACCTTCTTGAATATTTATTCTTTTTTATTTTTTACTAGCTAATGCCCGCGACTTCGTACGTGTGGATTTATGTTTTTAAAAATCCCGTGGGAACTCTTTGACTTCCTAGGATAAAAAGTAGCCTATGTCACTTTTCAGGTCTTTAACTATACCTGTGCAAAAAATCACGTCGATCCGTTGCTCCGTTGCGACGTGATTGAAGGACAAACCAACAAACAAACACTTTCGCATTTATAATAAGGTTACTGATCCAAATACAAGTGAGCCCTTGACTGGAATGTCACCTGGTGGTAAGTGATGATGCAGTCTAAGATTGGAGGCGATCACAGTGGTTCGGAGACGGTCAAAGATACAGGGTATTCAAGAACCTGCATAGCCCCAAAGAATAAGAAGGAAGTGATGATGAAGTCTAATAGTAGCTCTAAGGTAGCGGGCTAAACCGTCATGGCAGTTTATATTAAACTCATACCCCTTTGGTTTCTACATGGCATCGTACCGGAACGCTAAATCGCTTGGCGTAGGCTATAGCGTTAGCGTGTTAATACTTATTACTCCACCAACAACATCTGTATACTATGCACTAGCTGATGGACATTTTGACCAAAAATAATGTTTAGTTAGTGGCCAGTAACCTTCACGCAAGTGCCAACAACAACTGTGCAAAATTGCAACGGTACGATCGGATTTTTATTCAGAGATCTAAACAAGTAAGATGTATTTATTCTTTTGATGCCTTATAAGAAGCGAGCGCTTTGGTTCTGGCGGTCCTGGGTTTGATTCTCGGATAGACTTAGAGAGTTCCTTGTTCTGTTGGCTTATTTTATGATTTTGGGTCTGTGGAGGGCTGGAGGGGTCTGCCGTTTCACGTTTGTGACATTCTGACAAATTAAATATAAAAATTACTATAAACATGAATTTTGTACTAATTTAGTAATTTCTATTCGTAAGTAAATGTACTAAGGTATTAATAATTATTTAGTAAGTAGGAATGAGACCTGCATGCCTGAGAGTTCTCTATAATGTTCTCAGAGGTGTATGAAGCCTGCCAATCCACACTTAGCCAGCGCGGTGGACTATGACCAAACCAAACCCGTCTCATACTGAGCTCCCGCCGCGTGCCCATTTTCATTAATAGATTCCCGATTACTATATTACACTAAGCCTGTAGGATAATTAGAATTTAGATAGATGGTATGTGTACTAATATATTCTTTATTTATATTTTATACATGTAACTTTATATTTTATTCTACATTTATATATTTTTATACATGTAAGTATATTAATTAATAATAATAACTATGTGGTTGACGTAGTGGGTAGCACGTATATTAATACTATGTTATATTATTACTGTTTTTTATCCAAGCACTGCGTGCTACTGTTTGTTGATCCGAATAAATAAAAATAAAAAATAAAAAATCGTCCCGACTGAAGCACCGTTTGCTAGGAACTAGGTTTTTTTTTAAAAACCCCAGTTGGCCCCCCTGTCGTTTTCTTTCACCCCTAGGGACCATGCCCGGGGTGAAAACTGGATATAACTGAAAGTTTTTATTCATTTTGTCTCCTCTCCTTACGAGAAGGGTTTAGGCCATAGTCCACCACGCTGGCCAAGTCGGATTAACATACTTTACACACCTTTGAAAACATAGAGAATTCTCAGGTAAGTATGCAGGTTTCCTCCCTGTTTTCCTTCACGAGCAAGTGCAAATTTGCAAAATTAGACGTACCCAGAATCGAACTCTGGAACCCCGAAGTCTTAACTACAAGGCCATCAACGCTTTTTCGAATGGTATAGTATAGGCACTCTGTATTGGCCTATTTACATTACCTTACAATACCTACCATATCCTACTAAAAACTTAGAATCGAATGGAAGTTTTCGTTAAACTCGATCTAGTAACATTGTACAATCTGACAGAGGCGTGAGTGAAACAAAACAGAATGTCTAGGCTAGAAACAGAGATAGAAAACACCACGAAGCAAGGTCGACAGCTTGCCGATACCGCTCGGCCGAGTTTTGGCAGCCGAGCTGAAACGAAAGGTGTCTGTTTTTGACGCAGCAGCGCAAACAAAGTGCGCAGGCAGTGCAACGATTATCACGTTCGCAGGCCACCCAGAAGTGATGTAAATAATATAATAAAACCTCGTAACATTGTAAACAAAGACTATTTAGTACTTACAAATGCCTATTTACCAGACTACTAACGTGTCGTGAAAGTTAATCAGCCAAAATTACATGCAGTGCAATCTACGACACAAGTGACGAATCGACTCGATATGAAAAACAACGTAAAAAAACAATAATGTAAAATGTATCCGTGATTTGTAGACTGTAACTAAACTGTTGTTTTGTAAAGAGACTATAGTTTTTCGGAGTAAAGTAATCAATAGGAGCCCCGTGTATTGGATGAACAGAAAGGCAAGTATGCCCTTTGTTTTGGTCGAGCACCCCTACAATTCACGATCATCGTTCATGATTTTTTACCACTATTATTAAAAAATATGTTACGAAACGTAACACTTACCTATTAAAATATAGTAAGTAGGTAAGTAAATTAGGTATTTGCGTCATACTTTTATAAGAAAGGTATACCTAGGTAACTCTAGGTAAGATAAATGTAGAAAAACAACGACCAATCTTAGCTATTTTGTACTGCATTGTTGAATCGATAGTACCTAATAGAGATTGTATAATGCTTGTACATAAACTACACAGTAGGTAGGTACTATGTACGTCGTAATTATGTAGGATTTTCTTTGTTGTTGAGTCGGTCAGCTGTTCTGTGCACACAACTCGGAGTGGGGAGCATGGAGCAATTACTAAACTCAGAACAGGTCTAACCAGTATGCCTACAGTCTGGTCTGGCAGTCGCCGATTGCACTACACACTACACGCCTTATGTACGAGTATTTATTTACCTACAGCTTCTATATACAATATTAAGAATGATTACGAAGTGCATATCTATAGAGCTACCTATATGTATAGTTGTTGCGAACGTGAAATAGGTAGGTGCGTTTTAGCATGCTGTGAGCCGTGTTAGCCGTAAATTAAGACGTTCGCCTCGCCTCCTATTCGGGAGGTCGGGGGTTCGATCCCGGGCACGCACCTCTTAAATTTTCGGAGTTACGTGCGTTTTAAGCAATTAAATATCGTGAGGAAACCTGCATGCCTGAGAGTTCTCCATAATGTTCTAAAGGGTGTGTGAAGGCTTCCAATCCGCACTTGGCCAGCGGCAGCGGCCAGCCAGTAATTAAAAAAACTGCCATACTTCTTCTAGGTTAGCTCGCATCCATCTTAGATTGCATTATCACTTACCACCAGGTGAGATTGCAGTCAAGGGCTAACTTGTATCTGAATAAAAAAACTTAGGAATGTAGTTTATTAAACTACTTGTCTGTTTAATCTGCCGTTGCCTCTTATGTGAATCCTGTTTGCTTACACTCGTGTTCCACGTAATCCTTCACGACTGCGCACCATACGTTTATGTATAGAAGCCAACGTGTGCATCTACGGATTCCCCTAAGCCTCTTCTAACGTGGGAATCCGCAAGATATGTGCCACTGTCACAGTTACGACATATTTATGACCGTAATAGAAAACCAAGAGAGGGTATTTTCCACCACATATTGCAGAAATGTTGGGCAGAGATAATTTATTTTCCAATTCGCAAGGCAACGTCGAGGTCTCCTCGTGATAAACACATCGCCCGCTCACTACAGAGAACAGGTATCCTCTTGGCTATTAGAGTGAGAATGGTTTTGACCATAGTCTACCACGCTGGCCAAGTGCAGATCGGCAGACTTCACACACCTTTGAGAACATTATGGAGAACTCTCAGGCATGCAGGTTTCCTCACGTTTCTAATTTGAACTGCTAGGATATGGGACGACTTTCAAATCAATAGTAGGTAAATAGGAGTTTAAACGCTAAAAAGTAAATAGGCACCTTTTAGTTGTTAACACTTTATACCTTAGTTTTAGGCCGTTTTCCCTAGAAATGAATTCTTTGTATTCAGTGGGCTAAAAACGTCCGGATCACGGAGTACAAAATATAAGTTGTGTACTCCGTGGTCCGGATTAGGGAAAAGTGTTTCAATCAGAAGTGTAATTGCACGATTTTGTTTGCCGGTTCCTCCGCAATCCGGCGGTTTCTAACAAAACCCTGTGTAGGTACGTGTGAATTAACAAGTTCACGGTATTGTGGTTTCGTTTGGATGCTCAACGGGTCCGCTCTTTGAGCATGGACGGACGGTGCGTCTCTGGTTACATCCACTTGTATTATACTTAATCTAATCTTTGTGTTATTAGTATAGAGAGGGAAATGTACCTACTGTATAAATACTGTGAAGTTCAAGTTCGTATTCAGTGATCTAAATCACGAAGTTTGGGCTTAATTTTAGCACACTTTTAGCCCGTTTTGCTTGGAAATGAGTTCAGATTTGTATTCAGTGGGCTAAAAACATCCGCGTCAAAGAAGAAAAGCACCATAATCAGAAGTGTAATTGCACAGTTTTGTTCGCCAGCTCTCAACGTAAATCCTGCGGTTTCTAACAAAACCCTGTGTACGTGTGAATTAACTAGTCCACGGTATTGTGGTTTCGTTTGGATGCTCAACGGGTAGCGCTCTTTGAGCACGGAACGGTGCGGCTCAGGTTACATCCACTTATATTATTCTAATCTTTGTATTTACTATAGAAATCGAGGTGCAACGAACTTTACTTTGTATGTATGATATATGAGACAGTCCGTATAAAGTTTTACTTCAGATAGAATAGAATGCACGCAAACTAGAATTTGATTCTTTGTCACGCTATCTAATCTAAATCTAAATATATAAAAGGAAAAGGTGACTGACTGACTGACTGACTGATCTATCAACGCACAGCTCAAACTACTGGACGGATCGGGGTGAAATTTGGCATGCAGATAGCTATTATGACGTAGGCATCCGCTAAGAAATGATTTTTGAAAATTCACCACATAAGGGGTGAAATAGGGGTTTGAAATTTGTGTAGTCCACGCGGACGAAGCAGCGAGCATAAGCTAGTTGGGATATAGAACAGGTAGGTACAGTACGCGGCAGAAAATAATGTACGTCGACCTTTAGAATGAGATTTCAAGTGTGTAGAGCGTTGTCTCTGTCACTCATACCTATGTGACGTTTTGTCGGTCTCTACGGCAAAGACAATGCTCTACAAAACCGCTATCTCTTTCTAAAGGTGTACCTACATTATTTTCTGCCGTACTGTAGGTAATTTTTACCTCGAAAATCAAAGAGTTCCCTAAAGATTTCTAAAAACCTAATAACGACGCGGGGGGAATGAAGTACGCGACAGGTCGAGATGCCAATCGGGGTATGAGGCGGGGAGATGCCCCACACACCCGCACGTCACCCGCGCAATTCCGTACCGGGTTAGTGCGGGGGCTGTCCCCAGGAGTTCTGTGCTGTCCCCACCCCGATTGCCATCTCGACCTGTCGGGTATAAGTGCCTACATCGAAAGATTTAATTTCGTTTTCTTTATCGTTTCTACATCTATACGAAAAAGGAAAAACCATTTCTTCCTGAATATCATAGGCTCAGTGCATTTACATAAAACGTTCGTTTGTTATAAGTGCCGCAAATTGCTAATGCGCGTTGCCGCCATTTTAGTGACGTCAGCACTAGACTGAAGTTTCGAGCTGATGGTATATTTTTATATAGGCTGACGTCAAAATGACGTCATTTAGATGTTAATGAGACATGGTTCCAGCGCAATAGCAATTTGCGGGACTCATATTATCATCGTATCAGAATGGCCACCCAGTTGTCAGTTTCAGACGCTTTGTCAGTTACAGAAGGGTCTACCCTTGTTGAATATTTACACGAAAAAATGTTTTCCAGATATCTTTTTATTCGAAAAGTGTATTGTTACCTTATTTACAAAGCTCTTGTAAAGCTCACTAAAAGCTGCATATTCAATGCGAGACAATACTTGTCTTTTCTTCTTGTCATCATAATAAGTACTTAGGTATATCATATCGATACTTTTTCATCATCATCATGATCAACCATTTTGTTTTGGCCATAGACTACCACGCTGGCCATGTGCGGATTGGTAGACTTCACACACCTTTGAGAACATTATTGAGAACTCTCAGACATGCAGGTCTCCTCACGATGTTTTCCTTCACCGTTAAAGCAAGTGATATTTAATTAATTAAAACGCACATAACTCCGAAAAGTTAGAGGTCGAACCCCCGACCTCCGATTAGAAGGCGGACGTCCTAATAGCTATGTACAAAATAGTAAGTATAATACAAACAGTGATCCCGGCAACGAGGTGTATTTATTTTCTGACTACCTACGTAAACATTAGGAACGGCTGGTTGGTTTCACGCTTATGAAAGTGGGGCATCTAATCTGCGAGCTTCCTCTTGCAACACTACTCCCACTTCCCAGGGACTTGATACTGTCTTTAGATTTAGTAGTATACGAATTATCCATATTTTCTACTAGATGATGCTCGGAACTTCGTCCGCGTGGATTTAGGGTTCTTAAAATCCCGTGAGAACTCTTTGATTTTTCGGGATAAAAGTAACATAATAGATAGATAGATAGATAGAAATACTTTATTGCACACAAAAAATATTACATAACATGACAAAGAAACTAAAACTAAAAAAATAATTGTATGCAAAGGCGGCCTTATTGCTCACAGCAATCTCTACCAGGCAACCTTTGGTGAAATAATATGTCCTTTCCCGGAATGTAAGCTAACTCTGTACCAAGTTTGATCAAAATCGGTTACACCGTTGGGCCGTGAAAAGCTAGCAGACAGACAGACACACTTTCGCAATTATAATATTACTAGATGAGGGCCACGACTTCGTCCGCGTGGGTTTAGTTTTTAAAAAATCCCGTGGGAACTCTTTGATTTTCCGGGATTAAAAGTAGTCTAAAATTTTAAACTAAATAAAGTTCAAACTCTTTTGATCTCTTGCATTAAATTATTATTAGTAGGTAGGTATATTCCAACAAACGGTAAGCAAAGGCTCCGTCTTTATAGAACAACTAGCTGCCCAGTCGATTCTTTTCAGGATTTTTTTGAAAAAATTCTCTCCTTAGGAACCATCCCCGTACTTCAAGGAATATTATGAAAAAAGAATTATTGAAATCGGTGGTTCAGATGTTCTTGAGATTTGCGATCAGTAACACATTCAGCGATTCATTTTTATATATATAGATGTACGATTAAGTCTGGACGCAAGTAGGTATTACTTTGTGTTTCAAATAAAGTTGCACAACGGTCTTACGTAATGGCCGCCGCGCCGATGCAAGCGTTCACCTGCTGTTTTTATATAGCACCCATTGTTCTTTAAAATGTTTTGTCGCATATACCTCCTGGAGGTCGCGACTCGCGGCTTGTGGGAAAACATTAATGAATATGGACCATTATTGTGCCACTGTGCAAAGTTATGAATAATACAGAGTCCTACACAATGATGCGCCGACTGCTTACATAGGACCTATCAGTACCCATATTATAAATGCGAAAGTGTGTTTGTTTGTTGGTTTGTTGGTTTGTCCTTCAATCACGTCGCAAGAGTGCAACGGATTGACGTGATTTTTTGCATAGGTATATATAATCACCTGGAGAGTGACAAAGGCTACTTTTCATCCCGGTAAATCAAAGAGTTCCCACGAGATTTTAAAAAACCAAATTCCACGCGGATGAAGTCGCCGGCATCAGCTAGTAGGATTAATAAATCACCATATTTTCGCAAAAAAGATTTCAGTTGCGAACTCTTTCGCCGCTCTCACTCATCGTTTGACATTTCCGCAAATATCTTGGCTGGTTTCTTACTACTTCGGTATTTGCTACGTGCGTCATCCGAGTGATTGGACACACGATGCAAACAATTTTTATTGACATTTTGCTTGCAGTTCCACATGCGCAAAAGTTAGGTTGAAACAAGCGGACTTGTCTTAGGCCAGAGATAGATTTCAGTAGATTTTCCCTGGCTTTAGATTGCCTGTAGCTATAGGCACATCCCTGGTGAAAAAACAGCCTTAGAGTGGGAAGCAAGCTTGCGGGAGAGCTGTTTTATTTCTATACTCACGAACCGCTTTGTTTGTGCGGGAACCGCAGCCGCCGCGGTTGCGACCATCTCTCGCAAACTTAGCGGGCGAAGATCGCAAGACCGGCGGCGGTTATTTACGGCTGCAAATAATTACTTTACTTCGCCCGCAGACCGATCGCAGATCTTCCGGGCGTCGCCCGCAAAACTCGCGGGTGATGGTGGCCCGCGCGATTCTACGTGCCCGCCCGCCGGTGCAGCGTAACCCACAAACAACCGCGCACTCCGCGGGAATAAATCGCGTCGTGAAAATTGCTATCTATCCATGTATTTCGTGTTCGTACGAGTATTGCGGTCCCGCAATCGCGGCGAGCGCGGGTGAAAACCGCTCCATGAGTTCCCACTTTTAATGTCATACTGCTGGACATTAAGCCTGCTTGCAGTATGGACTACTTTTGAAACTACTCACTAACAAGATATCAGTATGGAACTTACCACACTACTGTACGTTGGCGGGCTACACGTATTCTAGATTTTTTTAGGATCCTGGTGATATGTTCTTTCACCGCAACCAGTGCTATTAATTATAAATACTATCTGTCCCGGCTTACTCACGTGTGTAGTCGACGTTAGCCCGACTAGTTTCGAACCCATACGGGGTCCTTTTTCAAGGGACAGATAGTATTTATAATGGAAATCACTCACGGTAGTTTAAACGCTAAAACAGTGCTATTAATGTTAATATTAATTTTAGCGCAAAGCAAAAGCGCATAGGCGACACGCTTATAAGGAAATCGAGCCCACAATTTTTTGAATCAACACCATCATCTCGCCCTATAGCGGGCTCACTTCTAAGAACGAGTCTCTTGTCATACCTAATGAGAACGCTGGCCAAGTGCGGATTGGTAGACTTCACACCCCTTTGAGAACGTTATGGAGAACTCTCAGGCTTGCAGGTTTCCTCACGATGTTTTCCTTCACCATTTAAAAAAAGTGATGCGTGCCTGGGATCGAAACCCGGACCTTGCTAATAGCTATCATCGTTTGAAATATTATGTACACTTTAGTCTATAACTGTAAGCCCTCGTCGCTCCTTACCTACAGGTACAAACTTTAAATGGCTTGCATAACTTCTCGGGAATTACAAGTTTGTGTTGTTTCTTCAAACTCCACTGGCTATTTATGCCGTCTTCGTGGCTTGGAGCAGAACTCCGCTCGAGCGTCATTTCCGGCAACTGGGTCAAGGCATATCAAAAGTACCTGAGGCTTACTTTTAACTGCCGTTACCGAGTCCTTTATAGCTAAACGATACCTATTACCTGAGAAGCTAAACGACTTTTCTTGATTCATTATGTAATTGTATACCCCCTTTTATAGAGCTTCTATCTTTGCCCATTGTTTTATAGACCATTTCTTCTTCAGGCTCTGCCATTTCATTCATTATCGGGCCTTGTACCTTTGCGCTAGGATGTTCTATCCTAGATTGACTTTTTTTTAAAGAATACTAGCTGCCCGGGCGAACTTCGTACCGCCTAACATTCGATTCTTTTTCAGGATTTTTTTTTTAATTTTTCTCTTCGTAACAACCATCCCCGTACTTCTAGGAATATTATGAAAAAAGAATTAGCGAAATCGGTTCAGCTGTTCACGAGATTTGCGATCAGCAACACATTCAGCGATTCATTTTTATACGCTTGACTTATAGACTTATAATTTATTATTACTTTGTAACTAAAATTTTGGTACATTAAAAATAAAATAAAATTAATAAATAAATAAATAGAGATAAGCCATTTTAAATGACTAATATTCCCCTTTCCTCTCCAACTAAGCGTCAAGCTTGTGCTAGGAGTAGGTAAGACAATAGTGCAACGGGCGGGGTTTGAACCGTCGACCTTTCGGTTTTCACTTTTCAGTCCACACTGAAGTTGAAGGTTCAGGTCTCAACACTGTCTACTTATCTGAATCTTGTTCAACATTGTTTCCAAAAAAGACAACTGCATCAATCATTGCTACAGTCTCAATAGTTGTGATTGGCTGAATTTATGATATTATTCCTGCAACTATATATTTCAGCCAATAGTGAGAGAGTGTCGGTCGATCAGTGGTGACTGCGATCGTCATTCGTCACACAGCTGCAGCAGTCAAACTATCTTTGCCGCCTAAGCAATCCTCTCTAGCATCTCGCCTGTAGCTTTAATTTAATTTTTTGTATCTTATCTACTCACACATAAATTATGCAGGTCTTCAAAGTGTATCATTTAAACTAATGCAGTTACATTTCTATTTTCTTATTTTCTTATTAATTACAAAGTTAAACCCCTACGGAACGTCAAACTAATAGAAGTCACGTATTCGTTAAATTAAGTTATCAAATTATGCAACATGCGGTTACGTCCTGGTAAATGGAGTGCAACTTAAATAATTGATAGAGGCAAGACGTTTGGAGCAACAACCTCATAACCAAAGGTTAACGGATGGACATGACTCACGTTTAGCAAACTTCACCTGCCCGATTAATTATTCTATTCTCAGAACGCGGTGTAGTTTTGCTGAGAAATTAAAATTCACCGGAAAATTCTGGCAATATTGTTTCAGTTTAAAAAGCGGTAATAGCCTAGTCACGTGAGTAGATATACTTGTGTGGCCTAGTGGCAGAGTGAACTAGAGTGAGGAAACTGTCGGTTTTGATCCTGAATCGACACCTGTCAAATGTTAGGCTAGAGGCACAGTTTACGACAGTTAGGGAACTTGTAACAAAACGTCGAGGCTTCGACGTCACTGGCAGGCGAAGAATGTTCCTGCATTTGACGCTAGGTAGTTCTATGAATCGCCTATTTTTCTTTGACTTCACTCCCTCACTCTCGTGAACTGTGCATTGTGCGGAGATTTGTATACGACTGATTATTATTATTATTTCACGTTCAGACTGAATCTTGCTCAATGTAGTTTCGTCAAAAATCTATTGGATAAGGTTCAAATCTGAAAGTAAGTAACTTTTTCTACTTAAATATATAAAATTATTCCAGATGACTACACAAAAGTGCAGAGTGGAATGAAATCTTCCAAAGTTGACAATCTCTAGGGAGTAATCATGGAACACTGTCGCTCGCTACCCTCCTTTAATTATGTAATTTTCCACGTAATTTCCTGGGAAGATTTCAAGTCTCGTAAGGGTTGTCTCGTAAACGTGGACACTGACAGTTGGCCTCGTCCACAAACTAAAAGTCGCTCAGCGTGCTATGGAGCGAGCTATGTTGGGTATCACTCTCAGGGATAAAATCCGGAACGAGGAAATTCGCAGAAGAACAAAAGCGACCGACATAGCTCAAAGGATTAGCGCGCTGAAGTGGCAATGGGCAGGCCATGTCTGTCGCAGAACCGATGGCCGATGGGGCAGACGTGTTCTGGAGTGGAGACCGCGTACCGGTAAGCGCAGTGTAGGACGACCCCCCGCCCGCTGGACCGATGACCTGAAGAAGGTGGTGGGGAGCGGTTGGATGAGGAAGGTGGAGGACCGTGTTTGGTGGCGCGCTCTTGGAAAGGCCTATGTCCAGCAGTGGACGCAAACAGGCTGATGGATGGATGGATGGATGGAAGGGTTGTCTCGAGATTTAATACAAGTACTTATGACTGTTTTTAGAATTTAATCCAAACTTAATATTATAAATACAAAAGTGTGTCTATCTGTCTGTCTGGTAAGTTTTCACGGACCAACAGTTCAAGCGATTTTGATGAAAATTGGTGCAGTGTTAGCTTACGTCCCGGGGAAGGACATAGGCTACTTTTTAACCGACTTCAAAAAAAAGGAGGAGGTTCTCAATTCGTCGGAATCTTTTTTAAATTGAAGAATTCCCACGGGATTTTTAAAAAACCTAAATCCATGCGAATGAAGTCGCGGGAATCGTCTAGTATGATATAAGCGTAAAATTTTCACGGTTGGATTAACTAGTTGCAAAAACCAAACTCACTAAGGCAATTTTGGATTTCCTTAGCCTTAGTGCAATTGGAGACTTGTTACTAGAAAGTACTAAGTACTACTAAAGTAAGGCGGGACTATACCATCCTTACTGTGTGACTGTAAAGTGTAATTAGACAGCGTGGAGTAGATGGATTTAACTGTGATTGGATGATCGGGATGCGAGACCTACAAACTACTACATTCTTTTTCATGACAATGCATTGTATATTATGTGAACTGTGAGGATTCTCGCCATAGGGAGGAGGTACCCGCCATTATTATTATTATTATTATTTAATTATTTATTATTTAATTAGAACGGCCATAAAGCCAATTACACTAATTAAACTACGAGTACAAACTAACATAAACATACATACAAAAATTGTTAAAATTATAAATTTTCACAAAAGTGCAAAATCTGACCCATGAGGTCAGCCCATTTGTCAGCAAATATGTCACAGCGAGGGGACTCCTTCAGCAGCGCGTTGAGCGCAGCCAAAGTGCGCGGTATGGGTGACCTGGAGCGCGCTACCGTGCGACTAAACGGACTTACGAAAAATTTGGAGCGGTGGCGGAGATAGCTGTAATTAGAGGGTGCATAAACGCAGCAGAGCTTGTTGTGTAGTTCAGAGCAGTCGATCACACCCCTAAGAATCTTGTAAATTGTACCAATTTGGTCGCAGTCTCTTCGAGTTTTGAGCGAGTGGAAACCCAAGTGCCCTTGGAGAAATTTTGTGGGATACATAAATGGGTACTACCCGTGCAATTTTTTATATAAATACCTTAGAAAGGCTTTTTGAACCTTTTCAAGTAGCAAGGTGTAAGTGCTTTCATATGGATTCCAAATACAAGCGCTGGTTTCTAGCTTGGCACGAACCAAAGCGTCAAATAGCAGTTTTATCGTGTAACAATTTTGAAAATCTCGAGTATTACGCAAAACAAACCCCAACCGCTGGAATGATTCGGAGGCGAGTGTAGAAATATGGTCATGGAATGTCAGTTTATGGTCAAATATTACTCCCAAGTCCTTTACATTAGCTCAATCATAGTTTGCGAACGTGACGTGGCAATGGGCGGAGCATATAAGACATTGGGATCCCAAGGGGATGATATGGCGACCTGAAATCGCAAAATGCAGCACTGCCAGACTACCCACTTGGTGGAAAGACGACAAAACGAGTCGCAAGGAGGCTGGATGACGTTGATGACGACAACAAACTCCGCCGGGGTGATTATGTATCTCGTGACAGGCTTGCGACAGACGTAAATCTCGCGATCATTGCTGTCAAACGTCACACTTGACAGCGGCTACAGAGAGACAGCAATAGCCACAAAGCAAAATAAGAAGAAGAAGAAGAGAGACAGTAAATGAACTGTCGCATTGCTATTGCTGTCGCTACTGCAATGTTATACGTAATCACCCCACGGGTTCTTCCAAATCCTCAATCTAAACATTAAACTATTAAGTAATATTCTCTTTACTTTTATTGCTTGGAATTCTTTGTAATTTTATACCTTTGTTTTAGTTTAATAAGATTCAAGTGAGCGTGTTTGTAGAGTTAGTACCGACGGACCTTTGACGATTCAAAAGAGCTTGAAAAAGTCGCTTTGAGTAAAATATTTTTCAGTTTTAATTTATAAAATGGAGAAAGAAGTTATAGCCAGTTTAAGCGAGCGGAAACATTAAGATATAATTTATGCAAGAGTTCATCTCATTTTTTCTTTGACTGTGGGCATCCGATAGGTACATATTACCTGCTGTAAGAGAAGACCTTATGTTTTTAAAGTAATGCGGACATCAATGTAAAAAGATTGGCGGGTCAGCCAGTAATAATAAAGGGTACTTTTACACTTGATCCGTCACTTTTTTGCAGTCGCAAGTTCTATCTACTTTGTAGAGAAGTGTATGTGTTGTTTGTTCTTTATAGTGATGTTTTGAAACCACAGCTTTTGGCGTGTCAAGGGCCGTGCAGGGCTGAAACTGGGGCAGATGCGACGTCACTATGCGGATGCATGCGGGGATCAGGGAGATGATATCTATGGAGGAGCAGACCTCAAACTGGTAGGCTTAGTACCAAATCAGACTTAGTAATTAGTAATTACTTAGACTTAGTAATTAATTTGGACAACTGTGTGATGATCGCACTCACTACCGATTTGATGACTCTCTCTCACTATCCACACTTACTAATATAATAAATGCAAGTGTGTCTGTCTGTATGTCTGCTAGCTTTTCACGGCCCAACAGTTTAACCGATTTTGATGAAATTTGGTACACAGTTAGCTTATATCCCCAAAAAGGACATAGGCTACTTTTTATCCCAGAAAATCATAGAGGTCCACGGGATTTTTAAAAACCTAAGTCCACGCGGAGGAAGTCGCGGGCATCATCTAGTTCATTATAAAATGCACTTGTAGTAAGCATTCTATAATTACCTAATCATCACATCTTCGACACCCGCTATTGAGAGATGACAATAACTTTTTCACATCTTTCATAATCATCGTTTTGCGTCATCATTCCTCATACGCATGGTAAGGCTTGGAATACTCTTCCGCGATCTGTGTTTCCTACCCATTTCAACCCGGGAATCTTTAAAACAAGAGTGAATAGGCATCTTCTAGTTAAACGCGTCCCATCTTAGACCACATCAGCACTTTCCATCAGGTGTAATTGTGGTGGAAGGTTTGCCTATAATGAATTTAAAAAAATACATCAACTATTAAGAGTCTAATTGGTCTAATTGGCTTTGACGCATACCTACTATAAAAATATCGTTAAAAAATGAAAACGCGTCAGTCCAGTTGTGACTATTTTGTGGGATATTGCACACTTTAGTAATAATATCTCCCCGACGACGTTTATAGAGCAACTCTTGGTGCCTACCTACTTTGTGATGGTTGAGGTCGTCGCTAATATAATTATGCTGTCTTATGTCTAGTAAGTAGTAATGCGACTGCATAGTGCAATTAGGTCGGTCTATATGCTAAAGAGATTACGATGTAAGTTGTAACAACAGTGTTGTTAAGAGTTGAAACACCTTTACGTAAAGGATATGAAACCCGGTCGCTAACTATGGCCTCCGTCGTCCATCCGCAGATATTGGAAAAAAAATGTTTTACAAAAAATACCGGTCAAGTGCGAGTCGGACTCGTATAAGGGTTCCGTGCCATCGTGTTAGAAACATCACTTTTTTTCTTATGGCGGCATTTTTAAGTTTTTATTATTTGTTGTTATAGCGCCAATAAAAATACACATTCTGTGACAGCTCTCTACGTATTACGAGATACATCAGTCTGCTGACAGACAGACGGACGGATAGCGAAGGCTTCCCTTGTTGCAGGCTGCTGGAGTAATTATTTCTACTTTTTCAACTTTCGTGACGTGTAATGTAAGTATATGTATATTCGTATCTACATATATTTCAATCACCAACTAGGTTCGCGGCCGAAAGTAATGTACATCGGTCTTTAGAAGGACATTTCCGCTTTGTAGAGCGTTGTCTCTGTCACTCATACCTATATGACGTTTTGTCGGTCTCAACGACAGGGACAGTACAACAAAGTCGTACAAAACTACGTATACAAAACTATGTAACTACATGGTCTATAAACGACCTCATTCAACCTGGCAAATCAGGCAGATATTGCAGTGCGCGACCGAAAGTAATGTACATCGGCCTTTAGAATGAGATTTCGGCTTTGTAGAGCGTCGTCTCTGTCACTCATACCTATATCATATATGATGGCGTTTTGTCGATCTCAACCACAGAGACGGTGCTCTACAATTAATCTGCTGCCTCCTTCTAAAGGTTACTTCGTTACTTTCGGCCGCGTACTGTACAAAGTAAAACGTTCAACACTCAACAATCAGTGTTGGCAACAGACCCGATTTATAATGATCACATCACACCTTGTTTATTCTACAGTTCTTAGACTTACTATTAGATAAGTACTTCTGGTAGTGCAGATGTTGGCACACTTTGGCTTCTTGTATAGTATAAGTCCCGCCAATTGCTAATGCGCGTGGCCGCCATTTTAGTGACGTCAGCACTGGACTGAAGTTTCGAGCTGATGGTATATTTTTATTTCGCCTGACATAAAAATGATGTCATTTCGATGTTAATGAGACATGGTTCCAGCGCAATAGCAATTTGCGTGACTTATACTTGTAGTATACTGTATACCTATTTTTACACATTTTTGCTTATATATTTTGTCCACTATGATGCCCTGTGACTAACTTTTCCGCCTTATGTCCTATAGTATAGCTGTTCGGGGGGTCGGTGGTTTGATTCCGCGATCTCTTTTATTTTCCGAGATAAAGAGTAGCCTATTTATTTATCTAAATACCTAAGTATATAAAAGGAAAAAGGTGACTGACTGATTGACTGACTAACTGATATCTATCAACGCACAGCTCAAACTACTGGACGGATCGGGCTGAAATTTGGCATGCAAATAGCTATTATGACGTAGGCATCCGCCAAGAAAGGATTTTTGAAAATTCAACTCCTAAGGGGGTGAAATAGGGGTTTGAAATTTGTATAGTCCACGTGAACGAAGTAGCGAGAATAAGCTAGTTCAGGATATAAGATATCACCTTTCCAAACAGCCAAATCCGTTCAGCTCTGGCGTGAAGGAGAAACAAACATCCAAACTATCACATTTGTAATATTAGTAACATTAGGATTGTGAGCCCAGATTTGATAATAATTAAGTATAGCTTATCTGTGGAACTCAAAGATGTATCTTATACAGATAAAGCCCCAAAGCCTTTATACATACATAAAGATGTATACAAAGTTGTATACATATAGGTTGTATAGTAATTTAATTGTTGTCATACAAGACTGTTGACAGACACTCAAGCCCGCTTTAATACAAAGGGATTATCAGCTGGTATCATGGAGCGCGCCTTATCTAATCGCTCTCAAGTCCGTTGTACATATTGCGTGTTAAATTAAGCGCAACGCACACCGGAAGAGTGGAGTGGAATCTCGACGTCTGTCTTGATATCAACTCAAACGAAGCCTTTATCTACTTAGGCAGAACAACGTTCAGTATACCAATTTCAACCGTATGTCAAAATACGTAAAGCTGTGTTTAAATTGCTATTAAAAAGGTTCACCTCCACTCCACTCCATGTGTGTGTGACTCTTAAAGCAACTCGCTAGGGTTCTGGAGAAAGGTAAATATTTATGATCATATTCAAGTCTTACAAGTCTTCAAGTATACAAGTACATATTATATTAAAAGATTTGCCTAATTTGACTGATCTATTACAGTGCAAAGGGATATCTACTAAGAAAGATGTCTTGGAAATATTATAGGTGTCTAAAGGTATGATTCCGAACCACGCTGCACGCAGCAGCGCTGCCGCAATTGTGCTGTCACCAGCTGTCACAGTCCTGTCATATAAGCTTATAAAGCAACAGTTTATCACTTATTAATTCGTACTTGATGGGTAGGCAACAAATGACCCAAATAACAAGATTAGCATGCAGAACAGAAACAGCATATATATCGGAGTCAAAAAGCGTAACCACTGGAGTACCGCAGGGAAGTATATTGGGTCCATTGCTGTTCATAACATATATAAATGATTTCCCCAAGGTAACAAACCATCAGATGATTTTATTTGCTGATGACAGCACAGTGATATTTATAGGTGACAATTTAAATACTTTTGAAGATGATATTAATAATACAATAGAAAATATTATAAACTGGCTAACATGTAACAATTTAATCATAAATCTGGACAAAACTAAAATAATGACTTTTGTAAATAGACGTAATAAAATATCATTGGACATCAATTATTTAGGTAAAAAAATATCAGAAATAACACACACAAAATTTTTAGGGTTACATATCGACGACGGTTTAAATTGGAAAATCCATATTGATAATTTGTGTATGAAGTTAAATAGGTTTTCTTTTGCACTACACATGCTCTCTAAAGTTGTAAACCAGACAGCAGTGTTAATAGCTTTCAATGCATACGTAACAGCAAATATTCGATACGGTATCATATTTTGGGGAAACTCGACTGACAAAGATAGGGTTTTTAAAAGTCAAAAGAAGTGTATAAGAGCCATATGTCATTTGAGCTCCACAGATTCGTGTAAACCATATTTTGATAAATTTAAGTTACTTACATGTCCAAGTTTATACATTTATGAAGTACTTGTATTCATTAAAACAAATGTTAAATTGTTTAAATATTCTGAGAATGAGCGTAGACAGAATAAACTGTGTCCTATGCAACATACAACCGCACTTTTTGGTAATAGTATCTTTAATATGGCACCTCAGTTGTACAATAAACTACCAGCATCATTGGCTGACCGAAAGCTAAACATTAAAACTTTTAAATATAAAATTAAAGAATTTTTACTACATAAAAGATACTATTCCATTAAAGAGTATTTAACAGACACAAATTTATAATAAGTTGTAGCATTTTTTATTTATTTTATTAGCAGTCTTTAAATTGTATTGTATTATATTGTTAAATCTAGTAGGTATGTATAAAATATAATTATTAACTGTATTAAATAATAGTAATAATAGATAATTCAATTGTAATTTAAGTCAGTAAGTTGGTTTTAGTTTTTAGGAGTTAGTTTTATTTTTTTGCATGCCATAATATGGCTATTTGTGGTGAAACTATAATAAGTGTAACATCTGTATATACATACATACCCACATGTGCAATAAAGAATATTTGATTTGATTTGATTTGATTTGATAAAGATTGTATGGGGACCAGTAGTGCCGCGACAGGACTGTGACAGCTGGTGACAGCACTGTTGCGGCAGCGCTGCTGCGTGCAGCGTGGTTCGGATACCTTTAATTTAAATATAGGATGGATAAAACTTTATGCGGAATAAACGAAGAACATAAGATAACCGGTAGAAATGGACTATAGGCCAACGCCAGAGCAGTCATAAAGCCGAAATCAAAAGATCTACATTCTAGAAAAAGGTTAAAAAGAAGAAGAAGTACCTATTTTCTATATACGAATATATAGATATTATGTGACTCCTTATCTTCTTATTTTGCTTTGTGGCTTTCAGTAGTGCCACACCGAGCACAATGCACTTCGCCAATACCACGTAAAAGTAACTCCTTATCCGTAGTAGGCGCTGAAATGTGGAAACGGACAAGCAACGGGTTGAGCCAAAATTATGAAGTTGCTTGGCGAGCTTTAGACTCTCTATCTTGGAAGTTTATCTGATGGAAACCAGGGTCATTGACATAACCCCAACCATCAGAAGTTAAGTGTCAGTGGGCAGGCCATGCTTGTCGCAACAGCACATTGAAGCTGGAAAGTTCTCAGTTGGAGACCGAATGTAAATAAACGTCTGCAAGCAAAATGGACCAACAGCTTAATAATGGTGGGGAATAGCTGGATGAAGAAATCTGTATATCTGGCCGCGCTTATCAAGAAAGCCTACAGAACATCAAAGAGCTTCAAATGATTATCATTTTGATGACATCCAAGAATTTAAAAAAATCATGCATTAAGTAAATCGAAGAAGGAAGTAAACAAAAACAAGCTTTGATTTAATGCATTCCTAATTGTGACATTTATTGCGGGACCGACTTAATGTTTTGTGTCTGAAACGGAACTGACCTTAATTGTATTTTAATGTAAGTGCCTCAAACAAATTCGTCATGGCAATTTTATTTACGAGATGTTGGTATTAATACTTATTAGATTCCGAAATTCTCGGAAATTTCGTTGTACTCACGCGTTTTTCAACTTCGGAATTTCTACTTGGTCCAGAAGTTGGTGAGGAATATCAAAGTTATAGCAAAGAACTATCTGAGACATGTTCTTAGACATGACCAGTACCTACTGTCTCTTTCAGACCTTCATGATCGGAAAATGGAGGATTATTCCAATAATCCCCATTACAAACCCCATCAATGGTGATTTGAAATGGAGAACAATTGTAGACAATAGCAGCGTCTGTAAAAGACGAAAGTCGCGTTGTAGAAATATCCAGGAATCAAGTGGGAGAACCAATGTACCACAACTTTACCGTTTGGAAAAGCACGGCATTATATGAACAAATGATGGTCAAGAAGAAGATGGCATAGATTTAAACGATGTTTTTTTATTGAAAAATTCTTCGTATTGGTAATTTCGGGCGATTAAATTCTCGAGGCCAAGCCTCCATCCCCGTTGATATTCACGAGAAACAATATTTCTCTGGCAGTGTTCTTCTAATCTGCTGGGTATCCGTATATGCCATCATGGATATAGTCGACTATCCTACTTTTCTACGAGCTCTCCGGATTGCATAAGACAGGAGAGAATTATGTATCAACCACAGACCACCACCTATAGACGCCTAATAGCCGAACACCCCCGCTCGCCAAGCTTAGGCACTTGCTTAGCATAAAAGTTGGCCCAAGTCCGTTCGGTACCCTCATTCCGCACATTGTTTTCCCCTGCGTGCTCCCCTGTCCCCCGCCAACATTTTACGATTTTGTTTCATGCAAAACCTTGTATATGCGTACTCTAGGAGTTGAATTCTCTGTGATATCAACAGAAACAATGAGTGGTGTCCATGAATTGGGGATAATGTAAATTGAGGATATTATTGCACTGGCCATCATTATCTCAGGAATTCGCCTCATTGTGTAGCTTGTTGGCGTCCGTTTTATACTCTTGTTTCTTGCACGATTCGCGAGTTATTTATAGGGCTGTATGACGCACGCTGCACTCCGTAAGACATGTTTGACGCTTCACTATAACGCAGAATGCATGGCAAGTATACACTAACTCAAAGGTGTTCTTTATCATCAAACTATATCATTCGCCTCAGTTACGCAGGGTTGGCTGACCTATTATTGTATAGGCTATATGCGAATCGGCTGTCATACACATAAACTCCCTCGTATGTTGTTGAAATCTGCATTGAAATCTTCGTAAGAATTTGAAAGACAAAGGCCGATTGCAGTTTTTACTTTTTATTATATAAAGTAATCTACAATTTATTAAAGATCTTTCAGCTATTTTTATTGAGGCTGACATGTTCGAAATGTTAAAATATTCTTCAACCAATTAGTAGGTACTGCTACAAGCACTTTTGATTTGTCAGCCTGTTGAAAGGAATTGCATCTTTCAATATCTTACTCAAAATGGTGATTCCAGGAGAAAAAATATCAAGAAGATCGATTGTAATTGTATAATTTACTTCTTATCACAGGAATTAATTTTACCAACAGTTCTTATTCTTGTAAAAATGCTGATTTCTTTTCAACAAAGGTTGACAATTATTGTGAGTTGAGACTGTATTGCTCTCTAATGATTTGGTATCTATTCCCGAATTAATGGCTTAAGTCGCAATTTCCTCTCAAAAAGTCTTTCTTCTCTCTCTCATACATTGTCTTATTTTATTAAAGGATTCATATCGACTGTCATACATCACATGTGCATTTTAAATTGCTTTTTTTTCAAAGAGACATTTATTTCAGGGTCTTCTCGCCTCAGTCAACAAATTGTCATCCGTCATATTCACGTAGAATTCCCATAGATGGATATTGATAGCTCTTGAAACTTGCCTGATTAATGGATGTAGTTTCGAGCTTCGACGTCCTATGTCCTGTTGGCTGTGACATAAAAGGCAGATTAGTCATATTCGCACAGCTTGGTCGTGACGCATAATCAAAGCCGTTAACATATTTTCTCATACTCTGGAGATAGTGCCAAGTATCAAGTATTTGTCGCTTACCGTTTGTCAATCAGTGATGTCATTTAATAGGCTGCAGCTGAAATGCGCTGTATGGCATTCAATGCCTTCCTGTTATTATATTAAAAACTTTCATCATGAGCAACCCATCATCGGCCCACTACTGAGCACAGGTCTCTCAAAGTTCAATACCAAACCCATTGCCGGCTCGCAGAGCATAGGTTTCCTCTCAAAATGGGAATGGTTTAGCCATAGTTCACTACGCTGGCCAAGTGTAGATTAGCGGACTTCACACTTTGAGAACATTATGAAGAACTCTCAGGCTTGCAGGTTTTCTCTCAATGTCTCCCTTATCACACATAATTCCGAAAAGTTACAGGTGTATGCCCGGGATCGAACCCCCAACTTTTCAAATAGGAGGCGGATATCTTAAGTCTTCACTCTTAAGTCACTTGCTTTAACGGTGAAGGAAAACATCGTGAGGAAACCTGCATGCCTGAGAGTTCGTACGCGTGGATTTAGGTTTTTAAAATCCCGTGGGAACTCTTTGATTTTCCAGGATAAAAAGTAGCCTATGTCCTTACCCAGGATGCAAACCATCTTACCAAATTTCCTCAAAATCAGTTGAATGGGTGGGCCGTGAAAAGCTAGCAGACAGACAGACACACTTTCGCATTTATAATATTAGTATGGATGTTCTCAAAGGCTTCACACGCCAATCTGCCAATCCGCACTTGGCCAGCGTGGTGTACTATGGCCAAACCATTCTCATTCTGAGAGGAGACCCGTGCTCTATGAGCCGACGATGGATTGATTATGATAATATCAGCATAAAGGTCAATAATATTGAAGCGTAATCTAGAAACGTAGTTTATTTATCTTTGGATCGCGATGCAGGTCAAGATATATCTACACTCGCGTAAATTGGGTCACAGGTTACAACGCTCCGTGTATCAGCTCAGCTATCCAGCGCAGGTCGACGAGCTCGGTGAAACTGCGTAGTGTGTATCTCGATTTTTGCTCTGAGAGCCTATGGGAAAGAACAGTGGGCAAAAGGGTCCTCTTTGCGGCCAATTAATCGATAAATAAGTAATGTAATACGGTATTTGACAACTAGTCAAATCAGTAACTTTTTATCAAACGTCAAAACGCGCACTTAGTATGCGATATTCTATTAAATACTGGAGTGTGACGTTACATCATAATGACGTACTTTTTTTAGTTTAATCGATAATTTAAAATGGTTACTACACTTAAAACTAACAAAGGACGTGGATTTTACGTATTTTGGAAGACCCTCTATTTAATAATCACTGAGAAATAATTTAAGTTTGATGTAGTCAAATACCCAATTACGGACAAAAATTATTATGGATAGGTCATCTTCCTTATGGCCTGCGCAGACTAAGGATTATTGTCCGTGGAGGACAAAAATGGGTCCCAAGAATACGATGAATTAATAGTACGGCAAAAGACTTCAACATACATACACGTGTAGAAACAAAAGTTACTTTTTACTTTGTAGTGGTTTTGGAAGTCGGTTTTTTAATATTTTTTTTTAATTTGTGATAAGGCCATAAATACCTTTAACACCTTACCTGAGTTTGCTGTACGATCCTGTATCGGGGACATATTACTATTGATAGTGAGTACCGGCACAATCGTAATATGCGTAATGCGTATGTTCTTTAAATCCTGCTATCCAATAATCACGATACGGTAACACTCTCCTTGACTATGGTAATGTCTACATCTAGTGAGTATGTGGTTTGTTCATGATCTTGTAGTTATTTGCTAGTTTAAAAAAAATGTTCTTTCTGTACTAAATTATAAGTTTTTGTCAACGACCTCTTCAAAACAACCTACCAGCTCTCCAGCGGTTTAATAAGTCAAGAATCAAGATTTATATAGCCCGTTATATCAATTACTAAGATTGCAGGATCCATACATCCACAATGGCCAATCGTTTGGCCAATCAATGGTCATGTTGCACTAGTTAACGGTGCACAAAACTGGACATAGCCTGTTTTTAGCGCTCGAGTCCAACATTGCATTTATGGCACACGGTGATTTTATTCGGTTACTAAGTAGCCCGACTGGACTTTATTATTCAACTAGATACCTGCGACTTCGTCCGTGTGGATTTAGGTTTTTGTGAATTCCGAGATAACTCTTTGTTTTTCCGGGATATAAAATCTATGTCCTTCCGTGGAATGTAAGCTAACTCTGTATCAAATTACATCAAAATCGATTATGTTCAGATACAAGTTAGTCCTTTACTGCAATCTCACCTGGTGGTAAGTGATGATACAGTCTGAGATGGAAGCGGGCTAGAACCTGGAAGAGGTATGGCAGTTTTTATTAAACGAACAGGCGCGGTGGGTCACCTGACTTTAAGTGATTACCACCGCCCATGAACATTTGCAGCACCAGAGTTTGTTCCTTTTCTAACTCAGTGTCTAACGCTGAATAAAAGCCACCGAGCTCATTAGACATTAGTGAATAGTTGGACATCACCCCGCAGGAATACTTCTTAGACTCACTTCCTCAGTCTACAAATCCGTTACGCTCTAAATTTTTCTCAGCATCACTGATTTTCCAGGCTGTTTAATAAATTAGAGCCTCAATAGCTCAACAGGTAAAGGAGTGGACTGAAAACCGAAAAAGGTCGAACGGTTCAAACCACGCCCGTTGCACTATTGTCGTACCTACTCCTAGCACAAGCTTGACGCTTAGTTAGAGAGGAAAGGGGAATATTAGAATAAGAATATAAAATATATCCAGGCTCTCACACCCCAAAAATAGATGTATAGTTCAAACAACCTGTGACCTATTTTCCCCGGAAATATTCTTCTTTGACCCATTTTTGCTAAACTCCCATTGATTCTAAAAATTTAAATTATTCTTAAAGGAAATAATTGAAATTGAATTTCAGGGTGGTTTTTTTCGCGTAATAGATTGATTTTTTCGGATCAAACAAAATAAAGCAAAATGGAATATTCCAGCCATATTTATACGTATCAAGATTTCAGTATCACTTAAGCAGTATTTTTTTTTTTTTTTTTTTTTTTTTTTTAATGCAGCAGGGGAAAATCCTCATGGACACCCGTAGGTAGAGCCGGACTCTTACCGGCTAAAAACCCCTGCTGTCTTCTTGTTGACCGTGTACCCGCCTTTCAGCCTACAACACAGCAACATTCTTGTCTTTTACTATTTTCCTCTTCTTTTTTCTTCGTCTTCCTTTTCCTTCATTATTATTTCAGCAAAGTCTGTTATAGCTGTCCAGTTTTTCTCATTTTCCAGCATTTTTTCTATTAGATTTTCTACTGTTATGTCTCCCATTCTACTGACGATCTCTCTTCTCTCTTTTTCCCACTTTGCACATGCAAATATTGTGTGCATCGCATCATCAACTTCGCTGCAGTAAAAACATCTAGCATCTTGTCTTTTACCAATGCGTACGAGGAAGTCCATGAATACCCCGTCCCCTGTTAGAAGCTGCGTCAGTCGGTAAGACAGTCGGCCATGTTGTCTATTTGTCCATTTTTCCAGGTTTGGAATGAGACAATGTGTCCATCTACCTTTGGTCGAGCTATCCCACTCTCTTTGCCATCTTGCGAGGGTTTCCTTTTTCGAGGTTCTGATTTGTTCGGAGTTTTTGATGTTTCTTGTCTCCGTTCTCTCGAGAGCCAGTAAGTGGATAGGTATTAGGTTCGCCAGTACCAGCGCTGCGTCCGTTGATACAGTTTTATAAGCCGAGCATACTCGAAGCGCCAGCACACGTTGTGCTTTTAGGATTCGCCTTTTGTGCACTGCGAACTTCATTGCTGGTTCCCACACCGGCGCAGCATACAGGATTATCGATTGGGTAGCCATTGCCAGCGTTCGTCTTTTGTTATCTCGTGGGCCCTTTGTGTTAAGGAGTATTTTGCACAAGGCCCCTGCGGTCCTAGAAGCCTTCTCGCAGACAGACTTTATGTGTGGGCCGAAGGTTAGCCCCCAATCCAGCTTGACTCCTAAGTATGTAACACTGGACGATGGGACTACCACTATACCTCCACAGTCAAAATATATGCTATGAGCATTTTTCCTTCTATTGAAGATGACGGCTTCTGTTTTTTCTGGTGCGATCTCCAATTTATTCTGTCGCATCCATAGGTCAACAGCGTGTAGTGTCTCGTTTGCTTTAATCACCATCTCGTATGCATCATTTGCGGTTACAGATATCGCCAAATCATCCGCGTAGCAGACCAGCTTGACTCCTTCCGGGACATCTATGTTCATTACATCATCGTATAGGATGTTCCACAAGGTAGGGCCTAGTACTGATCCTTGTGGTACTCCGCCAGTTACCTCTGCCCTAACCTTGCTGTCAAGTTGGATGTGTCGGTTTGTAAAGTAGTCCACTATTACATTTATTATGTATTTGTTGACTTTCCGAGACCTTAGCTTCTTGATTATAATCGACCATGTCGCCGTATTGAAAGCATTTCGGACGTCGATCAGAATAAGTGAATTCCACTGGTTTTTATGCTTAGCTTCTTTTGCTGCACGAACTACTTCTTCAACAGCGTGAATCGTTGTTCTGCCGGGTCTGAAGCCATACTGATTATTGTGTAATCCACCACTTCTTTCAATCTCCTGTGTTAGCCGGATGTTCACAAGTCTCTCAAATGTCTTAGCAATAACATTTATTAAGCAGATAGGTCTGTACTTCGTGTGCTCATTTTGAGATTTTTTGGGCTTATCAATCAGTATGAGCTTTGCAATTTTATAGCTATCGGGGAAGCTTCCTTGTCCTAATAAGTAGTTAAAAAGGCGGGTGAAGTACTCTACGTTATTGCAGATAGCCGACTTTACTACTTCTGGTGGTATTGCATCCGGTCCTGGGGCCTTATTTATCTTAATTTTTTTGGCGCTGTCATTTATTTCATCCTGGGTGAAAGCGACGCTTTCAAAGTCTACATTTTCAATCACCTCTTTTGTTGGGGTAGTCAAGTATACAGAGGTTATGAATAGGCTTTTAAAAATGACCTTTTTTTGTTCTAGAGATAGACAAATTTTGGGGTTTGGGATTTGCATTTGATTTTTCACAATTTTGTAAGCATCACCATATATGTCGGATTCAAGGCCTCTGCACAGAGTATCCCAAGCTTTCGCTTTTGCTGCAGCTATGATCTTTTTTTGCTCTATTTTAGAAATTCTGTATTCTTCTTTCCGTATTTCTCTCTCATTTGGAACTTTACATTTTTGAAATTTTCTTCTTTTCTGTCTTGTCTCTTTAATTTTCTTCTGTACATTCTCATTCCACCAGTATGGGAGCATGTAGTCATTGTCACATCTTATCCGAGGTGTACTAGTTTTATATGCATTGCTAAAAGCTTTCTCACATTGTACATAATCCATTTCTCTACTTTCTATCTCACTCCTAAAGCTTTTATTGAATTCTTCTAAGTTTGTCTTACCGTATTTATACTTAGGTTTGTTCCCTCCTCTTGTCCTACATATATTGGTTAAAATAAATTTATGATCACTCAAAGATTCTTCCTCTAGAACAGACCACAATATTTTCTCTTTTGTAGGCATTCCACTAATAATTGTGACATCTATGAAAGAATTTCCATTCTGTCGAACACAGGTGGGCTGCCTGCCATCATTTAAAATAACTAGATCTAGTCTATGTATCCATTCCAGCAGTTCCTCTCCTCTTTTATTTGTATGTGTTCCGCCCCAGCAGGGATGTTTTGCGTTAAGATCTCCTGTTACAATAACTCTCTTACTTTTCCCGTGAACTTCAAGTATGTCCTGTTGAATTTTATAAAGATTGTTTTTAAAATCCTCTAGCGTACATTTATTCGGGCTCATATAGACACTGTATAGTGCGATATCCGCAGTCTCTATGCACACGAAACAGTCTACAGAACGAAAAGATCTAACCTGGTATTTCTTGCTAAAATTTAAAATCATTGCATCTGCATTAACATCGCTATAGCTATGCTTTCCTTTAAGCTTGCACTTATTTACATTTGGTTCGCTGATAGCGATGAAGTCGCATTTTCTCTCGGCTGCAACAACGGTGGCCATATCGTGTGCGCTTACACTCCTGTTTGCATTTATCTGGAGGACTGTGAACGTGAAATATTTTTGTTTCTCCAGCCTTTGTTACTCTTTGCCATTCTGAAAGCTTTCTGGAAAACTCCACATGTACCACTTCCGGCTGTGTGACCCCGTTCCTCACAATTTGGACAAAATGATTCCTCGTTGCAGTCTTTTGCTTTATGGCCATCTCCGGTACATTTTCGGCATTTTTCGCTCCTGTCTTCTCCTCTGCATTGGGCTGCCTTGTGGTTGTACGCCCAACAGCGGTAGCATCTTAATATCTCAATTCTCTCTTGTAATTGGCATATATTTAATCCTACCCTCAGTTTCTCTAAATCCAAGAGCCTTCTGCAATCTGTCTCCTCCATCCAAATCGTAGCTATTTGATTCCCATTTTTCATTGGGCGTAGTGCTTTGACTTCTAATTGATCGTGATAGTTAATTAAGTTTGTATTAAGCATTGCTTCCTTTATGTCTTCTTCATCTGCGGTTGAATCTACATCTTTAATATGTAGGAACTTTCGCCTCATCTTTTTATTCACCGTTATCTTACAGTTCTCAATTAGTTTATTAATGACGTCGTCCTTGTCCGCAGTTTCAGAGACCCTAACTAGGACTTTTCCCGAACTTGTCTTTTTAACACCTTTTATATATTCTAGAGTATCACTGTTCTTTAAGCCATCTTTAAGTTTTTTGACTGTGTCAGCGTAAGTAGCTTCTTTGCTTTCTATTACTATAATGTTATTATCACCTGCGTTTTTCTTCCTCTCTTTGTACTCTTTCTTTTTTTTTCTTGTTCTCAGTATTAAACTGAACTCTGTTACTTGAAATGTGGCCTCTAGTATTTTCTTCATATTTCCCGTTTTTATTGTTTGGGGAGCCACCACTGTTATCCTTCGTGTCTCATATTCCTCACTCAGTTTTCTTAGCTCCTGGCACAATTGAAAAACATCGCGTTGGGTTTGGTCCTCTTGCTTTGTTGGGTCGTAGAAGAAAGCAATAATGTTCTTTTCCCTTACATGACCGCCTTCCTTAGTGTTAAATGTAGTATGTTGCTTGATACTCGTATAGCCTCCACCATTGCAGGCTATCCTTTCTCCTTCCGACAGTTCCGGATGTCTGTTTAGAATTCTTTTCCCAGTTTTAGTTTGCCTTTCTTTATTTTTATCGCAAAAATATACAACATTTTCAAATGTGTTATTGAACAGGTCCCCGTGATCAGTCTGAACATTTTTGAAACTATCCTCACTCCAGTCTAATTCAATAACCTCGGCAAGTTCTTCATAGTTGTTTATTTTTGACTTATTTAGATTAAATTTATTTTCCTGTCCGGAGCATTTGTAGCAGTTATGTTCTTTGTCCCCTCCGTGATTTTCTATGTCTTGGAATCTTTTTTCGTATGCTATCCGGAGTTCTTGCAGTTCGTTTTCTAGTTTAGTGTATCTGCACTCTTGGGTCTCTCTATATTCCTGTAGTTCTTTCCGCAATTCTTGGATTGTATACGTGTCGTGTTTGTGTCTTGTAATCGCCTGTTTAACTAAGCTTGCAATTTCCATTGCGAACTTCTTGATTTCTTTATGAACATTTTTGTTGTCTTTAGTAAAAGTATTCAGTGCGTCACTCCTTGCTTTCAGTTTTGTTAGTTCTGTCGAAGGTTGAATTTCTCCAACTTGTTGTGTAATGGGGCTCGACAGTTTCTTCCTTTTTTTTGGTCGATCTTCCGATGTCGGCGTCTCTTTCCTTGTGTCGGTATTCTTTTGTTCTTCAGTGTCTCCGGTTTGTTCTTCCTCTACAGGCGGATTCGTTAGTTTTCCGGTTCCCGGTGGGGTTCTCCTGATAGAGTCTTTTCTTGCAAACGGGTTTATCAGATCTTCTAGTTTCTTCTGCTTTTCATCCTCCGTGTCTGTATTATTAGCTCCTTGTGTAAAGCGATAGTTGCCCTCCCCAGATACGGCAGGGCTGACTGAACTAGGTTCAGTGTGGGATTCTCCGCAGGGTAAACCAGCTGCGGTACCCACCTGGGGTACATCATCTTTACTATTCGCTTCCATTTTTTTGCTGAACCACAGCTTGCTTTTTCTGTCGGGGTGAAGTCCCCTAGGCCGCATCTTACAGGACTAAAGGCACGCCCATGCCTACTGGTTTTGGTTCGCGCCGGGTATTTGATTTCCCCGGTACCACCCATATCTGGGAGGCATTCCCCTATCCACCACCCCGGGGACGCGCCCGATGGGAGATCCAGCAACTCCTCACGGGACTTAAGCAGTATTATGATCTACCAGGATAACATGTCTCAACGGAGATTTTAGGCTACATCTAATAGAGCTAAAACGAGGGATGCGGGCGACGCTGACCTAGGCCGAGAGGTCAGCTCACACCGGTAACTAGGTCACAGGTCACATCCTCGCCGTCGCGTACAAAAATAAACCGCTATGAATTATAAACAGTGACAACAGACGGCATGTTGCTAATTGTAAACAATAGTAGGTATGTACTAAATATAGAAAAGACAAGACTGAGGTTATTGTCCGAACTTAATATTGTTTTAAGTGCATTGGCGTACTTTTTGTCTAGTTTTTTTTCTTAAATTATCTTAGTATGTTTCATTTTATTAATCAGTAAAATTATCGTAAATTGTTTGTTTTGTACCAACCCTGGTAGTGGGCAGCCATTTAATTTATTGTAGCACAATCAAACGTGCCACATAATACGTGTCACGCACACAAGCATACGAATTAGTCTTCAATTTTCAAAATACTGAGTTTTGCCTTTCTGGAGTTTTATAATATCACTAGATGATGCCCGCGACTTCGTCCGCGTAAATTTATGTTTTTAAAAATCCCTTGGGGGATTTTTCCCTTGGGGAATTTTCGGGGATAAAAAGTAGCCTATTTCAATTTCAGGGACGCAACATACCTCTGTACCAAATTTATTATAAATCGGTTAAACTGGTGGGCCTTTAAAAATTACCGTGGGGACTCTTTGACTTTCCGGGATAAAAAGTAGCCTATGTCCTTCCCCAGCATGTAAGCTAACTCTGTACCGAATTTCATCAAAATCGCTTAAACAGTTGAAACGTGAAAAGCTAACAGACAGACACACTTTCGCATTTTTAATATTAGTATGGATTGATTTGCACATTAAGTAATATTTATTGGGAATTTTATTTTGATAGAACTATAAATTCTCTTGTCTTATCTACATAAGCATTAAATTACTCTTTTCACCCTTAGTATTTTTATAGGTCAATCTCTACCATTTTTCATAAAAGCTAGTTTCCACTATGGATTTTAGAGCTTATGGAAGGGCTCAACTCTACTTCACAAGTCTTTTGTGTTTCAAAGTAGAAGTACCCAGTTTTTTTTTTACTTTTATTGTCTATTAATATTAGATTCGCTTTTATACAGATTTTTACTAACTATAATACATTTATTTTTTCTGAATTAAATTGATGATAATACATAACAATTAATCAATCTCTATTATATTATAGTCTTATAAAATATTAAATGAAGAAAAGGAACTGATACAGTTGCATAAATTAACTAAGGGCGGTTTTCATGGGTGTCCGTAGCTTTTTTCCCGCGATGCGGACCTCTTCTAGTTGTAGTAGGTGTCTGTGTTGTTGTAGTAGGTGGCTGTGTTGTTGTCGTAGGTGCCTCCGTGGTTGTCGTCGCTGCCTCCGTGGTTGTTGTTGTAGTAGGTGGCTGTGTTGTTGTCGTAGGTGCCTCCGTGGTTGTCGTGGCTGCCTCCGTGGTTGTTGTTGTAGTAGGTGGCTGTGTTGTTGTCGTAGGTGCCTCCGTGGTTGTCGTGGCTGCCTCCGTGGTTGTTGTTGTAGTAGGTGGTTGTGTTGTTGTCGTAGGCGCCTCCGTGGTTGTTGTTGTAGTAGGCGGCTGTGTTGTTGTCGGAGGTGCCTCTTTGGTTGTTGTTGTAGTAGGTGCATCCGTGGTTGTCCTGGCTGCTTTCGTGGTTGTTGTTGTTGTTGACGTTTCTGGCGCTGAAGTTGTTGTTTCTGGCGTTGAGGTTGTTGTTTCTAGTGTAGTTGTTTCTGGTATTGGTGTTGATGTTTCCGAGGTTGGGGTTGTTGTTTTAGGTATTGTCAGCTTTAGTGTTATTGGCGCTGGAGTGGTTATTTCTGTTGAAGGATGTGGTGTGGTTGTAGGTGGTTCCGTTGTTGCTTCTGTTGTTTTAAGTGTCGTAGGCGTTGTGGGTAATTCCGTGGTTGGTGTTGTTGTTGTTGATTCCGTGGTAGTTGTTGTTGACTTCGTGGTTGTTCTTGTTGTTGTAGTTAGTTTTCTCGTTGATCCTGCGAGTATTATTTTGACAACGCTCAGTGGCATCCAATGTCCTGGCATGTTGGCTTCGACAGGGTTTGCGATGAAGATCAAAGGATCTCTCTCTGTACTTGTCGTTCCAAACGCGAGGAACGCAACCAGAACCGTTGTATACATGACGAGAAGTCGTTGGAATTATAATGGTATTGTGGATCTGCAAATAAATATTTATGTATTAAGTATTGAATTAAATTATAGAAATTAAAAAATCATGTAAAATAATTCATTGATCTTTTTAAACGACTGCCCAAAAAATGCGAAAAAAGGAGTGTAAAAGCGGCAGAAAAATAATTTTACTGTAATACTTCAGCGTTTATTAAGACGATCATAGTCGGGTTTTAGTTTTTAACTTTATTTTATTAAATACTAGCTTATGCTCGTGACTTCGTCCGCGTGGACTACATAAATTTCAAACCTCTATTTCACCCCTGTAAGGGTAGAATTTTCATTAATCCTTTCTTAGCGGATGTCTACGTCATAATAGCTATCTGCATGCCAAATTTCAGTCCGATCCGTCCAGTAGTTTGAGCTGTGCGTTGATAGATCAGTCAGTCAGTCACCTTTTCCTTTTATATATTTAGAAGATTTAGACAACTTCTAGTATATTAAAGCTTACTCACTTTATCCTGTGTAGATTAAGAATATTTTGTAAGTTTAATTGGAACATGTTTTAGGCACTTGCAACTAAAATAAATTAAGTATAATAATTTTAAAAAATCGGAGATTTCATAGAAACGAAACTGTTGGTTTTTTTATTTTATTTTCTTAAATTGAACGAGTCTTGAAATTGAGCGTTCCGTTTATTGCACTTTGTAATTAAAATTAGTAATTTTGCATTACCGATTTATTGCATTTTGTAATTAAAATAAGTAATTTTTTATTACATATCTTACAGCCCGTTTCCACTTGTCGTCTGTCGGGCCCGGATTTTAATCAGGTAACTTGCGGGGCGCGGCGTCCCCCCACCTCATACCCTGATGGCCAGCTCGACCTGTCGCGGACTGTACATATATGTAGTAGGTAACAAAATATTCTTAGTCCCTCATATAACACGTCCGGGGAGAATGTACAGTTGCGCGATCCAACCAATACCAATTCCGTTTAATACCGTACTACCTCCTCGTATAAAGTTATAAAGTCGATCCTCGCACAAAAGCGGATTTACAAACAAACAAAATGCATTGCCTCAAATCGGTACGCCGAACTCACGATTCACGATTTACATCTGCAGTTCGTTTCAAACCCGCTCCGAATTTAGAACGGGGTCAAATGGAGTGTTAAAATATTAAATTCATTGTTTTATTGCAGTACGAAATGTAGGATAGTAACTACACTGTTTACTTTATTACGAAATGATAATGAATAGAGGAGGCAAATACAGAGTACAGACAAAGAAATTAGAACTAGAGGAGTATTTCCGTATGTTAATAGTTGATAGTATGAGACATAAGCACGCTTTTTCATTCACTTTTTGTTTTACTTATCAATTATCATCACTGTCCTCTACTAATACAAGTACGCTGAACTTACGATTGCCAAGCAGCCCCCCAATTGTGTAAGAAAAACGTTATCGTAGTCGTCAACAAATTCTGCCCTTTGATTGGCTGTGAAAAAATGTAAACAGCGAATCAATAAATCGAAACCAATCAAAGGGCAGAATTTTTTGACGATTACGATAACGATGAATACGTTTTTTTACATTGACCTACTGAAATTCCAATAGACACAAAAAAAAACCGGCCAAGTGCGAGTCAGGCTCGCGCAATGAGGGTTCCGTACTACAGTCGTATTTTTTCGACATTTTGCACGATAATTCAAAAACTATGAGGCAGAAAAATAAATAAAAATCTGTTTTAGAATGTACAGGTGAAGACCTTTCATATGATATCCCACTTGATATAGTCACTCACTTCGAAAGTTGAAAATACTAATTATTAGTTCATGACCACAATTTTTTTTTTTTGTGTAATCTAACCCTAAATTCACGGTTTTCAGATTTTTCCCCAAATGTCAGATATAAGATCTACCTACCTGCCAAATTTCATGATTCTATGTCAACGGGAAGTACCCTGTAGGTTTCTTGACAGACAGACAGACAGACAACAAAGTGATCCTATAAGGGTTCCGTTTTTCCTTTTGAGGTACGGAACCCTAATAATTGTCATTTTGTATGGAACACCATTTCCAGCGTGTAATATCTCCATTTCAGTGGTTTGAAGACGATAACCATACTTTCATGTTTACGTTATCAAAGCCAGTGTTAGCCACAATGAGTTATTGTATTTGTTTCGCACACTTGTATGTAGCCAACGTCCTTGGGTCGCAAATCATGTGGGTTATGAGGTCGGTGTGGGCAATCATGTAGCGTTATTCCCAAGTGCATATTATTCAAATTTTATGTAAACGTAAACGATTTATTTAGTATACATTTGTGACACGATTAGTTAGCGCAATCGCTTGCACCGGTTTTTTGGTTCCTCATTGTTAACAAGGAACAAAGGGCTTTCATTATGATCTGCCAAAACGGACAAACCGTTTATGTAGCTGATCTAGCTAGGATAGCCAGTTCTTGATCTTGTATCATTTTTAATATTGTATATGCTTATGTCAACAAGCACGCAAATTTGTTCAAGATCAAATCCATGTATGTGTGTAACTAGATGATTGAAAAATAAACGTTTTATTTATTTATTTAATTGCCAATAGCCCATTGCACAGTCTACTTAGTGTCCGTTCATCGTAACTTGACGCGTGAGTTTATGTTGGTACTACTGCAAATCACACAATAAGGAATGATTCCCCAACCTCCCGAATAGGAGGACGTCCGCCTTCTATCCGCCATCGCGGCTCTCGCCTGATGCCTAATACCTGTAGGTAGTAGGTACTCTAAACATACCAGAAGTGAAGTTAAATATTAACCACGACGCGCAGCGGCTCATCGATAGTTTTACTCTTTATAACAGTTGCTATTGCAACCACGCAATCAAAATCGCGACCTAAACACAAAAAGCGTTTAATAATAGTCGGTCGAGTCTCGCGTCAGAACGAGACTTGTTTAAGAATCTTTGTGTGTGTGTTGTTTCGGATTGACTATGCTTCGTAGGCCCTACTGGCCGCTACAGCGTCACCGGGGGGGTTGGCGAGCGCGAAGCTCCGCCTGGGGGTGAGCCCTTAGGGCTCGAAGAAATAATTCGAGAGGTCGGGGGGCACCGTCCTCCCAAGGGCGCCTCCTGTGAGCCTCGGACCACGGCTTAGAATGAAAAATGAATGAACGTTGGTATGGGTGGAGTTGTTGGACTAATGGTTAGTCCGCACGCCCCCGAGGCCGTGGCGTGAGTCCACGTCCGGGTGACGTTAGAAATCGGGGACCTCGTCTTCGCCGGCGAAGACGCTGTGATGAGGTTGTATTGTGTAGCCCTACGAGATAGGGAGCATTGTCGGTCATGATTTAATCGTCGGGATCGTTAAGGACATGCTTAGGGCGTCTTTTATCGGGGGAAGGGGCTTAGGGCATCTTTTATCGGGGGGGGGGGGGGGTCTTTTATCGGGGGGGGGCGTCTTTTAACGGGGGGGGGGGCTTAAGAATCATCAAACACCCACATTTAGATCATAAGATCACGTGATTTCCATTCAATAGGCGGCAATAACAGTTCTATTACTTATTCTGAGCTAATGCTACTAAAATATAGTCCAGGAAAATTCATTATTCAACTTCAATAGTTGTATGAGATAAAATCACCACACACTCCACGGACATAACAGACAAGGACAAAAGCATTCATAATCCATCAAATCGTTGATCCTCTCAAAAATAATTGGCTCACGACAGACACTTGCCTGGAAAACCTACAGGAAGGGGGCACCTCCCACGTTTCCCCGTCGACTGGCCTGCACTTGTTGAGTCCTTTGTTGTCTGCAGTCTGCGTGTACCTAACTATTACTTCACGTCATTCCAGCGTTTATACATCCAGTATTATCGTTTTGTCGGTTGTTGCATGCAGAAATGTGCAGTACCTAAATACTTTGTTTTTGTTTTTTAAGGGTACACTTCTTATGGGCTTATCCATACAAGCGTATTACGCCTATTATTCTATTACTAGCTGATGCCCGCGACTTTGTCCGCGTGGAAATAGGTTTTTTAAAATCCCGTGGGAAATCTTTGATTTTCCGGGATAAAAAGTAGCCTACGTCACTCTCCAGCCTTTCTTCGCTCTGGGCTGGTTTCCGCAATTAAACGTTTCCGTCTGTTGTGCGTCTCCAGCCTTTATCTATACCCTTGCAAAAAATCACGTCAATCCGTTGCACCGTTGCACGGTGATCATAGGAAAAACCAACAAACCAAAAAACCAACAAACACTCTCGCATTTATAATATGACGTAGACATCCGCTAGGCAAGGATTTTTGAAAATTCAATCCCTATTTGATATTTGTGTAGTCCACGCGAACAAAGTCGCGAGCCATAAGATAGTGTTCAATAAACTACACAGTCAATTTTTTTAACAATGCTAAACTAGTTACTACTTAAGTACTAGAGCGACTCTAGTTCCACGGTTCCTAACCTGGAGGTAGGTACTTACCTACTAGACGAATATTGCATAACAATATATAATGCACTTTGTAATAGTTAACTTAAATAAAACGCTATATTCTCTTTGGAGAACCAACTCGTAATCTAAGCCTATTCTATTGAATGCTCAACGGGATACCCACCACATGTGGTGAGTATTTCGTACCTTGTATTTTGCTCCTGAAAAACGTCAAACAAGTCGAGATGGCAATCGGGGTATGAGGCGGGGGGGCCCCCGCACACCCGCTCACGCCTGCACTGGTTTAGCGCGGAGAGTGAGCGGGGATTTTCCTCCCCGATTGCCATCTCGACCTGTCGCGGACTAATACGCACTTGGAAAACTAGCATTCATTAAATACAAAGTCTCGAAGATACCCTTCCGGGTACCAATATCCTAAGTATATAAAAAGGGTTTTGATTTGTTTTGATTCGAAAATGACGCCACAGGAAGGGACCACCCCTGCCGTTTTCCCGTGAGTTGGTCTACACTTGTTGATTTCCTTTGTTGTCTGCAGTCGCCCCTCTGAGAGTGTACGTCTGAATTAACTCCAACATCAATACCGGATTTCGTCGGTTGTCGGATGCAAGAATCGCTAAAACTTAATATTCAAACCCTTTTCATTCTGAGAAGACCCGTTCTCAGTAGTGAGCTGACGATGGGTTGATCTTGATAATAGGTATGATACAATTACAAATTCGACAAGTTAATTTTATTGCGTTAAACTTAAAACTACTGCAAATATTGAATTTTAATTTGTATTCCTGTTTCATTCGTAATTATTTTTAAATTGCTCCCAACATCATCCGGCGATTAACTTGGCTCTTCATCAAAGAGCACTCTAAGAAGCCTTTCTCTATAATATTAACCATAATAAAACGACTAAGTCCATAAGGAAGGCAATCTTATGCTGTATATCGTATATGTATAGGTAGATCTTATAAAGTTATGCAAGGCCTAATGGTCGTCTAATCACGCTATAATTTCTTTAATGTTTCCTCCAGAAATGGTAGAAAATGACCATAATAAATTGTTCTGAAGTTTTATTACTACTTTTAGTCAGGACACAAGGCTGTACTAGAATGATTTTAATCTTTATAGATTAACATTTTTCTATCTTCAGGTCCTATTAAAGTCAAAGTGTGTACATTGGCATAATATTCAAACGTTCAAAGATGGAGAAAACTGAAAAAGTTAGCGAAATTCTCCATCCCAAGAGTAGAAATGCAAGTTGCATCAGCAACATCGATCGTACTTTTAAAATGTTGAATGTGAAACGTCACTGCCGAATCAGTCCAATGCAGTCTCTCAATTTAAGAATGCGTTGCGTACCTCGTTTACTAACCCCCGACCCAAAAATATTTTATTATATCATTTTGACGTGTGCTTGTCTGTGGTGTCGTAGCTCCTAAACGAATGAACCGATTTTTTTTAGTTTAGTTTAATATTCTTTATTATACACCAAATATATTCTTAATTGTACACCAAAAAGAAAAGACACAGAAAGAAACATGTAAAAGAAGAACATACAATTAGCGGCCTTATCGCTGTGAAGCGATCTCTACAAGGCAACTAGGTTGAACAGATTTTGATTTAGTTTTTTTTTAAAGTGGCTTGATTGAGAGTATTCTTAGCTATAATCTAAGAAAATCTGTTCAGCCGTTTGAAAATTATCAGTTCTTTTCTAGTTTTCTTATTAGACCGCTTATACTATCCGACAATACATAATATTATTAGTATGCAGCCTCTAAAACGGTCAAATTCTAATAAGTGGGGCCAAATTCTAATAAAGCGACGTATTGGTGTAGTAGTGTGTAATGGTAATAACAGGGTGGAAAAATGTATGGGCCCTCCAGGGGAACCTTAAATCCTTAAGTCTATTTACCTCGGTCACTAGCTCAGCAACCCGTAGCGCAGTCTTCCATCATTGCATCTAATCGTGGGATAATTGACACGGGCGTGGGCGCTGCACTCGGCAGCTGCTAACAGTAGGTACCTACCTACAATGGAATAAGGACCGCACAAGATGCGTGAATTGTCTTTATGTTACTTGTACTTTATTACTTTATTGCTCACAATGAAGGTACATAACAGATTTAATGGTCGTGTAATAAAATTGAATTGATTGTTAGGACGATCTTAATCACTGTGTGACTGAGTTTTGACGTTTGATATAAATAACTATCACTATCCATATTACCACTATACCCATATCACTACCCATATAGGTACAAAAAAGGAAAAGCTGACTGACTGACTGGTCTGTCAACGCAAAGCTTATACCTTAAACGTGATTTCCATAATATGTGCAACTCCGTAGAAAATATTTAAAAAATCAGTACCCTTATTACAAATGCGAAAGTGTGTTTGTTTGTTTGTTTATTGGTTTGTTGGTTTGTCCTTCAATCGTCGTAACGCTGCAACGTTTTGACGTGATTTTTTGCATGGGTATAGATAAAGACCTGGAGAGAAACATAGGCTACTTTTTATCCCGAAAATCAAAGAGTTCCCACTGGATTTTTAAAATCCTAACTCCACGCGGACGAAGTCGCGGGCATCAGCTAGTAAAATATAATAGGCGCAATTGGCACGACCACATGCACAAAACACCGTTATTAATATTCAGTAAAGGTGCAAACCGTCAAACGTTAAAGAACAGGCATGTGTCGAAGCTTGAATGCCATGTCGCATGTCGGTGGAAAACCCGAGTCAAAATGCATGAGCTTATCTTGACAAAACATAATCTTTTATTTATATCTGAGCCTTGACGATAAAGTACTTGATCTATAGAGCAGCCGTGAGCCTAGTGGTTATAAGACGTCCGCCTCCTATTCGGGAGGTCGGCGGTTCGTTCCCGGGTACCTCTAACTTTTGTCACTTCGGTGATATGTGCGTTTTAAGCAGGAAAGTACAATACAAAGAGGAAATAACAAAACTTTATCACACTACCCATCCATACTTCCATACTAATATTATAAATGCAAAAGTGTGTCTGTCTGTCTGTCTGCTAGCTTTTCACGGCTCAACCGTTCAACCGATTTTGACGAAATTTGGTACAGAGGTAGCTTGCAACCCGGGGAATGACATAGGCTACTTTTTATCCCGGAAAATTCCCACAGGATTTTTAAAAACCTAAATCCACGCGTACGAAGTCGCAGGCTACTTTTTATCCCGGAAAATTCCCACAGGATTTTTAAAAACCTAAATCCACGCGTACGAAGTCGCGGGCATCAGCTAGTATTATTATAAATGCGAAAGTGTGTTTGTTTGTCCTTCAGTCACGTCGCAACGGATCGACGTGATTTTGCATGGGTATAGTTTAAGACCTGGAGAGTGACATAGGCTACCTTTTATCCCGGAAAATCAAAGAGTTCCCACGGGATTTTTAAAAACCTAAATGCACACGGACGAAATCGCGAGCATCATTTATATAACAGGGGTAGTGATAATAGGGGTGTTGATGTTTCTGGTACAAATAGATTAAAAAAGGGCTTGTAAAACAAACCTCCTGTCATATTTGTTAAAGTCATATTTCTGCACAAGAATATTTTTCATTACATCTGCTACATTCCACTAGTAAGTGCTGAACATTATTAGAAAATAATGCTCTGTTGCACGTGTTTTGCGCTGAACTTTTAATTGCGTTCAGAATGTTTGTATTGCCCATTTATTTTCCGTCCACTGTCCTGTCTGGCCGTCACATGGTTGATTTATGTAAATGCAGCCATAGATGGTGCGCGCGTTTGTTTATAATCAACTTGCGACCTGCTTGCGGCAGGATTGCTGATGCTGCATGCATAGGCAGGTACAGTGTGCGGCTGAAGGTAATGTACATCGGCCTTGAGAGTGATATTTCGGCTTTTAGAGCGTTGTCTCTGTCACTCATACCTATATGACGTTTTGTCGGTTTTTCCAATTTTTTTTTTCCAAAATTTTTGCCTTTCATGATTCTAAGTCAACGGGAAGTACCCTGTAGGTTTCTTGACAGACAGACAGACAACAAAGTGATCCTATAAGGGTTATTACTTATAAATGAAATCCCACAGAGCACCTAACCAAGAAAGTTAGTCGCTCCACATTAGTTAGCGCTAATTGAATAATTAATATCATAGCTCCGTTATCAGACTCAGACAGATTAGCTATAAAATGTATGGAATAGTCAAACAATCCAGACACAGGTCTGATGCTGTTCATAACTAAGCCTTTAATTCACAAAGTAGAACGCCGCTCTCCGATGCATCGTAAAGGAACTTTGGCTACAACTGCACAAGTTCAATATCCGGTATATTTACCGGGAAAGTTGTATCGTCGAGCGGTTAAGCACGTATAAAGTCTCGGTAAGATACCACGAAAACGCATAGTATAGACATAAATAACAAAAAAATTTATAGATATCTGCTATAGTACTTGGTTAATGTGCTCCTCTCTGTTAATTCATCTGGATGTTCAGACAAAGGATCAAAGTGGACTTTGCACCAAAATAATAATATCTTGTTAGAGCTAAGTGTATGGAGCTTGACAACTGTGCCCAACATACCTCTGTGATAGTAATTTATTGCGAATATTACTTTATTTAGTTTTCTAATAATTCACTGAGGAATTTTGGACAAGAAGACTAAATTACCTTATTAACTCACCTTTTTTACAGTACATTATCAATCGTACGAATTGCGACAATCACAATGATTGCTTAAAAATGCTTTTTTCTATTAAGCCCTAATTTTTTTGTACTTCGAGTGAAAGGAGTGCACTAATTTACATATATTTATATTTTACAGACTATATTAATACAAAGTTATGCTAATTAAATCGACTCATCATATTTAATACACCACGCTAAATTACTCCAAGCAGTCTGAGCTTATAAATTGTACCACAGCAGCTCTGTCCAAGGACTGTAGGACATCGCCTTTGCACAATTGTACTTGCAAGAGTTTATCTTTTGTCTGATTCAGTGATTCATAAAATTAGATAGAGCTTCGCCTTTTTTTTTCGAGGGGAAAATCTTCTTAAGATACCCAATCGGGTTATGTGGGATTTCCACCCACTAAAACCCCCTCGGTGGCCCTCCTCAGCGCGTTATTGAGAGGCTCCGGGAACTCTAAAGAACGTACGCCGCGCGACGCTCGTTGGACTCATCCTGGAGAAAGTGCAGCCACTCGCGACCTTGAAGTCCTAGCGCCAGGGACTATTGGATAGACGGATCAGGACGTTGATCAACGCCGCCCTGACGGCTCCGCCTTCGAGCAGTATCGGCTCGCTCGCGAATCCACTCCGCGGCCTCCTTCTTGAACATTACTGTTTCAGAGTGGCGACCACTGCCCTCCATGCATTATTGTCCTCCAACATTGCCGCTTTGACAGCCGGTGGTGACAATGTCTCTCCCTACGCAGCCGAGATAGAACTTCGCCTACGGGTGTTGTGAGTCATTATTTTGTTCATTCTAAGCTTTCAGATCGGTATAGTTTATCATAAGTTTGACTTATAGTAGCTAATCATCTTAACTACTTGAAACGACTTGAAGCTATAGGCTCTTAACGAAGTGCAACTCAAGTGTTTCGTAAATATGATTCACTAATATCACTACTTAAGTATCTATTTTAACTTAGATTCTTAATCATAAACATAATGCTTTGTAAATCTTTGGTTGTTACTGTATTTATTCAACTGCTTTTTTTAAAACTATAAGTTGTCTTTCATTATTCTAAACATGAAACATTTAAATTGCGACAGCTTCAAATGGTTGCTCTTAAAAGTTTATAACATTTATAAATCGTATTAAGTATAAGATAAACTTTCACTGAGGTAATCTTTAACTTTGACCTAATTGTCACATGAGTATATATCCCTAAATTGCCGTAAACATATAAATAAAACAATATCAAAGTATTTTATTAAAGAAGATTGCACATAGGTACCCTATAGAATATAGAAGAACAAGATATAAGGAATCGATGCGAGCATCGTATCCGTATAAAACATAAATTTGCATACAAGTCCAGAGCACTAAAAGCACTCGACATACAATCACTACTTCTGTTCGGATTCAACGAGCACGAGAGGAATTAGTGCGGATCTAGAGTTTCGTGTGAGATATGTTAATTCAATGCGATACTTGCAGAAAATATACTGACGTTAGTTTCAATGTAGGTAGGTACTCCTACTTCGACTGGAACAGGATTCGCTTTGAACGATTCCTTTTATTCCTTTTCAAAAACGTCGCACTATGAAAAATAAAGGTATGTTTTGTTATTGTATGGAACGTATGGAGGTAAATATGAATAGAATATAACCTTCTGGACATAAATGTATTGTTAGCTATGAAATGCTTGAAAAGAAACCTCTTTATTTTTAACTGTCCGTTTAACTTTGACTTGGTAAATACCAGCATGATAGTGGGTGTTCAAGAACGTACTATTACTTTGAAGAACTTAGTGTATTTCACTAGTGTATTTAAATCGATAGACGTTCTCTTCTGGACATAGGTCTCTTGTAAAAATTTCCATTTTCTACATGCCACGATCATCCGCCTCCTGAATATAGCGGCTCCCTGACAATGATAAAAGTGAACTGAGCTCACGGAAACTGAAACAATGTAGGTACATCTAGATGCTCACTGAGAAGCAGATCATGCCACAGCATAGCACGTCAAGGCATTCAAAACTCATAGTTATTAACTTGGTTTTCATTTCGTTATTCTATATCGGTGTCAGGGCAGAACCGTACACTTGGCAAGGCTGTGGTTATAGCATGTCCCAAGGTTCTCGCCTTTAAGAATATCAGCACTTTGCGATTAATTTTCGCTAAGGTTGCATAATGCACACCTACGATGTTAATCCTAATAACAGTTTAATTAGTACTCGATTTTTTTTATTCTTGAAACTCGCCGTCATTTATCTTCCTATATATTCTATCTTATGCCCGTTATGTTTGGATGTTTGTTACTCAATCACGCAAAAACGGCTAAACGGATTTGGATGAAATTTGGAATGGAGATAGATTACACCCTGGATTAATACATAGGCTACTTTTTATCCCGGAAAATCAAAGAATTCCCGCGGGATTTTGAAAAATGTCAATCCACGCGGATGAAGTCGCGGGCATCAGCTAGTTATTAAATAAAGTCAATTAACTTACCAGCTCTGCCTGGCCAGGAGATGCTTACAATATACCTACAATTGAATATAGAATTTGCACACCTGTCTAGTAGTCTTTCATTCTACATGTACGCTCTGTTAAATTTTTAATGATTTTACATCTTTCTCCGCTATTTAATATATAAGTAGGTATGTACTTCTTATTTTTATCGGTATGAGAGTGTTACATGTGCCAAGGCTAGGTGTTTGCCATACCTAGTACCCACAGCTGATAGCATGACCCAAGGTTGTTTACCTTTCAGACTTTCAGCAGTTCTCATTTAATTTCCTTTAAGGTTACACTCTGTAATCCTATAAATAACATTATTACCTTCTATTTGGATTAAAACCTCAAGGTTTTTAATTTAATATGCTTATATATTCGACCTTCTAATTAACCTTTTAATTTTATTAAAATGTAATTAACGCTAAGAAAATCTATTTTCTTACTATTTTGTCACTAGTAGGTATAAATTTTATCGTACAAAATTAATTGTCATAAATATACGAAACATAAAAACCAGCCAAGTACGAGTTGGACTCTCACACGAAGGGTTTCGTACCATAGACCATCAATGGTTACTTTTTAAGTTTTTTTAAATTTGCATTTTGCCATTTTGAAATGTTTAGATATAGACTAGCGGAAATGCTCTACCTTTTACGGTTCATGACATACAGCCCGCTAACAGACTAGATAAGAAAACAGACAGACGGACGGACAACGGGGGCTGAGTAATAGGATCACATCGGCACCCATCAGGTCGGAATCCTGAAAATGGCTTATATTTTCTCTAATCTATAATATAAGAAAGAATCACCAAATGTGTTGCTCATCGCAAATCTCGAGAACCGCTGAACCGATTTCGCTAATTCTGTTTTTATAATATTCCTTGAAGTACGGGGACGGTTCTTACGGAGACAAAAATTTTAAAAATTTGAATCGACTTTTAGGCGGATCGAAGTTCGCCAGGGCAGCTATAATAAGTATGTTTTGTTAACGTTTGAATTAAATTAGTTGATGTTGTTATTTCATTTCAGGTATGCAACATTCGGATGAACGAGTGAAAATGGTTCCTTATTGGTAAGCCCAGTACCAGTACAATGTTAATTAATTATTTAAACTAGAATATGCCCATAATTGCCTATTTATAATAATTCTTACTAAACGCACAATGCAATTAGGTCTATCAGAATCTGGAGACAGAAGCAGGAAAATTACGAGCATCGATACAAACACACAATAAGTATAATCTATACTTATATTCCCATCGTGACCGCGACCCGTGCATTTGGAAACTGAATATCGTAAAAAACTGAATATCGTAAAAAACTGAACTGGCTCCCTATTAGGCATCGACGTAATCTACATGTTCTTTCCATCCTATTTGCCACACTTTTCCATCCCTGGTCACCACCCTACCTTAAAGATCAGTTTCAATTCTTTAGCTCCTTCGAACGTAATCGCGGCCTGCGTTCCTGTTACGACTTTAAGCTTAAAGCGACCAAATGTAATACGCATAGCTACGCGGAATCATTCACTGTAAAAGCAGCTTCGCTGTGGAATGCACTTCCGGTCGAAATAAGACGCTCCAAATCGCTGGCGATCTTTAAAAACCGTGTTAAGAAACACTATCTGTCACTGTAGATTTTCTGCGATAAGAATATGTACAGTTAGCTATGTATTATTGTTTAATTACATTACATTGATTTTATATATTATTTATATATATGTATATATTATATTATATAATATTATATAACATTATATTGTATAGTATGTACCTATTAGAGTGTATGTTTATGTATGCCTATATATATATATATATATATATATATATATATATATATATATATATATATATATGTCGGAGAACAGGAGGATGGCTGATAATTATTATTCATCTTTAGCCGACATCAGAAGGTAGTAATTAATAGGTAGGTACTTTAATCCATGTTCTTTACAAATAGTTCTCAGTAACGTATCGCACATGGAAACAATCAACGTAACACAACCAGATCACCCTAACCTAACCCTACCTATGGTCGCCTCCAACCACCCCTCACAGCGACCCCTCACCTCACTCTAAACTAGCTAACCTAAGCTAAACACTACATCGTGTGATTAGGGCGCAATTGCTATTGCAACCTCTCAATCTAGTCACGACCTACTCCGTTATCTAATCATCTCAAGGTAATCAATCACAACTTCATGAACGCTCTTAAAAGGATCATTGCATCGACTCTCTTACGATCTAAACCAGATCTTATAATTGACTTCTCATTACTAATTCAGAATATCGCAATAGCTCTACCTTCTCCACTCTGTGCACATCTGCATACAGAACACCATAGCATCGTGCGCCACACACGCCACGACTACTATATCCACCCAAATAAGCGATCACAACAGAAACCAGGTAGAATGTAAGCTATTCGATCTCATGGGCAACTCATTGTCTAATCCATTTCAACATTACACGAGAGTCATCAATGATTCTTTACCAACCGGGTTATACGATTCTAAAGCGGGTACCTACTATCAAAGTTAACTTCAAGTTACTATCACACTAAACTATCACTTCAAACTAATCATTATCTCAACTGCCGGTATATCTCCAATTACACTCTAAATCACTAGCGTCTGCAGAAATAACCTTAACGGATGTCCTTATAATAATCTATCCACTGAGCCAAACGTCAACTCACGAATTACTCTAATATTCACCAATAATTAGTATTCCATATTCGTCAAACAACTACGCGAACATTATTAATAGTGCTTTGCAGACAAAGTCACCGGATGGCACTAGATGTTACGATTTAACACAATGTACATTAGCATCGAACAATTACTGTTCTAACTATATCACAATCACCGAATTAAATATCACGATTAAGAAACTACCTACCTATCTCAAAGAATAATAATTAGCTAAGCTATAATCTGATACTTAATTAATTTAACGCGAGAGAAAATTGTGAACGACAACAAAATTCGTGCGTGTCAAAGTCCAACTCTGACAACTAAAATAAAGATGGCTACCTTCCGTAGAGTAAAACTCATACGTTTCTTTTCACGGAGTCTATAGACAGTAAGAACTCTTTCAATATCGACCCTCCAATATATATATATATATATTTATAACTACATTGCGACTCCCCGTCTTACAGTTCTATAAGTTCTTAAGTATGGGTTGCCTGGAAGAGATCACTTTAGTGATAAGGTCGCCCTTTGTTTTTTAAGTGTATCCTGTATTCTTACTCTCTGTAATTTTAGTAACAATAAAGTTGTTTTAAATTAAATTTAAATTGGATTGAAATATCCAGAGGCGTCTTTACCTATGGTGCAGGGTGTGCGGCGCACACGGGCGCCGGGTCTAAGGGGGCGCGCGCCGAGTGCCCTCTAATGCCACACCTCCAAAGATGCGTCGATGCCGGCGCTCTCCAAGACCCTGCGCTGGTGTTATGGTCGACGCCGTCATCATTTAAAATCATCATTTAAAATTGCACCATTTGCATCCGAATTTCCGTTTATAACTGTTAGTATTCCATTTTGACGCTGCTCCTACTAGACTAGAGGGTGCCAGGGTACTGGTTGCACACGGGCGCCACAAGGCCTAGAGACGCCTCTGGAAATATCGACAAATAAAAACATGTACCCGTTATCTAGTTTATGTCGTTAAACCACGAAATAATCTTAAAATCATTATACTCATAATTTATCTACGCAATAAGAATATAAACACAATAAGTGAAACACACAATAATAGTCAAAAACTTTTCCCTGATTTCGGTAAATTATTTGGAAATAAAAAGAAGACGTAGGTACTTAATCATAATAATATATCTAGGTATTTTCGATAATATCAGAATCAAGGCCAAAGGTCTTTATTATCGATATCAACTTTCCTTACAGGTTTCATGTAGAACTTTAATCTGCAGATTATCTTTTTCTATTTAAAACTTTAAAACTTCTCAGTTCCCACCGATCGGATCGATACGTTACTTCATTAAATTCCACAGCACGTTCCTATCCAATATTCAACAGTACCAAATAGCTGATGCGTCGTTCGCGATCGGTTGCATTTCCGTCGGCGGTCATCGCCTGTGCTGGCCGGGCGTTGACACCGCCTGGTCCCCGCAGTATGGACATACCCTTACTTCCACATCACGTTCCTGTCCAATATTCAACAGTACCAAATAGCTGATGCTTCGTTCGCGATTGCTTGCATTTCCACCAGTGGTCAACGTCTGGCCTGGCGGGGCGTTGACACGTACCTACAGCCTCGTCACTACCGCGCAGTATGGACAGACCTTAAGGCCAGATTGAACACGGCGATTTCTAAATAGATGTGATGTGCAAACCACAAACCGCGCTAATCTTTTCACACGCCTGTCCTAAAAAGGGGTGTAATATTTTCAGGGTTCATGCATAGTTCGCGACAGGGCGAGATGGTGATACGTTATAATCAAAGCCCTACCTATTTAACAGTAAGTAGGTACCTACTAAATCGTTAGTACGCCTGTTCCAATCGTTAGTACAATACCAATAGGTGGCATTTCCGTCATCGCTTGAGCTGGGCGTTGACACAGCTTTGTTTGAACCGCGCAGTGCGGACAGACCCTATTACACCCACGCTAAGTTGAAACCACTCATTGCACTGATTTTGATTAACGATGTACCTACTTATAATGTTAATTGAATTCGTTTTCCAGACTCCATTCGTCCAATTAATACCAGATTTTTCTAACTGCACACGAATAAATATGAAAGATTTCAGATTTTAAAACGTTTCGTAACTTCACTTGTATAATTTTTAAGAGAGATTCGTATTTTTTCTATGATTAGTCGACAGAGTCTGAACAGATTTGTTGAAGAGAAGTCTTAGCTTAGTAGCTTTTTCACAAAAGAAGACCATTGTCTTCTTGTTTTTGTCACTGTAGACATCTAAAGAGATTCAAAATTCAAATAACTTACAAAAACCTTAGTGTCTCTACTTACAAAACCTAGAATTTAGAAGTACCTATACATATAGATATGTGACCATAGAGTTTAATTCCTACTGTTTCTGTTAAACTTTAGACAAAACGGAAAGAGAAATATTTCTCCTTATAAGTCCCACAAATTGCTAATGCGCGTGGCCGCCATTTTAGTGACGTCAGCACTAGACTGAATTTTCGAGCTGATGGTATATTTTTATGTCGGCTGACGTCAAAATGACGTCATTTCGATGTTCATGAGACATGGTTCCAGCGCAATAGCAATTTGCGGGACTTATACCAAGAATTTGGTTGGTAAACATTATATTTTTAACATAAAAAACACTTGCATACATTTTCATTTAACTTTTGATTAAGTCTGTTCTAGTCTTCAGCCAACTCCTGTTTTATTACCTTTGTGTAAACTTTCACATCTAGCTAGCGAGTAGTAGTAGATAACTAGATAGGTATGCCCTATAAATTGCATGGAGCGAAAAATAAAAGGATATTGCAATTTTATGTGTCTGCACCGTCTCCAGTATTATATCACCTACAGATGTGCCAACAAGTCGGACCTAAGTTGGGTAAACTGACTACATAGTTTACTCAACAGTTGGATACAACTCACTTGTTGTACCCATCCATGTAAAAACTAATTTGCTAAAGCTAATTTGGACTAAATCTCTCTTTCGTACACGCTCTTCAAAATCAAATATAATACTATAGAAAAACTTCCAAGAGGCATATTTTTACTTGACAGACCTTTGCGTGACTCCAAATATCTTTCCATATAATCAAATCAAATTTTAGATAGAACACGTTACAATTTCTTATGAAATGTCAAGTCTATCTGTATATATTATGTATAATGGACTTTACTACCGGTTCAGAACTTTAGAAACCGGTAAGAAATCTTTTCCTAAGCATATTGCATTCATTTATTTCATTTTTCATTAGTGTCTTACAATTTTATCTCGATGTTTTCTGTAGTGTCAGTAAATTGGGTTGGGGGCTGAGTTGGTAGCTCTTCAACCTCCGAGCTACCAATATTGAAATTAAAACTTAGTGTGCTTAGTATAGGATTGAGTCCAACCAACTGTCGTCGTCTTGTTGCAAAATATGCTGCTGAAGTTAAAATTAGAACATGGTACGTCTGAAGATGCTAATACACTTGCACAAATAGCGTTGCACCGTCGCAGCACATAGGGCTATCATCTCAATGGTCAAAGGGGAAAGAACTACAGGTGTCTTTGTTGCTATGTAGCCGTATCTACTTATACTAGAACTACCAGACGGTGTTGAATCGATGCACATTATCTAAGGGCACGTTCATACTCTATCATTTTCTTCTTATACATCATTCGTATAAGAAAATTAAAGAAAGAAGAAAGCAAAATCGTGGCATGTGAATATCCCTACAAGAGTTGAAAATATAAATTTAATTTAATTAATTTAATTTAAAACAACTTTATTGTTAATAGATTTACAGAGAGTAAGAATATAGGATACACTTAAAAAACAAAGGGCGACCTTATCACTGAAGTGATCTCTTCCAGGCAACCCACACTTAAGAACTTAGAGAACTGTAAGACGGGGAGTCGCAATGTAGCTAGCTATAAATATAATATATATAGGTATATATAAACATATACACTCTAATTGGTACATACTATAAATCCTCTTTACTTGGGAATTTCGATAAATCCAGATATTCCTTGTCAACATTATAAAGGGAACTGCATTTCAAGTGTCTAGGTCCAAGGTTTTGGACCGGTCATTGATGAGTCAGCCAGTGAGACAGGGAGTTTTTCATCTGTGTTTTACATAGCAAAGCACTGAAATAGCAAGTCGCTTGGCGGTAAGGCTTTGCCTATATAGGGTGGAAACGGGTAGCAAACTTCAAACTAATCTCCCGGACGAAATTGCAGACATCGGTTAGGGTTTGATATGTCACTTGTAGATGCAGCCTTATTTCTTTGGCCGGTGCATTGTGCAGGTTGCATTGAGCATTCAGCTCAGACCTCAGGCCCTCAGTTCACCTCGACAGTTGAGCAGACGCGTCGCCGAGCCGCGGTCGCTCGCGCCGAGCGCTCTTTCGACAACCCCGCGAAAGTTCGCTCGTTGTTTGTGTTTTTGTTTTACGTTGTCGGATTGCGCGGTGCATCGCCTCTGTATAAAGAAGGTTCGTGCTTAAATATTTGCTCGACAGCTTTATCTGAATGATACATTATAATATTGTTCAATAAAGTTTGTAGAATCCGCAGCTTTTGTTTGTGTTTTGCCTTTCCTTGTTATTTTTATTATTTTGTTGGATTGCGGTGCGTCGCAGCTTTGTCTTGATATAAAGGAGCACTGTATTCCGCTTTGACAACTTTATTAAAAGAATATAATGATATTGTAAACATTCTTTGAACTTTGATATGATACCTACGAGCTGCGTGTATAAAAATGCAATTCTGAGTCATCATCAACAATCCATCGCCGGTTCCTCATGTGCACGGGTCTTCTGAGAAGGGCCTCGAATAAGAAGGGTTTGGCCATAGTCCACCACGCTGGCCAAGTGCGGATTGGAAATTCATAGGTACACCTTTGCGATCATTATATGACTTATAGAGAACTCTCAGGCATGCGGTTTTCTCAAGATGTTTTCCTTCACAGTTGTGATATTTATACCATAGCTTACATAACTCCGAAAAGTTAGAGATCCAGGGATCGAATCCCCAACCCCCCGTAATAGGAACCCGATGTCTAAACCACTAGGACATCACTCATCAATTTAGAGCCTCGATAGCTTAACGGTTAAAGGAGCGGACTGAAATCCAAAAGGTCGCCAGTTCAAACCCTACCCGTTGAACTTTTTTTTTTTCTTTAAAAGAATATTAGCCATATTAAATGACTAATATTCCCCTTTCCTCTCCAATTAAGCGTCAGGCTTGTGCTAGGAGTAGGTACGACAATAGTGCAACGGGCGGGATTGGAACCGTCGACCTTTCGGTTTTCAGTCCACCCTATACCGGTTGAGCTATTGAGGCTATTGTCATACCTACTCCTAGCACAAGCTTCACGCTTGATTGGAGGGGAAAGGGGAGTATTAGTCAACATGATAAACTTGGCTATTAAAAAAAATACTGACTAGGCTGGCTAGGCTAGGCTAGGGAGACTGACTGAAGATGTAAGTCGTGGCCTGCCTGAGTTCTCCATAATATTCTCAAAGGTATGTGAAGTCTATCAATCCGCACTTGGCTAGCGTGGTAGACCATGCTCTGTAGTGACCCGGCGTTGGGTTGATCATGATGATAATTATGTAAATCTTGATTCCAAAATATTTGTTGCAATGAAGGGGCAACTTAATTATCAAGACTGTTTCTTATCGCTAGTCGTTAAACTTTTTAATTATAACAAAACAGAAGAGCATTAAGTTGGTTAACTAATGCTCAAGATAATTAAGATTAGGTAGTTAGTTAAATATAAATAGAGATATTCCAAATTATTATTGCACTCAGCTTCTAAATTTTCCACGACAATATTTTGCTTATAAATACTTTATCTATGTAAAATATTCAGTGAGAGGCTGCGCCTAATTTAAACATCATCGTTTCTCTTAATATCAACATATAAACGTACCTACGAAGTTACCTACATCTTTCGATGAACGAATTATAGGACCTACTTACGACCTAGAAATATAATTATAATTGAAATTGAAGCCGCAATAGCTCAACGGGTAACGGAGCGGACTGAAAACCGAACGGTTGACGGTTCAATCCCCGCCCGTTGCACTATTGTCGTACCTACTCCTAGCACAAGCTTGACACTTAGTTGGAGAGGAAAGAGGAATATTAGTCATTTAACATGGCTAATATTCTTTTTATAAAAAAAAATTAATCAATAACGAAATATAAGCGCAAGCGAAGCGAGTGCGAAAACTTTTTATTATTTTTACAGAAATTATCTTAGGCATTCATAAAATGTTTTAATCTTCCATTTTTTTTTCGAAACAAAAAACTCCTATAACGTCTTGCTCTAAATTACTGAACATATTTGGCATTTTACTGAGAGACTTCTCAAGGTTTGGACTTTGGAGGCCCCCTGTATCCGAGAACCCAGTAATGGTGAGTTGAACTAGGAGTAGGTATACAAGACTCTGTCCAATCGATACTGTAACGTCAATCTATCCGATCGCCTTGATTGATAACTGTGTTTGTGCGCTACACGGCAATAATGACATGCTTTAATCCTGTTTAGAAAGTGACATTAATGGCCACAGTGCGATACATAGAGCCTATACATATAACCAGGCATAGAAAAATACCTGGACATCTATTTCTGTTGTGAAATCTACTTGTTCATCCAGTAAGGCGTAACTGCCGGTGCGTTACTGAATAACGCACGCCGCGTTTCAGCTCTGACGCTGGTTTTCTATCCTTTTTTACGGTTCCGTACCTCAAAAGGAAAAAGGAACTCTTATAGGATCACTTCTTTCTCTGTCTGTATACCCTATAGGTTTTCTTGACAGACACGACGCGACGTCTGTCAAGAAAACCTATAGGGTACTTCCCGTGTACCTAGAATCATGAAATTTGGCAGGTAGGTAGGTCTTATAGCACTAGTAAAGGAACTTGGAACTAAAAAAACATGGAGAACTCTCAGACGTGCAGGTTTCCTATCGATGTTTTCCTTCACCATTAAAGCAAGTGACATTTAATTGCTTCAAACGTACATAACTCGAAAAAGTTAGAGTTGCGTGCCCAGAATCGAACCCTGGACCCCGACTAATCTATTCTTCCTTAACCACTAAGTTATTACCGTTTTATTACCACCGCATTACAGTAAGACACTAGAAAATATCGCGTGAAATTAAAGTCATAGATCCCGCAGGTCTAGACATTTACTGTCCCACATTAAAGAGAAGACTTTTAGCTCTTGAAAATGCCATTTTCTTAGGAATGTTAGTACCTACTTTAAGCTAAAATTTTAAACGTATCGTACTACTAATTGCAATGTGGGTAAGAACTTTAAGTTGAGTTTACTTTTGATTTTTAAAAGTCTTTGAATTTGATCTTAGTTTTTATTATTAGATATACGCTGGTACAGTACGCGGCCGAAAGTAATGTACATCGGCCTTTAGAATGACATTTCGGCTTTGTATGTCGTTACAAATCTGCTATCTCCTTCTAAAGGTCGATGTACATTACTTTCTGCCGCGTTACTGTACGACGTTTCAGGCAAAGCGTCGAAAAATATAATTCATAGTGCGTATTTTCCATATGAAATGCAAAGTAAACAAGCAATTTTCCTGATGAGAGGTATCGATAGCCATTGAAATGACGCTCGAGGGGGAATCGACTAATTAAATCGATCTATTTTATGATCGGAGTCGTGTGCCATAATTCTGAACATGAGATGTGAAAGAAAAGTTTAAAAAACCGGCCAAGTGTGAGTCGGACTCACACACGAAGGGTTCCGTACCATCGTACAACAAATACCTTTTTTTTTTCAATTCAATTTCATTAATTGTTGTTATAGCGGCAATAGAAAATACACTGTGACAACTCTTTACCTCTTACGGTTCATGAGATACAGCCCGCTGACAGACAGACAGCGAAGGCTTAATTATAGGGTCTCACTGGCACCCTTCGGGTGCGGGAGCCTAAGAAAAGATTGAAGTACTTATTATAGTAGATACTGGAAAGAGCCAGTCGGATTTCTGCGTAATCAGGAAATGGAAATTTTCGTAAAGGAACCAGTAGGTCGATTGTCTAAAACCTGCATCAATCATTATTACAATCTCAATTGTTCTGATTGGCTGAATTTGTGCGATTCTTGTTGCAACACTGCATTGTGAGCGAGCGTTAACTAGTCAGAGATGATTGCGATCGTGACATTGTAGCTGTCATTCTCCCGCAATCGCGCAGCAGAGTAACCGACATCGCAGTTCAAGTGGCAACGGGCGGCGGCACAAAGCTTGAAGAACATACCAAGGTGGACAGGGCACTTGAAAGGCAAGTTATAAGTAAATATTTTGCAAAATATTTACTGAAATGCAAAGTAAACACGCCATTTTCCTGATCAGAGTATCGATAGCCATCGAAATGGATTAAAGCGACCGCTCGAGGGAGAATCGACTAATTAAATCGATTTATTTATTTTGAGCCTGCAATCGAGCAATATAATAATTATTCCGACTCTGAGATGCATAAAATTATAAAAATATTGTATACTAGATGATGTCCGCGACTACGTCTGCGTGGATTTAGGTTTATAAAAATCCCGTGGTGACTTTTTGATTTTCCGGGATAAAAAGTAGCCTTAGTAGTCCTTCCCAGGGATGCAAGCTATCTCTTTAAAATTTCATGAAAATCGATTGAACGGATATGTCGTGAAAAGCTAGCAGATAGACAGACAGACAGACACACACATCTTTTCCATCACCGTCAACCGATAGATGTCCACTGCTGGACATAGGTCTCTTGTAGGGACTTTTACACGCTACGGTCTTGCGCCGCCTGAATCCAGCGGCTCTCTGTGACTCGTCTGATGTCGTCCGTCCACCCAGTGATAGGTTCTAACTTCCAGCACCTTAGGACCCCAACGTCTATCGGTATTCCGGACTATGTGCCCTGCCCAATGCCACTTCAGCTTTGCCACCCGTTGATCTATGACGGTTACTCTAGTTCTCCTACGGATCTCCTTATTTCTGATTTCATCACGTAGAGAAACTCGAAGCGTCTCCATCGCCCGCTAAGTGACTCTGAGCTTTCTTATGAGGCCCATAGTTAGCGACCATGTCTCGGATCCATATGTCATCACTGGCAACGCGCACTGTTCGCAGACTTTGGTTTTCAAGCACTGAGGAATGTTTGACCGAATCTTTTCATATCCCACTGAAATACGAAGTAAACAAGCAATTTTCCTGATGAGTATCGATGGCTATTGAAATGGATTGAAGCGAGCGCTCGTGGGGGAATCGAGTAATTAAATCGATTTATTTATTTTATACCTGGAACCGTGTGCAATAATTCTGAACACGAGTTGTGTGTTGTGACATGTGAAAGCATAAAATTAAAATATTTAACGTTCACGTAAAAATAATTTAATTTTTGTTTTACGGTTTTCAAGTTTGTCAACTGATATTTCATCACCAGTCATCATCACTACCCTTATTATAAATGCGAAAGTGTGTTTGTTTGTTGGTTATTGGTTTGTCCTTCAATCACGTTGCAACGGAGCAACGGACAGATGTGATTTTTCGCATGGGTATAATAGATTAGGACCTGGAGAGTGACATTGGCTACTTTTTATCCCGGAAAATCAAAGAGTTCCCACGGGATTTTTTAAACCTAAATTCACGCGTAAGTACCTACGAAGTCGCGGGCATCAGCTAGTATTATTATAAATGCGAGTGTGTTTATTTGGTGGTTTGTCCTTCAAACACGTTGTGCGCTTTTCAAACATTGAATTAAGTGTTTTCAAATGGTTTTTTTTTCATTTATTAGGTTTACCAACAGCTTTATCGTCTACATCAAATACAAAGTTCTTACATAAAATGAAAAGCTAATTAGACAGGTAAACATCGCATGCGAATAAAGAGTGTCAAGTAATTTTACAATAAAAAAAAATAAAAAAAAAAATCCGTACCTAAGTTATAGACAAATACCTACCTGTAGAGTGAGTGACATAGATAGACTACTTCTTATCCCGGAAAATAAAGAGTTCCCATGGGGTTTTTTCCATGAAGTTTTTTTAGGGTTCTGTGCCTCAAAAAGAAAAAGGAAGCCTAATAGAATCACTTCGCTGTCTGTCTGTCCGTTTTGCTCGTCTGGCTGTCGTGTCTGCCACGAAAGCCTATAGGGTAGGTACTTCCCGTTGACCTAGAATCATGAAGTCTGACAGGTAGGTCTTATAGCACAAGAAATAAATCTGAAAACCGTGGATTTGTGGTTACATCACACAAAAAAAAATTAAAAGGTGTTCATGAACAATTAATTAGTATTTTCAATTTTCAAAGTGAGATAACTACTTATACCAAGTGGGGTATCATATATGAAAGGGCTTTACCTGTACATTCTAAACAGGTTTTTAATTCTTTTTATGCGTAATAGTTTTTCATTTATCGTGCAAAATGTCTAAAAAATACGACTGTAGTACGGAACCCTCGGTACGCAAGTCTGACTCGCACGTGTACTGGTAGAGCCTTGTATCCAGATTTACATTTTGCTTCTCATCCCCACTCCACTGACATTAAGTGTACAGAAAGATTGAACGATCGCTGAATATTTGATGCGACAAATGCGCCGCCTCCGAGACATATTGCTGGCAGTTCTCACGTTCATCTTTAGTACGTAGCTGCTACATTTATTTTTTACTATACGAGACTTGTAAATGTAAATTTACGACTTTACAAGGGCTTACAGATACTCTTTTTAGGGTGCAGCAGGCGCCCAGGTGGTGAAAGTGAAATTACTTGCGGTGCGGTTGTAGAAAAAGGAGGGTGGAATGAGTTCAAACAATTCTTCAGAGCACTTCCCATTATAAAGGCGATAGAACAGTTATCACCGAAATGAGAATCAATAAGCTGCAGCCTGCACGAGGCTACCGACAGAGCTTTTGCGGCTTTTTTGGCTGCCCGTATTTGAGGAGACCGTCGACTCGAGATGAAGAAGAATCAATAAACAAAATAGAATTGCAGAATAAACCAAAATGTAATACACGAATTTGCAACACAACGCGTTGTCAAGTGTCCCCGCAATAAGCCACGGTTTGTGCCAACCGTTGTTGTGTTTGATTGGAACGTGACGGCCACTCTTTCTCCCACTTGACCTAGTCTACTTTTTCCATAGATTCGTCAGAGTGATTGTTTGTACCTATTCGGCTTTTTTGTCGCCCGTTCTCCATTGCTATTAGCAGTCTGTAAATTCCATTTCGCTATTCCTTGCTTCAAAATCTAACTTCTGTTCATTTCTCTCGCGTATTGTATTACGGATATAGCACTCACACTAATGCAGATGGCAAACGCGGGGTGCGGCGGGGCACGCAACCCACTGACACCTAAAAAATGCTATTGCTACGCGTCTTGCGGTTAAGTTCAAGAGCGACTATTTAATTGGTGCAGACTATTCCAGCTTTTAAAGGGAACACAGCTTGACACGGAAATTTGTTTTTATTAACTTATTCCAAAAGGTTTGCGTTAATTGACAATTCTAAACTCGATATTTTAATCATTTTCCGCATTTGTACTAAAATATCTACAATCGATCAAGGTTCTTTGATGTCTTATTACAAAGCATTGTATTCAATACCGTTCAATAGGGTGCAAAAAATGGCGGCAATATAAATTACACGCCCAATCACATCGAGAAACCACAAAAAGATGTAATTGAGTCCTTGGCAACAACTAACAAGTTATACATATCTCACACCCGGCTTTACTTACGTGTTTAGTCGACGAAAGCCCGACTAGTTTCAAGCCCATCCGGGGTCCTTTTTCAAAAGGACTCAGTTCGCGTACGTGTAGCGGTTATGCCTGCGCGCCGCGATGGATAGGTGGATGGGTTCGAAACTAGTCGGCCTTACGTCGACTAAACACGTGAGTAAAGCCGGTTATGAGATATGTATAATGGAAATCACTCACGATAGTTTAACTTACTATAAAGATATAGATTACTTCCAGGAATACAAAATAAATTGCATCAAGTCCATGCTGCACAGTTGGATACGAAGTGTAATACACGTCGTATTGAGTTATCCGACCGTGTCTATCCATTTTAATAACGTAAGTGGAAAACAATAATAAATTCAAGGCCGTTTCGTTGCAGGTATCGTGTGCTGTATCGTTTTGACACTAACTCGATATCGATTTTCTTTAACGGACAACACACGTCATATTTAACTGTCAATACGGTATTTGACAAGTGACAACTACATTCTATGAAATTCTGAAATGTGACGTCACATCATAATTACGTACTTTTTTAGTTTAATCGATAATTTGAAATGGTTACTACACTTAAACCTAGCAAAGGACGTGGATTTTATTTATTTTGGAAGATTCTCTATTCAATAACCACTGAGAAATAATTTATCTTAAATATATAAACTGAAAAGGTGACTGACTGACTGATTGATCTATCAACGCACAGCTCAAACTACTGGCCGGATCGGGCTGAAATTTGGTAGGCAGATAGCTATTATGACGTAGGCATCCGCTAAGAAAGGATTTTTGAAAACTCATCCCCTAAGGGGGATAATAGGGGTTTGAAATTTGTGTAGTCCACGCGGACGAAGTCGCGGGAATAAGCTAGTTTTTGATATATGTAGTAAAATACCCAATCCCTTAGATAATAGACTCGCACACCGAGGCTTCCGTAATACAGAAGAAGAAAAACGATAAAAGTTACTTTTGCTATCTGTTGCTCTACTTTTATCATACTTTTCAATAATATAATTGTCCATCTGACACAAAATGTACTAAGTTTCTTTTTTTTTTTAAAGAATATTAGCCAAGTTTATCAGGCTGACTAATATTCCCCTTTTCCCCTCCAATTAAGCGTAAAGCTTGTGCTAGGAGTATGTACGACAATAGTGCAACAGGCGGGGTTTGAACCGGCGACCTTTCGGTTTTCAGTCCGCTCCTTCAACCGTTGAGCTATCGAGGCTCTATTATATTCTGACAGAAAAATAAAAATTGACCACAACATACTCGTAAATTGTGAGTTTTTGTCCACATATTCGTACCTTTATCTTGAAACTCGTAATTGCTTTAGTATGTAGTGTGTACCTGCACGTAGGTGGACGTAATATGATAATTTTATCGGTTCCTTGCTACTTGCAGGACATTGTCCGATGGGAAGGTCGTGCATCGTCATCGTATATCTTCACTCCCACAAGCATTGTTATGTTAGTCCACTCACTTAGCGCGTCCTCCTCAACATGATCTTTAAAAATATACGTCTTATCTTTTACGAGGTGAACGAAGGTGGCAGAACATTAATTATCTACGTTGTGCAATTTAAACTTGACCTTGTTCCGAATATATATACATGTATATAGTATATAAAAGAAAATACTGACTGACTGACTGATCTATCAATGCACAGCTCAAATTACTGGATGGATGGGCTGAAGTTTGGCATGCAGAATGCAGATAGCTATTATGACGTAGACATCCGCTAAGAAAAATTTTTTGAAAATTCAACCCTTAAGGGGGTGAAATACGGGTTTGAAATTTATGTAGTACACGAGGACGAAGTTGCGAGCATAAGCTAGTCTATGTATATAAAAGGACAAGCTGACTGACTGACTGATTCATCAACGCACAGCTCAAACTACTGGATGGATCGGGCTGAAATTTAGCATGCAGATAGCTATATGCTATATTATGACGTAGACATCCGTTGAGAAACGATTTTTGAAAATTCAAACCTGTGATGTGCTCTTTGTAAAGAGTAGGTGCATCCACTAAGAAAGGATTTTTTGAAAATCCACCCCTAAGGGATGTAAATAGAGGATGGAAGTTTGTATGAAAGTCTCTCATTTTTAAGGTTACATCGATGAAAATTGCTATACAATATACAGGCTTTCGTTTGAGAATAAAAAATAGGTATTTCACGATTTTTGAAAATTCAACTGCCAAGGGGGGTTAAAAATAAGGAATGAAAGTTCGTTCGAAAGCCCGTCATTTTTGAAGTTTTTTCCATGAAAATTGATATTTGGGTTTTCGATTACCTATGTCTGGATTTTTGAAAAATTTACCTCCACGTCGATTTTCTAAATTCCACCCGAGCGAAGCCGGAGCGGGTCAGCTAGTACTTACCTACTAAAGTGTGTAGATGAAAATATGTGTGTATTATTTCCCATACAATCAATCGATTGGTGGTGGTGGAGTCAATGGCTTCAGAGGCGTAAAAAAACAATCTATTTCTGATTCACGGCCGGACAAAGAACTTTTTACGTCGCAGATACTGAAACTGTTGCGACCGTGACCATGACGTGAGAATAATTATCTAGAACCTTGAAGGTGAAAAGTTTGCTAATCTCAGTTCACCTCAAGTGTTTCTAAAGTTACAAAATCATATATCTCACCACCTGGGTGTCTGGTGCACTTCAACCGTCCGCTGTGCCAGATCCTTCTTTCCACGCACGTGCAAACTGTGGAACCAACTCCCATCGGCGGTGTTCCCACTAGATTACAACATGGGGTTATTCAAGGGGCGGACCAACAGATTCCTAAAAGGCCGGCAATGCATCCGCGGTTCCTCTGGTGCTGCAAATGTTCATGTTTGCTCATCACCTAGCATGATATAAAGCGCGTACGCATCGGACCAGAGTTTTTTGTTACGCGTGTCAAGTTCACGGCTAATTGCTGCCAATGTGGTGCGTGCCAGCATTTCCAACACGAAAGCGCGACCTTTCACGAGCGTGATACGGGAAATGTGGCATGAATATTTAATCAGGTTTACCAATTAGAGTGCTGTTAACTGACGTATTTTTGTTTGCACTTCCAAAGCTGGATAGAAGAGGGCTTTACTTTGAGAAAGTCCATAGACATAATCCGCTAAAAACAGATACATCTGTATTTTGTACATACATAAGTACAACGTTCAGCATGCGCTATGCACCGGTCGCCTACCCACTACTGCAAAGAAATAGAAATGAACATTTACTCATCCAGTGAATCTACCACGGGTTCGGAATGCCCTTCGAGAAGAATAAGCAAGCAACGTGGCGGACGCATAGGCAGGAAAAGCAAGTAATACCACACAAATCTTCCCAGATACATTCTTCATCAACTCTCACAACTCACAACAGCAAGAGTGCATCATGCACTCTTGTCGTCGTGACTTGTAATAGATCTTGGAGGATTTGTGCACTATTGTATTCACAGATGAATAAGTTGCGACTCCGACAACAGACCTTGGTCTGATAATCTGGTTGATTACAATATTACGTCGGTACACTAATAACAACTTGCCGACCAAGTTGGTTAACGATTGAGATGATCCAAAGGATCTCTAAATGCACTAGATGATTCTGAAAACAATCTTGTTCTAAGAAGCGGTCAAAATTGAATTGAGCGGTATGAAGCGGACACCAAACCAGGACCATCAAGTTAGTAGAAGCGAGTTCCAGTTAAACATATAAAGCTCGTTGAGATGATGATCAGTCAACGTGACCATGTAGGATAATCTGTCGGACGGTTACGTTAAATTGGAACTATATCGGATGGAGGGATCGTCTAAAGGCTGGACATATTTTAACCATGTGGGTTTAAGATAGAATTGAATAGAATACATTTCTATTCAAATAAACTTTTACATGTGCTTTTGAATCGTCGAAATAATTTACCAAGAAAGTTTAGACTAGGTACGACTTGATCGAAAAGGAAATGAACTCTTCTAAAACCTATGTGGGATGGATAATGCAAAGTGTATTGAAACGTCTGTTAACATACAGCTAGATCACGACACTGTATATGACATAGTAAGTAGTTTAAACTTAAACAAATACATACAATACATACACAACTGTGAGCCGCCGCGGTCCGATAAGGAGCTGGCGATAAGAGTTGTTATTGTTTTGATGCGCGACACTGTACATGCTGTGTTGTGGTGTGCTGGGACGTCACTGATTACATATCCACTTATGCGCAGTTACGGATATTAGTTTTGTCCTCAATTCGCTGTTTTTAGCTCTTTTTATCCAACTGCGAGACAGCAAAGACAGGGTTATATTTTTCACCCTAAACCCCAGTCGGGTTCTTTTTAGGGTTCCGTACCTCAAAAGGAAAAACGGACCCCTTATAACACTTTGTTGTCTGTCTGTCTGTCTGTCTGTCTGTCTGTCCGTCTGGCTGTCAAGAAACCTACAGGGTACTTCCCGTTGACCTAGAATCATGAAATTTGGCAGGTAGGTAGATCTTATAGCTGACATTTGGGGAAAAATCTGAAAACCGTGAATTTAGGGTTAGATCACACAAAAAAAAAATTGTGGTTATGAACTAATAATTGGTATTTTCAATTTACGAAGTGAGTGACTATATCAAATGGGGTATCATATGAAAGGTACCTTCACCTGTACATTCTAAAACAGATTTTTATTTATTTTTATGCATCATAGTTTTTTAATTATCGTGCAAAAAGTCGAAAAAATACGACTGTAGTACGGAACCCTCATTGCGCGAGCCTGACTCGCACTTGGCCGGTTTTTTGAAACTTTTTGAATGACTTGTTATTGTTACTCTTCTATAAATATCGCTCTATGAAGCTCTTCTATTTCAAATAGCATTTAAAAAATATATTGGTAAGTTTAGTCCGCTCGGCCATCTGGCATCTTTTTCTAACTTCGTACGAGGTTTTGCTCAGTTGGAACTAAAAACCACAAACCAAACTAAGAAGATGATCTACCTATTTTATGTATTACTTATGATTATTAGGTACATTGAGTTATTGGCAGAATTTGTAGTATTCTCGCTAAAACTGTGTTTAACCAATGGTTGAAGATTACTAAAATAATCATTAAACAAAAACATTTATAGTGTCATGGTGATACTTTATGGGAATTTTGATAACATTTGGTACATATTCGTAAGTGTATAGAGAAGTTTCATATTAAAATATTTTGTCCTCCCAACGATTTATATGTACTAGTCCTCCTAAATTGTCCGTAGGTACCCAATGCAAATTTTGGCAAGGGAGTTGGCAAGCATGGGAAATTTAGGACTGGGGCATTTGTAAGTTAAAACATCTCTACAATTTTAACAAACTTGTCGGATAATAAAATCAATAAACTGAACACACGAGGCAAAGTTGAAATAGGTCGCAAGTCGCAAGGGTCTTTATATATTTGTAACAATGAAGTGCTGAAGGGCTAATATCGTGAGCGTGTGCTGCAATTTGCATGCTAGCACGAAGGGCAGCATTATTAATACACATATCAATGTTAATGTAGTATAATGTTTCATACAGTTTCATATTTACAGAAGCGTGCATTTTGTTTCTGTTTCCGCTGAAATATTTCCTGGAACATGAATACCCCGTCCAAGTAATGCCCTGTTTTTGCAAATTCAAGTTTCTTGTTGGTTCCCAGAACTATGTAAGTACATTCAATTGTAACGAAAGTCAGAATATATCGTTACAAAATCAGATGATTTAAGTGTTTTCATCTCCAATGATGACGATATCACGTAGACGGTGCTTTTTAAAAACTGCTTAAATAATTATTTCATGCTTTTTGAGATGTATTTTATGTCAATGTCGCAGATTTTCAATCTGTTTTTCAACCTTGATAGGACGTATTGTACTTATCAAAAACAAAATAGATACATAAACACAGATACGTAGACATATTAATATTATGATTTGTTTAATCTTTTTACTGGAAAAACGTTTGCTTTATAAATACAAGTTACCTAATAATGGGTGTTATCCGTTACATTATCCGCGTGGAATTGTGCTTTTTTAAATCACTTTTTCAGACGTTCTTCCACGGAAATCGTGTAGGCATATCTTCAAAATGTTTCTGAATTTCATCAATATTAGTTTATAGGTTTGGCTGTGAAAATGGAGTAGTAGTTTTTAAATGAGCAAATTCTATGCTGGATTGAACTCTTACGAGATCTATCAATTTGTGTGAACATCGCAATTGTCGTGATTTGAAGATGCCTGCCTAAAATTTTGGTCAAGCTGTACCCTGTATCTATTGGTCAGTATATTTACCGTATCTCAAATTCCATTGGATTGATTTTGATCACGGTCAGATCGACTATTGATCTGCTAAACATACGTCTCAATTGGTTCAGTAGTTTTTGCATAATCGCACACAAAGCAGATAGAAAGTAAGACAGGAAAACGTTATTTATGAACTCTGTGCCACACATCGCCTAGCTGTCCCGGCGCCTCCTCCACCCCTTGAGCAATTTAAACTAAGAAAGAAGAAAGAAATAAAGAAAGAAAGAAAACTTTTATTTGATCACTGCACTACAATAAACCTTAAAGCTAATTAAATCAATCTACATAATTAAACTGATACCTAAGTTAAAAAAAAATATATGTATACTATATACACGTGTGACCAAATATAGGTCTCCCACTCAGCATCATGCCCCAAGCAGAACAGACGCTGGAATAAATTGTGTCATGGCATCATGTGTGGCACAACCCGGAAGTTTCTGGTTTAGCATAATGCTGATCTTTTCCAAACAAAAGAGCATATAGCACTGATTTCAGCTGGGAAACTCTCCACTGATTCAGGTGCATAGGTACAGCAGATAAATTATTTTCATTATTGTAAGCAATTGCTACTAGAAAACAATAGTTTTTATTTATTTATATTGGAAATACAATGTGGCAAACTATACCTACTCGAATGTTTACGTGTTCATTCACTTCACAAATCACATGTGCGGTGTGGTGTGCGTGTGGCGTCGTTGCGCCTGCGCAGACGACTCCACGACCGAGCCCTCTTTGTTTGTTGACAAGCGGCGTTGAGCTCGCAGTGCGCCGTGTTGTTGTTTTGCTATATTTCTGTTTCGAGACGAGAGCGAGACTTCGTGCTCGCGTCCCGTCCGCGGCAGACGTGTGAGCGGTTTTGAAACAAATCCATAGAACTTTCGTTTTTTATTTCGTCTTTTATACAAGTTTGACTCTATAAATCTTCACAGTGCAGTTTATGTTAGGCTGAAACCTTCTTCGTGTTGAACCTACGCTGTGAATAGTGAAGTTTTGTGCCTTGCTCTGCGATTGTTTATGATTGTTTCTACGTTAACTAAAATTACCCTTTCGCCGTTGTGCCAAAAGGTAAGTGTACGTTTCTATTTAGTACTAGCTGATCCCCGCGGCTTCGCCCGCGTAGATTACGGTTTTTAAAGATCCCGTATAGCCTATGTCACTCAGGAATAATGTAGCTTTCTACTGGTGAAAGAATTTTTAAAATCGGTTCAGTAGTTCTAATGATTACCCCCTACAAACAAACTTAACGACATTACCTCTTTATATAATATAGCTGATCCCCGCGGCTTCGTCCGCGTAGATTTAGGTTTTTAAAGATCCCGTATAGCCTATGTCACTCAGGAATAATGTAGCTTTCTACTGGTGAAAGAATTTTTAAAATCGGTTCAGTAGTTCTAAAGATTACCCCCTACAAACAAACTTAACGACATTACCTCTTTATATAATACTAGCTGATCCCCGCGGCTTCGCCCGCGTAGATTTAGGTTTTTAAAGATCCCGTATAGCCTATGTCACTCAGGAATAATGTAGCTTTCTACTGGTGAAAGAATTTTTAAAATCGGTTCAGTAGTTCTAAAGATTACCCCCTACAAACAAACTTAACGACATTACCTCTTTATATAATATAGCTGATCCCCGCGGCTTCGCCCGCGTAGATTTAGGTTTTTAAAGATCCCGTATAGCCTATGTCACTCAGGAATAATGTAGCTTTCTACTGGTGAAAGAATTTTTAAAATCGGTCCAGTAGTTTTTGAGCCTATTCAGTACAAACAAACAAACAAACAAACAAACAAACAAACAAACAAACAAACAAACAAACAAACAAAGTTTTCCTCTTTATAATATTAGTGTAGATAATACAACGGGCCGTGCAGCAGAAATCGTAATATTTTAATTTCGCCATAACTTCAAAACCAAACGTCCAATTTTAATCATTCAAAGACCAAATATTATCTCCATAAACTGTTCTTAGTGATGAAATCATTTATTTTGATAAGGATTAATAGCATGAGTAAAATAAACGCGTTTAAATGTAGTCCAAAAAAAATTCAAGATTTTTAAATAAAAAAATGGTTGCTGTGCCTCACTCGACATAGATGGGTATAGTGTGTCGCGGACTTTTTGTAGATATTTATAAGATCTACAATTAATTAGAACATTTTATGGTTCTATCTTTTATAGTTTAGGCAGCGTACGCAAAATAAGTAACTTTTCTGGTTGATTTTTTACACCTTGTGTCCGAAAAACCCAAATATCTTACGGAACCCTATTTTTTTCCAAAATAAAATATAGCCTATGTTACTCGTGGATAATGTAGCTTTCGAATGGTGAAAGAATTTTTAAAATCGGTCCAGTAGTTTTTGAGCCTATTCAGTACAACCAAACAAACAAACAAACAAACAAACAAACAAACAAACAAAGTTTTCCTCTTTATAATATTAGTGTAGACAACGGGCCGTGCAGCAGAAATCGTAATATTTTAATTTCGCCATAACTTCAAAACCAAACGTCCAATTTTAATCATTCAAAGACCAAATATTATCTCCATAAACTGTTCTTAGTGATGAAATCATTTATTTTGATAAGGATTAATAGCATGAGTAAAATAAACGCGTTTAAATGTAGTCCAAAAAAAATTCAAGATTTTTAAATAAAACAATGGTTGCTGTGCCTCACTCGACATAGATGGGTATAGTGTGTCGCGGACTTTTTTGTAGATATTTATAAGATCTACAATTAATTAGAACATTTTATGGTTCTATCTTTTATAGTTTAGGCAGCGTACGCAAAATAAGTAACTTTTCTGGTTGATTTTTTACACCTTGTGTCCGAAAAACCCAAATATCTTACGGAACCCTATTTTTTTCCAAAATAAAATATAGCCTATGTTACTCGTGGATAATGTAGCTTTCGAATGGTGAAAGAATTTTTAAAATCGGTCCAGTAGTTTTTGAGCCTATTCAGTACAAACAAACAAACAAACAAACAAACAAACAAACAAACAAACAAACAAACAAAGTTTTCCTCTTTATAATATTAGTGTAGAAAAAAATATTCAAGATTTTTAAATAAAAAAATGGTTGCTGTGCCTCACTCGACATAGATGGGTATAGTGTGTCGCGGACTTTTTTGTAGATATTTATAAGATCTACAATTAATTAGAACATTTTATGGTTCTATCTTTTATAGTTTAGGCAGCGTACGCAAAATAAGTAACTTTTCTGGTTGATTTTTTACACCTTGTGTCCGAAAAACCCAAATATCTTACGGAACCCTATTTTTTTCCAAAATAAAATATAGCCTATGTTACTCGTGGATAATGTAGCTTTCGAATGGTGAAAGAATTTTTAAAATCGGTCCAGTAGTTTTTGAGCCTATTCAGTACAAACAAACAAACAAACAAACAAACAAACAAACAAACAAACAAACAAACAAACAAAGTTTTCCTCTTTATAATATTAGTGTAGATTATTTGTACGTTTTCCTTTACGCAAACATTTATCATTATGTAGTATGTATTTTAATCCATGTTTTGTCAAATAATGTAACTATCGTTAATAATTTTTTTTAAAATTTTAATCTAGGTAATAATAATTATCTTTTACCCATTATTAATATTTTGTCTCCTTTATTAATATTATGGAAAGAATATAATAATCGACATTGAATAATATACCCTTGATCATTTGCTAATGTACAAATCACCTGTAGGTGTCGATATATTATTAATATTTGTTTGCTGAACTCTGAAGTGTCAGTAAATATGCACCGACTATTTAGGTCATATTAGATCTTTGTAAACTACCCACATTTAGCAAATAAATACATTTCATTTCATTTCATTAGTAATAATGATTAGGGCAATTAATTAGGCTGTTGCTTACTGTAGATTAATGAAGTTAAGTGCATTACTACTGTTAAATCAGCTTCTTTGAACAAAACTCCATCACTGATTTAACCTTATTAATATTGTCTTCACCTGTGGTCTCTACCGTGTCTTTTTACAAATATGTATTCAGATTTTTTTAATAATTTTTAGACCGTGCAATTTACATATATATCCCAAGACTAAACAACTAGTCCTCCCATTAGATTAGGATTTCATCGATTCCCATTTTTATTTATTTCTTGACAAGAAATACATACAATGTATATAATATATCAACGTATAATTATATACCTACACTGTATGTATTTTTCATTTCGAATAGTCCAATCCACTAAATTTATTTTTCTTTAATATTACTGAAACTTTACACTACTAGTACAAGGACTTGTCATTATTTCGCAAACATGAAATACCTACCTACTTAAAATGACTCCCTGACTTGCTTTCATAATTTGACATCTAATTCAGAGAATTATTGTTTATATATTTTTTTTGAGCACTTCTTTTCCTAAAAAAAATAACAATAATTTATCATCTACCAATAATAATTAAAATCTCATCAGGATTATCTGTATAGATTTCCTGATGAGTATTAAATATTTGCATGCTAGATATATAGTAGAATAGGAAGTTATAATTTATTGTAAACATCCTATGTACTCATATACAGCAAATAAATTATATTCTATTCTATTCTACCTATTCCTACTGTAGGATTTCACTTATCGCTAATGAGATTCACGCTGTAGATGAACAGTATAAAGCTGTATCTTCGGCTCACTTTAGATACAGTTATTTCGGCCCGTGCGTCGTCGTCGCCGTAAAAGGCGCCATGGTTACGGTACTTCATAATGTCTGCTCTGGTTAAGGTTTACTGTACACGATGCATGCCGTCTGCATTTATTTTAATAAAATTATGTTAATTAAAAATGTTTATTTCATGTAGAAAAGCATATACAGCTTATCACAAGTTGAGAACTGAGATCTATAGCGTATTTTTACTTAGAGTTAAAAGTAAAATGAGACAAAATGTGAAAGACATTATCTGTCTCGTTTTAACTCTAAGTAAAGTCTTGTTTAAAATTCAAAATCTCGTTTTAGTTTTAACCGTGTTCTGAGTCTGAGTAAAAAGAATACGGGTTTATCTTTAACTGCACCAAAATATCTCTATTTAAATAATTTAAAAAACTATAGATAATGAAAAAATTGCCGCTGTGAATTGTTCTTTAGTTTTCATTGTATTTTTCATTATTTGTGATCAAAAAGGGAGTAGGTAACAATAGAAGGAGATAAAAAGGCTAAAGAGGCAGAGTAAAAATATTGATGAACTTAGAGAATTTAGTTAACTAACGAATGTAATAATAGCATTAAATAGAGCTTTGTGCTGTAAACGAGAGTAACCTCATAAAAGTAGTTCAAGATAAAAATAAACACTAGAGTGTAAAAAATTTATAACACAGAGAATAGGCTTAAAATGATAAACTTAACGAAGATGCTAAGATATAACTATAGAAGTTAACAATAAATAAGAGCTATAAATAAAAAATAATGTCAGTACTCAGTAGGTACTGGCACCACGCTCAACACAATACGGCTTAAAGTATTCAGCTAAATATGTTAACAGAATACACAGTGCTTTGTGTCGTCTATAAACCGCTTAACATTCAAAGGAATTATATCGATCGGTTATGCACAATAGCCATTGACAATAATTACTATTCATAACAGTGGAGCTTGAATATTTTAACATGCAAACAGAGAAAAGAGTGGTGCTGTCTAACTGATTGTAAAAATTTATTCGTAGAAAAATCTATTTTACTTTAACTAGGTACCTTTCGAACCAATAATAAATGGTCGTAAACTTTTACTCGTAGAAAAATCTTTTATACTTAAACTACCTTTAGAACCAATAATAGATAAATTCTAAGTGATTTCTTCAACAAAATTAGGAAAATATATAACTCTTTCGCAATCCATTTGAAAATACTAAAAATATGTACCAACTTACTTGACTGCATGTAATATTTTGTTCTTGATTTTGATTTAACAATACAAAAGATGGTCCTATTAATTTAGGTAGGTAATGTTTTTTGCATAGCTTTTTTTCAATAAATTCATCATGCATGCCTATACATACGATAGCTTCTACGTAGGTTTTTAGACATAACGGTTAAACGCAACGGCTACAGCACCCATGGTTTATTTTTTATTTACACTTGTTTTTACGTCTTGTTGATAGAATTCATACACTATTTTAACCTAATTTTTATTTTATTTACGTTTTAACTAATTAATTAACGCAAATTATTTACGGTACATTACACAATGAAAATTTACATAATGAAAATTTGTTTGAATTTTTGTGAAAATAACATAATGAAAAGCCCAAGTTCAGATTACAGTGAAATATTAAAGTAAGATTCAAATTCAAAGTAAGTACGTCATACTGTGTGTGTACCTGTGTACTGTGTACCTATTATGTCTGATAGTCAGAATGACATCGAAATTTGAATATTTTTGTATGAAGCCTGGCCTACCTATATATCCGCCGTTTTTATTTTTTTTCAAAATAACGGCCACGCATAAAACCTGCATCAATAGCTAGCATCAGTACTTAAAGAAGTATTGTATGAGATAAAATCTTCCAAAGAATCACGTTTCCGAGAGATAAGGTATCTAAGTTGTACAGTTCAACAGTCTAGCCAAGTACAACTTTGATAGTTTATATCTCGGAAACGGTAGGTTTATATTTAGGTATGCCAAATTTTTTAAAGTCCTTTGCTTATCGTGATGACCAGTGTCATGTTTGGTTTAACAGCTTTGTGGAGTTGGAGCAAAAAGTAATATAGTACCTAACTCATGAGTCTGTAAACAGCTTTATAATAACGGCACTTGTATCGATGTACCTAACATGTCCAGCGCTCATTACTGGTCACGCTAAGATGAATCACCTTTTGACCGATTTACTGCCGTGCTTTACTTGAACGGTAAACGCAAATGCAGCCGGTATCCTGGAGCCGTGTGACGTCGGCATAATCGAAATCTATTAACTAAGTAATTTAGTAAAGAACTAATGATGCCCGTGTTATATTACGACAAAATTGGATACATAATTATTATGCTAAAATTCATCTAATCATAAACTTGGGAGTCTGAAGTAAATGTTTGTTGTGATGTTTAAAACGGAATCGTTATTCCGTTTCCGGATACAATGTCAATGTTCCTAGTTTCTTGCTGTCATCATACAATACAATAGTGTAAAACTATTATTGTTTATTCTTGTTTAATTTGGTATCTAGGAATATGAAAATATGAAAAATAATATTATATAAATTATCAATACATGTCACTAATTATTCATTGTAAATTAAATATTGTCAATATACTAAGAGTGACATTATATTAAGCTATTGTCAACATACAGTTGGCAATAGCTATTATGTGAAATAATAATGTTGTGTAAACTGACAATTTAAGTCGCTTATTATTATTGTAAATTATTAATATGTAGACCATCAATGTCACTGATTTTATTATTGTAAATTGGGCGTGTCAACATACCTTTTGTCAACAAACCTAAAATAAATAATGATTAATATTAAGATCATGTGATAGTCGATATCCGCCTTGTTTGCGATGGCAGTGTTATAAAAGTACCCTACCTCGACAGAGAGGGAACAGTCTTGTATCGACAGCCCAGAGCAAACACAGCGGACCTTACCGAAGTTAAGTATTCTTATATTGTATTATAATGTAATGTAATCATTTGCCTTTTGTAGGTTACCTGTTGTAACTGTGTACCAAATATGTACCTACTACTTTACTCAACGTTCTAATGTTTTAAAAGATGTGTGTTATGGAGTTTCTTTGCCCTTTCTTCTCCATGACTAAACACCTTAGCGAAATGGGTGGTAGATTCATTTTAATATAAATAGATCAATGCTGAACAATACAATTCAATTATTATTCGACTTGGTTGGTTTTACTTCTGTATTTATCACCTACCCTCTTGTGCTATTTATTTTATACATTGAGATAAAAGTAAACACTAGGTTGTTAGCTTCTAATTATTATAGAAGCTTCAGATGATTAGGATTCTTACTTTGAAATAATACAGCAGATGCTTTGCTTGATTTTTAATTACTTAGTATTTGGCCTTACCTGACAAATAATTGATAAATGATAACTTTCATTAGTAATCATTGGATTTAATTTATCATCACTATTAAAGCCCACTGCCTTAACTTCTCCTCTCTTTATCTAAATCTCACATCAGAAGTGGGATACGATAATTCTTTTCTTGTCGAAATACTAATACTTTTCAAATGCTTTTAGCAATCGTGGATGCGGCTTCTCCTCGAAGCAACAGGCTACTGCCTGTCATCGGCAGCACTTGGTATTGGTGCCCGATGATCACAAAGCGATGGGCAACGCTGTTGTCAGCGGCACTTGGTGCTGGTGTGACACCGCTGATCGAAACGTCGCGTCGCTCCAATTGTGAAAGATAAGTGAAGTTTAATTATGTGCTGCTTTAAAGTGATCTTAAAACCACGTTTGTGGTATTGTTTCTATGAAAAAGTTTTTGTGAGGGTAATCATAAAAGATTTTATTTAGTTAGATAAACCACGTGTTGTGGTATAATTTATTTGGATAAGAATAAGTCTAGTTAGAGGTCAGATTGGCCGAACGGTTTTTGATAAAGTATATGTAGATGTGAAATCATTTAGGACGTTATGATATACCGAAACAAAAAAAAAACAAACAAATCAGTACGTTTGCTTTTAAGAAATCGCACCGTACTTACAGCTCAAAACTTGAAGAAATTAACTTATTCTGATTAATTAAACTTAAACATAAACTACATTTATTTATTTTGCTTCTTAAAATAATTCAACTATTTGTCTTTTCTTAAAACAACACAAGAGATTGTCCATTCGAACAATTTTGTCGTTCAACTAATTTCCTTTTCTTAAAACAACGCAAAGCAGATTACCTGCTCAAGTTTTTTTCTGTTTAGTAATGCTATCAGAACATTTTAATTTTATAAATACCTACGTTACGTGTTATCAATTTATTCTTGTTTTGAGTTGGTTTGATGTACATACACTACACTTGTTTATAAGACATAATCAACAAAGAAAACATATTATCTTCTACTCTAATTTCGGTCTGACGTCTATCCTAGTTTTTATGACAGTAACATTGACATTGAATCATTGAATTTTGTTTTGCGAATGGCACAATCTTATTTTTTTTTGTGTCGGTGCTTTTGTTGCCGTAGTTGATTTAATTTCACGGGCTGCAGTTTTCTATTTTCCTATGTACTTCGGGAACGAAGTACTTATCAAGATGGCCGAATTATAATAAAACATACTAATAATTTATGCTAAATGACAGAAGGAGAACGGAGAGGAAGGAAAGGGAAAAGAAAAAAAAAAGAAAAAAAAAAGAAAAAGAAAAAAAAAAAAAAAAAAAAAAATTTAAGGGGACAAAATGTTAAAACTCACCATGTGACAAAAAGTTCAATGGGACAAAATGTTACGACTCACTATATTGTGACAAAATGTTAAGACTCCCAATGGGACAAAATGTTAAGACTCACTATGTGACAAAATGTTAAGACTCCCAATGGGACAAAATGTTAAGACTCACTATGTGACAAATGTTAAGACTCCCAATGGGACAAAATGTTAAGACTCCCAATGGGACAAAAAAAAAAAAAAAAAAAAAAAAAAAAAAAAAAAAAAAAAAAAAAAAAAAAAAAAAAAAAAAAAAAAAAAACAAAACTTGAGAGATTTCCGAAAGGAACGAACTGAGAGATTTCCGAAAGGAACAAATATCGAGATTCCCGAATGGGACGAGCTTGAGATTTCCGAATGGAACAAATATTGATAATAATAAAAGTAAATAAATTAAAAATAAAATAAATAAATATGGTAAATGTAATAATAAATACATATTATAGTAAATTTATAACGGTAATAAATAATAAAAATAAATATTTTGAGATTCCCGAATGAGACAAACGTTGAGATTCCCAAACGGGACAAGAGTTTTTAATCCTAAAAGGGACAAATGTTATTATTGCCGAATGGTATTAAAAAAAAAAAAAAAAAAAACAAAACATAAGGATTTTTTTTTCCTTTCTCTCCGTATTTCCCTATGTACTTCGGGAGCGAAGTACTTGTCAGTATGGCCGTGTTATATTACGACAAAATTGGATACATAATTATTATGCTAAAATTCATCTAATCATAAACTTGGGAGTCTGAAGTAAATGTTTGTTGTGATGTTTAAAACGGAATCGTTATTCCGTTTCCGGATACAATGTCAATGTTCCTAGTTTCTTGCTGTCATCATACAATACAATAGTGTAAAACTATTATTGTTTATTCTTGTTTAATTTGGTATCTAGGAATATGAAAATATGAAAAATAATATTATATAAATTATCAATACATGTCACTAATTATCATTGTAAATTAAATATTGTCAATATACTAAGAGTGACATTATATTAAGCTATTGTCAACATACAGTTGGCAATAGCTATTATGTGAAATAATAATGTTGTGTAAACTGACAATTTAAGTCGCTTATTATTATTGTAAATTATTAATATGTAGACCATCAATGTCACTGATTTTATTATTGTAAATTGGGCGTGTCAACATACCTTTTGTCAACAAACCTAAAATAAATAATGATTAATATTAAGATCATGTGATAGTCGATATCCGCCTTGTTTGCGATGGCAGTGTTATAAAAGTACCCTACCTCGACAGAGAGGGAACAGTCTTGTATCGACAGCCCAGAGCAAACACAGCGGACCTTACCGAAGTTAAGTATTCTTATATTGTATTATAATGTAATGTAATCATTGCCTTTTGTAGGTTACCTGTTGTAACTGTGTACCAAATATGTACCTACTACTTTACTCAACGTTCTAATGTTTTAAAAGATGTGTGTTATGGAGTTTCTTTGCCCTTTCTTCTCCATGACTAAACACCTTAGCGAAATGGGTGGTAGATTCATTTTAATATAAATAGATCAATGCTGAACAATACAATTCAATTATTATTCGACTTGGTTGGTTTTACTTCTGTATTTATCACCTACCCTCTTGTGCTATTTATTTTATACATTGAGATAAAAGTAAACACTAGGTTGTTAGCTTCTAATTATTATAGAAGCTTCAGATGATTAGGATTCTTACTTTGAAATAATACAGCAGATGCTTTGCTTGATTTTTAATTACTTAGTATTTGGCCTTACCTGACAAATAATTGATAAATGATAACTTTCATTAGTAATCATTGGATTTAATTTATCATCACTATTAAAGCCCACTGCCTTAACTTCTCCTCTCTTTATCTAAATCTCACACCCGCGATTTGCAGGATGATTCGCTAAGTCAGTGATTTTAGCGTTTAATCTATCGTGAGTGATTTCCATTATACATATATCATACAACGGGTCGACGTTAGCCCCTGAGTCCCTGTGCAAAAGGACCCTGGATGGGTTCGAAACTAGTCGGGCTAACGTCGACTTAACACATGAGTAAAGCCGTTGTGTGATATATGTACAAGTCAGTGATCATCAGTGCATTAAAGCCATCAAGCTCATTATTGCCCATTGAAGGTTTTCTATGAAAAGAGTAAAACTAAAACTTTTCTTAGAAAAAATATTTCTACCATGTCAAATGAGTTTATTGGTTTTCATTTAGTGATCATCACTGAGTTAGCAAACAGCCCGCTGGCCCTCGTGAATTTTTAAAATCCCGCGACAATTCCTTAATTTTCCGGCATAAAAAGTTATCGATGTCATTCTTCAGATATCCATGCAAAATTCACGTCGATCCGTTACTCCGTTGTGGCATGATTGAAGGATAAACAAACACATTTTAGTTGGTCTATAATAAATAGAATGATACCCGTTCCCTTTATGTTATCGAAACCTTTAAACCTCGCTATAGCCCGTCGTAACATGAACATTTGATACTTCTTAAGAGAATTTGTTCAATGATATTCTCCGAAGAATTTGTTCAATGATATTCTCCGAAGAACTTTTAATCCTTAAGCCTCTTTTGCAGTTTAAGTTTCTCACGACAAAGATATTGATATTGTGCTAGTAGATTTGCTAGATCCTATTTCTTATGAGATGGTTTTGCTTAACGATTTTTAGCCGTGGATTGTAAAGGACAGTAGACTAAAACATACAAGCCTCAATAGCTCAACCGGTAAAGGAGTGGACTGAAAACCGAAAGGTCGACGGTTCAAACCCCGCCCGTTGCACTATTGTCGTACCTACTCCTAGCACATGCCTGACGCTTAGTTGGAGAGGAAAGGGGAATATTATTTATAAAAAATAAAATAAAAATAGGAGTGCATACAGATTTTGAAGATACAATATAAACATACCTCTAAGTACTTCCATATGCCCAGTTTAAATCAGGATGACATAAGATTCATGTGCAATGCTGGAGGAGTAAAGGAAGTGTCTGATAATTTGAAAATTCATGGAAGGCATAATGGAAAGAAAGAGAGACAAGGAGATGAGTAAGACTACGGAGTATTGCAACGAAGCGGGAACTACTGCTTGGAGATTCGTATGTTTCGATGAACATCCAAAATCTCCATAGATTTCTCCCCTTGCAGAAAAAAGGGATGACCCACCATGCAAGGTAATTACAATAAAGACCAAGACAGCGAACCCGGAAATCATGAGACCCAATAAACTCCAAAATGCTGAAGATGGATGGAAAAAGTAAATTCACTTTTAAAGTGGTGTAATTTCTTGGTCAGGATCATTGACCCTTCATGAGTATCTCAGAGGTGGCGCTGATTTATTTGGTTCCAAAACCTTGAAAAATTTTGTTCGCTTGACCATATCTTGTCATTTATGTCGATGGTCAGGATCGAATAAAAGCCGGATATGTCATTAAAACATCTTTCACCAACCAGCTGACCTTAGAATGGTTTCACTAAAAACACTTTAGAACTATACTGGACCCGCTCACCTAAACTTTCACTATGGCACAAATCGTAGGCAGATTGACCTGAGATATAATAACCGGTCGTGGGTGAGACAGAACTAGCGTGACTTAGATTCAAAAGATTCAAAGCGCATTTTGGAAAGTGTATGGAACTAATTGAAATGAAAGAAGGTAAATGGCTTTAGGACCAGAACAAAGAAAATTGTGAAATTATAATGAGTTTCGAAAAAGCTATGACTACTGCATTCCCGAAAAGCGCAGCGCTGGAATTTAATGGCTATAAGGCGTGAAATATGTCGATGGGCGTTGGAACCGAACAGTCCTTGAGTGGAGACCGCGTTTAAGCAAACGTAGTGTGGGACGCCCTCCAGCACGATGGACCGACGATATAAAGAGGCTGGCGGAAAGTGGCTGGATGAGGAAGGCTGAGGACCGGGTGTGGTGGCGCTCTTTAGAGAAGGCCTATGTCCAACCGTGGACGTCCACAGGCTGATGATGATGATGATGAAGGTGTGAAATATATTTAATTGCACTTAAAAAAGTAAAAACCAATTTCAATCTCTTATGATAACATAAATGCTACTTAGTAAACTAGTTTTAGTATAACCTAAAGTTTTCTAATGAAAGTGTATGATTTAATTTACTGGTTGTTGAGAAATGTCGACCTGCTTTTGCAATGATCTTCAACAATCAAAAGTACGCCTCGAATTGATTTAAACGTAATTTCCTATGTTTTCCATGTCAGTTAAAAATGGGAAATTAGAATGGATTTGAAGATTTCATAGTGTAAAGATAGTTTATTTCTCATATCACCTCAACACACAGCCCAAACTACTGGACGGATCGGACTGAAATTTGGCATTCAGATAGTTATTATGACATAGACATCCGCTAAGAAAGGATTTTTGTAAATTCAATCCCTAAGGGTGTAAAATAGGGGTCTGAAATTTGTGTAGTCCACGCGGGCGAAGTCGTGGAAATAAGCCAGTCATCTATATAGATTCTTCATGAACAAAGTCATAATATATTCCTAATCCGAAAATATTTCAAAATTTCATCAAAGAAATATGTACAGCCTTTAGAACGATATTTCGGCTTTGTAGAGCCTTGTCTTTGTCACTCCTACCTACATGACATTTTGTCGGTCTCAAAAACAGGGACAACGCTCTACCAATCTGCTATCTCCTTCTTAATGTCGATGTACATTACTGTACCTAGTTGATCTGTTTTGGACGTGATATGAGTTTGGAGTGATGTGAGCTGAAATTATTGACATGTTGGGACTTCTTTGAATTGAATTTCGTTTAGTTGACGATGATGTTACGTTACATTTTACGAAGTTTGTTTTGGTGTTGACAACAAAAGTAAGTGGCTTGAATTAATGTTGTTTACCGAAAGCAATCATTTGATAAAGCATTGCCGCATATAGGTTACAATAATTTCCGTTCTCAAACAATTGTATGTACCTATTAATTAAAATTATTATGTTTTCAAGCGAAACTCCATTGTGCTAATGAGTATTGTAATAAACATAATAAGCTGCGTTCGTATGTAACAGTTATATGGCGTGTAAACAATGTAATACATACACAATACATATAACGACGGGGAAGTCGCAAAAGACGATAAGAGAAATTGCGCCGCTTGCGCTCGCCGCAACATATTATTATAATATGTTAAGCTTCAGTTACACGCACCACTTGTATCACAAATTCACAATGGAATAAATCATAAATAAATAAATAAATACACTTTATTTGCACAACCACAAGAAGGATTACATTAAAGAATAAAAAACACAGACAGAAGGAAGATACAAAAGGCGGCCTTATCGCTAATTAGCGATCTCTACCAGGCAACCTTAAAGATTGGAAAGTATAAGGAAAATTAGACCGCAGGTGGTGTGTAATAAACTAATAAACATACATTCAAATAACTGATACATACTAATACATAAACAACTAATACATGTATTAAATAATATGTATAATACCAATATACTAATAAAATAGACTAATATAATGGAAATAGAATAATCGCCCAAAACATTATTATGATAGTAAAATATATGTTAAGACCAGTTCCCCTAGCGCGCTCTGCAGCAATAAGAAAGGATTGAAAATTCAACCCCTAAGAGGATTAAATAGTGGTTTGAAATTTTTGTAGTCCACGCGGACGAAGTCGCAAGGATAAGCTAATGTTACAATAAAACTTAAAGCTAGCCTTATCTCATTGCTGTACAATTCATGCCCGCGTGGAATCGCTGCATTTCCGCGCTGGACAGCCAGGTTGATCCTTTGTGTAAAAATGAGCCAGAAAGTCTATGAATTCCAGAATTAAATCATGTAAGCTGTGACTTGTGAGTGAACTTAGTAAAAAGTGCATATAATAAAATACAGCATACCGTCTGCTGACGATCGGAGAATTATAAATAAGCAAATATTAAACATACTAGGTGTGTTATTGATTGGTCAGTTTTGACGGCAAAACGTGGAACTCAGAAATGTAGTAAGAAATGGTGATAATGATAACCATTCCAACACCAATATTTTATGACAGAGTTATGACTTTTGTGGTGCGTGTGAATAAGGCTTTACTGACAGTTACGTCCTCCTGACATTGATTTCGCATCATTAAATTACAGCTATTCAAATGTTTTGCCATCGTCTACCTACATATATATATTTATTCACGTTACTCAAGCACTTTTCATTCTAACTGTAATGAGTTATATTATTGTTTTTCCAAACTTCGTTGTTAGCATTAAGTTTTTTTTTTAAAATTAAAATAATAGCTTACAATAAAACTTAAAGCTAGCTTTATCTAATTACTATAGAAATCATGCCCGCGTAGAATGGTGCCAAGAATACTGACTGCATTTCCACGCTGGACAGCCAGGCTGATCCGTTGCGAAAAAATGAGCCAGCCCTTCTGTCGCCAGATGAGGCTTTTACCTAATCGCGGTGAAATATCTTGAAAAAATTTTTTAACACTGAGACTCATCATCATCACAAACCATATCGGCGCGCCGAGTTGGCCCCTTCGATAAAAGACGCCCTAAGCAGGTCCTTAACGATCCCGCCGATCAAATCATGACCGACGATGCTCCCTATCTCGTAGGGCTACACAATACAACCTCATCACAGCGTCTTCACCGGCGAAGATGAGGTCCCCGATTTCTAACGTCACCCGGACGTGGACTCACGCCACGGCCTCGGGGGCGTACGGACTAACCAGTAGTCCAACAACTCCACCCATCCCAACGTCATTCTAAGCCGTGGTCCGAGGCTCACAGGAGGCGCCCTTTGGAGGACGTTGCCCCCCGACCTCTCGAATTATTTCTTCGAGCCCAGGGCTCACCCCCAGGCGGAGTTTCGCGCTCGCCAACCCCCCCGGTGACGCTGTAGCGGCCAGTAGGGCCTACGCAGCATAGTCAATCCAAAATAACACAAAAACCCACTTTAGGCCGTAGCCCACTAAGTAGTGCAGCGAAGTGATTCGCTAAATCAGTGATCATCATTTCAGGCTTTCATTCAGTAATGATGAGTTAGCGAATCACCCCGCAGGCTGACCAAATGCGGATTGGTAGACTTTACATATTATCTTTGAAAACATTATGAAAAACATTCAGGCATGCAGGTTTCTTTGAGGTTAAAGGCATTAGGCAAATGATGTTTAATTTACTCTCTCTCAATTATTTCTATCACTATGCCTAAAACGCACATAATTCCGAAACGTTAAGAGTTATGTTACTGAGGATAGAACCCAGGTCTGAATAGGAAGGCTGAAGTCTACCAGCAAACTATCACCAGGGCCCTCTTTCCTACTGGGCACCATGGGCACGTGCCCAGGGCCCACGATCAATAGGGGCCCACTAGTCTCTGCCAGATCACCAAACTATAACCTATAACCGACCGACCGATTTTGTTACCGAAAATCTAGAAAGTGACTTATCTACTTTATTTGCCTATTCTAAGAAAATAGTACCTATTCTGTCAAGATCATAGGGGCCCCATTATTCTAATGTGCCCATGGCCTCCAATAGGATAAAGATGGCTCTGACTATCACCAGTCGGCAGTCACCACATGATTACTAGCACAGTGTAAATTTCTGAAAAAACACCTATACGTGACCGTTTTCACGAACTGCCCAGCGAGAAATGGTGACGCATTACTACATAAGTACTGCAATTTGAATATTCTATTAGCTTCATTCTAAAGTATTAATAACTATAGATATATGAAGAGAAAACATCGAGTAGGTGCTCCATAATATTGTACCTATAAAGATATCGTATGTACTAATAACTGTTAGTGCTATTTAATCGTCTACAATTACATATTTGCGTTGTAAATCTTGAATTACTGTAAATGTGTGATCCGTACAGTTCTTTGTTTTGTTTATATATTATTTTTGCAGCTGTTTGTTTGAATTCTTTATCGCAATAATCTAAATATGTATATAAAAGGCAGACTGACTGACTGATCGAACCCCCGACCTCCCGAAAAGACGGCGGAAGTCTTAACCACTAGGCTATCATCCCTTTGTAATTATATTTAGTAGAAATTAATATAATGATTCCTATGAGTATTGAGTGAATACGAATAATAAATAGCCAATAGGCATATACTTATATCAGTTACAGAATAGATACTCTATTCATCATGTATCTTTCTATCTTCAGGTAAATTTACTGACAAGCTTAATTCCTTTCCTTATAAACAGTAAAATTCCATGTCGGTATAAAGTCAAAGTTAGCATTAACCACAATAAAACAGTTACGACTTACGTGGGTCATAACATCATGATAAATAGAAAGATAACCAAGTTTGTAACAGAACACAGCTACAACATTCTAAACAATGTATTAAAAACAAAGCGGGTAAAGTTTAAAATTATACTAGCTTATGCTCGCGACTTCGTCCACGTGGAGTACACAAATTTCAACCCCCTATTTCACCCCCTAATGGGTTGAATTTTCTAAAATCCTTTCTTAGCGGATGCCTACGTCATAATAGCTCTATCTGCATGCCAAATTTCAGCCCGATCCGTCCAGTAGTTTGAGCTGTGCGTTGATAGATCAGTCAGTCAGTCAGTCACCTTTTCCTTTTATATGTTTAAGTTTAGTGACATTACATCGTACGTAAATCCACTATTTTAAGCGCATAATCATTAATCATGAATCATGAGTAATACTTACCTACGTTCTAGACAAGTGATTCACAGCCAACGGCTTACTAGATCTAACTGTTATAGAAACAATGGATTTAAGAGAAACAGTATTTTAGAACATTTTCCCAGAACGTAACGAAATGTATGCTACTAGGTTAGCCACCAAATTATAAAGATATTCAAATTAACGGTAAGTCAAACTCAAAATGCTGAAATAAAAGAGGTATTTATTGGTAAAGCCGCGATTACATCTGTGAGTTTTACTCTCGTAAGTAGGTTACGTAATTAATTGTCAATACTTGACAACAAATTTACTAAAATAAATCTAAATATATAAAAGGGAAAGGTGACTGATTGACTGACTGACTGACTGACTGATCTATCAACACACAGCTCAAACCACTGGACTGGAAATTTGGCATGCAGATAGCTATTATAACGTAGGCATCCCCTAAGAAAGGATTTTTGAAAGTTCAGCCATAGGGGTAAAATAGAATAGAATAGAATAGAAATCCATTTATTGGTTGATCCAACACACGATAAACACAAACACAAATATTTACAAAAAAAACATTCCTTAAAATCTAATTCAATAAATAGGTACCTAGTGTCTACAATGTGTCGTGCCAACGAAAAGGCCCGAAATAGGGGTTTAAAATGTATGTAGTCCAGGCGGATAAAGTCTTGAACATAACCTAGTGTACTTAAACGTAAGTTAATCATGTAAGCTACTTACGTGCGTGAAACTTACAGGTATATCCGTGGCCTAATGGCTATGTTTCGAATGTTTCTAAAATTGAAGAAATGTCAGTAACAACTTAAAAATCTATTTTAATGAATGAGTGAAGGTTTTAAAATTGATTGTTATTATTATACTACTTATATACTCGATTATAATGTTTTTAGAACAGTGCAACGTGAAAGCCACAACTAATAATAATTATAATCATCTTTATTTCAGATTCCATTAAACTTCTGTACCGTGATTTGAAGCCTACATATATATTGAGATAGCATCCGTTTTTCCCTCTCCTTCTCTCATACATAATGAAATAAGAGAAAAAAACTTGGTTAAGTATAAACGCCATATTTTCTCTATTTCCATTTTATAGTTTTACTGAACTGAACAATCTAATAAATCCCAGTCTAGACGCGCCTGTTTAAAATTCTAGTTCTGTTACATCCTACCCTTCCTGTTTCACCCATTTATTTGTTGTCTTTATTTCCTCAAACCAGAGGGTAGCCTCACTCGATTTACTTTAAACCTATGTTATGGCTCTGCTTTTATTTGCCTGGAAACTTTTCAGTGGTTCTTTTTTTTAGGGTTCCGTACCTCAAAAGAAATACGGAACTCTAAAAACGGAAGCCTTTTAGGGTCACTTTGTTGTCTGTCTGTCAAGAAACCTACAGGGTACTTCCCGTTAACCTAGAATCATGAAATTTGGCAGGTGGGTAGGTCTTATAGCAGGTCTTAGGGGTTAAATCTAAAAACCGTGTATTTTGTGGTTACATTACACAAAAAAAAAATTGTGGTCATGAACTAATAATAAGTATTTTCAATTTTTGAAGTAAGATAACCATATCAAGTGAGGTATTATATTATGAAAGGGCTTCACTAGTGCATTCTAAAACAGATTTTTATTTATTTTTATGCATCATAGTTTTTGATTTATCGTGCAAAATGTCGAAAATATCTCATAAAAAATTGAATTTATTAGATGGCATATGGTTATTCTTTAAGTGCAGTACTAACACCATTTATTTACTCTGGCTGAATAGCAAATAACAAATTCGTTCAGCATTATAGACCAGATCGCTCGTCTAGACGGGGTTGTTTTAAATTCTAGAACTGTAACACCTTCCTGCCCCACCCTGTCTAGCCGTGGTGCCATTATTTCCTCAAAAAGTCATCTGGCTGCAGTATAATAGCTAAATTTTATAGGTACCTTTTCCACTGTACATTTTTTAGCGTTTCACTTTCCATTCTTTTTCTCCTTTTTGTTTAGTTTATATCATTTTTACTTATTTTTTGAGATCACTTATCTTTCCAGCATCTGCTTATATTTAAAACTCAATCTAAATGTATAAAAAGAAAAAAGTGACTGACTGACTGATCTATCAACGCACAGCTCAAACTACTGGACGGATCAGGCTGAAATTTGGCATGCAGATAGCTATTATGACGTAGGCATCCGCTAAGAAAGGATTTTTGAAAATTCAACCCCTAAGGGGCTGAAATAGGGGCTTGAAATTTGTGTAGTCCACGCGGACGAAATCGCGAGCATAAGCTAGTTTAATACTAAAGTGTTAATTTGTACTAAAGTATTGATAGTAGAGAGTAGATATAAAATATTAAAAAATTCTAGCTAGGTATGTCAGACTTCAGACGTCAGTTATAAACCATCTAACAGATTTTCCCCAAACAGGTTTCATTAGAAAGGCAATAATGCGAAGATGGTTTTCCACCACTAAAACAATGCATTAAGAATATCCTTTTTTTAGCATAGTAGCACACGCCGGGTATCCGCTAGTATTTAAATATTGACTCTCTTGATTACAGGTCATTGTTATAAACAGCAGTTTTATACTGTCTGGAACCAATGTCTGGAACTTTAAAACTTCCTTGTCAATATTGCGCTTCTACTTAGCCATAGTTGTATAATAAAACAAATTATTTTCTACTAGACGTGCTCTCCCGTCTAGACATGCGTGCTTTAAAGTCTAGGACTATTAAACTCCGTGCCACCTTCCCGTCTATCCAGTGTAGTATTACCTAAGTTTTCTTTAATAGTAGTTCTTTGTTCAAATATACCAAGGTTATATTTTAGTTTGGGACTTTTTAGTTGATAATTTTTAGATGAGGTTTTTATTCAATAAAGTCACACAACCAGCAAAGTCACTGCGAATAATGTTCATCATCACCATCATCATCAAACAATAGACGTCCACTGCTGGACATAGGTCTTCCACACGCCACGGTCTTGCGCCGCCTGAATCCAGCGGCTTCCTGCAACTCGTCTGATGCCGTCTATCCACTAGTGGGGTGGTATTCCAACGCTGCGCCTTCAGGTGCGAGGTCCACCATTCCAGCACCTAGGGAACCTCAATGTCTATCGGTTTTTCTATGTGCCCTGCCCATTGCCACTTCTGCGCATTGCCGCAACCCGTTGAGCTATGTCGGTTAGTCTAGTTCTCCTGCGGATCTCCTCATCTTCTGATTTGATCACGTCGAGAAACTCCAAGCATATAGTTCTCTCCATTGCCCGCTGAGTGACTCTGGGCTTTCTTATGAGGCCCATAGCTAGCGACCAATGCGAATAAAGATTGAATTATCTAAATGTGCATCTTTTGTGCGCGCACCTGAGTCTTTAGTTTTATTATTAACGTAGAATTTTTTAGACGTTCTGATTCTGCGAAATTGCCTGCGGAGTTAAGTTGTGCCAACTGCGTAACACTAATGACTCAAGCCCGAAGCTTTGTTTAAAATGCGAACAAAAACATCCTTGACAAACGTAAGATATATAAAAGAAACTGGACCATATGCTCCTGGATCCTGTTTTGAGACGTGCGCTTTGCGAATTAGCTTTTGACACGCGAACATTTTAACTTCAGTGAATTTCTTTATAACATGATCAAAATAATAAAATTTCCAATGCAAATTATTTTAATGTTGGCGTTCTTACAACCATTTCATGTTCGTGGTTTTCTCAATTTTTTCGTTTCTTAAATGAAACTGGATTAATTAATAAAGGTCAAGTAAAAACTATAATAAGGTAAATATTGTAGGAAAATAATTTCGAGGACTTCGAAATTTTTGAAACTCTAAAAACAATCGTTTTGGTCTTTGCTTCTAAAATTGAAATTTTATAGCAACAACTGAAAATTACTCCCTGTCCCATTTTGGTTTTGCTTTCTATAAAATTCATCGCGTACCTACATTTTCCCCAGCATCAAAACCGGTTATTGCAATGAGGAGTTGGGCGACCGTGCTGCACTGTTCCATTGTTGCGCGGCAGCAGAAAGGTGTGACTACAACAATGCCAAGCCTCGACGATTTCTCTTTGTAAAGTGCCGTTTCCGTAATAAAAGCCTTTTCTACCAATTGCAGTTTATTCAAATCCCTATTTTCTAATCCTGCATTCAATTCCTTTTGAGTGGTATTTTTTTAAATCTTCTTATTGCTTTGTTTGTTTAGCGTCATTGATGGCTTATAAGTACAGCTCTAGCATTCATATAGATATAGAACACTCAATGTAAGATAAACCTCAGCTAAACAGGAGCCTCCAGTACCCGTAGTACAAGATTTTACGTCTCACCAAACGAAACCAAATTCGAGAGTCGAAATACTTCCGCGTTACAGTAAAATGGACCTAAACAGCCTTGAATTGAAGTCAAATATTCAATGCCACTGATTTTAATTTCGCAATGTTTCCGCTTGGAGCGCTGGCTGTAGAAGTGTAGACAAACTTGAGCTTTAAAACAAGGCATTTAAGATCCAGTTTACTGTAACGCGGAAGTATTTCGACTCTCGAATTTGGTTTGGTTTGGTGAGACGTAAAATCTTGTACTACGGGTACTGTGTGTGTGTGTCACACTTCGTTTTGTAGAGGGGCTGGCTTTCCAACATCAATGGTTTTGTCCTTCTGTTTTTTCCTCCTCGGCCTATCTTCTTACAAACGTTGTACAGTACGCAGCAGCAAGTAATGTACATCGAACTTTAGAAGGAGATATCAGATTTGTAGAGCATTGTCTCTGTCGTTGAGACCGACAGAACGTCATATAGGTATGAGTGACAGAGACAACGCTCTACAAAGCCCAGATTTCATTCTAATGGCTGATGTACGTCAGACATTACTTTCTGCCGCGTACTGTAAGTCCTTCGAACACAAAGAAAAATGTGAAAAATAAATGTCCCTTTTTAATACCGCTGAACTATTGATATTATTAGAAGTTGTTGTGCGGCAGCAAAAAGATGTCACCTACAATATGCCTACCTAGTTACTCAACGGTTTCTCTTTGTACTGTACCGTCTTCGCAATAAAAGGCTTTTCTACCAATTGAAGTTTATTCAAATCCTCCTTGGTCTTTATTATCATATTCTTCATTCAGATCACTTTGAGCGGAAGTATTTTTATTAAATACACAGTTCTCATTATTTGTTTAACCTACTGTCTTCCCGTTTTTCATTTAAGCCTTTTATTTTTTGTTGTATACTTGCTTATGCTCGCGACTTCGTCCGCGTGGACTACCCAAATTTCAAACCCCTATTTCACCTCCTTTCTTAGCGGATGTTTACGTCATAATAGCTATCTGCATGCCAAATTTTAGCCCGATCTGTCCAGTAGTTTGAGCTGTGCGTTGATTGATCAGTCAGTCAGGCACCTTTTCCTTTTATAAATTTAGATTCAACTTTCAAGCAGGGAACTGACAGAATATTAGCCAATAAAAGTTGGAGAAGTCAGCTGTCAGCTTGTCATGTAAATGTCAATTTCTACAAGTTTTTCCACTGAATTTAAAAACTTCCGCAATTTCTTGTGCGACTTTGCTAGAGTTCTGCAAGTTTTGTTATTAGTTAATCCTTGGCATTACTGTTACTTTTGTATCCACAATATTTTGACTGACTCAGAACCTTTTCATTGGTATGACACAGCCAAAAAAACAGTTATTTTATTAATTATTTCTCTGAATATAGCATTTATTATGTGTTAGATCAATCAGTAAGCTTTTCTATTCTAATTTTAGAGGATGATCAATTCTTAATGGATGAAAAATCTAATAGTAAAAATGTTGCGTTTCATTTGAAAATAGATACTTAGAGAGAGTTTAGATAGATAGACAAACTTTAATAAAACAAGCATCCATCTCAATTATTATTCTGTTGCTGGGAGAAATGTTGCTTTAATATTTTCTAGTCGTCGGAAATACGTGGCCTGTCGGTTCGCTCGGGAGTAGAAGCACATCTCTTTATTCCGTGTTTATTCCACTATTTTGATGGAATGCTTGATCTTTAGAATAGATATTATATTCAATAACGGTGCAACGGATTGACGTGATTTTTTGCATAGGTATAGATAAAGACCTGGAGAGTGACATACATAGGCTACTTTTTATCTCGGAAAATCAAAGAGTTTCCACGGGATTTTTAAAAACCTAATTCCACGCGGACGAAGCCGCGGGCATTAGTTAGTAAATACTAATTGTAAACTGATGCACCAGAAAGATCGTCAAAATATGAAGGTTTAATAAAACAAGCATCAATATCAATTCGTCTGGCTCCGAGGATGTTGCTTTTTGTTCCCAGTTCTCGGAAATACGCCGTCTGTCCGACCGCTCGGGAGCTGGAGCAAATCTCTTTATGCTTCTATTGTAACGGCGGGCTTGGAATTCCAGTAGCCAGTCCAGACTTTGAAATGGAATTACAAATCTTCACTTGCATTGGACCGGACTGCGTCTGCTTATATTATTTTGTCTTATTTTTAAAGTTGTTAATTTTTAAAAATGTTGCACTGTGGTCTCTATCAAAAGAGTACTGCTCTGCGTTATTTTATTGCATAGACTAGCTTATGCTCGCGACTTCGTCCGCGTGGACTACACAAATTTCAAACCCCCCCTTAGGGGTTGAATTTTCAAAAATCCTTTCTTAGCGGATGCCTACGTCATAATAGCTATCTGCATGCCAAATTTCAGCCCGATCCGTCCAGTAGTTTGAGCTGTGCGTTGATAGATCAGTCAGTCAGTCAGTCAGTCAGTCAATCAGTCACCTTTTCCTTTTATATATTTAGATAATGGAGAGATAAATCGATATCGAGATCTAGAACAATAAATAATAGAATTACAGGTATAAGGCGTTCGTTCGGAGAAGAGCGTAAGAAGGAATCCTCGACTTGGACAAGCTTGAAAATCAAATAGATGTCAGTTCGTCCGGCTCCACACGAAATGTTGGGACTGAGGCTGAGATCTATAGGGCGTACTTTGACTTTGCTCAGACTTAAGATTGAGTTGAAATGAGACAGATTTATGTGAGAGATATAGCTCTGTTTTGTTTTAACTCTGTCTTAAGTCTAAGCAAAGTCAGAGTGCGCTCTATAGATTTCACCCTGAGGCTCCTTTGAAGCGAAAAGACTTTACGACCAACGCAATAGGCTCGGCAAAATTTGTTACATGGTGCGTTGTGACTTGTGGCTCAGATTGATAAAAATGCGCAATTCGTCGCACGCGTTCAATTTGTTTCAATTAGTTTACATTACGTTGTGGAATCAAAGATCAGTTTACTTTGTAATACTTTAGAAAATACGCATTGTTAGAATTTGACCTTGTCACAATGTGCTTTCATCATCATCGCGCGCCATCTTCGAAACGCAGTTTCGCTTTCATCATACGAGAAGATTGGTTCTCTAATTAACTGCCGTACTCAGAGTCGCTTAATCGTCACTTAAGTTTAGTTAAAACGAGACAGAGCTATACATAAATCTGTCTCGTTTTAACTCCATCTTAAGTAACGATTAGCGAGTCTGAGTACGGCAGTAAGAGCTAGCGCGCACCACGGTTAATTTCCGTACGTTTTTCTCCGCAAAATCTGTGAACTATAGAACTACATAGAAGCGCGCGCACTGCGGAATTAATCCGCATCGGATTTTGATACATTTAAATTCACAGATTTTAAAACGCACCGCAACTCACCGCACCGTGTTGCATGCTAGCTCTAAAGCCGCCTCTTTTGTTTTCGGGTAGCAAGCCCTGTCCGCCCCCTTACATCGGACCCTTGGCGTCCAATTCTTCTTTCCAACACTAATCTTGGGAATGAGAATTGGGCTCCTCTCTGTAAATGTTCAAAGAAAGCGAGCTTACTCCGTATGATGGTGGACACGAGTTCTCTTCCTTTGTGGACCGATTCCAGCACCTTAGTGTTCAATGTAAAGCTGTTCCAGGTCATCATCATCATAAAACCGCGAGTGAGTCCCACATACCCGCCCTTGTGCGGCATGCCATTTTTACCAGCGGGAAAAAAAAAGGTCATCATCATCATCATTATCATCATCAGCCCATCGCCGGTTTACAACTGAGCACATGTCTCCTCTCAGAATGAGAAAGGTTTGGTCATAATTCAAGTGCGGATTTGCACATTTCACACACCTTTGAGAACTCTCAGGTACCTATGTAGGTTTTCTCTCGATGTTTTACTTCGCCGGTATTCCAGGTGATCTTTAGTATTTCCTGTAGATCCACATGGACAGGCGGTTAGGTGCGTTTTGAGAAACCAGGTTTCAACCCAATTGCTCTAAGCCTTATTTATAAAACGTCACTTCTTTCGTCATACGAAAATATCCATCAAATCGGATTAAGGTTTTACAAGCAAAAGTAAAATGATTAAAACCGAAACCAGGCCGATACTTGATAAGGCGGCGAGTTTTTATTTTCAACTCGAGGGTTCTTGACCCGAATCGAAGGTAGGTACCGTTGTAAAAAAAGGTATACTTACCTGTAATCATTTAATCTTTATCTTTATCTTTACATCGTTCTGGTTGCAATGTTTTGAAATCGGTAATGGACATTATATTCTTTTAGGGTTTTATTAGAAAAATATCTCGTAATAAAACTGTCTATTATTTTATCAGTTTACTTATATTTTACAAAAAAAGGATATTAGCCATGTTAATCGTGATTGACATTCCTCTTTCCCCTCCAACTAAGTGTAAAGCTTGTGCTAGGAGTAAGTACGACAGTCGACAATAATGCTACGGACGGTGTTTGACTGACTGATTTCAGTCTTTAAAAAAAAGACTTTTTGTGTCACAGTTTAGGTAGATATTTTGTCAATGCATTTTACGTAAAGAGAAGATAGTGATAAATAACTTATCTTGCTTCCTTATCGGCCATTAAAATATGAGTAGGTAGATAAAAAGATATACTCGCATTGAGCAACGCTTCCTCTTTTGAATATTCTTTGTTTTCACAATGTACCTACATAGGTACCTACTACCTATTTCTTGCAATACTGAAAAAGAAAAACTACACTACCGGGTTCGATCGCGATCGACGAAAATATAATATAACACACTATAAGATTATGAAATGATAAAAGAGCATGGATTTAACTCGCAGCTCAATCGCAGCAGCAAATGTTATTGTAAAGAATCTTTGAAAAGAGCAACCGTCAAATTTCTTGCTCACTCTTCTCGGTAGGAAAGGGATTCCGAACCAGGGAAGTGGTACTTAAGTTTTTTTTTAATAGCTATAGCGAGCAAACAAGCAAACCCACCTGTAGGGCGATTGTTTAAAACCTGCATCAATCATTATTACAATCTCAATTGTTCTGATTGGTTGAATTTGTGCGATTCTTGTTGCAACAATCCATTGTAGCCAATAGTGAGCGGGCGTTAACCAATCAGAGAATCGCGCAGCAGATGTCAAGTGCTTACCGCCGCCCATGATTTTGTTGGGTTAAATTTATTAGAAGCATTTGACGATCCAAAATACTTCAAAGTTAGTTTGAATAAAAACCTTTCCATTTCTATTTCTATCAAGCTTGAATATGTCTCTGATTATCAACGACCACGATCAACGTCTTTCAACTAGCTTTAGTAAATAACGTAGTCTCTATAGGTCTATAGACTTATCGAGCGTTAAAGTAGTCAATTAGCTCGTTACGTTGACCCGAGAACACGACCGATGCGATGAATCGATATCTCGGCTCGATAAGTTACGTTCACCTTCGCGACATTTTGTTTCTCTTGTAGGGAAAGTTTTGAGGTGTTTCTACGAAATTCGAATTTCAGTATATCAATGTCAAATGGAGCGGTATAGTGGTTTAGACGTCGTTTGCCTCTTGTTCGGTGGATCGGGGGTTCTACCCTAAGAACTTTTTGGAGTTATGTGAATTTTAATCAGCAATTGCTGAGTTTGTTCTGGGCTCTTCTCAGACCTGGGCGCATTCTGAAAGGAAACCCGTACTCAGTAGTGAGCCGGCGATGGGTTGATGCTGATTATAAAATCGAGTGCATAATCCAATCCAATCCATCAGCTTGTATGTCCACTGCTGGACACAGGCCTTTTCAAGAGCGCGCCACCAAACACAGTCCTCCGCCTTCCTCATCCATCGGCTTCCACGTTTTCTTCAAGTCGGCAGTTCAGTGAGCTGGAGGTTGTCCTACGCTTACTGGAACGAGGTTTCCTCTTAAAACACGCCTGTCCCATCGGGCATTGACATGCAGACAGACATCTCTATCGCAGAAACGAGTGCATAGATCCCGTAGCAATTTTTAGGGTTCCGTACTTACCTCAAAAGGAAAAACGGAACCCTTATAGGATCACTTTGTTGTCTGTCTGTCTGTCTGTCTGCCTGTCTGTCTGTCTGTCTGTCTGTCTGTCTGTCTGTCTGTCTGTCTGCCTGTCTGTCTGTCTGTCTGTCTGTGTCTGTCTGTCTGTCTGTCTGTCTGCGTGTCTGTCTGTCTGCCTGTCTGTCTGTCTGTCTGTCTGTCTGTCTGTCTGTCTGTCTGTCTGTCTGTCTGTCTGTCTGTCTGTCTGTCTGTCTGTCTGTCTGTCTGTCTGTCTGTCTCTCTGTCTGTCTGTGTGTCTGTCTGTCTGTCTGTCTGTCTGTCTGTGTGTCTGTATGTCTGTCTGTCTGTCTGTCTGTCTGTCTGTCTGTCTATCAAGAAACCTACAGGGTACTTCCCGTTGACCTAGAATCATGAAATTTGACAGGGAGGTAGGTCTTATAGCTGACATTCGGGGAAAAATCTGAAAACCCTGAGTTTGTGGTTACATCACACAAAAAAAGTAAAATGTGGTCATGAACTAATAATTAGTATTTTCAATTTTCGAAGTACGATAACTATATCAAGTGGGGTATCATATGAAAAGTCTTTACCTGTGCATTCTAAAACAGATTTTTATTTATTTTTATGCATCATAGTTTTTGAATTATCGTGCAAAATGTTGATAAAATACGATTGTAGTACGGAACCCTCAGCGCGCGAGCCTGACTCGCACTTGGCTGGTTTTTTATTGACGGATATGTTGCTAGTGTGTTAAAGTCGCGTAAAAAAATTACGTTCACCCCTTTCTACTCAGGATCCTTTGATAATGAGGGTGAATGACATGAGAGCTCTCTGCTGAGATCTGAGGGCTTCAGTTCATATGCTTGTAACTATGCTTATCTACAAGCCTACAAGGAATACGTTTGCGTATAATCTTGTATATATTTTTTTATTTTATTTTATAGTAGCTTATGCTCGCGACTTCGTCCGCGCGGCCGAAGTCGCCCCTATTTCATCTTTTTCTTTTATATATTTAGATAACAACAACCTCCGTACTCTATTGCAATTCGAATTAAATAGAAATCTACCTAATGTTCTTTCTTAATCACAAAACAAATTAGAAATGCGGTCATTGGTATAGATAAATAATTCATTAATTAGTGATTTACTTAATTCTAAGTAAATAATGTAATCGGTCAATTAATAGCTACCTATTTCAATTTCACGTCTAGTTATTTATCTAATAAATGATGCACGGGGCTTCGCCCGCGTGTTTCATAAAATCCCATGGGAACCCAATGATTTTCCGGGACAAATAGTGCCTATTTCGGTCCTCGAGATGCAAGTTATGTCTGTCTAAGACACAGGTACAAGTTTATTTGTTGGTTGGTCCTTCAATCACGTGGCAACTCGCAACGTCGCAAAATACGTCGAGCCGGCAATTTATTGCGTGGATACCTACCTATAGTTAAAGACTTGGAGAGGGAAATAGGCTACTTTTATCCCGGAAACAAAAAGAGTTTCCGCGAGATTTTTAAAAACCTAAATCCACGCGGACGAAGTCGTGGGCAACTGCAACCTAGTTTATAATATTATAATGGAACTGGAAACATGGTACTATCATCCCTGGAGTTGTACGAATGCTTTATTATGCTTTATTTATTTGATTTGAAATTCAAAATAAATGCACCATCCATAGAGTAAATGGAAAGGACGTTTGGAATTCATTATCATACAAATTGTTATTTTTCTCTGCGCGGCTCCTACAAAATATCTTCATCTGTATTCAATGCAAGTAAAGAGGCGATATTTATTTTGTTTACTCGTGAAATTTGTAAAACTTTGATATTTTTCTCTCGTTTATTAATATAAAAGACTAATTTTGTGTCTTATCATGCGATCAGTCGGTGGATTAAGGACTATGATTGGAGTGATGAGAAGGCGTGAAAACTCCATGAGTCTCAGATAAATATCCCTATTTATATGCTTTATCTTTAATCGACGGATCGCCTGCGGTTGGGTTGCCAGGTCGCCATATCTAATAGCCGGACAGATCAGCCAGTTTGGCCGGACATTTGGACATTTTTTCCCTTAGTATTAATAGGTACGACGAAATTGTATGTAAAATCAAGCTTTATGACAATAATAAAATTATTGTCATAAATCTTGTTGTCAGGCGGCACTGCCGCCTGCGCTCGGCCACTCTCGTTTGCGAAATGTAAAAAGCCTAACAAAAGCCGGACAAGCCGGACACTGTTTATTTTAGCCGGACACGCAATCAAAAAACCTACCTATGTCCGGCTTTATCCGGACGCCTGGCAACACTACCTGCGGCATTGTCAACTGACTGCACTGCCAAGCGATTTGGATGGTTTGATAAAGAGACTGGTTAATGCCCGCGACCTTGTCCGCGTGGATTTAGGTTTACAAAATAAGTAGCAGTATATTCATCTCCGGGATACAAATACAAAATTTTGTCAAAATCAGTCAAACAGTTAGGCTGTGGTAAAAGAACCTACTTACCTACCTAACACAGAGAGACTTACATTCGCATTTTTAATATTAGTACCTATGGATTAAAATATGAAACGCTTTGGGAGGAATTTTCAAAAGAATTGAGTTATCCAGAATCTATCGTGTAATTTACCCCCCAAGTAGAATTACCACAGCGTAGGCATATCAGTCATACAACTTAATCACAAATTGCGTGGTTGCAGTTTTTATTGTATTGTCTTAGCAAATATTTTCAATAGTCTACAAGTCTAGAAATACCTACACTAACGTTCGTGGCACGCGTCGAGATAAGCTAAACTATATTCGTTTCGAGTTCATTAACACGGGCATTCAATACGCATTTGCGCTTTGCGGAAATTGCGTTGTTTGTTTCAGGTGATGTTTTTACTCTGATTTATGTTTAGAATTGCAGGCGTTTCAGATTGCCCTCAGTTTTTGTGGGTTTAGGGACACTCACCGGCCTTGGTTTCCTGGTTCACGGCGCTTCAGCGTTGGGATTACCCAGGATTTATAAATTAAAATGTTCAAAACACGTCCATTTTAGTTCAGTTCCAGTGAAGAGAGAGCGAGAAAGGAGATATAATTTACAGATTAAATCGCAGTTTAGATACAGATTATACACAATCATATAAGCACAAAGTTTAGTGATGAGAAATACTAAACAGTTTCTTCTGGCTCTTGAAGCATTAAACTTGAAAATTAAGATAGGTTCGTTTAATTGTTTAAGGCCCAGTTGCACGAAGAGAGTTAAACATATATATAGCCTCAATAGCTGAACGGTTTGGGGGGCGGACTGAAAATCCGAAAGTTCAAAGATCCGGTCCACCCGTTGCACTAAAAAAATTGAAATGCTGACGCTTTTTGGCAAGAGCATAACATATGTGAGCGTGAGAAAGAGAAGAGAATTAATGTGGTTGCAAAAAATTTACAGCAATAAAAAAAACTAAATCAGTTTAAACGTCCTTATGCAAATGGGCCTTTCAATAAGTTTCAGTTTTAATTAGACAATGCAAATTCATGGCATGTTTGTATTAAGTATCCTTTTTAATGAACTTTAAAGAGCGAGGAGTTTCTCATTTCTGTCTCTCATTTTCTGAATATTTGTTTGAAAATCCTAATCCTAATATCCTAATAATATTATAAATGTGAAAGTGTGGATGTTTGGATGTTTGTTACTCAATGACGCAAAACGGTTGAACGGATTTGAATGAAATTCGGAATAGAGATAGATTATAACCTGGATTAACACATAGGCTACCCTTAGTTTTTATCCCGGAAAATCAAAGAGTTCAGGAGTCGCAGGATTTAAAAAAATGTAAATCCACGCGGACGAAGTCGCGGGCATCAGCTAGTATCAAAATAAAATCATCTAAATAGTTTATTAATAATATTTAAATTTCAGCCTGATTTTGGGTTGGAATGGCTTGACATAAAATAGTTCCATTATAAGTGAGATTATAAATGTTTATTTTTGCACAATACTTGTATGAAAGTTAGACAAGGATATTCATACAATCTGTAACCTTCACAGAGCCTTCACATTTTGACCCGCATTTTTATTATTTCCAAATTCTAATAAGGCATAGAACATTAATTATACCGTAGAAGGCTCGGACTACACAGGTCAGATTTCAAACAGGTTCCATTAACAAAGATAGATTTTATTTAGTGCGTGTCGTGTCGCCTTCACGCGTGACGGTTCCATAGGCCAAGCCTTCTCCCGTTTTTTTGTATTGTAGATTCAGAAAGTTTATAGTTTCATTATATCGCACACCTAGATTAAAACCATTTCAATTCAAAAATCTTGCCTTTTGATATGACTTCAGTTTCTGATCCTTGACTTGATCATTTGTAAGGAGCAAACTGAATATTATGTTCAAGGCAACTTTTCTTAAGTTCTGAAAAGTGTGTTTTGAGTTGAAACAGTTTTGATCTAAGGGTGGGATATCTTTGGATAGGATATACCGAAATCGGAGTGGAATAGGTCTCTTGTAATCAAAGCTTTATGTCATATGAAAGTTCATAATTTTTTTTAAAGTAGGTACATTGTAAACTGATAAAGAAATACAAAGTCAAGTACATTCACAATGTTTACTTTGTAGTCTAGGTATCTAATTGTTTAATTACTTAAATTAACGAATCCATTAAAATGAAATTATCTCACCTTCCGTATTCGAAACAAGTTTTTACGCTGATTTAGATAGTAATTAGAATTGCTTATTTATTTATTTTTCAATCATTAACAAACTTAAATAAACGCATAATCAATAAAATTATTTTAGTTTTAAACCGTTATGAAAAGGTCACTTGTTTGAAAAGCAAGCGCTTATTTATTCCTGTTTAGTTAGAACGTATTTTTTTAAATCGTTTGACGTCAATTACCTATTTATTTAATAAGCGTTTTCAAATTCCGGTCGGTAACCGTTTAAAGCTATAAAGAGAAATACAGTATAAAGAGAAATACAGTAGTCCGACGCTTTTGATCTCGTCGTGAATGACGACCATTACTAGTTAGAATCCTTCAACATAGTGCCCTTACAATTTACATAGGCCAGTTTGGGTCGCTCCTACGATTGCTCTGTCACGGCTTCGTCGAACCTCTGTATCCTTACTCTGTGGCTTTATGAAAGTTGTAATTCATAATATTATGGTATCATAAAAATGTATTTTTAAAAGTATATTTATTTATAATCATCATAAAGTGTTGCAAAAATGCCACCTTGGATTTCTCAACCGTTTGTAAAAGCAATAATAAACCTTTAGTTTACATGATACGTTCTTCAAAAAAAAATCCCTGTCATATTAACCCACTTTCAAAATCTTTACAATGGAACAGTATTTTTCGCTTCACACATTATTCTGTAATTCGTGAATCGCCGGTACAGTTAAGTCATACGGTTATAATAATTAGGCCTTAAAAAATCTCGGCTGTGGAAAAAATTTGAGTGTTTTACTTCGAGTACCGTTTTGCTGTAATTAAAAAAACCAGAGTAATGATGCTAACAGATGAACGAACTTGGTTATAGCCTAAATCATCCGACCACAACCACACAAAGATAAACCAACCTCTAAATGAAATATTTCTCCGGAATGAAAAGGAGCCTATGTCTCTCCGTCTCCGGGATGCCGGCTACTTTTGTCAAGATCATGAAAGAACCAGGTTTTGTGGTTAGGCCGCAAAAGTAACAAATAAACAAACACATTTTTGCTTCTATAATATGAAGTGATATGAAAGTATCTAATACTTCAGTGGTAGGTGGGTATTCACACTTTAAAAGTATTAAGTATGTTAGTATATATTTTTCTTTCTGTATTTCTTTATTGGAAAAATATGTAGATTACTATGGAAGAAGTATTCATATAAATTACAATTATAGTAAAAAATATATGATCATTTGTATTGTATAGATTTTAGGCTTATTTTAGCCAACAAAGTTGGTTTATAGCACCATCCGCGTGGAATTAGGTTTTTTAATAATCCCGTGGGAATTCTTTAATGTTCCGGGATAAAAAGTAGTCTATGTCACTCTTCAGGCCTTTATCTATACCCATGCAATAAATCATGTCAATCCGTTCGCGTTGCACCGTTGCGACGTGATTGAAGGACAAACCAAAAAACCAACAAACACACACTTTCGCACTCATAATAAGGGTACTGATTGTATAAAACGGGTACACACCACGATTTACTAGGCGATTTAAGATATCGCCTAATTAATCGTGGTATGTACCCGTTTTATACAATTTAATACTATGTCGTTAAACCACGAAATAAGCTTAGGTAAAATCAAAAGTTGGTTTATGTGCTAACAGTATTTAACCGGCTATGGATGGATGGGATGGATGATCTTCACTTCTCAGTACAGTTTGACGTGCGATTAAATAAACCGTGAGACAGACTAAACAATGTGTTCTGTTTATAATTATTGCGATCGCCAAAATGATACACCTACATAGGCTACACTTACTGCTGAGAATTAATGCAATCTAAATTACTATGTGATCATTAACAATTTTTATTCAGATTATTATTAGGTATGGTGATGCAAAAAGTAGTGTCACAGAATAAATAATAGTGCATTGTCACCAGATGGTCCAATTCCTTGTTAGGACACGTGAACACTGAACTACCTAAGTTTATGATAATAATATATCACATCACACTTCACACTAATATCGCGAAAGTTTGTATGTGTGTATATGTGTGTATGTTTATTACTCTTTCACGCAAAAACTACTGGACAGATTTGGCTGAAATTTAGAATGGAGATAGATTACACCGGATTCACAGTATGTTACTTTTTATCCTGGCAAATCAAAGAGTTCCCACGGGATTTTTAAGAACCCATATCCACGCGAACGATGTCGCGGTAATGAGCTAGTATAATAATATGACTGAGACATTTATAAAAGTTATGTTCCAAGACGATTTGCATTTATTACGCTTATTGAAATTTTTCACGTCATTTGTGATGATACTCGTTATTATTTTTTGTGTATTTTGTGTATCACACACAGATTTATGCAAATAAAGAATTGAATTAACATTGAATTTCATATCTTTTGTTCCCAAAGTCGAAGCCAGCTTCAATAAAGACATTCTGAGGTGGGGTTCAAAAATCAAGTCACGCGGTGGCGGGACGTCTCTAAATTTTGCAAATGTTATTCACCTTACCATAGAACCTTGAATTATTTTAACTTATAATACTGCATTAAGGTCCTGAGTCTTGTATTTCATTCTCTTATCACAAAAATCGGTTTCCAATTGACAGTTTTGATCCTCTTAAATAAAAACCGACCAAGTGCGAGTCAGACTCGCGCGCCGAGGGTTCCGTAGTACAGTCGTATTTTTTCAACACGATAAATCAAAAACTGCTGTGCATAAAAATAAATAAAAATCTGTTTTAAGATGTATAGGTAAAGCCTTTTCATTTGATATCCCACTTGGTAAATTAGTCTTAGTTTGTAAGTTGAAAATACTAATTATTTGTTTATGAACACATTTTAATTTTTTTTGTGATGTACCCACAATTTTACGGTTTTCGGATTTTTCCCCTTACGTACGTTTAGATAAGACATACAGACAACGAAGTGAGCCTATAAGGGTTCCTTTTTTTTTTGAGGTACGTAACCCTAAAAATTATGTTTTTAGTCCGCGAATGTTCCTTGCCCGCTTGTTAAAAAGTAAAAACTACATAAAGTGTTTTAGATATGTTAAAAAATACTTTAGGTGGCAATACCCTTCTCCGCGTTCATTGACACTGACACTGCACAGGTGTGTTAAAAGGAAAAACACTTTCGGGGCAACCAAACCTTATTATCATCGCCGGTATTATCAGTCGTTATTCCAGTTAAGTTGTACCTACACCTGCTAAGTGAACGGGTTACTTAAGTTACTTAAGTTGCCTACAAAGCTCTATTTTTGGTGGTCGATACGTGTGGTGAAATTTCGTAAATGTGTAGGATAGGAAATAGACGATCGAAATCACATTTTTTTGTCGATCGCTACTGTGTATCATTTTTGTCAATGGATAAATAATTAATCTACTATAGTTGACTTTAAACTCGATATAATTATCGATCAACATGTGACAGTAACGATCGAAAAAATCGATCAAATCTGTAGGAAGCTAACATATCTCATTTATCGCCAAAACACAGCATATCGAGCGACAATAATGATCGTCAAAAATCGAGAAAATTTGTAAGCACCTCGGTAATATGGCCGAGCCTGCCTAGACTAATAAATAGTAACGACGACGTAACAAAATAGATAAACTGCCGCCGGCCGCATGGAAACGTAAGCGGAAGACTCCAAGACCTATTTGCTGAGCCGCGACCGGTTTGACAACTGTTCGGGTGTTTTGCAAGACTCTGCCTAGACATCGACTATACAGTGTCCTTTATCGATACCTACTTTGAATATAAAACGGAAAACTAATGGGAAAAGTTCTCTCGAAAGATAAAAGAAACTGGACACTCTCATTGTCATAATTTGAGCAGACATTTGGCAAGTGTTTGAGCCACCAAAGTTAGCTTGATAATAAAAAAGGCTCTATTTTCTTATTCAACCTAAGATGTTTTTATATCATTTATCTATCGAAAGATAGAGCTGAATGAATTCGGTAATTATGCTAACTTCTAACCCGATTTGTTATCAGTGTTGACTCAAATCGATTGTCAATTTGTCATAAAACGTAGTCCAGTTGCATGACAGCCAGTTAAAGTCACGTTACGGCTATCTCAATTTTGACCGTCAATAAAGCCCAGGTTCATCCGTTTACTATTTTCAGTACCAATTTCAACAAATAAATACAAAGCGTATAATTTGTTATAAAAAAAGCTTGGCTCTACTTCACTCTACCTGTTTGCCTTTTTGGGGTTTAAATTATCACACTTCACACTAATATTATAAAGACGAAAGTTTGTGCGTATCTATGTGTGTGTTTGTTACTCTTTCACGAAAAAACTAAAGGATGGATTTGGCTGAAATGGAGCTATATATTGTACTTTGGATTAACATATAGGCTACTTTTATCCCGGAAAATCAAAGAGTTCCCGGGGGATTTTGAAAAACGAAAATCCACGCGGGCATCATCTAGTCTTAAATATTTATAGAAAAAGAAAAGGTGACTGAGTGACTTATCTATCAACGCACAGCTAAACTACCGGACAGATCGGGCTGATATTTGGCATGCAGATAGCTTTATATAACGTAGACATCCGCTAAGAAAGGATTTTTTAAAATTCAATCCCTGAGGGTGTCAAATTTTAGGGTTTGGGGTATGTCCACGCGGATGAAGTCGCGGGCATAAGCTGGTAATAATTTATGATGTTACCACCTGGGTGGACCATCAGTCCCTATTTCCTCTATATATTTTAACCTCCGTGGGAGGTGCCCGTATGCATCGATAACCACTTGTCGCTCTCAGCTGTTCGACGTGTAAACAAAAGAATCGCTGGAAACGTATGCGTTGGTGTTAAAGACTCGTTATTCTTGTTATTGCTACTACACAAGTATGCGTTAGGTAGTATTTATTAGATAAGACTTCAAGTTGACATTTATAATTAGACCATACGATGAGATAATATTATTATTACTTACATTTACACACAGCAACTTAGCTAGCCAATAATACGGTATTTGCCCTATTTGTCAAAAATAAATTATTTCCCAGTTATTATTAAATAGAGGGTCTTCCAAAATACGTCAAATCCACGTAGGTACTTTGTTAGTTTTATAAGTGTAAAAACCTTTTAAATTATCGGTTAAACTAAAAAAACACGTCAAATCATTGTGACGTCACATGCCAGTATTTCATAGATGCTCGCAAACTAAGTGCGTGTTTTTTATAAAAAGATACTGATTTGACTAGTTGTCAAACACCGGATTAATTCAGCCGTTAATTTATTAGACTGTGTTGACACTTTTGTAGTTCACGCATCTAAATTGGCTCTTCTAAATGTATTAAAACTTAAAAGTTAACACAAAATTTTAATGAATCTTTTTCATTAAGGCATTCAGCAAGGCATAGATTTGGTCATTTATTTTAAATATTGAAAGTTTTCGTACATCAAAATATTTTTTCCGAATTTCTAAGTCTGTAAATTCAGCTTGGCCAAATATTTATTTAATATTCGTAAAAGTTAACCGTTTAAAAATAGGAGTAAAATGGTTCCAGAATAAAAAAAAAAGAATTCGACTGCTCTTGTATTTCTAGTTTGAAAATTCCGGCCTATTCCGAGTTCTTTCGAGGACTTGTAAAGTAAACGTGGAGTGCGGGTTGTACGATACCTACTACGAAATTACTTCTCTATTTTTTACTCTGTGACATTTTAGTTTTATATTGCTGTTTTTATTTGAAATTCTGATTGATATATATTTGTCTTTGTTCGGTTTTATTGACCTCATAATATCTATGAACGTTTGAAAAAGTTATAAACTTACCATCATCACTTACCATCAGGTGAGATTGCAGTCAAGGGCTAACTTGTATCTGAATTAAAAAAAAAAAAAAAAAAAAACTGCATTGTAATGCACGCCACGGCTTCCTCCTAAACTTATAGTGAGCTATACAATTAATATTTAATGTTTCTAAATAATATAAACTAAGCTTTGGTGCAGCACGCAATCTGACTTAGATTAAGAGCTAGCGCGCACCACGGTAAATTTTCGTACGTTTTTTTACCGCAAAATCTGTGAGCTATAGGACTACATAGAAGCGCGCGCACTGAGGAATTACGGATGTTAAAACGCACCGCAACTCGCCGCACCGTCGCGTGGTGCACGCTAGCTTTAAAAAAAGAATTTTACCGCTCTTATATTTTCAGAGTTCTTTCGAAGATTTGTAAAATAAACATTGAGTGCGGGCAGCTGGTTGACCGTTACGAAATAGCTTTTCTATTTTTTTACTCTGTGACATTTTTATAGTTTGTTTACATTTATATACTTACTCGTGTTTATCTTTGACTAAACGATAGAGGTTAATTATTTTGCTCTTTTTTTTCAGGTAAATACTCTTCTGAAATTTCTGGATATTACATCTCTTGATATCTGTAAGTAAAACATGCAGTTTGATGGAGTGAAAATAATATTATGGTTCCTAAAAGTTACAGCAAAAAATGTAGCTAGTTCTGTTGTACACAATCTCTTAACTAAAATGATTGACAATCTAAATCTAGTGCTATCCTTTTCCGCAGGGAGCATTGTGAAAGGGATATCAATAATTTAAGAACTGTCAATTTAGTTTAGTTTAGGGATTATTTCATGATTCTAGGTCAGCGGGAAGTACCTACCCTGTAGGTTTCTTGACAGACATGACAGACAGACAGACAACAAAGTGATCCTATAAGGGTTCCGTTTTCCTTTTGAGGTACGGAACTCTAAAAAGGTGTCACAATAAATTTTATTATAACTAAAAACTTTAACTGGAGCAACTATAAGCTAGTTGTAAGATTCAGCCAAGATATTTCGGCCCAATTCTGTCTACTAAGACAAATGGTACTGCATTTACCCAATTAAAAAATGAATTAAAAATACGTAACAAAGAACGTTGGAGCAAACCTTTAGCCAAACTTTTCCCGTGTTGTGGCGAAATTCTCGAAGTTGACTCTCGTAATGGTTTTTGCAATTAAATTTAAATGAGTAACTTTAAACTCTTAAACCATACCTTTACCGAGGGATAGGAATGAAAACTATAATAATACCTATGTAAATTATTTTTATACCCAGGTGGTGATGATTATTTATTTAGATGACGTTCGGGACTTCGTCCGCGTGGTTTTAGATTTTTTAAATCTAATGGGAACTCTTTGATTTCTTGGAATGAAAAGCAGCCTATGTATGTGTGACTATCCATGTCCTTACTTTATCAATTTGTATCATTATTATACAAAAAAGTGAAATTATAGAAAAAAAATTGCAGGGGGTCTCGTTTTAAGAGTCAAAGGCACATGAGTACATCTGTAGCTACATGAGTAGATATATAGACTCATTTTATAGGTAAAAACGCAAAATGCCAAAATGAATGGATTAGCAACATTGTAGTTTTCTCTGTACATTTCAGTTGCATGTTGCAAGCTTTTCATGCTTCAAAATTGTATGAGCTCTGATATACCTAATGCAACAGGAAAACGTATCTGAAATCTTGAACGTTAAATAAATCCAACGTCCCAGAATCCTAAACGATATTGCAAACAGAATTATAGCTATACCTAACCTATACGTACTAACTTTTCAATGTTGTTGCGAACTTTAAGTCTGCGGCCCAACTGGGAGCGGTTGCGTCCTGCGGGGCGGGCAGCGGGCGCGATTCCATACTCTCCAACTCCAAGCCGCTCGGCACCCATTCTCGATTAGGACGCGTCCGTGCGTCTTTCTTCCAAATTCTTGTATAGTTCTTGCATTTCACGAAGGCCTCATGCTTGTGTTTAAGTCGTATCGGTATACGTAAGGTACACTAAATGTGTGCGTTTGCGACAGCGATTGCTCGCGACTGATTGGTCCGACAAGCACGCAAACTTACGCAATGACCATGTAAACGACATTACCACAAGTAAAGTTCACTAATCTTCGTGAATTGCAAGAACTGTAAATATTAAGTGTTGTTCTACACGCCGCTGGCCGCCCCGCAGGACGCACTCGCTCCCACCTGGGCCGCAGATTTGGTAGATACTTTATTTCCTGAATATTAAATTTAACTTAGTTACTGTGGCACGTGCAGTTACGCTTACGAGTTACGGCTTGTTGGGAACAAAATATTGAGGGATGTTTTACTTTGCTTCCTTATTTGGTTTGCCTTCTACTGTGGATATAGGACGGACGCCAACGGCCCCTGCCTCCTAGAACTTGTAATAACTATTTATCAACGTCTGTGTACCTACTACGTACAAGACGGGTCCGAACAAATTGCGACTTTATTCTTTTAAAGTCCGTCAACGAGCGATGGAGAGTGCTTGGAGTTTCTCTACGTGATCAAATCAATATGAGGAGATTCGTAGGAGAACTAGAATAAGCGACATAGCTAAACGGGTTGCAAAGCTGAAGTGGCAATAGGCAGGGCACATAAGCAGTTCGAATAAACAGGTTGCGAAGCTGAAGTGGCAATAGGCAGGACACATAAGTAGTTCGAATAAACGGGTTGCGAAGCTGAAGTGCCAATAGGCAGGGTACATAAGTAGTTCGAATAAACGGGTTGCGAAGCTGAAGTGGCAATGAGCAGGGCACATAAGTAGTTATCTCTATTAACTTAAAACTATTCCACAAGTCGATAGCAGATGTAATTACTGAAATTCGTAGATGTGACAGACGCATATACCAAGGGTGCTTTTTGTCACTTTGGTACGTAACCCTAAAATGTTGTACATACAATATAGAAAAATGAATCGCTGAATGTGTTGCTGATCGCAAATGTCGAGAGCAGCTGAACCGATTTCGCTAATTCTTTTTTTATTATATTCCTTGAAGTACGGGGATGGTTCTTACGCAGAGAAAAATTTAAAAAATTTGAATCGACTGTTAGGCGGTACGAAGTTCGCCGGGGCAGCTAGTACAATATAGAAAAAATTCCTCAACAATAATTTAGGTCGATTCCTCACGTCTGACATAGGTATGCCCTATTCAACTCTATTACCAGCAGGATCGTATATAATGAAAGGATCAGCCGTTCTTTCATAGCCTGTCAGATTTTGTGTTGTGACCACGTTGTCACACGTTTACACCGTTATATTATGACGTCACAAACTCATATAAATTATCGCTTGGCGATATATTACACAAAATTTATATCGTATTTGTATCTGTCATCGTTTTGAGGCCGTGTTGATTAAAGGTCATTGGTACTGTCAATGGACGTCTGCGAAAAAATTGGCTTAGTTCATTCACACTCTTTGGACTTCCAAGTTTTTTTTTGGTTCCGTACCTCAAAAGCAAGCTGTGATAGCCTAGTGGTTAGGACGTCCGCCTTCTAATCGGAGGTCGGGGGTTCGATCCTGGGCACGCACCTCCAACTTTTCGGAGTTATGTGCGTTTTGAGTAATTAAATATCACTTGCTTTAACGGTGAAGGAAAACATCTTGAGGAAACCTGCATGCCTGAGAGTTCTCCATAATGTTCTCAAAGGTGTGTAAAGTCCAATCTGCATGTGGCCAGCGTGGTAGACTATGGCGAAAACCCTTCTCACTCTGAGGCTGAGATCTATAGAGCGCACTTTGACTTTGCTCAGACTTAAGATTGAGTTAAAACGAGACAGATTTATGTGAGAGATATAGCTCTGTCTCGTTTTAACTATGTCTTAAGTCTAAGCTAAGTCAGAGTGTGCTATATAGATCTCACCCTGAGAGGAGACCCGTGCTCTGTAGTGAGCCGGCGATGGACCTCAAAAGGAAAACAGGAACCTTTACAGGATCACTTTGTCTGTCTGTCTGTCCGTCGTGTCTGTCAAGAAAACCTATAGATTACTTCCCGTACACCGTATTTTGCTGTGATATACCATATACGATTACCTTTAGCCGGAAACCTCAAAAAGAAAATGTAGGTACCGTCTTTCACTGAAAACATACAAAGTTACTCTAATATAGCAGATCATCTATTAATATCCCACTTGAACGGCTTCTCACGTAGAATTTCCCTCCAGACATAGCGATTTTCTTGCGTTTTCCTTCGTAGGAAATGAGATACCTGCCTATTTTACTTTCGTTTTCTAGCTTACACCCGCGGTTTCGTCCGCGTGGACTACACAAATTTAGAACCCCTATTTTACCCCCTTAGGGGATGAATTTTCAAATATCCTTTCTTAGCGGATGTCTACGTCATAAATAGCTATCTGCATGTCAAATTTCAGCCCGATCCGTCCAGTAGTTTGAGCTGTGCGTTGATAGATCAATCAGTTAGTCAGCTTTTCGTTTTAAATATTGTCGATTCAGGATCAAACCGAGAGTTCCCCGACTCTAGTTCACTCTGCAGTGTGTGTGTCACATTCGGGTACGGATACGGAACCCTAACAACGACGGTGATAATAAATTTAAATTATGGTTTAGCACATAGTTTTAGTTTAGCCATATCGTAAAACTGTGGCATATCGTATGCGCCCCTCTGGGCTTTGGCCGGTGACCCCTTCCTATTAATAGCACACGGGTCTTAGGACCAATTTATGTAGAGGTAAATATACCTATTAAACATTTGCATTTGCATTTCTGTGAATAATATTTTAATGTGTATGTATTTTTAATGTAATTTTAATGTACTTAGTTTAAATTAATGTATCATTGCATGCCGCAAGGTAGAATTAGGACGTACACTAATAATACCTTTAAGATCTGTAAACTTACCCAAATTCGCAATAAAGAGAATTGAATTGAATTGAATTGATAAACTTGTAATTTGATGAGCAACACAATATTTTTAGTGATTCATTTTTATATTATAGAAGAAGATAGAGATATTATGAATATGTCGGCAAAAATGCATTTGGCGACTCAACATAGGGCGTTCAACGTCAGGGCACAGCAAAAGTTGATTCTACGTAAAAGAATTCGGCCAGAAACATTATAATAATAGCCAAGCCAGTGAATCATGCAAACAACGAATTTTTCCGGAAATTGCCGGTGACAAAGTAAAAGGAAAACAGTAAACTCGCATTCCATAAATTAAAACAATTAGTTGACTAACAATTTTCAAACAAAGCCTTTTCTCTTCGAATCAAGTCAAGTCAAATGGGTTTTCAAAATAAGTAATAAATTACTCTTTTTACTAGTCAGATGTTGGATTTGTAAGATATAGTGGTGATAATTATTACGCAAACTTAAAACTAAAGCTACGAAGGTTCCAAACGCGCCCAGATCTGAGAAGAGCCCTGCCCAGATTAGTCAGTCACCTTTTCCTTTTATTTACTGAAAGACAAAAAGCACTTGTGCACTAATTACAAGATCAGAAAAATAACTACTGACCTTCAGTGAACGAGCGCCCTTCCGCGTTTTGGCCCATATAACCGCGAGGTTGGTGGGGCCATGGGAGGTGGAGGGTTGACCTTCAGTGATGAAGAAGAATACATCACATACACAATTAATACACCAGTCAAAATTACTCAATCTTGCAGAACATTACTGCTCTATTACTTATGTTAACTCTTTGTTCAAAGCGATATAATTCTCGGAAAATAACGTTCCATATAATAACGTTATAGCAAACAGCTGGGAAACCTCTAAATAAGGATAGTCATTTGAAACGTTAATACGAGTTAATCGATCATAATAACCAGATGGAATATGTGTCAGATAAAGAAAATGGAAGTAACACGTAATCATATAACTTGTTGGGAAACGGGTTTACTTTATAGGGGATACCTGTTGCAATTTGCACGTGTAGAAATACATAGAAACAAGATTGATCACAGCAAAGATGCATTGATGCATCATGTAATGTTACGATCTCAATAAAGTTTTCATAACCTCATGATGATCCCATCGTCGGCTCACTACTGAGCGCGGGTCTTCTCTCAGATCAAGTGTGGATTAGCAGACACTTTTTAGAACAATATGGAAACTCTCAGGCCTACAGGTTTTCTAACAATGTTTTCCTTCACTGTTGAAACAAGTGATATTTAATTAAATCCGAAAAGTTAGAGTTGTGGCCCCAGGATCGAACCCCGGACCGGCTCCCGAACAGGAGGCGGACGTCTGTCTAAACTACTAGGCTTACCATGACCTATTTGGTAACCTGAAAGTGAATAGCAAAGTTATTATTAGATCTTGAAAATTTCTTAAAATAAACGAGCCTGCAAGTCGGAGTAGTCTTGAAGGGGAGGTGGCGAGCGAAGCGAGGCGCCGCGCTGGCATCCGTAGCGTACCTAATGTAAGGTCGAGTATTTGAAGCTGAATGAAGGAACGATGAAGCGAGAAAAATCCCTGGGGAAAAAAACTATTTTATACATGCCTTAGTTATAAACTTTTAATATGTACATAATAACTCATAATAACATAATATAACTCCTCTATAGTATATAGCAATACGTATATTGCCGGCATAATAAATTTGGACGTCTAGCTACAAGATCGTGACTGGTTACGGTCTATGATAACAACAAACGCTTGACTATATGTAGGTACATGTAGTCACCCAGCAGGCTGTACATGTTCCCTTCCCACTGCCCGACTGAAGTAAAAACCGGTCAAGTGCGAGTCGGGCTCGCCCAGGATGAGTTCCGTACCATCATACAAGATCACATATAAATAACACTATGTACTTTTTATTTATTTCAAAATTGCATGGCGGCGGCCATTTTAAAATTCGCCATCTTGATTTTTTATTATTTGTTGTTATAGTGGCGATAGAAATACACACTCTGTGATAATTTCAGCTCACTTCCTATTAGGGTTATCGCCCGCTGACAGATAGACGGACGGAACAGCGAAGGCCCAGTTGGTACGGAACCCTAAAAACGTAAAGAGACAAAGTTCTTCACGTGTCTCAATACTTCTATAACTCGTTCTAATCGCGGAAGTAGTTTCTGCGCTGCGAGCTGTTGCGAATCGGATCTCAAAGTCAATAAACTTGTATAAAGTACCTACTTACGCAATGAAAAGTAATCCTTACCGCGAAGTCCTTGAGGCTTATTACGTCTTGCTCTATATGCAGCTGTTGCGCTTATGTAAATGTACTAGTGATGTAACTGGTACTGAATTTCACTATGAGGAATACTAATGCGAAAAATACTAAAGCATATTATCTATCGACTAGCTTGTAAATATTAATGCGACGAAAAATCTGTTGTAACTAAATTGCATTCAAAAATACCAAGATTTGATTGATCCGCGTAATTTCGTCCGCGTGGATTTAGGTTTTGAAAATCCCGTGATAACTCTTTGATTTCCCGAGACAAAGTGTCACGCTGCTTTTACGTCACCCCTTTTTTCGGGAAATCGGGTTATGTGGGAGTTCTACCCACTAAAACCTCCTCGGTGGCCATCCTCAGCGCATATTCAGAGGCTCCGGGAACTCTTACGAACTTGCGCCGGTCGGTGCCTCTTGCGTTTACGTCACCCTAGTCGTCAATATTTAACAGCTGGTGTCGATTCAGGATAAATCCAAAAGCTCACTCACTCTAGTTCCTTCAGCCCATTTCTGCCTAATCTGTTTCCAGCTGCGCGATTGCGGAAGAATGACAGCTACAATGTCAGGATCGCAATCATCTCTGATTGGTTAACGCTCGCTGACTATTGGCTACAATGCATTGTTGCAAAAAGAATCGCACAAATTCAGCCAATCAGAACAATTGAGATTGTAATAATGATCGATGCAGGTTTTAGACAATCGCTCTACTGGTACGCGATATTTCACAATACACAAATACGATAATCTACATCACTATTAGTGTACGCAGCTGCACGACCGACGTTTCCCATCTATTTCGCATTAACTTTAACCGAATATAGCCCGTGCTGTGCACCACTTAAGGCGTATAATTGTGCTTAGATTTTAATCACCTCTGTTATCTCGTTGCATAACAGTTTCCTTTATCATTATCCTGACGCAATTTGCCCTGAACCCAAATTGAACCCAGCAAAGCACAATCGACCTATATAATATTTGAAAACATATCGCCTTATCAGAGGTTGATAACGCGGTGTTTACCAGTCACGACGCACGACGCGCCTGGCCCAATGTTTTCTTTCCGTATTTCCTAGATACCTAGTTGATAAGTAGATATTAGTTATAATAATAATATTTATCACATTGATTATTTATTTAGCAAAACATAATAAACTGATGTTGAGCACTACGTAATTGCGACTTTTCGAAAACATATTTTTTAGTTATATGTAACAAAAATTTCCACAATGATGATGCTTTGGTGTGGAGGCTGAGTAGCTTTGACTGCAAGCAGCAAGCATATCATAGTATAGCAAACGATCTTTACCAGTGGGGCATTGGGCTATACTTTATTGTTTACTATACACGCGAAAGAGGAACTCTTTACTTCAAAACTTTCTTGGTGTGTTATCTATGTCTATAAGAAGGGCATTACGAACTAATATGTAGTATTAACTTCAGTTGACGATTCAAAAACCTTGTAAAGTTTATATGAATAAAAAAAATTATGCTATTCTCTTATAATATTCTTTCGCAATGAGACACCTACCATATACCTATTTGTTCTGCTATCTACACAGATTCACAGAGGTATATTTAAATTTTGAACAAAAAAATATTTAACTTACTTCCTGATTCTGAACATGAAAAAAGAGAGTCGAAAAATGCTATTGCATTTACAGGGAAGAAGATCTCTGCACCCTCTCTTGCGGTCGAAGTGCTCGGAGCTACACCAAATAAATACCTAGTTATTGATCTTGATTTTATGCAAGGTTATTGCAGACGATCCCGTCTAATAATATCTTGCCTAAAATATGCTACGCGTTGGCGCGAGCAGCCGCGTCCCAACTCCCAATCTAGAACTCGATTTGACTGCACTTCCTCATAGCTTTAAACCCGCGACTTCGTCCGCTTGGACTACACAAATTTCGAACCCTTGTTTTACCCTCTTAGGGGTAAAATTTTCAAAAACCCTTTCTTAGCGGATGTCTACGTCGTAATAGCTATCTGCAACTGCATGCTAAATTTCAGCCCGATCCGTCCAATAGTTCGAGCTGTGCGTTGAAAGATCAGTCAGTCAGTCACCTTTTCGTTTTATTACCGCAACTTCGATTGCGTTAATTTAGGTTTTTTAAGGATCCCGATTCTTGTGGGAATTTCTCAATACTAAAAATCTTCTTTTTTGTGCGCGTCTAGATCAGGTCATGAAGGATCAGGTTGTGAAGATCAGGGTAGGTACCTACATAGGTATATCTACATGTAAAAACAACAAACTCAGATTAAGTAGTATTGCGGTTTTAGCTATTGATCTTGCGGATCAATCTAAATACCGGAAGGTTATTATACTAGGTCAGAGCAGAGTACCTACAGTGTTCCAGAAATAGCCCTTTTATTTTTATACTCAGTTCTGCCCGCACTTGACACCAGTCCGCGGCTTCAGAACGAAACCCTTGTCCTTCGCAACGCGGCCCGTTCGATACTCGAGTCTCCACTCTCAAGCCAGTGAGAATACGATAAGTGTATAGGTAAATAGGTAACAATAATAAGAAACTGGCCAAGTGCGAGTCAGACATTTGGCAGATGACATACGAGATTTTCAAAAAGAAAAATATATGTAAAATTATACAACAAATTCAGATTAAGTATTAGTGCGGTTTTATTTTAGCTATTGAACTTTATCTTGCGAATCAAGCTAAATACTGGAAGGTTATTATACTAGGTCGGAGAAGAGTACCTACAGTTTTTTTTTTAAAGAATATTAGCCATGTTAAATGACTAATATATTCCCCTTGTCTCTCCAACTAAGCGTCAGGCTTGTGCTAGGAGCAGGTACGACAATAGTGCAACGGGCGGGGTTTGAACCGTCGACCTTTCGGTTTTCAGTCCACTCCTTTACCGGTTGAGCTATTGAGGCTTGCTACAGTGTTCCAGCAATAGCCTTTTATTTTTATACCGAGTTCTGCTCGCACTTGACACCAGTCTACGGCTTCAGAACGAAACCCTTGTCCTTCACAACGGGCCCGTTCGATACTCGACTCTCAACTCTCAAGTCAGTGAGAATATTGCATTAACAGTGTTGCCTAGCTGTTTGTTTGCGATATTATGTATAGGTAAATAGGTAACAATAATAAGAAACTGGCCAAGTGCGAGTCAGACATTTGGCAGATGACATACGAGATTTTCAAAAAGGAAAAATACAATGAATGTTAACTAAACCATGATTAATTTACATGGTGAAATTTGGCACGAGGGTTTCAAACGCGCCCACAAACTCAGCCGGGTATTATGTCAAATGAACATTCCTTTGATACGAAACTATAGATTTTTATCAAATATTTTTAAACTCGTCTTAACCGTGATCAGCAATAAACAAGCTACAGTACGCGGCAGAAAATATTGTACATCGACCTTTAGGAGATAGCGGATTTGTAGAGCATTGTCTCTGTCGTTGACACCGACAAAACGTCATTATAGTGACATTATAATGATATGAGTGACAGAGACAAGGCTCTACAAATCCGAAATGTCACTCTAAAGGATGTACATCATTTTCTGCCGCGTACTGTACGTGTTTAGCCTTTAGACTTTCCTAATGTAAAATTCACCTTCCCTTCTAATCGAAAGGTATACCTACGATATAATATAACAATACCACTTAACTAGATACTCGTGCCAAGGTCTTTAATTCTCCGGATATGTATAGAATTGTTGTCGAAATCATTAAACAGTGAATAGATACCTAAATACTTACTAAAAGTACCTAGACACTTAGTTGCAAAACTGGTAAGTTATTGCTTAAAGCTGTTTACGTAGTTTAACGCTTTTGAAAACCCGTTAATGTTCAAAGACGATAATGGGCCAATGCGCCAATATATTTAGAAACCAATAAATACAAGGCTGTTTGACATGTTCATAATACACGAGTATATAGTGGTAAAGTCCAAAGTATTGGGCCAAGACGTGTACTAAGGTGCATCCACACCGCAGTTACTTTTTGTGAAGCAACATACTGCAACACGAAATCATTAGGTGACTTTCTTCAACTTTTGCGACCACGTTGCTATTTTGTTGAATGTTGCTCATCGCATCCATAAGAAAATGTTAAAATGTGATTTTTTAAAATAAAAATAGCTCCCTTATCCCCTACTTTATTACTAACAATAGTTATTTAAGAATTCAAATTGTCTACTAACAACTGAGCCCTAGTTGCTTTAAATAAAGATTTATTTATTTATAGCGAGCAAACGAGCAGGCGGGTCACCTGATGTTGAGTAATTACCGCCGCCCATGAACATTTGCAGTAACTACCTCCCTACAAGAGAAACCGCCAATGCGTTGCCGGCCTTTCAGGAATTTGTTGGTCCGCCCCTTGAATAACCCCATGTCCTATGTTGTAATCTAATGGAATCACCACCGCCGAAGGGGAAGTTAGACAATGTTATTTAACATGGCAACCTATTTAACAACAAATATCTATTTGGATATTTTGGTCCAAAAAGTAACTACAGTGTGGATGCATCTTTAGAGCCATCACAACTGAAGTAAGTTTCCTGTATGCATGTAAACGGGGTTATTGCATAACAGAGTTAGCTAGCAGTTGGCTGTTGACAGCTCGCCGTGTGGGTGCGCTGAATGTAAACAAGGGCGAAACCCGCACGTGTAACGATTGTTGCAACAAGCCCTAGAAGCCCTAACGCTGGCCATAAACGATCAAATTTACCGATTTTCCTTTTATATATTAAACTAGCTTATGCTCGCGACTTCGTCCGCGTGGACTACACAAATTTCAAACTCCTATGGGGTGAACCCTTAGGGGTTGAAATTGCAAAAAACCCTTTCTTAGCGGATGTCTACGTTATAATAGCTATTTGCATGCCAAAGTTCAGCCCGATCCGTCCAGTAGTTTGAGCTGTGCGTTGATAGATCAGTCAGTCAGTCAGTCACCTTTTCCTTTTATATGTATATACCTATTTAGATGTAGATACTCAATGAAATTGAACCAAACACAAAGTGCAATCCTCTTAGACAATACAATTGTTTCACTTGAATAGCGTATAATTTTTCTTGACCATATTGCTGTAAAACGACCAGTGGAAACTAAACCGAATGAAAATTCATGAAGACTGTATCATCATTTCACGAGTTCACAGCGACTTCAATTAAACCGATTTAGCGGTGAAGGAGATTAGAATATGTGTCATCGAATTGAGGTGAACGAACTCGGAATCGCGAAATACTAATACATATTAGATAGCGAATCTGAACACCTATTTGTTATGTCTGCGCCGGTATTTTAGCGTGGGAAGAATTAAAGATAAACATTTCATTCAATAAAATCTTCTTTTTTTCGTCTGTGAAGTGTGAACTCTTTGTTTTGTTTATCGGATAAGTGATAACAATTTTGGATATATAACCCATATTACAATCTAGCTTATGCCCGCGACTTCATCCTTATGGATTTAGGTTTTTAAAAATCCCGGTGGAAACTCTGACTTTTCAGGTAGGTATGCACAAAATCACGTTGATTCGTTGCACTGTTGCGACTTGTTTGCATATGACTGTACATTTATGTACAGTCCACGGGATTAAAAAAACTTTAATCCATTGCGACGAAATCGCAGGCTTCAGCTGGTGTGAATAAAATTGTCTAGAAACAGATAGAGCATAGATTAATTATTGGTCTCGCTCCGATGAGATAGAGATTAAAGACACCTAAGTTTAAAGTTTAAAACAAGATATTATGAGGAGAACAAGAACCCTTCACAGTCATCCGAGCGCTTTTTTACGTGACGTCTCATTCCATAAAATGTTCATTTGTTCATTGCCTACCAGTAGGTACATAATACAAGCACTTGCTTTTCAATGTTATCTTGTTGATCTCCAGTTATACTAGCAGGCATGAGGCACGTCCTATTGTTTCAAAAGCTCGCCGACCACCTTCTGATTCCGTCCACTGCCCGCGATAACATCAGGCGGTCTATCAAATTGTGTGACTCATGTTACCGCTGCCTCCCAAATCGCATCCCATACTATAAATGCGAAAGTGTGTTTGTTTGTTTAGCTTATTGGTTTGATCGTTTTGTCCTTCAATCACGTCGCAACCACAGTTGACGACAGTTAGGGAACTTCTAACAAAACGAGGCTTCGACGTCACTATGGCATGCGTCAAATGTTAGTACATTTGACGCAGGTAGCGCTAAAGTAGCCCTATTTTTCTTTGATTATATGCCATCATAGTAATATTTGACATATCGTCGATTCAGGATCAAACCGAGATTCCTTAACTTTAGTTCACTTAACTGAGTAGCACGACGGATGGACGTGATTTTGCATGGATTTAGTTAGACCAAAGAGGCTAACATAGGCTACATTTTATCCCGCAAAATAAAGTTCACACAGGATTTTTAAAAGCACAAATAAATCCACGCAAATTAAATCGAGGGCATCAGCGAGTACTAAATTACTTATAATACTATTATGTATTTATATTGTCTTTGTACCTAAAATTGTATTTGCAATACTCTGACAGGGTCTCATGTATTTAGCTTTTAGCTTTAAGCACCCACCATCAATTAATGTACATGAAAGCAAATAAATAAATCTGAATCTGAATCTAAAAGAAGTGACATGAGCTTATGCTTATTATGCTTTTTTTATCTTTTTTCTTGTACCTTTATTTGTATTTAAATTTATTATTAATCATCTAGTTAGTGTAAGTGGCACTGCCGTTCTAATTAGATATAAAATAAATAAATAAATAAATAAATACTATTGATATTGCCTAAAAGAATGACATAGGATACTTTTTATCCCGCAATAAGAAAGAGTTCCCACAGGATTTGTAAAAGCCGAAATCCACGCGAACTAAGTTGCGATCATCAGCGAGTAATAAATATTACTTGCTAATAATATACCTATTGCTCAAAAGTCAAGCGGGCATCGGATTTTTTTTTCATCCTGTCTGACTAAGTAACCTGATGAAAACGTGTGTTAAATACATTAAACACATTGTCCGAATTGGCTTTGTATTCATTCAAAGTGTGGCTAAGGTTAAACGGCCAACGTCCGGGGCCACTACTCCAGAAATCTGTCTGCATTGTATTTCTCATTGCTGGGGGTATTGACCCCTATTCATTAATCACGTAGTGTAGGTAATAACGCGGCGTCTTTGTTTATAGGTAGGAGCTAAAGGAGCTAAAGCTGTCAATGTCATTCAAGTGCCAAACGAACCTTGTCGCACTGTAGGTCGATTTCGTAAAACCAGTATCAATCATTATTACAATCTCAATTGTCGTGATTGGCTGAATGTATGCAATTGTTGTTGCAATAATGCATTGTAGCCAGTAGTGCGCGAGCGTCAACCAAACAGAGGTGATTGCGATCGTGACATTGTAGTGTCATTCTCTCGCAATCGCGCAGCTGTAGTTTCAGATTGAGTTTGCGCGCGCGCATCAGTCGCTTCGTCCGCGACCCATGGAAGTCCACCTTTACCTTGACTAGAAACAACACATACATAAGCCATTATTGTTCGCGAACTGTATCAGAAAAAATATAAAATTATGAAGTAACTTTACGAGCGAGTTAAATAAACTGAACGAGACGTGACCGGCTCACCAAATTAGGTTCTTGAAACGCCATCCTTGACATTAAGCCTTCAACGGGCGACACGTTAACGAATTTATTCTATTTACCCTCCGTTTTTAGGGTTCCGTACCTCAAAAGGAAAAGCGGAACCCTTATAGGATCACTTCTGTCTGTCTGTCAAGAAATCTACCGGTACTTCCATTAACCTAGAATCATGAAATTTGGCAGGTACGTATGGTCTTATAGCTGACATTAGGGAAATAATCTGAAAACCGCGAGTTTGTGGTTACATCACACAAAAAAAAATTGTGGTCATGAACTAAAAATTAGTATTTTTCAATTTTCGAAGTAAGGTAACTATATCAAGTTGGGTATCATATGAAAGGGATTTTGCCTGTGCATTCTAAAACAGATTTTTATTTATTTTTATGCATCATCATAGTTTTTGAATTATCGTGCAAAATTTCGAAAAAAATACGACTGTAGTACGGAACCCTCGCACTTGGCCGGTTTTAATTTTTTCAGATGACAGAATATTATATTTTTGAAGTGGGTACATAATTTGATGTGGATCGTGTTTTATTAAAAGCTGGACCGTGGACGTCACGCTGAAAGAACGCGTATACAATCTTCTGAATAGGTAACTGGACTATTCCTTTACATTCAAACTAATCCATACTATCCATACTATTGCTAATATTATAAATGCGAAAGTGTGTCTCTCTATCTACAGGTGCCTTTAACCGATTTTGACATTTTGGCCGAAAATCATGTAGGTACATCGACCTGTAATACAGATTTCAGTCGTTGAGACCGATAAAATATATAGGTATGAGTGACAGAGACAACGCCTACAAAGCCGAAATTTAATTCAGGCCGATTTTCTACATTACTTTCTGCCCGTTAGTACTACCTACCCTTTACAAGAAATCCGATAGTTGACTTCAAGTCCATCGGAATAACCAGATCTCAGCCAATTTAGAAAATATCGTTTCCTAATTGACTCTACCGGAAATTCATCCTGGACTTCTCGAAGGACGAATATTCGTTGCATTTTGTCAGATAACCAAATTGAACTCAATCGTAAATAGAATCAGTCGAGAGTTCGAACTTTCACGACGAATATTAGCTGCGATTCGCTGGATGCCATCATAGATCCAACACGACTGACTTGGTTTTAGGTTAGGTACTATTCTAAAGACTTAACTTAATCCATTTGCATAGTCCATTGTCATTTATTTATTTCATGCATGTCTTCTATAATATAAAAATGAATCACTAAATTGTTAGTCATCGCAAATCGCGAGAACAGCTGAACGATTTCGCAAATTCTTTTTTATAATATTCCTTGAAGTACGAGGATGGTTCTTACGGAGAGAAACTTTAAAAAATTGAATCGACTTGTTGGGCGGAACGAGTTTGCCAGGCAGCTAGTTTATATAATAATTTATTCAATTAATAATCGCAGGGAGCCACTGGATTCAGGCGGCGCAAGACCGTGGTGTGTGGAAGTCTTTACAAGAGACCTATGTCCAGCAGTGGACGTCTGTCAGTTGATGACGATGATGATTCAATAATCACTACCCATATTATAAATGTGAAGTGTGTTGGGTTTGTCCTTTAATCACGTCGCAATGGACATGGAGCACAGCTCGAGGTGATTTTTTGCACGAACAGGCATCCTGAAAAGAAGAGAAAATTAGGAAAAAAATTTGCACGCAACTGCAACCAAAAAATTTTAGGGCTTTCGGAAATTACATAAGTATTTATTTTTTTCTTTTGTTCTAATAGTCCCCTTTCCTCTTCAACTATGCGCCAGGCTTTGTGCTAGGAGTAGGTACGACAATAGTGCAACGGGCGGGGTTTGAACGTCGACCTTCCGGTTTTCAGTCCACTCCTTAGGTACCGGTTGAACTATGAGGCTTCAATTATAGATTTGTACCTATTCCATTCCTGTTATAGCCCTGTGTTTGCCCATTGGCTAACTAGCTCCAAATGCAGGTCCAGTAATTTCCTAACGAACCTATTTGCCGTGAGTAATATCCGCTCCAATTCACTGTACAAAACATACATGCGCTCTCTTTTCGCTTTAACTAATTATTATTTCCACACTTAGTAATTGTTCCAGAGGTCCACAGGTCTGGACTATAGATTTCCTCACGATGTTTTATTTCATCGTTACAGCAAGTGATCTTTAATTGCTTAAACGCACATAGCTCCAAAAGTAAAAGGTGCATGCCCGAGATCGAACCCGTGACCTTTCGAAAGAAGGCCGACGTCCTACACCACTAGGCTACATCATCATCAACAACACAACCGATGTCCGATAGACGTCTACTGCTGGACATAGGTATCTTGTAGTTCCACACGCACCGGTCTTGCACCCGGTTGAATCCAGCGGCTCCATTGATAACAGAAGTAAGGAGCGGCTCCCTGCGACTTGTCTGATGTCGTCCGTCCACGTACATGGGGATTACCACCACTGGACTATACAAATACCTAATACCTGTAAATTTGCGAGTTTTTCGGTGTACCGTCGCGGTTCAAATCCCGGTGACGGCGCGACCTTGCCGCTCCGCTTGCTCCGTACTTCGTAGACTTTTGAACGCGATATTTCCTCCTTTCGTACGATGAACTTGTAAGGTAGGTACTGAAGAAGTCTTAATCTTGGGTTTCTTTTCGCACTTAAACGTAGTTGTTCGTTGTGCGAATCATCGGTCAACGGTCTTCAAATACGATCCCACCGCTGGCTGGTGCAACTCCACACCTGATCAATGTGTTGAAAACTAGTGAGGCTATTGGTTTATCGCAAAAAACCCAGCTTAATCCTATTTCCACGTACATGTAAACTCGGGAAACTTGGCGGACCAACAATTCTTGGAAGTCTGGCAACGCATAGGCGGTTCCTCTCGTGCTGCAGATGTTCATGAGCGCGGTTATTACTTAACATCAGGTGACCCTAATACCTATATAAGCAGATCAACTGCCTACGCTTTGCCGGCCCTTAAAGAATTTGTTTATCCCGTCCCTTGTAAAGATTCCCATTAGCCCATAATATTATAATTTTGAGAGAACACGGCAGAGAAAATATGTGATTGATTATGATCTTTTGTCGCTAAGCGTACTTTATGGGAGTGTTTGTTTGTCAGCAGAGGGTGGCGGGCGGCAGGAGAGAGCGCGCGGCGCGACGCGAGGCCGCGCGCGGCAGGTGACCGTCGGTCCGCGCGGCTCATGTGGGCGGCGGGCGCGTGCTGCTCGCGCCAGGCAGGTCTGCACACACCTTTATACGTCCATACCTTCATCCTACAGGCACGAGTCCGTAGCCGACAGCAGCACACTACTGCAGGTCGATTGCGGAAAATCTGCGTCAATCATTATTACAATCGCAATCGTGATTGACTAAATTTATGGTATTCTTGTTGCAACAATGCATTGTAGCCAATAGCCGAGCAGCTGGTTTCTATGAATACCTTCTACACGACGATGTGTCGCTAGCACAGAAGGTTTTTATAGAAATACATAGAAACCAGTATGTAGTGTGACGGCGACACGGCTACGGACTTGTACCTTATTACGATGTGCCCTTCATAAATTTCCAATAGTTACAAAACAATTGTGTGGAGTGGAAAATTTCCATAAAATGGTAGGTTTCCTCGCGACAATGTATATTCCTAAATAAAAATAGAAAATAAATAATCACCTCCCACGGGCGTTAAAATAGGTACTGCCTACATAGAGACTTCTTTCCTTTGGATTATAATTATTCCTTTAGTGCCTATGTTCCCTTTATAAATTACCAATAGTTACAAAAACATTGTGTGGAAAATGGAAAAGTTCCATAAAATGGTAGGGTTCCTCGCGACAAAGTAATTCCTAAAATAAAATAGAAATAAATAGTCACTCCCACGGGCTACAAATTGTAAATAAAGATCAATTGATTTGGTAGGTATGGAACTTACACGAGGATTCCCGTAAAATATGACTAGGTAGTGGAATATCAGCAATCAGTGGAACAAAAATTGCCTGTGGTGAAATATTAAGTTATATATAAGTAGGTATTGATAGTAGTGGTGAATATAATATCATAATGGATATGTACTAAGTACTATTGCGTAAAAATTGCCAAAAAGACATAAAATTAATACGCACAGTTTTTCTGAATAATAATTCATAATTAGAATGCATTCATTGTTTCCATGCAAACTAATAGATGAAGTACAAGGACTGGTAGTGATTCTAATAATTGGTACCAGTATATTATATAATGTACTCTGTGATTGGTACAATTGATGACAATTTGCTGAGATGAGAGAACTTAGAGATCATAATATCTGTATTTCTGTTGCTGCTTCCGATGCATATTAATTGAGTAACCAGACATTATGACGTACACATCATCATGATCCAACCCATCACCGCTCATCATGCTCACTACAGAGTGCGGGTCTCCTCTTAGAGTGAAAAGGGTTTTGGCCATAGTCTACCATGCTGCCATGTGCGGATTGGTTAGACTTCACACACCTTTGAGAACATTATGGAAAACTGTCAGGCATGCAGTTTGCAGGTTTCCTCTCGGTGTTTTCCTTCACCGTTGAAGCAAGTGATATTTAATCATTAAAACGCACATAACTCTCAGAAGTTAGAGGTACACATCTTACCTATACATAATTGAGACTTTTTTACGCAGAAATTTTTTTATTAAATTAAATATGGCTGCAAACTGCAAATCTATATGGCCATCTGATTTTAAATTAGACTGAAGATTGTTAAATTAGGTAAAACGAACATAAGTTATATGACTCATGAGTGTAGTTTTAATAGGGTACGTAGGGAATTGTACAAAATTTAAGTATATCCATTTTTTTCTGAATAACATGTTTTTGTTATATTTAATTCCGGGATTTTGGCTGTTTTTATAATTAACCGTGTAATTTTTTCAGAAATAATTTATCACAATTTTATGCAATCTATTGTACTTAAGAGTTGTAGTATCTATACTATCTATTTAAGGAACTTACCTACCTATCTATGGAATGATTAGTTGTATTTTGAAATTACAAACCCATAGCTTTCAAGTTTCCTAATTTCTTTCAACACCTTTACATGTTTCACCACAGGTATATTTTATTTCTGAACAAGCTGATCTGTCCAAGCTTCGCTCGTGTAGAATTTCTGAAAACCCTTTCGTTTGGGGGTGTACGATGCACAGAGCACATGTTACATGCAAAAATGTTATGTTTCTAGAGTGGACTAGAGTGTCCTCAGATTACTCCTGAATCCTGAACTGAATCGACATCTGTCCATGTCAAAGTACGACTTTAGTTTTACAGTGCGACAAGGCTCTCTTGGCAACTTGAATGACATTGACAGGGGGGCGCTGTTGGAGAACAAAGGCTTAGAATATTCAAACAAGAACAAAGGGGATACTTGACGGCAGCGTTAGTTCCGATTTTCGCCACGCGCCAATATAGCTTTGTCGCACTGTAGTCCTATTTTAAAGGTGAACCGTACTTTTGTCATGACAGTTTGAGCCCATAGAGTTAAAATGGCGTCGTGAGAAGTCATTTTGTACGGACTATAGGTATAGATGAAAGATAGGTATTTTGTTTAGTTTACCCTAGTTTTAGTTTATTGTTATGTTAAGTTACAATACGTTGCTTGTGTTGTGTTTAGCGCATGAGTCCTGTTACTTTGATGCCCCACGCGCACTATAGATGAGCTAAACTGCGATTGGGATTATGTTGTTGGAAATGCTATACTTTTAATCTTTAACGAAATACGACGGCCACCCTAGTAGATTTGCGAACAGCTGTAGAAGATACCTTTTTTTGATATTTTTTCTAATGATTTAGGAGAAGAAACACGCACAAAATATGGATTTCGAGTCGAAGCTAACTCGAAATCATCTCGAAATCTTTATTTTGCTAACCTCGTAACACAAGCTACCTTAGTACGAGTGTCTAAGCACTGCTGGGCAGGATCACATATTGTTATACTAGCATTATACCCATTATTGAAACTATTTGTAAGGAGGTAAAATTGTACTTAAGTACTTATCTTGGTAAACAAAATAAATAATTGAAATTGAATTGAAATTTGCAAATCATAGTGACTTTAGGTATAACATGAAATAGGTACTATTTTAGTAAGCTACAGGATTTTTAAAAGCTTCTTTAAATTATCAAGTCTGTTAGGTAAAGATTTAAAAAAATACATGTACAGATTGATTGTGTATTGAATCTTGATATAATAATATAAACGCGTCCCAATGGCGGTGGTATATAGTGCGCTTAGGGCAAAACTGTAGATTACAGGTGGGGTTGTTGGACGATTGTTGACTTGAGCTGCCCCTGTATACCAACATTGATACATCATGTTACAATGTTAATTACTATCGCAATCCTTTATATTCGAACTATTGTACTATTTGGTGAAATTCTTAGTTGTCGTAATATTAACTACTAGCTGATGCCCGCGACTTCGTACGCGTGGATTTAGATTTTAAATTTTTTTAAAAAATAAAAAATTAAAAAGTAGCCTATGTCACTTTCCAGGTCTTTAACTATACCCATGCAAAAAATATCGCGTCGATCCGTTGCTCAGTTGCGTCGTGATTGAAGGACAAACCAACAAACCAAGGAACCAACAAACCAACAAACAACACACTTTCACTTTATAATATAGGTACTGATCTAGCCCAAATAAAATCATCAACAACAAGGATTACGATAGTTGTAAAGCGTGATTTACCCAATGTTAAGTAAGTAGCATAATATGCAGGTAAGAAGTTTAAGTGTCAGATGATAAGCGTACTTTTTTTTCGTTATTTAAAGTACCTAATCAACAGCGAAATACATAATTATTATTTAATCTAAATCTAGTTTTAACAGAAGGCCAATTTTAATTTTGATGAAGTAGTCGTATTGGGAAGTATAGTCATAATATCGGGAAGTGGTCATATCGGGAAATTATACTTCTTTTGGTTATTGTACTTCTTTTGGTGCCCGTTATGACCACTTCCAATATGACCACTTCCCGATATTATGACTACTTGCCAAACGACTACTTCTTCAAAATACACTTATCACTTACACTTATGGGAGATTACACCTACCGAGTAGTGAAGCGAGACAGTAAAATGTCACTCGGCCGAGACAGTGCTGTGGCTGAGAAATTGCACTCGTTAAAGTGTTTATACCAACCGAGTACTCGGCCGAGGACACTGACTCGCCACTGTACTCGGTAGGTGTAATCTGCCCATAAAGTGAGATCTAATAGAGCGCACTCTGACTTAGCTTAAGACAGAGTTATAATGAGACAGAGCTATATCCCTCACATAAATCTGTCTCGTTTTATCTCACTCTTAAGGTGAGCAAAGTCAAAGTGCGCTCTATAGATCTCAGCCTTAAACTTAAGCTTAAACTTATCTCCTGCATAATATGTTACTTACTTAACATGGTGTAAATCAGGCACGATGCGTCACAAGTTTGGTAATACAGGACCCTGATTCTCTGACGTTAAAATCGTAACTTTGCGCGAAGTTCATTTTGTGACGTAAAAATATTGCCTTGTGCGAATACCCTAAGGCTGAGATATAGGTATATATCTATCACTTTGACTTTGTTCAAACTTAATATTGAGTTAAAACGAGACAAATTTATGCGGGAGATATAGCTCTGTCTCGTTTTAACTCTGTCTTAAGTCTAAGCAAATTCAGAGTGCGCTCTATAGATCTCACCCTAAGTCCCCGTTCACGCAGCTTTAACACCGCACGTTTTTTGCAAAATAAATCTTATCGAATACGTAGTGGTACCTACATACACTGAGTATAGAACCGTTCACACGGATATAAACTGTATACGTTTTTTGTAGTACAAACTACAAACAACGTGTGAATGGTTCTATACCTACTCAATATATGCGCTACTACGTATCCAAAAAAACAAAAAAAAACGTGCGTAGTAAATGCTGTAACCGGGTCTAACGTAAGAGTTACGATTTGACTGTGTTAGCGAAGAAGGGTTCCTCGGCGGGTTCTGACGGGGTGTGTGTTGGTAGCTAGCAGGCACTCATGCGTGAGGGGGTGACTAACCGTGGCGGGGTGGCAGGCGAGGGCGCGGCGGTCGCGCGCACGCCCGTCAAGACGTTCCAGGCGTACCTGCCGCCGGCGCACCGCACCTACAGCTGCATCCACTGCCGCGCGCACCTGGCCAGCCATGACGAACTTATATCCAAGGTGAGAGACCATCCTGCCGCGGAAATGTGCAACGCTTTGACCCCGGACTCCGACTCTAGCGGGTAAATCTTTCAGGCTGAGATCTATAGAGCGCACTTTGACTTTGCTCAGACTTAAGATTGAGTTAAAACGAGACAGATTTATGTGAGAGATATAGTTCTGTCTTAAGTCTAAGCTAAGACAGAGTGCGCTCTATAGATCTCACCCTCAGAGGCCTTCGCATGATTCCTTGCAAGCGAAGGCAAACTCAGCTTTAGCTGTTCACCATACTCTCCTGTACATTCTGTTTACGAATGTTTGGGGTCTGTCGAAAATGAGAAAAAACGTCAGTATACCAATCCACTTTTCTGAGACAAACGAGACAGCAATTTGTTATTTTATGTAACTTCTTCATATTGACTGACTAACTGGACTGGACCGTACCGGACCGATGTCCAGTCCGGTTAGTTTCACCGAAAAATGTGTAGAAGCTTCGCCTCTGTCAGGCGTCCCCCGAAGCCTGATTTTGCTTAAAAGCATATTTGGAAGCTTTACAAACCTTTAAAATTACTTAAACTGCATTGCAAGCATACAAAAACATTGAAAGGGTCGATTCGCATTGGCAGCGAATCGAAGCGAAATTCAATTAAGTACCATAAAGTCAATATGCTTGTATAGTTTCAGAATTTCGCTTCGATCCGCTGCCAATGTGAATCGACTCAAAAGGTTGAAACAAATAATTGTGAACAAGTTAGTATTATGGCGTGATGTGAATCGTGATACGACAGAAGGCGATTATAATCGTATTTTTAGAGTATATGCACGGTCAATAGTTGCCCGGTAACTCAGTCGACGGGCAACTCAAGTTGAAACTCAACTCAGAGTCGCCGCAGCTCCGTGCGTAGACTCGGCAACTTCCATACAAATCACAGATTCTAATGGTCGCCGTCGACCGAGTTGCCGGGCAACCAGTCGACCGTGCGTATGGGCCTTTTATGCAGTCGTACACAATTTTTCTGGCGTAGCACTCAAGCGAACTAAAAAATAACAGAGGACGTGGCTTTTGCATAATTTGGAAGACCCTCTATCACGAGTAATTACCTAATAATCACTAAGAAATAATTATTTTTGACGTAAGCGATAACCTTAAGAGTCCCCGCAGATCACAAACTTTTTATCGGCCGATAGTTTGGTCGGTTTCTTAATCTGTATGAAGATGTAATCGTTATAATTTGCGCACTTACATACATCTTCATACTGATTAAGAAACCGACCAAACTATCGGCCGATAAAAAGTTTGTGGTCTGCGGGGACTCTTATAAGTAACGCCAGAGTACGTTGATCCACGTCAGAGTCATTTGTTGCACCTATAAAGGCTTTCATTTAAACTATGTAGTTTCAAATTAATGGATAGATATGGGTAGATACAACCCACACCCTTCGGCAGTGTTCCCATTAGATTACAACATGTATTTATTCAAGGGGACCAACAAATTCCTGAAAGGCCAGCAACGCATTGGCGGTTCCTCTGGTACCTACCTACTGCAAATGTTCATGTAATCACTTAACATCAGATGACCCGCCTGCTCGTTTACTCGCTATTTTGATTTAAAAAAAAACGAAATAGGTAGATGATGCGAAAGTAAATTTCAATGGTAGTCTTGTAAGCAACAATGTTGTAAAAAGCCTTCATCACACTTTGGCCGCAGTTCGTGATGCTTCTAAATTAACTCATTAAATGTTTTATTTCTGTTGCAGTATTTTAAAAATTGTACTCTGTTATTTTACAGTCGTTCCAAGGCAGCCAGGGGCGCGCGTATCTCTTCAATTCAGTGTGAGTTACATTTTTAAGGTCTCTACAGATTTGCTCAATTTTTGACTATTGAAACGTGTGATTGATGTAAGCAACAGACGATCGACATCGTATTTTTGCCGATCCCCACTATGGATCACTTTTGTCGATTGATAAACCAACGAGTGATGTGAATTTAACCATGATATTTATCGATCTTTAAGATGCAAAAGTAACGATCGATATGAGTACCTAATCAAACAAATCCCTAAGAAACTATAAGATCTTATTGATCGTCAAAATACAGCAAATCAAGCGCCATTAAGTATCGTCAAAAATTAAGCAAATCTGTAGGCACCATTATATATTTTCTTTACAACGAATTTGAAATTAGAAAACTCGTGTAGACTTCAATACGAAAGTACGAAAAAAAATAGTGCTATCATTCTTACAGTTAAGTATAAAGCTAAAAGGATAGCAATAGCACAACGTTTCTTGCTGGTTCTTCTCGGCAGTTGTAACTAAATTCATTTGATTAATTCCGTTACCGCCATACAACTCGATGTATTCAGAGCGTGAGAAGTAAGATACTTAAAACTTTACCTAGTTTTAACAAGATTTGAAACTGACTGTATAACTGAATACTTAGGTATTCAGTTTCAAATCTTCTTGAAAGATGAATACAATTTTAGCAAGTGAAATTCTTAAGAATCTTGACTGAAAATCTATTTTGCATTTCTCTATAATTTCTTAATTCCTGTACAAGTACCCTACTAATTCAAATGTAAAGCAACATATCCCTAAATATAATGCGTTGTAACAATCAAAATCTGATCATGTAGGCAGGCTTTAATAGAATAACTTAATTTATTGAAACATACTACAAAAATACGCTTGCGCAAGTATAACCTATTTGCACAACGCTGAATGTAAAATCAAATGAAGTAGGTGGAATTGTCTCAATATTGTAAGTTATTCGTAACTCGACCTATTTCCACACAACATTGGGTTAGTGTCATACATATTTCATATATCATGAGCTCGTATTTATGCACTATCCTTGAGCGAACCAATATTCTATTCAGACTTGCGTTACCGGCATTTTTATTTGCGTGGAATTGTGGAATTTTTTACTACGAATGCACTTAGCATTTGAACAGATCCTTGGAGGCAAGTTTTTGTGATGGAGAAACGGGCATTTGCAAATTCGTCGACTTGTAACTAAACGGGATTCTCATCTTCTCATCCCCAAACGATACTTACGATAACGGTGCTTCTAAATCTAAAATCCTTGATCGTGAAACGGCCGCGCGAATTAACATATTTTAATGAAATCATCAGTACGCATAGCACAGATTAAAAATGAAATAAAAACTGCTTCTGCTGGAATTTTTTGACATTTGCAGTTTTAGTACAAGATACTATGTAGTTAGGCAGCAGACAGACGACGGGCAAAGTTGCGCCATAAGGGTTCCTTTTTTAACATTTTGATCATGTCGCGTCGTCAACTGGTAGACTTCCACTGCTAGACATAGGTCTCTTGTAGGGACTTCCACAAGCCGCGGTCTAGCGCCACCCGTATCCAGTAGCTCCCTGCGACTCATTTGATGTCGTCTGACCAACTAATGGGGGTTCGCCAACGCTACGTTTTCAGGTGCAAAGTTGAGACCCCACCGCCTATCTGTTCTTCGAACTATATGCCATTTTAGTACAAACCCTAATAATTAATAAGTATTGTACCTATACATTTCCAGTGTAAACGTGGGTTGCGGTCCGGCGGAGGAGCGCGTGCTGCTGACGGGGCTGCACGCCGTAGCGGATATTTACTGCGAGTGTTGCAAGACCATGTTGGGGTGGAAATATGTGAGTACAAGTATTGTATGTAAAATATTCTCTCCGGGATGCGAGCTCTCTCTGTACCAAATTACGGCAAAATTGGTTAAAATGTGATTTGATTTTTTTAAATATTAGCATAGATGATACAAGCTGTGATAGCTAGATAGGTGTGATAGGTAGATAGGACGCCCGCCTTCTAATCGGAGGTCGGGTGTTCGATCCCGGGCACGCACCTCTAACTTTTCGGAGCTATGTGCGTTTTAAGTAATTAAATATCACTTGCTAAAGGAAAACATCGTGAGGAAACCTGCATGCCTGAGAGTTCTCCATAATGTTCTCAAAGGTGTGTGAAGTCGCAATCCGCACATGGCCATCAGCGTGGTAGACTATGCTCAAAACCCTTCTCACTCTGAGAGAAGACCCGTGCTCTGCAGTGAGCCGGCGATGGGTTGATCGTGATGATAATGATAGATGATATAATTTTTTTTTATTTCGTTTCCAGGAGTATGCATTCGAGTCGAGTCAGAAATACAAAGAGGGCAAGTTCATAATCGAGCTCGCTCACATGGTGAAAGAGAACGGGTGGGACTGAGCGCCGCGCGCTGTGCTCGGACTATAGTGCTGTGACATGCCCGGCCCAGGCCTCGCGTCAATTAGCGCGCCCGCCATGTGAGCCGCCGCAGCGGCCATGAGGGCGCCACGCCGCCGCGAGCCCTCGTGATGACGTCACGGGCGGGGACCACTCGCCTACTGATGCAGCACACGACTTTATTACCCCCTGTTCAAATTGTTACAGGCAAGGTTTCGCGCCTCCTGCTCGCTTCGCTCACAATTCGTTGTTATATTTGTGAGTGAAGTTAGTAGATAGTGGCGTGCAAGTTATTCGGAGCTTGGGTATAGGCAAAGTTAGGTTAATTATTATTTACTGACTGTCATGATGAAACATGTGGATTGAACTAAACTACTCAGAATAAAATAAGAGCCAATAAAGTTGTACTACAACCTAATAAAGTGATTTTCTCTTCAAATTTATATTTTAGTAAATGATTTGGCAATCATTATAATAAACCATTTTGTTTAATTCAAATCGACATCGATGTAAACACTTGACTGATTTAAAAAAGTTGTGATGGCCCTTATATGTTGTTTTGAGCAGTATATTACAACGTGGGAGAGTACCTACTTTGTGACTCTGTGGCCTGCACGCCATTGAATTATGAAAAGTAATTTGTCAAGCCGTGCCTGTTAGCACTTGAATAGGGTAATACGAGTCCCACGAATCGGCCGTCTTCGGAAAAGAGATTATTTTTGTCAATAAAAAAAATATTATGGGGATATCGACGGCGACCGATACGAGCGACTTTAACGTCGATGTGAATGGATACGAAGGAGTAAAGACTATTGTTCGCGGAATTGACCGATTGTCATTAGGCTTCAGCGCTTGAGCACCGCCAGTGGTTACATATACATAAGTAATCGATCTCAGCCGCCCAGCGTTGGGCAGTGGGCTTACAATTTATACTAATTTTAGTTTGTATTTTAAAACGATTTTAGTTCCGTCGCTAACGCGCGGACCCTTACGATCTTGTCTAGAAGGGGCAAATTCGCCGCGAATCGTTTCGCACGAGTACATAACGCGCGTGGCGAGATACTGGGCGCTAATTCATCGCGTTCGCAAGCATCGCGCGAATTTAAAATAAGCGCGGAAATCGCGTGTAGTACTTACGCCAGATTCTCGACGCCCGTTATTCAAGATACTAGAGACTCTTTGGTTGCGTCCAATTTATATAATGTACTCTGTGGTCCAATTTACGCGCGAACATCGGAGCGAGTGCACGTATCGACGAAAATGGAGCGGTATGAATACTCGCGGGTTGCACGCGTCTTCTGGACGTAACGTATCCGCGTATACGCGCGAAACGATTCGCGGCGAATACGTTCCTTCTGGACAAAGTCTAAGTTGTATTAGGTTATTTTACACATAATCGCTGTATTGAGAGAACACTAATTCTTTCTCTTGTCCCCTTAACCTGTGATAAGTATGTTAGTGTAGTTTTGAATTTCTTGAACGATTTTTTCTCAAAGAGTTGCTCAGAGATGACAGATGTATGTTCCTAATGATTTCAGCTGTACAAGATTGCTTTTATTTTGTTTTTCGAGGAAACTAGTCGAAACAGAATGTTCGCGGTTAAAATCCGTATTTGATTTGCGCCAGATTAATTATGATTTATGATTTTCAATTAAGACTTGTTTGGATTTGAACAATTCTGTGTCAAGTTCTTGCATATTACGAGCGCACGTGGCTCATGCTTGTGTTTAAGTCGTATCGGTATAAGTAAAGTAAAGTAAATGTGTGCGTTTGCGAGCGCTTGCTCGTGACTGATTGGTCCGACAAGCACGCACACTTACGCAATGTCCGTATATACCACGTAACCACAAGTATAGTTCATGCGCGCTCGTGAATTGCAAGAACTAATGAAGAATATGAATTATGATTTCTTTTGGAGGAATACTTATGGAGTTTAAAGTTAATTAATTGATCTTTTTGTTTTTGATTTGAACATCTGTATTTATGATTTTCTTTTGGAGGAATACTTATGGAGTTTAAATTAATTTGATGTTTTATTGTTTACGTGATAGTCGGTATAATATGGAGAGGTCGATGAGAGATCAATTTTTATATAGACGAAGGATTAGGAGCGACGAGTTTTATTATTCATTTATTGTTTCCATTGTAATGTAACAATATTTAATTAGTAGAGACATTTAACCCCGTATATTTTATCTTAATATGCATATGGTACTTCATTTAATTAATAATAATGATGTTATCTGTGTAAGAAAATGCATGAGCTTCGATTATCATGAATGACTGTGTATCGATATCGATATGTCGACGTTGGATTTTCTACATCCCTATAATTACGGAACTTGCGAAGGCGCCTTTGAGAGCGCAAAGAGAGATTACAAATTGTACAAAGCAGAAACATGAGATTTTACAACTCACCAACGTTGACAGAATTCGAGAGTCGATCATAATAACATTTAAGTAAAATGGACGTACAGTTCCTTAATTTAAAGTCGAAAATTCAGCACCGCTGATTTTAATTTCACAACTTTCCGCTTGGAGCGCTGGCTGTATGGACAAACTTGAGCTTTAAAACGAGGCGCTTAAAAGTCCAATTTTAGGGTTCCGTACCTCAAAAGGAAAAACGGAACCCTTATAGGATCACTTTGTTGTCTGTCTGTCTGTCTATCTGTCAAGAAACCTACAGGGTACTTCCCGTTGACCTAGAATCATGAATTTGGCAGGTAGGTAGGTCTTGCAGCTGGCATTCGGGGAAAAATCTGAAAACCGTGAATTTGTGGTTACATCACACAAATAAAAATTAAATTGTGGTCTAACTAATACTTAGTATTTTCAATTTTCAAAGTAAGACAACTGTGTCAAGTGGGATATCATATGAAAGGGCTTTACCTGTACATTCTAAAACAGATTTTTACTTATTTTTATGCATCATAGTTTTTGAATTATCGTGCAAAATGTCGAAAAAATACGATTTTAGTACGGAACCCTCGTTTCGCGAGCCTGACTCGCACTTGGCCGGTTTTTCTAGAAGTGTTTTGACGCTGTAATACTGTCAACGTTGTGACATGTAAAATCTTGTATTAGGCCTACAGGTATGAATCACTCGATATCATAGTGTAGTTTATAGGTACGTATGAAGATTGTTATGTCGCCATTGCAAGTTATGTCGAATTACATTACAGTTAATTATAGTGTTGCCACACTGTCCGATATTATGAGAGCTCGTAAAAATGTGAAGCATCTTGAACAATGCCCCAGCACGATAGTGTTGCGGAAATATCGATATTTATCATCGATAGTATTGACACGTTATAAATATAGATACTGGTAGGTTTGCCGGATACCTGACTTATAGTTTATAAGTTACAAAAACCCGGGGTCCGTATTTTTGGGCTTCTAAGCGTCGCAGTGCCCAGCAGGCTGATTCGCTAACTCAGTATTCAACAGCGAATGATACCCATCGAGCTCATTTGACATTTATTTCTAATCCATTGAAGGTTTTTTAAGAAAAATTATTTTAATATCACTCAGTGGCGATTTCACCAAACGTCGAGTGACGTTTAACCGGAGGATAAATTGGGCGTAGTGACAGTTTTTGTATTGAAAACCTGCCAAAATATCAAATTTACTCCCGGATTAGACTTATTTAACGTTGCATCAATGTAGAATGAGCTCGGTGGCTATCATTCAGTGTTGAACCAGTTGAGAAACTGCAGCCACGCGGGCTGCGACACGCAAGGCATTTGTAACTGTCGGGCATAGTCCGACAAACAAGTGAGTTCAGCCGTCATACTTATATTTATAGTGAATATCACTCACGATAGTTTAAACGCTACAGTATTGACACGTGTCATTGAAATCGATAATATTGATAGCACAAAATGGACAAAACTATTGACGGCGATACTATCGGTAGTATCGATTTTATTGACACGTGAAAACGCTAGCGATAGAGTGGTCAATTTTTAACATAGCGATAGTATCTAAAATACTGAATAGATATTCTGATTCAGTCGCAAATCCAGAACACTTTATATATTTAAGAAGCCCTTACACTTACCAGATCGGATAGTGTGATAATACTAGAGCGTTTTAAATATAATGACGTCCGATAAAAATACAAATTAAAAAAATATACGAACATTTCAACCCGACTGCGCGTTGAAGGGTCTTACTGAAAGATGTAACTGACTGTATTTAATCGTAATTATATTATTATGGGAAAACGTACTTTAATAAGCATCGAATTTGGGAACATAGGTGTTTAGCGGCTGTCATAATGACAGATGTGACATATGAGTATGTACGTAAATGGATGTGAGTGTGTAATGTAAAGAAGTTGAAAGGAATATACTTTGCTTGGACGTAGTGCTGTCATTAGTCGATCTAACTATAACTTTATGATGGATAGTTATATTTCATTTACACGTCAAAAATTACAATCAGTAAAGAGATATAGAACCCATTAGCTCAATACACTCGGCAAAAGTTTAATGTAATAATAAAAGGACCATAATTTGGTTACAGCGATATTGCCAACTAATCAAATCAACAAATTTTTATCTGACGTCAAAACGCATGTTAATAAAGGAGCTTATTATGAAACAGTGACGGTTTTTTTGTTAATAATTTAAAATGTTTACCTACTTGGTTACTAAAAACACTAAAAGAGGGTGTGGATTTTATTTTGGAAGACCCTTTTTAATAATCACTAAGACATAATTTAGTAAATGTAACCCTCCGGTTACAGCAAGCGACAGTAAATTTCAAAAAGTTGTTTCAAAAAGGTGTTGGTTTGATTTCCCGCCATGCTTGTTAATATTAGCTACAATACGCGGCAGAAAGTAATGTACATCAGCCTTTAGAATGACATTTCGGCTTTGTAGAGCGTTGTCTCTGTCACTCATACCTACTTATATGACGTTTTTTCGGTCTCAGCTAGAAAGACAATGCTCTATAAATCCACTATCTCCTTCTAAGGGTCGATGTACATTACTTTCTGCCGCACACATTTCACCTTATGAATTTCACCAATGCCGTTTTATCAGAGCGTTTAAACTGCCATTAGAATATACACATGTAATATAAATAAAAGAGTCAATATAAGTAACGCTCGTTTGTCGATAATATAATAATAATGGTAAATGTTTATTTTTCCAGTAAATAATGTAAAATAGCTGTACTTCGTATGTTGTCTGTCGTTTTCTATTTGAGAGCGTGCTCCATTCCATCTCCATTTCTTTGACAACTAGTCAAATCAGTAACTTTTTATCAAACGTCAAAACGCGCGCTGTATGCGAGCTTCTATGATATACTGGTATGGTGTCACAATCATTTGACGTGCTTTTTTTAGTTTAATCGATAATTTAAAATGGTTTGACAAACGAATTATATATTTAGCGCAATTTGACTTTGCTCAGACTTACAACACTTAGAACGAGGAAAAAATGTTGTAAAAATATGCTCTAAATCTTCATTCACAACGGACCTAAGACTAAACTGAACTAAGGCTGAGAACTAGTAGGTACTTTGACTTTGCTCAGATTTCACATAGAGTCAGAATGAGGCAGATTTATGCGAGAGACATAAATCTGTCTCATAAGTCCGAGCAAAGTCAATGTACCTTTATCTCAGCTTAAATGTAAGAAGCAAACTGTTTTTCTGTACCTAAAATTAACTGAGGCTTAGTTTGACTTTAAAAGTGTTACCTTCACCAACGCAAAGAGTTATAGTGTAAGAGCTAGTCAACGAATCGTCCAAGAGTTTTATACACGTCCAAATCACCTCTCCAAGATAACTACTCTTACTTGAAAGAGGTGATTTGGACGTACCTATAAATATAAAAATATAAAAATTTCAGACGTTGATAAACATAAAATTAAATTAAACTCACGAGTTGCACAGAAAGTGGGTAGTTTTACGCCTGGATTGTTCTTTCTTGCAAGTCAATATCAATTTGTACATAGTTTGGTATAGTTGTTATAAAGTAAGTACCGATAAGCGTAAGACACATTTGTGTGCGTTACGTAAACCGCATCACGGTCGAGAGTTTGAAAGATTCGATGACAAGCTCTTGGACTATTGTGTATTATTCCCGTGCTGCTTGACACCATTGATATCGTCACCTGCGCTTTTCCCTACAGCTTATATTGAAAAGCGCTCGTCGAAGCGAATAATTAACGAAAGCGTTATAATTTTGTGTAACGTTATTTTTTTGTAACGTTACCCGTTTATGACTCAAATTATACCGATACCGATTTCGTTCCGGTTTGGTTCCTTCAAAACCGTAGTCTTGTTAAGAGTTACAATAGGTAATGTTAATTTTACTCCGATTTTAATTTGTATGGAATCGAAACTGTAGTGAAGTCGGGTTGTATAGTGCGAGCCTAGAATAGCATTTCGAATATGCTTTTTAGACGCTAAACAAAACTATTGGTGTTCAATAAATAATAATATTATACATTTTGAGATCTCACTCGCCATTTTAGTTCTGTGTCAACTGTCATGTCAAAATTACGATTTTGTAATTTAAAGGTGAACCGTACTTTTAACTTGACAGTTGACATATAGAGCTAAAATGGCGAGTGAGATCTTAGATTGTACGCACTATATATGTATTTTGTGATAACTGAGATCAGATACGTCTTTTTGAAAATAATCATAAGGTTAATCGATAAACGCGTTGCATTTTGCAAGTTCACGAAATTGTCTGTTATTTGTGTAATCGTATTATCTGTTAACATAGGGTTAAAAATGTTAAGAGTACACGTGCACAATGTTCTATGAAAATCGGCGAGTAAATCTGATCGCACATTGCAGCTGTACAGTCAATAGTCAGTATACTACTCATCAATCGCTTAGTACACATGGCATGAGGTAAAAGAGATCTGGAGTGGAGTATGTGTATATATGCAATAGACTATTTTTGTCTGCGCATGTGCACTGTACTTACTTTCCTACAGCGCAAGAAGTGAATATTGGACTGACGAATCAATATCACATCCTTGAAGTCATGTCTCTCTTCGTGTTACTAAATAGCTTGCTATTTCGTGATACACACGAAATCAGTCACTGCGCAGGTTTAAACTTAGACTTTTTTATACTTGACGCCATGTAATTCGCGTCATCAAAATGTATATTACACCACCAGAATGGTATATATTTGTTCGTACTTGAGTACAGACTTAATTCGCTTTTTCAGTACAGTTAAATGCATTACCTGCGGTGTGTGCTGTAGTGCTGTAATGTGCGGTCAGCATAATATAATACACTGTCCATGGCCCGTGTTAAAAGAAATTCATGTAAAAATAAATTTGAAAATACCAAAAAAATACAGATGCTATAATAGTAAATAGAATAGGACCTTTAGCGGTAATTGGGCTGTCAAACTTATTTGGCGGATAGATCTCTGGTACAATTTTGTGGTGTTCATTCTTCATGTAATTAACGCATCAGAATCCTGTCGATATAAATAGTTGTTAGAAACACATTTGCAAAATGCCATTCAACACCACGCGCCGCTGTTGAGTCAAGTGAAATATTATCATCTGTAGAGCGATTTAGTAAAACCTGCATCAAGCCTTATTACAATCTCAATTGTTGTGATTGGCTGAATTTGTGCTATTCTTGTTGCAACAATGCATTGTAGCCAATAGTGAGCGAGCGTCAACCAATCAGACGTGATTGCGATTGCGCATTGTGGCTGTCATTCTACCGCAATCGCGCAGCTGATCATTTTCGAGTCATAGATCGACACGAAGTCTTACTTCAATTGATTCAGCATACGGCATGGAGTGAAACGATATAACGTTTTACAAGTGTGTTTAGAGCATAATAATTTTCATGAACATTATGCAATACTAATCGAACTCATTGAGATTGTCACAGTAGTTTATAATTAACAATCTTAGACCTAATGTATCTGTCTTTGCCGTTCGACCCGACACAAAAAAATATATCATGGTGACGTATAAAGTGAGAAATTTAAAAAAAAGAAGCTAGATTTCTGTGAGTAAAGTATTTTTCTACTCGATCGTTTAGGGATGCTATTAGATATTTTTGGACCATTGTTAAGATTGCGATCAGTATTGGAGGTATAAAAGAAAATAAATGTTAGTTTTCGCGGATGTTGGCCGAATTCGGTTGTTGTTGTCGAGTTTAGGAATAAATATGCGCTTAACGACATGTGTAAATTATGACATCCACCCAATTTATTAACGTCTTGGTATTTTTAAGGGCTCAATTACTAAAACACAAAGACTATGTGTCTTTCATTTAGGATTAGACGCACATGAACGAATGCCATAGATTCGTAAGTTATGTTGTACACAATTTAATCAAACCAATGCAGTAAAAGTACAAGAATATTTTAGAAATAACTACTGATTTATATGTCAAAGGTTTTACGTGTAAAAATGATCTTTAATATGATATATTATGTAAAATAATAAATGTTATGCACACGTGAAGTTCTAATCAGAGATAACGTTATTTTTAACGTTATTTGATTTAACGTTACATTAGCAAATTTATTTCGATGTAATACCGTTATAGCATTTAACGTAACTTGACAATTTTAAACCGGTATATATAGTAAAAAAGTAATAGGAGAGCAAAAGTATGGTACAGGTGAAGAGTAAATTATTGTCTCTTAGAAATACCAATTCACCCCGGTTTTGAGTGTTAACTGATAGCCAAGATGTCGGTAAATGGTCAGAGCACACCAACCGTAAAACTGTTCGAACATTTTCGTGTTTTAATTTTCTGGCGAATAATCAAATGTTTTTATCCCATTGCAATAGAGTTGTGAATCACCTACACTAATTCTATCATTTATACCTTTCCAAGCTCTTTGAATTGTTTAAGGATGATTACCACGGTCACATTTTAACCTGTTCGAGCAGTTTTGCACGTTTGTGGCATTAAATCAATGCACTGTTACGTCGTTTGAGGCTAGAACTATGCCTCTAGTTTGTGTAAATCAACTACAGACGTTCCAGTTCAAGTTTAATATGAATGACACGATAGACAGACAGACAACGATGTGATCCTATAAGGGTTCCTTTTTACTTTTGAGGTACGGACCCCTAAAAAAGCCGTCAAGTGACGGCACTGCTATCTTAGGGAAGCACACTTACGGCCGAAATTAATAATATAATCAACTAGCTGCCCCGGCGAACTTCGTACCGCTTAACAGTGGATTCTTTAATTTTTCTCTCCGTAAGAAACATCCTCGTACTTCAAGGAATATTATAAAAAAAGAATTAGCGAAATCGGTTCATCTGTTCTCGAGATTTGCGATCAGCAACACATTCAGCGATTTATTTTTATATATACAGATCTATCATGTCAATAAATTACTCAGCGACGTTATTGTCAAAACAGATCATACAATTTTCACAAAGTATCAACGTTGCAGATCTAAAATTCGTCAATACAGTGCGACAAAGCTATCTTGGCGCGTGGCGAAAATAGGAACTAATGTTGCCGTCAAGTGTCTCCTTTGTTCTTGTTTAAATATTCGGAATATTCTAAGCCTTTGTTCTCCAACAGCGCCCCCTGTCAATGTCATTCAAGTGCCAAGATAGCATTGTAGCACTAGGTTACTAATTATTAACCTATCGACAAATTTTACATAGAATTGATTTTATTAATTTCAGCCGTTAAAACTCTGAGGACAAAAAAGGTATCTCGGTAGTCATCAAGGAAACCCGCTTAGTATTTTTGTAATTCCCTAGTATGTAAAAACGAAGCATTGTAAATTAACGTGGTGTCTTCTATGATTGTGTATGCATTATGCTATAGATGAGTATTTCGTAAACATTTGGTTGAAATAATAAGTGCGTAATAAAACACTTTTTCGTATTAAAAATGAAAACTGTTTTTTATTTATAAATCTCCTACTTAAAACTACTAAAAAATTATTCAATTTGTCTAGGTACCTACTTACCTTATGTAGAGCCGTTTTAGGGATGAATTATACCAACACGTGGCGGGCGCGGGACATGCAACGGGCGAGGCACGGATTCAATACATCACGAACATTTTATATGAAGCAGTTTATGCTTCACCGTGTGGCGTCCGTGAACGGCCCGCGCCCTCCATGTGTTGGCATAAATCATCCCTTAATTCGGTTTCATAAAAATATTTTAAATAAAGTATTAAAATCTCAACCTTTATTTACCACCAACCAATAAAGAAACGAATCGAAAATGGCGGCGTTAATCACCCGTCTCACTTTTACACTACACCTGTGTATAGTGTGTGAGTGAGACGGAACGATTGCGCGGTGCGCCGCTTCGTTTCAATTCGTTTCTATATTGGCACAAATTACACAAATATCAATTCATTTGACAGGCAGATGTCTGGTGTATATACAATCGCTGTCCTCGACGGAGTAGTATACAGGGTCCTTCTGGAGTTCGCTCTTCATGACTAGCTTGGCTTGTTGAAATCGCGCCTTGTTCAGCGTCGGCAGCGCTTTCAAGAACATCTGTGGAGTCAAATACAGGTGACTTATAATTCAGTGCATTCATTGGGCAAGAACTAAGAAGTGGCCGCAGATAGAGTAATAAAGGTAGATGCAGGAACGTTTGCTTTCTCATTCGCACTAAAAAGAGAGCACAGATAAAGTTACTAGTGTGACAAACAGAGACGCAGCTAACCTATTTTTTGTCCCTTATCGTGTAACTGGTTTTTTTTAAGAATACATACAAGAAGTTGCAAAACAAACTTACGTTTGAATCGTACTATAATTGATGTGATTTTTTGTATAGCGGTAGTTTATAGGGCTAGAATTCATTAAATAGAGTAATTTCTGCGGGAAAATATTTTTTATGTTAAAAAAACCGGCCTAGTGGTTTCGTAGTAGTCGTATTTTTCGACATTTTGCACGATAAATCAAAAACTATGATTTATAAAAATAAAAAAATCTGTTTTAGAATCCACAGGTGAAGCCCTTTCATATGATACCCCACTTGATATAGTTTTCTTACTTTGATAATTGAAAATACTAATTACCTATTAGTCCATGACCACAATTTAATTTTTTTTGTGATGATTCATGGTTTTCAGATTTTTCCCCTAATTTCTGCTATAAGACCTACCTACCTGCCAAATTTCATGATTCTAGGTCAACGGAAAGTACCCTGTAGGTTTCTTGACAGACAGACAGACAGACAACAAAGTGATCCTAGAAGGGTTCCGTTTTTCCTTTTGAGATACGGAACCCTAAATTGAACAATGATTAGAAAACATTTAGTTTTTCGGTTGGTGGCTTAAAATGATAAGCGCCCACTGAGATTTTTGATTACGTAACAGAGATAGCGCTATACTAACTTCTTTCCGCCGATAGAGTATATTAGTGTACTTACATTTCGCGTCATCAGGTCCACGCCGTGCTCTTTTCTCATGTGTACCTTCAACAGCGACATCCGAGCACACCTGCGAACATCAACAGTACAGTACGCAGCCGAAAGTAATGTACATCGGCCTTTAGAATGACATTTCGGCTTTGTAGAGCGTTGCCCTGTCATTCATACCTATATGACGTTTTGTCGGTCTCAACGACAGGGACAACGCTCTACAAATCTGCTATCTCCATCTAAAGATCCATGTACGCTACTTTAGGCTGCGTACTGTAATTAACAGTTACATACCTTTTTTTTTCTCAAGCGCTTCGGCATAGGTAGGTACAAGCGTACAATATAATATCAGCTGCCAGTCTAACTTAGGAAGGTGTTAGGTGAACTTTGTATGATTACGGAGTTTGGTAATGCTTTAACGGTGAAGGAAAACATCGTGAGGAAACCTGCATGCCTGCGAGTTCTCCATAATGTTCTCAAAGGTGTGTAAAGTCTACCAATCCGCACATGGCCAGCGTGGTAGACTATGGCCAAAACCCTTCTCACTCTGAGAGGAGACCCGTGCTCTGTAGTGAGCCGGTGATGGGTTGATCAGGATCAGGACGGAGTTTGGAGGGATGGAATATGACGCAGAAAGGTTACCTCTTGGGGCATAGTTGGCAAGCGCAGGGCGGCGGCAGACCGTGGTGCTTGCGGTTGACGTGAAGCAGGAGCGCCGCGCGCTGCGCGTACCGCTTGTCGCATTCGCCGCACGCGAACCGCTTCAACGCTGACACACACAAACAAAGGTTTCATCTAAAGCTTACACACAGAATATTACTGTCAGTTACAGAAGAATAACTCCGCAAAGATTTTTAAATAAATAAGACGCATTTATGTACGATTCAGCTCGCACAGACCTGCGGCCTAAAATTAAGTTAGTCTCTTTTTCTATCGTATAATCTCTTATATCTCTTTCTCTCTATAAGAAAGAATTATGCGAGAGATGTAAAAGGAGCGTGACTACGTGAGAAAGTTTCTGCAGGGACCGCCGTCTAGTACAAATTGTGTGAACAAAGTGGCGCGCATCCTTTTTGATAATGTGCGGCGCGTGTACCTAAGGCTGAACACTTGGTGAACCGAGGACAAGCGGAGCTTTTCGATATCAAGATGAGTGGAGCAAAGACGTTCTCGATGCGACATCAAGTTAGAAAATCCAACGTCTATTTTCAAATCAAGATACCTAGTTAAAGTATTTTTTAATACATCAATTAGTTTTCTAGAACTCTTGAGGTGCTGATTATAAACAATAGGTACATTACATATTATTATAGAGTTACTTTTTCTGGGGCAATATTTTTAGGAATGGTGGTATGTAGGGATGTGATGGAAAGGTCGGTGGTTGAAAAGTTACCCTAAGGGATGATCCGTGAAATCCATGCCTCGTTCGCGACACGGCTCGCGCCCGCCACGTGTTAGCATAAACCATTTCTAACTCTGTATACAACAGCAAATATAGTAATAATAACTCACGTAGGTGCGTGTTCAAGTGTGCCACGAGAGACGCTTTGACGTTGAAGCTTCTCTGGCAGTGATCGCACACGTAGCGTTGAGTCTTGTCGTGCTTCTTTACATGCCTCTATACAACAACAAACAATAGAATAAGGAACAAACCAATAATTTCAAGCTTGATTATAAACGGGCTGGCCCGTCTCTTTTATTCTTACCTATTTATATACCACAGCACATAAGATTAAGTTGGCCGACGCTGAATTTTTCGAAAGGAATTCAAACATTTATGTGGAGATTAAACTAATTTAATCGCGAGACTCCATAGAATAATTCTTATGACTAAGTGTGGTGTAACCAGATATGGCCCAAATCTATTCGCAGAGGCGATCAGATATGGTCCAAATCTGGAATTGATTTTATACCCACGTCTAGTGTGATCTTGCGGGTGTAGCCGCGTAGACAGATATTGCACACGTAGGGCAGCCTGCCTGCGTGCATGTGTGCGTGCGCCGTCAGGCTATGGCTCAACGCGAAGCTCGCCGAGCATTCCTGGCAGTCGAACCTACAAGACAGTCATATAATAAAATTAACCCTAAGACCGCATATTTCACTAATTTACAATACTTTATTCTTTTACCCGAACATACCTCACTGAAATAGCAATTCACACTGCCAATTTTGCCAACAGGTGGCGCATAAGCGAACCGGCCATAGAGGTAATATCATCTGTGGAACCGGCTATACTGAGCTGTTAAACGCCATAATTTTAATTGTACGAGCTTCCAGGTATCATACATCTTTACATAATTCACGAAACAATCGTTTATTGTATAGATATCAATAATTATTAGCAAACCAACAAAACAAACTTTGACATTGGCCGGAACTCTTGTGGCGCCCTCTGATCAGTTCTGCCTATGGATCCCCATTACTTATTACTGAGGTCGAATCGATTTTCAGTCACGATGCCAAGTATTTTTATCATATTCCCTGAGCCTCTCTTCACTGAGTTGCAACTGCTCGACCGCACGACGAACTGTCACAATGTTTCGGATCGCTCGGAGCGGCTGCAACTGCTGAAGCAGTCTCGTGTATGACAATGGAACATTGTAGTTTGCTACGCAGTCGCAGCTTGTAGCGGTCAGTCACGACCATGACTGATTCAAGATACCCGTGTATGGCCTACTACTTATTGACCATATTCAATATACTATAGTGGCGCCCGCAGAGCAAGTTTTTTATATTCTTGGTCAGGCTATACTTAGTTTTCTAAAGGTTTTCTTAACACTACTAATGAAACTCATTTCTTTAAATCACTGATTTTTATTATTAGCGCAGATTTTTCTCTCGATTTATTAAAATATTGATTTGTATATTATGTTAAATCCTGACCAGAAAAATAAAATACCTCGCCATACATGTTGCGGAAAACCCGTGGAAACTAATTTATATATAATATCCCGTAAATTGCTATTGCGCTGGAACCATGTCTCATTAACATCGAAATGACATCATTTTGACGTCAGCTGAAATAAAAATATACCATCAGCTCGAAACTTCAGTCTAGTGCTGATGTCACTAAAATGGCGGCCACGCGCATTAGCAATTTGCGGGACTTATACGAGACCATAGTATACTTAGTAACCATAGACAAGTTTTTTTCACATTTATGGTCAGGCTATAAATCACGGAACAGAAAAAACAGTGGAAGTGCTAAGTAGGCGTGGCACGCGTGCCACAATTAAGCGTAGTTACGTAAAACTGATCCCAGTCGCGTTCTAACATCGCGTGGAGTTGGTAGTCTCGCGACAAATTCATATTGCCCTAGCAATGTTACTGTTCCGTTTTGGAGTGTAAAAATGATAGTAGGAGAAAAAATCTTAAAAATGGAGGTGTTTCGTATCATCGGTAAGTACGATTTTCATTGTTTTCTATAAAATCTTAATTTATTTCAATTTACTAATATTTAATAGAACGGTTAGTCAAAATCAACCTTAAACAATTAAGATAAAGTTTATTTTGGATTGATTCTATTCCGAAAGTACTTCGCTCCGTGTTCGCTACTCAAATAGTGATGTGGCCAAGTAGAATATTGAATTTATCGATTGATATCGATACAAGGATATAAATAAATAGTATAATTATAATTTATTAATGAGTGAGACGTTGCATTGATCACTAAATAGACATCAGTAGTTCCTCTAACCTTCATTTAAAATATTTTTAGGTTTCCCAAAGATGCAAGCATCAAAGAGAAATGGATAGATGCAACGGGTAGAGTTAATTGGATGCCAACCAAATCAAGCATGATATGCTCTGAACATTTTTTAAGAAGTCGATTTTATAATATCAAATAAAGGATATAGATATACGAAACCTACTGCGCTTCCATCAATGAAAATCGTTAAGTCCTTTAATCAAATAACCTTGTTTTATTTTATTACTTTCAGTAAGTATTGAAAATACTTGATATTATAATACAAAACAACACACCTCTTAGTTATATTTTTGTATGAAGATTGACTGACTAAATATCAAATTTAATTCATAAACACACTAATTAATTTTTCTCCTATTCATTTTTATATAGGTACTAGATGATGCCCGCGACTTCGTCCGCGTGGATTTAGGTTTTTAAAAATCCTGTGGGAACTTTTCAACTTCCTATGTCCTTTCCCGGGATGCAAGCTATCTCTGTACCAAATTTCATCAAAAACGGTTGATCGGTTGAGCCGTGAAAAGCTAGCAGACAGACAGACAGACAGACACACTTTCGCATTTATAATATTAGTACGGATTTATTCTCAAAATTTAATTTTGGTTTCAGCCACAAAATGATAAATGTGGTCACTCCAGGTTCTTCAAAAAGACAAAGTGATTCGGAGATTCCTGCGTCTAATCACGTTACCGATTTGATGAAGGCAATAGTCGAAAAATATATACATAAATGTTCGCATACACTATTTATTAAAATTAAAAATAAGACTTTCGAAACGCCAGTTTCTTAACAAATATGTTTTATTTCAAGGGCAATAAATAAAATTTATCTATTTTCATACGTTGCAGTATTTATTGTGCATACTTGTAAAAGGCATGCATACATACCAGCACTTTTATTCAATTTTATAATTACCTTTTTTAATTTTATTTTTGCGAATGAACAAAATAACGAGTATCTATCGATATCGATAGGTAATTCATTGAGCTACGTGGTGCAGCCTTAACTGAGGAGGAAAAAAAATCGACCGATCACGCAAATGTCAACCATATGTTTAAAGTAATTAAGTTTATAATTGCTACTACTTAGAATACCGCCATCTATGGTCAAGTAGCGGAATTAATTGGACAATTGAATCTAGTGTGACGTGAGTGTGACTATAGCTCGTAAATACGTTCTTCCGCTAAAGCAAAATAAATCTTATTTCTAGAGCGTCAGGGTTTATTTCCAAATCTGTGACGTAGGCTAGTTTTGACTAAACTTAAACGACAAATCAAATGATTTGTTTCTTTGTAGTGCAATATATGACTATCGGTATATTTGTATGAGTTTGGCGACAGCGGTTCCTATAGTAATTTTGGTGAATTGCACTTCCACTGTTCTTTCTGTTCCGTGCTATAAATAATACATAACATAAAACAAAACAATAGCTGAGAATATTTTAAATAAAAAAAAATAGAATTGAATTGGAAACTAGCCTACTTAGTAATAATAAGTGTAAACGACTTCCAATATTCAATCTTACAGATAGATTCTAAATATACAAAAGGAAAAGCTGACTGACTGATCAGCTATCAAGGCACAGTTCAAACTACTGGACGGATCGAGCTGAAATTTGGCATGCAGATAGCTATTATGACGTATGCATCCGCTAAGAAAGAATTTTTGAATTTTCAACCCCTAAAGGGGGGGAAATAGGGGTTTGAAATTTCTGTAGTCCGCGCCGACAAAGTCGCGAGCATAGCTGTAGATAAAAGTCTTCCTACTTTTCTTGTGTACAAACTTTATTCTTAACCAAATAAAAATATTGTAGAAAACAGAATTATTCTATTTCTTACAAAAAACCCGATGTCTCAGGCGAAATCCATGATACTATCAAGTCTATTGAATTTTCAAAAATGAGCTCGCTAATAGAATCTAACTTGTTTTTAAAAGTTAAAATAATTCAAAATTCATTTGCTTGTAATAAATACTTTTCTCCGATGATAAACTTTTCGGGATTGATTTGGTAGCTCATGATTCACAATGATAGATAATATATCTAATAGAGAGGAGAGCCCGCGAGGGCCAGACCTTCGTAATTTAATAAAAGCTGAAAGTTTCGATCCGCGGCTATGAAGTTTGGATCATGGTGGCTTTGGCAGATGACAGGTATCAAAGGTGAAAAACACTAAGTGTCTGGCAATGCATGACGTGATCTCTAATATTATTCCGAAGAAAACATAAAAAAATTACACTTTACAGTTTGAAGTAAGATTTTTTACACCTCCCCGACGCCGCGGATCGTTTTTCCTTTTGTTGGGGACAGTACGCAGATAAACTTTCAGCTTTTATAAAATCCGCAATACGTCGAAACGCAATACGTCCATAAAGGATAACTTAAAAAATGGTATAGTATCATTGACATTATATTATTAGAGATGGACCCTTCTCGGTTGAGATTTAAGATATTTCGGGACTCTTCTCAATACTTCTTCCCTATTAATCGGATGTATTCCACAAGCTTCGAAGCCGGCTTTCAAACTTTTCGAGACATCTTCATTATTCGTATTAAACGTCCGCGTTAAAAGCTGAACAAGATTACTCTCCAGCGCACGGCCTGGTTTGCCTTTAAAAGATTTTATCCAGTCCGCCACCTCCTCTCTCCAGCGAGTCTCCAAGGGTTCGAAGTAGCCCGTCACTATCGGCTGGAGCAACGGGCCCCAATTCGGCGGCGAGCATATGAATTTAATATTTCTTTGATTACAAGCCTCCATCACACCTAACGTTAACTGAGAACTCAAACAGTCCCCGATCAATATCTTTTTCCCCTTCCGTTTAGTGATTCGCAGCAGGAATGTGGTTTTAAACCACAGTTCGAAGCTTGCGAAGTCGAGCCAACCGTTATCCGTCGCTATCACGTTGGATCCTCGCGGCGCGCACGCGACCCAACCCGGCTCAGATTCCTCACCTTCAAATATTAGGAACGGGGGCATCATCGCACCCTCGGCGTTTCCACAGAACACAGCAGTGAGGGAAGATTTCACAGAGGTCACATTGGGGTGACGGCTGTCGCGCACGAAAACAACTTTTTTCTTCGTTAGGTTATCAACAAAACCCGCCTCGGTGAAACTGTAAATGTTCGCAGCGGGCACGCCCTTCAGCTCACACTCGAGGTCGTCGAAGAAGTCGTTCACCGCTTGCGAGTCAACCCGCAATCCGCGCATCATATAGTTTCGGTATATTCTCGTCTTCAGGTCCTCGTGCCTGCTCACGAACGACTTCGCCCAATCCTTTCCGGGGAGATTGTTCCTGAAGATTTCAACTTCCCGGTTCTTGGTGTTCAGGTACACCTGTATAATTTTCCGCACGTCCAACTCGCGCATAGGAACTCCGCAGTCGGAAATGGCACACAGGTGAGTTTCCATGGCGTTCTCCTCGTCGGCGGAGAACACGGAAGGTCGGCCGTAGGTTTTCGCGTGAAAGTTCCTCACTTTGTAGTGCATCGTACTCAACGGTATCTTGTAAATCACGCTCGCATCGCTGATGGTCATCTTTCGGTTCCGGATTTTTTTTAAAGCTTCTTCCAAAATTTCGGGAGTGTAGTTGGATTTAGTGCCGTATTTCCTTATCGGCGGCTCCTCGGGCTCGGGTTCCACCGGTAACATTACTCTGAAAATATACAGGGTGGAAACGTTAAGAGGACGACAATTATCGCAATACAAGACATGTGCAAATATTTGATATTGACACTGGTATCGCCTGGTGAAAAAACTTTAATAAAAGTAAGGCGATCGTTCGACATTTTAATTTAAAGTGAAACAATAAATTTCGCGATTATTTTCTTGTTGTCAAAGTTATCAAAACACTGCGTGATAATATTACGTCGAAAAATATAACTTTACTGTGAACCAATTCACCCCAGCTTGATTTACAAACAAGTAATGTTACAAAATAATAAATTAATATTTTTAAATTATTCTGTGATTTTGTTCACCAGGCGACATAGTTGCAACAGCAATAAATAAAAGATAACTTTCATAGAGAAAACAATCAGTCGTAGTTTCCACCCTATATACTACTCGTAGTCGTAACTAACTGCAATTCACCGGGAATCGGGATCGGAAGTATTTTTATAAGTTTTACAATTTACTGTCACAATTTGTTTTTTGGTATGAACAAAAATGATACTTAACACAAACTTGTAGAATACAGTAGCCGGCAAGGAATATTGTACAACGACCTTTAGAAGAGTTTTCAGCTTTGTAGAGCATTGTATCTGTCACTCATACCTATGTGACGTTTTGTCGGTCTCAACGACAGAGACAATGCTCTAACGAAATCACTATCTCGTTCTAAAGGTCGATGAACAATACTTTCTGAAGCGTATTGACATTGACAGAGGCTTCGACTATTCAAACAAGAACAAAGGGGACACATGACGACGTTAGTTCCAATTTTCGCCACGCGCCAAAAGAGCCTTGTCGCGTGGCGAAAATCGTACACATATCCCGATCAGATAGATACATCGATGTGTAGATATACTTATTTTAATTTTGACTCACGTACAACAGTAACAGGTAAGGTAGTTGTGATCAGGAAACGAATCAGACACATTTCCTGATCTCAGATGCAAACCTCCCGTACCCGTAAGTTTTTAGATCAACTCGTTTTTCGGCTGGCTTTAAGTCGGCGGTCAGACCAGTGCTTGACCAATACAATGATTTTATTTCGTTGTAACAAGCATACTCGATAAAATTTGCGAAGACAATACGAGTACAGTACCTACTATCACTTTTATAAGTTACGCCGATGTACCTGCGCAGAAATCTTATTTTTGAATGGCGCAATAATATCTTGGCCAATCACAACGCGCGTCCATCCGCTATTGGTTGTTACCTACGCGCCATGTTTTGTACACGCGAATTATGAGCGAGATAGCACGAGTCTCTGTTCTTACGTTTCGGCCGCTTCACAAGTCTTCTTGTGCTTGTACAGATTCGTTGTATATAATGTACTCACTTCTTAGGAGGGTGCTTGCGTTTGCGCGACGGCGCGGGTTGGGACGCCAAGGGAGGCGCGGGTTGGGGCGCCGAGGGACTCGCGGGTTGGGGCGCGACAGGGCGCGCGCGGCCGCGGTTGCTGAGGAAGGCGGAACGCGCACGCAGCACGAGGGTCGCGTCCTTCGCTTCGCAGGTCTTCTCGTGCTTGTACAGGTTTGTTGTACTGGAAAGTTTTCAAGTTTTTTTTTTAAATTTATAACCTGATGATGCAGCCTAAAGTCGCTGAAAGAGAAGTCTTTCAGAACGGGGGAAAAGGGGGAGGGAGGGGCAAATGTCTGAGCACAACCAATTAAGCGGGATAAGGACAATGCTATATGTAAAATATTTCTATTCTATTCTATTTGAAAAATAACCTAACCATCTGAAGTTGACCCCACAAGCTAAGCAGTACAGGTACCGCTCGCCGTGTTTCTCCTGGTAGTGTCGACCCGCGGCCGATATGCTCTCTGACTGATGGCTGCATTTTATACACCTGCACCAAAAATGTTTAGTCAAATATCACATCTACCTTCATAATAATATATATGTTATGGGTAGAGCGCATAACTAAGTAGGCTCCTGCGGTAGTGGAGCAATGCGGGAGGGTGGCAGTTGTCACAAGTTGACGAACCACTGAGGTCTCGCGTCACCTCATCACAGCCCTCCCGCACCGCCCCACTACCGCAGGAACCTTTCACTGAATTTTTTCAGTACCCAGCGGTACCGTCCGCGTCAAGTATAAGGCGTCTCAGGATCCCGAATATCGGATGCGACTGCGACGTCCTGACGTTGAACCGGCACAGGTTTACCCCCAATACCTACGGTGGAGAACGTGAGCATAATGTCTCCTTGTTCTCCACTGTCTTTTTCTGCGGAGCGGTTATGCGTCAGAGTCCAGCTCCCTACCCAGCGGTAGCTCCAGCTGGGCCGACGGTTGTGTCTTGAAACTTCTATATATAGTCCGGATTGCAGAAACCGTTAGTGCGAGTACTGTTAATGTCATGTCTGTCTGTCATGTAATGTTATCGATTGAACTGCGGCAACTTGTTTCTACTGTGGCAACCGCCACAACAGTTTTACAGCAGGAGACTACTACGCCCCAACTCGTCTCACTACTGATCATCTCTATTACACTCGAGAGTGAGAGGCTTCCTCTTAGATCTTAAAACAAGGGGATTTAGGTCCATTTTACCAAGCAAGCTTTACTTACTGAAACATAATGCCGTCCATCATAAAATAGTCCTTAGGCAGCGGCGGCGGCTTGGTCTCCTTCATGATGGCTACCAAACTGTTTATGAGCAACTTTTTATTCTTCCTCAACTCGGGGTGGCGATTCCTTATGCTTTTTACGAAAGAGTGCCTGAAAAATAAGTTTTAAGCTGTCAAAATTTACATTTCATTTATCTTTGACCTTTGATAAGGTAAGTAACTATATTCTTTGGTGTCGCGAACTAAGGTAAACTTATAAGAGTGTACATTAGTAAATTTACTTACATTCGTAAATTTGTCGTAAGTTAATCATGTAAGCTACTTACGTGAGTACAACTTGCAGGTGTAAGTTTTACTCACGTAAGTAATCTTGCCCACGGGATTAGCAAACTCAGTGCTATTGGTTTATCTCAACAGTTAGGGGAGGAGGAAAATCCTCATGGATAGCCTCTGGCATGCCCGACTCTATTGGGGATGCTGCCTGACGTCATATAGTCTAAAAACCTCCTCGCCTCCTTCACTCCACCTTTCAGGTAAGACCTTTGCATTTCATCTGAAAGATGGCTGTGTTTAGGCACTATCTTGTTTCTGAATCCTTGATCCTTCTTTTCATAAGAATTAAGGACCCTTATTTTTCCTAATCATGAGAAACAATTTTCTTCTCATAAGAAGTCTTACAGCCGTACTCAGAGTCGCTTAATCGTTACTTAAGTTTAGTTAAAACGAGACTAGAGCTATATCTCTCACATAAATCTGTCTCGTTTTAACTCAATCTTAGGAAACGATTAGCGACTCTGAGTACGGCGGTAAAACTTTACCTTTCAGCTGGTGTGCGCTTCTTAGTCCTCGATCGAAGCTCAATTTTTCTTTGTGGCACCTTGTCTCCATCATCACTTAGTTCTGCATCATCTGATAAGAACTCTGCTTCAGTGTCTTCTTTTTGTGGCACCTCTATTTCTATAATTCCCTCATCCGCTGGTTCATGCTTGATCGACCCTGGGTTTTCAAGGTTTGAATCTTCTCTAGGTTCCTCTAGCAGATCCTGAAAGTTTTTAGGGTTCTGTAACTCAAAAGGTAATAAGGAACCCTTATTGTTAACCCTTAGGATCCACTTTGTTGACTGTCTTGTATTTCCCGATGACTTAGAATCATGAAATTGAGCAATGCTAATGCGCGTGGCCGCCATTTTAGTGACGTCAGCAATAGACTGAAGTTTCGAGCTGATGGTATATTTTTATTTCGGCTGACGTCAAAATGACGTCATTTCGATGTTAATGAGACATGGTTCTAGCGCAATAGCAATTTGCGGGACTTATTTTATTGCTCGTGGGCAATCCTTGCTTTTGACTACCACCTCACCTGATGTGACGATGCAGTCTAACTTGGTAAGTTTACTGCAGTTTTATATACCCCTATATCAAGATAAAAAGTAGCCTATGTCCTTCCCAGGGATGCAAGCTATCTCTGTACCAAATTATGACCAAATCGGTTGAACGGATGGGCTGTGAAAAGCTAGCAGCCAGACAGACAGACACACTTTTGCATTTATAATATTAGTATGGATTTGTGGAAGTGGAAACCACCAACCAGAGTAAACTTTAATAATAACTAGTCGTCCTCACCAGGAATCGAACCTGGCACACCACATAAAAGACAACTGGGCTCACTGTTGATTCTGGGAGGTTGTCAAATTGTTACCTCAGACACCAGGTGGTCCCTCTCTGTGACCTCTTGTAAACATTCAGGAAATGTGTCAATACCATCGCCAACTACAATTATGTATGTATCACAATCATCGCTCTCCATTTTTCTTTTTCTTTAATCTTCTTTAACTCGTGTAGCTGCAAGGCAAAAGATGCAATGATATCTCTAATACATTTTCGTTAAATAAACTTATTTCTAATATTTTATAGAAAATATTCTTTGTGATCAAATCAGAAATGAGGCGATCCGTAGGGAACTAGAGTAACCAACATAGCTCAACGGGTTGCAAAGCTGAAAGGGCAATGGGCAGGGCAACCGATAGGCGTTGAGGCGATCTAGCACCGGAAGGCGCAGCGTTGGAAGGATTCAGGCGGCGTAAGGCCGTGGCGTGTGGAAGTCCCTACAAGAGACAGTATGTCCAGCCATGGATTGGTTGATGATGATGATGATGATTATGATAGGAAATATTTGATAAGTTTAACTCATTATGATTTTACAAAGTATCCTTGTCGCACATCTGCCATCTTTTTGCTAAAACGTCGCTAACCCGAAAAAGTAGTTTTTGAGTTATCGCCAAAATAAAAAACAAACTGATGTTTCTGAGAAACTTATAATCAAACTTATGAACAAACACAATGTAAAAACTTTGGTCCTAACATAGCATACTTATTTTAAAACCATCAGTTTTGTAAAAACCCGTTTTACCTGGCCATATCAGAATTATTTTTATTAATCCATACCAATCAAAATAATAGAAAATATGGAACATTTTACTATCATAGCCATGCAATGGAGGTAACTTTGCTACTTTTTGTAAGCACAAAAATCTGCAGTTATTAAACTTTTGTTTTGGATTGTAATTATTGTCAATTATTGTCATTATCATATGGTTAATGGCCTTTCCAACATCAATGGTTAATGGTAACAAAATAGTTAGGGGAACACTAATGCACAAAACAAACTGTCTAGAAGCAAAAACCATTCTAAAAACCACCACCACGTTAATAACTAATCTTACCCGCTGCTACTATGTGATTACAATCTTATCCGAATACCAAATTGTTTGTTCCTAATATATCATAATATAATTATAAGAAATTCACTGAAATCAAAGTTAATAGTAATGAATAACTCGTACGTTTTATAGTGCTTAATATTTTAAAATCTGAAAATACCAAAAAATCCAAGAAAAAATCCAATTCCTTTGCCATTTTTCGATATCAGAAAAATCATTTTGTCTATGGTAGCAACATAGACATGCCGATAACCATAGATTATAATAGATAAAAGTCATAGCACAGATAATTCCGAACACAGACAAATAGCCTTTTATCCAATAGGGCCAACATGACTTGGTTCTGATTCGATTGGTCGACCACGAATCAGATCGTGTAGCCGTTATAGAATTACAAGTCTATGGAAGATAAATAATCTATATTTTCTAAGTGTCAACCATAGATTAATATGTATACGGGTATAGGTACCTATGTACAATATCCTATGGTATGTTATTGGTCTGTGATGTACAGCTTTTATCAAACACAAGCACAACACAACATGCAAGTTTTTGTTTTTACTTTTTAGTTTTTAAAATATATGATAATTAGTGATCTGTAGAATAATGGAGGGTTTTCAGAAAAGCAATAATTATCTTGTCTCTAAACCATTTCCTACTTCGAAAGTTACTGCAATGGATGAAACATTATCACAAGCTGTAGTTAACTTCAAAGGTAGGTTGTTTTGAATAAAATATTGGGGCCGATTCTCTTGTACACAATCTTTTAAACTAAACTAAATTAACAGGTCTAAATCTAATGCTATCCTTTTCCGCAAGTAACATTATGAAAGGGATAGCAATAGATTTAGACGTGTTATTTTAGTTTAGTTTAAAGATTGTGCACAACGGAATTAGCCACATTGGCGCGCGATGTTTTCTTGAGTGAAGGTTTTCTTATCGTTATAAATATTAACTTTTATTACACTGCTGATAGTCTAAAACTACTTACTCATTCATTTTATCTTCTTACCAGCTTATGCCCTCGGCTTTAATTTCAAAATCCTTTAGCGGGTGTCTATGTAATAATAGCTATCTGCATGCCCAGCCCAATCCGTCCAGTAGTTTGAGCTGTATGTTGATAGATCAGTGAGTCATTCAAACCTTGTCCTTTGTTATATTTAGACTATGAATACATCTATTATCTAAGTTAACATCTGTTCAGAAAGACTAGACTTTACAAAAGCATAGTTGCTTGCTAGTTAATGTTACTAAATATAATAAATTGTTACTCTTAAGGCTAACCTTTCCTACAAACTGGTGACAGAGTGAAGAGTTATAGCCCCTGAGTAGTGACTAGTGACCCATCATAAGCTCCTGTAAAGAAGGCAAAAATAACTGATCTGATTTGAATTTATTGATCAATAGAATGAAATTACCTTATTTCAGAGCTGGTGTTGGAATTTGAACAAATACATTTAGAGAATATAAACTATCAGAAACTTCTACATAAACAAAAGGAAAAATTAGAAAGGTATGTAGGTACATTATAATATTTGTAATTTCTTTATTGTTTATACTAGAAAATGCCCGTGACTGTTGCTCTGAAGTGTGAACATCTTCTAGGAACTCTGATTTTCTTTTATAAAGTAATGTATCTACCACGTTGTGACCACATTTCGTGCAACTGGGTTGATATTCATCATAATCAATTGTGGTATGTTCCCGTTATTTACATTAAAGGCACATATTGGGGCCGATTCTCTTGTACACAATCTCTAAACTAAACTAAATTAATAGGTAGTGCCATCCTTTTCCGCAAGAAACATTATGAAAGGGATAGCAATAGATTTAGGCGTGACATTTTAGTTTAGTTTAGAGATTGTGTACAATGGAATTAGCCACAATGGCGCTGATTCTGTTGTCTTTCTCTAAACTAAATTTAGAGTGTCTGCATCTTTTTTTTTTCTAATATTGCTAAAACGGGACAGAACATGAATTTTACATTTAAAGACTAAATTTTAGTGCATGCTAAAAATTTAAACAATAGCCTCGCGACTGGCAGCTAAAATCATGCAGTTTGACAGCATTCAATTAAATTTAAAACTGTCAAACTGTGTCTGTCCTATTCATATTAAATTAGTAAGAAGAGTATGCGAATACTCTAAAATTTAGTTGTGCTCTAAATCAGTACCAATATTTCTTTAAACCACAAAATAAGTCTACAATCACTAGACTGGATGAAACTATAAGGGTTCAAATAAGTGCAGAATCTAAAAAAAATAACAGTGTAATTTTCTTAAAAATGTATAGCCACATTAATTAATGATCTTTAAAATTTTCAGCCAAGTATGTAGCTGCTGCAAAGAATTAAGAAAGGCTGTTGCGACAAAGGAACAAATTATAGACTCTATTAGTAAGTATAGTCTGTTTTTCCTGCGTTTGTTTAAAAGATAAACATATTGCAGAAACCTCACAGAAACTCGTAAGCGACGCGAATAGCCCGGTGCTTTAGACCTTCTAGAATTAGGTTTTTCACTCACAGGGTTTGATCATGCACCTCAAAATTTTCGGAATTATGTGTTCGGAATTATCACTTGATTTAACAGTGAGGGAAAACATCGTGAGTAACAAAACACGCACAACAGACGGAAACGTTTAAGTGCGGAAACCAGCCCAGAGTGAAGAAGAAAAAGAAGAAGATGAACATCGTGAGTAAACCTGAGAGTTGCTAAGTTGCCTGAGAGTTCTCCATAAAGTTCTCAAAGGTGTGTGGAGTCTGCCAATCTACACTTGGCCCGCAAGGTGGACCATGGCCAAAACCCTTCTCATTCTGAGACCCATGCTCAGTAATGGGCATGACAGATGTAAAGTAAAGTAAAAGTAAAATATGCTTTATTGTACACCAAATGTTCAATTTAATAAACAAATTAATTGTTTTCTTTCAGCCTCAGCATTAAACGAATTAACTCAAACTAAAGACTTTAATCTAATAGAAGTAATACTCAAACAAATATATGGTGACACAACCATATTAACTCCACCTAAAAGTGTATCACCAGACAAAGAAAACAACACAAATTGTGTCATAAACGGAGATATAAAAGAAAAAAAGTTAGAAAGCACTTTCAAAAGTCCAAAGAAAGAAGTGGAAGATCAAATATGCAAAGATGAATCCGTGACAGAGATTGAAGGAACCCCGACAGGTCGGAAAAGTCCAATATTCCAGAGTAAAAAGAAAACCAAACCTCATAGCTCTTTAAGCTTAAAAGATAAGAAGAAATGTTCTGACTCGTGGTAAGACAAATTTTTCTCTATATTGTAAACTAGCTTATGCTTGCAACTTTATCCGTGGACTACATAAATTTTAAAACCCCCATTTAACCTACTTAGGGGTGGAATCTCGGAAAATTCTTAGGATACCTGCTCTTCACATACAAAAGCACACCCTCCAAATTTCATGATTCTAAGACAAGTGGTTTAGGCTGTGCATTTATATATAAGTCAGTCAGTCAGGACTTTAAATTTTATATATACAGACTAGAAAATACCCGCGACTTCGTCCGCGTGAATTTAGGTTAAAATTCCCCTGGGAATTCTTTGATTTTCTGGCATAAAAAGTAGCATATGTCGCACTCTCTCCATCACTAAAACTACAAAATGAGGCAAATGGTTATTGGTATTGGATTATGTTTAGATAGTATAACAATAACGCTAAATTTTTGCTAGCATTCTGGTTACACCCTGTATTGTATATACCTACGAGTACGAACCCTAAAAATATCTATTTCTTTTATCTTATAATAGGTCAAGTCCGGAAAACAAGGCAATAAAACTAACATACCCCACCCCGACGCAAGGAAAGGCGGGCGGCAGGCTGAGGCAAGGCAGACTGAGCTTTGTGAAGATCAAGAGCTGTCAAGTGGTCGACCTCACTTGCTCTCCAGAGCACGGCGGGCAAATCCAGCCGTCCAACGAAAATAACCAACAGGTTTGTATTTAAAAATCAAGTGCGAATCGGACTCGCACAGAAGAGTTCCATACTATCGAAGAAATAAAACATTTAAATTAATATTATAATTTTTTTGTAATATGGGCAGTATTTATACAATGACTGGAGTCTTCGTCCGCGTGGACTATTCAAATTTCAAACCCCTATTTCAGCCCCTCAGGGGTTTAATTTTCAAAAATCCTTTCTTAGCGGATGCCTATGTCATAATAGCTATCTGCATGCCAAATTTCTGCCCGATCCGTCCAGTAGTTTGAGCTGTGAGTTGATAGATCAGTCAGTCAGTCAGTCAGTCAACCTTTTCCTTTTATATATTTAGATATGGGTAGTGATTAGTCTAATATGTCTTTATTTCATGTACATTTTGGTGCAATGTGAAGAAAGAAGTAATAGATAGCGACGAAACAATACTGCCATCACCTACAAGTGGACCTGTCAAACTTCCCTCATTGTAAGTATCATCATCATCGTTAACATCATTAACCTTATCACCATCTCAGCCCATTTCGCCGACCCACTGTTGGAAAAGAATCTCCTCTCAGAATGACGAGGTTCATTCTATACATAAATCGGAATCTCTATATACATAAAAGTTAAAGGAAAAGCTGACTGACTGACTGACTGGTCTATCAACGCACACCTCAAACTACTGGACGGATCGGGCTGAAATTCGGCATGCAGGTAGCCATTATGAAGTACATCCGCTAAGAAAGGATTTTTGAAAATTCAACCCCCTAAGGAGGTAAAATAAGGGTTTGAAATTTGTGTAGTCGATTTCTAGTATGTCAATTATTTGTTTCATTTGTTTCAGATATAAATCGTTTGCAAAGGACAGTCCAACGAAATTCAAAAAGCCACCTCTTATATCAAAACTCAAAATAGAACAAGTTTCAACAGATGACCATAGTATTGAAGAAGTTGAACAGAAAAATGTGGTCAATGAAAATAGGAGAACCATTGAACATTCAATTGACCTATTAAACCAATTTCCAAATAGGTAAATCATTGCCCAGATTATAAATGAGAAAGTGTGTTTGTTTGTTGGTTTGTTAGTTTGTCCTTCAATCACGTTGCAACGGTGCAACGGATTGACGTGATTTTTTGCATGGGTATAGATAAAGACCTGGAGAGTGACATAGACTACTTTTTATCCCGGAAAATCAAAGAGTTCCCACAGGATTTTTAAAAACCTAATTCCACGCGGACGAAGTCGCGGGCATCAGCTAGTACAATAATAATATTATTAGACCTATTCCACTTCTTAATATGCCTTACTCACAACCTTGAATGGGAAGCTGGAAGAAATCTCATAATAAGCATTTTCAATGTAGGTAAATTTGTTATTACTATGTAACTACATTTTTGGTACATCAGTACCTACCCTTATTTTGTTGTTGGTTTGTCCTTCAATCACTTCGCAACAGAGCAATGGATTGACGTGATTTTTTGCATGGGTATAGTCAAAGACCTGGAGATCGACATAGGCTATTTTATCCCGGAAAATCAACGAGTTCCCACGGGATTTTTTAAAACCTAAATCCACGCGGACGAAGTCGCGGGCGTCAGCTAGTGAAAATAAAAATAAATAAATAAGTAATATTTGACAGAAATTAAAATATTCGAATTTACACTATTACTTTTAGAGTTCTGTAGTAAAATCAGTTATCATACTCCAGTTCATCGGTTCATCTGTCTGTATGTCACAACCATTGTAAAAATAAACAAGATGAGTGTAAAGTTACAATTTAGTAGTTATAGAATTTAGAAACCTATTACGTAAGGCATATTAAATTTTGAAAATTTATATATATATATAGGTACCTACCTCCTGAACGGGAGTTAAAAAAGATTTTTGTCTACCCCCTCGAGTGATATTTTGTTAAATAGTATTTTAAAACCATTGTGAGGTTTCTATGATATTTGTTTATACAGATCTAAATGCCCAATTAAAAAAGAGAACATGGATGATGAAACACATTGTGGAGACGAAAGCATATCCCTGTTGCATCATAACATGAAGAAAATGGACTCTAGGAATAATAAGCATGTTAATAGGTGAGACCAATGACATCTAAATATAATAATATCTAAATCTACATATTATATACAATATACATGTAATAGGAAAAGCTGACTGACTTCTGTCTGTCGGTGCCAATGAGGTGCCATTGCAGAAAAATATGAAGGACTTATAGACGATTCGCGCAGCTTATAAGCTAGTTGGCACCAGCCCCAAAACAATGTAATTTTAGAACTATATTAAGCTAATGTATACATAATATATTATTGGGTAATAAATTGAGTTATTAGGGTTCCGTACCTCGAAAGGAAAAACGGAACTATTATAGGATCACTTTGTTGTCTGTCTGTCTGTCTGTCAAGAAATCTACAGGGCACTTCCCGTTGACCTAGCATCATGAAATTTGGCGGGTAGGTAGATCTTATAGCTGACATTTGGGGAAAATATCTGAAAACCGTGAATTTAGGGTTATATCACACAAAAAAAAATTAAATTGTGGTCATGAACTAATAATTAGTATTTTCATTTTTTTTTTTTTATTCAGATACAAGTTAGCCCTTGACTGCAATCTCACCTGATGGTAAGTGACGATGCAGTCTAAGGTGGGAGCGGGCTAACCTGGAAGGAGTATGGCAGTTTTTATTAAACCCATACACACCTTTGAAGTGAGTGACTATATCAAGTGGGGTATCATATGAAAGGTCTTCACCTGTACATTCTAAAACAGATTTTTATTTATTTTTATGCATCATAGTTTTTGAATTATCGTGCAAAATGTCTAAAAAATACGACTGTAGTACGGAACCCTCATTGCGCGAGCCTGACTCGCACTTGGCCGGTTTTTTTTTGATTGAAGTCGGGTTTTATAAAAAAAAAATTATTTTCAGCCCGAGCAAGCGTCCGCTAGCTGAGAATGTGAATATAACGAACATGCAGCATCACGAGCACGTGGCCGGCCCGTCCCTACTGCAGGAGCCGGGGTCTAGCGTAGAGAAGTCGAACGATGATGTAAAACGGTAGGTGATGCATTTATACGGTTGCGGACCCGAAGGGTGCCAACGGGACCCTATTTCTAACTAAACCTCTGCTGTCAGCAGGCTGTACCTTAACAGTTGAAATTTTCACAGAATATCTATTTCTATTGCAGCTATAACAAAAAACCGGCCAAGTGCGAGTCAGGCTCGCGCAATGAGGGTTCCGTACTACAGTCGTATTTTTTCGACATTTAGCACGTTAATTCAAAAACTATGATACATAAAAATAAAAAATAAACTGTTTTAGAATGTACAGGTGAAGACCTTTCATATGATACCCCACTTGATATAGTCACTCACTTCGAAATATGAAAATACTAATTATTAGTTCATGACCACAATTTAATTTTTTTTTTTGTGTGATATAACCACAAATTCACGGTTTTCAGATTTTTCCCCTAACACCAGCTATAAGACCCATCTACCTACCAAATGTCATGATTCTAGGTCAACGGGAAGTACCCTGTAGGTTTCTTGACAGACAGACAGACAACAAAGTGATCCTATAAGGGTTCCGTTTTTCCTTTTGAGGTACGGAACCCTAAAAATAATGAAAATTTCAAAATGGCCGCCATGAAAATTAAATAAAATTAAAAGTGTTATTTTTTGTACGCTGGTACGGAACCCTTCGTGTGCGGTCCGACTCGCACTTGATCTATTCTTTTATTTTTATTTTGTTTTGCATTGTATTTGTGTCTTTTGTAATAGACTGTACCTAATATGGGTAGGTACACTTCGCCCGAAGTCGAGAAACATTGATTTATTTTTCTTTGTACCAGGTTAAAGACAAACATGGCTCCTGTGTACAAGGAACCAACTGTGCGGAAGAAAGCGGAAAAACGCGCCCTGCCCGGCTGGAGCTGCGACCAATGCAAGATCGTAAGTGTCCACAGTCTAGCAATCGTACAGTAAGGCAATGTTTAATCATATCAATTCTCAACCCGTCGACTGCCCACGACTAAATACGAGTCTCCTCTCAGAACGACAGACTTCATACTCGTCGTAGAACCACTGGTAGAGACTTGACATAAAATATGAGAAGCTGTCCTACATTAAAAAATCATTTCATTTGAGAACATTATGAAAAACTCTTAGGCATGCAGGTTTCCTGACGATGTTTTCCTTCATCGGTAAAGCAAGTGGCATTTGTTTGCTTAAAATGCGCATACCGAAAAGTTGGAGGTGTATCCTGGACCTAGCCTAGGACCCTCCGAATAGGAATCTGAAGTCTTAACCGTTAAGCTACACCCTCAGTTGCACGCTTCTCCTAGACACAATGTACGTGTGAATTTCCCCTTCTGGACAAGGTCTAAGCTACTTCGACCACACGTAAAGGCTACACGCACTATTTTTTTTACAGTTCTACGATGAGCTCTACAAAGACGACCCGGAGATGCTCGCACAGCTGATGGACGAGTGCTCCAAGCACCGCGGCCGCACCAACCCCGTGCGGCCCAACACGCCGGGCGGCTTCTGGGACCCGCGCTGGGACGTGCCGCAAGACACCGAGGAGTTCAATAGGAGGAACAACGCTGTTTGATACATCCTGTATGTTCCAAGCACCAGCCCAACACGCCGGGTGCACAATGATAGAGTGCATTGATAGTGATAGTATATGCAATTATACTGTTTTGAATATTATAAAATTTTAACAGCTTTCATTCAATTTTTTGCTACTCCTGTAAAATGTTATTTCACGTAATTACACCGTTTTGTTTGCTGACGTCTCATTTCATGTAAGAAAAGTTTAGTCTCGATCTTTGTAAATACTCGGCGACTTGATCTTGAAAATCACCCTTTTCAAAAAAGCAACGTTACAGTAATTTTACAGTGCAATTTTATGTGCTTGAACGACGATTGACCTACCAGCTTTCATATGCCACAAAACCTTACCCAATTGTATGATTGTTAAACTGCGGTTTTTGTGATAAAACATGAGTAGGTAGATGTTAACTTAACAATATTCATATTGCATTTTAAATTTTTTTTTGCCATATAGGTATCTACCTCAATTATTGTAAGGAATGTATGGTTTATTATTATTAAATTATTGATGATTATCCATACTAATATTATAAATGCGAAAGTGTGTCTGTCTGTCTGTCTGCTAGCCTTTCACGGCCTAACCGTTCAATCGATTTTGACGAAATTTGGTACAGAGATAGATTGCGTCCCGGGGAAGGACATAGGCTACTTTTATCCCGGAAAATCAAAGAGTTCCCACGGGATTTTAAACATAAATCCATGCGTACGAAGTCGCGGGCATCAGTTAGTTTTTAATAAGTAGGTAATCAATAATTTGTAATAGGTAGGTGAACAGCTGTTATTCTTTTACAATAAAAATATTAATGAAAAATGCTGTTATCTTTATTAAAGAAAATTATTACCCTTTCTATAACTAAGCGTAGAACTAGTACATACCACAACATATAATAGTAGGTACCTACTAACGCAAATAGTTACCTACAACAAAATTGTGCGTTGGGGGGTATGAACCGTGGATATTTCGGTTCCAACCACGTCGGTAACCATTTTTTCGTCGTAACCAGTTACGAAATAAGAGTTTAGTGCGTCGCGTCAGCCGGTCGGAGTATTTGGGATTTTGGGAGGGCTAAACCCTTCTCAATATGAGAGGACCCGTATTCAGTAGTGAGCCGGCGATGGGATGTTGATGAAGCTTTAGGAACCAGTGTATTACTATACTTACTTTATAACCCATTGCGAATGCTAGCTGGCCTCCAAACTCATTTAAGGATAAACCAATAGCACAGGTTTACAAACATTTCCATTTAAGGTTTCATTAACACCAACTGTTTGTTATGACTAATAATAAAAATCGGTCAAGTGCGAGTCAGGCTCACACAGGAAGAGTTCCGTAGGCAGGTACCATCCACCAATTTATTTAATTAATTATTAGTGACAATAGGAATACCTACTCAAAATTTCAACCTTTTATACGGTTCATGAGATACAAGCCCGTTGATAGACACAGATGTACGGTTTAGTAAATAGGGTCTTATTTGCACCTTTTACGTACGAAACGCCGAAAAGGTAACTTTAACTACAATCTAATCTTGTTCCAATCCAATGGCTGATCTAGTCTTTCGAATAATATAGATGAATAACTCTTAGCTCATAGAGTTTTCTTAAGTTGTCATATTCCAGGGTTTAGCCCATGTAGCTCCCGGGTACAATCGATTCCCTGGCGCCCTCTAGTAGGAACATGATCAAAACAGAATAATTAGTTATATTTTCACCATGGAGGAAGCGCCGGGATAACTTAGGTACTCTTAGTTATAAGATATGATGTGTTACTTTCTTATCATAAATGCAGGAGCTAACTGAAATATAAATGTTGTTGGGAAGCAATAGCCAATACAGATAATTGGCTTGCGGACCTATGCTCTTTGGTGCCTCCTAAGACCCTGCACCATAGAAAAAGCTGGCACTGTGTATTACCACCATAGTCATCTTAGGTTTTAAACCTTGACAACCACACCAATACAGCTTTTACAATCTACCTCTAACCTGGAATGAAATACTCAGTTACTTTTACAATATACATAAATAGAATCCTAAGGTCAACCTGTGTGTATAAGGCCAGTGCACTCAATGATTCACTCATAATTTGGGATGTGTTGCATGCATGCCAACATGGTCAACTCTGAAAATAAAATCAGTTGCATATGTAAAACTAGGTGGGTGTGAGAAGAAAACAACAATGTTTGAAGAACACTTTAATCCTCAATAAAACAGAATATTACAATTTGTCACTAGATTAAGTTAAAAAAAAGAAAGTATAAGTCAATTAAAATATTAGTATTAAATAAGTAACAGTTTTAAGACTTAAAAAAAAAAAAGGCAATATTATTATTTATCTGTTATTATATAAATCTATGGTTATTTCAAATTCAAACATGCTCTTTCAACATTTATGTAAGTTATAGCAGTTTTGTTAACAAATTTGGAAATTCACATAGAAAATAGTGTTACTTGATTTACAATTTTCTTCAACTGAAAATGACGAGTTTATTTGATATATATTTTATAGTTTTAATGCTACAACAATTTACATGGGCCTATGAGAGTTTCTTAGCTTTCTGATAGAGGGTGTCGACAACCTTACTCATATGGTGAATGGTTTCTAGGACAGTCTCGTACGTCTTCTCCAGGGGTGACTCATCAAAAACTATCAACACACCTTCTCCCTGATCCAGTATCCCGTTGAGTTTTTTGTCAAGAATCATTTGAGATAATTTTTTCTCTACTTGAATGACTGGGAGGCGGATGCATTTAGCTACGTGGTCCACTTGTACTTGCATGTAGGGTTCCACAATGCGACACAAGTTCTGCTCCAACATGGTGTCGTACAGGGCACCGAGGTGAGCTCGGACTACTGCATCCTCTTCCAGCTCCCGTTTATATGTTTTTAACGCTGCTTGGAAATCTGCAAGTGATCTTTTGTGTGAAGCGGTGGCCACTGCACGCATCGCTTCCAGCTCTTTGCCTGCATACTTTAGAGCTGATTTACTACTGCACACAGTGTTGACCTCCTCCGCATGGTTGAGCATAATTTTGGACAATAGCATGTATTTCAAAGCTGTTAATGCTTTGGGGCTGTCCGCTCCATCGTAGCCCTCGAAAGCTTCATAGAAGTATGAGTAGGCTGTTTTGAAATCTCTCTCGTCTGCTGCGTGCAGTATGCCCGACTGTAAGTCGAGGGCGGCCTGCATTTTGGGAGGACAGTAGATCGCATTGGCTGTTGTCCTGGCTGACGTCAGAGACGCGCGCGCCTTGGGTAAATTACTGAGAGCATGGTAAGTTTTGCTCTCTAAAAGAAGCACTTCGACTAACAAATTTTTGTCATCTAACTTCTTTAGTTCCTTTAAAAGTGCCGTGGCTAAATCTAGGGCCTCTGTGTACATACCGGTGTCGAAGTAGAGTGCGACGAGTCTCGCCTCGAGGGACTGTCTCAGAAACGTGCGGCGCTCCTCTTTCGCCCATTCTATACACTCTTTGCACAACTGAACCTCTATGCCGATGCCGGCTTCTAAGTCCAAGAAGAAATCAACGAGGGAACGCACCAACTTGGCGGCCTTAGCCTTGCTTATCAGACTGAGGAATGGCCTCGTAGCTTTGATAAGTTCCGCCAGTTCCTTTGCCTTGCCTTCTTTCTTGTACTTTTCTCCGAGGTTTAGGATGCCTTGCTCTTTCACTCTGATGTTCTCCTCGTCATCTTCGGGCAGTTCGCCTGTGCTAACCATTTTATCTGTCATGCGGACGTCTTCGTCTCTGTTCGATGATGACACGCGTGATCTCTCGAATAACATTGCCCCGGCCATTATGTATATGTTTACTACTTTAAATAACTTGATATAAAATTACACAAACAGCTACACTTTTCTTTGTAATTTTGTATAATCGCAAAGTCATCGACGACCTTTTTGGAAACAAGTCGTAGACGCGTATAGTGTTGCTACTCACCGACCAGAGAAAACGGCAAAATACTACCTTTAGTGCATTTAAAAAAAAATTGCTACCAATTATTTCACTAAAGAGTTAAACTCTTTCAATTTAACTTTCAAACGAAAAAAATATTTTTGAAACACGCATAACGCGTAAAATTTAACTCCTCACGTGCCATTTTAACATTTTGTGTCAAATTTCATGTGAAAAGTACGATTAAGTCCTTATTTTAAAGGTGAATCGTACTTTTGACATGACAGCTGTTGATCTCAAAACAAATAGTTAGCGGTAGAAGTAGTTAGCTTTATTGTGACTTTATTCTTTATTAGGTACTAGGTACGTTACTGTTAAAGCGAGATAGCTTAATGCATTTATCTAAGTTCTTATTAGAAAGTGACAAAATGATAATTGTTTATCCTTAGCACCGTGGCCACTTTTTGTTTGTCAAGATGTATTTTGTACGCGAGATCTTGACAAACAACGTCAAATGAGGTTAACTATATTAGTTTAACTCAAGTTTAAAGAAATAATTGTTTTTTCTTTATGAAGTTATTGTGCAATGGTGGGTTGCAGTAGGTATACATACTAGGCTAGGATAGCCGAAGCAAATGTAAAATAGAGGGAGTAACATTTTACAAGTAAGTGCCTCTGCTTGAGCGAGCTGCGAGAGGGACTATAGAGGCCACGCTAGTTGTATAACGTGGCGGAAATATCTACGCACCTTGCTGCAATGCGCTTCCCCTCGCGCTTCCCCGCAGCTCGCCCGTTTTCGCCTATCCAGTACCGGTGCCATCTTGAGTGCGTTGCATGATGTCACTAAACCAGGTTCGTAGATATTTCCGCCGGCTTTATATATATCAGTGCAGTTGACCAATAGAGTTAAAATGGCGCGTGAAAAGTCATTTTGTACGGACTATATTTGCTATATAGTAGTATATGACGTGTAGATTGCATGTACCTACATCCCAGCTACATTCTGAAATCTTTGATTTATTTCCACGGTTTATTTTATATTTATTTAATAATAAAACAATAACATAGAAAAATAATCGAATTCTATATCATGTGCACTATTATTTGTTGAGTGGTCCAAGTCAAGAGATTTTAAGAAACTTTTTTTTTGGAATGATGGCCAGACAATCAAGTAAGCTTACTATGGATCAGGCTTGGGATAAGAATGCAAATGTTGAATTCCTTTTTGATATATCCAAGGAAATAAAATATTTTTATGAAATTCCAGTCATCTTTTTGACTAAAAAAGATTACTCTGATAATATATTTAATACAATGTGCTCTATGCGTACTGCACTTGAAGAAGAATCTAAGAGTCAAATCATCGATATTATTGTTGATTATCATTTACAGTGGCTGCATGCAATAAGAGATATAGAAAACTTTTCAAAAAGATTGCAAATACTTCCTCGTGAAGAAGTATATGAAGCTATAACTTACACAATAGATGCTATAAGCAGTCGCTTAAAATATTACAAAAGATACATGTTGAAATATCGACCTTCACTTTCAAACGATAAGCAAGCCAATCTTTTAGCTGACATAGAAATAATAGAAGAAATGCACAAGGATGTTACTCATATACTTTTGGAAAAATTAAAATGTTTCAGGAATTTCGATACCGATGATGAATTTAAAATAAAAGTAAGAGATTCCATAGATGAACTTTTTTCTTGGATTGATTTGATACACGGTGAGTTTGCAGTATATTTAACAAAATATATACATGGTAGTGTACTTGAAGATTTAACTAAGACTTTACGACAAATTGTTGATGATATGCAAAAATCCAAGTGTCCTATTATTCAAGAATTATTAGAGAATCTGAGAAAAAAGGGAAATGATTTGGGCACCATGATATGGTGTACTGCAATTCATGATTTGGAAATGAATAAATTAAGGGACAAAATTTACATGTTGGAGGATCGCATTTCTGATCTAGGTGGTGAATTAACATCTGCACCTATAGTAGATCTGAAATATAAGAAAGGTTACTTGCAGAGCCGACTGGATTATTTAGAAAGTTCTAAAATTACCCTAAAAAGATTTTTAGAGCTAAATGACATGCACCTGGAACATAATATGGATGAGGGAAAAATATGTATTTGTAAAGATTTTTATCAGTTACGAATATTTAATCATGTCTTACCATCTCAAGATCGCGAACGTTTAGTTACGGAATTATGTTGTACATGGGATTCAGCAATTTTTGGAGAGCATAGTCATAAGTCCATTATTTCGATACTTAGCGCTGCAGAAATGAGAGAAGAGTTTACCGATGATCTTGGTACTTTTTATATTGATCAACATAGCCGAAAAATTTATAAATTTCCCGATGATGAAAATCTTTATCAGCCAAATGAACATAATAAACTAGTACCTTTGACTGATGATGCAGACCATATATATTTTTATGATGAATGTGGAAGATATTTCTTTGATTCTAAAAGTCGACAGAGGGTTTATAAAGCTCATGATACTGCTAGTGAATATATGATGGATAGTTCTGGTATTTTGTTGAAAGTAAAGGAACAGCGAGAAGACGTTACTTACTATTATGATAATTATGGTCGATATTATATTAATTCAGAGGGTAAGCATATTTACCGAGAAGCAGATTCTACTAGTGAATATGAAAATGATGGCTTAGGAAATTTAGTTCGTATCAGAAATCATTTTGATATACTTAAACACTGTCCTGATGATGTGAATGTCACCGAAGATTTCAAATATCTTAAAAATACTGTGGGCAAAGCATTACGGGAATGTATTGCTAACGTTATCATACACCAACCAGCTGATCCTATAAAATATTTGTCAGCTCGGCTTATGAAGTATAGAGAAAATATGGAACTAAAAGAAAAACGTTCTAAAGAAAATGAAGAATTACAAATTGAAAGAGAAATAAGAATTGCTGAAGAACGCGCTGCAGCAGAGCGTGCCGCTATTGAAGCCGCACTTCTTGCTCAAGGAGGAAGTGAAGCGAGTTATGACTCCAATCTTATAAAATATGCTTATATACAAGATGATGTCAGTTCAGTAGCTGCCAGTTCAGCGCACTGATTTTTTAAAATTAAGTACTTACTTGAATTTATATTATCATTTTCTGTTATACTACTTAATTGAAGAAACTGCAAAGGAGCAGATGAGATGTTGATTGTGTTTAACATTATTTATTTTTCATCGAATAAAGCAATATTGGGTTTTTATTATTAACCAAATGTTCATTTTTTCTATACACTTATTGAACTACTAGCTGATCACGATTTCATTCAATTGGATGTAGGTTTTTGAAATCCTATAGGAACTTTTGGATTTATTGAGATAAAACATAGCTAATATCATTCACGCTGTGCTTGGTATACCACGTGCCAATTTAATAGCTGTTGTTCTTGAAATTAACCATACCAACAATTAACCACGACACGTCGCAATAGCATTTTTAGGTATCAGTGGAGCACGCACCGCAAGGGAGCGGAACACACCAGCCCACGTGCCACGCTGCACCCCGCGTTCGCCATTTGCATTAGTGTGAGTGTGACATGACATGCATACATAGTAGGTACACGAGCCTGTGGAACATTACCTGCGTGAGCTCGGACTTGCATTGTAGATCAGACGCAACTATTTAACTGCCAATGGCCAGGAACTATATCTGACAACGAAACGTCAAAAACACAATCACTCGTCGTTGGCTCTATCGTATCGTATTTTTCTCTCTTCTGTATCTTTTCCACCAAGCTTCCACCCTTCCAACACTAGTGCAATACGTGACGACTGACGTTGGCGAAGTGTTGCTGAGCACCAAGATATCTGAAAGGTCTGGTCTTTCTACCACATCACCACATCTCCACTCCGCTTGAATGAATATGCTATTTTCCAAGCTATTTTTGACTATTTTACCGGCAACATCAGGCAAATAAACTACCAATCTCAATCATTTTATTATCTGGTAACATTATCAGTGACAGCATATATGTTATTGGTCTGTGGACAGCATGGTGACAGCTGGTATCGGCCATGTTGCAATTTCTGAAATTGATCATTGATGAATTTTCTTCAATCACATCATTTCAGTTTATAGAATTGTGATAATGCATTTAAATAGTGAAAAAAGCCGCTCAATTACTACTATTTCTTAATAGTCTTAAACCGAGTATATAGTGCGATAGACGGTGTTCTTTTAAACATATTCAATCTGAAACAAAAATGAGGTGATACGAGTCGAAAACAATTTCTAGTGCCTACGTACTTCCTACAATGATTAATCTTTTGGGGCAAGGCTCTTAGTATTTTATGTAAATTAGCATGGGTCGGTGCGGAATGACGTATCGTCTATTGAATGTTTTTATCACGCGTCAGTATCATCGCGCGTTGTGACTTGTAAACACTGAGGTTCGAACTCGGTCGAAAGTGAAACGTAGCTTATGGCATATTGTGTGTAGTTTGTAGTATTCAGTGTCAAGACATGGCGCCGCCTAGACCTCCGCCGCCTCCTGGGCCTCCGCCACCGCCCGGGCCGCCACCTCCACCTATTTTCAGTGGGTCTAAAGGCGCTGGTCCAGCTGACAATAGAAACGCTTTGCTGAGCTCCATACGACAAGGGGCTAAGTTAAAAAAGGCAGTTACAGTAGATAAAAGTGGACCCTATATACCTGGGAAGGTTACAAATGTGTCAAACAGTGGTTCCCCAGTTGGTAATGGAGTCAGGAGTGCAGCACCTGTTCCAAATGGAGGTGCAGGAGCCATGCCGGGCTTGGGAGGACTCTTTGCAGGAGGCATGCCCAAGTTGAGGCCGACTGGGAAATTGGCTGGTAAGACAACATAAATAAAAGTTAGGCACCTTTTTTAACTGAACCAAATAGTAGATTATTAACCAAGGGGATAAAGCAGTGTCTTCTGATCGCGAGAAATCGCGAGCGTAACGAAGGACTCGAGGTTTACTCCCGAGCGTAGCGAGGGATTTAAGTTCACCCAAGACTAAGACAGCTTTATCACCGAGTTAAATACTCTACTTTTCGTACCATTTGCGAAAAAATTAACACAATAATAATATGAGATAAGCATTTATTAAACGTATTTTTAGAAGATTAACTTATTTATAAAAATAAATTAAAATAAACTTAACGTTTATGTACCTATTTGAAGAAAACAAAAACGCAGAAAATTCCTAGACTAATATTTTTTTGTCAGAAAAGCAAAGGCATCAAGCTTATACGGCTTCGTCGGTTTTCGTAATTTTATTTAATAATCATAACTGTATAATAAATGCGTATTCCTTTATCAAAAAGATGTATAATGCTTTATATAGAAACTCAATGGTGTAAACACAGATGTAGTCTGTCTGTCTGGTGGGAGGCCTCGCCGTGGCTAGTTACCACCCTACCGGCAAAGCCGTGCCGCCAAGCAATTTAGCATTTAGCAAACTGACATACTCCTTAAAGGTAAGCCCGCTCCCACCTTAGACTGCATCGTCACTAACCATTAGGTGAGATTGCAGTCAAGGGCTATCTTGTATCTGAATAAATAAAAAATAAAAAAAAGTTCAGTATTTTCGGTACCTAAGTATTCCAAATTTAAATCACATTCTCTTTTTAGGGGATGAATGAAATTCAGTACAATTTTCTTTCCCTGTTTGTAACAGATTAAAAATGACTATTGTTATGTACGCTTTTTGTGGCATTGAATGTCACTTTTTTGAGCAAGTGGTACGAAAATGTATTTTACTCTCAATTTTTATTACACACCCTCACAAGTTATTGAGTCTTTCCTTTTTTGCCCATAAACTTCTTGGAAAACTGGACCTAAAAGTTGCTACACAATAATTCAGTGGTTTGACTCTGCTACCATTTGAATAAATTATTTTTGTACATTTTTTATAGAGTTTTAACCATGTAAAGTTTCTAATATCCCCTTTCCTCTCTTTATTTTGAACGTCTTTATTTTGAACTTACAAATTAAAATTGCTTGGTGACATTCATTTAAAGCTTCGAGGAACCAAGTTTTGGATATAAATGTAATAAGTAATAGAAACAGAAAGATTTTTCATTCAAATAAACTTTACCAAGTAATTTTGAATTGTTAAGTTAATCTAGGTTCTTTGAAACAAGTAATTTAAGTAATTAAGGAATGTTTGTAGCTCGTCCTTCAATTATGTCACCAGAGCAAGGGGATGACATGCTTTTTTGCATGGTTATAGTTAAAAACCTAGAGAGTGAGAAAGGCTACTTTTTACCCCAGAAAATCAAAGAGTAAACAGTATACAGACATCAGCTAGTCATTTACAATGATCAAAACTTAAGGCCTTGCTATATTTTATATCTTCTAAATATACATAAAACAAAAGGGCTGACTGATTGATCTATCAACGCACAGCTCAAACTACTGGACGGATTGGGCTGAAATTTGGCATGCAGATAGCTATTATGACTTAGACATCCGCTAAGAAATGATTTTTGGAAATTCAACCCCTAAGGGGATAAAATAGGGGCTCGAAATTTGTGTAGTCCATGCGGACGAAGTCACACATAAGCTAGTTCTAGAATAAAGACTTAAAACCAATTATTAGAACTAGTGGTTTTTCATAAGTTCAACTTCATAGTTGTGGTCCCTTCAATATTGTTTTGATTTTGTTAATAATTAATTAAGTTATTGGATGTACATATAAAAATAATGTACCCAATGATAACATTACTATCCATAATAGATAAATGATAATGTTATCTGTTAACAGTACATTGCTTTATCAAGACATTATCAAAACTTGCTTTTATCAACACAATATTGATTTCACTCTATGCCTGTATGAAACTCAATAAAATTTTAATAGTATTTACTTATTTACCTAAATAAGTAAAATAATATTTGAGCCTCAATAGCTCAACGGGTAAAGGAGTGGACTGAAAACCGAAAGGTCGACGGTTCAAATCCCGCCCGTTGCACTATTGTCGTACCTACTCCTAGCACAAGCTTGACGCTTAGTTGGAGAGGAAAGGGGAATATTAGTCACTTAACATGGCTAATATTCTTTTTTTAAAAAAAAAATATAATCTTGTAGTAAAACTTTTTTTTTCTTATACAAAGATATAATTTAAGCTTAACGACATAATACTTTGCAATTAAGTCTGGCCATTCAACGAGGTAACGCTGCCAGCGTTCTGGGCACCCTGCCTCGTTGCGGTGGTTTAGAGGATATTTTCGATTTGTAATTTTTATGTTCTAGAATAAGTTTGGTATTTTTGGTTTTGTATCTTCCTATTAAATAAATTGTAGTAAAACCAAGTCAACAAAATTATAAATGGAACCATGTCTAAATAAACTATAACTATAGCACCTATAACTCAACTAAAGAGCCTCAACAGCTCAACGGTTAAGGCGCTGACTGAAATCCGAAAGGTCGGCAGTTCAAACACCACCCGTTGCACTATTATCGTACCTACTCCTACCACAAGCTTTACGCAGTTGGAGGGGAAACGGGAATATTATTCAAGATTAGCATGGCTAATTATTATTTAAAAAAAAAACTTGCATCTTGGAGGATTGTCAGTGTTGGATTTGTATAATATAGTGGTGATAATTATTACTAAAACTTAAAACTAAAGCTACGAGGGCTAATGTAATCACAAATTCACGGTTTTCAGATTTTTCCCCTTACTTGTGCTATAAGACCTACCTACCTGGCAAAATTCATGTTTCTAGGTCAACGGGAAGTACCCTGTAAGTTTCTTGACAGACACGACAGACAGACAACAAAGTGATCCTGTCCTATTTCCTTTAGAGGTATGGAACCCTAAAAATGAGGTGAGATTACTTTATTTGTAAAATTTCCTTCATACTCCACAGGCACAACACCCAATGGGCAAATCAAAATGGACGCACCACGGTTTCCACCGTCACAACAGGCACACGCTCAAAGATCTCCAGAAAAGACGAGGCCTACGCCAGCTGGTGGGAACTTAGTAGCTGCCATATCAGAAGCTTTAGCGTCGAGGGAAAGTTCTAGGGAGTCACCAAGGGAGTCGCCAAGGGAGGCTCCGTCAAGACCCATGGTCAGGAGGCAACCTAGTGAGGCGAAGGCGAGAGGGCCGCCTCCGGAACCGCCTGTACAAAAACCTGTGATGCCTTTGGTGAGTTTACTCTATAATCTATTGTTGATCGCATGATGAAATGATTTCGGAAAAAAATATTTCCGAATTCAGTCCATCATGCAATTAGCTAATGCAGCTAAAATTCTAAATTCATATAACTAACAAAAACATACTCGTAGTAGCACACAGATGCTAATTCCTTAAAGGCTATTAAAATCTAAAACAGGCTATTCTTAACGAATCGCCCACACGCGCTCTCGCGAAGGCAGAAATAACCCCAGCGTGTGATAATCCAAATATCGCTCGTAGGTGTGGTCGATTTGGTAACGCGTTTTATTTATATTCAAAACATTGCCACCGGCGGCGGCGGTGCAATCCTTTTTTCGCAACATGCCTTAGGGACGGCGCATACAGACGGAGTCTATTAAGCCGTCTTTTTGATAACAATTTAGTAAATTCAGCTTTATGCACGTTGACATAGTTGAAATTGGTGTACTGAAACAAAACACGGAGGGACTCAAAGGCCTCGATGCGTGGTCTCCTTACGCACGGCAACTTAGCACCACGGTGATAATCTTTGAGCCGGTATTTGGCCGGCTACGGCCTGCCTTTCTTGGCCTAGGGATTCAAAGAACATGCGGCGCAGCTTAGATCGTACACCGCCGCCTTTATGTCAAAGTAAGTAAGGTCGCCACGCCTCAGTTCTACTTGACTCTGCCGATGTGCGTTGCTCCTTATGATGTACACGTAGCTTATATTCGGTGCACATATAAATTATAAAATTATCGATATCCCGATATGGAATCGATTTTTTTATCTAGGACGTTAAAAATAAAATAATATGTACCTACTTAAAATTTTGCTTACCTTATTATATTCATTAGTTCAAGAATAGATTAGACAAACATTTGGAAAACTAGAAGCACTTCTGATATACGCATCAGCGAAAGCGGCTTAGTCTATTAAAAATAATAATAATAATAATTCATGTCTACCGCATTAATTAATTATTTATTCGGAATTCATACCCATACTTCCCATACTAATATTATAAATACGGAAACCATTCACTGGACCGATTTTAACGAAAAGTACAGAGAGCTTGCATTCCGAAGACAGACTAAACACTACTTTTTATCCCGACAAATCAAATTATTAGCAAAAAATTTTTTAAAACCTAAATCCACATAGGCGAAATTACAAAAATATCGATATTCAGATAGATATATACATTTCATCATATAATTAATTTTTTTATCTAAGATCTTTTGCTCCTCATAATAGTCACGTCTACCGCATTAATTTTATTCGGAATTCTTATAAAATATTAACTAGTAAATGATAACACATAATGGTAAACTCGATAGGGAATCGATTTTTATCGAGGACTGTTCATTCTACATTATTATTATATTGAAAGCATTGTGCTTCTCTCATTGCATTCGTATAAATTATATTAATGACTTCCTTTTGGCAACAGTTTCGCCTGCTGATTTTCACTATAATTCAAGTTGAATAACCCAATAAAAAGTTCTCATAGTATTAGTAACCGTTGTCAAAATTGTATGTATTAATTTTAAAAAATATATAAAACACATTATTATATTCGAAAACTAGCGATGATTAATAACCTAGTGCATAAAGACTTCACTTTTCGATGTTAGTTAGTACGTGTTACGCAATTAAATATCACTTGATTTAACAGTGAAGGAAAACATCGTGGGGAAACCTGCATCCCTGAGAGTTCTCCATAATGCGCTTTTAAAACTGTGTGAATTCCGCCAATCTACACTTGCCGCCAAAGGGCCGGCAAAGGGTTGCGATGATGATGACATAGTCAAAATGGTAATTTCGGAAATGTTATAAATATTTTAGATAGTACATAATTAAATAATTAGGTACAAGTATACTATTGATAGCGTATTAAAATAATTTATTAATCTTCACAGTGCTATCTTTTGTTTATTTTTATTTTGTCCTTCAAACATGTCGCAACGGTGCAAGGAATCGACGTGATTTTTCGCATGAGTATAGTTAAAGACCTTGAGAGTGGCACATGCTACTTTTTGTTCCGGAAAATCAAACAGTTAGGACAGGATAACTAAGTAAGGACAGGTGACTAAGTACTGTGACTAATTTTATCAAAACTATGTACATGTTGCTAGCATATCATAACATATCGCATGCTAATATGCAGAATTTGGCTGTACCTTTTTGTTTTTGTAACATCTTAACTGTTTACCCAGATTCGCAATAAAGAAATTTGTATTTGTATTTAGGATTTAAAAAAAATTGCATGGTGGGATTTTTTTTGGAAATTCTTATTTACTTTTGTTATAGCGGCAAAGACACACGAACAATGTCAATTCTACTTATTACGGTTTATGAGATGCAGCCCGCTGACTGACAGACGGACGGATGGATGGACTAAACCGTAATTCATTTCATGAGATTCTTGTCTAATTATAAAATTAGACAAGAATCTCATGAAATGAAATTCCAAACTACTTTGTGGTGAATATTAATAATTCCACAATATTCACCACAGAGTACTATGTACATAGGACATTCACAGAGTACAGAGTTGCTAATTTTGGAATTTCATTTCCGTATTTTTCATGAGATTCTGGTCTACCTACAGCACTCTTCGGGTACGAATCCCTGAAATGTGAGGTCGATTAAAAACTAATATCGAGGTCACGGGCCTAAAAGCGCCCTAAACCTAAATACGCAGGTAGGTATACCTTTCATCCGCGTGAACGCCTCGTTCCAGATACTTTGAAACACTTTTGTGAGCTTGTAGAAGGTAAATGGCAGGCTAGGGTGCCATTAACGCCAGGCTATAGATATCCCTTGGGGATTTCTTTTATCTACTTGGTATAATTCTAACAATTGACTGACAGGCAACGCTCAGCTGGGATTTTTTAAGTTTCCGTATCTTCACCTATATTGTAAGATCACTGTTGCGTCTGTCTCTCAAGACCCGTCATAGGGTCTCTTTGACCTAGAATCATGAAAGGCAAATAGCAATTCTTATAGCACAAAAAGAGAAAATCCGAAAACCGTGAATTTGTGGTTACATAAAATAAAAAAGTGTTCCTTCTTGTACGATGTCGATGGTACGGAACCATACGTGTGCGACTTCGACTTGCACTTAACCGGTTTTTTTAAAAGCTTGAAATTATGCAATTTTGAAAAATAGTTCTATTTGTGCATACAGATATTATGTTTAGCTTGAATATATTATTTACGTAAATAATAATCTATATTCATCTAACTATGACACATTTATGTAAATCTTAATAAACTCGTAAGTCGTATGACTCATTCGTTATTATCATTTAATATTTAATTAATATAACATATCTTAACACTTAAACATTATTGTTATTATTCAATCAAATTGCTTTTATCTAAATTAAAAACCAAAATATACCATTTTACCAAAGTAAGTAATTTAAAAATAAGGGTTTTGCCACGGGATCGAACCCCCGACCTCCCGAACAGGCTGTCACGGCTCTATTTGTCACACCTTGATATAAATCGTAAAACGATATCTCAAGTGTTTTCTAGACACCAAGGACAAACAGTTGCTGAGCAAATTCCCCTCTCAGATGCTGCTCATTGTTCTATTGTGTACCCTTATTAGAAAAACTATGACAATAAAAATAAATAATTATTGACTATGGTGGAAATCTTCGTCGATTAGTATTTGATTTTACTATCAGAAAGTACTTCTGGGTATGTTTCCGCACTTCTGTCTGTTGTGCGTCAGAAAATACTTATAAAGCGTAATAAGTACCCTGCCTACGTTTACGGAATAAAACACAATGCATCAGCCTGTATGCATCCACTGCTGGACATAGCCCTTTTCAAGAGCGCGCCACCAAACACGGTCCTCCGCCTTCCTCATCCAACCGCTCCCCACGACCTTCTTCAGGTCATCGGTCCAGCAGGCTGGAGGTCGTCCTACACTGCGCTTACCACCTAGTCTCCACTCCAGAACATGGCCATCGTTTCTGCGACAGCCATGACCTGCCACTTTGCCACTTCAGCTTGCTAATTCGTTGAGCTATATCGGTCACTTTTACGGAATCCGGTCCGTTGATATATGTACACGCTTCCTTACTTATTTCGTTGACTGGAGAGAATTCTTGCCATCGACACTAGAAGCTGTCCTGCACTCTTCCAAAGGCTTGCAGGTCTTTACACTTTTCTACCTATGGCGTCCGACAGTGCGTTTTCCCATTGGAGTACCCAATGTCCTTTTTACATCTTGATCTTTCGTATATGACAAAGGTGGAGTAAAATCGCTCAGCTTCAATTCTCTCAACTTCATCATTGAAGGTTTAGCTATTTCGTCGCCTCTATCGATGGAATCAATTACTATATTGGGTATGGAGTGTGGAGACAGAGTAAGGATAGTATGTTATTTCCTATCAGAGGTTCGACGAAGCCATCATAACAGAGCTGCAATCGTGTGGTAAAGGAGCGACCTGAGAAGTCTGTTGTAGAGATTTCTAGTAACCGCAGTTTTATGGCTCTTATGTCCAGCAGTGTCCAGCGGATCCTTGGAATAGGTTGGATTTACTATCATCATGGCTCAAGGCCTTTGTTCAATACTGGTCGTCCACAGGCAGGCTTTAGCTGAACCTTAGCATACAGGTTGAACATAGGCCTTCTCTTGTGAGCGCTACCACAATTTTGTCCTCGGCCTTCCCTATCCAGCTGCTTCTCGCCACCCTCTTTATATTGTCAGTCCATTGTGCCGGATATCCCACGCTACGGGCGTAGGGTGTAAACAGGCGGTTTGGTTACTGCTTTAAAAATGGTTTTATTTTTTAAACCCATACCTATTATGTATGGTTTATCGTGACGTGACTCCGCGTCTTGTTGAAGTTTCAATTGGTGATTACTTTTCAGGATGCGACCGTTTGACACCGTTTCGCAATAATATTATATTGCAACTCAAATATGCTAAAACATCTTTTTTGCAATATAGCGTACAAGTTCTATGAAAGCTATAATGTGTACCTTTATGATTAACAGAACATTTTCAAGGAATTAAAGTGGGCACCTACATAATACGCATCATGGAGTAGGTACTCACTAGTTGAACATAAATTGTTACTTTGTTGGTAGCTAATTTTTGGCCCAAAAACTATTTCAATAAATAAAGAAAATATGACAATAATAAAATCTACAAATACGAGCGAATTGAATTTACTATCGAAGGTTAGAGATAACTAAACGTTGATAAAGTCGGAAAAACTACAGATAATTCGCACGATTCAATATCAGTTGGACATGAGACACGAATATTTGCGCCTTTGTGTTCCCCACAGCACGTTTGACCTTATATATTTTCTGCTCTCTTCGCAGTTTCTTTTTCATTGGATGCTTTATTTCCGGGTTTGTTGATTAAAAATAAAACGGAAACTAAATGTCAGACAATCGGAAATACCGTAGAATCCAAACTCCAAGATATTTTGGGTGACTGATATTTTTACGTACTGTAGCTGTGCGGACTTTTACAGCACAATTTTTAGACGTCAAAAAGATTGAATCGAACTATATTCTTCCATAAGACCTCTTTCCTTAAATGTAGGTGAAATAATGAAAAATGAGTGCAATAACACCAATTTTCTTAAAATCTCTTATCTAGAGCAAATGCTCTTTATGGCTAAAATAAATGCTGATTCTCTTCACCAGCATGTGTTTTGTTGAATGTTTAGTAACACTACATTGGGGCTGTATAAGCACCTTTTCGGGTCATGTAAATAATTCTAATTATACACTTGCATTCGGGATAAAATTTTCAGAGGCCTATGTAGTGAGTAGTGGTGGTAGTGTTTAAGCTTTTTAACAGCCAAAAGTTTAACGTAATAAACTCCCACGATTTCGTTCGCACACACAAAAAATATTTTTGTTGACAATTAAGCTTGGATTTTCATAAAACGAGAGAAAAAAAAAAAAACTATAGGCCCAATGTTCCCAACTTTAATGGAGATTATTATCATGAAAGTTGCTAACATCGCCGTTTGTATATAAACTTGTAAAATACATAGATTCGAGAGAAATAATAAACGTCTTGGTTGCATGGATAAACACTTAAGACATAGGAAGATTATGTGTATATCTATGCCAGTTAATCATTTTATCATGTGTTAGTCATGATCATGATGTAAAGTCAACGATTACTTAATAGTTAGTAGGTTGTGGTATTCCTAAGCACATAAAAATTTACCGCCTCGCCTTTTATAAAGATTAGTCACAAGGTCTGAGTGGTGGCCGCGAATATTAATTAGATTTAGCTTGTTGGTTTTTGTTTTATTTCTCCAATTCTGTGTATTGGTATCGACTTTTACTTCGTTTGTAAGTTCACGTCGAGCAGTACTATTACCTACTGCATCCGTTTTAAGTGATTTTGTGGTACTTATAGTTGAATTTGTTTTTAATCTATTCGTAGACTTTCTACAGGAAATGTTTCGGAGAGTGTGCACAGGAACTATATCTCTACATAGTATTTAAAACAAAATCGCTTCCCGCTGTCTATCCCTCTGTACGCTTAGATCTTATAAATCACTCAACGGATTTTAATGCGGTTTTCAACAATAAATAAGAGTGATTCAAGAGAAGGGTTTATACGTACACATTTAATATTGTTTTGTGTTAATTTGTTGAAATATGACGAAAACTGTTCAAGATGTCAAAAGAAATCAAGCCTCAAGACAGAAAGCTTTCTTCGAAAATACTGTCTTATTCTTTTGAAATATAACAAAATAACCACACTGACACCACATTGATTCATCGCGCCTGTGCGAAGCTAGTTGTATTACGTTTCCGTCGAACCGTAAGCGCAGTGAGGATTTGCAACCCTCTGTAATCGATACTTCACCCAAGTACTACGGTTCCTTGTTCCTAGTAGTTCCTGCGTAAAGTAATCTTGGATATCGCGACCCTTTTTCCTGCCACCTGCCGCATTGACACCGAAGTTTAAAAGTAAAATATTACTGTAGTGTTCACCAAAGAGAGACTCCTTTCGTAATATTTCGATTCTTTCTTTCTTTTTCTTCGAGATCAAGACTGAATTGGTTAATTTTTCAGCCGGCGGCGTCATAGTAGTAAATCGCCTCTTCTTTTCTTCCTAGCTGTTCCCAGGACTCGAGCCTTCTTTATTTTTTTTTTACTATTTCTTTTTTTATTTTACCCGGTTTTGGATTTCTGTTTTTCGCTGGATTTTCATTATCATAAAAATATGTTACTAGATGATGCTCGCGATTTCGTCTGCGTAAATGGAAGTTTTTTTTTAAATCTCTTGGGAACTCTTTGATTTTCCAGGTTAAAAGTAGCCAGATGTCTGTCTGTCTTCGAGATGCAAGCTATCTCTGTCCAAATTGTTTTGACGAATGGGTCTTGAAAATGTAGCAGACAGACAGATAGACAGACACACTTTTGCATTTATAATTTTAAGAATGGATTGTGTGATGGAATGACTAAATTATTTCTCTCTTTTATACATAGAGAAGGGGGAAATTTAAAGCTGAACTCTAAGACTACGACCGATTCTCGATGTAGGTACATAAGACAGTATGAGTGCGATAGTTTTGCTTTTACTGGCCTCAGAGTTTCCCTACGTTTGTTTAGTCTGGTTTGTGTTTGGCAGCCCTTAGGCGGCAGACAGTTCATACAAAAACTTTACGTCTGCGGACTTAGTCCCTAGTCCCTACGCACGTCTGCTTGAAAGTTTATCTAAGCGCTTTCAAATCAGTCTGATAGTAATTGCCTGTAACGTTCGTTAGATTTTGCTTTCGATCACAAAATTCTTATTGGAGTTGTGTGTGTTTGAACTTTGAAGATATCAAAATATAATATCTTGGAATTTATTGGCAAGTTGAACATTTCTATTTGTTTTGAAAGCCGGTAGAAAGTAAGAGTTTGTACATTTGAATTCCTAATTATATTTTGTCTTTGCATAAATATTAAGTGCGGAGACGCATACTATCGTATAGACGCATACACTTGTGTGCACCTAATTATTATGAACGACTACAGTACGCGGCCAAAAGTGATGAACATCGATCTTTAGAAGGAGATAGCAGATTCGTAGAGCACTGTCTCGGTCGTTGAGATCGACAAAACGTCATATGTGTGAGTGACAGAGACAACGCTTTACAAACCTGAAATGTCATTCGAAATGTCGAGCGATGTTCATCAACTTGTTATAACTTTGCCAGATAAAATCATCAAATATTGATACGTATGTGATCGATCTTATATATTTTTTTGTTGCCAATTGCCTTTATAATAAAAATATATAAAAGGATAAGCTGACTGACTGATCTATTGCACAGCGCAAACTACTGGACGGATCGGGCTGAAATTTGGCCTGCAGATAGCAATTATAACGTACACATCCGCTAAGAAAGGATTTCTGAAAATTCAACCCCAAAGGGTTAAAATAGAGGTTTTGAACTCTGTGTGAAATTTGTTCACAATATGAATTGTAAGGCGTGGTTGGAGCCTGAGTGCTTGCCAACTAAGTAATTTGTAGAACAAGTGCCAAGTACCTACGCTACGCTGTACAACTCAGAAACCCCTTGTGTGGGGGCAAGTTTTCTTTTGAGTAAATTGGAGAGGTCGGGTCGTACCAAGTTATGAATTTATTGTTGTGTTTACTGCCACAGTTGACTCGGTGGGATGAAAAGTTGCGTGTTATACTTATTAATATTTATTATTCGAGGCTTAATCCATACTATATCCTCAGAATACAAAACAAACTGTATTCTGTTACCACCCTACCGGCAAAACCATACCGCCAAGCGATTTAGCGTTTCGGTACGATGCCGTGTAGAAACTAAAGGGGTATGGGTTTAATAAAAACTGCCATACCCGTTCCAGGTTAACCCGCATCCATCTTAGATTGCATTATCACTTACCACCAGGTGAGATTGCAGTCAAGGGCTAACTTTTATCTGAATAAAATAAAATAAAAATCTGAGACCATATCCATCATCATCATCATCATCAACTCTATATCTACGACCTGAGCGCGGGTCTCCTGTCAGAATGAGAAGGGCTTCCGCCACCGCGCTGGCCCAGTGCGGATTACCAGACTTCACATACCTTTGAGAACATTATGGATAACTGTTAGGCATGCAGGATTTCTCACGATATTTTCCTTCCGGCCCAGTAACTAAATCGATGACTCACTGAATCCAGTAGGCATCTTACAGAATCGAGAACAGTTCATATTCATGTACCTACCTAACAATATCGAGCTAGCTGCTAGACTAGACTGGCATGCTACTGGTAGATATTAATGTGAAGCAGCCAAAAGTTATGCCTATTAATATTATTTAATAGCTCGCAGAGCTTTTAGGGTTAACGTGAGTTAAGCCATGAAATGGCTTCATAAACCAAAATGTGAGCCGTTGTGACCTTTTTTTTTTTTTTTTTTAATCTTTTATTAACAGGCTTTTACATTTATGTATGTCAGCCTGTTGTGACCTTAGTTCATGACTCATGCAACTGAGTTGAAATACCGACAAATCAAAATCATCAAATTAATCGTGGTATGTATCTACCCGTTTAAACGTTGTAATATATCACTTTTACACACCGTCTGAGGCGCACCAGAAGTCCAGAAACAGTGGTGCGCCTCCCCACTCGAGGACCATTAACCTAACTCGATATCTTGCAAAGAAAATTATACCAATTTAGATACAACACTAATTGACGTTATAATAGTCGACCATGTTCCACTTTCTTTAATGACTCTCAATTAAGATTATTTTAATCAATTATTATTATCACAAGTGCTACCAGACTTTTATCTTCCAGGAACTGATACTGGATTTCTATCTAGATATTGTTACTGTCTAATTTACTTGGTACAGCCACGAGGCTACTGCCGTAGTTTGATAGCAGGATGACGATCCTCGCCTCTGATTGGCTAAAAGTTGACACTCTCTCACTATTGGCTAAAATACATTGTTGCGGCAAGAATACCATAAATTCAGCTCATCACTTTTTTTAGCTAAGGCGGTAGGATTTCAAACCAAATTGACTAAACAGCTTTAAATATTAAAAGAATTTGTTAAAAGGACCTTGTTTTAAAAGAGTTTTGAGCAATAAGTTGAGTATTGTAGTCAGTTTTAGATACATCAATATAATTCCCATCTATAACGACGACCTCCCTGTCGCAGTGGTGAGCGCTGTGGTCTTATTAGTGGGAGGTCCCGGGTTCGATTCCTGGCAGGGGTTTGGAATTTTATAATTTCTAAATTTCTGGTCTGGTCTGGTTCCGGCTTCGGCCGTGGCCGTGCCACCAAGCGATTTAGCGTTCCGGTACGATGCCGTGTAGAAACCAAAGGGGTATGGGTTTACTAAAAACTGCCATACCCCTTCCAGGTTAGCCCGCTATCATCTTAGACTGCATCATCACTTACCACCAGGTGAGATTGCAGTCAAGGGCTAACTTGTATGTGAATAAATAAAAAAAAATATGACCACAAAGATATATTTAGGAGAATTCAGGAAGGAAAATAGTCATAATATTCATAGTCATAAATAATAATTAATCATAACAATAATATAGTAGGGTTATGTACCTATCGAATATATTTCAGTTTTGCTGTGCAGCAAACATGTTGTCAATTGAAAATACTAATTATTAGTTCATGACCATAATTTAATTTTTTTTGTGCGATCTAACCCTAAATTCACGTTTTTCAGATTTTTCCCCAAATGTCAGCTATAAGATCTACCTACCTGCCAAATTTCATGATTCTAGGTCAACGGGAAGTACCCTGTAGGTTTCTTGACAGACAGACGGACAGACAGACAGAGACAGACAACAAAGTGATCCTATAAGGGTTCCGTTTTTCCTTTTGAGGTACGGAACCCTAAAAAATATTAATAATAAATTCTTCGGCGCTTCCTAATACAGGAAAATTCAATAAACGTGTAATAAATTCATTGCTGCACCAAGGATACTAATTTACCCGCGATGCTATTGTTTTACATGAATCACGTTACCGCATAAAGCGTGCGGTTGTCCTTTACTTCTCTCTGCGAACCTCATCATACGTGATCATTTTGAGTCATCACAATATGAGTCAGTGAGGCTTGTTCATGTCAAACGAAACGTGTGCAAATACGACTCCGGTAAAGTTGAACAGACATTGGGGCCGATTCTCTTGTACACAATCTCTAAACTAAACTAAATTAACAGGTCTAAATCTAGTGCTATCCTTTTCCGCAAGCTACATTATGAAAGGAGTAGCAATGGATTTAGACGTGCCATTTTAGTTTAGTTTAGAGATTGTGTACAACGGAATTAGCCACATTGCTTCACCTAAGTTTTTTCACAATGACTTGCGTTTGAATATGGTATTCGGGTTTTCATGCATTGATTGAAGATGAAATCCATTTGCAAAAGTTTTTGAAAGTTCAGTTTATAAAACCACTAGCTGATGTCCGCGATTTCGTCCGCGTAGATTTAAGTTTTTAAAATCGCGTGGGAACTGTTTGATTGTCCGGGACAAAAAGTAGCCTATGTCACTCTTTAGGTTTTTGTCTATACCCATGCAAAAAATCACGTCGATCCGTTGCTCCGTTGCGACTTGATTGAAGAACAAACCAATAAACAAACACACTTTTGAATTTACAATATGGGTAGTGATTTATCATGTTGTCCTCTGATTTTCCTTTACATGACCTTAAAATTCCTGTAAACATTATAATGATGTCCTAAATAAAGTTTTAATTAATTTATTTGTAAGGATGGATTCAAAGGAAACTACGCCTTGATACGATATCTATGCTTGTGGTTTATGTCTTGAACTTGAATACGTATGCAAAGCAGTCGCGTCGTACACTTTGCGTCACTTCTAAAAGGAAATACACTTGTTTTAACAGAACACCGGAACTTGATTTCGTATGAACATTATGATTCAAGGGAAACCGCGCCTTGCTAACTACGCAATAGTGATTTGACCTCTTGCTGGGTTAACAATTTAATTGATAATTTTTTGTTTACAATCATTTCCATTTGTACTACACACGATGGGATGTTCCGGATGTGCTGTGATCTTGTTTATGAATGAAATGAATCATTAATACGATACAAATGATTAAATGATTCAACAGCATAATATTATTATATTCATGAGTAGGCATTTTTTGATGAGATGCGGTGATTATTGTCATCGGTACAACACACCTCGGACATATTTCGGAGAGTGTGCTCAGGAACTTTTCGATCTTGTCCCCCCCTTCACCATTTTACCATCGAACCGCAAGAGTCGGGTCGGGCGAGGTTCCATTCTTATGTCGTCGACATTCCATCTACACGCACGAAACGTTTTGCGACATCATTCCTCATACGGTATGGCTAAGGTTTGGAATACTCTTCCACGATATGTGTTTCCTACCAATTACAACCCGGGTATCTTTAAAACAAGAGTGAATAGGCATCTTCTAGGTAAACGCGTCCCATCTTAGGCCACATCATCACTTTCCATCAGGTGTGATTGTGGTCAAGAGTATACCACCTATAATGAATAATAAAAAAATACGACCACAACTTAATTAATAACTTTTTATCATACTGCTCATTCAGTGCTCGAATGATGAAATAGTTAGTTCGAAGTTCGATACTTCGAAGGATTATAGGTAATATTGGGGTCCCAAAATGCTGGATTGGCAACCTCGCACGGGTAAGCGGACGTTGTCGGACCTTCACTAGTTGAACTGAGCGGACGGACACAAGCTACTTTTTATCTCCTAAAATCCAAAGAATTCTCACGGGATTTAAATTCAAGTGGGCAAATTCGATTTGGTACAAGGATTGCTTGCATCCCGGAAAAAGACATGCAAATTTTTATCCCGGATAAACAAATAATTCCCACGGGATTTGACGGGATGACTAATTAACTGTAAAGTAACGTTATTTTCTTGCTTGTTCCAGAGTTCCTCAGACTCGGTGCTGACGACGGGCTCAATTTCCGAACGCAGAACCAACTTGCAGCAGTCCTCGGAACAAAACCTGCAACCACATGTCGCCACCACGCTGCAACGGAACAGGAGCTCCTTGCATTCGGGCTCACAGACTTCTTTGGGTATGTTAACTATCAACTCCAACCGCAACCTTCGGAGTTATTCGCTAACTCAGTGATCATCACTAAGGTTGAGATCATTGGAGCACACTTTGACTTTGCTCAGAAGAAGAATAACCAGAGCGCTAGCAAAAACTTAGCGTTCCTGTTATACTACCTAAACACAATCCAATACCTATAACCATTGATTTAGTATTTTTCAAACCCGCAATGTATAGCGTGCAAAACTCGGGTCAATGCCCCGCCTACGACGCGGCATTGACTTTGAGTGGCCTTCTTACGTGTATTTCGCCCATAAAATTCATGGCAGTCTGTCTATCCGTATCTAATCATTGTTCCAACAACTTTACAGGCGGTTCTATGACTTCTCTTTCATCAGCGCCACCTACCCCTGCGCCAGCATCTTCATTGTCTACGTCAGATTTGACAGAACGGCCTCGAGTCAGCCACGGGAAACCGAACCTGGCGCCTAAGCCACCGACAGTGTCCACTGCACCTGATAGGCCTTCGCCCCCGCCTAAGAAGCTCATCGTTAATGGCAAGCTGGCGGCGCGAGCGCAGAGCATGAGGATGCCAAGGTAGGACAATGCGTCTCAATGTGTATCTTGTAGAGAGTTGAAATTTTCACAGAATGTGTATAGTACGCGCGCTAACCCGGTGCAGGATGACGTGCGGGTGTGCGGGGCGTCCCCCTGTCTCATACCCCGCTTGCCATCTTGAGCTGTCACGTACTAGACATAAGTCTATTGCCGCTTTAACAACAAATAACACGTTCAACGACATCAGACGAGTCGCAGGGAGCCGCTGGATCCAGGCGGCGCAAAACCGTGGCGTGTGGAAGTCCCTACAAGAGACCTATGTCCAGCAGTGGACGTCTATTGGTTGATGATGATGATGATGATGAACAAAAACTTCAAAATGGCCGCCAAGCAAAAAAAAATATTTTATTTCTTGTACGATGGTTCAGGACCCTTCGTGTGCAAGTCCGACTCGCATTTGGCTGGTTTATTGATACGTATTCATAACGTATGTGTACGTATGTGTGTTCCAGGTCGCCACCAGTATCGCCGCCGTCGCCCGCGGGCGCGCCGGGCTCGCGGCCGCCGCCCTGCACGCCGCCGCTCGTCGCCACCAAGAACCCCGCTTCACATTTTGGTAACATTACACTTGCAGATACTCCAGACTCCAAAAGAAAGAAAGAGGTTCTTTCTTTCATTCTTTAGTACAGTACCCGGCAGGATATACTACCACACGAATAGATATATAGACCAGAGGGGAAGCTTCATACTAGCGGCTGGCTGTAGGTTCACTCACTCTAGCGCAGCTCACGCACACCACGACGTGTCACGGATGCTCCGTTTGCCGCCAAACGGCGCACGGAGCGTCCGTGGCTCGTCGTGGTGTGCGTGAGCTAGTGTGAAGCTTCCCCTCTGGTCTATGTTATCTACTCGTGTGATACTACTACCTACTAAGGGTCTAAGGACCAAATTGCGACACCCAAACTAGGTATCCATAATATTACTTTGTACATAATATGAAGTTTATGGAATTGCAATAAATTGAAATTGAAATATTGTACATCAACCTATAGAAAAAGACTTCGGCTTCGTAGAGCGTTGTGTAGCACTCAAACCTATGTGACGTATTATTGGTCAACAACGCTCTACGAAACCGCACCATCTCTTTCTAAAGGTCGATGTACAATATTTTGTGCCACATACTGGTACTGATTCTGAGTATATTATAGTATAGTTCACGTATATTTTAGAGTATTCGCATCCTCTTCTTACTGACGTAATATGAAAAGGACAGTGTCAGTTTGACAGTTTTAAATTTAATTTGGAGCTGTCAAACCTCGTGACTTTAGCTGCCAGTCGCGGGCTTATAATTTAAATTTGTAGCGTGCACTAAAATTTAGAGTCTTTAAATGTAAAATTCATGTTCCATCCTTTTTTTTCAATATTCAAAAGAAAAAGATACAGATACTCTAAATTTAGTTTAGAGAAAGACAAGAGAATCGGCGCCACTGTACTTGCAGCTACTGCAAACTTGCCTGCACTTGTTATGCTAGGTAGAGGTACTCGCCACATTATAATGCAAATAACGCGTACGTAACACTATTCATAGGATGATTTTGAGACATCGACATATCGATTCAGTTGCATGAGTCGTGGTCAAGACGGGACCGAAGTTGGAGCTATCCTCTTTCTTGTTCTTGTCGTTACAACTTCATGAGCTGTCCGGCATTCGAGCTACCCTCTTTCTTGTTCTTGTCGTTACAACTTCATGAGCTGTCCGGCATTCGAGCTACCCTCTTTCTTGTTCTTGTCGTTACAACTTCATGAGCTGTCCGGCATTCGAGCTACCCTCTTTCTTGTTCTTGTCGTTACAACTTCATGAGCTGTCCGGCATTCGAGCTACCCTCTTTCTTGTTCTTGTCGTTACAACTTCATGAGCTGTCCGGCATTCGAGCTACCCTCTTTCTTGTTCTTGTCGTTACAACTTCATGAGCTGTCCGGCATTCGAGCTACCCTCTTTCTTGTTCTTGACGTTACAACTTCAAAATACACTCACAACATCACTACATAATTCTACACTACATTCCACATAAGTACGTACTTCTGCAGACCTTGGCGATAGTAGAAATGTTATGTTAGGTCAATATTATAAATTGTATGTAATCCGCAGGTACTCTGCGCGCGCCGCGTGGACTGCGCCCCCCGGGCGTGTGTCCGCCGCCCCCGCCGGGCGCTCCGCCCCCGCCGCCCGCGCGCGCCGCTTCGCTGGCTCAACCTCCGCCGCCGCCGCCGCCACACTTCCGATTGCAAGTGAGTTCATTATTTTTGGTTTAATATTCTTTTTCGTACACAATTATAAGAAGAAAGACACAAAATAGGCTCATAATCGAAGTACAGTAAGCGGCCTTAGCGCTTTGAAGCGATCCCTACCAGCCAACCAGGTTTTGTTCAATGATTATTGAGAAACTGGGAAAGAATTTATTCCTCGGAAGGGACACTAATTAGTGGTTAAGACTTCAACCGGATTCGGAGTGCCCGTGGCTCGATATTGAACATGCACCTCTAACTTTTCGGAATTTATGCGTTTTCTGCGATTGTATATCACTTGATTTAAAAGGTGAAGGAAACCTGCATACTTGAAAGTTCTGGTTTCTGGTTTAAGACATTTATTGTTCCGTAAAGAAATTTCCACTTACATGGAACTTACAGGCTATTAAAAAGTGGGTTACAAAATTTCATCTTAAAGCGCACAGTGAATACACAGTAGGCACCGAATTAAAATAGGTTAAGTAGGTAATCATAGGTTATATACATTTCTAATTTCTAGTAGGTACATGTTAAGTATGATATTATTTTATAATAATTAGTATAATAATTATACTAGTAGGTAGTTTTAAAATTTTAAAGCACCATCATAACAAAATTATACCGACGCATCGCAGGTCGATCGACGGACGACGCGAACCACGGCTGATTCACTGCAAAGATTACATAGATTCATTCAAGACTAGTTACTAGATGTGGCAACAAAAAATATTGTTTCTACTTGATAAGTTAACAATTAATTTCATAAGATTATTTATGTTTAAGTTTTACTGCTAAAATGGGCTTTGAGTAGTTTTTTAAAAATGTTTACACTTTTGCAATCTTTAATATTTTTAGGAAGTTTATTATACAATTGAGCACTTTCAAAAGTAATATTTCGTTTACCATAATTAGTCCTTGGTGGGCGTAAGATTATATTGTTGGCACTTCTTAAGTTCTCGACTATGTTTTCAAACATGTATGCAAGTTTGCCAATCCGCACTTGTGCAACAAAGGATATTCGCCTAAACCCTTCCATTCTAAGAGGAGACCCCCTACACAGTAGATGATGAATATTTTTCAGAACCATAGACACGAACAGCCTTCAGACGAGGCCCCCGCGCCCGCGCCCCCAGTACGGGGCTCGTCAATGCGCGCGGCCGACTTGGAGGCTCGGTTCGCGGAACTGTTCAACCCGGCCGCGGCGTTCCCGCTGCCCGACCCCTTCCTGCGCATCGCGAAAGGCTACAGCAGTACCACGGTCGCTGGTAAGTACGCGTGACGTGACGCACAAGCCGAGCTGAACTGTCTTGAACACTGGCTTTGATGCTAAGTGCACACGGCGGCATTTTCACGTGCATGGCAGCGCGTCACATGCAACTAAAACACGCTGTTTCAAACCTATTTAATTAAATTTAGTTCGCTTATGCGCAACCTATCGGGATAAATTTTCAGAGTAACCACATTGTTGCTTTCGCGTGAAAGTATTGCCATGTGCTAAAGTTAATCGTCAGAAGCTATACCACTGTAAATTGGATATGTAACAAATTATTTAAAAGGTTTTTTTTTCTTAGTTCTTAGTCATCTTTCCAAAAAATGTTCAACATTATAAAACAATGACCTCTATTAATACACCCTGGACCTGCGATTGCCGACATGTTTTGAAGCAACTTGAAATTTTAGTGATGCGACATCTGTCAACACGAAGACCATTTGACCAAAATGTCAATTTTAACCCCGGTACACTTGGTACTAGTATGATGATAATTTATTGTGCATTAAGTCGGAAAAAATCGTCATCCGTTAGTATTGAAAAATATTATTGAAATTCATTGATACCTTAATATGTCCAATTAATTGAATAAAAGTGATTTTTTAATTATTCGGAGTAGCTCTGGCGATTGGCAAGTAAAAGTATGATATATTACGACCGATTTATAGCTTGCTTGTGAAGTTATTTTCGTATTTCGGAAGTATTTTTATACATTTGTTCGATTAAACTAGTAGCGGCCTCAATTAACAATTTGTCTGTAAATTGTCACACTACTTTTTAAAATATTGTATACAAAATTAAGGTAATTTGGATTTGCTAAACAATATCAGACAGATTGTTATAGCCCCAGGCTTTCTAGATATTATGACAGTAATATTGTAGAATAGTAACTACGAAATATGACCTTATATAGGAAAATAAAGTATATGCGCCTTAAAATTTAGAAAAAATAAAGATAGATGACGAAAAATATACTTAATCATTATAAAATTAAGACTCACAAACTTCAATCACAAAAATATTTGACTTTTTTTACAATAGCGATACTGTTTTAGCCATTGCTTGAATAAATATGTCAGTACAACAATTAATATGATTGAGACACCACTAATAAATTAATTATTATAATTTATGTGGTATGTATGTGAATTAAATTTTTCACTGTCAAAAATATTTTGTAATTTATTTATGTATGTAACATTTATATAAGAGCGAAACGCACATAATCTTTGCTCTTAATAAATAGTCATAAACAGTATACAAGTAATTTAGTATTCTTGTACATATACATTATAGGGATTAAAATAAGTGTGATAGGTACAAGTCGGGACAAGGTTTGCATAATAAATAATATTTAATATGTAAAATATTTGGGGATATATTATTATATATGTTTACATAAAGGAGTATATTTACTGTTATAGTGCATGATCATATGCATGTGTGATGTTTAAATTTTTCATCTTTTAAAATGGTGAAACTTGTCCTATAAATCCACCCGCCATCTTGTTTTGTAAATATTACAATTCAAAACGGCGCTGGTATTAGTTGCCTCTCGCTCGATATTAAGTATACTGCATGAGAGGCCAATCTGTGATGTCATAACTTATAGAAAACTAAATGGTGCTCGCGACTTCGTCCGCGTGGATTTAGGTGCTCATAAAAACTCCGTGGAAATATTTTGAGCATGCAAACTATATCAGCTGTGCCATCGATTAATCAGATGGACAGTGAAAAGATAACAGACTGACAGACACACTATAGCATTTATAATATTAGAATGGTCTATGGATATTGCAAAAAATCTTCCAAATATACAACACAATAAGTTGAGAGGGAAGAGGCAACTTGTATGAAAATGTGTCACGTAATTTAGGATTAGGACAAGTTGCATCACTAGAAATGTACCTTAATAAATGTCTGGATTAAAAAGAATGGTATCAATTATGATACATTGACTTCGTATTTTATTATTAATTAATTATTATTAGTATTTTTTAAGTAGTATTTTTTTATTCTATGTTGCTCACTTTTCTTATATTTTAGTACATTTGGTTCTATTTAGTACCAATATATTGAGTTTCAATATATTTTAAAGAGTGAAATGTAACTTCCTGAAGTAGTTTAATTGCATTTGAACTTATTTAAGACTGTTTGAAAATGAAAATACCTATATCTTTCAAATCTAAATGGCAATGTGTGTTTTATCATTATCATTCACATTAATACATAATAACATACATTTATCATTTCGGTGGGAACAAATAAATCGTGGGAATATTTCATGATTTTCTTTATATCATTCGATTTGAGTCACCCAAGACCAAAATATTATTATAGTTTTTATTTTATTTTATAAGGAAATTATTTTTAATTCGATTACTTAATGTTAGTGACGTTTGGTGTAGTGGATTTTTATGTTGAGTCATTATACTAATCATATATTATGTTGGTAGTAAAATATAGTTTAAATTTTAAAATATTGGTGTATTAACATTTTTCATCGGCGATGGCGGTGGTTATACGTATCGAATTTCGTTTTTTAACACTTGCCTGTTACAATTATCATTTCTATCTATTGATATCATGACGCGATATGGCGATCCTGTCTCTTGATCAATACCATTAATATTAAATCGAGGAAATATTGATGGTATTGACTGTATCGCAATAATATATCCAGATGCTCTTGAAATCCTGCGATTCCAGAATCGCGATGCGATATTGATAGTGTAAACACCCTACCTTGAGTATCCTTTTTTGAAGGCATATTATAATTTGAGTTTGAGCGAATAAAAGGGAAATAGTTTATTAACGCGTTGTCTGTCTCTGTCGCTCGCTTTTCAAATGTATTGTCCTCTTGCTCGCACATATGCCTGGATTCTAATCTGAATTTATGCTTTAGAATTATAGCTGGAGTGATTCAAAAGAGCTTTCATTACAGTTCGCCTTAAATTGACAGTACAAAAAATCTTATCTCTTGTCCTATGACTTTACGAATTAACGGCTTTGTTACTTGGATAATAACTGTTTTCATTGATACGTATAATTCGCGCCTGAAGCTTTGCACGTAGCAGTATCGCGCGAACACTGAAACGTTACTTAAAGCACCTTAATTTTGTCATCCTTTTCTATTCTGCTAACATTTATAAACAGGTATAATGCGTCCAAACTAAGAATGGTAAAAAGTTTCGCTATGTTATGACGTCTCAGCTAGAAATATGTGTATTTTAATTCAAAGTATTATTTTTAATAAATTTTCAATATATTTTGTAGACTTCGTTATTTAATGTAGATATACATGAATATAAATGAAGCAAAGTATTTTTCGTGCAAACCGTAATTAATTGCAGTAATTTTCAAGTGACAGTTGACATATAGAGAACATTATGACTTTCCCATTCTTAGTGCGGATGCAATACTCAATGGGGTGCTCTCAAATAATATAAGTGGCGTTTCAGTCTTCTACCATTATACGCCTATTTCAAAATGTTTATGTAGTTACAAAAATCCTGTTGTGATGTTTTTTTTTTGTTTAATTTAGTGAGGTGCCATTATTTTCAAAATGTTTTGTAACCGCGAAGCTGTTTAAGAAAAAAAAATTTTTCTTTTACATTATAATATTTCACTCGATCTTCTTGACTGTTTTAAAAAAAATATTGACACCGCTGTCCGCCATTTTTTTAACAGATAATTAAGTGTTGTAAATTTTTTGAAGTTTGTTTTTAAACAGTTGAGAAGTTCGAAGAAAGCTTTTTTGCATTAAGTGATGCAACTGGTATTTGTGATACAATGATGTATGATGCTTAGTATTTATATTAACTATTATTATTTTTTGAACAATAAAAAGAGTAAATATTATAGAAGCGTTGTCGAACATTTTCATTTTTGTATTACCTAACATATTGTTTTGTCGCTTATATTGTGAGCGTCATGTGCTTTGCAGGTATTTTATAACAATTTTGCGTTAACTGTCCCGTGAAAACTATACCTAAATGCATAGGTAAGTATTTTTTAAAGGAAATACATTCCATACAATCAGAGTTGTGTAGTAAAAAAATTAAAAAAATCCTATATCGCGTCGAACGTCATGAAAGCTTAACGCATTTAGGTCTTACCTAAAATAAAAAAGCTATTAAGTAAAGAAAAATAAACTTTTTAGGCATAATTTATTTGGTATTAAGTAGATTTGACTCTAATTTAGTGGTGCCTTTGCGGTTTTATGCAATCTCTAAAGTAAGCTGAAAGGTATAAAAATAATGCTATCCCTTTCAGTGTCTCTGCTGAAAAGCATAGCACTATACAGTATACAGGGTGTAACCAGAACGCTAGCAAAAACTAAGCGTTATTGGTATATTACCTAAATACAATCCCAATAACCATTGGCCTCATTTTGTAGTTTTAGTGATTTAGTATTATTCAAACCCGCAATGTATAGAGTGCAAAACTCGGGCCAATGCTTCGCCTACGACGCGGCATTGACTCCGAGTGGCCTTCTTACGTAACGTTACTTGACCTCTAGCGTTAGTCAGGTGTTTTATTTGCAATATATTGTAAACTTTTACAAAATTATAGGATTATTTAATAAAAAAAATTACGTTTTTTTTGTGGTATCATATCAGTAATCATCAGTACTATCACCTATCTTCGTTTTTGCCAGCGTTCTGGTTACAGCCTGTATAGAGATTAAAGACCAATCAATTTAATTAAGAGATTGTTTACTACCTTGTTATAAGCATAGTAGACTTCAGTCTCTAGTTTTTCAATGTTTAGTTCAATTCTGTTCAATTCTCATACATCTTGATCGTTATGTTTAATAGTCCTGTGTCATACAGTACTATTTCGCCTTGTAAACAGACGGTGTAGTTCACACAATAATAAACCCTAAATACTATGAAATAAAGCAAAAACTATGGTGCCAACATGACGGCAATGAAAATCTAAGCTAGAATGAATGATCTGTAATCAATATTTTTTAGTTTCATCTCGTATCTTGGCTATTGGTTGAACCGGGTCGTTCAAAATGAATGATTGCAATCATCAATAGGTACTTTTACGCGACCGAATCGTTCATGATTGACACAGGACTAATGTTTAGTGCATTGGCCAAGGTGTGCATGGCAAACAGGTAAGTTTTGTTACGATACTTGTAGCATGTATCTACTCGTACAATTTCGCATGTCTTCATCCATTGGGAATCGCTATATTCAAGAGCATGTTTGCACGATTTCATATTGGAGTGGTAAAGGACTATATACTGCTTTTCATGGAATTAGGGGGGTTAGGTAACCTTTTATAACCACACTAGCTTATGCTCGCGACTTCGTCCGCGTGGACTACACAAATTTCAAGCCCCTATTTCACCCCCTTAGGGGTTGAATTTTCAAAAATCCTTTCTTAGCGGATGTCTACGTCATAATAGCTATCTGCGTGCCAAATTTCAGTCCAGTAGTTTGAGCTGTGCGTTGATAGATCAGTCTCAGTCGGTCACCTTTTCATTTTATATATTTAGATTTCGCGCGCGTTTTTGTAGGGCATCATCTAATTTTTGTAGACTTAAGACTTGATATAGCAAGCGCTTTGGGCGTGCAAACTGGACGCGGTAAAGCCAAAATGTATGGTGCTCCATGGAACGACACGGGTGGGCGCTTGTTGCACTCCGTTCCATAGAATGCCATACATTATCGTCACAGTACCGTCCGCGCGCTCAGGGCGCTTGGTGTAATCAATTCCCGTATAGTAAGAGCTTGCTAGTGCTAGGCATCGGTATGTCATTTGTTTGATTGCACTGTCATGCTCATGATGCACATTTATCGCTACTTAAAAACACCGATTGCCAGAAGCTAAAAAGTGAGGTTAGAAGTTAATTGATCATATGCGAGCTAATATTTATTTATTGTGTAAATTATTTCTAATTAAAATGTGATTTCGCGTTAGCTTATATCTACGTAATCAGGATTATGAAAAGGATTACAAATAATTTATTTTGTAGATACATATGTCATAAAATTCACACTTACATTAGGATTTTATGGATGTGCGACTTAACTATTTAATCTTGTGGAAATTCTGGCAACTATAACAGTCATAGAACCAGCCCCCCAATTGTGTAAGAATAACCATTTCATGGCTATCGCAATCGTCAAGAAATTCTGCCATTTGATTGGTTGATTTGCTGTTTACATTTTTTCACAGCCAATCAAAGGGCAGAATTCTTGACGATTGCGATAGCCATGAAATGGTTATTCTTACACAATTGGGGGGCAGGGCAAAGCCAAAACCACGTTGTCGTTGCATCGTCAAAAAGTGCGGCTCGAAATCGCGCAGAACAATGAGTTTTCGCCTTCAGGCTCAGGCTGGCAAGACGAATGACAGCGGCAGCGACATTTCAAGAATGCTTCTATAAACATACGGAGGTGGCCACATTACCGTCGTTCAGGTGATGCGGTCACCGGCACCCTCATGTTTATACGAATCGTCGTCGCCTTGCCAGCGCGGACTTGACCTTAGAAGGACATCTTTCAAAAGTTTAATCTGTCAGATAACAGCTGTATTGCGAGTGAAAATTTTAGTGTTATGATGCATGAAATAGCATTTGGAACTGACGTGTATCTGTTGCAATAGCGAACAAGGCGCCCGCGCCGGCGCCGCCGCTGCGCCTGCCGCTGGCGGGCTGGTCGGGCACGTCGAGCGCGTGCTAGCGAGCGCGGGGGGCGCCCGCGCCTCCCCCCGCCCCGCTCGCCGCCGCGCGACACCTCGCGCACATCGCGCATCCCGCGCACGCGCTGCTCTCCGTCGCGCACGCCCTGCTAGGCCCTGCCAGCGCGCTCGCCAAACCAGACGCAGGGTCTGCACTGCACAACGAACACGCCTCCAGACTAACGAACGATGTCAGCACCAGCCCGGCCACGAAAGTTGCAATGGATGATATCAAAACAGGCCAAGAACTGGACCCGTCCCTCCTACCCATAGAACAAGTGTTCATTGGCGAAGAAGATGTCAGCGACCTCAGAGACGTAGTCGACGCTATTAACAAGTTATGTGCAACGATGAAGACTTCTTACGACGAATACGAAGACTGTGAAGATGTTCAGGATACTGAAAATCCTAACACTGAATTGGATCCAAATACAACTATAGTTGAGGACGTTATAGCGGAATATTGGAGTGAGATGGAGTTAGAAGTGTCGTCTCCTGTAATAGCTAAACCTGTGCCGCGAAAAATGGAAACGTGTATAGACACGAGTTATACAGCTGTCGAAGCAATTGTTTCGTCCCCAGAAGTAGCAGCTGAACCTGTAATATTTGAGACATGTAAAAGAGATAGGTTAAGAGATACTGTTGTCGACTCAGTAATAGCAACCCCAGAACAGGCCATTGAATCGGTACCACAAAATGTAGAGGGATATAAGGACAGTTGGAGTGAAACAGTCGATGAACCGGTGATGTTGGTTTCTGAACCGATATTCGAAAAAGTAAGAACTTATAAATTGGAGAGAAGCGATACAATCGAACCGCAGAAACCAGTGGCAGCTAAAACAGACAAGGAAGTTTTTAGACCTATTGCTACAGAGAGATTTGAGGAGCTAGAACCGATTGCCTCGGATGTAGAAACAGTTCAGTGCGAGCCTATGAGTGAAATGTACTATACAGCGTCGTCAGAAGTGAGTTTACTTTCGGATGTAGATTTCCAAGAGAAAGCTCATACTGAGGAATCTGATAAAGAAAAGGATGATAGGACTGGCGTGATGGCGGGCCACGTGGCTGCCATGCGGGAACGGTTCGAGAGTATGACAAGAACAAACACGCCTTGTCCGGATCTAATGAGAACCATGTCGCCTTCTTTCGAAGTATTTAGAAACTTTAGCTCCTCTCCGGATCCCTTAGAATAAATAATATTGGACAGTTTCGATTAATTACACGACTGCCCAAAACAAGAAGTTTTCAGGCTTCATGTATGTGAGTTTCTTTATTCCATCACAACTTAATGTCATCATCCTGAGTGAAACGGGCTATATTTTTTTTTTAATAATTAGGACATGAAGGCTGTGTGGTGCCATTTTTTTTTACATTTTTATTCCGTTTTTTGGCAGGGCAGTCGTGTTTTTGCCCGACTGCGGCGAAGCCCAAAGGGTCATTTAATTACTTGTTTATTGTAATAAACGCATCTACAGACATGCCAACTTACTATCGAATTCAGAAACGAACGATCAATTTTCGAAGCTACACCAACACACACAACCGCACAACCGATAGACGTTGGGGACCCAGGGTGCTAGAATAGCGACCTTGCACCGGAAAGCGCAGCGTTGGAAGACTCCCACTAGGTGGACAGAAGACATCAAGCGAGCCGCTGGATTCGAGGGGCGCAAGACCGTAGTGTGTGGAAGTTCCTACAAGATACCTACGTCCACATTAGATTTGTTCAAACTTTTCTGGTACCAACAAACTTGTTGGCACATCTGCAGATGGCTATTGGCGAAATTAATGAAATTGAGATAAATAAATGAGGTAGGTTCCTAGTTATTGTAATAAGTAGTTTGAAGTATATACTTGCAGGATTGTATTGATATTCGTATTTAGGTCCACTGGTCGTATAAAATCACTTAACTAGTTGATAATATAGTGCCATCCTTTTCCTTCAAAGAGCATTGTGAAAAGGATGGCAATAATTTGTACAAATTAGTACCGTAGTTCCAAAAACTAAACTTAATGTCTAAATTAATTTTCTACTGCCCAAAGCACCTCTCTTTGCTCACTCTCCTATATTCTATCCACTACCTAAGTACATACAATTTGAGCGTTAACACTTTAGCGTTGAAGTAAAATAGACCTTAGAAGCCTTATTTTAAAGCTCCAGTTCGTCCAATACATCTACAGACAACACTCCTTGCGAAATTAAAATCAGTGGTACCTACTGAATTTTAGACTTTAAGTCAAGGAATTTTAAGTCCTTGTCTCTACACTACTTGGAAACTGACGGACCTAAAACGAATATCGCCTATTAACTTATTTTAAGGTGGTTGGGTATTTTTGTATACTTACGACAAAAACTTACCATACATTTTCGTTAGCCCCTTCATAAATGGTGCCATAGATTTAAGTTCCGGTTTTCTAGATTAGATGAAAGTCCTGTTACTTCTTGATTAAATATCAGTATTGTAGCCGTTGCTAGTCCTCCTGTATTAGCGCCCCATGAACGTGCCAACGAATGTTCACAATTAGAAAGGGTTGTGATTCTTTTAGCCAGAGAACTGCCCCCCTAGCACCAAACTTACTAGATCTTGTGAAGATCGCTTATTGTTATAGCACAGAATACTTAATATTACCTTCCAGATATAGAAATACCTCCGCAAATACCTTTAGTGACTTTTGTTGGCAATAAGTGCAATTCAGTTCGCATGCTGCAGCTTAAAACTTAATAAACTTAGGTACTCTTATCTCTCTCCTCAGAGGTAACAGTTCGAGTGAAGAGGAGTACCGCCGAATGTATATTTCTCCAGTCTTATGACTAAGCTCGGCCTAGTTTTTAGCCTGAATTTTGGTCATAGATGCTGCTTGTCTTAATTCGCGCCATAAGAGGCCCAAGTTACCTAACGTGATATGATCTTAAGGTAAAGGTACATTTGACGCTAGGTAGGCTGTAAAACGACTACGTTTCTTTGATTTCACGTCACCTAACATTTGACAGATCGTAGATTCAGGATCAAACCGATTTCTCACTATAGTTCACTCTACTAAGGTCCAGTTAGCAAAGGTAAAATCATTTTAGTCCATAAACTTTGACCAATTGATTGGGAATCTCCTTACAAAAGTAACTTGTTACCTATACTTTTTTTATAGTGTTTTACCTACACTTCAAGTAAATTTCTAAATAATTTTAAATACCTACATATCAAAAATTGCGGACCGGTAGGAATCCCAGGAGACGCGGGTTCGATAAATCGATTCCTGCCGGTCCGCAATTTTTGATATGTAGGTACCTACCTATTTAAAATTATTGGGTGTTAGCTTTTCGAAAGGATTGCATTTTCAACGCTTGTCGTTTGGTGCTAGGGGTTACTATTGGGAAATTTTGAGCACGTATTTGACAGCTGAAAGTTGTTAATATAGTACCTATCTCTTACTTTTATTTATCTTTATACTTTATTCAAAGGTACACACCCAAAACAAACAGTAAAATAAAAACTTATACAGGCTGTAACCAGAGCGCTGGCAAAAACGCCGCGGCATTGACCCGAGTTTTCGCACGTTTAAATACATTGGCGGTTTGATAAAATATTAAATCACTAAAACTAAAAAATGAGGCAAATGGTTATTGGTATGTGTTTAGGTAGTAAAACAAACACGCTAAGTTTTTGCTGGCGTTCTGGTTACATCCCCTGTATAATTAAAAATCTATCTTACCTAAGTATGGAGACCTGCTCGCCAGTCCATTGATATGTTCACTTTCCCATTAATTATGCAAAGGGGCTGTTAAGTTATAAGGTGCGTATATTTTAACAAGTTTTGGGAAATATGCCACTTGTTACAAAATTTCAGCTTTAAAAGCGTCTTCAAAACTTCTTAGTTCTTGGATTATTGTATTTCACTTTGCAGTCAAACGAACAGTACATATCGATAAAGATTGGTTTAGCCTTAGTTAAGATTTAGCCACAATTTTACTGTCAATATTATAGGACTAGTAAATGTTTAACCGTTTTGGAAAGTGTATTCTATGTCGTTTTGTGATCTTGGAAGCGCTCAAATTTTGTAGTTTTATAACAATAATATTAGAATAAACTTTATTCTTTATTCAATAAAGTATCGGTAATCATATTCAGACCAAAATAGCGCACGCATAACTTTAATATCTGCTTAGCTGATAAATACAATTTTCTGAGCGGTATACACACAAGTATTTATGAATTATGAAACTAAAGCAATTATTACAAGTTGCCATTATAAATCTACTAGAATTTAATTAATTTGTTGATAATATTAGTTTTATAGCAACATTTGTTTACTACTTATGAAATTATCTGTTGTAATTTTTTTTACTGTGGATGTTTAATTGGGTTGTCGTTGGTTTGATGGTGATACTAGTTGTTTAGAGTTATGATAATCCTGTTACTCTGGGTTTTGGTATCGGTATTCTGGAAAGTTTAGCGGGTAGATGTGTATTATAGATGTTATGTATACAATCGAGACCTTTTATTGTAACAATTAAATATACGACATTATTAAGTAATCATGGTGTTTCATTACAGATAAAATTGAAAGTGATACTGGTAAATCTATCTGGAAAAGTTTATAAAAGGTAAACGATGCTATAAGGCTGAGATCTATTGAGTGAACTTTGCTCAGACTTGAGATTGCGTTAAAACGAGACAGATATGTGAGACATTACAACTAACTGTCTGTATGTTTTAACTCTGTCTTAAGTCAAAGCAGTCAGAGTGCGCTTTATAGATTTCACCCTAAGTTTGAAATAGTACCTACGCTTGGTCTAAACGCACTTACGCTGCGCTGCGCTGCGCGACGCAACGCGGCATGTCAAGTATAGTAAACTAGCTTATCCCCGAGAATTCGTCCGCGTGGACGACACAAATTTCAAACCCCTATTTTACCTCCTCAGTGTGAATTTTCAAAAATCATTTCTTAGCGGCCGTCTACGTCATTCATAATAGCTATCTATCTACAGCCGAATTTAGCTGTGTGTTGATAGATCAGTCAGTCAGGCAGCTTTTCCTTTTATATATTTAGATATGAAGCAAGGCGCCACGCTGCACAGCGCCTTGGTCTATACAAACTCATATAAAGCATATGTGCCGCGCCGCGTCGCTCAAGTGCTCAAACTATATTAGACGTGGCGCGTCATCGCGCAGCGTGAGTGCGTTTGGACCATTACTTCAGTTAAACACTACAAGACAGATTTCTATCGGCGATATCTCGCTTTAGCAGTGACTTAAGTCTAAGTAAGTCAAAGAGCGCTATTTCAGGCTAAAACTAGATCTGTCGGGTAAGTCCCATTTATTCCATAGAAGTTGACGTAATGTAGGGAACAAATTAGGATAAAATTGTCTCATTTTGTCGGATGACGTCATCATTGTGTGTACATGTCTGGCGCAGTCTGGATGTGGCGGACGGCGGACCGGGAAGCGCTAGGTATCTAAGGTGCAGAGTACAACGTACATTAGCCGACGGGCTAACAAATAAAAAGCACACATTCAAGTCGAGAGCATTTATTGAGTAAAACGGTCAAAATTCTACAAAGAATAGGCAAACGTCACAACTTTCACGTGGAACGCTTAAGAAAAAAATTTCAAGGCAAATGTAATGTACACGAACTCGTGGTGGTCACCGTCGCCGCGGAGCGGGGGCCGCCAATCCAACAACGCTCGTTGTGACGGCGCGCGCCCTCGCCTGCCTCGCAGGGAACTGCCGGCCCGGGCCCCGCGCTTACCTGGGAGGCTACCGGTAGCGCGGCTGCATCATCATGCCGCCCATCCCGCCCATCGCGCCCATGCCGCCCATCCCGCCGGGGAACATGCCCATGGGCATCATCCCGCCCGGCAGCAGCATCCCTGCGCACGCAAGTGTGTGAGCGCGCGCGGCGGCGGCGCAACAGGGGACCCGCGGTCCAACGCGCGGCGCCGGGGCGCCGCGGTGACTGAACACAATCGCCTGTCGCGTCGCGGCCGCCCGACCCTGCGCCAGCGCGCGCGCCCGCCCGCCCCTCCCCGAGGGTGGAAACTAACTAACTATATCACGCGAAATTCTGACTATTCCAACAACTAAAGTTAATTCAGTACAAGTGGACAATAGTTTACAAGAACGTCACAAAAATTTCGCGCGATTCTAAGTATTGAAATACGTAAATAAATAGGTGATTTAAAAAATTGAATTCTAATAAAGACAAAATACTTGTCACCCGAGGCAGTGGTACGCCGGCTGCGCCAGTCGTGGGGCGCGCGGGCGCGGGCGCGGGGGCGCGCTCAAGCGAGGAACACAGGAGGTAGGATCGATAGTTCACATGAAAAAATCACACGTTTGAAAGTAGTCTGCGATGTGATTGATCGCTCCATGCACGTTCCGTGCGCCGCTCCTCGACTCATGCACATCTCAAAGCGACAAACTACTGTACGTAAATATAATATTAGTGTGGTACCCACCCGTGAACCGACATCGCTCGCGACACTACGAGACCGAGACAGTATGAGTAAGAGCTACTACATAAGCGAGTCCAGTAAGGAAGTGAACAGTTACCGCTCGCTCCGGCGCCGCCGCTCGGTGCGGTTAGTGGGTTAGGGAGAGGGAGAAGCGTTATTTATCGTTGGGGGTTAAGATTACAAGGCCTCCGCACGTCGCTAACAGACCCGCCGCCGCTGCCGGTACCGGCTAGACGCCGGCGCGAGCCGACTCGGCTCTTACTGACCGACTCAAAAATACGTTTTACACTCGGCCGAGGCTGTCGTGGAAAACAGAAATAAAATTACACGGAGAGGTACGAGTTTATTTGTTGTCTAAATGCAATAATATCACTCCATTTTCCACGCCGATATGTCATGTTCGTGTTACAATAACAAATTATTCTGAATGTGTGTAAAGTGGCTCGAGTAAATGCAAAGTCTTGATATCGTAACCTAAACAAAACACCGACTACAACACGCTAAAACTAATAAATGCCTACTTTCGATTGCGAACAATTCGTATTACAATATAGATTCGATATAAAAATATGTGTGATCTTGGTTTAGAAATGTGCCAATTTGCAGTCTCCACAATTTTATTAGAATTCAAAGTGACACAAAGATAAAAAAAATACTTACAGACCAGACTCCCAGAGTTATATATGCAAAATAATATGCAGACCGCATTCTGACTTCTGACACAGTTCACGACAGTTAGGGAACTTCTAATAAAACGCAGGCGAAGTTCATCCGCCTGTTGTTTGAAAATTAGGTAAATCCAGATCTTAATATTGCTACCCTGTTCATTGAGACGAGCTAATACGGTAGTAAGAAACTGGTACTGATTCTGAGCACAACCAAATTTTAGAGTATTCGCATCCTCTTCTTACTAATGTAATATGAAAAGGCCAGACACGCAGTTTGACAGTTTTAAATTTAATTTTTAGACGGTAGAACCTGTGATTTTAGCGCACAGTCGCGTACCTACTGTTTAAATTTGTAGCGTGCACTAAAATTTAGAGTCTTTAAACGTAAAGTATGTTCTGTCCTTTTTTAGCATTGTTAAAAAGAAAAGGATGCAGATACTCTAAATTTAGTTTAGAGAAAGACAACGGAATCGGTGCCACTGCACGTCGTTGGTCAGAATGTCAGTCTCAACTGTCTTTCGTGCCGTGCGGACGTCATGTCTTTTGGTGCTCCTTACTTTTGTTCTAGTTTTTGGTTTTACGTTGACATGCCTTGCTCATTAGTCAGTATTCAGTTTACTTCGTAACTTGGCGTAATCCTCAGACTGATTCTTGTTATGTACATTGTTGACTTCACACACCTTTGAGAACGTTAACTTTCAGGTATGCAGGTTTTCTCAAGTTGTTTTCCTTTACCGTTAAAGCAAGTGATATTTTAATGGCTTAAAACCATTGACTTATATATTACTTCGTATGGACTGGGGCTATTGAACAAACAAAATGGCACCGATTCAGTGGTGCTTTAGCACGAATGCAACGTCAGTGATGTCTGGATTTCAAACGGGTCGTTCATTAGTATCTAAGAAGGGGCGCTGATTTATTTGGTTCCAAAACCGTGAAAAATTTTGTTCGCTTGACCATATCTTGTCATTTATATCGATGCTTAAAACGCACTTAAAATGAACGTTGTTGCCAGGATCTAGACTATACTAGACTATAACTATTTCTGCCACCACTAGCTTGGCAGACTATTGGCCAAAACTCTTGTCATTCTGAGAGGAGACCTGTGATCAATAATGGGAAGGCGATGATGAAAGCTCTCTCGAGAACACAAATCACAGAACAGTTTGCGGTCTGCAAATTGGGTATTTGCCTGCTTTTGAATTTGATAAATATTATTACTTAATTATAAACTAGGATAAAAATAATGACGTACGCTGAAAAAAATATTAAAATCAAACAAAGATTTACAAAGTTACAGGCATCTTAATTTTGGAGTGGGAGGGTCTTGTATCCCTTTCTCGCAAAACGAAAATTTGTATGAAACCGCACGGAGCTACTATGGCATTAGTATGTGTGACGTCAAACTGCTGTATCGCTATCTCTGATCAGAAATATTTAAATGCTTATAACTTTTTTGTTATTTGATCGATTTAATTAGTTTTTTCAGTTTACGTCATTATTTTTATTCTAGTTTATAATAAAGTAATTAAAAATTTGGAGTCAAATACCTAATTTTGCAAATGAATAACCCCTTGGAGCCTGCACTATTTGGCTTAGACAATTGCTATAACAAATACTGGACAATTAATCGAAATACATTAACATCGAAATTACATTTGAATTGTAATAAAATCACGTTTAAAAACTTTTTTTATATTAAACGTTTTATAATAGAAATGCTTATTATTTAGAACCTACACCCTAGCCTATTCAAACCTTCCCTAACACAAAACCTATCATGTCTTTGTATAGCTTGTATTGTTGATATATTCGTAGGAATTCGCTAATCGTCTCGTCTTTTGCCGTGTTACATATGGGTATCCATAAGTTATGTAAAAATCTGTTTATGGATTTTGCTTTGAGATGAACTTGGAATGTCACGAAATTGGAATAAAAAATGATAATAAGTGTTCTTTTATTCTACTTCATCAACAAAGTTAGAAAGTATCCCATCAGAGAAACTAAGAGAAGTTGAATCTTGGAAGACAATGAGTAAGTGTAATCTTTTATAAGAAAGAAGCATATTACACAATCGAAGATTATCTTATAAAGAAAAGCTGACTGACTGACTGATCTATCAACACACAGCTCAAACTACTAGACGGATCAGGTTGAAAGGAAGGATTTTTGAAAATTCAACCTCTAAGTGGGTAAAATAGGGGTTTGAAATTTGTCGTCCGCGCGGACGAAGTCGCGGGGTTAAGCTAGTCTACTATTGGTTGGTGTCTCGAAATGGTAACGCCCACTGAGATTTTTGCCTCTCATTTGTAAATATGGGATTACGTCACAGAGAGAGAGAGCGCTATACTAACTTTTTTCCGTGGATAGGGTATAGTAGTAGTATATAAGTTTGAAATACTTTTCTTGTTTGGCTTTTTATGGGCGAAGATGGAGACTAGATTTGTCAATTACGCCTATTCGGTTAGGACGTCGAAATGTTTCTGCAAATAAAGAGTTTAGATTGGACGATGATTAGCGAACCCCCGCGTGTGTGTGTGTGTGTGTGTGTGTGTGTGTGTGTGTGTGTGGGTACTGTGGGCGCTGTGGTCAGCGCCGGAAAGCGTACTGACCGGGCTGCAGCGGGCGCACGAGGTTGAACTGCGGCATGACGGGCAGCATGCCCATGACGGGCGACACGGGCACGCCCACGCGCATCATGGGCAGCATGGGGCGCCGCATGGCCGCCTGCGCCTGCGCCGCCGCTTGCTGCTGGCGCGCCGCCGCCACCGCGGCCGACATGTGAGCCGCCACCTGCGCGTACATCACCTGCTCCAATTAGAGGGCCACGGCCTCGAGCCCTTCGACCCACTATACTCTATCCACTGAGAGAAGTCAGTATAGGGCTCTCTCTGTTACGTTATCCCATACAAATAACAAAGACTAAAAAAACAGTGGGCGCTCACACCTGCGACCAGGTGGATTTAGGTTTTTTATAAATCCTGTGGGACCTCAAAATGCTTTCCAAGCAAAAAGTAGCCCTCTCTGGGATGCAAGCATCTCCGTACTAAATTGCCAAAATCAGTTACATGGATGGACCGTGAAAGCTAGCAGACATACACACTTTCGTATTTAATCATTATAACTGAAACATGTTTCATATTATCATGTTCATAGAGTCAGATATCCAGCGGGGTGATTACGTATCTCGCGATCATTGCTGTCGAACGTCACACCTAACAGCGGCTAGAGAGAGAGACAGCAATAGCCGCAAAGCAAAATAAGAAGAAGAGAGACAGCAAATGAACTGTTGCATTGCTACTGCTGTCGCGTTGCTGTCGCTACTGCAACGTTTTACGTAATCACCCCTCGGAATCTGCCGGCTATGACGGCCGTGCAGTTTTTATTTACTACCAGTAATACCTGATCCCTGTTAGTGATTGAAGAATAATATTGTTCTAGTATTCAGTAATGAATAGGAGAGAGACAAAATACATACCTCAGCCTGGCTGGTGCTGGGGGTCACCATGGTGGGCGCGGGAGAGGGCGCGGGCGCGTCGGGCTTCGGCTTCGCGCGGTACTTGGAGCTCCGCGCTCTAAGAACAACGGATTTATTTTAATCCCTTATGTTTTTATCAGTTACTAGATGATACCCGCGACTTCGTCCGCGTGGATGTAGGTCTTTTTAACCGACTTCAAAAAAAGGAGGAGGTTCTCAATTCGTCGGAACCTTTTTTTATGCCGCGGGAATTCTGATTTTCCAAGGTAAAAAGCAAGTCAGGGTATAAGCTATCTCCATTACGAATTACGAATACGAATGAAGGCTGAAGACTGGATGTAGACTGTATTCACTAAAGATCTACATTTAACAATATACATCCCGAAATTGCTAATGCGCGTGGTCGCCATTTTAGTGACGTCAGGACTAGGCTGAAGTTTCGAACTTGTGGTATATTTTTATTTCGGCTGATGTCAAAATGACGTCATTTCGACGTTAATGAGACATGGTTCCAGCGCAATAGCAATTTGCGGGACTTATTCATAGGCGGATTTGATGTAAACAGATATATATACCTTATCTCCTCCAGCGACACATCCTCTGGAGGGTGTATGATCTTGGAGCCCGCGCCGGTGGCAGTGACGAGTGGACAGGCGTTGGCCGCTGGTGGTTTCACTTCACCATTCTCTTTAGGATCTGATGACGTGGATGACGTCGTTGGAGGCGCGCTTATTGTCGCATTGCTGTAAAGAGAAATAGTTTGTTAGTTAAGATAGAAAGATATACAATGAGTGTGGGGCTGATTCTCTTGTACACAATCTCTAAATTTAACTAAATTAACAGGTCTAACTCTATTGCTATCCTTTTCTGCAGGCAAACTTATGAAAGGAATAGCAATACAGCCAAACATGCTACTTGCCTATAAGCTGGGAAGGTTGGTTTGTTGGGCGTCGAGGTAGGAACACTCGCCGCTGGGAACAAGGGCCTCATGCCAGGCATCATCATTCTGAAACAATGTACAATTTAGTTTACCTTACATGTAGCTTGTTGCTGGAATGCGTAAGAATAGAATAGAATATGTTTTTATTCAAGTAGACTTTTTACAAGCGCTTTCGAATAGTCGAGTAGTTTTAATTTACCACTTTAAGAGGCACAATACGCGGCCCATACGACTTTGTAACCGCGAACTGACAGTGAAATCACAAAACAAGTGAAAAAAAACTCCAGATCTAAAGCGCCGGGCAAATCACGTCGCTTACGCGTTTCTCTGAGGTTTTTACAAAGCAAAAATGGACTATAGTTACAATCACATTATATTGTTCTCCACTTGGCCAGCGTGGCAGACCATGGCCTAAAACCTTTCTCTTTCTGAGAGAAGACCCATTCTCAGTGGTAGGCGGGCAATGCGTTGATCAAGATGTCAAAAGCTAGTAAGTATCATTATTTGTTTGGTATATCGTACTACTCACCTAGGTGCCTGCTGCTGCATAAAGTGCTGCATCATGGGGTTCATCTGCATGTGTCCAGGGTACATGCCGGGCGGGACGGGCCCCATGGGCGTGGGCAGGATGCCCGGGGACACGGTCGACGGCCCCGCACCGAGCTGTTGCAATACAACCACGAGTCGTGACAACTTACACACTTAACACATTTGGATACATTTGGATACAGATATAATGTTTGGTTGTTGAAGTGGTATGTGCATTTGAGAACTATTTTAAAGAACGAAGAATGACAGTTGACCCATAGAGTTAAAATGACGCGTGAGGAGTCATTTTGTATGGACTATACATTGAAACTTAAGATGTCTATTACAAGTGCTTAGATCAAATACATTACACCCTCAGAACAAATACCTGTAGAAGTAGCCCTAAACTGTTAAAGCGTGATAGCTAAATGCATTTTAGCTCTTATTAGAACGTGACAAAATGATTATTTTTTGTCCTTATCTTATGTTTGTCAAGATGTATTGTTACGTGAGATCTTTACAAGCAACGTGAAGTGAGGTTATGTTGACTCAAGAATTTTGAAGAAATAATTGATTCGTTTTTTGTTTTTGAAGTTATTGTGCAATGGTGGGTTGCAGCATACTAGACTAGGCTACAATAGCTGAAGCGAACGTAAAATAGAAGGAATAACATTTCACAAGTGAGTACCTCTGCTTGAGCGAGAGGGACTGAGGGGGCCACACTAGTAGCATATCTGTATTTATCTGTGATTACACCAGCTCTTGTTTTCTTCAATAAATGCAGTTCTACACAAGTTAGGACTGTTAGAAGTTTTTACACTATGATTGCACAAGTTTTTTACTTTTTAGTAATATTTAGGGTTCTGTACTTCAAAAGGAATAAAGGAACCCTCATAGGATCACTTTGTTGTCCGTCTGTCTTGTCTGTAAACACCCATCAAGGGAATCAAAATCAAAATGTAGGGTACTTCGTGATGACCTGTCAAGTTTAGCAAGTAGCAATGTTTCATAGCACTAGTAAAGCGAGAAATCAAAAAACCATGAGTTTGTGGTGTTCTAAGTGTTATTTCTTGTACGATGATTTATGTGGAACCCTTTGGATGCGACTCCGCCTCACACTTGACTGGTTTTTGTATTTGCTCTTTATTTAACTCACTCATTTTAAAAAATTTTGCTTGTAGGATGTAAACTAGCCACAGCTGAACCCTCCCACCAAACAAGATACTACAGTATGCAGCAGAAAATAATGTACATCAGCCTTTAGAATGACGATTCGGTTTTGTAGAGCATTGTTCCCTTCACTCTTAACTATGTGACATTTTGTCTGTCAACGACGGAGACAGTGCTCTATAAAACAGCTACCAGCTAAAGACAAACATACATTATTTTCTGCCGCATACTGTAACAAAATTCTAACAAGAAAATTTACCCTCAAATACACATCCTCATAATATTTTATACTTTTGCATCTGAACTATGGAGTTTAAATTAAAAAAATAAAATTGACATTATGTTTTTAAGTAAAGAATAAAGATATCACAAAAGCGAATTTCTATACCAGTAACACTAAAAGTGCAGTGCTTAAAAATGGTTCTTTTATTTTGCTTGTGTCTATTTAAATGATTGTTCAAAAAGAAACTAAATAATTATCCAATTACAGTGGAAACTCGATTAACTGGACTAATTGTTGTCGTTAGGGATTTGGATAATCGAAAATCTGGATAATCGAATGTATGAAGAAAAGCGGGTTTTGTGCATATTATTGTCGTTCACTATAATGATATTTTCAAAACTATACCAAGTGGGATATCATATGAAAGGGCTTTGCCTGTACATTCTAAAACAAATTTTTATGCATAATAGTTTTTGATTTATCGTACAAAATGGCGGAAAAAACACCCGAGTATGGAACCCTCGGTGCGCAAGTCTGGCTTGCACTTGGCTGAACAATTTTTAGTTGGTAGTCCGGATAATCACGAATCCGTATAACCGAGGGCCGGATAATCGAGTTTCTACTGTAATAGTAACTTGATTGAACTTACAGTTATACAAACTCTGATATGTCCTATAACACAAATTTTCCATCAGTTTATTCGTAGAAATTGGCTGGGCAATATAGAATTTCTTGGATATGTATAATAAAGTCAATTATTATAAAGGTAACACTATTTACAAAGTGATAAGTATAAAAAATGAATACAAACTCAATGCTGTTACTTACTGGTCCCACTCTACCCTGTAATCCAATTATCTAATAATTAACTGTCGTGTATTCAGAATGTAAGGTAGGTAAATAAAGGAAAGGGTCTTACCAATGCAGGAGTAGCTTTTTTCTTAGCCGCCGGCTCATCGTCATCACTGTCTGAACCTTTCCCCCCACCTAAAGGATTGACTTTCGGTATAATTTGCACAGGAATATACTTTCAACAAACCTACCTTGTGGGAACACTAAGGCTACACATCAAGTTACATCTATGGCTACAAGTGTCCCAAGCAAAAGAAATTCAATATAAAACATGATTGTACATACTTTATGATCCAAAAACAGCCAAAGTCCATAAAAATGTTTTTATACCTGTCTTTTGTTTCTCATGCTCCTTCACATCTTCGGGGGGAATACCTTCCATGCCATATATTTCTATTTCTATATTTGACCTATTTGGTAACGAATTTGGAACTTTGTCTATGGCTTCTTTGTGAACCTGGAAAAACGGCGTGAATGAATACATCTCGACTAAAACGAGTTCAAACGAGTCAAAAACCGAATTATAAGGAGTTATTTACGTTCTACGATTATAGGCGCGCAATATGGCGCACGGACGTGCCAAAATATCTCAACCTATTAGCAGACGAGTTAAAAAAGTACTGCAGTGATGGCGTGGGCGGGCGGGGCCGTTGCCAAGAATATAGGGCGGACTCACCTGCATACAGTGTATTGACAGTCCGGGGCCCGTGTACAATTTCTTGTGGCAAATGTGACATTTGAAATGCTTCGCTTTTTGATGCTGAATCAGAATCTTTTCGTCGTCAAATTCCCTATTACAATACCTGAATCGTGCGCTAAGAAAATTATCTGCAATTTAATTACGAAATGTGGAACAATTATGACACGCGAAGGACGATCGAAGGATGTTGCAATCGGATTTGATATACCTAAGTATAAAAAAGGATACCAGCACCACGGTTTGGATGCCTTCTTCTTCTTTCTGCCCATTATCACACTACTTTAATATAATATACAAACTTACAAAACGCTACAAACAATACTATTCTACAAGAAACTACTTTAATTCCTAAATATCACAGTTATATTGATTTTAAATTCAAGTTTAATTATCTACAGAAGTGTAGCGACGCAAAACGTTTAAGCAATGCAAAATGGCGACAACACAAAGCAAAGGACGACGTGACGTTTCTGTTTCTCTCTGGTTTCACTGCATTGTTGAATAATAAAAAACCGTAGATAAACTTGGCGAAAAGTTACTCTGTAGCTGACGTAAAATTAAGCCAATCGAAAGCCAGAAAACAGAGGTTTCTTAATTCATTCCACCAATTAAATTAATATAGTTTGGATCAAATAACCAATAGAAAATTAAAATCAATACCATTGGCCAACCTTCGGCTATTAAAACCAAAAACAAAAATCTATAGTGATAAAATTGTCTATGGTTTACTAAGCGACTTATCTATGCCATCGGCCAAGTTTTTCCCAACTGCCAAGTCTTGGGCACAAGTCGTAGATAGAATAATAGGTAGATTTAAGTACTGTGTAACCGCGTATGAGATAGCGATAGCACGACAATTATTACCATTGTTTAGTAGTCAATATTTGTATTAACCGATCAACAATAGTTATTTGTATTAAAAGTTTTTTATGTGAAAACAAGTAAATAACTCATGAGAACTACGCCACGAATTCTCAAAGTTTTTTTCGCAACTAAAGTTGCATGCCTTGTATGACGTATTCTTGAAAAAAACCAGTTACACGATCAGGGACAAAAAATAGGTTAGCTGCGTCTCTGTTTATCACATTAGTAACTTTATCTGTGCTCTCTTTTTAGTGTGAATGAGAAAGCAAACGTTCCTGCATCTACCTTTATTACTCTATCTACGGCACAAGTGCAGAGTCAGCATTATAATGTAGGATAAGATCATATAGGCACATGAGTAAAATTTACTCGTGTGCTCATAGGCTTGTCTAAACAAACAAGTGTTGTGAGTGGCTGAATTTGTGCGATTCTTGTTACAACAATGCATTGTAGCCAATAGTGAGCGAGCGTCAACCAATCAGAGGTGATTGTGATCGGAACATTGTACATTTTATTCTACCGCAATCGAGCTGCTGTAGACGTTGGCATACCTACCCATAGAGATAGTATTCATCTAAGTACCTAGGTACCGATTACGAAATTGTCTATGGAAAGCCAGATGCCTTTCGAGCTTTCTCCGTATTTGCATTAGCAGTAGGTAGGTACTATCAGCGCGCGATATTTGAATGTAAAACGAACTGAAAACTAAACTGTAGAAATATTTTTAATTCAAACCAATTACCGTTTCTACTGATAATTTTAGTAACACACCCAATACCCATGTATTGTTTATTGAGACATTTGAAAACGTTTCATTTAACAATAACCTGACTGATTATATTATATTATATTAGGATTTAGGATTGCATATTAGTTATACCGTAACCTATTGCGTAGTCTACGCGACTTTGTATTTCTTTTTTTATAGATTTAAAATAAAAATATTACGCAATAGCTAACACTATTCGTAGAGGTAATATCAGGCGTTTAAAAAAAAGTTGAAAAAGATTTCCTGAAAATTCTCAAGTACCTACCTAACTATTTTTTCACAAGATAAAAAGACGTTGAGTGTCGAGATACGGCAAGCAAGACATCAGTGTTATCTTATCAGAAAGCTGAAGCTAAACTTGATCTTTTGTGGGCACTTCACTAGATATTACAATACCTAATGGTAAAAAAGTAAGAGGCACCTGGGTAGATACGTATACTCACATCGTAAAGCTGTGGTACTTACTTATACTAAAAACTAAAAAGTATAAGTTGTATTGACAATTTTTACAAGATTTGATTGGTTCTTCATGATTCTATTTCAAGCGGTAGTCGGTAAATACCGTACCTACAGGTTTAGATTCCCTCCAAATCGACGGACAGACAACGACGAAGCGATCCTATAAGGGTTCCTTTTTTCCTTTTGAGATACGGAACACTAAAAGCCTAGGAAGGAACTAGCAAACCAATGCAAGAACAAATAATTGCGCAACTTTATCACTATCTACCTAGGTACTAGATAATTTATCTGCCTAGGAGATGCCGAGGAGGCGTGTCTGTAGGATTTACTGGCGTATTTGTTCATCTTAGCGAGATTTTCTGTCGTTTTATCTGTTGATAAGTTTGTGAGGTGCATGCACCGCGCATGGACCACGGCATGACACCCATGAGACGGGGGCGTGATGAATACGGCTTGCTGATTGGTTGAATTAGTTTTTGCGCGTCAAAATCATCACAGGTGTCAGTCTGCATGGATTAGCTTTATCGTTCAAGTGCTCTCGAGTCTTGGCCTCTTGGGTAATGTGGAGATAAGCAGTGCCTTCTTTAGGCTATTTTTCCACCAATCTAGGATATGGAACATCCTTCCAGCATCAGTTTTCCCTTCCAATTTTTACATGGGTATACGTGTCCTAATCGAGAGCGGGTGCCGAGCGGCATGAAATATATGGCATCGCACCCGCTGCCCGCCCTGCAGGGCGCACCCGCTCCCACTTGGACCGTAGACTAAGTCTGCAGGTTCGTCACAGTCTCCAAAACTCTGAAAAGCCCGGGAGTCGGGACCCACCCCCCAAGCCCCGAATAGTAGGAAAGGAGCTTGGAAATTAGAAATAAATTTAATTCCCCTTCCAGGATCGGTTTTCCCCTCCAATTGTAAAATGGAGATCAAGAATGCCTAAGATGAAGCGCCTAGACTGCGCGCTCCATCTTAGCTCCAAACGCGAGTAGCTGACGTTGGCCTTGCAGCCGCTTTACTCAAATGGGACTGGGCAGGTCATGTGTGCCGTATGACAGATGAGTTATGGGCAAAATCTGCTTCTTTTTAGACGCCCCAGAATTATCAACGCCAGCGTGGTCGGCCGAGGCGACGTTGGCGTGATGAATTAGATAACTTTACAGTTACGTGGCCTGAAGAGGCACGAAACAGAAAATTGTGGAAGGATCGGAGGGAGGCCTTTGCCCAGACGTGGGACAGCAGTCAGCACAGGCTGATTTAGATTAAGATTTAGAATCACTTGCCACCAGGTCTGATTGCAGCCAAGTGCTAGTCTATAAATTAAAAAACAAAATTAAAAAAATATATTATCAGTGAGACTATGAAGACATGACGGGAAGTTTAGTGTGAACTGTGTAGTGACTCACACAGGTATTTGTAAGTAAATAATTGTTTAAAAAATATCGGGCGGATTGTTTGCCTACTCGCCTTGTTTACACTTTGAACACTAACGACAACTACTTACGGCATTTGTTTTGGGATTTGCACGTCGTTGCGGATTGTGATTGAGTAATGAGCAGAGTGAACTAGAGTGAGGGAACGTCTCGGTTTGGTCCTGAAATCGCCACCTGTCAAAATATTAGGCTAGGGATGACTTTAATGAATACGTATAGTAGGTACGCGACAGGTTGGAGAAGGCAATCGGGGTATGAGGCGGGGGGAAGCCCCGCTCTCCGACAGGTCACCCGCACTCACCAGCATCGGGTTAGCGCAAGGTCTGTGCGGGTGTGCGGGGCGTTCCTTCCCCGATTGTCATCTCGACCTGTCGCATACTATAAGTACCTCATCCTCACTGAAAATTTGGGGTTCGATCTCGGACACGCACTTCTAACTTTTAGGAGTTATGTGCATTTTTAAAACATTTAAATATCACTTGCTTTAACGGTGAAGGAAAACATCATGAGGAAATCTGCATGCCGCATCCGCATTGGGCCAGCGCAGCGAGGCAGACTATGGCCTAAACCCTTCTCACTCTGAGAGGAGACCCTTGCTATAATTACCAAAGTCAAGTGCGGAACGTGATGATAAAACAGTACCTAGGTATCCTACTTAGCTAAAGGCTAAAGCTTTTATAGAGATGATGGTATAATTTTATTTCGGCTGACGTCAAATTGACGTCATATCGATGTTAATGAGACATGGTTCCAGCGCAATAGCAATTTGCGGGACTTAGATATAGCTCATTGCAATTTGGTTATTATCGCAAATTGCTAATGAGCGTGGCCGCCATTCTAGCGACGTCAGTACAAGACTGAAGTTTCGAGCTGATTGTATATTTTTATTTCGGCTGAGGTCAAAATGTCGTCATTTCGATGTCAATGAGACATGGTTCCAGTGCAATAGCAATTTGTGGGACAGTACGTTTGACAGGTCTGCAATGATCGCGAGATTTAAGAAGAACACGCAAACTTGCGGAAAACCATGTTCGCTCTTAGACATAGACAATAAAATAACCCTTTACTCCCTGTCGATATCTTCATCTTGATAGTGTCTGATAATGCCGCACTATCATTATTCATTATCTATACATGATGCGCTTGTTTGAGAAAATCCGTCGTATAATAGAACATAAACACTTGATAACGTATCCTGACTTAAGTAGGTATAATAGCCTAGATACATTGTTGCCGAGATATTGCCACTTGCGATCTAACGCTTATATAGCGTATATAGTATAATAACGTATATATATATATATATATACGTTATATATATATATATATATATATATATATATATATATATATAGCGCTAGCCCAAAGACGCCAAAAGTAGCCCAACTATCAGTGAAAAAGTTTTCAAAATCGGACCAGTAGTTCCGGAGATTACCCCTTATCTCTAACTACTTACAAACTCACAAACTAATAAATATTAAGTACCTACCTCTATATACCTTAAGAAAATTCTGCCGCGGGCGGCTAGCGCCCGCGGCAGAATTTTCTTTAATCCGAATCGTTAGCCATGCACTTTGAAACTGATAGGGAAAAATAAAAAACCGGCCAAGTGCGAGTAAGGCTCGCGCACCGAGAGTTCCGTATACTAGAGTCGTATTTTTTCAACATTTTACACGATAATTCAAAAACTATGATGCATAAAAATAAATAAAAATCTGTTTTAGAATGCACAGGTAAAGCCCTTTCATATGATACCCCACTTTATATAGTTATCTTACTTCGAAAAATACTAATTAATTAATTATTCATGACCACAATTTAATTTTTTTGCGTGATGTAAAAATTCACGGTTTTCAGATTTTTCCCCTTATGTCTGCTATAAGACCTAGGTACCTACCTGCCAAATTTCGTGATTCTAAGTCAACGGGAAGTACCCCGTAGGCCGTAGGTTTCTTGACAGACCGACAAACCGACAGACAGACAGAAAACAAAGTGATCCTATAAGGGTTCCGTTTTTCCTTTTGAGGTACGGAACCCTAAAATTGCACAAACTACTAATAAAGTCCAACCAACCCATCCGTCCCACCCAATATCCTTAGTCGTGACCCGAGCTTCATCTGCATCATCACCTATATTTTGGTGTGATTGCAGTCAAGCGCAAGCCTAAGAGGCTAAGTATAATATTATGTACCTGCAGTTCAAAAAACTTACGTTCAAATTGATAGTGTGTCTGAAAAATAAGCGTCTTTTTTTATAATAGATATAGCGAGCAAACGAGCAGGCGGGTCACCTGATGTTAAGTGATTACCGCCGCCCGTGAACATTTGCAACCGCTGATGCGTTGCCGGCCTTTTAGGAATTTGTTGGTTTGTTGGTTGCCAGCCAGTTGTATCCTATAAAGACGTCGTGCTTCAGTTTTACCAGTGTGCGTTGTACCTTATTTTGTCTCTTACTTCTTCTTATTCTCCTTCACATGATCGCTAGCTATGAGCCTCATAAGAAAGCTCAGAGTCACTCAGCGGGCGATGGAGAGAGCTATGCTTGGAGTTTCTCTACGTGATCAAATCAGAAATGAGGAGATCCGTATTAGAACTAGAGTAACCGACATAGCTCAACGGGTTCCGGAGCTGAAGTGGAAATGGGCAGGGCACATAGTTCGTACAACCGATAGACGTTGGTGTCCCAAGGTGCTGGAATGGCGACCTCGCACCGGAAGACGCAGTGTTGGTAGACCCCCCACTAGGTGGACGGACGACATCAGACGACTCTGGATGGCGGCGGCGCAAAATCGTGGCGTGTGGATGTCCCTACAAGAGACCTATGCCCAGCAGTGGACGTCTATCGGTTGATGATGATGATTCTCCTCCTTCTTATTATCCTTATCCAGGCACAAGCAGCACAGCAATGTCTTCGTCTTTCCCTCACTTCTGTCATTCGTCAATGCACTATATCCAACCCTGTTACATACAATACTCTTAGGCGCAATCCATAATTTATTTGGTCTCCTCTCCTCTTTTTTCCTTCCATGCATATTTAACATCTTCTCGTGACAGGATATTCTTCCCTCCGCATTACATACCTACCATACCCATGTACCATGTACCCATCATCTTGGCTCTTACATTTAAGAATAAAAAGAATATTAGCCATGTTAAATGACGAATATTCCCCTTTCCTCTCCAACTAAGCGTCAATCTTGTGCTAGGAGTAGGTACGACAATAGTGCAACGGGCGGGGTTTGAACCGCCGACCTTTTCGGTTTTCAGTCCACTCCTTTACCCGTTGAGTTATTGAGGCTTACATTGAATATTCTTTTTTTAAATTATATAACTGTCAGGGCGGCAAGCCTTTGATTTTGGCGGACCCTGTTTGTTCTGAGTCCGAGACTCTATAATCAGAACCGAATCCGGCAAAAAATAACAAATAATCCTGAGATTGCGCATCCGGCTGCACCACACGCACGGTACAAGCCAAAAAACAATAGAAAACCTGTTCTGAATTCTGATGCACTCACTCCCAGATTCCCAAATTAGGTAGCTCGTATCGTAAGGTTAGCCCGTTTCTTTACTATATGGGAAGCTTGAATTCGAACTCGTACATTATACTGGTACTTGGTAGGTAGTTGTATTAATATTCTGATAAGTATTATACCTTGATACCTAAGTATCGATTTCTGTTACAGGACATCACCTCTGTGCTCATATTGTATGAAGGGAAGGCTCATTCTTGTTTTCCTTCTGAGCAACCTTAGATATTAAGTTTAACGTAAACATTAATAAAATATTATCTTTACTTAATATTAAAAACACAAGATTTTCAAAAACTATGTAGTATGTTCACTTCTGGTCTGGAGCTCATAAGGCGCAAAGCATACCGATAGATCATAGAGTCGAGTGGAGCTGAGATATTTTTACAACAATAAAAATAACTTATCTTTACGTATATGGACATAATATTACCACTGCACACTTATTATTCCTGTGGTAATTTTTAGCGATATCAAAGTCATTGAGAAATGAGTAGGTAGCTATAGGTACCTATTCCGCGATTTGATATTTCAATATTTTCAAGTTCAGACTTTGTTTGCTTGTTTTGGTGTTGTTTTCCTTGCAAAATCCTTTTGATTTGTAGCGTTCCATGATAAAACAAGAAACTCTTATAGTTTCATTCAGACTGTCTAACCGTCTGTCTGTGTATCACAACCATCAAATTTTATTTTAAAATTAAAATTTAGTACTTAGGAACAGTTATCTATAGAAATCTATTACCGCTAAAAATAAATATACCTATTTAAATTTTGAAAAATTATATGGGGATAGTAAACATGAAAACGTAAGTCGAAAAAAAATTTGCTTGAGTGATATCTTGTTGTCTAGATACCTACCTATTTTAAAATTTTAGAGGTTTTTTAGACAATTTATGTATGAAAAACGACTGCCATAGTTTTTAGCAACTATCATGGCTACTGAAGTGACGGTACCCTATCCGTGCATATTTCGACGTGCGCTTGACCAGTTATTTATTTTATAGAGTTCATCTGCACATCACGGAAATTTCCAAATTGCCTCCAATCTATTTCCTTAGTTGAGTTTAACGATAAACATAATATTATCGCTGTTCACTGAAAAGCGTAAAGTGCACAAGCAATACCTACGCTATGCTGTTTAGTGAATGCAGAACTTTCTTACTGTGAATTGTGACTTACAATGAAACCGTAGGTACAATTAAAAAAATAGAAAATGCAACACCTAATTATTACTTAATTAAAATTAACAAAGTTTAGAAGATGTTTTAATGCTCCGGGCAGATCGCGTTGCGTAAAAATATAACACTTCTGGTGCCTGTGACTTCTTCCGCGTGGATTTAGATTATCAAAAATTGTATCAATGATTTTCCCGGGTAAAAGTAGCCTTTAGTCACTCTCCAGGTCTTCAGGGATTCATAAATGAACTACCTCCAACGCTGACTAAAAAAATAGATATTAAAAACATTAAGTTTAAATTAAAAGAATATTTTTTAGCAAAGTTAGATGGCTGAGTCTTTTGTGTCTATGTAGATTATATAATTATTTTTATTAGTGCTAATCCTATTCACCTAATAAACCTTAAATTTAATATACCTACTCACGATTATAATATGTTACATACTTACGTGATTCTTCGCGTTATATACCTACTGTTGATTATTTCTTTAAGTAATTAGTTAATAGGTACCTTCGTTGCAGCTAGGCACCGAGGACAAACCTCTGTGGTTTTTTCGGTGTTTTTAGTTTAAGCTCTATTTGTATGTATTTTGATTTGATAATAAATTAAAAAAAAAAAAAAAAAAACTATATCTATGTAAAAATCAGGCGAATGAATCCATGGCTCTGTTGCTGAGTGATTGAGGGACAAACCAACAAACAATTAATACACTTCGCATTTATAGTAAGTATGGGTAGTGGTAGCTGATAATAATAATGTTTACCTTCATTTCATAGATGCATTTGACGACTTAATAGTACCTGTAAAAGTTTAATTGAAAAAAAAAACTATTTTATCTATTTGTTTATTTTATTTTGTAAGGGCAGTGTGTTAGTCCGGCTAGGTCTGACGAAGATAGTAGTAAGTACTATACTACTATACGAATACGTATCTATTTTGTAGTGGAATGAAATGGAGTGGTATAATTTTGATAACACGATAAACTTAGCGACATGTACCTACTTTGCTAGGTTAAAATTTGGTACAAAAACAACATGGATGACATTCGAATGACCCAAGACATTCCAGGGCAACGCATTGTTACACCGAGCGAGTGCCACCACAGGCCTCCGTTATGTCACGGCTATAGAAAAGGCTTAGTTTGAATTGTTAACAAGAAAGAAGCTACACTTCAGGGCCTCGATTCAACTCCTCTCTGTCGTTGTGCGTTGCGCTTTAATTTTAAGGGCAACTTAACATGACAAACGGCCGTTTCCTGCGATTTAATTGGACTGAAATACTCTTCTATATTTGTAAATGATGCACCTAAGCTACGTCTCAGAATGATAATACCAAGTGCTACGCCTTCAGAACTGACAAAATCTATAAAACACTTTTTAGATAATTTGATATTGATAAGGTTGACACATCTCCGTCTCAACGTGCGTCAATTTCTCAGATCTCGGCACCTGACGGTTATCGAAGCATGCAGACAACTCGCGTGCCTTTAAAACAAGGTTAGCCCGTAACTGCGTGACAGTTCGACCAAACCTACCAAGAGAGCGCGTCGCGGTACCGCAGCATGACGATTTGACGCGCGAACACGCGTTGCCCGATAAAAAACCTATTTCAAAACAAACAATTAAAAAATAAGAAATAAATGCACTTTAAAATTCCTATTAAAAATATAGGTCAAAAGTAAACTGTGCTAAGTGATAGTTAAGTTTGTTTTTCATTTGTTATTGTTGTTCTTTTTTTATTTGAACTACATCTGTGAAAATGGGGTTGAAGACCGAAGATGACAAAAGGCCCAGCAAACTGGCGATTATGGATGACATAGAAGACAATTTACCACGTAAGTTTTGTTTGTGTTTTTTCACAGTTACCCATTAGTTTTAAATGTCTGTCTACCTGCTACTATGTCTACCTGCACTTTAGGCTCAGAATTTCTAGTTGGGGAAGGAGCGACATTTAGCTAACTACGTCTATAAAATACGTTGATTTTTTCCCGAGAGTATATACGGTACTTTAGTAGGTATTCGCGTCATGAGATTTTGGTCGGAACCGCAACATTTACGATTTTTTTTAAATCAAGATTTTTTTACTATTGATATTTTTTTAAAAAATATTCTGGCTCTGTGTGTGATGTTAACATCGGGCACTCATTTATGAATTAATTTAAGTTTTTTTAATTTATTTTTCAAAAATACCTACTTGAACTTTTCCAGCAAACAAAACCTATGGTCAGATTACTACTCACTACACAGGATGTAATGAGGACTGAGTGCTATAACAAAAAAAAATAATGCCTTAGGAATTGAAATTATTTTTATTAACTTTCGTAACAAAGCACAAGTTAATAGGGTACAAGTTGAGAACTAGAACAAGCTATATTTGCTATATGTGTGAACTGTTATGTCAGAATAGAATAGAATAGAATGTTTTTTTATTCATGTAAACTTTTTAAAAGTGCTTATGAATAGTCAGGTTTAATTTACCACTGGTTCGGAATGCCGTTCCTACCGAGAAGAACCAGCAAGAAACTCGGCGGTTGCTCTTTTTAATTTTTCAATTTACAATGTTATTATACTATATACTATAATGTCAAAATTTTTTATTAAAAAAACCGACTTCCAAAACCACTACAAAGTAAAAAATACATAGTATTGTTTCTACACATGTATGAATGTTGAAATCGGGCGAGTTTCACGCTTTGATTTCTAGTTTCTTTTATTATGCTCGCCCGACTTCATACAATTTAAATGTTAAAAAATAAAACATAATTTTTGGTTTGCGCTTATGACGTCATTAATCGCTTTCCGTACCGCGTGACGTTAATAATTAATTATGTTAAAAAAAGTTTTTTTTAATTATTCTCTTTAAAATAAATTCTAGCCCCATAAACTACCACTATACCAAAAATCACATCATTTTATTACTATCACTGTAAAATGATAAAGAATAGGTTTCGGTTTTTTTTGCATTTTTTCGTTGCACTTTTTTTCAAAATAATCTAAAACACACGCCACAGAATATAATATATTACCTGCTACGTCCTACATCAGACTATAATTATTAAGTATTCTTTATGGACCTATGTTTTTGCTTGGGTAATTATAAAAAGTGCTTCTATATCTACATACATTAATTTATAAATCATACATAATATGATATGAATAATATAAAAATTAAATTAGGTGACATGTCTCATAAATGACATTAATAAATCATAACAAGTAATTAAACTATTTCAGTTCAACTTGAACTTCATTAAAATGTAAATTGCCACAAAATTTAAATAAAAGTGTAAATTTTATAATTTATTCTATTATATTATTTCACAAAAAATACATGCGAGTATAACAATTGAAACATTTATTATCTACAAAAGTTTACATAATATTTTACTTTTAGATTTAGATGATAACGATTTGGTTTTGTATCAAGTACCTACCTACATTTTTTCAATGTCACTTAGATTGACTATTCAACACGACGCATCGTGACGTTTTAAATATTTTTTGGCACCTAACTAAGAAATTAAAAACTAAAAACAAGTCGTAATTACGACTTTCAATTGAAAAAAATTAAAATAAAAACGAACTAGAAAGTAAAAATATTCACATTTGAAAATGGTGCCAACAGTAGAATATAAGCAGAGTTTTTTTTTCTTAACCCATTCTGGTAGGCAAAGGGAACTATGCCCATATAGCCAAGTCTTCAGTAGAAGTTTTTTATTGATATGAAATGAAAATGAAATTTAATGAGATGAAATGAAATGAAACCTAACCAAACTCATTCAATCCAATCATTAAATCTGATATTGAAACAAATTAGTAGCTTCTTTTTAGAAATATACGTATTTGCATAAATCATTAAAACTTCTGTAATTTTTTTTAGTAAAAACTTCATGGTTGGTTTTTCTTTTTAATAGACATTATTTTGACAGTTGGGAAAGAGAACGCACGAGTTCGGGAAAGGTAAAAAAAAGCACGAGTATGTAATAGCCCACATCCCGAACGCTATACGTCCCTGCAATACGCCACTTTTTGAGCAACTGTATTAAAAAAGATTTTTCGGGAAAGTCATGTTCAATTACGCAATGCTTGCGAGATATTTTGTGTGTTTAGAAAAACTTGCTAATTGTTTAGCGATCAAGTTCCAATCCTAAGGCACTAAATGTTGTGTAGACACTTTCTAAGTACTACACTAAGTAACATAATAATATTATAATCATTAACTAAACACTAAACAAAGTGTAGAAACATAACTACGCACGGGCTAAACAAAATAGGAATTTCCGTAGTTTCTCCATTTATAAGGTTCCATACCACAAGGGTAAAACGGGACCCTATTACTAAGACTCCGCTGTCCGTCCGTCTGTCTGTCCGTCTATCACCAGACTGTATCTCATGAACCGTGATATAGACAGTTGAAATTTTCAAAGATGATATTTTACTTCTGTTGCTGCTACAACAACAAATACTAAAAAAATAAAATAAAAATATATATAAGGGGGCTCCTATGTAACAGACATGATTTTTTGCCATTTTTATACATAACTAGAGGATGCCCGCGACTTCGTCCGCGTGGATTTAGGTTCTTAAAAATCCCGCGGGAACTCTTTGATTTTTCGCGATAAAAAGTCCTATGTCCTTCCCCGGGATGCAAGCTATCGCTGTACCAAGTTTCGTCAAAATCGGTTGCACGGATGGGCTGAGAAAGGCTAGCAGACAGACAGACAGACAGACAGACACACTTTCGCATTTATAATATTAGTATGGATGATACGGAACCCTTCGTACGCGAGTCCGACTCGCACTTGGCCGGTTTTTTTAAAGTCGTAGTTCGGAACTGTTATTAAGAGTGACCTCCCGGCTGGGCTTCACTCCACCCTGTCAGTGTGCGTTGCGCCTAAGGTCATCTACCACCCCAATTAGGCACATAATTAAGTCACGTTTCCAAATATAATTATGATCGATAATAATCCCTTTAAATACCATTTAAAATCGAATTGGTCCTCGTAATAATTTAATTAAGTGCTAACGGCAGGTAGCTACCCATAAAGTCTAATCAAATGCCTACCTACCTACATTTGTGTAGTTCACTTTGTAAACAAACAATTGACACAAATCCTGAATTACTGATTGTTATACGCGCAATACTTTTCCATTGTTATCAAAATCCACTTAGAATACCATTTTAACTCAATTTTTAGGGTACCCTACCTCAAAAGGAAAAACGGAACCCTTATAGGATCACTTTATTGTCTGTCTGTCTGTCAAGAAACCTACAGGGTACTTCCCGTTGACTTAGAATCATGAAATTTGGCAGGTAGGTAGGTCTTATAGCAGACATACGGGGAAAAATCTGAAAACCGTGAATTTAGGATAGAATTTATGATGTATCACACAAAAAAAAATTGTGGTCATGAACTAATAATTAGTATTTTCAATTTTGGAAGTAAGATAACTATATCAAGTGGGGTATTATATTATGAAAGGTTCACTTGTGCATTCTAAAACAGATTTTTTTTATGCATCATAGTTTTTGAATTATCAAAAATTGCAAAATGACAAAAATACGACTGTAGTACGGAACCCTTGGTGCACGGGAATGACTCGCACTTGGCCGGTTATTTAGGGTTCCATACCCGAAGGATGCGAACGGGTTACGGGATCCCATTATACATCGACTAGCTTATGCCCGCGGCTTCGTTGGCATAGACTACACTCCCTATTTTACCCGCTTAGGTGTTTTGCCCGTTTAATCAGTGCCCATATTATAAATGCGAAAGTGTGTTTGTTTGTTGGTTTATTGGTTTGTCCTTCAATCACGTCCCAACGAAGCAACGGATTGACGTGATTTTTTGCATGGGTATAGTTAAAGCATATCTATTCGTGTGGTTAAAGACCTAGAGTGGCTAATTCCTTTGTACACAATCTCTAAACTAAACTAAAATATCACGTCTAAATCTATTACTATCCCTTTCATAATGTTGCTTGCGTAAAAGGAAAGCACTAGACTTAGACCTGTTAATTTAGTTTAGTTTAGAGATTGTGTACCTACTAGAGAATCGGCCCCAGAGAGTGGCAAAGGCTCGTTTTTATCCCAGGATATCAAAGAGTTCCCACGGGATTTTTAAAAACTTAAATCCACGCGTACGAAGTCACGAGCATCAGCTAGTTGTCAAAAATCCTTTCTTAGCGGAACGTCATAACAGCTGTCAATGTCAAACAGCCCAATCCGTCGCTGCTCGGTAGAATGACAGCTACAATGTCATGATCGCAATCACCTCCGATTAGTTGATGCTCGATCACTATTTGCTACAATAATAATAATTGGTTGATAGATCAGTCAGTCAGTCAGTCAATCAGTCAGCTTTTTCTTTTATATATTTAGATGATTACTAAGCTTCCGCTGATTTCCCGCCCGTCCGTAATCTCAGAGAAAATATGTCTGAGATTGCGCCACGATCCTTTGATAGGTAATAAGTATTTGTATGTAAACCAGCAAATGTACGCCAAGTTCACTATTCCGATACATTTTTAATTTATTTTTGTATATGTACTAATATGCTTGGTTATTACACATAAAAACTAGTCAGACAAGTGTTGAGCTCGAACTTCGAAGTAAGTACCAATACTAGAACTAATTTGACGTGATAAGACTTTCGCTCTTGGCTCTTGCTTATAAATTTCGCACATTACAAATATTTTTCTGTTCTACCTCGGGTTACATTTTATTGTATAATTCTAAGTATTTCCATTATCAGTACTCATGTACCCATATTAGCAGAACCCATACTATAAATGCGAAAGTGTGTTTGTTTGTTGGTTTGTCCTTCAATCACGTCGCAACGGAGCAACTGATTGACTTGATTTTTGCATGGATATAGTTAAAGATCTGGAGAGTGACGTAGGCTACTTTTTATCCCGGAAAATCAAAGAGTTCCCACGGGATATTAAAAAACCTAATTCCATGCGGACGAAGTCGCGGGCATCAGCTAGTACCTAATATTATGAAGGGCGATAGCCTAGTGGTTAAAACGTCCGCATTGGCCTCGTATTCGGGAGGTCGGGGTTTCGATCCCGGGCACGCACTTCTAACTTTTTGATTAGATAAGTAAGTAAGATAATAATTGTTAGGTACCTGTTACCTAACCTAACTAAAATTACCACGGTACCAAACCGTATAAAATCCATATCATCATGACGTGATTAATGCCAGTGGTTATTGACACTTTAGCAATTTAAATTACGGCACAAAAAGACAGGTTAATATCAAAAAAATGCTAAGTCGAAGAAGACCTAGTAATGAACTGTGACCTAGTTCAATAGATATTCAGCAAACAAAAAATAACTATCAGTCCAGTAGCTTCGGAAGTATACGCAGACAAAGAAAACAAATGCACCTTTGAGTGTCAACAAATACCGCAATAAAAATGTTTACTAGTCGTTATACTACACTTTACGCTCCAACTGTTTCATTGTTCAATATTTTATTTTCAATTTTAAAAACAATAAGTACGCCATTATGAAAAACCATCGATGTATAAAAAACATTTAACTATTTCGATTACGGAAAATATCATCGCGCTTTTTATAATATTTCCTTTTCAAATCTATATTTTATTTATCTTTTACTGTAGGTACTTCCTTTTTGTTACAATCGTAAGTAACTTACATCCGTAGTGTTTTGATTTACATAGTTTTTGGTTAAGCTTTGAACATATCTATTTTACTATCCAATTTTTTACGTTTCCTCATTCATGACTGAGAATCGTGGTTCCTATTTGATAGGACCATCTTGATGATATTTTCCCGATCTACCAGTTTTCCACTGTGTGATACTTAAGTATTGTAAATCATCTTTTTCATATTATGCATCTTGATCAGTTTTCTAAACTTCACCTTGTCCATGGCTGGGCGGAATAGTTCCCCTACTGTTTTGATTGCAGTCAACCAGGGTTCCAAAACATAAGGGTTTCATAGCTTTTCCTTCTTCTCACACCTCTTTTTCCTATGATTTTACCAATTGACTCATACATTACCAATCATTGTTATCTGCAGCAGGCAGTTCTATCTATCGTGTCGCAAAAATATATATTGGCAAGAGGTATGAGATCTTACGCTCTAAATAGGAGTAAGTACTTAAGTACCTACTGTAAATAGCAGAGTCTGCTTGCTGCTTCTGGGAATCTTCTGCGGCTTCTGTCACCTGGTTCATCCGTCTTGGTCTATCTACGACCTACGTCCGTCGTCCGTGTGCCCTCTTTCCCTCGATCTTCCCGCTACACTTTTACAATTAGTTAGGCCCTTAGTTGTTATCGTTTAAGAATGCTTCTTCTAATGATAAAAATCAGATGGGATAGTACCCTAATCTAAATTGACATTGAACACAAAATAAACAGTTTTTGTCAACTTTTGTCACCTACTTATATTGTTTAAACTGCATATCATGACCAATTAGCGACATTCATTGCTATGGCATAGTCTTAGTAGGTAGATCTTGGAGTTACGCCACATGAGTAGACATTCCTATAGTTACGCGTCTTTAATACAGGTACTACATGAAGAGTTGAAAAGTACCTGTAAAAGGGCAACTCATGTTATATTGTTTGATGTTGCATATCTGTTCGTGGGCTATTTTACACCCATACCTACCTATTTCAACAAATAATTAGGTTTTTTTTTTTTTCTTATGACGTCTTGGTTTTTTTAGATAGACTACTTATAGGTAGATATGACATTGATAAACTTTTTATGTTCTAACTTCTAACAGGGTCTTTTCCTACACGATTTGTCGATTCTGTAATCTTACTTCTTCAGGGTCCTTGAAATTTAGTCCTTTACATTTATAGCGATCGGTTGATCAGTGGTTGATCATGATGATTTTAAAGAATTTTACTTCACATTATATGCGTTGTAGATACCTACAATCTACATTTCTGCTAATTCAAAATGAAATTGCGTATGACCTCAATAAAGTGACCTTCAAGTTAAATAATTGCTTCCAATGAGTAAAACGTACTAATATTTTGCTTATTACCTATTATTATTAGCCAGTTAATTAGGTATTATTTTACCGTAAGTTATTATCGAATTAGGTAGGTAATATTTTTTCTTAAAACACCATAACTAATATCTCTAGAAAAACCTGATTCAAATGTTTGGTAAGAGCGAGTCAAATAAATACCCCCATCGCGTCGTGACACAATCGATGGTGATAACAGCTGATAAGCATTAGTTACTGTTTTTATGATTTTCTTAAACGTTATACTTGTTGACTTATTAACATAAATTTCTTTTGAGTCATGACTTATGATTCATGAATAATAATATAAATATAACTAAGTATACTTACACATTATATTATACTATTGTTTATATTATTGTTTGTGTATATTGTTTAATTAAATAATATGGTATTTCTTGTAAGCTTTTATTAAACTTCATCATGATCAACTCATCGCCAGCTCACTACAGAGAACGGATCTCCTCTCAGAGTGAGAAGGAGTTTGGCCATAGTCTACCACGCTGGTCAAGTGCGGATTGGCAGACTTCACACACCTTTGAGAACATTATGGAGAACTCTCAGGCATGCAGGTTTCCTCACGATGTTTTCCTTCCCCGTTAAAGCAAGTAATATTTAATATAAATATTTATTTATGTAAGTATTTACTTAAAAACGAACATAACTCCGAAAAGTTAGAGGTGCGTGCCCGGGATCGATCCCCCGATCTCCAATTGGAAGGCGGTCGTCCTAACTATATAGGCTACAGCTTACTTAGTAAACTTACCTTTTTTTTTTTTTTTTCGAGGGGGAAATCTTCTAAAGATACCCAATCGGGTTATGTGGGATTTCTACCCACTAAAACCCCCTCGGTGGCCCTCCTCAGCGCGTTTTTGAGAGGCTCCGGGAACTCTAAAGAACGTACGCCGGTGCCTCTCTCGCGCGACGCCCGTTGGACACATCCTGGGGGAAAGTGCAGCTACTCGCGAACTCGAAGTCCTAGTAAACCTACTTAGGGTTTTTTTTTTATTTTTTTTTATTACGATTGCTATGGTCATTTCGCGTACATAATATGTAGGTAGTTTGTAGTGTGTTGATAATTAAGTTGTTTGTAATAAATCTAGTGCCTGTGCTAACTTAATCGTAAGGAAGTTAACCATCAGATCAGACTATATTATTCGGAGACAAAGTCACAATTTTATAATTCCCGGACCCCGCGGGTACGTTTGGGGCGCGTTCGAATCGACAAAATAACTGTCATTTTGTATGGGGTACACCTCTTTCAGGACACTTGCTGTCCATTTCAGTGGGTAATTATGGCGTCAAGGTGCTGGAAGGGCAACCTCGCACCGGAAGACGCAGTGTTGGAAGACCCCGCAGTGGTGCGAGCCGCTGGATTCAGGAGGCGTAAGACCGTGGCGTGTGGAAGTCTCTACAAGAGACCTATGTCCAGCAGTGGACGTCTATCGGTTGATGATGATGATGAATTTTTTTTTATTTTTTTAAATATATATTTTGCTAAATGTGAGTAGTAAATGATCGTATATATAGATGGTCCCTTTCACATTTTGCCATTTATGTATGGCGTGCAAAATATGTGGTAATTACAATAAAAATAAATTTAAGAAATTATGTCGCCTAAGCACTCCATTCATGTGCCCTAAGTTTGGTTGCGGACATGGATTACTTCTCTATGGTTACGGGGCTGTGTTATTATTGTAATATATTTGAAGCCTGGGAGGAATCACGTGATGCGCTTGGCGTTTTCTGTGATTTATCCAAGGCTTTCGACTGCGTTGATCATGAAACATTGGTCGCGAAATTGCACCATTATGGAATTAGGGGTGCAGCATTGGAATTGATGAGTTCTTACCTAAATGATAGAATACAAAGGGTAGACGTGAATGGAAAGCGATCTCCCGGATCCGTTGTAAAAATGGGGGTGCCACAAGGTTCCATCTTAGGACCTTTTCTGTTCCTTATTTACATCAATGACCTTCCTTACCTCGCTAAGGACAATTACGGGATAGTCTTGTTTGCTGATGATACATCACTTTTATTTAAAATCAATCGATACTTAACAACTTTTGATGAAGTAAACAAGTCTCACCAAGGTAGTACAGTGGTTCGAAGCTAATAACCTGCTTCTCAACGGGAAAAAGACAAAGTGTATTAAATTCACTTTACCAAATGTTAAGCAGGTGAAAACCACTGTGCAACTTAATAATGAGGAATTAGATTTAGTGGATACCGCTATTTTTCTTGGAATAACGTTAGATGCAAAACTTCAATGGGGCTCTCATATAAATAACTTATCGAACAGACTTAGTTCTGCCGCATATGCGGTAAAAAAGATTCGCCAGTTGACAGACATAGAAACTGCGAGACTAGTATATTTTAGTTACTTTCACAGCATTATGTCATATGGTATATTATTATGGGGTAATGCTGCTGATATTAATTCTATTTTTGTGCTGCAGAAAAGGGCTGTTCGAGCCATATACAGTATGGGGCCACGAGAGTCGCTGAGAACTAAATTTAGGGAAGTTAAAATTATGACAGTGCATAGTCAATATATTTTTGAAAATTTACTGTACGTACATAAAAACATAAATAAATTTAAAAAAAAAAGTGACTATAAATACTAGAAATAAAAATAAACTTGTAATTCCCGCCTCTAGGCTCAGTAAAGTTAGCAATTCATTAGCTCGTAATTCCATACGTTTCTATAATAAGCTTCCAGAAGACATATTGGAGATGTCTCTCAACAAGTTCAAAGTTTTCATAAAACGTAAACTAATTGAAAAATCCTATTACAATGTAAATGATTATTTAAATGATAAGCAAGCTTGGGAATGAGTTGCTTAACGACTTTGTGATAGTTCTAATAAGTTTCAATAATTTTGTAAAGTGGTGATAATAAAAAGAATACCCGGCTGAGTTTGCTGTGGGCTCTTCTCAGACCTGGGCGCGTTTGGAACCCTCGTAGCTTTAGTTTTAAGTTTGCGTTATAATTATCACCACTATATTATCTTACAAATCTAACACTATACCAGACAATCAATAAGAGTAATTTATTACCTATTTTGAATAAATCATTTGACTTTTGACTTTTGACTTTTGACTTTTGATTGTACAACAACGATTGTACAAACTTAATTTAATATTACTTTGTAATAATTACAATAATTCTGGTCAGCAGAGAACGTCTATCGGTTGATGATGATGATGATGATGATATGGCGTCATGCTTGTAATTTATGATGTACGTGCTGCCGTTCGTGAAAAAAGCGTTCTACATACAAGGTGTCGAAAATATTAGATAATAATCATGGACCATTGTTCGGTGGAAATAATTATAGTTTGAAAACCGGCCAAGTGTGAGTCAGACTCGAGCACTGATGGTTCCGTACTACAATCGTATTTTATCGTCATTTTGCACGATACATCAAAAGCTATAATGCCTAAAAATTAATAAAAATATTTTTTATAATGTACAAGTAAAGCCCTTTCATATTAATATGATACCCCACTTGATATAGTTATCTTATTTTGAAAGTTGAAAATACTATTTGTTCATGAAAACATTTTAATTTTTTTTTGTGATGAAACCACAAATTCACGGTTTCCGGATTGTTCCCCTTACGTGTGCTATAAGACCTACTGCCAAATTTCATGATTCTAAATCAACGAGAAGTACCGTATAGGTTTCTTGACAGACAGACAGACAACAAAGTGATGCTATAAGGGTTCAGTTTTCCTTTTGGGTACGGAACCCTAAAAATTATTACTGAAGAATCAATTGAACAATGTAATGTTATGTACTTAACCGATATTCAATAGAATTTCGTAATTTAATACTTAGGTATTTCCAATAAGTACGGACTGCAATGTGTATGGGCAATAAATTGTAAACGTGAATGATAAAAGACGATAATAGTTTATTGCGGGTTGGTTATGTAAAACAACGCACCTCACGTATTTCGACATGGCCTAACCTACCTGGTAATGGTAACATAATATAGAAATAGAAATAAAAAAGCTTTTTTATATAACTGAACTTTTACAAAGTGCTTTCGAATCGTCAAATGAGATTCATTTGTAAGTAGGTACCAATTCTCGCACCGGAAGACGCAGTGTTGGAAGACCCCCCCACTAGGTGGACGGATACATCAGACGAGTCGCAGGGAGCCGCTGGATTCAGGCGGCGCAAGACCGTGGCGTGTGGAAGTCCCTATAAGTGAAGAGTTCGGAATGCCAAGCAAGTTATGTGAAGTTTATTCTTTTCAGTTTTCCCTTCCACTTTACTATTCACGTCAAATAATGCATCTTCGAGACAAGCGCGCTATCTTAGGCTGCTCCATCACTTGCTAGCTGGTACCTAGCTGTGATATAAAATCTTGTAAAACTGAACAAAGAAACAATTTCATTTCAAAATCGTCAAGTGAACTTGCGAGGTACCCCGTATTTTACGGGTTGACCCGTTTTTCAGGCTATAGATACTAAACCCGTAATTGCGAAAATAAAATACGGGGTTGAATTAAAGCTCCCGTATTATTTTACAAATTCAGCTAGGGCATGCCGGCGAAACCAAAAGTTGATGTTTTATTAATATTGATACTGGTGAAAGCGGAGTTGCAAGTTAAATGTAATTTTAAGTTAACATGCAAAGTGCATGTTACAAAATTAAATTCTTCAAACAATAAGTATTAATTTAAAAAATAAATTATCTTCATAAAAACACTACTGTTTCAATTTTCTCCTGTAAAAAATCTAAAACCCGTATTTTTGATGCTGGTAATCCCTAAATCAAGTAAGTGGCAGGTGGCAACCCTAAGATACGTTATAAAATTTATTAATGCAACCACGTGCAGTCATCTTATGAAATCCAATTACAAATAATAAGTAATAACCGGCGACATGAACAAATAACAATTGATTCGATAACAATTACTTCATGTTACGAAATGTCACTCGAGTACGAAACATTATTTGTTTTCCAATCTATTTCCAATATATTATTATTATGAAAATTCATGTCAAGGGTGTCAATTTCTCAATAATTTGTTTATTATTAAGGCAAGTGCGACGTGTGATTGGGACGTGCTGCAGCGGCCCTTAAGGATTAAAGAATAGAATCTGACTGACATATCAACGGACCGCTTTCATTATAACGTATCCCAGCTGAGTGAAGCCGGGGCGGATCCGCTAGCTCTGTCCAACACTGAATGATAGCCACCGAACCGAACGAAAATCCACGCGGACAAGTCGCGGGCATCAGCTAGGTAAAAATAAAACCAACTGAGGATATTTCATTCTGTTATTAAAAAATCGATATTAATACCTACTACGTAGTGATAGCCATCAGAGTTGTGACCTCCGAAGCCAGTTATGGATGTCGATCCTCAAGCAATTTTGATGCAATCATTGTTACCAGTATTGCCTAACTTTACGTGTTGCATTACGATTTAATTGTAGGTAGGAATCTTTATTGTCTACCCGTAAGCTAGGCTAGGCAATATGCATCTGATACGGTATTTTACACCAAGCGAGAAAAAAATCTAAAAATGTATTAACGAGATAATTAGCAATAGGCAATCGAAGAATGTTAATTTCAGTTTATAAAATTTATATAATTTTTATGCATTGACGTATATATATTATTTCGTATGGTCAGGGCCATTGAACAAACAAAATGGCACCGACTCATTGATGCTTTAGCTCCAGCCTCCAATGCAACCTCAGTGACGTCTGGATTTCAAACGGGTCGTTCATTAGTATCTAAGAGGTGGCGCTGATTTATTTGGTTCCAAAACGTGGACGTCATGTGACGTCACAGTCAGAATTCCGCCATGTTAATTCCGACTGTGACGTCACATGGATTGAAGTTGTAATGTATTTCTCTAATACCGTTGCTAAACCAATCCGTGTGCCGTCATCAGTCATCACAGCTGATGAACCTAAAAAGATGGCGGGTAGCGTTTTCGCGCCGAAAATGCAAAATTGAAATGCATTTTTATTGCACCGAATTTTTTGTGAATTTGTTGGTAATTCATTATCATTAGGATCAAATTAAGACAATTTAAAAATAAAAGGAAAAATACCCTATCCGCGTTAGGTCGTAAGATCAAATCTCACAGAAGCTCACACGTTTGAGTTCAATAGGGAAGGTACTATAGCTATACTTAGTTTGAGCCTGTTACTTCGAAGTAACCGACTGAACTTTCAGTTGCCCACTTGAACTTGAAATGGAACCTGTTCCAATAATATCCAAAAGTGATATCTTAGTGGTCTTAGTGGCTTCGGTCTCTACAGGAGGATCCAAGATTCGATCCTAGGCGTTATGTGCATTAAGTAATACTTACAACAACCAATGAACCAACCCTCCACCTCCTATGGCCCCGTGAAAAAATTCCTGAAAGTTCTCCAAGGAGTGTGAAACCCGCCAAGCCGCACATGGCCAGCGGCGTGGTAGTGTACTAAACTGCAGTAGGTATCATCATCATCATCATCACCCATCACCGGCTCACTACAAAGTATCACACTCCTCTCCGAGTCATAAGGGTTTTGTCCATAGTCTACCACGCTGGTCATGTGCGGATTGGTAGACTTCACACCTTAGAGAACATTATGGAGAACTCTCAGGTACACAGGTTTCCTCATGATGTTTTCCTTCACCGTCAAAGCGAGTGATAATTATTTAATTAAAACGCACATAGCTCCGAAAAGTAAGAGCTGCGTGCCCGGGATTGAACCCCCGACCTCCGATTAGAAGGCGGATGTCCTAACCACTAGGCTATCACAGATTTTTGTACATTTCCACAGCGGGCGATATACATTTGTTTGTAGCAGGTTCAGTTTTCATTCTGACAGGAGATCCGTGTCCACTAGTGGGCCGGATACTATTTTATAGGTCATCTCACGTACTTGCCCACGACTTGAGATGACCTATAAAAAATGAGTAGGTCATATACCTACCTAGTAAAACCCGTGAATAAAACATTTGCAAATAAGTGCTGAGTATGTTGTTTGCAAGCAAATATTTTCATTTCGCAATTCGAATGCCTAAATGATTCTTGGAACTAGAACAGATTATAAAAAGTTTGTTTTTGACTAGCTGATCCGCCGCAGCTTCGCTCGAGTGTAATTTTGAAAATCAGCGAGGGAATGAATTTCCAAAAATCCTGAAACCACGTAGGTATACGTAAGTCTTTATATTCATAACCGAAAGCCCAAATATCACTTTTAAGTTTTAATGCAAACAATTTGAAATATGACGGACTTATACTTACAAACAAAATAAAAATAATAAATAATCAAATTTTAACCCCTTTAGGAATGTAGTAGGTACTTAGGAACCTATATAAATTTCAAATTTCTTTAGGTTTCTAAGTACCTACTCCACTCCTAAGGGTTAAAATTTGACTCTTATAGGATTGTTTTTCCAAGGGATGAAAGTTTGTAATTAGGTACTTATTGTTTTATTTTTAGTTTGTATTTGGATAATTATTTAGGATATATTTATAATATCATTTCACATTTTACTAGTTTAAGAATAATTAAAACCCAAACCAAAATGGGAAGCAAATGAAAATACAAAAAACAAAGTATTGTAAGTAGTAAGTAAGTTTATATTTTTATTTTGTTTGTATAAGTCCGTGGAAAGTGGAAGCTGTGCGTTGATAGATCAGTCAGATACCCAGTCAGGTCAGGACAAATCTTTTTATATTATGTGTAGATTGTAGATTGTACTCATAACAATTAACACCGACACTAAAGTACTTACAAACACAATTTCTGTGCACTCAGCATAACGAATGAGGCATCTGTAACAACACTGACTCATGTGCTCGTGTGTTTGCCACCGACTTAACTTTGTCAAAGAATAATAAATAATGGCAAGTGAACAAATAATAGGTAAATAGTCGCATGCCTATTACCCTAGAATAATAAATACTATAGAACGCTGATGAAGTTACTTTTGTATGAAAACCGCGCGAGCCACCTCGCACACTATCTTAAAGAATAGCGTATTCAGCAACACAGCCATCGCGACTCTACTATTGGTCAAAAAATTACAAGCAAAAATCGTCTGTATCTTCTTAACGGTAGGGTTGATTTTCAAGTACCATTCAAGTATTGTATTGCCAGCTATGATAAAAATTTGCACAATAAATATTTTCAGTTCTTAATATCATGTTCCAAGCGTTGATAATTATTGTGCTTATTGTGCAAACATCTGAAAAACATGTTTCACTATATAAAGTACATGTCGCTCGAAGTAATCACTTTAAAAATAATTAATTAGATTATTGTGAAAATTTTTGTACGTTACTGGCAATACACAAGCCACTGACAAATAGTGATGTGTAACAATTGGAAGTCGATATCGATAATAATTATCAATACGTCATAATTATTGGCTATCTTAAAAAATTATTTACATACATGACGATTTCTAACAGACTTTCGAAAAAAAGGTTCTCAACTCGACTTATATGTATGTTAAATATCAGTATGTACCTACCTAAGTTACCAATCTTCTCACTTCAGCCGAGATCCTGTTCTTACGATTTCAAAATCAATAATGGTACCGGAAATGTCTATAATTCAGTCATTCTGTAGAATACCTAGTCAATCCATGATATACCTGTCTTGTTTTGGCAAAGTATAAAATATGCAATCTATTGTTGTCCATCATCATCATGATCAATCCATCGCCGGCTCACTGCAGAGCACGGGTCTCTTCTCAGAGTGAGAAGGGTTTGGTCGTAGTCTACCACGCTGGCCATGTGCGGATTGATAGAATTTATATAAGTATATTGATAGACTAGATAGTAAATAGATCAGTCTGTCAGTCAGGCCGGAGGAAGTCTTATTATATAAATAGATCTACTATTGTTGTATTACTACCTACTATAAATTATGCTATAGTACTTAAACTTTTTTATAACAATAGGTACCACAAGATGTTTAGCCTTTATTAACAAAAATACACTATCGATAAAATTATCGACACACGCAAGCCCAAAATTAAGAGCGTTGACGCGTGGGACCACTTCGCAAGTTCTTTGTTTGTTTGAAAATGAAGGAAATTTTTGTATGAATTTGTTTTGTTTGCTGGCCATCTTTTTTCCCCGACCGCAGCGATAATCCTTGAAGATACTTAGTGTATATCCCCTTATAGCAATAGCTTCTAATCTGCCTACAAGAATAGGAACAGAGACGGTATTAAAAGCCTTGGTGAGATCAATAATCACGCCTACTACTTTGTTCTTAGCTTCTATACGATTAACAATTTGATCAGTCAGAAGGTTGATGGCATCTTCTGTAGACTTTCCCTTCCGGAAACCAAACTGATTCTCAGATAATAATATGTTATGTCTATTCAAGAAGCTGGCTGGCTGGTTGTTCAGAATTTTCTAGATGACATTTGAAAGCATCGTTAGCACTGAGATAGGTCTATAATTTGTAATTAAGGTACTCCAATAAATTTTGTACAATTGTGACTTTAAGGATTTTTTTTCTGAAAGAAAACCTTCAAGCTCTGTGCACATGCCAAGTGTCAAAAAAGAGTTCCATACAAAAATGTTCTAGGGAGCCTTATGAAAATTAAAAATAAATTTTGTATGGATGTGAAGTTTTTTTTCACTGGTTCACAAATCACCAGTGACCCAAGTTGTCGAACATTTTTTGTTTCGTAACCGTCTGTCTGATAGTTTTCAAGAGCCTTAAGATCCTAGTCAGTTTTTCACGTCTGGCTATCTTTATAATCTTGTTGCCCTAGAGTTTTCACTTTTACGCACACGGAAAGTTTGCTCTGCTTGACCACGATACGTGATCATCATTAGCTATGATTGGAAGACTTGAAATTGGCACAATACAATTTCGTAGCTGGGCCAATTTCAAAAGTAGCCTGTGATTTAGTAGGATTTACTAAAAGGCCATGCATAACAGTTATTTTTTGTTTTGATATTTCTAGGTCATCTGTAATCAGTCATTGGTATTTTTATGAGTGTGTCAAGAGTTGGAAGAAGGTCATTCCATCGAAAAACTCTTCTCATAAGGCTTTCGGTGGCTTTAGTGGCCACAAGACAGTTCTTATATTCTTCTAAGTGACACTGTAAGACTATTCGTATGGACGTATTCGTATGGATAGTTTGGCCTTATGTTTCTTAGCATTGCTATGTCTATCTTCTCTTATTGTAGGCATTACGAGATACTCGTGTGTTTCCGATGTTTTAGTAAACCACTAAAACAAACGGGGCTTTGAATATTTACCGTGTGAAAGACTGAGTTTTGATATCACTGTAGTTTTTGTATGTTAGAAATAAATGTCTTTGTTAGAAATAACCAGTGAATGTGTTTATTATATGTGTTTTTCGTGGTTATATGTTAACTAAAGACGCACTCAAAATCGTATAATTTAGTAAACGTCTTCCGCAAGAATAAGGATTTGATAGGATTATTATTTTCCAATAAAATTAATAATTAATTAGCAATAGATCTTTAAAAAAGGCTTGTTCTTAAATATTTCAACCTTTTTATTCGTTATTACTCCTAATATCTGTAGCACTTCGCACATGAATAATTCCTAAAAAATCGGTAATTGTGTTGAACGCTCTTAACATTGTCAACCGATATAATTTTTCGAGATTATGCCTCGATCTACAAATATTTTAGTAGATTTTTATCTTATGGACGAAAGAAATTCCTTTATTTACCCGGACTCACATTTTTATTTCGCATACGACTTATAATTACAGTAAAACTCGGCATCTTTTCGAGTTTTGTACGGCAGCTCTAATCACGGTGACAATTGGGCAAAAATGGCCCATAGTAATGTGCTCAAAAGACTTTGATATGAGCGTTTGCTCATATCCGCGGCTCGCCTGCCCCGCCCACATGCTTCATCAAGTAGAGGGGGATTCCAACATCAATGCCTATTACAATTTAATTTACATAATGATAACATCACTATTCTAAGTAGGTACCTACCTATCTAATTATAAAATTGGCAGGAAATTTGCCGAGCACTCTGGGGAAAAATAAACAATTTATAACAAACTAGTAATAAGTGGTTCTATTGAAAAGTGATGTGATGACATAATGGATCTGAGACATGGTCACTAACTATGGGCCTCATAAGAAAGCTTAGAGTCACTCAGCGGGCGATGGAGAGAGCTATGCTTGGAGTTTCTCTACGTGATCAAATCAGAAATGAGGAGATCCGTAGGCGAACTAGAGTAACCGACATAGCTCAACGGGTTGCGAAGCTGAAGTGGCAATGGGCAGGGCCCAAAGTTCGTAAAACCGATAGATGTTGGGGTCCCAAGGTGCTGAACTGGCGACCTCGCACCGGAAGACGCAGTGTTGGAAGACCCCCCACTGGATGGACGGACGACATCAGACGAGTAGCAGGGAGCCGCTGGATAAAGGTGGCGCAAGACCGTGGCGTGTGTAAGTCCCTACAAGAGACCTATGTCCAGCAGTGGACGTCTATCGGTTGATGATGATGATGAATAATATTATTATGTCGCCTAAGCACTCCATTCATGTGCCCTAAGTTTGGTTGCGGGCATGGATTACTTGTCTATGGTTGCGGGGCTGTGTTATTATTGTTGTAACTTAATTTAATATTACTTTGTAATAATTATAATAATTCTGGTAGGTAGGTACATCTGTATATATAAAAATGAATTGCTGAATGTGTTGCTAAGCGCAAATCTCGAGAACAGCTGAACCGATTTCGCTAATTCTTTTTTTATAATACTAGCTTATGCTCGCGACTTCGTTCGCGTGGACTACACAAATTTTAAACCCCTATTTCACCCCCTTAGGGGTTGAATTTTCAAAAATCCTTTCTTAGCGGATGCCTACATCATAATAGCTATCTGCATGCCAAATTTCAGCCCAATCCGTCCAGTAGTTTGAGCTGTGCGGTGATAGATCAGTCAGTCAGTCAGTCAGTCAGTCAGTCACCTTTTCCTTTTATATATTTAGATTCCTTGAAGTACGAGGACGATTCTTACGGGGAGAAAATTTTTAAAAAATTGAATCGACAGATAGGCGGTACGAAGTTCGCCGGGTCAGCCAGTGAAAAATAAAAATAAAATAAACAAATTGAACTGCGACAGCAAACTTTCCGTTCTCTCATCAGAAAATTCATATTTAATTTTAACTCCGTGGCGTTCGCTCAGGATCGAATCTCGGACCTCCCGAATAGGAGGCCGCAGTTTTAACCACTCGATTATCATTTTTTTACTATTAGGTAAGGTATTTTAATAAGGCCAAAGTTCAGTAAGCTTGATAGCGTGTACAAACTACAAATGTATAGGCAGCATTAAATAAGTCAAAGCTCATGATTTTAGCACGCGCCTTTATAGGGTAGGTACGAAACAGAAAACATTTTTATGGTTCCGTACCGAAGTAGGGGTATCTACTCATGTGTCCGAAAGGTGCCAACGGGCTCCGCTGTCCGTTCGTCCGTCCGTCTGTCAGCGGGCTGTATCTTGTGAACCATAATAGGTAGAGACCTGTCACAGAATGTGTTCAGAGGTGTATCTCTATTGCCGCTATAAACGGTACAAAAAAATTCAAAACTGTCGCCAAATCGCCACGGCCTCGGGGGCGTACGGACTAACCAGTAGTCCAACAACTCTACCCATCCCAACGTCATCCTAAGCCGTGGTCCGAGCCTCACAGGAGGCGCCCTTAGGAGGACATCTCGAATTATTTCTTCGAGCCCTAGGGCTCACCCCCAGGCGGAGCTTCGCGCTCGCCAACCCCCCCGGTGACGCTGTAGCGGCCAGTAGGGCCTACGCAGCATAGTCAATCCGAAACAACACAAAAAAATCAAAATTGTCGCCGTGAAAATTACAACAATTAAAGTGTTATTTCTTGTACGATGGTACGGAACCCTTCGTGTGCGAGTCCGATTCGAACTTGATAATTTTTTTTCAGTTTTCCTACAATATTAATAAACTATTATGTATTTTGCAGTTTTCCTCTCATGCGTCAGCTTGAAGCGTGAGAACTGAGAATTTTTACTAACTATATAACGTATATATATAAATCTTAATTAACTGCCATGTAATATGCCATAATATGTAATTAATATGTTCTAAATTTATATAATAATTAATAAAAACTCTAAAAAATTAGATTAAGGACAGTAACCATGTGATAATCCATATAAACTCAACAGAGTTTTAGGATGTCAAGCGTAAAATTGTATAATTATTATTTGACTGAAATAAAGAATTAATTAATTAACCATGTAACAAAAACTCGAAGATCTTGAATATAATGTTTTTAACCATGGTCTCAATTAATTTTGTTGTACCTGAAATAGCTCAGATAACAAATACAATCGGTAGACATAGTTATTTAGTTACATTGAGCCTCAATAGCTCAACCGGTATAGGCTAGTGGACTGAAAACCGAAAGGTCGACGGTTCAAATCCCGCCCGTTGCACTATTGTCGTACCTACTCCTAGCACAAGCCTGACGCTTAATTAGAGAGGAAAGGGGAATATTAATCATTTAATATGGCTAATATTCTTTAAAAAAACATTAGAATTAACCACTTGATATACTTTTATATTATTTATATCAACTAGCTGACCCGCCCCGACTTTGCTCAGCTAGTTCGCGCTTCAGTCATAAAGCGAAAATATAACGAAACGAACGGAAATATAGCGAAATCCTCTTTACTCCCTATCCCATGGGAATTTCGAAAAATACGGCCTCATTAGTTGTCTACTACAATGATCTATATTATAAAGGTAACCTATAACTTTTAACTAACTAAGAATATATATACTTATCTAATAATTCTACTGGACATTTATAAACATCTCATTGTAAAAAAATGTTTCTGCAAAATAAAGAATCTTGAATCTTGAATCTAATCTAAATATATAAAAGGAAAAGGTGACTGACTGACTGACTGACTGATCTATCAACGCACAGCTCAAACTATTAAACGGATCGGGCTGAAAGGAGATCGCCCGTGAACGGGCCCTCTTTTGTGGCATCGTGTCAAAACTTAAATTAAATTTTTAAGAAATGTGTTATTTTTTTACGATTATGTTTTATTACGACTTTTTTCACTCTATTATTAAAAATATCCACAATTACAGTTAGAATCGTAGACATGCATTTATTTTGAAGAAGTATTAATTAAATATAACCTCAAAATCAGCAATATAAAAAATAAGATTTCTTTATAACCTGGGTGAATAAATAGAAATCATTTGCAGAATATAAAGAGTTAATTATTTGTCTACAAAATAAAATTAAAACCATGGTGACATAACAATTATATTAGGCGGGGCCCAAAGCTCCTAAGAAATTGGGCAATCTCCTTTAGTATGCAAACAGCTATTATGACGGAGGCATCCCCTAAGAAAGTATTTTTGAAAATTCAACCCCTAAGGGGGGGAAATAGGGGTTTGAAATTTGTGTAGTTCACGCGGACGAAGTCGCGAGCATAAGCTAAATATATAAAAGGAAAAAGGTGACTGATTGACTGACTGATCTATCAACGCACAGCTCAAACTACTGGACGGATCAGGCTGAAATTTGGCATGCAAATAGCCAATATGACGTAGGCATCCACTAAGAAAGGATTTTTGAAAATTCAACCCCTAAGGGAGTGAAATATGCGTTTGAAGTTTGTGTAGTCCACGCGGATGAAGTCGCGAGCATAAGCTAGTAGAATATTAAAAACTTTCGGCTTGAGAAGCTACCTATTGAGAAGGTCGATACAAAAGTAGGTCTATTTATTGTGTACCGTAGTCCTTAACATAAAATAACAGACACAAACACGTGCGACGTGCAGTACCGTGTCACAATACATTCAAATACTTGCCTACTTTAGCACGTGAACGGAACTGAAGCGCGTGCACCTCACCTGCTACTAGGTTAGATGATAGATCTATATACTCTAGATGATAGAAGTATACTCGATTCTACTGTATAAGGCAGTGGTCCGACCGCCGACGATGAACGAGAAACGAGTTGAACGAGAAACGAGTAGAACTAGAAACTTAAACAAATTGGCGATCAGCGGGAAGCGAGTATGTAGTTTCGATAGTTTTGTCGCCGGGCTATAAGCGAGTGTGCAAGTGTGACGAGTGATTACTGCGCTATTCGCCCGCGGTCGCTCATTCCTGTGCAAACCTGCGCGCGTGTTACACGTGTTCAAGCGAGCGAGCATCGCTGAACGAATATCGCTGAGCAACTTTATTTTTGAGAGCTCGTCGCTCAGCGACAAAACTAGTAAAGCGAGCCGTCACCGGCAGTGTGAACAGTCAGAATGCAACTTTTGATACTTGTGTATATGCATCTCTTTCGTTTACCGTGTAAACGAATGTACATTTATTGTGCGTTTCTTGAGAGAGAAAATCGCCGATAGTTAGTCGTTTTCTCGCCGGCGGTCGGACCCTGCCTAACCTTATATAACTTTGAAAGTAAACGCCGGTATTCTATCAACAAAGTCATATGACTGGATCTCCGCTCTCGAATCCGCGGTTCATATTTCTGTTATCATAAGTGCAACCAGTACAATGGGTTCATGCATTTTTATAGATTAGTAGAATTCACTTAGGTCCAGTGGCGTGCAGGTCATAGAGGCATAAATGCACTGCTTACCCCAGTTGTAATAGCTCAATGCAAATTTTACATTATGACCTGCCAGTAAACAGGTTCCCACCTAACTAATGCCTACCCTGGCTTCAAACCCTGTGCACGCCACTGCTTAGGTCCTACCTAGGCACATCAGTATCAGTACCTATACCTATAAATGCGAAAGTGTGTTCGTTTGTTGGTTTGTTGCTTTGTTAATGGTTTGTTGGTTTGTTGGTTTGTCCTTCAATCACGTCGCAACGGAGCAACGGGTCGACGTGATTTTTAGCAAGGGTATAGTTAAAGACCTGGAGAGTGCCATAGCCTACTTTTTATACCGGAAAATCAACGAGCTCCCACGGGATTTTTAAAAACCTACATCCACGCGAACGAAGCCGCGGGCATCAGCTAGTTTTCATGTATTCGTAGAATTCACTTAGATACCTAGGCATATAGGAAATAAATTGTTGTCATATAAATCTCGGTCTTAATACATACCTACGTTTAAATATTTCTTATCTGAAAGAGATCTAGATTCTATGTAAGTAGGTACAAATCATGTGGCAATCACGTTTTTGAAATGACATAATCTGGGAACCGTAGATATACCGGCATCTTGTTGGGGCGTGATAAAAGAATGATATCTGCTTTGATTGCTAAATCTAAGATAATGTTTTTTTGACAGTACGTAAACTAACCTGCTCAAGATTTTGCCATATTATCATCATTATAATCAACCAGTGGCGGTTCACTATTAAGCACGGATCTCTTCTCATGAGAAGGGTTTGGCCATGGTCGACCACACTGGCCAAGTGCGGCCTGGAGAGATCACACACCTTTAAGAACATTATGGAGGACTTTCAGGCATGCAGGTTTCTTCATAATGTTTTCCTTCACCGTTAAAGCAAGTGATATTAAATAATTGCTTACAACGCACTTAACTCCGAAAAGTTAGAGATGCATGCCTGAAAGAAGTATAGTATAATAGGTAAATACTTATATTATTCAATTTTCTCAAATTTTCCGCTTTTCTATACTTAGTAGGTAGGTACATTTCAACCTGGTTCCTCCTTCACCTTTCTACTATCGTACCGCAAGGCATCGCCAAGGTCTGCACCCGTAGGTACGTACGAAGCGATTTGCCTCCTCATTTCTAATTCAAACAGCCAAGATTTGGAACACCTTTCCAGCATCAGTTTTCCCACCGAATTATAATATGGGTACCTTCAAGACAAGAGTGAATAGGTATCTTCTAGGCAAGCGCGCTCCATCTTAGGCTGCATCATCACTTGCCAACCAGGTCTGATTGCAGCTAAGCGCTAGTCTATAAATTAAAAAAAAAACATTGTACGTCCAGTCAAGCAGATGATAATGTGCCTACTGATAATATCAAAGATTTCAAAACGGTTGCGATATTGATATCGATAACATCGAGACATCTCGGTAAGTACCTATGCTTTTATAGATACGTAAGTTGGTACTTTTTATCTCGAGATGTCTTACTATCATGAATGAAAGCAATTTCAGGATTTTAATGCAAGATTGCATAATTATCTGGACAACTTTATCATTATCATCACAAAATATGCGTAGAAACCTGCCAAAATATATTGTTTAATCTTCAGGTCGAAGTGTATAAACACCAAAATACATATATCTACATTTTACTGAAAATTACGGTCAAAAATACATACCCAGTTTGTGATATTTTCTGAGGAATGAATCAAACTCAAACTCGAACTCAAATTTTTTATTCAGAATAGGTGTAATTTTACGATTACTGATGGTCAAAATTTTAATTTGTAAGATGATATTAGAGATATTAGAGTATTTAAAACTAAATCTACGAGGGTTCCAAACGCGCCCAGGTCTGAGAAGAGCTCACAACAAACTCAGCCGGGTATTCTTTTTACTATCACCACTCTACAAGATCACTTAAACTTAATATTAGAACTATCACAAAGCCGTTAAGCGACTCATTCCCAAGCTTTTTTATCATTTAAATAATCCTTTACATTGTTTAGGATTTTTTAATAAGTTTAGGTTTTATAAAAACTTTGAACTTGTTGAGACTTGAGAGACATCTCCAATATGTCTTCTGGAAGCTTATTATGAAAACGTATAAAATTACCAATAAATGAATTGCTAACTTTTTATTTTATTTTTATTCATTAGGTATAGGTATACGCTTGACCAAAATCACACCTAATGGAAAGTAATGATTAGGGCCTAAGATGAGACGCGTTGACCTAGAAGATGTCTATTCACTCTTGTTTAAAGATACCCGATACTTTACTAAAGCCTAGAGATGGGCATTACAAGTTTATCAGCGCAATGTATGATTTAAATAATATATTGAATACTTAGCGAGTACGCCGCTCCTACTTAGATAATGCCGCATACGAACAAAGGGATTAACAATAAAACTGTATTTGATTTACTCATCTCTATTCTTTACTTCATGCTGAATATTCATCGCTGTGTCATGGACGTTTCCGACTCTACTATCTCTTGGCATTGTAAATAGGTTGTCTCTACCGTATATTTCAAGCTATTTTCGTATCTAAAAACTTAGAGTAAGCGTATATAATTCCATAAAATGATTTGTGTACCTAAGGCTTTGTTTGTAAAAACATTGACATGATTTTAATATGTGTGCATTTTCCTGTAGATTTTATTTTATCTTTTCTCATATCTTGTCACATTTCTTATTAAAAAACCGGCCAAGTGCGTGGCGGGCCACGCGCAGTGTAGGGCTCCGTAGCCACAATCCTTGAAAAACAGATTTAACTCCTTAACCTGTGAACCCTACTTAGCCATAATAGTTTTTCATTAAAATTGATTATATATACTACTGCTGTGAATTTTTTCACGTTCCTATATACTACCATTTGGCTGATAGAGGGTGGGGACACTTGACTCTAATAAAAATTAACACTTTAAAACATCATATTTTACAAACGGATCTAGTAATCAAAAAATGATGTTCCCAGACCCACAGTATCCTTTATAGTAGTCGTTTAGGTATGTGCATTGTGCACACCATAGATAAAAGAAGTCACTTATTTGTGGTGCACACATAGCAAAAGATTTTGGCACAATTCGTGAACGGCCTACGAAGTTGACCGGCTCTTGCCGAATGTGTTTGGTCAACGTGAACTGGGGACTTATCGGTATAGAACTTATCGGGTTCTTCTCGGTAGGAAAGGCATTCTGAACCTGTGGTAGATGCATTTGACGATTCAAAAGTAGGTACCTAGGTACTTGTAAAAGTTTAATTGAATAAAAAATATTTTATTTTATTTATTTTTATTTTATGCAAGTTCGCATGGTTGATAGTCTAGCTAGATTATATCAAACCTAGGCGCGGTATTGACACTGCCTGTAAATCAGACTCGCCACGAAATCTATGTCGCTTTAATGGAGTAAGTAATTTCCGACCTTTTATTTTATTAGCTTTAATCACGTGAAAATATGTCTTTCACGCTTTTTTAAGCATTGTACACTGTATAATTTAGGCTACAGAAATTTGGGTATAGGCTAGGTTGTATGGCACAAAATGTATGTCAAAATCTAACTCAATAATATAAACATTGGAAATAGTCTTACACGGGTAATTACTAACACAACACACTATGGAACTGTACCTACTATGGCAAGACGACAAGACGTCAGTCATACCTGTCGCGCGGGTACTGTTGTTGATACGTAAAAATATTCTTGATTTGACCTTGAACCTGCGCAGTGGCTGACTTATAGATCTAAATATTTGATGGCACGAAGTGGGAGACGGCGACAGCGGGGGTGTCAATTTGCGTCACGCATTTTCTCGTCTGTCAACTTATCCTTTCGCAATTTATTATTTGTAGATAAGAATAGTAAGTAGGTAGGTACAACCACCTATCCACGCGCAGACAAAGTCCTATTCTCATATTATAGAGTACGTTTACCTGAAATCGTGTATCATATTGTGTACACACGTGTACCGTCAAGCAATCTAAATATATAAAAGGAAAACGTGACTGACTGACTGACTGACTAACTGATCTATCAACGCGCAGCTCAAACAACTGGACGGATCGGGCTGAAATTTGGCATGCAGATAGCTTTTATAACGTATTTATCCGCTAAGAAAGGATTTTTGAAAATTCTACCCTTAAGGGGGTGAAACATGGGTTTGAAATTTGTGTAGTCCACGCGGACGAAGTTGCGAGCATAAGCTAGTGCATATAAAAAGAAAAGTCTTGACTCACTCATTGATTTAGGTACTCGTCAACGCCAATGCCTTTTTACAGTTCCTATAGTTTCTATAAAGAAATACGACTCCTAGAAGTTTTAATCCATACTAATATAATACATCCACAATTCCATACTAATATTATAAATGCGAAAGTGTGTCTGTCTGTCTGCTAGCCTTTCACTGTCCATCTGTTGCATCCCAGGGAAGGACATAGGCTACTTTTTATCCCGGAAAATCAAAGAGTTCCCACGGGGTTTTGAAAAACCTTAATCCACGCGGACGAAGTCGCGGGCATCATCTAGTATAAATTAAAACTTCCCCGGAGCCGGCTGCGTTGCGCATTGTATGTGTATCAGGCTTAACGTTGCCGTCGCGAATATTAATATTTAGGTAGGTACTATGCGGTAAAGTTTTATAGCAGTCTAAAGGCTAACCTTCGTAGTTATGTCTGATTGTTTCTAGTTATCTATCATTTAGGATTAGGTAATACTTCGTGTCTCTAGATCGAAAAACTAGAGACGGAAAAAGATCAAGAGGGAGACAAAGAGTTAGGTGGAATGATGATTTTGTGAAAATTATGGGAGCAACATGGCAACGATAGACCCAAGATAGAGAAATGTGGAAACGACTGGAGGAGGCCTTCGTCCAAATGGGGCGTACTGAAAAATAAAAGTGGAAGAAGAATGTATATATACCTAATAAAATATAAAATATTAAATGTAAATATGTACAGTAAGAAAATTAATAATTAAAAAAATAGCGATGACATAAATAATAGTAATGATATATAAATATAAATGTAAATAAGTATTATGAATAAGTTTTGTCTTTTTTGATTCTATTAAATATGTATATTGTATATACTGAATATTATGATAAAATGTAATCGCATGAAATGTTTTCAGTAAATAAAGGCTATATTATTATTATTATATAATACTTCGTGTTCCTACTAGTGTAGTGTGTATAGTCCGCGACAGGTTGAGATGACATCGAGGTATGAGGCGGGGGACGGTCATTTCAACCAGTCGTGTCTATAGTAGGTGTTACTATTATTCTCTACTATGTGATCAGACCTAATCATAATCTATTCAGAGGAGATCTGTAGAAGAATCAGAGTAACCGACACAGCTCAACGGGTTGCGAAGCTGAAGCGGCAATGGTAACGGCGCATACTGTAGGTATATGTTACAAAATTGCACCTGCAATTCAGTCAAAAAACAAGTTTTGAAGTGTTTGCTACGGTTTCAAGTGCAATAATGTTTTTAAGCTCAATTTAAGGTCGTATCTACCAATCAATGAGCAAAAAATATACACTCTCAATGCACTCTCAGACCTCAGTACCTACTTAGGTATTTTTTTTAATATTTTTTTTTATTTTCATGTACCAAAATTGTAGTTACAAAGTAATAATAGGTACTTGACTTCCAAAATTGTACCTTGTCATTATGGCGAAACCAGCACCAAGTTCACTACTTAATTACATGTGAACCTCGATACAAATGACAAGATATGGTCAAGCGAACAAAATTTTTCACGGTTTGGAAACCAAATAAATCAGCGACTAATGAACGACCCGTTTGAAATCCAGACGAGTGCACTGAGGTTGCATTGGTGCTAAATCACCACTGAGTCGGTGCCATTTCGTTTGTTCAATAACCCTGTCCATACGAAGTAATATATAAGTCAATGCATGTGAACTTGTTTACATACCTGTTTACATAACATCAGGTCATTCAACTCTATAATTCGCGCATCTCCGAAATAGTGTCGAGGTTACGACTATTTTTGGTAATTGTCTATTAAGTAATACGTTAATTATCGTAACCACAAAACTAATAGCAGTAATTTTATTTTATCGTATTATTTACCCACTATTGTTATTTCTTTAACTCGTAAGTTCTATAAGAAGATACGAAGGTTTCGCATTCGGCACATATTAGAGAAAAATAAACTTTTATTAAGAAAATGAAGAAAATAAACTTTTTTTCTATACTTATTATTATAAGGTAAAGTTTGTAAGTTTGGTTGTAGGAAGTAAGTAATCTCTGGAACTAGAACCGATTTTGAAAATTCTTTCACCAATAGAAAGCTACATTATTTCTAAGTAACATAAGACATGTTTGATTAAAAAAAAAATAGAGATCCCTGCGAAAATTATAATAAAACTAGCTGATTCGCCCCGGCTTCGCTCGGGTGGAGTTTAGAAAATTGAGGGAGAGATTGAATTAAATTTTCTTCTCCGTAAGAACCATCCTCTTACTACAAGGAGTATTATAAAAAAAGTCGAAATCGGTTCAGCTGTTCTCGAGATTTGCGATGAGCAACACATTTAGTGATTCATTTTTATATTATAGATAAGCTACCCGTGCGAAGCCGAGGTGGGTTGCTAGTTAAGAAAAACTGCCACGTTACTTTCTGAAAAGCATTTCCACAATGGAAGCATTCCGAACCAGTGCAATTGGTGAATTCACTTAACGATTCAAAAGCACTTGTATTTGTATATTACTGAAGTTTATTTGATTAAAAAAATCTTAAATCCAAGTGAAGAAAATATATATTGTGAGTACCTATAGTCCACGACAGGTCGAGATGGCAATCGGGGTGGGGACGCCCCACACACCCGCACAGCCCTGCGCTAACCCGGTGCGGGATAGCGCGTATGACGTGCGGGTGTGCAGGGTGTCCCCCGCTATACTTAAGTACCTACCCAATAAGCTGTAGGTAGGTACGAATAAGATGGCTAAGGAAAATCTAAAGAGCTGTGTAAATAACCGAGGGAAATAAACATCCTACTTGAATATATTGAAAGGTTAATAATATTATGGTGACATAGAATAGTTATTTATTGTAAGTTACCTATAAATAAAAGGTATGGGACTCCCCACAGAGAATTCAACCTGAGTGCGCATAATACAAGGTTTTGCATGAAAACAAAATCGTAAAATGTTGGCGGGGGACAGGGGAGAATGCTTTGTTGTGATTGGTGGACTCAAAAGTCACGTAATCAAGACAATGTGCGGAATGAAATCAGAAATGAGGAGATCCGTAGGAGAACTAGAGTAACCGATATAGCTCAACGGGTTGCGAAGCTGAAGTGGCAATGGGCAGGGCACATAGTTCGTAAAACCGATAGACGTTGGGGTCCCAAGGTGCTGGAATAGCGACCTCGCACCGGAAGACGGTGTTGGAAGACCCCCCACTAGGTGGACGGACGACATCAGACGGCGCAAGACCGTGGCGTCTGGACCCTACAAGAAACCTATGTCCAGCAGTGGACGTCTATCGATTGATGATGATGATGACTATACCTACCATCTCTTCAGCGTCATCAAACGAAACATGTGCACGCATGTATTGTGTACAGTTTTCGCAATAACACTACCTACTATACTGTTTGTCTAGTCGCCATCAGCTGTGACTGTTGTCGTGACTCGTGACTCACCTGTGTTTGTTTGTACTCGCAAGTCGACACTTGCACTCGAGTCACGGTCACCGCGAGGACGCGAGGAGGAAAACTCTCCTCTCATAAATATTATCACCGACATAAATTATGGTTCCATAACGACTTGTGAAAAAAGGTTGATATCCGCTACTTCTTCCGCGAGTATTTGATCATCATGATCAACTCATCGCCGGCTAACTACACAGCACGGGTCTCCTCTCAGAGTGAGAAGGGTTTTGGCCATAGTCTACCACGCTGGCCACATGGCGGGTTGGCAGACTTCACACACCTTTTAGAACGTAACGCAAAACTCTCAGGCATGCAGGTTTCTTCACGATGGTTTCCTTTACCACTAAGCAAGTGATTTTTAATTACTTAAACTCCGAAAAGTTACGAGGTGCGTGCCAGGGATCGAATCCCCGACCTCCGATTAGAAGGCAGTCGTCCTAACCATATGGCTATCACACCTTTGCAAGTTTGCCTGCTCCCATTATTACCTACCTAGCATACAAGTAATAATTTATTATGTATCTATATGACGTACTTGTAACACTTTTATTACAACAGGTTCACAATGAACCTACGTAAATACGGTAGCAAATCGAAACGTGGCGTTAAACACGTTTTACGATGTCTCGATAATACGTTTATTGTTTCACAAGTAGGTATCAATGTTATATTTTCCATTTTCACATAAAATGAATTTCACGATTACTGAGTCAAAATGTCCTGTCAGGGGTTCGATCCCGGGCACGCACCTCTTACTTTTTTAAGTAATTAAAATATATCACTTGCTTTAAACATCGTAAGGAAACCTGCATGCCCTGAGAGATCTCCATAATGTTCTCAAGGGTGTGTGAAGTCTGCCAATCCGCACATGACCAGCGTGGTAGACTATGGCCAAAACCCTTCTCACTCTGAGGGGAGACCCGTGCTCTGCAGTGAGCCGGCGCGGCGATGGGTTGATCATGATCATGATCAATGGGAGCAAGGGATAATTCTATGGCACAGTCAATGGGCACAGAGTAGTCGATGGCTCCTAAGGCATGGTGAGTCAACTAACATTTTTAGGTATTTTACTTTTAATGGATTTGATAAAAATATCTTTTATTTATCATCCTAGAACTTTCATTTAATCTAGATCACATCTATATCTACCTAAATTATATAGTTATAAATGCGAAATTGTGTCTGTCTGTCTGCTAGCTTTTCACGGCCCATCCGTTTAATCCGTTCGATTTTGATAAAATTTGGTACAGACAAACAGATAGATAAATATTTAAGGGGGCTCCCACATACAACAAAACTGATATTTTTGCTCGTTTTTGCTTGATATTGATAACGGCAATAGGTAGACACTTGAAATATTCACAGAATATTTAGTTTTAGTTACAGTTTACTTTAAAAATAAATAAATAAATTTTTTTTTTTTTTTTTGTCGTTTTTATACATAATGGTAACGAACCCTTCGTACGCGAGTCCGACTCGCACTTGGCCGGGTCTTTTTAACACGCGGGCGAAGTTGTGGGAATCATCTAGTCCTACTTAATAATGTAACTGTGAAAGTGTGGATGTTTGGATGTTTGTTACTCAATCACGCAAAAACTACTGGACGGATTTGGCTGAAATTTGGAATGAAGATAGATTATACCCTGGATTAACACATCTACTACTTTTTATCCCGGAAAATCAAAAAGTTCCCGCGGGATTTTGAAAAACGTAAATCTACGCGGACGTGGTCGCGGGCATCAGCTAGTTCTTTTATAATAATGTATGTTCATGTAGGTATCTAGCCTTTGTCACATAATAACCGACGATGAGAGACTACATCATCAGTTAATCGTCCATTTACTTCTAAGTAGGTACATCTTTGTCATAAAGTACAGAGTAAGGAAAATACCTACGTTGAAAAAATTGAGGACTTCCTGGCTTTATACTGACCGTGTACCCGAACAAGGACAGTTCCTAGATGACACACGCTCAGGGAAATTAGGTAGGTATGATACTTAAGGCAGTAATCCGCGCGCCGCCGGCGATAAAACGACTAACTATCGGCGATTTTCTCTCTCAAGAAATGCACAATAGGTGTAGTACATTCCGAGTAAACGAAAGAGATGCATATATCAAAAGTTGATCTCTGACTGTTCACACTGCCGGCGACGACTCGCTTTACTAGAGCTAGTCGCTGAGCGACGAGCTTTCAAAAATAAACACACTTAGCGATATTCGTTCAGCGATGCTCGCTCGCTTGAATACGACTTTAACCGTGTTACGCGCGCAGGACTGAGCGACCACGGGTGAATGGCGCGAGTAATCGCTCGTCGCACTTGCACACTCGCTTATAACCCGGCGACAAAACTATAGAAACTACTCAAACTATCGAACTTATTGATAAAAGTGACCATTTTTTGTAAGTACCCTTACTTGAGCAATTAAAAATAATAATAATAATTATTATTAATATTAACTAATCAAAATAGAAACGTCGAGCTCTCTGATTTTGAAATAAGCTCAAATAGGTAAGTATAATAAATAATAAATATATGTATGCAATACACTGCGTTTATTGATACTGGTCAGGGTCTAGTGAAAGATGCATCGATAAAAAATGCATAGAGGTTTTTTTTTAACAATATTAGCCAAGGTGGCTATGAAAGTAAATTAAATTGACGTGTTATTACACGTAATTTCAAAATCGTGCCTTTTGAAAACTATGGTAATAATTTGCAATTTTTCACATTATCCAAACCCTGTGTGGGTCCCCTTTTTAGGGTTCCGTACCAATGCCAATGGGACCCTATTACTAAGCAAGAAAAAAATTAAAAGTTTTGTTTCTTGTTGTACGGAACCTTTCCTGTGCGAGACCAACTCGTACTTGACTGATTTTTTACTAGCCATTGAGTTTTTAACTGACTAAGTAAGTAGGTAGGTACTTCAAGTAAGTGTAGGTTTTTCATAAAAATAGAATTTTAAATCTAATTCGGTAACGTAGGGGAAAAAATTAGAATTCATTCATGATTCATCTGGTTGACTGTTTAGTTTTTGCTTGCAGATTATGTATTGAACCTAGTTGAGTCGTGCTCGTCGGTAATCAATTACGCCGACTCTAGTAACGTGCAGCATTCACTGTTTACAGTAATTAACGAGGTCTCGTCATTGCTAAATGACTGCATCTGCAAGTACCTTAAAATAAATTAATAAATCCTAGTCTAATACGCAAATGAAGTCACGGGAAACAGCTAGTCATATATTGTTTGTACTTTAAAAATTATACTTCAAAGGACAGGACATACTGATCTATCAACGCACAGCACGGACTGGGCTATGCAGATAGCTATTATGACGTAGGCATCCGCTAAGAAAGGATTTTAGAAAATTCAACCCCTGAGGGAGTGAAATAGGGGTTTGAAATTTGTGTAGTCCACGCGGGCGAAGTCGCGAGCATAAACTAGTTTACTTAATAAGGGTGTACCTAAATAATTATACTTAATATTTTATTATGGGCATGGGCAGGTCATATCGCGAGAATGGATACGCAAAAATGGACAAAGAAATTGTCTGCCCCCCGGGGAAAAAGAAAAAGAGGCAGACCGCTGGAACGTTGGGCAGATGAAATTGCTAGCATAGCGGGAGAAAATTGGGTCAATAAAGCTATAGACAGAAAGTTGTGGGAAAAAATGGAGGAGGCCTACACTCATAGAAAGGTCCTTAATAAATAAAAATACTCAATATATAATATTAATAATAAATAAAATATATATGTATATATATATATATATATATATATATATATATATATATATATAGTTACTTAACATTAAATCAAATAATAACAAACTATAGGCATAAATAAATATAAATTAATAATAATAATATTTAGGAACAGAATGTACCTAGTACCTAAATTTCCATTTAAGGTCACCATGACGGTTGAAATAGTTATTAAAAGCCCTACTTATGTATTTTTTATAATGCTTTATTTTTATAGAAAAAATATTTTTTGTCCACTTTATAAACACATTTTATCCGCATTTCTAACATTTTACAGCCATTCGCCGGTGAAGGTTTGACTTCTTCCATGGTTTTTCTCATGTTTTTTTTTTGCTATCATGGAATGGCGTGCCCGACAAGGTTAATTCGATGCGCTCGCGCAGTTACCTAAATGATTTACATTTTTTAAATTAATGTCGGCATTACAAATCAAATAGCTTACATAGTTTTAATCTGGTTAAGGTGATTCATCTAAATACCTATATAAAACGAAAAGGTGACTGACTGACTGATCAATCAGCGCACAGCTGAAACTACTGGACGGATTGGCATGCTGATAGCTATCATGACGTAGGCAACTGCTAAGAAGGGATATTTGAAAATTCAACCCCTAAGGGAGTAAATAGGGGGTTGAAATTTATGTAGTCCACGCGGATGAAGTAAGTCATAACTGAAAGTGCCATTGCGTGATACTTACTTAATAACTTAACTAAACCACCTGTACCTATATACCTATGATATTTTCAGGGTCCCGAAGGGTGCCAAGTGCCAACGGGACCCTATTACTAAGCCTCCGCTGTCCGTCCGTCCGTCCGTTCGTCTGTCAGCGGGCTGTACCTATATAAACGTAATAGGTAGATAGTTGAAATTTTCACAGAACATACTCTATTGCAGCTATAACAGCAAATAATAAAAAAATTCTAAATGGCTGCCAAGAAAAAAAAAAATTATTTCTTGTACTATGGTACGGAACCCTTACTATACGAGTCCGACTCGAACTTGACTGATTTATTATGACTGATTTTTTTAATTGCGTGCAATCAGTTAATTGCGCTTGACGACAATCATGCTTAAAAATGCAATGATGAGGTCTAGGTTGTTGGAGCGCGCTAGTGATAATAACCGGTATCGACCGTGACGGTGTGACATGCTCTCACCACCCACGATCACACGGTCGGTCACCCATCCAGTTACCGACTTGGGTCAACGAAGCTTAACAATCGCAATCAATTTAAAGCCTCAATAGCTCAACGGGTAAAGGAGTGGACTGAAAACCGAAAGGTCAACGGTTCAAACCCCGCCCGTTGCACTATTGTCGTACATACTCCTAGCACAAGCTTGACGCTTAGTTGGAGAGGAAAGGGGTATATTAGTCATTTTTAACATGGCTAATATTCTTCAAAAAAAATATTGATATGCGTGTCACAATAGCTAAGCCACACGTTTCTCAAATAAGGCATATCACTATGTAATTAATAATATACTTATGTATTTTTTTACAGGTAAGTACCTAACCTACCAACTGCAAAGAATAAACTGAAACTGAAGAAATATTCTTTCAACTGAAAAATTGAGGTAAACTTGTTGGTAATATTGGAACAAGAAAATTCTTTTCCACATTATAATATTTTTTCCTAAGTAGAGCTGTTTTAAACATTTATATTTGAACTAGCTTATGCTCGCGACTTCGTCCGCGTGGACTACACAAATTTCAAACCCCTATTTCACCCCCTTAGGGGTTGAATTTTCAAAAATCCTTTCTAAGCGGATGCCTACTACGTCATAATAGCTATCTGCATGCCAAATTTCAGCCCGATCCATCCAGAAGCTGTAGTTTGAGCTGTACGTTGATAGATCAGTCAGTCAGTCACCTTTTCCTTTTATACATTTAGACTACTTTTTAACCCTGCTCATTTGTCCTGGAAAGTCAAAGAGTTCCCGCGGAATATTTAAAAAAGCTAAATCCACACTGTAGAAAGACACGGACATCATTATAATATGAATATTTGATACACAGCTAGCTTTCATCCCGGAGACGGACGGATATAGGCTAGTTTTATCCCGGAAAATCATAGAGTTCCCACGGAGTTTTTAAAAAACCTACATCCATGTGGACCATAATCATACACATGAACACCCAGTGGTCAAGGGGGTACATGAATTAATTAAGATAATTTAAATTAATAATAACGAGGTTTTGACGACCTCCCTGGCGCAGTGGTGAGCGCTGTGGTCTTAATAGTGGGAGGTCCCGGGTTCGATTCCTGGCAGGGGTTTGGAATTTTATAATTTCTTAACTTCTGGTCTGGTCTGGTGGGAGGCTTCGGCCGTGGCTAGTTACCACCCTACCGGCAAAGCCATGCCGCCAAGCGATTTAGCGTTCCGGTACGATGCTGTGTAGAAACTAAAGGGGCATGGGTTTATTAAAAACTGCCATACCCCTTCCGGGTTAGCCCGATATCATCTTAGACTGCATCATCACTTACCACCAGGTGAGATTGCAGTCAAGGGCTAACTTGTATCTCAATAATAAAATAAAAAAAAACTCTAGTCTAATTAAGTGACTAACATAGCTAATAAGGTCTACTGTTACTAACAAATTATGAATGAAATATCTTAAAATAAATGTTTATTATTATTATAATCGCAGACATCATCTATTAGTTGGTTTTAAAAAAACATGTAAAGAAAATAAATTCCTATTTTCTTAGATCCAGGACAGGACTGTCATTTGTCAGCGAGTTGTATTATTAATCTGTGTTTTGAAGGGACGAGGATTTTGACAAGATGGGAGGTTAGAATAGGCTACTTGACTCATATCTAATTTCGTCCAATAAATGATTATTTATTATAGTATTTTGCTTAAGACAACGAAATATATCAATAACAATTATTAAAAACGCAGGATGGATATATAAATCCAATTTAAAAAAATACAGTTTTTATTTTTATTTGAAACGCAGAAAACGCTGTCAGCCATAATGTGACGTCATTAAATATGTAAACAAAGAAATGTCATCCCTATGTCACGCGGGGACTAACGTAGTATCCATATATATAAAATTTAAAGTCCTGACTAACTTATATATCAACGCACAGCCTAAACATCTAAACAGCTGGTCCTAGATACATGAAATTTGGTGGGTGTGTTCTTTGTAGGTAAAGAGAAGGTATCCACTAGGAAAGGATTTTTTGAAATTCCACCCCTGAGTGGGTTAAATGGGGGTTTGAAATTTATGAAGTCCACGCGGGCGAAGTCACGAGCATAAGCTAGTTTTTATATGTTTTTAAAAACTCATAGTAAACGTAAAAAAATATCGTTTTCTCTTTATAAATTGAATAAGTTATTAAGTACCTAAGAATTACAACAAAGTGATCTTTGCAAAAATAAATTTGGGTTGAAGTCGTTAGTGATATAGGATCCCTTTAAGCAAGTCTTCACGTGTTACGTATATTTATTTCACTGGGCACTCTAATCCACAACTTTCCTGTAGTCTTTATCGATGCGTTTTTACATTCTCGGATGATACAATAACGATAATTACTATATTATTCATGTAAACTAGTATAGAAGTCATGTTTATTAAACTTTGGGAGGTTATGCTGTTGTTTACAAATGCATGACGCCAGAGCGCAGATAATCTATCGGCCAAACATGGCCGACAGTGTTTTCACCTGTCTAAGAAAAATATATTTTTAAATTAAAGTTTTACGGTTTTTAGGGCGCAAAAAAATATAGTGTTAATTTTTTTGATCTAATTGGACAAATATTAACCATTTAAGACCTACTTAAAAAAAGTGTCAACTAGCCTATTTTGGATTACCTACGTGAAAAGATTAAATTAAAAAGAATCAAAATTAATTAATAAGGAGTTAGCTTACCTAATTAAAGTATAAACTTTAATGTCGTTTCTTGTATTTCAGGTGTGTTATTGTGATGTTAATAAGCATAAGTGTGTAGAAAACTATAAAAAGTAACAAAATAAATCTTGTATTTCAGAGCACACATTCTCGTTTTAATAGGCTGATCCAATTTATCTTATAAACATACAGACGAATTGAGAACCTCCTTCTTTTTTGAAGTCGGTTAAAAATAAATTGCGTACCTAGGTAGTGTTTTAAATGGACTTGGTTAATTTATTTCAAGCAGATCTTTTAATAGCGTGTATCTAAAGTTATTCGTTTACTTCCCAAAGGTCACAAGGTGAATAAACTATTATTTCTGTAACGCAGAGTAGGTACCTACTATATAAAGTCCTTTTAAGTTTATTGTAACATACAGACCTACTGACAGTAAATAGGTAGGTATATTCTGAAACTAAATTAAGACATTGATTTTATGAATACATAGCAGAATTACTAGATGTATAATAGGTAAATACAGAAAATGTACTAATTTATAGTAACAAAGTCGTGATAGCCTAGTGGTTAGGACGTCCGCCTCCTATTCGGGAGTTCGGGAGTTCGATCCCGAGGCACGCACCTCAAATTTTCCGGAGTTAGATATGTGCGTTAAAAAAAAACACTTGCTTCATCGCGTGGAAACTTTCACGGCTGAGAGTTCTCCATAATGTTCTCAAAGGTGTGTGAACTCTGCCAAGTGCCAATCCGCACTTTGCCAGCGTGGTGGACTATGGCCAAAACCTTATCTTACTGAGAGGCGTAAGTTACCCGTGCTTAGTAGTGCTTGACTAGTGAGCCGGCCGGGTGGTGGGTTGATGAAGAATAGATGATGATGATGATGATGATGATAGTAACTTAAGCATGTGGGGTGGGTCTCACTATTCCCATTATCCACTGCAATGGCAATACATTGCAATGGGTAATGGGAAATAAATTGGAGTCATAAAGGAAAACATTGAGGAAACCAGCAGGCCTGAGAGTTCATGCACAATGTTCTCAAACTTGTGTGAAGCCTGCCACACTACACTTAGCCAACGTGGTGGACTAAGTAAGTTTTGGCCGGCGCGCGATAGGTTGAGATGGCGATAATGATAAATTCAGAGATGAAAAGTCATAATACGTTATCAACTTATTTTCAAGGTAAAGATTATCATTTAAACAATCCCTAAAAGTAATCTGTAATTCTGTAATCCATACTAATATTATAAATGCGAAAGTGTTTCTGTCTGTCTGTCTGTCTGCTAGCTTTTCACGGCCCATCCGTTTAACCGATTTTGATGAAATTTGGTACAGAAATAACTTACATCCCGTGGAAGAACGAAATAGGCTACTTTTTTATCCCGGAAAAGTAAAGACTTCCCACGAGATTTTTAAAAAACCTAAATCCACGCGAAGTCGCGGGCATCATTTAGTCTGTAATAATAATAAAACAATCCATAAGTATAAATAATCTGTACATTTTTTGCATCGTTAAGTAAAGCTACTTTACGTATAACCTAGATAGCAGAAAAAAGCCAGCCTGCAAAAACCGTTTTACTTAATCCATTAAGCGTTGTTTACACAATTTTTTGCTGTAAACTGTCGTGACAAAACGTAAAGTTCAAGGCTGGTTCACATTAATCCAGTTGTAGATATTACGGTCCAGTGTCCAATCTTTCTAAATTATTACTAACTAGCTGATGTCCGCGACTTCGTTCGCGTGGAATTAGGTTTTTAAAAATCCCGTGGGAACTCTACGATTTTCCGGGATAAAAAGTAGCCTATACCACTTTCCAGTAAGGCGATTCACTAACTCTGTGTCCAACGACTAATGATGGCTTATTTGATATTTATTTTTAATCCATTGAAGGTTTTTTACGAACAATTATTTTAATATCACTCAGTGAAGCAGCAATGCAGAACCAACGAATGTCAAGTGACCTCGGCTATCATTCAACGTTCGTTGGGCATTAATTTAGCGAATCAGCATGCGGGGTTTCAACTATAGCCATGCAAAAAAGACGTCAATCCGTTGTTCCGTTGCGACGTGATTGAAGCACAAACCAACGAACTAACAAACCAATAAAACAACAAACAAACACACTATCGCATTTATAATATGTACGTCATATACGTATGAGTGACAGAGACAACGCTCTACAAAGCTGAAATGTCGTTCTAAAGGCCGATGTACATTTCTGCCACGTACTGTACAACTCAGCCCTTTAAATAGCCGTCAATTTAGCTAGACTGGCTTACTGGATCCAGTGACTAGAATCATGTAAACCAGTGACTACAGTCTTCAATAATAATTATGAGACAAAATTAAGGGGGGTAAGGGGGTGCGCTAACATCTTAGCACCCCAAATGTCAACCTCACCTGCACGTGGTGCCCCTGCGAATCAGCGGACGAGGATATGACGACCGAAGAATGGCGGGATAACCATTCCATATGGCTTGGCTTTAAATAATACAGACCAGAGACGGGCAGCAGCGTCACTGGTGCGAAATAGCCTACAGCCCTGCGCTGACCAACCCGCCTGCCCAGCGTGGTCTGTATGGTATGTCATGGTCATGTACTTCTAATGAGCAGCGCCAATTTGGCGCGCTCTTGGAAAGGCCTATGTCCAGCAGTGGACGCAAACAGGCTGATGGATTGGATGGATTGGAGACAAAATTAAAGCCAAATATAGAGGGCTCCTATTTAATTCTATTTGAGAATCTATCTTTTCAATGTTTGATGTAACAACCCTGCTAAAGTTTTCTTGAATGAAACGTACAGATAAAATAAATAAGATTGTAGACTAGGCAGTAAAGTCATAGGTCGTTAGTCGTTAGATTTGAATTCGATATGCATGCCGTAGGTAATTTGTTTGTAAATATTGTTTTGAACCATTTAAATTGTAAATCGGCAAAAGGAACCAGTATAGGCTTAGGTATTATACAGTGTTCATGTCTAGATGCTAATTGATGTTAGCTTTCTCCCTAACTTTCTAATGGTTATTGTCTAACTGGCTAGAAAATAGAATAGATAAATCTTTGAATGCCTTCTAGATATCGATTATTATTATCGATACCTAGATATGCTTTTCGACCTAACTAGGAGATTGTACCTAACCCAGACCCTCTCAGACATTGTCTGAACTAATAAAAATAAGCTAATTTAAAACTTATTTATTTATTGTACTTAGTTATACCTATGTCTGAAAATTATCTTCTAAATAATATACAAAAGGAAAAGGTGACTGTCTGTCTGTCTGACTGACCGACTGAGCTATCCCGTTTTTTATTACGATGGCGCAAGATCATAAGCTAGAAAGTGCCAAAAATGAACAGATGAAAATTTTATGTTATTAATATTTAAATCAACTAAGGGATTAAAAAACACTATTTTTGAAATTACGGAATACTTACGAATAAGATTAAATTGAAGTACCTACATAGGTACTAATGACTGACAAAAAGAAAGAAATGCAAGACAGTTTTTTTTGTTCGGAGACGTTCAAAAGGTTTCTCTGGTTTTAACAAGCAATCGGCCATTTCAAGGTAATGTCGGACGAAGATGCTATTTATAACTGACGACTACTTAAGAATAATATTATATAATATAAAATTTTGATGATACATGATATCAAGTGTTATAATATTAATTTGAGTTGCTGATAGTTCGAATGAATATAAAATTAAGTAGGTAGGTATAAGGAATAATGAATGTACTTTAATTACACATCACAAAGATTTGTACAGAGCAAAACACATAAAAAACAAAACCTTTACCTTCGAATTGGTTCCCGAGGATTCAGGTTTTAAAAAAATCCCTTTATTTGTACACACATAATCCTTTCTTAGTAGTCTACTTTATATAGAGAACTAGCTTATGCTCGCGACTTCGTCCGCGTGGTCTACTAAAATTTAAAACCCCTATTTCACCCCCTTAGGGCTTGAATTTTCAAACATCCTTTCTTAGAGGATGCCTACGTCATAATAACTATCTGCATGCCAAATTTCAGCCTGATCCGTCCAGTAGTTTGAGCTGCGCGTTGATAGATCAGTGAGTCACCTTTTCTTTTTATATATTTAGATGATTAAGTGTCAAAAATTGTTCGAAAATCTATTTTAGGCTAAGAATTCATCTTGCGGTGTTATGCGAGCGAAAATCGTACGGAAATCGGGCGGATATCGTGTCGATCTCATTAGAAGTGAGGGCGTTTTTTCGCGTGCTCCGGATGGTATGAAGGATCAGTAAAGCCTGACGACACTTTGTAGAATGAAAGGCATTGAAAAATACAATGCGTCATCTTTTATTGGAATATTATATTAATTTACTAGCTGATGCCCGCGACTTCGTCTGCGTGGAATCAGGTTTTTAAAAATCCCGTGGGAACTCTTTGATTTTCCGAGATAAAAGTAGCCTATGTCACTCTCCAGGTCTTTATGTATACCCATTACCCATGCAAAAATCACGTCAATCCGTTGCAGCGTTGCGACGTGATTGAAGGACAAACCAACAAACCAATAAACCAACAAACAAACACACTTTCGCATTTATAATAAGGGTAATGAGGTACTGATGCCAATTCAGGCGCCAAAAAAGTACTATCGGAGGTTCTTTAAGGTAGCAGTTAAGACCTTAAGGAAAGGTTAATGAATATATCAATATCTTTATATATTATAGCCTGTATAGCTTAAAGGATTAGGTAGCCACTAGCCATATGAAAAACCTTTGGTAAGAATCCTACTTATCATAAAACTGTCATTTACGCAGGTGCTCAATTACGGTAGAACGATAGCTACAAATGTTACAATGTCTCTGATTAGTTGACGTTCGCTCACTATTGGCTACAATGCATTGTTGCAACAAGAATGGACAAATTAACAACAATCGAGATTAAAATAATGATTAATGCAGGTTTTACGAAATCGACCTACTGGTCATTACATGTGTCATGTACCTACTGTTTATAAAAAGACTAGCGATCGCCCGTGGCTTCGCTTGCATGGGAATTTTGAAAAGTAGGGCCTTATTCCTTGACTACATTATAAAGGAAGTTTGTCTGGTGGGAGGCTTCGGCCGTGGCTAGTTACCACCCTACCGGCAAAGCCGTGCCGCCAAGCGATTTAGTGATCCATCCAGTAGTTTGAGCTGCGCGTTGACAGATAATAGTCAGTCAGTCACCTTTTCGTATTATATATTGAGAAGATAATATGCATAACACTTAGTAATAATCAGTGCAGTGGGTTAAACATCGAAAAATTAAAGCAAGTTGCAACCTTTCGTTGATCCAGTTATTGACTCAACAATTTTATAAACTTATGCAATAAGGCTGTTCACTACCTTTCATTTCAGTGACTAAAACAACATAAAACCATGTTAAATAATCTTGTGGTCCAATATCTAAGCTATTACTCAATATACAATCTTTATTCTTCTTTATTAATTCATCATCATCAACCGATAAACGTCCACTGCTGGACATAGGTCTCTGACTTCCACACGTCACGGTCTTGCACCTCCTGAATCCAGCGGCTCCCTGCGACTCGTCTGATGTCGTCCGTCCACTAGTGGGGGGTCTTCCAACACTGCGTCCTCCGGTGCGAGGTCACCAGTCCAGCACCTTGGGAACCCAACGTCTATCGGTTTTACGAACTTTGTGCCCTGCCCATTGCCACTTCAGCTTCGCAACCCGTTGAGCTATGTCTGTTACTCTATAGTTCTCCTACGGATCTCCTCACGTAGAGAAACTCCAAGCATAGCTCTCTCCATCGCCCGCTAAGTGACTCTGAGCTTTCTTACGAGGCACATAGTTAGCGACCATGACTCGGATCCATATGTCATCACTGGCAATACGCACTGTTCGAAGACTTTGGAATAAGGAATTTCGAACAAAAAGACATCTCGAAGCTTCCTGAACGCTGCCCAACCGCTGCTTTATTAATCTTCTTCTATATACGTCATATATAAAAATGAATCGCTGATTGTGTTGCTGATCGCAAATCTCGAAAACAGCTGAACCGATTTCGCTTATTCTTTTTTTATAATATTCCTTGAAGTACGAGGATGGTTCTTACGGAGAGAAAAAATTTAAAAATTGTAAGTATTAAAAAAATTTAAAGAGTCGACTGTTAGGCGGTACGAAGTTCGCCCGGTCAGCTATTTACTTAATATTCACTATCTAAGTAGATATATTATATTATGTACCTACTTACATGCAAAACTGTACCTACCGTGGTCCATGACTTTAACAAATAGACAGCACACAGTCTAAACCGGTGGACTTTTGATTTGGAAAAAATATTCCTTGAAATCCTGAGATTCCAACGGGAACGGGATCCTCAAAAAACCTTAATCCACGCGAACGAAGTCGCAAAATAAAACTTGTAGCTAATGTGTATTTTCATCCTATTTTCCTATAGTGTGGATGTTATTGTAACTAAACAATGAACCAAAAGCTTAATTTGATATATAATCCGCTGAAACAGGTCGAATCTGTATGGTGCAACATGCAGCATGCGAAATGCACCGCCCGCCCTCCCACTGCTAAATATGCAGGAAGAAGCAGCCACTAGGCAAGCAATACGCACCCACCACGCAGCACCACACAAATCGCAAACACATCTCAGATGCTGCGTGTGGTGCTTGTGTGGTGTGTGGTGTTTAATCCACTCCTTGCTACTTACCTATATTGTGATGTCATCGATCCACATAGTGGGGGTCTGCCAATGTTGCGCGTTCAGATGTAATTTTATTAATTTTCCAAAAACCGGCCAAGTGCGAGTCAGACTCGTGCACTGAGGGTTCCGTATTACAATCGTATTTTATCGACATTTTGCACGATAATTCAAAAACCATGATGCATAAAAATAAATAAAAATCTGTTTTAGAATTTACAGGTGAAGACCTTTCATATGATACCCCACTTGATATAGTCACTCACTTCGAAAGTTGAAAATACTAATTATTAGTTCATGACCACAATTTAATTTTTTTTGTGTGATCTAACCCTAAATTCACGGTTTTCAGATTTTTCCCCAAATGTCAGCTATAAGATCTACCTACCTGCTAAATTTCATGATTAACTAGGTCAACGGGAAGTACCCTGTAGGTTTATTGACAGACAGACAGACAAAAAAGTGATACTTTATAGTAAAACGGAACCCTTATGGGTTCTGTTTTTCCTTTTGAGGTACGGAACCCTAAAAAACTGTGATCTTAGCGAAAAAGTTTAACTGTAGATATTGCGATAGTTAAACACTTAAAAACAAATCTGTTTTTGGATTGATCGGCAAAAAAAATATCTGATACAAATAAAAAATGACTAATGATACTTATGATAAAAATAATTTAAAAATTTTCATGCCTTAAATGCTCAAGATTGGTCGTTTCCTTCATAATGAATGATTTGCATAGCGCAATTTATCACCACTTTGTTAGGTACATACCAGTGTAATATTTTTTACTGAGTAAAACACTTAAATGTGAATAAAAATAAATACCATTGACCTCTTTCGAAAGCAATAAAAATATTTTTTATTTTATATATCTTTTAAATAAAGAGTAGATCGTCTCTAAACTCTAATATAGCACAGCTCATGCAGCATTTTTGAGGACGCAAAAGCGTGGAGAGCAGGTAGATGAGTGCTAAATAGATCCTGCGTGCTTTTAAATAAGTAGGTCTCACAATCTCGTATACATCCTGTTTCATATTGTTCTGAAGATTTGAAATGACGAGATGAAAAGTGACTAACGCAATTGTAAGATTGTTATTGACGACTAGTTTTTGTTAAGTATCTTTTTTGCGAGATTTATCACTTTTATATCATCGATAATATTTAGCATGTTTCTAGACTTTGACTTTGAAATAGTCAGCGTGAAATACAAGGTGCCTAATCTTTCTGGGACTCTATTACGAAAAAATTACACCAAGGTACAGTGTGACGGTCGCAATCACCTCTGATTGGCCGACACTCTCTAGCTATTGGCAAAAATTGCAGCAAAAAGACGATAAAAGCCAATAATAACAATGATTGATGCATCAAAGACCCTAAACCCTAAACCCTGCGCTTCACTCAGGATTCTAAAATCTTCGTTACCTACGCTTGGAATTTATCCCGGCACCCGTGACGTAAGACATTAGTTAGGTACATTACCCCCTGGTTGAATAATCTACAGCAAAAATAAAGATTAAAGTTTAGCTATGAAAGATTACAATAAAAAGTACAGACAGACACACTTTTGCAATTTGCATCTATAATATTATGTATTATCTAGTATAGATTTGTTTATCATTATGTCATAGTTAATTTTACATTATTTAAAAAATGTATTACTAGTAGGTAGGTACGAAGTATTTTTAATTTGAGACTCTTAATAATTGTTTTTTTTGTTTTTTCAGACATATCTATCATTGCAGTTGACGTAGTTAGTAATGTGTTAATTCAAAACCAGTTTACCATGGCGTTGATAATCCGGCTGAAGTTAACGTTTGAATTTGAAATAAGTGGTATCACCAAGGAGTTATGTGCGTTTTAATTAATTAAATATCACTTGCTTAAACGGTGAAGGAAAACATCGCGAGGAAACCTGCATGCCTGAGAGTTTTCTATAATGTTCTCAAAGGGGTGTGAAGTCTACCAATCCGCACATGGCCAGCGTGGTAGACTATGACCAAAACCCTCTCACTCTGAGAGGAGACCCGTCTTCTGTAGTAAGCCGGCGATGGGTTGATCATGATGATGATGATGATCACCAAGGCGTTTTAGTATTTTTTACAAAACGTATGTTAATTAGATACCTACTCAAAATATAAGCTTACTTATTTAAGTAAATGTAAGTTATAAGTACAAGCACTTGTAAAATATTTCAAGATTGTTAAGCTTATGAATTTATGACGAGATAATAATAATTATTTTAAAAGTTAAAAATTCTTATGCAAATATTTGTGAACTACCGGCTGAACTCATGAAGTTCGTACATTTATGCGCTTTTTGGATTATATTATTATGAAATCTTAAAACAGTGCAAATTTTGTTTTTCACAGTTAAAATATTTTTCACAATAATGTCAGTTATTTGGTTCTCGTTTACTCCGACTTACGAATTATTTCAACCACCGAGTCTGTTGAATTTGGTACTAATCAAATACCTACTTACCTAGTTTGCATTTATGTATTTCAATAAAAAATGGTTGTTATGACTAAGCTTTAAATTTTGGAAAATCACAATAAAATCAAAAATGTCAAATCCGTAACGAGGAAATCCGTAGTCTCAACTCTCAACCAAAGTAACCGACCAACCCATCACCGGCTCACTACAGAGTACGGGTCTCCTCTCAGAGTGAGAAGGGTTTTGGCCATAGTCTACCACGCTGGCCAAGTGCGGATTGGTAGACTTCACACATCTTTGAGAACATTATGGAGAACTCTCAGGCATGCAGGTTTCCTCACGATGTTTTCCTTCACCGTTAAAGCAAGTGATATTTAATTAATCAAAACGCACATAACTCCGAAATGTTAGAGGTGCGTGCCCGGAATCGAACCCCCGACCTCCGATTAGGAGGCGGACGTCCTAACTACTAGGCTATCACAGCAGCAAATTTGCTGCTGTGATAGCCTAGTTCGTTTCACTACTTACTTCGGTTACTTAAGTAACCGATATAGCGGGCAGGCCACGTCTGCCGCAGATCCGATGGCCGCAGAGGCTTACGTGTTCTAGAGAACCTAGAGACCACGTACCAGCAAGTGCTGTGTGGGACGATCTCCTACCCACTGCTGGACTAACAACCTTAAGAAGGTAGCGGGAAGTGGGTGGATGAGGAAGTCGGATGACCGTGTGTGGTAGCACTCTTGGGAAAGAAAGAAAAGAAAGAAAGAAAAGACGTTTATTTATACAATTGTGTCACACATCACAACTTAAAGCTAAGAGCGGGTTACTCCAGCGCTTCTTCCACCTGAGAACAAGCAAAAGAAGCGCCGGAACAAACTGTCATATTGTGTGGCACAACCCTAGGAAGGCCTATGTCCAGCCGTGGACGCAAACAGGCTGATTGATTGATTGATTGCGATTTAACCTACTATGTGCCTCAATAATTAGGTGATTCGTTCGTTTCGCTTGTGATTTAATTGAGGAAGCGTAGTTGACAAAAATTACGTTTAGGTAACTTTTTATTACGGAAATTGAATCGGAACCGTGACTAGGTAATAGGTAGGTATGGGGGGGGGGGGCTCGATCGCGCGGATTGAATCCTACTACAGTTCTTGCAATTCACGAAGGCGAGTGGACTTCACTTGTGGTTACGCCGGATACACGGGCATTGCGTAAGTGTGCGTGCATGTCGGACCAATCAGTCGCGAGCAAGCGCTCGCAAACGCACAACCATGCCAACATGGGGTTATTCAAGGGGCGGACCAACAGATCCCTAAAAGGCCGGCAACGCATCGGCGGTTCCTCTGGTGCTGCAAATGTTCATGGGCGGCGGTAATCACTTAACATCAGGTGACCCGCCTGCTCGTTTGCTCGCTATCTCAATTAAAAAAAAAATATCCACAGCTAATCATAGAACCAACTTTCCTTTTATTTATCTAATTATACACAAGGAAAAGGTGACTGACTGACTGATCTATCAACACACAGCTAAAACTACTGGACGGATCGGGCTGAAATCTGGCATGCAGAATGCAGATAGCTATTACGACGTAGGCATCCGCTAAGAAAAAGGATTTTTGAAAATTCAACCGGCGGAAATTCGGTTTCGACGACAGAGACAACGCAACGCTCCACAAATCTGCTATCTCCTTCTGAAGGTTGTACATTACTTTCGGCCGCGTACTGTTGTTTCGTTTATTCTATCAACTGATGACGTTGTAACTTTTCTACTCGAAGAGCTTGTGGTCAATTGCATGCATATCGCCAATGAACTAAACCTAGCTATACTTAAATGGATGTTTACATACCCAGTGCAGTAATAGCTCAGTTTTACAATAGGTATATGACAAAGGTATATCAGTATGAGCTCTGTGGGTGTGAGCTCGCACAATGGCGGCATCCGGCGATGAGCGCAAGTGCTTGTTATTCAATCTCGTCGCATCACGTTACTGCTGTGACCCACCTTAGTGAATCAGCTCACTTTGGAAAACTTTAATCTTTTTTAAGGATGCGTTTCCCTTGAAGCGAAATGGAGCGAAGCTAGGGTGCATAGTTTGACACTTGTATAAGTACTTTTACAAGGTTATCACGGGTGGGTAGACGGACATGTCATGTCCGTCTATACCTACCTATTCATTATAAGTACAGTACGACAAGGCTATCTTGGCGCGTGGCGAAAATCGGAACTAACGTTACCGTCAAGTGTTCCCTTTGTTCTTGTTTGAATATTCTAAACCTTTGTTCTCCAACAGCGCCCCCCTGTCAATGTTATTCAAGTGCCAAAAGAATCTTGTCGCACTGTTCATTATTATATTATTTTTAGTAGGGATGAGTAGGTACCAACTTACGTTAACAATCCATGTTGTATAAAATATAAAACAGATAATAATTAATGATTTAATTGCAGTTTATAAAGCCTTTTTACGACTACCTGCCTATTGTCTTATGATAATAATTTCAGAACGCGATACTTTGTAGCTGCTCGTTGTCAACTCATCAGATATACTTAGGTAGTAGGTAGGTTAGGTAGGTTTACTTACTTAATTATTATCGTCATTTGATAATAAATTTCAATAGTAAATAGGTTCCGTGACTTATCCATATCCATACTTAATATTATAAATGCGAAAGGGTGTCTGTCTGTCCGTCTGTCTGTCTGTCTGTCTGCTAGCCTTTCACGGCCCATCCGTTCAACCGATTTTGACGAAATTTGGTACAGAGATAGACATAGGCTACCTACTTTTTATCCCGGAAAATCAGAGAGTTACCACGGGATTTCTAAACATCTAAATTCCACGCAGACGAAGTCACGGGCATCTAGTTGCTGCTGATATCATACTTAGGTACCTACCTATGGGCATTATAATATTATATTCTGTGCTGGTAGGAAATATTTAGTTACCTACTTAAGATAATGTAAAGCCTTAAGGATAGGTGCCTTCAATAAAGTCCATCCGTTATTTTTACGGAAAATCGGAACTTAAGGTATGATTCCGAACCACGCTGCACGCAGCAGTGCTGCCGCGAATGCTTATATGATTGTATGGGGACCAGGGCGACAGCACTATTGCGGCAGCACTGCTGCGTGCAGCGTGGTTAGGAATCATACCTTAACTTACACAATATGGACTAAGAGCCCAGTGAGCCCCAGTGTTGAGGACAATAGGTACGCAGAGAAACTTTTAGCTTTTATAAAATAACGAAGGTCTGGCACGCGCTGGCTCTGTCTCTTATATACATAATTTAACCACTTTCCACTTTCCACTTCAAACATATTCCCGTCTCGTCGACCTATCATTTGTGGAAAGGACACCCCACTGTAGTCTGTGGGACAGTGGACACCCTGACCCCAATGACCACTCATTTATGTAAATAGTGGGGACAGGACATTTTCTACGCCATCTTTAAATTAACTGACAAACTGCCTTGACGTCCTGATAGCAAGTTCCTAATATCGCTACGAGATGGCGTTGCTATTTATGAATTTGATATAGATGGCGTTAGTAGTCTGTAAATAACTTAAAATAAATTATTTCCAGCCGTTGTACAGCTGCAGACAAACGACCTTGTTTTATCAAAATTATCACTAATTGACGTCATACGTTAAGTAGGTACGTAAATAGGAGGCTCGGCAGTGATTAACTTCGCAAGCGTTTAGATCTTTTTAACGCCCGACCAAAAAGTAGGGGTGTTATAAGGGAAACTGCAAGGAAAAAGTCGGGGTGGTTTAATTTATTTACATATTTACAATAATTATTTTAGATTTATTATTTACTAGCTGATGCGCGACTTTGTTCGCGCGGATTTGGTCTTTTAAAATTCCGTGGGAACTCTTTCATTTTCCGGAATAAAAAATAGCCTAAGTTACATACAAAAAATCACGTCGATCCGTTGCTCCGTTGCGAGGTGATTGAAGGACAAACCAATAAACGTTAGTGATAACAAACACATAGAATAAGCTACCTATAGATATTATTGCAGATAGGATCAGGGTTGGAAAAAAACAGTTTCTTAAAAAACAAATCATTTTTTATGCAAAACATAATATTTAAAACTGTTTTTTCTCTTGTTTAAAACAATACCAACCCTATAGAATAGGTGCCTTGTAGGGCCCCAAGATTTGCATTGCCTAGGGGCATCTATTTGCCTTAATATGATACGATCCTGACTACATCAATAAAGTACCGTTATCTAGGTCTAGAAGGTCACTAGTTATTTTAGACGCCTAAAAAAATTTAGTTGGTATTTCTACCTATCGTGAGTCATAAATCGTCATAGATCGTTGTGCAATGCGAACTAAATTAACGCTTACGCAAATAGAGTTAGGGTATAAAATGTAATAATAGAGAATTGAAACTTTAAAATAATATATTATTTGAAAGGCTAATGACCGTTGTTTTTTTACTAGGAATATTTTATTTATTGGAATCACGTTTGATTCTCTTTATTTTATTGCCTTAAATGTACGAACTATGGTCTAGTTTGTAGGTACCTACGTACCTACCTACACAATAAAATTTGATCAAGTAGGAGTCAGACATCTTAACCACTAGGCTATCACGATCATGTTTTACTTACCTACGCTGTTAATAAATATACCTATATTTTTCTTCTAATATCATTGCCTATATAGGTTATGGAATATGTATGGGTTAAATAAAATTACTTACCTTAATATCCTCAGGTTAGCGCGCCTTCCGTCTTAGATTACATCATTACTTATCAATGATAAGTTATCATTCATCGACCACCGCTGTTACCATCAGATTTCAATCTTTATCTTCTATCTACTTATAACCTATAGTTCATTACCGCGACTTCATCCACGTGGATTTACGTGCAGGCATTTTTTCTTTTTAACATCCTTCCTTAGTGCACTCCTAAGTAGGATACTCAATAACCATCAAGGATTAACTCCTCCAAATCGCGACTTCAACCGATTTAGCGATGATTTAAGCTAACATGTGGCGGGCGCAGGCCACCAGGCACCACGTGTTGGCATAAATCATCCCTAAGGGCTTTTGTGTACTCATCTGTATTCGGTTTGTATCCGTGATTATACAAATACGTGCATTCGATTCGTATTTTTTTCACGGATCCGTGAAACCGCGTACTTCAGTAACTCCCGAATCAAAATTGTAAGAAGGTACGTTAGGTAAAAAGTGTAAGTTAGGTACAATTCTGAAGTCCGTAGTTAGGTCATTCGTTTTCGGGCAACTTGAAAACGACCTACTTAGTGTGAAAGGAATAAATTGGCAATAAAACAATAAAGTCGATAGTCACACTTGTTACGGTAGTTACCATCGCCTATGATCGCGTGGCATTGTAAATTATTGGATAGGCAATAGGCATCAGTAAGCAATCAGCTTATAGGTACCGTGGCGTTGTGGAATTGTGGAAAGGCAATAGGCATCAATAAGCAATCATCCTATACCGTGGCGTTGTGGAATTGTGGAAAGGCAATAGGCATAATAAGTAGTCAGTTTAATATGGTAGGTACGATATCGCCTGAAACTGGAGTAAAATGAGGTCAATAATATTATGACAAACTTTATCGACCATGGTGTTGGAACGAAAGGGGAAAAGTTTTGTATGATAGAATTACTTTTTAGAGCTCTCTTTTCACCTATTTTTAAAGAAATTCTACATACTTACATATAATCTACATACCTAATATTATGGAGAGTGCAAATCTCATCGAGCTGGTATGATTTTGAAGAACTTACGAAGTTTCCGGGAGCCATGTCTCCCATCCATCTATAATAGATAAGATATCTAGGTACAACGGCGGATCCAGGGGGGGGGGGGGGGCATGGGGGGCATGACCCCCCCCCTGGGCTGCGTCCAGGACCTAGGTGAACCACTAATTAAAATTGTTAAACGTAATGTTTTTTATATTTTTATATACCTAGATTTTATGTAAGTTCCTTCAATACTTAATCAATTTAATATAATATTTTGTATGATGGCAAAAACATTATGTTCTTGCGAACAAACGCATCCAAAATTTGATTTTACCGCGCCACCGCCACCTTACATAGAGATGTCACATTTCGTGTGACGTTCTTTAATGATTGAAGAACATCACACGGCACTTGCCCAGGGCCCACGATCGATTGGGGCCCAGTAGTCCGTGCCAGATCACCAAACTATAACAGACCAACCGATATTTTAATACCCAAAAACATATTTATTTCGATAAAATCAACGGTCAAAAAAGCCATCTCAAACAAAGGACCGTAGAGATTGTTAAATAGTCAAGACTGACTTATATCCGATCGTTATTGTCTTTACTGATAACGCAAATGATAGAATATTTCATTCTTTTTCACTTTAAAAAAAATTCCCGACAGTAAAAACCTCTAAAAGTAAAAAATAATATGTATTATATACCTATAATGTATTGGACGGATTGGTCCTTTACGTTTATTATTTATAGTAAAGTTTTTATTATCCAAGCGCTCGTTGCATCTGGGGACCCCTAAAGATAATAGAACTATTCTTTATACAACAGATGACTTTATAGTTTTTAGTACTAAATTTCTGGCATTTATCTATATCGTAATACAATATTTCTGACATTTATCTTTTCTTTTTTTGTAAATAATGTCATAAATTTTGCGTTCGCTTCGCTCGTACGTTCTGGTCACTACGATTAAAAATCCCTTCCGAGATGCAAGCTATCACTGAGTAGTACCTACCTACCTACATTTGGCCGTGAAAAAGTACCTAACAAGATGATAGACAGACAGAAAATTTCGCGCTCGCTTCGCTCGCGCTTTTGTTCTGTATTAGTTGTTGCCCGCCCGCAACCTTGTCCGCATTGATTTAAGTATTCAAAAAACCGTAGGAACTCTTTGATTTTCCGCATAAAAAGTGTATGCAGGTTTCCGGGATGAAAGCTTTCTCTGTGTAGTACCTGGTCAAAAAGATAGACCGTCAAATGGTAACAGATAAGTAGATAGACACGCTTTCGCATTTATAATATTAGTAGCTACCTTATGATTTTTTCGTAAATATATGAAAAATTTTGCGCTCGCTTCGCTCGCGCTTTTACTTTATATTGGTTGATGCCCGCAACTTCGTCCACATAGATTTAGTTTTTTAAAATTTCCGTGAGAACCCTTTAATTTTCCGGGATAAAAAGCCGTTTCCGAGTGTAAACTATCTCTGAATAGTACCAACATTGATTTATTAGGTAGTTAATAAATCAATGAGTACCAAATTTTGATTTAGAATATGGACTTTGAAAAGATAACAGATAGATAGAAACATTCGCATTTATAATACGTCTAGACTTATCTGCTTTCTTTCCCTATTCCAAGAAAATAGTACCTACTCTGTCAAGATCATAGGGGCCCCGTTATTCTAATGTGCCCAGGGCCTCCAATAGGTTAAAGACGGCCCTGCGTGCGGGTGTGCGGGGCGTCCCCCCCCCCCAACCCCCGCTCGTCATACCCCGATTACCAGCTCGACCTGTCGCAAGAGGTCGAGATGTTGTGACTTGACCACGACTATGTGACCCCCCCCCCTGGCACCAAAGCTGGATCCGCCCTTGTCTAGGTATAGTAGGTACTCATAGAAACTAAATTATCTGAGATAGAAACTTTCATCAAGATTTCAACAGAATGCACTTTTTGAGGTTAACGATTTCAAACAGACAAACTGTTTAATATTTACTATAGGTAATAACAATGGCCGTTGGAGCCGGAAAGTCCTTGAGTGGAGACCGCGTTAAAGCAAGCGTAGTGTGGGACGCCCTCCAGCACGATGGACCGAGGCTGGCGGGAAGTGGCTGGATGAGGAAGGATGAGGACCGGGTGTGTGGCGCTCTTTAGGGAAGGCCTATGTCCAACCGTGGACGTCCACAGGCTGATGATGATGATCATGATGATAGATAACAAAAGTGTCATGATGAACGGTGACGCAAGCAAGAAGTCATCATCATCATCATGATCAATCCATCACCGGCTCACTACATGTGGCACAGGTCTCTACCTAGTCTATAGATTGGCAGACTTCACACACCTTTAAGAATATTAAGAACTCTCAGGCGGGTGCCAGGTTTCCTCACGATGTTTTCCTTCGCCGATAAAGCAAGTGATATCACATAACTCGGAAAAGTTAGAGGAGCGTGCCCGGGATCGAACCTAAACCTCCGATTAGGAAGCGGATGTCCTAATCACTAGGCTATCACAGCTTGTAAGTAAGAAGTGTAACGGTATAATTTCCGAGTTCCCCACAACCACTTTTCAGCGTTCAGTAAAAACTTAGCTTACGTCACCGCACGCTGCCAGCGCGTGCTCCGCACGCCGTACACGCGGAACTGAACAACTGGCATTTTTGCTCACATTAAATAGGATAAACTTGAAAAAAATACCTAATAATATGATCATCATCATCATCAGCCCGCTAGAGATAACCACTGTGGAGGAAAATTGGCCACAGCATTATGCAATGGTAATTTAATGTTATGTCCAACGTTGGTTTTAATTGGCCAATGATCTCGTATCATACTTTTAGGTACCTACCTATATAAGTAAAAGGCAGGTGGTGACAGAGTGCTGCGATAAACAGTGTAACCAGAATGAACTTTTGTCTTATTGTAACTGATTGTATTCGACGATTTTATGTTTGTGCTAGTTGTAATTTGATCTAAATCACACTATATAATATTATAAAGGCGAAAGTTTGTATGTGTGTGTGTATGTTTGTTACTCCTTCACGCAAAAACTTCTGGACGGTTTGGGCTGAAATTTGGAATGAAGATAGATTATACCCTGGATTAACACATAGGCTACTTTTATCCCGGAAAATCAAAGTGTTCCCGCGGGATTTTGAAAAACGTAAATCCACGCGGACGAGGTCACGGGCATCAGCTAGTAATAGTAAGTATAATATTAATTTATAACAACACAAATCGGATGAAAAATGGTAAATTGGCAACAGTGTTTGTCCTCTTGTTTGTCCTGTAATAAATTAGCCAATAGGTGAATTTAATCGCAATTTTTTGAAACTTTCGCAGTGTCAGTTATTCATAGCCTCATTTATTTCGAAACTGAACGTGTCAGTTATTCAGTTCCGCCTCCACACCGCCGTGGTTTCCCCCCGAGCGTCTCCCCGTGTATATTTACGCCTCGTCGGCACAGCCGCGTCCCGGCGCGGCAGTCAGTCCTATTCACAACACCAACAGAACACGTGCCAGCCCCGCCATGTCGAACCACCCCGATCTCAATGTTGGTTCCCACACCAGCGTCACATAGACATACTAAATAAGCTAGTTTTTTAAGCGTTTTCTTCTGTGTTCTGTTCGGTTACTTTTTTTTATAAACACCTAAAGGAATATGGTTTCGAATCGCGGCGCCCACGTGTTGGTATGGGAGCAGCCCGGCTTGGAGGACCAGAGGCCTAAGACGGACAGCGGTGAGTCTTGACTCTAGTCCCTTGTTGTGCCGTCTCTTGGGGAAAACCATAGATAAAAAAAAAGTTTCAAGTGAAGCTTTTCAGTTTCGTTTTCAGTTTCATTTCAGTTTCCTCGCGACGTTATCCTCATTCGATGACGGTCATGACCTGTCCCATTAGTGAAGTAATGGTGGAGGTTTTCTTAGGATATTAATGCTGTGGGCTTGTTCCTTTATCGCACGTGGATTGATTATTTCCAAATGCATGAGCACGGAACGTAGAGAAAGAACGTAGGAAAAATTCTTCGCCTAATTTATTTCGCCACAGTAAATGGGATTAGTGCCTTGAGAAAACTTTCTCGAGAATATTTTAATCAAAATTCAAAATGCACCTTAGAGCATAATTATTGTAGAAAAGAAAAATTCCTCTTTAGATTAGTGCCTTGAGAAAACTTTCTCTAGAATATTTTAATCAAAATGCACATTATACAGCCTCAGCATTATTATTGTAGGAAAGAAAAATAGGTTAGATCGTCCAAGCCTAATTTAAATGTCGTACAGTACTTAAATGGAATTGTTTGCGTATCCGTTTATCGTTATTTTCCGCGATATAATTTCCTTGAATCGACATTTAATTACGCATTGTTAGTTGAACATGAGAGAGACGTGTGGCCTAAATTGCGATACTTAGTGCATTTATCGGGAATATCTAAGTAAGGTTGCCCCATTTCCGGAATGGACGGGTGACGACTTTGGAAGTCCATAAGCTTCAATTTTTCAAAGTTGTTATCACTATAACATCGGCCCTGTTTGATAACGAAACATCATCATAATAATATGCGGAAGGATAGTGGGGCCCACCGCACCGGGTTGCCGCGATTCTGCAGTGCTTCACTGATGTTTGCTGAGGCTCATACGGATGACTTCTATGGGATTATGAGGATAAGAGCGGCATCAGTGATGCGTAGAATACGCGAAGCCTCCAATGGCATTCTTAAAACCCCCTCGGAAAAATTTGATAATCCATTTATGAGGCACTGGGTGGGTGTACACATTACCGGTGCTCCATAACACAAAGATTTTATATTGAATAATTATATACCTACGAATTTAAAATTATTATTATAAATATGGATGTAATGTCTGATAATAAAGATTATTATTATTATATTATTATCCCAAGAACACCGTTTATTATTATGTGTCTGTATGGAAAGAGGCCACGAGTCACAACCCCAACGAAGGATATCACGCTGAGAAGGACTTGAGCATAGTGTAGCCCAATAAATTAGTGTTAGGTACTTAGCCTTATCTGACGTAGAGAGTGACCTATATACCTACGTTATATTTTCAACTTATTTATCCAAGCATAAAAGGACATTGTATATAGTTAGGTATGATATAATAAGCTAATAATTGGCACCGGCCCCAAAAAATATTATAGAATTATATTAGCTCTTGTACCTATACTATACATTGTACCTATATCAAATATTTGAAAAGAGCAACCGCCGAGTTTCTTGCTGGTTCTTCTCGGCAGGAAAGGCATTCCGAACCAGTGGTAGCTGCATCCGACTATTCGTAAGCACTTGTAAAAGTTTATACGAATAAAAAAGATTTTCATTTTCATTAATATATTCGGTAAAAAAGTCAATTAATTTTTAATTTTTTTAGTGTACAGATACGGTTAGGTATTGTAGTCGGTTTTTTTTTTTTGTAAAAATTTTGTTTGATCGCGCGTTTGTACGAGTAAAATACGCGCGAATGACCGCGCATTCGCAATGCTCCTATTAGGGCGACGCCTTTAAACAAAGTAGATATAATATACCTATGTTCCATTTTCTGCAACAATCAAATCTTAGTCTCTGATTTCACTATCACTAATTTCTCGGTAAAAGTGTAACAGAGATCCGTTTATTAGTTTTCCTCCTACGCAGTTGGTCTGCCGATAAGTTATCAGCTACACATTTTTTTATCACTATTACAAGTTGTAAGGTACACAAATTATAGTGCTTTGGAAATTAGACAAGCGAAAAGCGCGTATAAAAAATCGGTCTCGCACACGAAGCTTCATACATTACAGAATACATTCTTATTCAAGCTGATAAAAGAGGGAAAAACAATTTTCCTTATTAATATACCTACTATATAAGTTATTATAAATTTAACGAAATATCAAAAAGATAGGTACCTGGCATCGACATATTTCATGACTCTGCTACTGCATTCAAAAAAAAGCTCTTATAATTTTACGGTGGGTTCATCTCCTAAGTAACTTAGTTATTTGTTTTGTTAGTTACCTAGTTAAGTTCTTTTTATTTGTCAAGATATTTTGCAAATGCTGTGAACACATTTTATAGATACATATTTTATCAGCTTGTGTTTGTTTATAAGTGTCGTACCTAGTTTGTGTTAAATTTATGTATTGTGTGTGTTCCTAATAAATAAAATAAAATAAATAAATAAAATTATAATATTTTTGGAATAATGTTACCTACCAATAAGGAAAGACTTTATAACTGGTACTTAATTAATTTAATTTAATTTATTTATTTGTAGAGACAAACAGTTACAATTAGATAAATAGTTAGCATAATATGGATCTATGAATGGTCTGAAATAAACGTTTATTTATTATTATTATTATTTATTTATTATATATTTAAAAACACTTAAACCTAAGCAGTCTCCAACGAGAAATTAATACTTAGTTATAATAAAAATTATGTCCACAACACACGGGCATAGCACGCGTATGGAAACTAGGCGTATGAAAACTAATATATGGCAAATATTAGTCATGAAAATGAAAAAGAGGGCACATACTGCTTTGTTTACACTGTAATATCCGTATAAGCCTGTGCAGTATTGCGATAAGATAGTCCTCGGGCTTTGCCAAATTAATTGGAATTTGGATATTGCCTCAGTTGCGTCAGTTATTTTGATATAGATTTATTTCAGGGTTCCATACCCTAACTCAAGCATACACTTTAAGCCTCCGCTGTCCGTCCGTCTGTCCGTCCATCTGTCTGTCAGCGGGCTGTATGAGCTGTATCTCATGAACCGTAGTAGGTAGAGAATTGAAATTTTCACTGGCATTCTTTCCTTTTCAGCAACGCTATTTTTCCCTCATTGATGGTAAAACTGTACTTGTCGCAACTTATTTTTCTGTATTTTTAGGGTTCCGTACCTCAAAAGGAAAAAGAACCCTTATAGAATTACTTTGTTGTCTGTCTGTCTGTCTGTCGGTCTGTCAAGAAAACCTACAGGGTACTTCCCGTTGACCTAGATTCCTAGAATCATGAAATTTGGCAGGTAGGTGGGTCTTATAGCTAGCTGGCTTTAGGGGAAAAATCTGAAAACCGTGAATTTGTGGTCACATCACACAAAAAAAAAAATTGTGGTCATAAACTAATAATAATTAGTATTTTAAATTTTCGAAGTAAGATAACTATATCAAGTGGGGTATCATATGAAAGGGCTTCACCTGTCGATTCTAAAACAGATTTTTATTTAATTTTATGAATCATAGTTTTTGATTTATCGTGCAAAATGTCGAAAAAATACGATAGTATTACGGAACCCTCGGTGCGCGAGCCTGACTCGCACTTGGCCGGTTTTTTTACTCCATCCGGTCAATAAATACTTTCCAATGGACGATTTTGTTATTTGCATAGTTAAATAAATCTAGCTTAATCTATTCAATCTAAGTGTTTTCGGAACCATTTAATCTGACATAGGTATAATACCTAGGTATAATCTGTCAAGGTCCAAGGACATCTAGATCGCACGGTTATTGTGTATGGCTACACACCATGACCAGTCATGACAATGATTTTTGCGCGTTTCGTTACCATTTTTCAAAGCCTGAGCTATAAATTATCTGACTGACTGACACGTCAACGTATCTACCTATAGCTCAAACCTGGGTGGGCTTAAGATTTTTTTACAATATTGCCAATTTTAGGCATGTTTTTTTTTTCAGCATCTAGGACCTCACAACTTCATAAAGCGAGCAATTTTTTGAGATTAACTATGTAGGCATAGAGGTAACGTAGTAGATCCAGAGATTTAACGGAATAACGAAAGACCCCTAAGAAAGGATTTTGAGAAATTCAGCGGGATTTATAAAAAAATTATTCACTCGTCGCACTTGCACAATCGCTTATAGCCCGGCGACAAAACTATTGAAACTACACACTCGCTTCCCGCTGATCGCCGACTTGTTTATAGTTTCTAGTTCTACTAGTTACTCGTTCATCGTCGGCTGTCGGACCACTGCCTTACGCTTGCTACGTTCACGCGATACAAGTTTCGGGCGGACAATAGTAAATACTACGGCAATTGAGTCGTCTAGTTTCAAAAGCCCCTAAAACGATTTTATCCTAAAATCAACCTTATATTGTTATGTGCAAGCGTTTTGTTCGTACTTCAAGTTTAGTCATTCAGTTAGTGTCAAATCCCTCTGAAACACAAACAAAAATAGTTCTAAAGTCCACGATTGGGATCAAAAGCCACTACAAAATTGCATGTGGCTTTCAAAAGCCCCTAGAAACTGACTGTCCAATAGTAGTGCGTCATTTTTAACACGTGACTTTACCATAACTATGCAAACAAGATGGCGATTTTTGTTGTGTGGTGTAGATCTGTGTTTGGTAATTTAATGATTTTATGCATTAAAAATGGAGGACTTAATGAAATTTGTGAAAAAATGTGATCCAAAAAAGACAAGGAAACGATCTGTGAATAAAGCAACCTGGAAACGTGAGATTCTACGCGAAAAACGGTACGTGATTCATCCATAAAAATCAGCATCAACATTAGCAAGAATGGTATTATGCAGTAGGTACTATGGAACATAAAACTGCAGCATGTATTATTTTATTAATGTAAATATGAACGTTTCCTTTCATATGTCTTTTGTAGGTATGTTTATTTGTTACTAGCTGATGCCCGCGACTTCGTCCGCGTGGTTTAAGTTTTTTGTTGTTCCCGCGGGAACTCCTCAATTTCCCGGGATAAACAGTAGCCTATGTCATTCTCCAGGTCCTCAACTATACCCATGCCAAAAATCACGTCAATCCGTTGCTCCGTTGTGGCGTGATTGAAGGACAAACCAACAAACAAACACTTTCGCATTTATAATATTAGTATGATGATGCGTAGTTTGAAGAGTAGTCATTTTAATTATTTTTGATAAATTCAGAAAAGATAAGTACCTACGTGAAGTTAGTGGATATGTGTTAACTCAGAACCCATAACCAAAAAAATATTGACCTATTGTCCTATCTGTACCTAAATTCACTTTTGTTAATGTTGATTATTTTTAGTTCATAATCACAGTTTTTTAAGCCTGAAATTGTCTAAAAAAATAACTGTTAGTATTAATTATTTATTATTAGCAAAGTTTATTTCTGAACTTTTTATTTTAGGTACAAACCCTCAAGCTTGCCGCAGTTTCCGCAGTGTGGACACAAGCAAAAGGCGTTTCGATGTACTGAATTATCATGTCAAGAAATAAGAAAATTTCATAAGAATTTCTATAAATGTGATACCAAAGTGAAGCAAGACTGTTTTATACTGAAATATTGTAATATATCAGAAGCTAAGTCATTAAACCCCAGAAGCATAAGAAAAGTTGCTATTAAGTATACTATACTTAGTAAAAATGGGACCAAAATACCGGTATGTCAAAAAACTTTCATGAGAGCACTAATAATAAAGAAAGATCGAATACAGGGCGTAATGAAAAGATTTTTAAATAGCGGAGGTGAAATGCCAGAAGAGAAGCGTGGAGGTGACAGAAAGAGAGAAAAATACGAAGCAAAAAGAATATCCGTCGAATGGTTCATTGAATCCTTTCAGGGACAAGAGAGTCACTATTGTCGTTCGAAAAGTATCAATAGAATATATCTTGCTTCAGGCTTGTCAATACGTAAAATGTGGCGTATGTATAACGCTGCCCGTGACGAGGATTTGAGGGTTAAACAAAGCTTTTTCAGACATGTTTTTAATACTAAATATAATATAGGCTTTGGAAATCCTAGGACAGACGTATGTTCAACGTGCATTGAACTGTTAGAACGCATAAAAACTGAGAAGGACGCTTCCAAGAAAAATGTTCTTATGGCCGAAAAAAGAATTCATCGCCTTAAATACAAAGCCTTCTATGCAATATTGCAAGAAGAAAATGAAATTATTCAAACCATTACCTTCGATTGCCAAAAAAACCAGGCAATGCCCAAAGTTCCGGACCAATCAGCCTACTACAGTCGTCAAATCAACTTTTACCACTTCGCCATTGTTGTGGGAAATTCAAAGGCAAAACTGGACAAAAATAACATTCGTTCCTACTATTGGGATGAAACTTCACACTGCAAAGGCAGTAATGAGATAATTAGCGCAGTTTACGATTTCTTGAAAAACTTTGAATTTGGAGATAAGATAAAAATTCTACGAATAGTATCCGACGGTTGCGCCGGACAAAACAAAAATACAGGCATGATAGCTATGCTAGGTAAATGGCTGTATACAGAAGCCCCAACAAATATCAAGAAAATAGAGCTAATCTTCCCTGTTGTAGGTCACTCCTTTATACCTCCAGACAGGTTGTTTGCCAGAATTGAGAAAACCTTGAAAACTAAAGAAGTCATAACCTCTCCATCCGAATATGCAGCTGTCTTAGAACAAAATGGTATGTGCAAAGATCTAGCATCAATTTCCGTATTTGATTGGAAAAAAAGTTACAAGTCCATCATTAAACCCACTACGTCTTGGCATTTTCAGTTTATGAAAACAAAAAGGTTTTTTATTACAAGAACTAAAACAGAAAACATTTTAGTACAGGGTGAAGAGACATATAGAAACGAAATACGCGAAAAAAAGACTATCACAAAAAAAAAACAAAAAAATCACTATGATATCTCCCCAAGTAATCCAGCCAAACCGTGTTTTCATAAAACAAGCCAAAATTCAAGACGTAGATAAACTTCTTAAAAAGCACTATGGAGATGAGTGGAGAAATTTGGAAAAGTTGATTTTTTTTAAAACTGTAATGGAGAGAATGAGTACCACTGAAACGGGAGACTTTCTGAGATTGTCAGAAGAGACTGATTTGTGTGAAGCTGGATTTACGGATAATATTTGTCACGTTTAAATTCTTTCATTTTTATATATAATAATTAAACACAATAAAACCTTTTATTTCATGCCTATAACAGATTTATCATTATTTTTTAATATATTATCCATCAAAAGAAATTACTTGATTCTGAGTTTTTATGAGATTTAATAAAAGCTACATTCACCTACTTTCTTACTTTGGTTGATCTTGGTGCTTGTCGATATCTTGTATAACACCATCCTTTGTTAAGATTTTGTCAGTTGCAAAATCCACTAAAAAGTGACGTATTACTATCAAATTCCTCTTATTTCAGCAGTGAGTTTCATAAGCCGCTAAAATGAAAGAAAAAACATCCATATTTTTGTTTATTTAACTGATTTGTTGCGGAAAAGGGATTTTAAAGTGGTGCCATATTCTGTGGGCTCATATCATACAAAAATTATTATTGTCTATAACATTTATCAACGACGAGAAGTTTTTATGAGTTTGTGAAAAATAAGCAAAACTTATTTTAGTGGCTTTTGAAACTAGACGACTCAATTATTGACCTTAGACATGAGCTGCCCCCCCCCCCCCCCACCCCCCTGCCCTCCCCTGGGTACGCCCATGGACATGACGAAATCGTTGTGTGATAAGATTACAATTTCATAGTAAGTTACTTACTTATTTCATGATTTACAATTTACAATGCGTGTTTTTAGTAGACGCATGTGATGAACATGACTCAGCCCGTATCATTAGTGATTTATTTTATTAGCAGTTGGTGAAATATCTACGTCAATTCTTATCTCATGCTGAAATAGATTTAGGCAATGGTCCGACCGCCGACGATGAACGAGAAACGAGTAGAACTAGAAACTAAAAACGAGTTGGCGATCAGGGGGAAGTTTTGTCGCCGGGCTATAAGCGAGTGTGCTAGTGCGACGAGCGATTACTCGCGCTATTTGCCGTGTCGTTCGGTGAACAGTCCTGCGCAAACCTACGCGCGCGTTACACATGTTCAAGCGAGCGAGCATCGCTGAACGAATATCGCTGAGCGAGTTTATTTTTGTAAGCTCGTCGCTCAGCGACAAAACTAGTAAAGCGGGTCGTCGCCGGCAGTGTGAACAGTCAGAGAGCAACTTTTGATATATGTATCTCTTTCGTTTACGCGGAATGTACTTACATTTATTGTGCATTTCTTGAGAGAGAAAATCGCCGATAGTTAGTCGTTTTCTCGCCAGCGGTCGGACGACTGCCTAAATCCATGGCTTTCTTATTCAATTTAATAAACGTTCATTTTATTCCGTGATTTTATTGGTCATTAGGTAACGCATTTGAAATGCGGCAGATTTTAAAACCGCATCCATTAGGTTCGTAATTCGTATAACGATTTATATTGGTCGATAGATCACATTCGAAGAGTGGGCAATTTCTTAAACGCATGCCATAAGATCCACATAATATAAGGGCACCATTTTGTTAGTTGAAAGAGAACGCATTCGAAGTGTAGATGATTTATAAAAGGCGTTTCACATATTCCACATCATTGGAGAAACCATTATTTTCATTGGTCGATAGAAAACGCATTCGGACTGCGGCCAGTTTCTAAAATGCATGCCATGAAATCATTTTCATTGGTCGATAGACTGCGGAAGATTTCTAAAATGAATGACTCAACTGGTGAGTTTAATACGTCGGTCGTTACTCGTTACCTTGCTGTAATATATCGTCCAGATATTCGCCTATCTAATTTCAGCAGTCGTTATCCCGCATGCTATGGTCTGACTGAGCTATCGAAGAATGAAAATGAACCGCGTTGTTTAAGAACCAAAGTATGATCACTTTAAGCAAGTTAATAAGTGTGTTAGTAATTGAAACTGTGAATAATTCCCAATTATAGACGTTAGTGATGATTATAACTTATTAGTAATCGTAACATACAACCTTTACATGCTTTACGAAGTTAACAAAAACAAAATCTTTAATATGGTACAAGTAGATTTGTAATGGTATCATAACATGATACTCTTCTTATGCCTTTAGAAGCTCTTATAAACCATAATATAAACCTATCATTAATTTGATGAAATTCTAAAACCAGCCTAAGAGTAGCATGCAAAAATCTCAAGGTCTTTAAAAAAAAGTAGCAAAACAGTATGCGGCCGAAAGTAATGTACATTGACCTTTAGAAGGGATAGCAGATTAGTAGAGCGTTGTCCCTGTCGTTCAGACCAACAAAACGTCATATAGGTATGAGTGACAGAGACAACGCTCCACAAAGCCGAAATATCATTCTAAAGGCCGATCTTCATCTTTTTTTTCACTCTGGGCTGGTTTCCGCACTTAAACGTTTCCGTCTGTTGTGCGTGCATTCAGCATTGCCCCTCCCCGCTGAAGTCTCTCTAAAGGCCGATGTACATTACTTTCTGCCGGGTACTGTAAAAATATTCCAAGAATTATATTTATGGTCTTAACTAGTCTATTTATATTTTCCTTGGCGAACACTGACGCATCTTTTATTGTGGACTTTGCCCCATAGATACATGAACTCGGAATAACAATACTTTTCTCTAAACTTGCTTAGTAAGCTTTTCATACCTTCTCTTGACCGAGTTTCCTTGTTATGTTTTCAGTATTAAGAATTTGATGACCTGCAACATTCCGATGGTCTGGTTTAATTTGTTAGGTAGATTGCTACCTGCTGACATTCATTTTAGTATTATTTTAGTTAGTTAAAATACGTTTACCTTTCATTCCTAATCACTTGAATTGTTAGGATGGTTTTAGTTCCGTTTGTTCCGTACTCATAAGTAAATAACGGAAAACATGAAATTTCTTTATTCAGTTTTTCTGCTTTAAGTAATAATATAATGAATAATGGAGTCACTAATTAAGTAAATAATTACGATAATTTATTTACTTAATTAGTGAGTTCCATGAATAATACCTATGTGGTTGAGACTTTCTTTTGTGAGTCAGCAAAATATGATAAGTATACAGGAATACATAATATATTGTAGCTACATATTTAAAATATAATAAAATTGTCAATAGTAGTTACTTATATAAACCAATGAAAAAATAGAGCAAAAACCTAAATGAAGAAGTTTCCATACAAAAAATGTCTGAGCGAAAATCACGCCTTGAAAATCCATAAAAAATATTATCAACAAACACTTTTTTACACAAGTACCTAAGTAGGTATTGTACTTTTTTCGTGATTGCATGTTACTAGGAAACTGTTCTTCTCGACCTTCTTAACGTACCTACAGTACTAGTTCGTCAATTACAGTAAATTAGCTTCGACGTTTAGTAGACATTTGAACAGCCTTTGCGTAGTTTTGCTCTTCCCGTTTGCCTAAAATTTCAATTATCACTTTTATGTTGAGCGATTTTTAATTACTGTCATTAAAAGAGTGAAAGCATAACGCGTCTGTTAGACAATAGGTTTTTGTCAGTTTTGCAATCATCGTTCTACAATCCACCCTATTAACGGAATTTGGATATTATATTTTTTTAGTTTGGACTTGATAGACGGGGACACGTTTCCAAGTGGGTGTTTAAGGGTAGATGAACGGAATTTCTAAGCGAGTTTTGCCAGTCACTGCTGAGTGCTGATACTGACGAATAACTTACTGTTTAATCCCATGGCTGATTTTTGTATGAAATTAGATAAGAAATATCTGGTTTCGTTAATCAGTCAGTCATGAGCATGACTCATCATAACGAACAAATAAATTCAACGGCTGATAGAAATCATGAACGTTTAGAAAGGACAATAACCAAAAGTGGTACCAAGTTTTCTCGTCCTTCAAAACCAAAAAAGTTTGGATTTGTAATTACCTGGTATAGGATTCCATATATCCATGATTGTTTTCTTTTCCCACACTCCGAATGCATTCTCTGTCGACCTACGAAAATGGTTCCCCATGTGGGCTTTTTGGCATGCATTTTAGAAATCTATCACACCTCCAACACGAGATTATCTGTGTCTTTCGAACAATAAAAATGTTCCCCTATATCTGTGGCTCTACCGCGGTTGTTTGACAGCTACAGTGTCACGATCGCAATCATCTCTGATTGGTTAATGCTCGCTCGCTATTGGCCACAGTGCATTGTTGCAAAAAGAATCGCACAAATTCAGCCAATCAGAACAATTGAGATTGTAATAATGATTGATGCAGGTTTTATACAATCGCCCTACGTGGTCTAATGGCATGCCGTTCGGAAATCGCCCACACTGTAGGGGTGGTTTCCAAAAAGAATGCCATTAAATGCATATTCGTTCTGCGTGGTTTCAAGGCTAGCAAGTAGCATCAAAGGAGTATAATGTCAAACATTTCTATTTCCAAGTATAGGGTGTGCCGTAGCATGCATAATATTGACATATTCTAAACGCTAGGGACCACCCCTCGTCACACCGTCCGCCGCCCTTGAGGCCACGGATATCAACAAACCGTAGTAGTACGGAGCAATTACGGCTTAGTCATATTTCCGGTATTTTCTTGTTCACTGTCTGGGATTGAGGGGAACTTATGCCGTTGAATACGAATGTGTTTCTAAGGCTCTAAGCGACCACCCCTGTCCCCTTGTCATACTTGCCGCCCTTGAGGCAACGGATATCAAGTACGAAACAATTAATAGGTTTACCCCGTAGTCAGAGTCGCTAATCGTTACTTAAGATTGAGTTAAAACGAGACAGATTTATGTGAGAGATATAGCTCTGTCTGGTTTCGATTAAGCGACTTTGAGTACGGCTGTTAGTCGTATTTCGGGTATTTTCTCGTTCATTGTCTGGGATTGAGGGGAACATACGAGTATGTCGTTGAATATGAATGTGTTTGTAAGGCTCTATTGTAGGATATCTAAGAGTTTTTGGTATAAGACATCCGTAGCTGAGCCAGCTCTGGCTGAATTTGTAAAAATACGGGAGCTTTATTTACACGGGGGCTGAAAATCGGGGTAACCCGTATAATACGGTGCATCTGGCAACCCTACATGTAAATACTAGTGTACATTAATTTTAGTCGTTAACAAGAACTAAGAAGCCGTCGGGTTTTAATTCTCGGAGCTCGCGTTACACAGGCTTCAGTGCTACTGCTTAGCCACAACCAGTTTTAATTACACACGAATAAAGAACATGCCTATTTCTCGTAATATTTTATCGTAATTTTCGTATTTCATTTATTCATGTATTTTCAAAGATTCAAAGATTCTTTATTTGCGGAAACATTTACAATGAGATTGTTATTACATATTGTCCCGTAAAAATGTTTCGCTTGCATACTATTAGGCATGCAAAATAATTAGTAAAACATAATAACAGGATAATAACTATAAGTAATTTTTATTTCATTACGTCCGGTACCTTTCGAATCTCCTCATTCCCGATTTTATCACGACGCGACGCTACGAAAAATCGGAGAAAATCAGTCGAAGTCTTTAATCGAAGGGATGAGGGAATGGTGTACGAGGGGAGGAGAGGAGAGAGGAGATAGATGCTTTATCTATTGTTGTGTTTATATTGTATTTATATTATGACCTCGCTAGACATTCATTGAAAACAGCTCAACCGTTTTATTGGCCGACTCTACATTGTGCAGACGGCGTTTCACCGGTTCCCCGAATTCCCTCGAACACGAGCTTTTTGACGTCACATTCAAATGATATTTTATTTTGGTGAGTGAAGCGGACTGCCTACGCGAAGGAGCTTTCCTACGTCAACGACTCGACAGCATTTTTATTACCAGGCAAATAAATCTACCGAATATGACGTCGACATAAACAGCTATTTTCTTCAGAAATCTCCCCATTATAGGTAGGTATATTGAAGACAGTCAGTTTCCTAATTTTCCCCTTGTTATGCAGCATATTAATTATAAGTCGATACCTACTAGATATATCCATTCCATACTAATATTATAAATGCGAAAGTGTGTCTGTCTGTCTGCTAGCTTTTCACGGCCCAACAGTTTAACCGATTTTGATGAAGTTTGGTACAGAGTTAGCTTACATCCCAGGAAAGGACAAAGGCAACTTTTTATCCTTAGAAAATTAAGGAGTTCCCACGGAATTTTTAAAAGCCTGAAATTTGGTAGAGACTAGCTTGCATCCCGGACATTGACATAGGCAACTTTTTATCCCGGGAAATCAGAGAGTTTCCACGGGATTTTTGAAAACCTAAATCCACGCGTACGAAGTCGTGGGCATCAGCTAGTCAAACTATAAAGTCTTGTATTTAAGTTTCTAATCTATGCTATCTCATTCCGTCTTCCGTCGTCCGAGGAATCTAATTGGAAAATAATTAGAAAAAGAGTTTTATGTTATATTTTTATGCTATGTATATATGCTATGTATACACTATTTATATTAAGTACCATATTGTGTACCATAAAATAATGGGCTTCAGTTTATTTTCTTATAAATAGCATTGTCCTTGTCCCGCACGAGTCGCGGTCGCGTACCGCAAAGTCTACCTTATGCGGCTAGCAGTACACCCAACAACAAAGTTGATTGCAATGCAAATTGCCATCTCGAGTTTGTAGAATAGATAACGCTGTGCCAGAGATGTCACCCAAAATATCTAATGCGTGAAACTCGAGATGAAAAATGCTTCCAATTTATTTACGTAGGTACCGACAATTTAATACTTATTATTAATATTATAAGTAGGTACCAAAACACGTGCTAATTGACGTTCTGGCCGGCCAGCTGTGCTTAGTGAGAGTCTATTTTTATCAACAGACTAATGTGATTTACTTATACATGAAAACAGGTACATTTACATAAACTATCGAAAACTGCGGATGCCTTCGTTATAATAGCTATATGCATCAGCCCGATCCGTCCAGTAGTTTGAGTTGTGCGTTGATAGATCAGTCAGATTAGTGTTATGTTCCGTACATTATCTAAGCATGAGAATTAGGTTTAATCGCTTTTGTACTGACCTACTAAGTACCTACATGCTGATTCTTTGACGATAGTTGATATATAGATACTGGTGTTTTGATATCAATATTATTATCCTACCTAGGTACTCTTACACTTTATTAATTATCATATCAGTTTATCTAAATACTAGTCCTTATATCTTATCTAGGTAGAATCATAATAATAAAAATCATAGGTATCTTAATAATTAATAAGCTAGGTATTAAATAGAAGTCTTTATTGAAAGTACCTTCCCACATAATATTGTAAGCTTCGGTGTCACAAATCACAATGCTGTTAGTTTATGGAATTGCAATAAATTGAAATTGAAATTGAGCCTGTTTCCACTTCGCCAAATGCGAATCAGACAGCACGTTGAATCAAAAAGTAAAAACTATGCATAAATAAAAATAAAAATGTACAGGTAAAGCCCTTTTATATGATACCTCACTTGGTATGGTAAGTAATCTTACTTTGAAGTAACTTTGAAGTAAGATTACTCATGAATACATTTTTTTTTGATTTAACCACAAATTCACGATTTTCGGATTTTCCCCTTATTTGTGCTATAACTTTCATGATGCTATCTAGAATCATGGAAAAAAATTGTTGATCTCAACGAGATACCTACCCTATAGGTTTCTTGACATACAGAGAGACAGACAGATAACGAAGTGATCTTATGAGGGTTCCTTTTTTCCTTTCAAGCGGAATCTCTCAGATACTAGGTATTTTGATGTCGGAGGGGGTCTATTGCGGGTAAGACTGTGTGCCCCGCGACTAATAATAAAAAAATAAAACTGCGTATCTATGCCTTTCGGGCAGCCCCTCTAGCATCTCACATACATAACTCATACATTACAATGTAATACAGTACAATGTAATACAATTACAATGTAAAGGATTATTTAAATGATAAGCAAGCTTGGGAATGAGTTGCTTAACGACTTTGTGATAGTTCTAATAAGTTTCAATAATTTTGTAAAGTGGTGATAATAAAAAGAATACCCGGCTGAGTTTGTTGTGGGCTCTTCTCAGACCTGGGCGCGTTTGGAACCCTCGTAGCTTTAGTTTTAAGTTTGCGTTATAATTATCACCACTATATTATCTTACAAATCTAACACTATACCAGACAATCAATAAGAGTAATTTATTACCTATTTTGAATAAATCATTTGACTTTTGACTTTTGACTTTAACATCCCACACGATTGCTCCTTCTGGACGTCTCCTATGGACAATTACTATGTCCCTTTAGATTACTATTTTGCTAGTAGGTACATACCTATGTACCTAATTGCAATGCAAATAATAATTTTCTTTCGTTCCGCAGGCGGGCTGGGCACGCGTCACTGGGTGACGTTCATGCTGTTCCTGGGGATGGCGAACGCGTATGTAATGCGGACAAACATGTCCGTCGCGATCGTTGCCATGGTGAACCACACCGCGCTGCCAGTCCACAAGGAGGCCGTAGACACCGAGTGCGGCAACGTTGATCCTAATGCCACTTCTGTGAGTATATTCTATGATGCTTATGTCCATTGCGATCGTCGCCATTGTGAACCGTGAACCACACACACCGCACTGCCAGTCCACAAGGAGGCCGTAGACACCGAGTGCGGCAACGTTGATCCTAATGTCACTTCTGTGAGTTATACTTATTCTATGATAAAAACGAACATTTACGATTGGTGCGGTTCATGCATTGTTGCAAGAAGAATACCATAAATTCAGCCAATCCCAACAATTGCGATTGTAATAATTTCGGAATCGACCAGCTGTTAATCAATAATCTCTTTTAGCGCATAATTTTTTTATACCATTGTTACCTGACACCAGCAACGTTACATGTTACTCGGATGAACAAGAAGCGACTAAACAAACCAGTTTCTGTTCAGGTGGCATCATCACAAGACGGCTCGTTCGTGTGGAGTTCAACCCTGCAAGGCTACATCCTATCATCTTTCTTCTACGGTTACGTCATCACGCAGATTCCGTTCGGGATTCTATCCAAAAGGTTGGTTCTTCAATTTTACTCCATTACCATAAAAATTAAAATAAGCAAAAGTGTAGGTACCTGGTACCTACTTGCAGAAAGAAATGTACCTATACATCAACCTTTAGAAAGAGGTAGCGGTTTTGTAGAGCATTGTCTCTGTCGTTGAGACCGACGAAACGTCACGTAGGCATGAGTGACAGAGACAACGCTCTACAAATCCGACATGACATTCTAAACTAAAAGCCGATGTACATTAATTATTGTACATTATTTTCTGCCGCGTATACCTACTGTACACGGCTGAACCGATCTTGACTTTTAATTTTTTAAAGCATGTAGGTAGGTAGACTACCCAGTAGACTATTACGCATAGTACCTACAGCATAATTTTCCATCAGTGTGCACTGTGCACAAAACAAACTCAAACTTAGTAGGTATTCGAAATCTCGGATGGATATGCATGACTTCCTCAAGAAAGTTAAATAGGTAGGTCGGTATATATTATTACCTTTAGCAACTTTGTTAGGATGAACCGGATCTGTTGTTCAGAGAATGATGCCGTTCACAAGTAGGAAGGTTTTTCGCATTCTCATCCCATGTCTGATGAGTTGGTCGAGTATCTGTCCCAGGAAAGACACTGGATAACAAATCCCATTTTTAAAGTCATTAGGTAAGCAAGGATAGATAAGTCCAGACTTATCTATCCTTGCTTACCTAATGACTTTAAAATCATTCAAGACCTTGTTTCGTACATATAACAATATGCAGATATCCATTTATTTTATTAGACATAATATACTAATGTACCTATCACATTTTATGACATTTACTTTGCTCTAATGCGTCCATTCAACATTTTACGGGCGAGCATAAAATTTTGCATTTGTGAGTCAAATATTATGAGAAGTGTACCTAATGTAAATAACACCATGAGGTGTTGTTGACATCCATTCATACTGTTATTGACATTCATAGCCTTAGATCTTGGTATAGCTGATATTGATCGTAGTTTTAGTACCTGAACCATACTGCGCACTGTACCTACATCATGTTTTGTGGATCTCCGTGGCGAGTGGTGAGCGAGTGGCGAATTTTGGAAAATCAAAGAGTTCCCTCGGGATTTTGAAAAATGTAAATCCACGCGGACGAAGTCGCGGGCATCATCTAGTTATAAATATAACACAAAGCACACAACAAAACAGAATTACAAACACAATAGTGCATCGGAATATCATTATCTCAAGATCAAAGACAACGGTCTTTGCCAATGCAATCGGACACAAAGCAGACATCTCGACCTATGATCTAAATGCAAACTTGGAGTTTGCGCAGAATCGTATGGGTAGATACCTACCTCTACCTATATACATACGTGTTTTCATAAAGTAGGTACCTACGTAATTCGCATCCATATATTATTATGTTTATAGTTCAAAACACCGGCCTAAAATATCATAGGGTAGGTAGCATCGAGCAAAGATACCTCTGCACTCAAAGATCAAACTTTTGGTAGGTAGGTATAAGTCCCGCAAATTGATAACTCAGCACTAGACTGAAGTTTCGAGCTGATGGTATATTTTTATTTCGGCTGACGTCAAAATGACGTCATTTCTATGTTAATGAGACATAGTTCTAGCCTAATAGTTAAAGTAATAACACATCTATCACATACACTGTCGGCAGTCGCATGGCAATTTTTTTAAAATTATAATATGACCAATATTCCCCTTTCCTCTCCAACTAAGCGTCAAGCTTGTGCTAGGAGTAAAATTGTACAAATTGATTTGTAATACAAACTTTGCAAGTGGCACGCAAGGCAAGTTCAGCGGCCAGTCCTCAGCTTCTGGATTTTGTACAGATTAGTTACTTACCTACAGAGTTACAGTTAAGTTCCAAAATTTTTGAGGGATAAGTAGGAAGGTTACAAAAATTCTGTCAGTGATAATAGTCCTTTTGTTGTTATTATGAGAGACCACTTCCAATCTTTTTTTGCTCACCAGGTATGGCGCTCGTCTGTTCCTGGGAGTGGGCATGCTGATCAACTCGGTGTTCGGTCTGCTGGTGCCAGTGGCGGCCGAGGCTGGCTATGGGTGGCTCATCGTCGTACGGTTCATCCAGGGGTTGGGAGAGGTGAGCTTTCTTTGACTTAATTCCGAGGATTCCGACTACGGTCGTATTTTTTCGACATTTTGCACGATAAATCAAAAACCTTATTATGCATAAAAACAAGTAAAAATCTGTTTTAAGATGTATAGGTAAAGCTTGGTATATTAATTACTATCTTACTTTGAACAGTACTTAGTTATCTTACTTTGAAAGTTGAAAATACCTACTAATTATTTGTGCATGAACACATTTTAATTTTTTTTTGTGATGTAACCACATATTCAGTTTCGGATTTCGGATTTATTTCTTTACTTGTGCTATAATACCTAGGTACCTACCTGCCCATGATTCTAGGTCTACGGGAAGTATCCTATAGGTTTTCTCGACAGAAATACAGACAGACATACAACGAAGTGATCCTTGTACCGTGTACGGAACCTAAAAAATCAACGACGGATGTTACTGTGGTATTAATACGAATTAAATTTCTTTTGTTAGGTACTTATAAGTAGTTGAAACAAAATTGTTTTCGACAGGGTCCGATTGTGCCATGCTCACACGCCATGTTGGCTAAATGGATTCCGCCGAATGAGAGGAGTCGAATGGGTGCAGCTGTATATGCCGGTAAGTCTTTTTGTATTTTATTCAGATACAAGTTAGCTCTTGACTGCAATCACAGTGATGATGCAATCTAAGATGGATGCGAGTTATTTTAACCTGGAGGGGGTATGGCAGTTTTATTAAACCCATACCCCTTTGGGTTCTACACGGCATCGTACCGGAATGGTAAGTAGGTTGGCGGTACGGCTTTGCCGGTAGGGTGGAAACTAGCCACGGCCGAAGCCTCCCACCAGTCCAGACCAGAAATTTGGAAATTATTAAATTCCAAACCCCTGCCTATACTACCTAAACATAGTTCAATGCCAATAACCATTTGCCTTATCTTGTAGTTTTTAGTGATTTAGTATTTTTCAAACCAGCAATGTATAGCGTGCAAAACTCGAGGTCAATGTCCCGCCTACGATGCGGCTTTGACCCCGAGTGGCCTATCTACGCAATGTTTGTTGACCTACCTACTGAACCTAGCGTCAGTCAGGTGTTTTATTTGCGAAATATTGTGGCTAATTTCCGTTATACACAATCTCTAAACTAATCTAAAATGACACGTCTAAATCTATAGCTATTCCTTTCATAATGTTGCTTGCGGAAAAGGATAGCACTAGATTAAGACCTGTTAATTTAGTTTAGTTTAGAGATTGTGTACAAGAGAATCGGCCCCAGTGTGAACATTTAATAAATATGCAGGTTTTTTTTCGCGTTTTTTTTGTGGTATCTTATCAGTAATCATACCTGTCTTCGTTTTTGCTAGCGTTCTGAAAACACTCTATAGTACGATCTCAGCACTGGCCACTGAGGTATACGATACAGAGAGAATTCAAAGAGTCTCCATGTTTATTTCCAGGCGCTCAGTTTGGAACAGTAATCTCGATGCCCCTCTCTGGTCTTCTCTCGGCGTACGGCTTCGCGGGCGGCTGGCCGTCCATCTTCTACGTGTTCGGGCTCATCGGCACGGTGTGGTGTGTGGCCTTCCTGTTCTTCGTGTCCGAGGACCCTGAGAACTGCCCCAGCATTAAGGAGGCGGAGAAGAAGTACATCCTCAGCTCGCTGTGGGGCGCTGCTGGATCTAGCGTGAGTGCTGATGTTTTTTGATACTTGGGCTCATCGCACGGCGTGATGCCTGGCCTTTTTGTTCTTCGTATCCGAGTACCCTGAGAACTGCCCCAGCATCAAGGAGGCGGAGAAGAAGTACCTTCATCCTCAGCTCGCTGCGGGGCGCTGTCGGTTCTAACTTTCTGGCACTTAGATATGTAGCGGAGAGCAGGTGATCTTCCTCCAGACTGGTAGCATGCACGAGGACCTAGCTGGTCCGATAGTTGTAACTTGTAACTAATATATTTACTTATTATAGTGCTCAGTTGAGAAAATTCTATTAGCGAGATTAAAGATCCTGTGGCGACATCTAGTTTGTTGATTGTAAGTTACTTCGTCGCATCATACTGTAGGAATTGTAGGATCCTTCGTATGAAATCGAAATTATTATATTATGTGGAGAACATCACAGATATTTTCTCGCTCTTCTTTATTCTTAGCACATCATAATAAAGTAAAGTAGGTCAATGCGTTCAGAAAGTTTGCTTGCCCACGATTGCGACTTATTTTCAAACAGTTTCATAGTGAGAAAGAAATTGGAATAATGAAAACAAAAACCGGAAGAGCTGTGTGCCCCGCGGTCCTCTTTGACTCGCTGCCACTTTGCCACAGTAAATAAACCCGAGTTTGCGTTTTTATCGAAAAATACACTGCATCTCGACTCCACTCCACTTTGTATTCAGGTAAAGGTACCTATACGTGCAATTCTACACCATGCAGTACCTACGCATTAGCAAAATTCGGGCTAAAACAGAATGTACCTACAATGAAATACGGACCTTAAACGCAAGAACAACAGAGACTCGTGCTATGATTGGCCATGATATTTTTGCTTTATACAAAAATAAGATTTCTAAGGAGGGACACCACGCACTAAACCCCCCCCCCCCCTGGGTTGACGTACGGGTGTGCGGGGCATCTCAACCTGTCGCGGACCACATGCCAAATCAAAATAGGGGTTTTCTCCATAATTTTTTAACAACGTTGTTGTCCACAGTCGCCGCCCATACCTTGGACCAAGATCCTGATGTCGATGCCGTTCTGGGCTATAATGTTGGCGCACATGGGCCAGAACTACGGCTACGAGACCCTCATGACGGAGCTGCCAACCTTCATGCGACAAGTGCTGCATTTCTCCATCAAGGATGTAAGTATCCATTAACTTGTTTGATAACCTCCCATGCGTAGTCGTGACTGCAGTGGTCTTAGAAATAAGAGCTTCCGGGTCCAATAGCACAGGTAACTTGCAAAATTGACCCTTGCAAAAGGAATTTTCCCATACATAGAGGTTTCGATAACTTTAAGGTACTTAGGTAATCTCAAATTACTGCATTTTTAGGGTTCCGTACCTCAAAAGGAAAAACGGAACCCTTATAGGATCACTTTGTTGTCTGTCTGTCTGTCTGTCGGTCTGTCAAGAAACCTACAGGGTACTTCCCGTTGACCTAGAATCATGAAATGTGGTAGGTATGTAGGTTTATAGCAGACATTAGGGGAAAAATCTGAAAACCGTGATTTTGTGGTTAAATCACACAAAAAAAATTAAATTCTGGTCATGAACTAATAATTAGTATTTTCAATTTTCGAAATAAGATAAGTACCTATATCAAATGGGGTATCATATGAAAGGTCTTCACCTGTGCATTCTAAAACGAATTTTTATTTATTTTAATCCATCATAGTTTTTGATTTATCGTGCAAAATGTCGAAAAAATATGACTGTAGTACGGAACCCTCATTGCGCGAGCCTGACTCGCACTTGGCCGGTTTTTTACTAAAGTTCTTGCATTTCACACCTGCGCCTGGTTCATGCTTAAGTCGTGTAAGTATAGGTAAGTAAAGTAAATGTGTGTTTGCAAGTGTGCTTGCTCGCGACTTTTTGGTCCGACACGTACGCACTACGCAACGTCACTAAGTTCACGCGCGCTCGTGAATTGCAAGACCCTGCAAGACCATTATTATGTTCATTTTACAAACAGGCCAGGCCCCTAATCTTTCTAGCAAAAAAACCGCGCTGATTTTCCGTTAGGTGTGTCCCCGACCATCAGCTTAAACCTGACAGACAAACAGCTTCTGTTTATCTAGCTGTCCTGTCAGGTGAACTTTGTAGTTCGTCTGTACGAATAAAAGGCACCCAGTAAACTCGCTGATCTCGCTTCACCCAATCCACTAATCTAATAAAACGCGTAAAATATAAACCTAGCTATTTATATCACGAAACCAGTTAGCCGGACGATTTCGGTGCCATTAATCATCCGAGCTGTCACAGGGTCAAAGGCTGAATAGCCAATTGACTGTTGAATCACGACGTACCCACTTCTGCCCGACATTCAATTACGCTAAACGAGGAACATATCTATTACATGTAGACCCTAGACCTATATGTAATTTACATACTAGATTAGATATCTGCGTACATTGTAGGTAGGTTTTCTTTATAGTCGTGTTCCTCATTCATTTTTTTTCTTTTTCTTTTGTAATTTCTCAATCTGGAGGTGGGCGTTAACAACTGTAACACAATTTCTAACTAAAACAGTTGTTGCCGTTCTTTACTTTTAAGGCAATCAATGTAAAAATAAAGATTTTTTTTTTCATTTTCATTGCTGAGGCTCGTGACTCCTTTCCATTAATCTTATAATGGCAGGAGTTCTCTTGGAATAATAATGTGAACGAGATTTCGATTCTTATTATTATCAGATACCTATTAGTGATAATAACCGGGACCGACGACTCAACGTGCTCTCCGATGCGCGAATGACACGTAATGGCCAAATTTGGACATCCAAAGTCGGTCACCCATCCAGTTGCCGACTTGGGTCAACGTTGCTTAAAAATCGCAATTGAATGATAATACGCTCTTTTTTTGGAATTCGATTAAAAATAGTGATTTGTTTCAGAATGGTTTCGTTTCGGCTCTCCCGTACCTCTGCATGTGGCTGTTTTCAATGTTCATCTCTGTAGTGGCGGACTGGATGCTGTCCAGCGGACGCTTCAATCACACGCAAGTCAGAAAGATCATCAACAGTATTGGTATGTTTATTGCAAGTTCACTATAACTTGACGGCTAACGTTTATTTTATTTTTAGGCCAGTAAATCCAATCAATCGGCCATAAATCGTAAACGGTAAGTTTTACAAAAAAAATATACAGGAAACAAAAGATGCGAAATTTTATTCTCTACAGTAATGGTCTGCATAACTTTGCCCTAAAGTGGATAGTTTTCGAGATATCGGCCGAAAACTTTCCTTCAAGATTGCGATCGAAGCTCCACCTGGATCTGTCAGTTTTTTGTGATTTTATGGTCAGTGACCAAGTGACCCTTAAGCTAAAAATAAAATAAAATTGGATCGGAAATTTAGTGCGAGGTTGACCAAAAAAACGGCTTTATTTACTGGCCTATTTATTCAGAGACAAGTTAGCCCTTGCAGTCTAAGATGTTAGCGGATTAACCTGGAAGGGGTATGGCAGTTTCATTAAAACCCATACCCATGTCAGTTTCTATGCGGCATCGCAACGGTATGCCGGTAGGGTAGTAACTAGCCATGGCTTTACCTATAGATAGGATTTTGTGGGAGAGATTCATGTTTCTTTTCATGGTAAGAAGCTAGGTATCTCGTTCTTGGACCGATTCTTGGATTTGTTATGAATAATTTATTTTCATTTCAGGTGAATACGGTCCAGCGATAGGGTTGTTCATCGCGGCGCACACGGGCTGCAGCCCCGCCGCGACTGTCGCAGTGCTCGCCATCGGCGTCGGCTTCAACGGCGGCATATACTCCGGGTTCAAGGTGAGTTGTTACAGCACGGGTCAGTACTAGGGTTGTTCATTGCGGCGCACACGGGCTGCAGCCCCGCCGCGACTGTCGCAGTGCTCGCCATCGGCGTCGGCTTCAACGGCGGCATATACTCCGGGTTCAAGGTGAGTTGTTACAGCACGGGTCAGTACTAGGGTTGTTCATTGCGGCGCACACGGGCTGCAGCCCCGCCGCGACTGTCGCAGTGCTCGCCATCGGCGTCGGCTTCAACGGCGGCATATACTCCGGGTTCAAGGTGAGTTGTTACAGCACGGGTCAGTACTAGGGTTGTTCATCGCGGCGCACACGGGCTGCAGCCTCGCCGCGACTGTCGCAGTGCTCGCCATCGGCGTTGGCTTCAACGGCGGCATATACTCCGGGTTCAAGGTGAGTTGTTACAGCACGGGTCAGTACTAGGGTTGTTCATTGCGGCGCACACGGGCTGCAGCCCCGCCGCGACTGTCGCAGTGCTCGCCATCGGCGTCGGCTTCAACGGCGGCATATACTCCGGGTTCAAGGTGAGTTGTTACAGCACGGGTCAGTACTAGGGTTGTTCATCGCGGCGCACACGGGCTGCAGCCTCGCCGCGACTGTCGCAGTGCTCGCCATCGGCGTTGGCTTCAACGGCGGCATATACTCCGGGTTCAAGGTGAGTTGTTACAGCACGGGTCAGTACTAGGGTTGTTCATCGCGGCGCACACGGGCTGCAGCCCCGCCGCGACTGTCGCAGTGCTCGCCATCGGCGTTGGCTTCAACGGCGGCATATACTCCGGGTTCAAGGTTAGTTGTTACAGCACGGGTCAGTACTAGGGTTGTTCATTGCGGCGCACACGGGCTGCAGCCCCGCCGTGACTGTCGCAGTGCTCGCCATCGGCGTCGACTTCAACGGCGGTATATACTCCGTATTCGAGGTGAGTTTTGTTAGAGCACGGGTCCAGTGATAGGGTTGTTCATCGCGGAGCACACGGGAAGCAGCCCCGCCGCGACTATCGCAGATATGGCAAGCGTGAAGCGATTAATTTTCATGACTGAACCATACTTGAAATAGACAAATTTTAATTCGAACCTAGGTACATACGTGGTATACGTATTACAGATTTCTATTCGGAGGTCGGGGGTTCGATCCCGGGAACTCTAACTTTTCGGAGTTATGTGCGTTTTAATTAATTAAATATCACTTGCTTTAACGGTGAGGAAACCTGCACGCCTGAGAGTTCTCCATAATGTTCTCAAAGGTGTGTGAAGTCTACCAATTCGCACATGGCCAGCGTCGAAGACTATGGCCAAACTCCTTCTCACTCTGAGAGGGGACCCGTGCTCTGTAGCGAGCCGGTGATAGGTTGATCATGATGATGATGATGATTACAGATTTAGATTATAATCCGTTGTTTTTGCTATTTTCTATTGGAATTGAATGATAATGAGTGTGATTCGTATGTTTTCAGGTGAATCACTTGGACATCTCACCACGGTTCGCCGGCATCCTGATGGCGTTCACCAACTGCCTCGCCAACCTCACCGGTCTGCTGGCGCCCATCGTCGCTGGCTACATCATTGAGGGCAGGGTATGTACCGCACCATGCAACGCCATAACTCGCGCCAATAAAGAAACGAAGCAACGCTTATCATTCTGTCTATCACACATTTTTTATTTTTTTATTTATTACAAGTTATCTCTTGACTGCGATCTCACCTGGTGGTAAGTGATGATTAGTCATCATTGGAAGGGTACGGCAGTTTTATTAAACCGGTTTCTACGTGGCATCGAACCAGAACGCTAAATCTCCTGGCGGCACAGCTTTGCCCGTAGTGTGGTAATCAGCCACGGCCGCAGCCTCTGATCAGACCACACCAGAGACATTTTAGAAATTATAAGTTTACAAACCTCTACCCGAGACCTCCCACTTATAAGAACGCTCACCACTGCACTAGGAATGCCGTCGAAACATATTTTATAAAGTACCTATAGACTTCCACTAAGAAAGGATTTTGAACAACGGAATGTTCAAACAACCTGAATCCACGCAGTCGAGTCGAGGAAGGTCATGGACAATTTGTTTTAAACACCTAGTTAAATTAATTTTCTTTATTTCCACAGCCCACACAAGCCCAATGGAGGATAGTCTTCTACATAGCGGCCTGCATATACATATTCTGCGCTACATTCTACAATATCTTCGGCTCGGGTCGGCGGCAGGAGTGGGACAACCCTGCCGAAGACGAGGCGCTGGCGAAAAAGGCGGCGGCAAAGAAAGCGACCAAGTCGGAGAAGAAAGCTGGCAACCCGAACACAGCGGAAACCGCGCAATAGCACGTTTAAAACACGCTCGGCACACACAACTGGCAACACTTTAATCTAGAGTGTATATAAGGGTTGCCCTTACAGCAATATTTTATTGCAACTGGTAGGTAACCCTTACAACAACTAGCAACATTTAAATATAACTGGCAAACTGAGTTGTAAGTGGCAACACCAAAATGCATGTAAAATTAAGAAAAAAAGCCCAAATTAAAACCTGGGTTTATTGCCTTAAAAAATTCAAATCTTTGGGTAATTAAGATAGAAAGAGTGGAAGAAAGAGAGGAAAATATGAAAGTATTTACACGTTTGTAGCATTAGCGTTAGCAACTGTAATGAAGCCCCCAAGCCAAAGGGGCCTCAATAGTAAACGAAAGCCACCCAAAAAAAATCGCTCCTGAGAATGCACCTATTCCCAATACGAGTTTTCTAGTTAGTACAAATTTATTAAACGCATTAGTAAAAAATACTTTTGTTATTAATTATGTTAACCATTTTTTGTATAATTTAAGGTTGTGTCTGCTTTGAGCGAAAGATTACGATAATGAATTCCAAGTTTTGAAAATTGTATGTGAAACTTTAGCGTGCACATGTTGTAGATATTCCTTTGAAGATGCTGGTGGTTCTTATTTTTCGTGAAATAAAGTAAAAAAAATGATGTTATTTATGGTCGAAGACCGCGCTTTGTAACTAAACTTTGATTGCTTTGCGATATTTCAATTGTTGTTTTTAGGGTTCCGTACCTCAAAAGGAAAAACGGAACCATAGGATCACTTTGTTGTCTGTCTGTTTTGATTAGATACTATTGTTGAATCGCAAACGGAAAGCGCAAGTAAACGTTCAAATTAAATTCGCAAAGACTTTGAATAGACTATTCTATAGTTTTTCTATTTTTATTTATCAGTATTTTTAATTTAAAACATACATAAAAGACGCACATCAATAAGGCTGTGATAGAATCTTGTGTAAAGCCTCATTTACATGAAGAGAGTTCCTCGAAAATATTCGTACGATGAAGTAATATAAAAAACGAGAAAATGAAAAGTAAAACTGGCTGTATATAGGTAGGTACATTGACAAGCGAAAATAATCGTAAATCGTAGGAATTATTTGTTTTAATATAATAATTTGAACATAGGAATAACTACCTACTATAATCTTCGATTTGGTTATCGCATAAGGCGACGAGAACGAACTTATTAAAAAACCGTTACCATATAAAAGAAAAGCAACCTCTGCCCATGTAAATGAGGCTTAATGCAACTTGGAATTCGTTACCGTGTCATTATATTTTAAACATGCTATTTATTTATTAAATATATTATAATTATATTAAGTACCATACAAGTATTGTTCATAATTTTATAGTTTGAGAAGAGAATAATAGAGACGCGTGAAAGGTGTTAAATGACGATGGGTCCAAGATTTTTTATTAACTAAAAAAACGTTACCGTCCTAGCCAGTGACTTCACAAAACCTCGCATCCGAACATAGATATTAAATTTTGATCAAAAAAAACTTTTAAATTTTGACTAATTATTCCAATTTAAAATTTGCAGACACTCGAATAGAAAATGTAGCAAATCGAATATGACGACATAAAAAATTTGTGTAGATTAGAGATTAAAATTATTTTAGCAAAGTTTGAATCGGTGTAGGTAATTTTTCTAATTAATCGACTTTATAGATTTGAATATTCAATTTGTTTGTCAATATTTGCCAAATGGTACCTATGAGTGAATTTATTCTTAGTCCCTTCCGTATCGCTCTAAGCGAAAGTTGCTGCGTTAGGCTGGGTCCAAGTTTGTATTATTATAGTGTGTCATAGTCCTAAAGTGGACCATGATTACTAGTTTGGACGCATTAGAATATTTTTCCGTCCTAACTAACGATCATGGTACAAGACAGGCGACGCGACGGTGATACGACATATCAAAATGATACAAATATAGTATGGACCCAACTTTAGTAAGCAGTATAAATATGATATAATTTATTTATTGATTAAGTTTTTAATTAGTACACGTGACGTCAAACGACGGTGTGCGCCCAGAGCTAATGTGATCATTGTTATTAATTGTAAGTAATCTTAAGCCGTTTTATACAAACATTACATACAAATTGAAGTTATAAAATAACACAGTAACTAAGAAACTAAAAGAAAAATCTTATATATGAAGGCCCCTGAAATATTTAAATAGCTAACACATTTTGTAGTATGTTTTGTAGCATAAAATGACTATCCTATAAAATGTCCTGTCATTTCATAAAATTATGATTGATTGTCAGGTATTCTAGCTTATAAAGTGTAGTAAACAACTTTTAAGCTAGTGGTGTGGTAATGGTTAACTTCATACTGACTTTTGCCTCTATTTATATTTACTTACTAAAGTTAGTTTCAGTTTATTCAGTCTTTGTTGAGTTGTTGAGTAAAAATTGTTAAAAAATAGATGACTGCGGCATGAAACCCCCTGTGTGAGGGGGCCTGAATATTTTTGCCGGTCTTGCCACCTAATTTACACTTCATTTTTAAAGGGGTTTTTATTTCTTTGCTGGTACTTTTAAATGTTAATGAAATAAACTAAATAAATAAATTCTGTAAATCTTGCAGTACCTAAGTATTATAAAATATAAATACATAGTTAATTTGTGTGTAATGTTATTTTATTAAATAAATAGAAGCTACAAATTAAATGAAGTATTGATATTTTATTATTAATCGAATTATTGCGTGTGGCAATCTCCTAAAACGACAGCTACCACCATAGATTGAATAGGTATAAAATATATGCCAAGTTCTAAGCATTTGTATACTCTACTTATAAAGTTTTAGAGAAATACAATGATGTTTTTAATTTACTTTTCCGTTTTATTTCTAACCCTGGGCGTTTGTGCACTCATCCGTATTTGGTTCGTACTTCGTATTGTTGTTATATGTAAGCAAAAAACGGATCGCCGTTAATTGAAAAAACACGAATACGAACCGTATACGGATGAGTGCACGTATTCATTACGTTAGTTTATTAATAGCTAAATACTAATAAATAATTAAATCATTATATAATAATTTATATTATTAAATAATTGCGTGTGCGACAGTACTCATGCGCAGCTGTCCCCCTCCACGAATCATTCAACAAACAAATTCCTCGTTATAATATTATACTACCGTATTCCCGAGACTTCATCCGGTGGACTACACAAATTTATTTCCAAACCCTATTTTACCCCTTTAGGGGTTAAATTTTCAAAAATCCTCTCTTAGCGGATGTCTACGTCATAATAGCTATCCATATGCCCAGCCTGATCGGTCCAGTAGTTTGAGCTGTTCGTTGATATATCAGTCAGTTTTGCGTTTATATATACAGATTAGAATAAATGTTTTGAATTCAAGGCGTCTTGAAATGAAATTCTTTATTAATAAAAAAGTTTAATCAAAATTATTTACTTACATGATAACCAATAACACCTTATCTTAATTGACTGCTTTGCTATAATGTTGTAAACTGAATGCACCCGTCCCACTTCTGCAAGGCTGCCCCAACATCAAACAACTGGACGCAGACCTTATAAAATCCTTCTTAGCATTAAGAACTGCTTCCTTCAAGAATATCAACGAAGATTCGAACGACATTTGTTGCAACGGAGACGTCGAGGCTTCCATACCTTTCCGACTCATCGGCTCAAACACTCCATTATAAGTCATATAATCTGCGATCAACGACAAATGTCTCGGATCCACTACGATCCCATATACGTTAAACACATTCTGTATTTCCTTTGTAATAATTTTATTGGCTGCTTCTATGCCGTACGTGTTCGCGATCGCGTGCACGTCATTACTGTACAGCTTATTCAAATCCAACAAGTGATTGTATTTCGACATCTGAACTATATTGATCCCTTCAGTCTTCAAATATAACTTGTCTTTTTCTTTATTCGTGATTGCACGTCGGATATTCTTGATCTCATATATGACTGACCTACTGGCAGCGTCTCGTAGAGCTTGAGTGAGATCTACCCTCAGAAATGAGACAGGGAAAAGCACTGTTAATTCACACCACCTGTTGTGTTTCGTGTCGAATGTATAGTTTGTGGCGCTGTTTAAGTTTTCGACGACTTCGTTCATGGTTTTGTTGACTTTTTCAGTGACTTCGTTTTCGGTAACTTCGACAACTTCATCGTTTTCTTTCTCAGCCTGTTGATCGTCCTGTTCCGCTTCGTCGTCCGATTTCTCCTCTTCTCCAGACTCGGGGTCCTCGTACTCTTGGTCCTCGGAATGTTTTTTGCGTATTTTCACCTGAAATGTTAAAGTTATTTTGTTTATTTTTACTGAAGTGGAGCTCTTTTTAACGACGTGTTTTTTTGTACAATAGCACAAGAAATAACACTTTGTATAAATAATATATATAGAAATACACATTCTGTGAAAATTTCAACTATCTAATTCAAGAGATACAGCCCGTTGACAGATGGACGGACGGATAGACGGACTGCAGAGCCAGTAATAGGATTCCGTTTGCACAATAGGATACGGAACTATAAAAATGCAATCGTAAGACAGTTACCGAAATAAAATATGGACAAAAGAAAAATAATATGGATAAAATACGTACATCAGTATTGTCATCGTCATCATTAGGGGCTTCCTCATCAGAGCTGTCAGCATCTGGATCAGCGGCTGGTTCAGGCGCTTCCGGTGCTCCCTCCTCATCCCCTTCATCGTCAGACACCGCACGACGCTTCTTTTCCTTTTCCGCCGCCCATAGAATACCGGAAGTAGCTTTAGCCTGCTTACGAATAATTGCAAACATTTCGCTGAAGAATTTATTCTGCATGTGCTTTATAACTTGAGGGGGCTTTACTGCATACTGCGTTTTATATTGGGAGTGCGGTAGAAATGCGAAACGCATAGTTGTCCTCAACTGCCTGTCCGGAACCGTCACGATTTCGCAATGCACGTCGATCTTTTCCAAAACATCAGCCACAGTCACTCTATTCATTTTTTGCCTCAACTTTTCCGCTTTTTTGGTCAAATCGGGGATGTTTGGGTGAAATGGTATGTCCATATTAGGTGTCTTTAACTTTGCTGATGCTGTCATCAAAATTTCTCGTAAACGAGGAATACCCAAGGTGACGTTCATGTCACCTCTTCCCGCGAAATGGAACGTATTCAGCGTCATCTGAGTGGAGGGCTCGCCTATCGACTGAGCAGCTAACAACCCGACCGGCTCCCCCGGTTCCGCTAATGAAGCTAAATACTTCGCGTTCATGACTTCGACAAACTTGTCCTTCTCCGTAAATTCACTGTAAGTGCTTTCTTGGCGATTTTTCAAGTAATTTTGTACGAAGCCATCTAATTGCTCGTTGATAGTCCCAAACTTAAACTCGGGCGAGTTTTTGCAAGGTATCGGATCAGGACACCGCTTCTTAACATATAGCTGCCTTTCCTCCTCGTCTAAAGAGCGCCACATTTTTTCTAACTCCCAATACAATGGATCTCGAGTTCGATCTGTCGGCATATCATCCAAATCAATATCTTTTTTAGCTAAAGAAGAAAATTGAGAGAAGGCACTAGTTCGTACTTTTGCGAATGGGCTTCCATTCTTCTTTTTCCATTTCTTTAACGATTTTTGAGCTTTTGCTATTTCTTTTGGGTTTACATCCTCTTTGAGTTTCTTTATAATCGATTTTGAAATAAGAGCATTGGAATTAACATCCAGAAACCGGAACTGGTCTTGCTTAAGAAATTGACACTTCAGTACATCCAAGCCATCTTCTCCATATGCGAATTGAATGACACTGCTGTCAGCGTCTCTAACCGTGTGATCGTAACCAACACTTAAACCTTCCAAGTGTTTGATCAAACATCTTTGTAGATAACCAGAACGACTTGTTTTGACAGCAGTGTCAATGAGACCTTCTCTACCAGCCATACAGTGGAAGAAAAATTCTTGAGGTTGAATTCCCGTCATGAAGCGACCGTCAATAAACCCACCCGCTCTCGGAGACACATCGTAAGGAGGAAAACTAGGCAGAGACCGACCTGATATCATTAAAGGCGGTCTTTTGCCTTCCAATTCGATTTGGCCTAACAAACAAGAGATTTGCATGGTATTGACAGTTGAACCTTTTGCTCCCGATTGTACCATAAGTTGTAAGTTGTTTGATGGAAACTTTTCCAATAGACCCTTAGAAAGACAAGTGGTGTTAATATCGTTAGTGTAGGAATCGAGCATATTTTTATACTGTCTGTCTAACGTCGCACGGAATTTTGGATCTTTGATCAACATTTCTCCTATAGTATCTTTAAGTTTATTGTCGTCGATGTCCACGGGTACTTCGGTAGCTTTGATTGCAGCAACTCGGCCAGCTTGGCGAACTAGGCAAATAATTTCTTCGCGTTTTTTATTAGCCTCTTCGACAACCAAAATATCCTTGACTCCGAGAGTGAATCCCAGCCATTGTAAGTAGAAAGTGAAAACTTTCGAAAATGAGCTCAAAAGAGCAGAAGAACTGTCTCCACCATATAACTCATACATACAATGAACCAAACCGTATGGTGTTGCTCCATAGTGAGTTTTATCTAGCACTCCACATAAAAGTTCCCCCTTTCTTATAATTACTTCTGCTTCAGTCATTGTCTCAGGATTTGAAAATACTTCACCTCCACCTTCCCACACTCTTGGCGGTTCTTTTTGCCATGCTTTTGCATTAATTTTCGCCTTACCATCCAAGGAAAGGTATGGCTTTCCTTTGGGTGTGGTATTGATTATTATTGTAGACAAGACTTGCTTCCCAGACCAAAGTGTGATCGGTTTTAAAATGGTTGGGGGAAGCAATTTGATTTCACCTTTATGTTTTGACAATGCTTGAAAAACTAACTGATGGTAATCAGCTTTTGAAAAGAAAGTACCTCTTAATGACATTCTGACACCAGAAATTACATGATCTTGAATCAATCCACTGAGTGGTGTACCATCTTTTGGCACAAGATATTGCTTTGTCACCGACATGATGTTATAGGCTTCACTTCTAGCAATTTCGTTTTGGGGAAAATGAGCGTTCATTTCGTCACCATCAAAATCAGCGTTATAAGATTTACAATTGGCATAATGCAACCTAATAGTCTTTTCTCCTTTAAGTATTCTTGCTCTGTGAGCCATCATACTGGGTTTATGGAGGGATGGCTGTCGGTTTAATATCAGTACATCACCATTGACAAGGTGGCGATGAACAATCTTCAAACCGGAATTTTTAAACTCATCAGGTGTAAGCAGTTTTTTGGCCAGTGATTTTCTTTTTTGTAAAGAATCAGGGGGAATCCTGATTACTCTTCCATTATTGACTTCCAATCTCTCAGCTCCGGGATGCTTGTTGGGTCCGTTTATTACCATTTTCCTTAATTCATCTACATTCCATTCAGTCACAGGAGTGGGGTAGGTTAATTTTGTAGCAAAAACATCAGGTATACCTATCTCGTCTATGTCTACATTGGGATCGGGTGTGATAACTGATCGAGCTGCAAAGTTAACTCTTTTGCCCATCATATACATCCTGATCACTCCAGTTTTCTTTTCCAGGATTTGTTTTAATCCTTGACTGTCAACTCCTTGCCCTTCACAGCTGAGTACTTGGTTTATTTGTTTCTGTAGGTCTTGCCATACTGTATGCAACTTTTCTGATGGCGATTTTCCCATAACACTCTCATAAGCTTGCCTCGGGCGTTGGTCTAGACTGTCGATAGCTTTTTGTGGGTCAGGTGCACTTAGAACTTGCAATACGACTCGGGCGCTATATGTAGCGGCCAGTATGTATTTATACACTTTAGTTTGTGTATGTTCAACGAGTTCTCCTTGTAAAACATTACAGGGCCTCACATTAGATGGTAGTACTGGAACCATCTGCATGAAGAATATACCTGTGGCTGGCTTGCAATTTGCATACTTCAGTACGGGGATGCAATGAGTGAGTATATCTTCATCATTCTGTTCAATTTTTTCACAAAAACGTTTTAGGTCATCAGGCATTAAGATCTTAATGCCTTTTCCTGACACTCCAGTTTCCGCAGTCATGTTGTACATGATCTTGTTGTCAGATATTGTAACCTTGATAAGCTTACTTTTGCAATACAAACAGTTCTTTGATGTATTGATCGTCTTAAAATAATGACTGATGATTTTAGTCCGTAGCCTATCTGTATTTTTATTTTGGAACCTCTCATTGAGACAATCTGTCTTTTTCAAGAGCTTTTGACATTTCCTGATAAACTTATTTGGTTTTTCTGGTGATGTTTCACTTCTGAGGTCACCTTTAACGTCACCTATGAAGACTTCCAAGTCCAACGCTGCAGTTACATGGCCTGCATCAATTAGTTCGAGTTGCAATTTTAATATGGACTTCATTCTATCATCCATTTGCACTTTGAAGCATTTTAAGCACGATATTCTGAATAAACTGTAAATATTCTTGATGAATAATGGATTTGCACAGATCAGCGGCAACTCTATGTGTCCGAAATGTCCAGGGCAGTGTAAGAGGGCATTAGAGCAGGTTGCACAAAAATCATTACGATCTCTGAGAGGTCCCAACAAAGGATCATAGAGGCCTCCCTTTGTAGGGTTGCCCATCGAATCAAAGGAATTAGTGTTAGTGATTTTTGTTACGCTAAGCTTTCGCATGTCTTGTTCGCTAAACATGAGAAACTGCACAGAGTCGGGGTCCACAGACGTCAGCCCGGTCAGGGCCGACGAGAATCTTGAGCTTACGTCCATTCTGGATCACCTATGGACGAACAAATAGTTTTTAATTTTTAAGACATAACCTCCAAAGTATGAAATACCGCAATAATGCTTTTAGTGTGACAACTTACGGCTAAGATGCAGGAGCTAATTTCTTAAATATATAACAGTTTCAAACATAATTTTGTACACTCAAATATGACTTTTAGATTTTCTACAAAATTACAAAATAAGGTTATTTTATATCCATTCATTCGTACTTAGTATTCACATTTTTTTATTTTGTTGTCATTTTGTCTTTTGAGTTTTGATAACGATGAAAGTCAATGTTACCAACTCTCGCAAATATTTTCCCCAGCTTATGTCAAAAACCTGCGACTATATAGGGTCTTTAGGGTCTTTTGAAGCTTTTGGCGCGTGACCAAAAACCATAGATTAATACGGAACTAAAGGTAAAGTTAAGGTATGAAATGATATTCCTTTAGCAGTGCCCAGTGGTCCCCATTGTGAATGAGGTTGGAATATGGGTTGGAACGTAAGCGTGGAGAGTCTGTTTTGATCGCCTCCAACTTACTAGGCCTACAACTTACTAGGTTTTTTTGCGGTGGTTTAATATTTAACTAAGTAATAGGTACTAAAAGAGCAAGCAAGAATAAAAATTGTGTAGTTACCTACTTAAGAAAAGAAAAGGTAGAAAGTCAAGGTTTTTTAGGGCAACATTATATTTAACTTTTAACAAACGGCAAGATGGCGGCACAAGATGAAGTTGACGTATGTGAAAGCTGGGAGGATATGGACGAAATTGGCGTAAGTTTATTAATGAAAACCGACTCACAATACAACGTTTAATTAAATCCTTACATGGTGTAGTGTATTAAATAATGACTCATTGTTTCAGTTGGACCAAAAGATCAAGCTGATGTCCAGTGTGCCGCCAGTGTCGGCTCTAAAAGGTTGCAAGGTTACGAACGTAATTGTAGAAGAAAGCGCGTGTATTGGGTCCCAGTGCGTGATGCCTGAGCCAGCTATTCGTATACTAAAGCGTCCTAGCTCTTTGGCTAGTGGGCAGCTTAACGGGGAAAGCCGAGCGCGGCCGGTCAAAACCCTAGAACAAAGACAGAAGGATTACGAAGAAGCGCGATTACGAATACTTGGCGAAGCCAGGAGCCCAGAAGACGTTATTGATGACAAGTAAGTGGATATATTTACCAGTTTGTACAGCTTGCTATGTAGAAAATCCCTTCCAAGTAAAAGTTCGGTAATGTTTAGAGATATTTTCATTTTTGTACTCAGTTCAATGAACTTAAGCTAAAAAATTTACCTAATTATTAATATTGTCCCTGTTAATACTCAGTGGTGTACGATTGTTAAACGAAAAGGTGAAATTAAACAGGGAAAGAAAAAAAATGTGTGATAATGGGTTTAAAAGATTGAATGATGCTCATCAAATAATCAAATTAAGATGTATGTTCATGTAAATTAATAATTACTTATTAGTAATTATCAGCTGCAAGGGGTTGTCTTTAATTTAAAATTTAATCTTATAATGAACAACTGTTACTAGGCGGTCTAATGAGTTGCCAGCTTGTCCGTGTTATTCACACACTTAACCGACTCGCTTACTTTGTAATAATTTCAATTTACCCACTCTGTTTTGTATAAAGACCTATACCTATTGTTTATTTCTTAAATTTTTCATGTAAGTGAATTTTATATTCTTATTGAGAATCTTTACCCATAATTATTCTTCTTTATAGCCTCAGTCGGTTACAAGATAAATTGCAAGCAAACAACCTCAACGAAAACCAGAGCACTGCTAAAACGAAAACCTGTAACGAAAACAATACCAAAGGCAAAGAAAGAAAGGTTCTATCCAGGCTACCACCCGGGGCTACTCCGGCTGGTGTCTTCCCCTCACCACCGCCTCCTGGAGTCCTCGTGATACGTACACCAAGAGGACCAGATGGCACCAAAGGCTTTGTGCGAAGGTAGCATTACGTGAATGTGTTTGAATTCATTATTATAGTCCATCCAATGTTATCATTACATTTATAATGAAGGATATACTTCTGGAAAGGTATGAGGAATAAATTTTATTTCACAATTTCTATGTTCTAAATGTTTTAGAATATGATAGAATAGAAATGCATAATGGTAGATACATTTGACTATTCAAAAGCACTTTTGAATAGTCCAATATATTGTTGTACTAGCTGATGCCCACGACTTCGTTCGCATGGATTTAGGTATCTAAAATCCTGTGGGAATTGTTTGATTTTCCAGGAAAAAAAATCACGTCAATCTGTTGCGACGTGATTGAAGGACAAACCAATAAACCAACAAACAAACACTCTTTCGCCTTTATGATATGGGTAGTGATTGTAATTTTTAACAGATTCATACAAAACAATTTTTCATTTTATAATAAATGCAGTTATAAATATAAAATATATAACAGCTAGACTCACAGGTTTATCGCAGTATGCCTGACTAGTTTTGATCCTGTCTGAGGACCTTTTTCAATGGGCCTCTGTTTGCGACGCGGTACTCAGACAGACATTCACTATTGGCTGAAATCACAACTCTTGTTCACACAATAAATATTGCGAAACTAATATCCCAATCAATAATTATTGATGCATACATGTCATTTATGCAATTTTATCTTATTTGCAATATTTATTGACTGTCTGAATGTTACCATTTACATTTATTTATAAACTCTTTAAAAAAGAAATTGTGAAATAAATATAGTCAATCGAGTGCTCACTTCATGGGAACAAATAATTTTATTATATCTAAAAGTAATTTATTACATACAATTTAGATAGCATTAACAAATTGTGAGATTGAATTGATCACTCCCAAAAATTTATTAATAGGGCTTGAGGAACTGATGAGTATTATCATTATCATTATATATTATCACAGTCTAAAGAGATACATCATACAGTCAGTCGAAGGAAATTCTTACGGTCACAAGGGCCAGACAGGAGACGGATTATACCAACCAGCAGAAGTCTGCAGAGCAAACTTTATTTTTGTTGATTTTAAAATTTAATTTAAATTAAATTATTCATCAGACCAAGAAAATGTTGCACAGTACAAGAACTCCTTATAGCTAGTGCACAGAATAGGTAGACACAATAAATGTTGAAACCTGATGGAGTGAATATTGAATCACTCGTTCTGTTATGTAGGTCGTAGGTGTTACAATAAAATTGTAAAGCCTGCTCGTCCACGAATATCAAGGGCGTCGCGTATTCTCACTGTATGTTTTTACGCTGTGATATTATACACAAATATTTATAATTAAAGGCTTACACACAAAACGCGCAATGTGTCCAACATGCTCCTAAAAGTTTTTATACAAGGAACTGTCTGAAGGTATTCATATTGCGAAGCAGGTCTGAACTGTGCTGTTGCACTTTAATCCAAGCCTTTAAAACTTGTAAGTGTGTTCCGTTGTTATATTTGTTTGAAAATTCATATATTTTTGCCTCTTGCCCTGAATCAGAAACGTGCTAAATGACATTATTTTATGTCATTATAACATAACTTTTTATACCTAGTTTTTCTATTTGTATAGACACTTTGTAGGCTAAGATTAATACTAATTGTACATTGTTAGTTTTTAATTAATTTGTTATAGGCAATATTCGGACGTGCAACAAATATCGCGATATAAGTTACCCAGTCAATAATATTATTGATGTGGAAAATCAACCTAATTTAACATAATATGAGTATGGTGCTAATTCGGTTAAACAGATTTCTATCTCTATTCTCTCCGTCGTATTCCTCATTGCTGAGGGTTGCCCTTTTACATAATGGTAGGGTTCGTCATGGAATAATAATGCAGTGGGCATCCAGACACTTCTGCATACACACACACATTTCACATCCAAAAATATGTATATTTAATAGCTGAATTAAAAGGTCTGTAACGATAAAATAGGTTTTAGATCTAAAATTTCAAATAAATTTAATTTTCAAATAAATATTTACTTTACAGCCTTAAAGGTCTAAAAGCAGTATGTACTGTTCTTTCACTATGCTTCCTGCAGGAAATGATGTATTTTTCAAAGTGCTCTGAGCCGTAAGGCTCTGGGTTTTAGCCCTTTTTGAACCTGGTTTAACTGAATTAGCAGCATTGACCAATTTATATGACATTGTATTGCAATATTTATTGACGGTCTGAATCTCGCCCTAGGTTTCTCATAATTATTATTATTTTGTGTTAACTACTTAAGTTGACCGTGGCATAATTGAAATGGAAAGTATTATAAAGATTTAGAGCCTCAATAATAGCTCAACCGGTAAAGGGGTGGACTGAAAACCGAAAGGTCGATGATTTAAACCCCGTTTACTTACTACGAAGTGCTTACCGAGTACTTACTCCTAGCACAAGCTTGGCGCTTAGTTGGAGAGGAAAGGGGAATATTAGTTATTTAACATGGCTAATATTCTTTTTTAAGAAAAAAAAGATGCTTTTTTTACATAAATTACATACCTTCAAGTGACCTTGACACTTATGTAAGAGGCATTTTCAAGCTAATTAGAGCTCTAGCTAATTTACATCTATCAATCATAAGACCTTGTGTACTCAGTGTATGTAACACATGCGGGTAGGAATTGTATGGGTTTTCACGCATATGATTCCCCAGCTGACTTCATACTAAAATAAATCCATACTAATTATTATAAATGCGAAAGGGCGTGTCTGTCTGTTTACCTTTTCACGGTTCATCTGCTGAACCAATTTTGACAAAGGTACAGAGATAGATTGCAATTCCGGAGACCTATCCACGGATTCAGGTTACTTTGTCTGGGGGAGGCTTCGGCCGTGGCTAGTTACCACCCTACCGGCAAAGTCGTGCCGCCAAGCGATTTAGCGTTACAGTACGATGCCGTGTAGAAACCAAAGGGGTATGGGTTTTATTAAAAACTGCCATACCCCTTCCAGGTTAGCCCGCTACCATCTTAGACTGCATCATCACTTACCACAAGGTGAGATTACAGTCAAGGGCTAACTTATATCGGAATAAAAAAACTTTTTATCTAGCATAATAAAGAGCACGGGATTTTCTCAAAAGAAAAAAAATCGACGTGGTCGCGGGCATCATCTCGTACAGAGATTCCCGATTTTATTTGGCATGGAACCTTAATTGATTAGGCTTTTTTTGGCAGAACGCTCGCGACTTCGTCCGCGTGGACTACACAAATTTCAAACCCCTATTTCACCCCCTTAGGGGTTGTATTTTCAAAAATCCTTTCTTAGCGGATGTCTACGTCATAGTAGCTATCTGCATGCCAAATTTCAGCCCGATCCGTCCAGTAGTTTGAGCTGTGCGTTGATAGATCAGTCAGTCAGTCACCTTTTCCTTTTATATATTTAGATAAGTATTGCAAATCATTTATTGTGACAAAGAAATACTATGACGTTATTTACCTCCGTGGCGCAGTGCGTGCACTGTTGTATTAAAAGTATGAGGTCCCGGTTCGATTTCCGGCTCGAATCTGGTCTGGTGGGAGGCTTCGGCCGCGGCTAGTTACCACTGTACCGGTAAAGATGTAACTCCAAGCGATTGAGCGGTCCCGGTAAGATGCCGTGTAGAAACCGATTAGGAGTATACCTACCAGGTAGCTTCCATGTTAGACTGCCGTGTAGGCGTGACGGTGCGGCGCGGTTATGAGTCTTTTCCACCAACGTTTTATTTAGGTAACTGTCGGACAGACCGTGGAACCCCTGTGACCCTTCCACGGAACCCCAGGGTTCCACGGTACACCAATTGGGAATCGCTGAATTCTAGTAAATAACTAATAAGGAATGGTAAACCAAATCGCATCTCGCAGAAATATCGTAATACGTCCTAAACACGGTCTACATTATTTATTAAGAAATACATAATGGCCTGAACTGTGATAGTCATCGTTTTGAAATCTGAAGTAACTTACGCACTATAACTAGGCTAGGTTATCTATTTCCCAGGATTATCGTCCATTTTAACCTATCACTTTCAGATTTTGCAGGTGTTTTATTTGTTCGGGCTGTGAAAAAAAATTGAAACTAATATTTTCGTTGTTCAGTAACAACATGATTATCAATTTAAAATTTAGATAAAAATATTATCTTTAAAACTACGGAAATAGTAATCATGATTGAAATATCAAATTATTGGTATTTATATTATAAAAGTATCCCAAAGTCATAAAAAATCGAGCAAAAGTCTACAAAGATCTGGATCTTCTTTGCTTTAAGATTTCCTCCAAAGTTTTGGTTTCCTAGGATGTCACTTAACCACTGTCCTCGCCTTGAGAGCATATTTTTAACGCCAAGAACGTTGGTATCTTGTTTCAGTAGAGAACATTTTAGTTACATGCCGTCACATGACGGCCGCTATATGGATTTAAACGGCATATAGCGGGTGCCATTTAACGGTACGGTACGTATGATCCTAAGAACCCAGAGCTTAGGGTTCTTGTCAACTGAAGCGGAGCGAAGATGTTCTTAGCTGACCAATTTTAGCACAGTATCACCTTTCAATATCTCATTGGTCTGTTTAACACATATCCGCGCTGCTTTAGTGGACATACATCCTTACTGTCCAAATAAATAAAACACTAGCTAGAAATAATTTCTTACTGTGTAAATAATAAAAAATATTCTAATCTTTTTTAGAATTTGAGAAAATAAGAGCTTATTATGAAATTGGTCAACTTAATACAACATTAACCAATTTTTGTAAATAGAACATTTTATTGTATTTGACTATACTTACTATCTATTAAATATATTTTTACATGTTTAAAAAGTGACATTATATAGTTTTAAGTTTATAAGTACTTTCATTTATTCCCTAAGATATCACATTATAATTCTCAATTAAACGTGTGCGCCTACATACTTGCAACTTTGATCCACGCAATAGTTTCGTCAAAAAATTTATGGCTTTGCAAAAAAGTTAACGCAGGTCAACGTTTCATAGAAGGTATATAGCTGCTATTATTGTTTTTAACAATTGAGATTTAAGGCGAAACTGTTGCGGTGACAAGATTTGCTCGTCTGCTCACGCCCTTAGACTGTAGAATTATTTTGCCTAGAAAGACTTAAATTTATACAAATCTGTTCTGTCCGGCTACAAAGGTGTACCACTAAGCTATACTAAATTGACAGATCTAAAAAGTGCCATCCTTTTCTACAGGAAACAGTATGAAAAGGATGGCACTACAAAGTCAATTTAATTCAGAATTCCAATACGACCGAATTTGTAATGATCGCAAACCAAGTATAACGCGTAAAATTTAACTCCTCACGCGCCATTTTAACTTTTTCTGACAAATTTCATGTCAAAAGTACGATTTTAGTCCTTATTTTAAAGGTAAACCAGGTGAACCCATAGAGTTAAAATGGCGCGTGAGGAGTCATTTTACGGACAATACCTAAGTAGTCCAATCTGAAGTTGCAACATGGCGATTTGCGCAGACTAAGGATTGAATACAATGTGCAGTCATACGCCTCGTGTTCAGGTTGGACTACTTATTTTGCGCGCACTATACAAATTAATATTGTAATTTTTTTATATGACTTGTAGTTCCTTACATAACCGTTAGGGGCGCTGTAAGTGTCATATTTTTTACGTACAGTGCGACAAGGCTCTTTTAGCGCGTGGGGAAAATTGAAACTAACGTTGCCATCAAGTGTCCCCTTTCTTCGATTCAATTAAATTCCCAATTATTGGCTTTTAGGTGTGCCAGCTGGGCACAGAGTGTTTCACCAGTGTCACGTTTATGGAGAAGGCACGAAGGAGATTGTTCGGTGAGAGCTGTTGTACAGATAAATTTTGAATATCTACAAAATAGTTCATTCTGTCCCCCCTGTCAATATCATTCAAGTGCCAAAAGAGCCTTGTCGCACTGTATGTTGAAAGTCTAAAGTAGCCGAACAGAACTATATAAAGGTTGTATATTTAATAAAAATCTGTGGTATTTGCCAGGTTTTTTTCATGTAAACATGTAAATATTATTTTTTGTTAACATTAAAAGAATGTGTATTTACTATTTAGTGCCAATTACCTGTTAACATATTTATTGCTTGTGCTTGTACCTACCTACGTATTTTTTTTTACGATGAATAAATTTCCATTAATCACAGAGCTTTTACTTTTTTATGTTTCTCGATGATGTTCGATAATCAATTTGCGTTTCGATTTTGCGTTTAGGAAAATTTATTTGCACGATTCATAAAGTTGCGATAAACCAATAAATTTATGGTTGCGATTTTCTTGTTTAGCCTAAGTAACGTGTCGTCAATTTCTAAATGTAAAATTAATAAATGAGTCAATACTCACTTTTTATATATATCTACCTTTAAAATCACTGTAAATTGACTGAAAATAATAATTAACGGGCAACGGAACAATGAAATTTTCTTTACGCAAGGCTAACGCAAAGAAATTATAAATTACCATCCTCCAATACGTATTTGCGAAGAAAAACGTAAAAAACTAACAGCCAGAAATAAAAGCTAAAATTAACATTTGTCCTAAATCGGCGAACGTGCAATTAAGTTTTAAATGTCTATGGCATATATTAATAATATCATGGATAATTTTATCTACGCTCATAAATATCTTAATTAAAATCCTTTAGGACCGTAGATAGAATAATAGGTAGATGTAAGTAGGTACTGTGTAACCGCGTATGATATAGCGATTGCACGACGTAACGATGAATAACACGACAATTATTCCCATTGTTTAGTAGTCAATATTTGTATTAACCGATCATTTGTATTAAACTTTTTTTATGTGAAAACAAGTACCTAAATAACTCATGAGAAATACAATTACGCCACAAATTCTCAAATATTGTTTTGCAACGTCTTGTATGTACCTATTCTTGAAAAAAACCAGTTACACGATAAGGGACAAAAAATAGGTTAGCTGCGTCTCTGTTTATCACATTAGTAACTTTATTTGCTCTCTTTTTAGTGCGAATGAGAAAGCAAACGTTCCTGCATCTACCTTTATTACTCTATCTACGTTTAGGACATTAAATTACATTTGTATATTTATTTATCATCACGCCATTTCGGTACTCTCTTCATTATTTTTAAGTCATAGGTATTTTAGTGTATGGATTTATATTTTAACCAAAATAATTATTAAAAATTGTTGAAAATAATGACTTTTTATATCAATTTGCCCCAATATTTTGTCTAATGTGTAATGTGTCCAGCGTGGTGGATCACGGCCTAAACCTTTCCCACTCTGAGAGGACGATGGCCGTTGAGATGTTGATGATGACGGACCTAACCAACAAGTACCTAGTACAAATAGTACAGTAGCCGGTAAGAAATATTATATATTGACCTTTAGAACGAGATTTTGGCTTTGTAGAGCTTTGTCTCTGTCACTCCTACCTATGTGACGTTGTGTCGGCTCAACGACAGAGACAACGCTCTATGAAACAGCCATCTCTTTCCAAAAGCCGATGTACAATATTTCCGGCTAACGTAGGTGTACCTTAATAGGTATGAATAATTTCTTCCATACTAAATATTTATTTGCGGAAAATATCGAGTTGCTTTAGAATTTTATTAAAATTTGTAGTGAAATTTCAAAATTAGAAATTTAATTAAGTGACTATAGAGATCTTATCGTCGCTAAAGTATCATCATAATCATAACTTGATTAGCTTTGAGATAAATATTATTTGCGCAAGAAACCAATAACTAAGGTACCTACCTAATTGATACAACTTGTTCTGAGATTTGCATACTTGTTCATAAACAGTGGCAATTGAGCGAGACTACTAACTAAACTTTAATATCATAAAAACAACCAGTTTAGTGCCAGATCTAGTATTAACTAGTAGTCTCTATTAAAAAAATATAAGCAAAAGAAAATAGGAGGCAAACTTCGTAATTTTCGGTTTTTTTTTTCTTACGAGAAATGGCAGGTCTAGAAAACCTAAGTGACAGAGATCGCGCAGTGTTGAGAAGCATTTTTGATCCTACTGCTACTATCGGGGACGTAGCTGACGATGGTGACAATTTTGTTGATGATGATCAAGGTAAGCTTTTTCAAACTCATTCTCCGCGCGCTCGTCTTTTTATAGTAGGTTGGTACATACAAAATCTTCTTTCCCAAAGGTAGCTTCTCGGTGAAAAGCGTTAGGCGCAATACGCAGATACCTTCGTCTGTGCTAATAGTAGAGAAGGCCGGAGATGATGATGAAGAAAATTCTTTTAGTAAGGACCTTAGTGTAACAGGTAGTTATAGTAGATTAATGAATGAATTAGATAAACTTCAGAGGTCCTACAATCAAAATTTTAGTATGATATCTATTTACCTTATACCTAATAACCTAATCGAGCGTGATAGGTTGGGGTTCGACCCCGGGCACGCACCTATTACTTTGTGCGTTATAAGCAATCAAATGTCACTTTGCTTTGCTTTATCTAACGGTGGAGGAAAACATCGTGAGGAAACCTGCATGCGTTAGAGTTGGTGAAGGAAGGAATGAACTCAAAGGTGTGTGAAGTCTACCAATCCGCACTTCGACTATGGCCTAAGTACCCTTCTCATTCTGAGAGGAGACCTGTACTCAGTAGTAATGACCTAAATCTACATTCTAGACTCCACAGAAACTGAGCAACAAAGCAAGGCCCTATGTCTTCAAGGCGTGCAGCTAGCTGAGGCAGGCAAGTACGAGGAGGCTTTGACACTGCTGAGTAAAGGCATAGAGATAGCCCCTGAACGAGCCGCGGGGTACAATGACAGAGGTCAGCTGTTTAGACTGATGAAAAGGGATCAAGGTAAACAGCTATGACAAATTAGACAGACGACCACTAGCTTTTGCCCGCGCCTTCGTCCGCGTGATATTTTATAGTCGAAGGGTTCCGCACCATCCTTCGTATAAAACTATGTACAGTACACGGCAGAATGTAATGTACATCGGCCTTTAGAATGACATTTCGGTTTTGTAGAGCGTTGTCACTCATACATATGTGACGTTTTGTCGGTCTCAACGACAGAGACAATGGTCTACAAATCTGCTATCTCCTTCTAAAGGTCGATGTAGGTACATTGTGCATTACTTTCTGCCGCGTACCTAATGTTTTTTTTAAAATTCACTTGGCTATTTTGAAATTTTTACTATAGCGGCACTATCACGTCTATATGATGTTACAGCGGCACAGAAAATTTCAATTCTCTATCTATTACGGTATCTACAGCCCGCTGACAGACAGACAGACAGCCGAGGCTTAGAAATAGGGTCCCGTTGGCACCATTCGCGTACGGAACCGTTAAAACCAAGATGGTGGCTTTTTTTTGTCATTTTTGAACTGGTTTCAGATGCAATGAAGGATTTGGATCATGTCTTGCAAGTGACAGAAGGTAAAGCAACCCGCGCTCGAGCTCTCGCGCTGTGTCAACGCGGCGTCCTCTCACGCAAGCGCGGCTCGGACGACGAAGCACGCGCCGCTTTTGCCGAGGCCGCTAAACTTGGCAGCGGGTTTGCGAAGAAACAGGTGAGGTTTTATTTCGTCATCACCGACAGCCGGGTCTTCGAACTTCGCCCAGTGCCACTTCACCTCGCAACCCGATGAACTGTTTGTATTGTCGGTTACTTTTTAGGATTTCGTACCCTGGGTGCCAATGAAAGTGACCTTATTACTGCTTCCGCTGTCCGTCCGTCCGTCAGCGGGATGTATCTCATAGTCAAACGTCTTGAAACTGACAGAAGGTAAAGCAATCCGGGCTCGAGCTCTGGCGCTGCGTTTTTTTCGCGTCTTGACACTTTAGCTTCGCAACCCGTTGAACCCGTTGTTGTTGTCAGTTACTGTGTAGGATTTCGTACCCAAAGGGTGCCAACGGGACCCTATTACTAAGCCTCCGCAGTCTATCTGTCTGTCAGCGGACTGTATCTATCTCATGAACCGTTAAGGTTCGTACGCACCTGAGCGGCGCGGCGCGGCGCTTCAGCGAGCTGCACGTCGCGGCACAGAGCTTCAAAATATCATTTCTATCATTTTGTATGGCGCATATCGCACTAGAGCGGCGCTGCACAGCGCTTCACCGCGCGTTGCCGCGCGGCACGGCTGGAGAGAATATTTTGAAGCGCAGCGAAGCGACGCGCAGTGCAGTGACGCTAGTGCGACATACCCAGCGGCGCGGCGCGGCGCTTCGCGCTCGTACGCGAACGGGTATAAAAGTGACGCGCAAGTGACGCGAGGTGCCGCGTACTGAAGTTGTAGTGCGGTAGGCACCGTCGAGCGGCCTGAGGTGACGCGTTCTGCAGTCGGACTGAAGCGCCGCGCCGCGCCGCTCAGGTGCGTACGAACCTTTATAGGTCGAGTTGTCACAGAGTTGCCGCTATATATGGAACCTTTCATGTGGAAGTCCGTATCCCACTTGACCGGTTTTATTTGAACTATATTACTCTTATCTGATTCTGGTATTTTTGTGTTACAGGTCGTAGAACTAAACCCATATGCTGCACTTTGCAACCAAATGCTCAGCCAAGTCATGAAAGGAGAAAAGGACATTAAACTGTAGAATGATATCAAAATAAAACGAACATATCTAATGGATTAGAAATTTATATTATTGAGTACAATCCACGATCACATTCGAGAAAAACCACATTCTTCCTAAAACCCGGCGAACTATTGAGTCGCCAGATTTTACCACGAAATCCTTGAAAATGACAGATTTTACACTTCGAAAATGGCAAATGTAAGACTACAAATCGAAATTCTGTCACTACACTATTAATATTTAATAATAATTATAAGTAATTATATGCAATAAAATCTCGAAAAAAGATTGCACGCGAATACTTCATACGATTTTTCTAAAAAAAAACATTCGCGCCCAATCTCTCATTTTGTTATAATTCAAAACTTGATAAGATTATTTTAATGTATTAAAAACTAGTGAGGCGACGAGACGGTAGGAAAAACAAAACGCAGTTAAAAAGTGCGCTTACAAGGATAATAAATTTTATTTTTGCAGAAAAGTTTCGCGTATGGCACAACTTAAAAAACTTGATCAATAATTCATCAAAGTTAATAAATTCAACTAACACGTTCATAGAAAAACTAGAACACCACCACAGACCAAAAACATAGGGATATCTACACCACTTTTTTGCCTTGCTCAACAGAGAGCCACCTATGCCATAATATATTGTACCTATGGTCCGTGCAAAAGGAGTTCTCACGCGCCGTTTTAACTTTATGTGTCAACTATCATGTCAAAAGTACGTTTCACCTTTATAATAAGGATTAAAATCGTACTTTTGACATGACAGTTGACACGAAGTTAAATTGGCGCGTGAGAACTCATGTTGTACGCACTATATATTATTTTTGAACGCGTCACATAGGTACAGACAATGTGGCATCGCATAGCAATCGCGTTTAGCATTTTCAATCTACATGAAATGGAAGACCAAAATAATCTATTTCTTAGGTCAGTGAAAATAATTAACCTAGACTATGGCCAACCAGCCTAGTTCGGCTAGTCGGCTAGACTGAGTGTTATTTTGCCCAATGCCCAAGGCCCAAAGTGTGTTCTAATTTTATCAAGCATAAAAATCGTTTACCGATTACTTCGGGACAAGAACGTGTTCAACTGTAGGTAACAAGTCGCCATATCAGTGACGTTTTATTCCACGACTTAATTTATACAACTAGATTGGGGTTATACAAAATATTCTTACTTTAATATAGAACCTTTTGGCACAAGTTATCTTTGACAGTTAATAATTTTATCTGCAGGACAAAAAGTATAGATTAAAAATAAAAAAACAGGTATAAAAATGGCGCGAAACTTTTCTACGTGCTGGGGTGAAAGGATGATCATATCACAGAGATAGTTATAATAATGTGAGTACATTTAGTTCAATAAGCATTTTACATAATATTATTATAATAATAAACTGTTACAATTCACTATACTTAAAGTAAAGGAAATCATGTTTTCATGAATTCCATTTTAAAAAAAACGTACATAGGTAGAGGTAAAATAAATCATTTTTATAGATTGTTGTTAATTTTATAAATACCTACCTAAATAAATACTTGAAAAATATCGTTAAAATATTACACACAAATTAAAGTTCAAAGATAGGAATCCACATGCTATCAAAAGCCTACTTGCCTATAATTTCATGTGTATTCCCATTTTAGGGCACGGTATCCACTAAAGCGTAGATGTGTTTATTGGATAGAACATAGTTCCTCTAAGTGGATACAGGGCCTATAGGTAAGATCAACAAAGAAAGTTGGCAGTATAGAGATAAAAAGTATTCAAAAAAGTGATATTCTCCAATAGTGATATGCCAAAAATGTAATAGAATTGGAAAAATACATTTTAAAATGATTGTGGAAATTTTATTAAATATTAGGAAAAATATTTACAATTTGGCACAGGCGATGTGCATAAACTGCGAAAATACCTTCAATGGTACCCAATCTATCTCTATGCAATTGCCAATTTTGAACTGAACAAATTTAAATATAGCTGTCCCTTTCAGTCGTGAAGAGGACCGCAATACTTAGGTACAGTCCTGTGAACTTTAAATTTTGGAGTGCAGTGAAACTGGATAACTTTAGAAACGCGATAAATATTATCAACGGACATGAAATTGAATTCCAATTAGAATAACTTTGATTTCAGCGATTAACTTAGCAGGTTAATGAAATCACCAGATGGTATAGTGCATACATTTTTAAATCTCACTCGCCATTTTAGCTCTATGTGTCAACTGTCATGTCAAAAGTACGATTTTAGTCAAATCAAATCAAATCAAATTTCTTTATTGCGAATATGGGTAATACAGGAACAAAAAGGTACAGCCAAATTCTGCCTATCAGCATGCAATATGTTATGATATACCTAACAATGTGTACATAGTCTTGATAAAATTAGTCACATTAAATACTTAGTCACGAAAAAATAGTCCTTAATTTAAAGGTTATAAAAGCCAATATTTAGGAATTGGAATGAATTAAATTAAAGGTAACCGTACTTTTGACATGGCTAATCTGTGTAAAGCCAGAAGAAGAAAAAAAACTTTTGACATGACAGTTGATACATAGAGTTAAAATGGCGAGTGAGTTCTCAAAATGTATGCATTATATTAAGATCTCTATGATTATAAGTTTCTAGGTGGTACCTACCTTATTTTATGTCAGGTTTCTGTTACCCGGTTTCATTGTATACAATTGTGTGTTGGTGCTAATTTAAACATTTTCTGAACGAAATTAACAAGTCATCGAATAGTGCCATCCTTTTTACAATGTTCTCAGTGGACAAGGATGGTAATACTTTTAAGACTTTACTTTGGTTTAGTTTAGGATTTCAGTTTATCCGAATTAGCATCAACAAATAGGCATTAATGCATTAATGTAAGGAATTTTTATTTTAATAAAATTGTCAAAGAGTATTTATCACTATATCCTGTAATACCTACGGGCTTATATACTAAAGGTTCACGTTTTAGGCCTATGTTGCGAAGGATTATTAATATTATTTTCTTACTAAAACTCCTATATAGTGAACCATAGGTACTTGCAATTAAAAATGTTAAACAAGTAATTTTCGAATTAGATATTTTTTACTATATTACTGTGTTCAGTAAAATCAAACTCACTGCTCACTAATTATTGAAAAAAATTGTTTGTACACAAGTAGGTAGGTATGTGCTAAACTACAAAAATTTATCTTTTCCGTCTTAGACAAACTAACTAAAACTCTCCTAATTCTCTACGGCCAAAGACAGCAGGTGTTTTAGTTCGGTCAAATATTTTAGTTTAATTATTAATATCATAGTTTAGTTGAGTTTTAGTTTGGCGTACCACACATATGCCAGTTTCGTGTCACACTATCACATTTTGGAAACTATTTAAAATCAGCGATTTATTATCATGATAAAAAATAAAGATAATGAGAAATACTTAGTATGTTTTCTTAACATACGATAGATTATATAGGTATAATAAGTTTTAAAATTAGGCAACACTTCGCTAAAATTGCGTTAATAAAATAGAAATCTGCCGTCCGTCCCGTTCAGTCTAAAGTAGTTTTACTCCCTAACTAACGCGTTTGACAAATTGTACAGCGATCCTGCCGGTTACGTTAGGAACTATAATAATTTGTCATACTAATATACTTTAGTTGACGGACGGCAGCAATGCAAGCCTTTTATATACAAAAATAATAATTTCTTTAAAATAATATACTACAAACAAAACATAGTTATTTATGAAAAGTAAATGCTATAAATACATATTTATAATACAATATTAGGAAAACCACTGAACATTACAACAACATATACAACCGTCATTATCAAACGTATTTTCATTATAGACAAATAAAAATATTATATTAACATAACCGACTTTTTTTCAGTAAAATCATACAAGCAGATATGAAAATAATATGAATGAATGAAATTCGAAAATATTACTCAAATTGTTGTTGAAGTAAAACTAAACTATACCTCTTGACTTTCAAATGTCATGTTATTTAAGTCTTAAACTACTTGATATTATCTTAAAATTGCAAGATCTTCTAAATCAATAGTTACCTGAATAGGCTGAATATATTATGATCTTTGCTCATCCTGACCAATAAAAAATAACCATGTACATTATAGAAGGGATTTTTTTATTTTACACCAACAGTGCTAATTCTGTTGTACACAAATCTCTAAACTAAAAGTGACAGGTCTACAAAATAGTGTTATCCTTTTCATTTTGTTTCCTGCGGAAAGAGAGAGCATTACTTTTAAAAATTTTAATTAGTTTAGCGTTTTGTTTACAACTGGATAGCAAATTTTTCAAATAAAAGCTTAAATATAACAAGCTTTGTAACTGCATGGTTACTCTATATACAAATGAGATCTTACTTATATATTAATGGTTACATAATTAGCTATAAGTTTTTTAAACTTTCAATTATCATCTATGTAACTGACCAAGTCAGTGCGAAGTGGGTGTCTAAAGGCGTAAGCTAGCAACACTACAATATACCAGTTGAAAAATTTCGAATTTACCATTTACCATTAATTAATTATATATACTCGCAGCTATCAGAATTGGTGTTTAGAATACAGTGGCCTTCGCCAAATCTCAATAATAACGAGATAGAATAATCACTATTTATTATTTTAATTCTACGGTGAGTAAGGCTTTAAGCACAGCCCACAAACTATACGATGGCGATATATCGCTCGTCTACATTTGAAGTAATCTAAATGATCGCACTTCTAGCACCAAAGCGATCCTAATTTCTCCAACTGTCTGGAACATAGATTTATTAGGTACCGTGCATTTACATATTCGTCCTTATGTCCTGTCTCGCAACTCATCGTTAATCTCATAGACATATGCGCATTAGACGAGACGAGACGAAAGTGAGAACAGATCTCGTTCAGACTGCAGAGTGCACTTCTATACACATAGTACGTCATATAACAAATCTGTGATCTGGAATGACTTTTTAAAATAATTGTGATGATAGTTTGGTGCTAAATGGCATACGATATTGTATGAGCTATGTAAAATTATATCAAACAAGCTTTGATTATTGAGACTTATCGCCCGTATATAAGCTCGATTTATTGGTCAAAACTATTCGCTTACCATAGTATAGCTTATGCACTGTGCCTCAGTTTAATCTAAGATTAATGTAAGCGATTATTAAATCGAGTATTTAATCAAATAGTTATAGGAACTAAATAAACGTAATTTCGCGATATTTTTTGAATACTCAGTGATAAAATGGTGAAACCTAACATACGCTACGTAAGTTACTAAAAGCTGGGTAGAGGATTATTAAAAACACTTTTAATTACGGAAAAGAGCAATCGTCGAGTTTCTTGCTGGTTTTTCTCGGCAGTGCGGACATTCCGAACCAGTTGCACTTGGCGAAATCTCTCACAAAATTGATTGGTCTGTAGTCTGGTGAACATCTCTCCCTCCCATCTGCTTCAGTGGACATGCAGCCTAGGGGTTAATTTTTTAAGTTATTTATAAATATGGAGGTAGAGTGGGGCCGATTCTCTTGTACACAATCTCTAAACTAAACTAAATTAACAGGTCTAAATCTAGTGCTATCCTTTTCCGCAAGCAACATTATGAAAGGGATAGCAATAGATTTAGACGTGCCATTTTAGTTTAGTTTTGAGATTGTGTACAAAGGAATTAGCCCCATTGTCAATGTTATCCATTGCTAACGATAGTGCAATAACAGTTCAAATATGGAACGATATTTTTTTAAAGATTCCAGTTTACAATTCGACTGTTATATTGTAAAAGAGAGATATTTTGATATAGATTAAAAGTGTTTTTAATGGATACTAAGGGTGGTGGTGGGATGACGCAAAAACATTTCGAACACACGTGTTTCTTAACCGCAGGCACAGTGTAATAGATTAAATAAAAAAGTTCAAGTTTTCAAAAAAAAAAACACTTCCGCTTCAAAATGGCCAACAACAACATCTAATTAGTTGTTTTCAGGCCACCATATTTTATCAAGGTGATATCAAGTAATTATTGCCATAAATTAAAAGCACTTTCTTTTACTTATATAAGTAGTACTACTTTTCAAATAATGATACGCGCTATTTTTCATTATGCATATTTTTTTCCGTCAATTGTACACGGAAGACTTTTTTGCAAATATAAATAAATAAGTACAGTCCGTTCACTATAACTTTTTCCCTGCCGTCAATGTTGGCACCATTGCTTTGTTTGCTTTATTCCTTAGAGCTTAGGGTTTATTACTGTGTGATTTGCAATGGTGCCAACATAACGTCAGGGGAAAAGTTATAGTGAACGGACTGTAGGTTTGTGTTTTTTTATTATATTTTTTAAGACGCGTGTCACGTGGAAATTAAACATGTGTGTTCGTGATGCGAGTTACGCGAGTGTGAGAAGCGCTAGTGCGCTCTACTTGTCTCCCTCTCCAGCTGATTATAGTACACAGTGCTGATTCAGTTCCTAAACGAAAATTACCAAAATACCTAATGGTACGAAATAAAGCTTTAAAACTCATTTCAAAATAATGGTTTTATTATATTTATACATACTATAATTATGTACATATATGCATCATGTACATATTATATTATGTATCTTCTAAAAATAGCAGTAGTTAGTAATTTTTTAATGACAAACATAAACACGACTCAATTATAATATAATTATATATATTTTTTAAATATCAATCAATCTCAATTTTTTTTGAATTCCTATATTCGTATCCTCCATTAAGAAATTAGGAACGAAAAGTTGGAACACGTAATACCTATTGGTATGATTGAGTACCTAATATTAAAATCCATTTAAATGTAAAAACTGATAAAAGTAATATTTAGCGAAAATGAATCAGCACGTCACCTACCTAATATTAAGCCTAGTACTTATATAAAAATTAATTATTTAATGTAAATATTACAACTATAATACAGATAAAGATACCGTTTTACCGTAATATCTAAACTCGGCTAAGTTAACGGCGATTTTTTAAATGGTGATTACAAAAATCATTTTTTAAAGAATACCTACTTAAAAATTAAAACATACCTAAAATGTCATTTTATTATATTCAATTTAGAATCGACAGCTTCATTTCATTTAAATTCACATTTATCAACTAGCAAGAGTACACGTTTTTTATTTCAATGTATTTTTAGTTAATTTATTTTTAAATAAAGTTAGTAAGGCTATTTAGTACACGATTATTTATTTTTATTTAACAGCTGATCGCTGAATTTGTGATGTCATTAGACGATGCATTAAAAAAATGAAAAACAAAGAAAAAACTTTACAACATGACAACACTGAAAAAACGTACTAATTCGTTTAGATTTTTTTAAGGTTTACAAGACAGTTTTTTTAAGTTTATATTATGAGATATTAGTTAACTGAATAATAATTGATGTGATCTTGATATTCATATAGTAAAGATTACAAATCTTCAAACAATGACCCTTCTTCAAATAAATAAAATTAAGATAGGTAAAACAAAATATAATAAGTAGCTACATCGTCAAATTGCATCACAAAATGTACACAAAGAGAAATTCAGAACCACAAAATTACAAACACACACCTACACACACACACATACACAAAATAAACATGAAAATCATCTGTTACAGTCAAAGTGGGTAACTTTAGAAACATGTTTATATAAGTCGACGGACATATACAGAAATTATGAATTTTTGACTTGAAATGAAACAAATTTTTTTTTATCTCACTCGCTCGGAAACAATCCTTTTGCTCTTTGAAATCTGAGTGAAAAGTGGTAATTTTGCTCGCTTAAATTTTAAAATGCGTACAAAACTACTCCTTACGCACCAAATTTTATGTAGGTAACAGTACGATTTTAGTCCTTATTTTAAAGCTAAACCGTAATTTTGACGTAACATTTGACCCCATAGAGTTAAAATGGCGCGTGAGGAGACATTTTTTTTTTAATATATAAAAGCTGAAAGTAGGTCTGGCCCTCCCGGACTTTTAGTCCAAAGCCCCTATCTTGACTATGAATTCCGGCTTTAATTAATATCCATTGAAAATATTAAATACTTTTCTAAAGTTACCCACACTTATTGTACACCATGGCCAACAGATTATATAAATTATATAACCATACACGGTGAAAACTTAATGACAGCCATGGAACAGCCATATTATTCACCCTGAAAACTTAAAATTCCACAAAACTAACATCATATCGTCATAAAATATAATAATTTATTAACTAAAATAACAATCTAAGTCTCTGATTTCTTCTCCATAGAGATTCTGTTATAATCGAGTTAAAGAAATAGCGTACGGTGTACCCAAAAGTACCAATTATGGATACGTCTGTCTGTACTACACATACCAACTGTTCAGTACAAGAGTTGAGACCAACATACAAAATAGAAAATGATTATTATCACTCACTATTCGAATAGAAAATAGTTGTAGATAAAGAGCAATTGGAAAATGATTCGTAACACGCTAATAGTAAAAGCTCATAATGGATTCTCTTAAACTTTAGCGCCATCCTCACGACACAACATACAATTATTACTATAGTTACAAATAACACTGATATGTGAATGAAAAAATAAATCGAAACATCACACAAATATACACACCATCCCATAAAATCTAATATGGATCTTAAATACAAAGCCGTTAGGAAGAAAATAGTTTGGACTGTTTTACAAGATCATGTATTTAGATGTGTGAATGTATTGCATCCTACGACATTCACTATTTTATCAAGTGGCCCCAAGATCACTATAAGTTTATATTATTAAAGATTGACTACAAAAAAACGTAATAGAAACGGTTATAAAAGTCTTAAGAAATTGGAAGATGTTTTATTTTTTAATTGATTACAATTTAATGTATCTGTGAAATGTGTCAAAGATAGTTCAGATTATAAAAAAATATAAGTTGCCACTTAAATCAACTAATAGTACAGAGATTAACAATAAAAACATTTAATTACAACAAGATTACATCCATTTAGTATTGCTTTGGAAATTCGTTGAGATAAAAACTTTTTATTGCATTCTCGAAAAAATTGACTACACAAGAAAGTCATGTCGTATTGGATGGTACAATACTTGTATAATACTCTGGTTAAATTAATAACTACATACGTCATACATAGATAATAATATGAGCAAACAATTCTTTCAAATCCTATGGGTCTATGTACAGGACGACTCTTTTAACGCTTAAGTGACGCGCTTTAACGCAACCCAGAAGAATAGGTAGTTTGAAGACATTTCACTTTAGTTTAAAAAACGCACAGTTTCATAAATACAAATTGCCACCCTACCCTTTCCCCCATCTTCTGATTTTGTCACAAAATATCGATACATAGATTATGCACTGTTAAAAATGCACTGAATTTTTTTTACGCGTCTGTTTGTGCGTTTTGATCGATAAAAACGCAGCAATGGGCGGTTTCAACCGCGCAGGTGTCGCGCGTCAGTTGCGCGTAGTCTAAGACGTCGTCAGTACATGGCCCTATGGAATAATCAATCTCCTCCACTCTTCGAGAAACAAGTCAAGAATTTGAAATGTAAAAAACGATGAGCGAGACAGCGATACGACGATGCCGTAAGAGTGACAAAGACAGTCGACAGATGAGTTTCAGAGGCCACCATTACGACGGCGGTGAGTTAGCTTCAAGTGATGCAAAGAGGTGCATCTGGAATAAAATAACCGCATATATTTACAATTTATTCATCTTTAGACTATTTTGAAAGGCTTTTACATTACTACCACTTTTACAAGTCGCATCGGCACAATTCGCTTAAACTTGTCGCACTGTAACAAGGACACGATACAACGTGGACATGTAGGATACCAACATACCTGTCAGTTCACACGTGTTGCACGTACTCCGGGTTGAGGAAGGAGAAGCCCATGAACTCGGTCTGGTCGAGGTTCATCATGAACAGTTTGTCTGTGGGGGTCAGTTCAGTCTTCTCCTGCGTGAACTGCTTGTCGAAGTTGGACACGTCTTTACGATGTTTCTGGAAGAGAAAAGTTTGGAAATTTGTTTACAAATGTTGATCAGTTTTCAAAACAATAACTAAATAATACCAGGCGTTGATTTGCGTTGTTGAAATATAGGCCATCGCATTCTTGAGCATGTGCCCGCCTATAAATGTTCATGGGAACAGCATGCGCTCACGCTCGACTTAAAAGCTTTACTTCAAAAAGTTGTGACTGAAATCTAGACTTACAATTTTTGAGTATCCCTGACAGAAAAACGGATGGGATGGGACGTTTCCCTCCCCGCGTATATCATAGCCAAGGCGGTTCTGAGGGTACCTCAGGAAGAACGACTTGCATGAAGATATCTTGACTTACAATTTTTGATTTGAAGGGTGGCTGAATATCCCTCGCTTCGACCCGCGCCCAGTCGATGCGACGAAACAACGAATTGGTACGCACCTCCTCTTTCCCGTGAATGTCATAGCCAAGACGCTTCGGAGGGTTCTTCATGAGGAACGACTTGCACCAAGAAAAATTGACTTACAATTTTTGGTTTGAAGGGTGGCTGAATATCCCTCGCTTCGACCCGCGCCCAGTCGATGCGGCGGAAGAACGGATGCGTGCGCACGTCTTCCTCCCCGCGGATGCCACAGCCGAGGCGCTTCTGAGGGTTCTTCATGAGCAGCGACTTACACACATCCTTGGCTTCCTGATTTAAAAACATAATATTTTTAAGTTTTGTGCAAAGTAGGTTTAAAATTTAAGTTCTCACTCGTCATTTTAACTTTACGTGTCAACTGTCATGTAAAAAGTACGATTTTAAAGCTTATTAAAAAGGTGAATCCATAGATATAGGACACATAACATTTGACATGACAGTTGACCCATAGAGTTAAAATGGCGCGTCTGAAATCATTTTGTACGGAGTACTAACTATATATTATTTTCAGGTCGTTACCAGGAACAGATTAGGCAAAGTAAGAAAAAGCATACCTTGCTAATAGTCTTCGGATACGAAACACTATTGTCCGTGATCGCAGCAAACAGTTCCTCCTCATCCTCACCATCAAAAGGAGGCTGCCCTACCAGCATTTCGTATAGCAGCACCCCATACGCCCACCAATCTACCGACTTCCCATACGGCTGGTACAAGATGATCTCCGGGGCTATATAGTCTGGTGTACCACAAAAAGTCTTGGTGGTTTTATCGCCAGTTATCCCCTCCTTGCACATTCCGAAGTCAGCGATCTTGATGTGTCCGTCTTGAATAGAATAAATTTTTATTCAAGTAAACTTGTACAGCCAAATTAAATATCACTCGCTTTAACGGTGAAGGAAACATCGTGAGGAACCTGCATGCCTGAGAGTTCTCCATAGTGTTCTCAAAGACGTGTGAAGTCAAACAATCCGCACATTGCCAGCGTGGTAGACTATGGCCAAAACCCTTCCCCCTGTGCTCTGTAGTGAGCCGGCCATGGATTGATCATGATGAACCTTGCACAGTACGCGGCAGAAAATAATGTACATCGGCCTTTAGAATGTCATTTCGGCTTTGTAGAGCGTTGTCTTTGTCACTCACACCTATATGACGTTTTGTCGGTCTCAACGACAGAGACGACGCTCTACAAATCTGCTCTCTCCTCCTAAAGGTCGATGTAAATTATTTTCTGCCGCGTACTGTACAAGTGCTATTGAATCGTCAGAATAATTTCCCGACCCGCCTGTTCGTTTGCTCACTATTTTTATTAAAAACTAGCTGATGCCCGCGATTTCGTAAGCGTGGATTTAGGTTTTTAAAAATTCTGTGGGAACTCCTAAATTTTCCGGGATAAAAGTAGTCTATGTCCTTCCCCGGGTTGTATTGTAAGCGAACTCTGTATCAAATTTTGTCGAAATCGGTTGAACGGTTGAGCCGTGAAAAGCTAGCAGACAGACAGTCAGACAGACATACAGACACACTCGCATTTATAATATTAGTATGGATTAGTATGGATAGTATGGATTTACCTACCTTGGTCCAGTAGGACGTTGTCGAGCTTCAAGTCTCGGTATATGATGCCGCGGGAATGTAGGAAGAACAAGCCGATTGCTATCTCGGAGGCATAGAAACTGAAATAACAAATACATTTGAATATTTGAGATAAGCAGGCTATCTGATATATAGGCAAAGTGTGTTAGATGGAATTGTTGATATTGTCTATACACGGCCTGACGCTCGCTGACGTTTTCTAGGAATCTATGCTATAGGGGGCTCTGTTGACTCTTTGATTTGCAAAATGAGCGGCTGAGCGCTGATTGTATGATAACTGATATGATTTTGAAATCTAAATAACCCTAACTATACCGTGTTAAGGTTTGCGGTTAAAGCAAAAGACGTGAACAACACGATGTTTTATTTTATTTTTATTTTATTTTTACAATTTTGATATTTTTCTTACCTAGTTTTGAAGTGCATATATCTGCTAACGGAAGACATTTATTAGAAGTATAAAATCGGTACGCAAACAGAGGAAAAATTACCTAAACTCGAACCTAAATCTTGTTGTCTTGTTAATTTTATGCGAAGGGGCGACAGATAATCGTTCTGAAATCGACACTGGTGCGTTGCGGTGCCGCACCGCTTCGGATTTGAGTATTGGGTGCCACACGAGCACTGCGTTGACGCTCTGGCAAAAAGTATGACATTGCTACGCACCACCCCTACCCGCCTCGTCTCTCTGGTCCCAAGCCGCGTGCGGTGCGGCGCCGTTCGACGTCGTAACGCATCGTGTGGCATGGTGCAGCGATTTATATATTTATGACTAGCTGATGCCCGCGACTTCGTCCGCGTGGATGTAGGTTTTCAAAAGCCCATGGGAACTCTTTTATTTTCCGGGATAAAAGAAGGCAGGTCATGCCTGTCGTAGAGGTGATGGCCGTTGGAGCCGGAAAGTCCTTGAGTGGAGACCGCGTAGGTAGGCAAGCATAGTGTGGGACGCCCTCCAGCACGATGGACCGACGATATAAAGAGGCTGGCGGGAAGTGGCTGGATGAGGAAGGCTGAAGACCGGGTGTGGTGGCGCTCTTTAGGGAAGGCAGTCCAACAGTGGACGTCCGCAGGCTGATGATGATGTAAAAAATCACGTTGATCCGTTGCATCCCTCACACGTCCCTATCCGTCTTCTCCACTCTTGTCTCGCTGGCGAATAAGTTTGGAATAGAATAGGATTTCGATGAAGTGCGTGGATTTTTGTGAACGGAGTTCAATCATGTAGTCGTGGTTTGGTGCAATAGTAAATAGTACAATATTAATTCACCATCAACAGTTCCTAAAACCCCATAGATTAGGAGTGCAGTAGGTACCCTGCAGCATCAGTATTGAAGAGTTGGAACTTGAAGTTCAATAATGGTATATATGTTTGGCATCTACAATATTATTTCACAATCAACAGTGGCTTAGGAATGCAATACCCTGCATCATCAGGGTTGAAGGGTTGGGATATGGAGTTGAATCATGAAGTCGTTGCTTGGTAGGTACGTAAGCCATAGTTTATACTAAGCGTAACTTTTATACCAATTCAACATCGACTATTCTTTGAAAAGAGCAACCGCCGAGCAACCGCCGAGTTTCTTGCTGGTTCTTCTCGGTAGGAAAGGCATTCCGAACCAGTGGTAGATGCATCTGACTATTCGTAAGTACTTGTAAAAGTTTATTCGAACAAAAAAAGAATGAATGAAATCGGACTACGCGTTAATGAATTACAACTCAGTATACATTTTAACATTTTAACATCCCCTCTCCTACGGGAACCATGCTGAATTTCGGGATAAAAAGTATCCTATATTCTTCCTCATAGTATGACCTCAAATCGTACCAAGTTTCATTGGAATCCATTCAGTAGTTTCAGCGTGATGCGCGGCCGTGATACAGACAGACAGACAGACAGACAGACAGACAGACAGACAAAAATGAAAAAAATTACAGTTTTGGGTTCAGTATCGATTATAGAGTGCCCTCGAAAAAAAATTTTCAAAATATCTTCATCGTTGAAGCAATCCAGCTGCTTGACGTAACGGAGTCAGTGAGAAGACTAAAAAGGACCAAACCTTTTGAGTTAGTGTATAGTGATTAGTGATAGTGTACATAGTGTAAGTGCTGAAAGAACACGTGAACAAAGTGTCATATCTCAAATCAAGAAAGACTAAGATGCGTCAGTGGACAATTTCTTAGTATATAAGATAATTTATAAGTTTAGGTTAAAATAAAATTACTTATTAGTCATACATTAGGCTAGATCGTAATATAATTGAGTAGCTAATTGGCACTCAACAATAAGGAAAAAAAAAAAAAAAAAAAAAAAATATCTTCAATGTACAGAATTTGACCTGTTACAGTTTTATTATAAGTATTGATTGATTGATGATGATACAGCGGCACCGCACAGGCGCCGCACCGCCAATGCAACGCATCGTGCGACTTCACTCTAATATATCTGCTTCTTGTGTTATATCAAGTATAATATGTCTACGTACACTGCAACCGGTTCCTTGAATTTGCCACATTGCTGTATTTGGAACATCAGATCTCCGCCGTTTACGTATTCCATCACGAAGTACAGCCGATCCTGAAATTAGATAATATAAGAGGTTAGCGTTTTTTTTGTCCACCTGTTAGGTAAGTGATGTTAAGCGATTACCGCCTCCCATGAACATTTGCAGCACCAGAGGGCAGGACTTTCAGGAATGTGTTGATTCGCCCCTTGACCCTATTTGTCAGCTATTAATTCAAAACGCCATGTTTAGGTGCACGGACAATGTTGTGCGCGCACTTATTACAACTTATGGAAAATTGAAATATACTTTAAAAAGAAAATTTCAATAATGTATAAATCACCCACTGCGCAGTTACAAGATCAAGAGGTCTTTTTAACAAAACGCCAAATATCTGATACATCACCCACTGCGCAAGTTCAAGCTCAGAGACCTTTTGCAGTGAAGCTTACATGAATAAAGTACTAAGTAGGAGAGCATAGGAGGCTAAGCTTAGGTACTATAGAATTTTCCATACAATATTTATATGCCGAAAAACACTCGGCCTAAAGAAGAACTTTACGAGAAGTGAAAAGATATCCTCACCATTGTTTGGAAACAGGAGTGAAGCTGCACCAGGAAGGGCGGTTTGCTACTGAGCGCCAGAACTCGCTTTTCGACCATAGTGCACTCCACGTCGTCGTCTTGAATGATGATGTCTTTCTTGAGGATCTTGATGGCGTACAACTCGTCAGTGCCGCGACGTTCTGCGAGCATTACCTGTAAACAGAGGCGGATTGAATGTCAAGAGCGCCCTAGGCAATCACCTCATAGGCGCCCCTCTAACAGCCATATTAAAAATTTTACTAACTAATTTCAAAAGAACGAGGAATCGTCTCATTGCATAGCTGGTTGTTGGTGATTTATGCTATTTATGTTAGTGAAGAACATGACGTCATGACGCTTTGCTACATTAAAGTAGAGGCAGTTTCGGTCACTCCAAGATAATATTACTTAGTAGGTATATTTAAAGACCAGGTAATTCGTTTTGTGGTGTAAGCGATGATAGTGGTTAAGGCGTCAAGGAGTTCACTCCCGGCGGGCACGCATCTCTAACTTTTTGGAGTTATGCGCGTTTTAAGCAATTAAGTATCACTTGCCGATGAAGGAAAAGATAGTGAGGAACCCTGCATACCTACCTGAGAGACGAGAGTTCTATATAATGTTATCAAAGGTGTGTGAAATCTGCCAATCCGCACTTGGCCAGCGTGGTAGACTATAGCCAAGCAGTCAAATCTCATTCACAGAGGAGGCTCGTGCTCACTCGTAAGCCGGCGCGGCGATGGGTTGATGTGATGATGATGATAATTAATATTGATTAGTTCTAAAATTGGTCTAGTTCTCTAAAATGCTGAAATCGCTGTTGACAAAAGGTTATTCAAAAACCAGACAATAATTTCGAAGTTTTGAATACCAGTGCAGTGTTGGCAAACCTCTCATTAGGTGGACAAAAAACATCAAATGAGCTGCAGGGAGCCGCTAGCAGTGTACATCTATCGGTTGACAACAACGACGACGAGTTTAACGTTAAAAGAAGATTATAATTTAGAAATTACCTTTCCAAAAGATCCTTTGCCCAACACCATGACAAAGTTAAAATCGGATGCCCTTATGACGTCAGCGGCTGCCATGTTATGAGGCACCTCCCTGTCCGGCGGCGGCGGTGGTCTGCGAGCACCCAGGCTCGTCGCCTTCATCTGGTTCTTAAGCTGAGCCAAGTCCGCACCTTCCTCAGGCACTGGGACGTTGTAATAGTCCCCTTCCTCTTGAGTGAGGAGTTTGAACCATCCTTCCGCAGGAGTTTTCATGACCTCCGAGATTCCGAACGAAAGAGATCCCATGAAATCGTTGCGGGAGGTACGATCCCAATCCCATACCTATAACAAGTGTAAATTAAAAATTTAAATCACCTCCGACGGGTATTGTATAAGACCCGCAAATTGCTATAGCGCTGGAACCATGTCTCATTAACATCGAAATGGCGTCATTTTGACGTCGGCAAAATAAAATATACCATCAGCTTGAAACTTCAGTATGACTTCAGTCTAGTACTGACGTCACTAAAATGGCGGCCACGTGCATTAGCAGTTTGCGGAACCTATACCTAGTCGGGATGGACCATTAGACAAGCAGTGCAAGTAGGTATCTAATATAACGGGTATGTAATATCAACTGGATGACTGAGATCCTACACCGACTGAGAAAACAGCTAATAATCTTCAAACGGTTGTTGAATAGATTTTCATCAAACTTAGCTAATAAAGTAAGAACCATCTCGATTAAACAGGCTTTTGGCGTTACGATGCCACAGATAGACACACAGATACCCAAATACACAGATATATGTACAGATTTATAGAAACACACTTTAAACTTATAACACTTGGGATTAAAAAAGGAGTGCTTGAAAGTTCAATCGTGCAACCTTTTTTGGCATTATAAAGGCTGATTTACGCCACTGCAACATTGTGTGACATTTTTTTTTTTTTAAAGAATATTAGCCATGTTAAATGACTAATATTCCCCTTTCCTCTCCAACTAAGCGTCAGGCTTGTGCTAGGAGTAGGTACGACAATAGTGCAACGGGCGGGGTTTGAACCATCGACCTTTCGGTTTTCAGTCCACTCCTTTATCGGTTGAGCTATTGAGGCTCTATTGAAGTATGCCACATAGGGCCCGAATGCTAGAATAATTTAAAATATAGCAAGAATCGTCGGCAGATTGTCGTACCGTAATGTTACTACGAAACTAAACACAATGTAGAATAATTCCTTTGAGAGTATGATTTAATTCTCAAACTCACGACGATGCGACGAAACGAAGCTAAATAGTTTGTAGGGTAAACCAACTTGCAAACAAAATTAGTTCATCCATTTGGAAAATAGGAGCTTGTGTTGGGAAATGAGTGAGTTAATTTGAAAAACAATAGAATAAATAGGGATAATAGTTCTAAGTCCTTTGTACATTTTAGCATTCTACAATAAAATGAAAACTCATAGTTTCATTCAGTAGGTATGTATGTCTACACATGAAAAGGGAAAGCTGAAAAAATTGGTTCACCCCATTTTGCGTTTTTGGCGTTATGCTTGATATTTTATTTTGCGTAAATAATCTTTAACAATTGCAAAACGCTACAATTCGTATTTGTGGCGTGTGTCTAATTGTCAGTAATAGCTCGTTGAATAGCTATTTTAAAATCTGTACCTATAAGGTTTCTTAGACAATTTTTGGGACAACACTTGACCGTTGTTTTCTCCAATTGGATTCTTAGACAATTTTTGGGACAAAACTTGACCGTTGTTTTATCCACTTGGTTTTTTAGACAATTTTTGGGACAAAACTTGACCGTTGTTTTCTCCGCTTGGTTTCTTAGACAATTTTTGGAACAAAGCTTGACCGTTGTTTTCTCCACTTGGTTTCTTAAACAATTTTTGATACAAAACTTGACCGTTGTTTTCTCCACGTTAAAAATTTAAAACGAAATTTACCTCAACAAGAAGTCTTCGGTCTTTATCCTCAGGTTTGAGATCGAAGGAGACGGTCTCGTTCCATTCAGGGTTGAGGTTGTTGCGAATGGTCTTGGTTTTTTTCTTCACGTTGTCCGAGTCGGGAATCAGCTTGAGCTTCACGTAGGGATCGGAGAGGCCGTTGGGATCCATGGGGATCAGGTTGCGGCCTTGTTTCACTGGAATTAACATCATGAAAACATTTTACTGTCAAATTTTAACGCATTGTACCTTTTTAGTATCCTGTCGATATCCAACGGCCTAAGAAATTACATTGATTTTTTGGCACGCTGGAAGGAATAACCAAAAGAAAATGAGATAAAGATATGGACAATGGACATGCCATGTCTGTCGCAGTACCGACGGCCGATGCGGCAGACGTGTTCTGGAGTGGACGCCTCACGTACCGGTGAACGCACTGAACCGATGACCTGAAGAAGGTGGTGGGAAGTGGGTGGATAAGGAAGGCGGAGGACCGTATTTGGTGGCGCGCTTTTGAAAAGGCCTACATCTAATAGTGAAAGCATACAGGCTAATGTATGAATGAGATCAAACGTCGTAAATGAGGTTGGATTTTCACGCTTAGCTGCACTTCAGGTTGTATGCTACATTGTATTGTTGTCATAACATTTACTTACCTATAACGGTAAGCTTGTTCCCGAGGCAGGATACGGAGAGCTGGATGCGTCCGCGGCGCTCGGTATGGTCGCAACCGCAGAGATTTGGCACGGATTCCTCGCATCGCTTGTGCACGTTCATGTCGCATGCTAAACAGTTGGAATTATAGAATTAAAGAATAGTTGTAAATATATAGTTCTGGGTATTTTTAATAATAATTTTTATAAAAGTCAGTATCCCAATCTTCTGATTGAATTTTTTTGAAACTAAAAGTTTTTGCTAATTTAAGAATAACGGAACCCTTATAGGATCACTTTGTTGTCTGTCTGTCAAGAAATCTATAGGGTACTACCCGTTGACCTAGAATCATGTAATTTGGTAGGTAGGTACTAGGTAGGTCTTATGGCACATAATTGGGAAAAAATCTGAAAACATCACATTACATCACAAAAAACTTAAAATGTATTCGTGAACAAATAATTAGTATTTTCAAATTTCAAGGTAAGATAACTATACCAAGTGGGGTTGCATATAAAAGGGCTGTACCTGCACATTCTAAAACAGATTTTTATTTATTTTTATGCATTATAGTTTTTGATTTATCGTGCAAAATGTCAAAAAAATATGACTGCAGTACGGAACCCGCGATGCGCGAGTCTGACTTGCACATGGCGAATTTTTATAGTCATGGAATGGCAATATCTTAAACATGTTTATTATGATTAAAAGATACTTACTTGAACTTCATAAATGTAAAAAAAATAAGTGAACAACATACATTTACGATATTTAAAGATATAGTATGTATTTATCTTTTTAATAACGAGTAAATTAGTGAGAATGCTTATATGCAATAAAAAATAAACTGCAGAAAAGGCTAAATTAGGTCTATTTAAATGCATAAAAATGGAAATGAAAGTTACCGAACTATAAAAGGTAGGTACACTACAAAAAATAAAAGAGCATGCCGGGAAACTCCTTCCAACGACTCAGACGCTAATTAAAACTTTTACAGCAAGATGTTTCAGAAATAAAAACTACATAATTAGCAAACAGATTCAGGAAAAAAAAACCATGTTCAGTTAAAATAGTTGAAAATCGGTAAAAACAGTATTTATAAATGGTCGAGCTCGAGCTTCGACCATTTATGAATAATGAAACAAACATATTACTGCAATTTTTCCGTACAATATTTATAATAAATCTAAGCTGCAACGATCCATACGATCTCCTGGGTTCCTTGGTGCATATGAATGAAGGGAATACACATACAAACGCTGAAGCCGAGTACTTTTGAAATTGCTTCGTTTATACGCACCAAAAAACTATGTGTTTCCATCCATGCGATAAGTAAAGGCTGTTTTACGCCGCGAGCAACAACATGCGACAATGCGGCATGCTACAAAAGACCGCAAAAGTAATGTTGTGTAATTTGCTGCCTAAGCAACATGCGGCAGTATTGAGGAAACATCGTTCTTTAACATCAGAATATTAAGGCATAACAGTCTGTCGACGAATCTTGTATTTTAAATTATGCATGCATTCCTGTGGCATGCCGCAATATTGCTTTGGCGTAAATTAAGCTTAAGAAACACAGAGCTTGCAAAACAAAAACTAATTACATCTGTTCAGTAAAGTGGTAACATCGATCCTGCTTCAGCGAAACGGTTATTTTATATTGAAACAGGATAGTCGGGATACGGCACGATATATCCATTAATTCATTCACGTGCAGGTGGCAACCGCGTGCTTTCTAAATCCATTCCTAAATTGGCTTCTTCCAATATGAATTTGCACCAATTCACTCGTATTTTCAATTTTTTGTACACGTTTCGATCGATGGAGTAAGCGAAATATATCCACGAATGAACGGCCGTTAATTATTATCAATTGAGCGATTGTTTTTAGGATTCGGTACCCACAGGATGCCACACGGTTCCCTGTCACTAAAGCCTCTACTGTCTATCTGTCTGTGGCTGTCCGTCCGTCCGTCCGTCCGTCCGTCACAGTGGTCTAGCTTCAGCTAAAACAGCGTGTTTTCGCTTCGATCGACTGCTATGGAGAGGCTCGGCCGTCCAAACTGAAGTATATTTTGAGCGTTTTACAACTTCCATAGAGAAAGTTAAACTTTTTTAGATGCTATGGCTACTAGAGACGCTAGACGTTCAGGAGATATGAGTCAGTGTGCAACCAGCAGTAGACATTTATCGAAAAGTGTCTAGAAACATTGCAATTTCCCTAAATTGACGCTTAGTGAGTATGGTGCAATCAGTAAAAGCAGAAATCTATCTGCGACATTTACACATTGACTTGACAATTTCTGCGGGAGAAATCTAGTTTCCACTAATCTAAAGGTTTACTCGAGTAGAGAGAGAGTAGTTCCTCTTGGATAAGTTCAGTTTCGTTGAATATTTCTGAACTTACTTATATCGATGTTGGACCAAATTATGGCACGTATTCATTGGTGTAATGAACATGCCGGACATATATACCTACGACACTATTCAATGACTTGAGTCCCTTCAATTAGTTTCCTCTAAAAGGTTACCCGAGGAGCTAAGTTCCTCTCAGACCCATACAGTTGCAATTTGTAGAGTGCAGTCATCTAGCTACTAAATTATACACTGACTTGGCAATCGCAGTGGAATCAATCCAGTTGGTTAATATTCGGGTTATCGAGGAGCTAAGTTCTCAGACAAATTCTGTTTCATTGAGTATCTTTGCATTTATACCGCTGTTGGAAAAGATTTTGGCATTCATTCTTTGGTGTATCGAGCATGCCAGACATCTACCTACGACGTTATACATTGACTTGGCAATCGCCGTGAGAGCAATCATGTTGGTAAAAAAGGGGTTATCGAGGAGCTAATTTCCTCTCAGACCACTGTTGCATTAAGTACCTTCGCACTTATATCCCTGTTGGGAGAGATGGAGCATTGCCCCACAATGGTCGCAGAACGTCGGAGTGATAAACGTCCATTTGTTCCACTTGTGCGCTCCGTACGCGGCCTTTGGGATAAACCAACCGGAAAATAATTTAGCATGAAACAACAAATAACTAAAAAACAAGCAACAAAAGAAGCGTTTTAGCATGGTTTTAGACCCTTTTTACAGCGTGGTAGACTTTTTATAGGCCTGCCCCAAAAAGGAGTGTAATTATGTTTTCAGGATATGTGTGAATTATTTTATTCCACCGTAAATTTTTAAAGCCTGAGCAGATTTGGATATAGGGGGGTATCGTTAGAATTCTTACATCGTCCTGAGAGACACCAGTTATATTTTTAAAAAAACAACAGTGGTATGGCGCCATTTTCAAATGTAAAAAAGTATTTTTATTTTTGTTAGTTTTTTTTCTCAGGGCAGTCGCGTTTTAATTTTGTTTTATTTTGTTCTAATCAAAGAAAAAAGTACATAACTATAACCATATATTATATTTGTTTGTTTGTCATAAGCTGTAAAAAGTTAACAAAAAACTAAATAAGCAATAGGCGCTAGAATTACAAGTTTAGCCCTAAAACTAAAAATAATAACCCCCGAATACTGAAAAGCGCTTTAAAAGTAAAGAGAATTTTACGTTTTAATGGCGTTTATGATGCTCCACATTCAGTATTCGGCTGTATGATAGGTAGTAAGAGTTATAGGTACATATTAGCACAAAACCACAGAAAAAGATTGTTAAAAACCAAGCTGCAAAGAGAAAAATATTAAGATAAGCTCACAAACATGTTACCATAAAACCTATAATAACGGTCATCAAAAACCAAGCTGAAATGAGAAGAAAAACATTAAAATAAGCAGACAAATATGTATTAGCTTGATCTACAATAACGATCATCAAAAACCAAGCTGCGAAGAGAAAAAGAGTTAAATGAGCAGACAAATATGTATTAGCCTAAAACCCACAAAAATGATCATAAAAACCAAGCTGCGAAGATAAACAGATTAACGGCCGAAATTAATAATAATAATAATTAGGTTAGGGTAGGTAGGTTTGGTCTCCCCTGCCGGGGTGTAATCCTCCGCCCGGTACAAATATGTATTTATGTAAAGTGTATGTAAGTTTATCTATGTTTATGTATGTAAGTGTATTATATTTCTTTTTGGCTTTTATATAATATTTATCTTGTACACGGGCGTGAGAGTAGATATATCACGATAATAATTAATCCTATCCTTAATATTTTGATAGGTTACTTAGCAAAAAACATACAAAAATTAATAATATTTCTTTACTATTAACAACGTCGCTAAGTAATTTAGCCACCATCTAGATTACGGATAGATTCATTATTATTATTAATTTCTGCCCTAAAATAAGCAAGAAAAAAATTGACGTCGATTCTGAATTATTTTTTAAACTCTAAAGTAAATTTAGAGTATCTGCATCTTTTTCTTTTTAATAGTGCCAAAAAAGGGCGGGAAATGAATTTTAAATTAAATACTCTTAGCGCTACTCTACTGGCACCTAAAGTCACGAAGTTTGACAGTTTAAACTGCTATACAGGACGATATTGCCTACACCATGTACCACCTATATACCTCGAATAAACATTATTCAATTCTATTCTATTAAGTCTGTCCTTTTCTTATTACATTGGTAAGAAAAAGATGCGAATAGTCTAAAATTTAGTTGCCCGTAGAATCAGTACCAATGTATTAGTCTAACAGCCGTTAGTCTAACTCAGAGTCGCTAATCGTCAGTTAAGATTGAGTTAAAAAGAGACAGATTTATGTGAGAGATATAGATAGTCTCGTTTTAACTAAACTTAAATAACGAATAAGCGACTCTGAGTACAGCTGTAAAACCTACAAAAACGATCACCAAAAACCAAGCTGCAAAGAGAAAAAGAGTCAAATAAGCACGAAGCGTTAGAATCAGTAGCGTTGCACGAGTCCATAGCTTGCAGGCATTTGCAGCGTTGTACCTTGACACTTGAGCCCCTGGTGGATCAGGCCGTAGAGGAGGGAACCGCAGTGGTCGCAGAAGGTAGGCGAGGAGTATGTGTAGTTTTTGAAGTTGTGTCGAGTACGGGTGTCCTGTTTCAGGAAATTGTTATATTTAAGAGAAATTATTCTTACAACTGCAGCTGTCGCCTAGTGGTTAGAACGTCCGCTTCCAATCGGAGGTCGGGGGTTCGATCCCGGACACGCACCTCTAACTTTTTATTACATAATTAAAATATCACAACAGGAAAACATCGTGAGGAAACCTGCATGCCTCAGAGTTGCCATGCCTCCATAATGTTCTCAAAGGTGTGTAAAGTCTGCCAATCCGCACTTGGCCAGCGTGGTACACTATGGCCAAAACCAAATCAGATCTGTCATCATAGTGCCAAAACCAAAACAGATCATTTGACACAAAGTGTCAAAGTTAATTCCGGGTACGCTTGGTGAGGCGCTTTGGATGGCACAAAAAATAACTATCATTTTGTACAGTACACCTTATCTAGTGTAGTTGTATATGTCCATATCCATGACTTTAATGATCAAAGTACACAGGACAAATTGTTAGTGTACAAATCCCTAGTACTTCCTCATGTGATCTCTCGTATGCCTAGTAGGTATAAGCACTAGACACTAGGTAGGTATTAAACGAATCAATTGGAACAACAAAGGCTAATTAAAGTGGAGTGCGTCATCGCTTGCTGCACGCTACGACGACACGCAACACTCCATTGGGCAAATTGGGGAATGTGTAATATATTTATGGCTTGTTTTTAATAAAGTAATCTATATTACCCTAATAAAGGTCACCCTGTTCAAAGCCTAATGCCAGGCGCTCTACACCTCTCAGCTCTGGTACGACTATACTAAAGCCACTTTCGACGGTCTCAGAGTGCAGTACAACAATGCGTTCCGAGCTCTGCTGGGGCTGCCGTGGAGGTGTAGCGCGTCGGGTATGTTTGCGATGCACAGGGTTGACGATTTGAATGCGGTAATGCGTAGGGCTAGGGCAGGATTCCTGTCAAGATTGCATAGTACTAAATAATTTAATAATAGAAATGGTAAAACAGTACCACTTGAACTTACCTAAATTTTTCGCTATATAATTTTGTTACCTAATTTAATTTCACAATGAATTACTTACTTTAAATACTCACTATGCTTTAATTTAATTTAATTTAATTTAAAATTGTTATGGACGACCCGTCTGAAATAAAATATTTTTATTTTATTTATTTATTTATTTTATTACTAATAAATAAAATAATTATATTCGCTAATTCTTTTGATATTACAGATAGATACTCCAAGCGTCAGTCTGTAATACCGAATGAACTACCTCAAATTAAGCTCATATGGTTATTTGAACTGTGCCACAACTGAATCACACGTTTTTAAAAATTTTGTCTGTCTGTCGGTCTATCTGTTTGAACGGGATAATCTTCGGAACGGCTGAACCTATTTTGGCGGGACTTTTACAGACAAGTAGAGGAACTTTTGATTGGAAAATCAAATGTTCCCACGGGATTTTTAAAAATCTAAATCCACGCGGGCTAATATTATCTAAGGTACACATATTTAAATAAGTGTCCTGTCTGACTTATTGACTGACTGATCTATTATTATCTTCGCGGCAGTCAGCCGGAGAAAACTTTTCGGTCTTGCGCAATTTTCTACATTTTTTCATACTTTCTACGGTTCTTTAGAGTTCACGGGTTCACTCTCTAATATCGTCAAGCCACTTGCTTTGAAAAATATCGTGAGGGAAACCAGCTGCATGCCTGAGAGTTCTCCATAATGTTCTCTAAGGTGTAGGTATTAATCCTGCCAATCAGCACTTGGTCAGCGTAGTGAACTATGGCTTACAGCCTTCTCATTCTGAGAGGAGACCCGTGCTCAGTAGTGCAGCGGCGATGGGTTGACCATGATGAATAATAAGAAAAACTCACTTTTCAGTTAATCCCTGTTTGATTAAATTGACATGTAGGTATATTTTTGCATTAAACGCTACATTTAAAACTCTTTAGAAAAAAATTGCGCAGACACGAAGAAAAATACGAGTTTAATTTTCCTCTCCTCGTTCTAAGAAACATTAAGGATTTATTCATTCGTTTCGGCGTAATAAGGGTCCTACTTTATTTCAAATTGAGAGAGTCGTTCTTAATTAGAAAACCTTTTCATTTCAGCTGGATTATATCATATTAAATGGGAGTTTTACTTTTTACCAAGTTTCTTTTTAAGAAATTAAATATTTAATATTTGATAACTTGCTTTAACGGTGAAGGAAAACATCGTGAGAAAACCTGCATGCCTGAGAGTTCTCTATAATTTTCCCAAAGGTGTGTCAACTCTGCCAATCCGCACTGTGCTAACGAGGCGGATATAGCCTTAAATCTTCTCATTTTGAGAGGAGACCCGTGCTCAGTAGTGGGCCGGTGAGAAGTTAATCATGCTAAGTAGCTTATAGATAGAATGCAGGTTCATTGATTTGGCCATGTATACAGGATGTAATTAGAATGCTGGCAAAAACGAATATAGTACCTACTTACTGATGATTACTGATATGATACCACAAAAAAACGCAAAAAATATTTAAAAAATCCTATAATTTAGTAAATGTTTACGATATATTGTAAATAAAACATCTGACTGACGCTAGAACTAACGCTAAAGTTAACGAACGTTGCGTAAGTAGGCCACTCAGAGTCAATACCGCGTCGTCGTAGGCGGAACATTGACCCGAGTTTTGCATGCTATACATTGCGGGTTTGAAAAATACTAAATCACTAAAACTACAAAATGAGGTAATTGGTATTGGATTGTGTTTCGGTAGTATAACAATAACGTTAAGTTTTTGCTAGTGTTCTGGTTACACCCTGTATAATAAACGTCATATATTCTAATACACAATTAATAATACAAAAATTAAAAAGATAACGTATCAAAATCATCGTCCAAACCACTTCAACAAGGCAAACAACCTGATTCCTCTTTGAACGGCCAGGCTAATACGCTGGTCAAGGTGACTGCCAATTGCCAACCTGTAGAATCAATGAGATAAGACAAGACAACAGATTCTTAAGAGCTAGGGCGCATCATGCTAAATTTCCGTACGTTTTTTTACCGCAAAATCTGCGAACTATAAAACTGCATAGAAGCGTGCGCAATGCGGAATTAATTCCGTGCCGGATTTTGATAATTTAAATTCAAATTTACGGATTTTAAAACACAATGCAACCGTGGTGCGCGCTATCTCTTAAAAAATCTACGAGAGTTTCTTGGCGGTTCTCCCCAGTTGAACCTCGTCGGTAGTAGTCTTGACAAACCATAAAATCCATGACGTGTCCCACTTGAATTTTTTTTTTAATTTTTTTATATAAAAAAGAAGATACTAACGTCGGAATCCGCGCCCTTGTCCGCCCCTGGACACGTAAATGTGACATACTCGTGGCATCTCTTGTGCACCACGAAGCTGCATACTGCAACAAAAATACTCGAATGACTCCTCTTACAATACGGTATTTGACAACTAGTCAAATTAGTAACTTTTTATAAAACGTCAAAACGCGCGCTTAGTATGCGAGATTCTTCAGCAGGCCGATTGCCGTAAACTGACATGTGACATCGCAATAGAAATATCCTTAAGAATCGTGATCGTTACAGTTGATAAATTTGCTATCGCGGACGACTAATGCACTATATCGCATTTGGTCATTATCGACATTTTGATGACGTATTGGTAGCACGGACCTATTTATAACCCGACTAAATCGAATATCTATGGTAATCACTTGGTAATCTAGCAATTTACATGGACATAACAGTCTCCTAAATTTGGCTACGTTACTTATTACAAATAAGTAGTTAGTCTGTGGTAACTATTTAGAACCCCAGACCACAAAGTACAATTTTTTGTTGTTTTTCCTTAGTTTACGCGTTTGTTTTTTGTAATTAATTCTGCAACTTTGCTTGCTCTTCGGACTCCGGAGACTTAGTTTTTCTCACTGAACTTATACGCAAATGCCTGGGCACTGATTTGCCTAAGTATTGGGACCCTTATTGACGGACTGTGGCTGCTTGGAAGTTAGAACTCGTAAGTTAACAAACGTTATCATTCAATACAAGTAAAGGCTCTCATGCGGGTTTCCTCACGATCTTCCTTTTCCTTCACAGCTAAGCTAGTGATATTTAGTTGTTACAATGGTATTGAACTCCGAAAAGTTAGAGGAGTTTTAACAGCGTTTCATAAAGTACCTATTATACAAATTGAGTCCATTGCTACTGGTGGTTATGACTTCATAGTAAGTACCTCCACACTACAAGTGCTTTCTCGAGTATGTTTCCTTATGTATCTAGAGCTGCCTAAAACGTTGCTCTTCATATGAAAGTTTGGATGTTTCTTACTCCTTCGCACCACAAATATTTAAAGAAACAATTTGGATTAGCTAAATTAGTAACAAAGATACCATATACACTGATTCTAAAGTCTTCGCAGACAACGTCATACCTAAACAGAAGCTGGTAGTGCCTAGTGGTATAGATTAAGCAACACAGTCAGTGGTCACTTACTCAGTTATCATAATTTTTTTTCAGGCAAAGGTGATACAGTGCTGCATTCATTTCTTCATCCAGACAAAGATATGGATTGGGATATGTTGTGAACTCGAGCTCTTGGACCCCGTGCAGAGACAAATAAAATAATGAACGGTGCCAGATTAGATTTATAAGAAGCAGATGGTGATATAATTAAAATGTCTGAATCTAATCTACTTTAACAAAAGAATACATAAAAAATCATCAAACTGTTGTTTTATTATAAGAAGCAGATGGTGATATAATTAAAATGTCTGAATCTAATCTACTTTAATAAAAGAATACATAAAAAATCATCAAACTGTTGTTTTATTTGCCTAAATAATTTAAATTCCAAAGTAATTTCCAAAGTTAAATCAATTAAATCAGAAAATGATTTGACTTTTGGACATTACTTTGGGGAATAAATTTAGAAATTCCCCGAAGAGCCTAGTGGTTAGGATGTTCACCTCTGAATAATTGAAGGTTGGGGGTTCAATTCTAGGTACGCATCTCTAAGAGTTATGTGCGTTTTAAACAATTAATTGTACTTAACTTGGTTTAGCGGTGAAGGAAACATCATGAGGAAATCTGCATGCCTGAGAGTTCTCCATATTGTTCTCAAAGGAGTCAAAGGTATACTATTATGTTCAGCTTGTCGCTGGCTCACTATAGAGTACGGTTCTCTTGAGTGTGAGAAGAGTTTTGGCCATAGTCTACCATGCTGGCCAAATGCGGATTGGTAGACTTCACTTCACACACCTTTGATAACATTTTGGAGAACTCTCAGGCATGCAGGTTTCCACACAATGTTTTCCATCACCGTTAAAGCAATGATATTTAATTATTTAGTTAAAATGCACATAACTGTTCTCCAAGAAGTTATAGGTGCGTGTAAAAAGTACTCTGTGATTCTCGTTTCTCAGTGTTAGTATACCTCTATATTTAATGTACTCTGTGCATCAAACCTACTAATGAAAGAGTCATCACATATTCTTTTAAAAGTACTTATGAGACTTACATTAATCTAAAAATACTTTTATACTATTATACTAGCTTCTAAAATTAATAATTGATTTCTTATCTAGCAGAAGAATTACTATAGCCTTTTTTAATCCCTTTCATAACTTTATTTTAATTAATATGAGTAGTAAAACGATTTGCGGATAGCTTATGTCACTGATAAAAACACCTCTCGAGTTGTTTCAATGAAAATCTCATTTGACGTAACATTTGTCGAGGTTCTTATATGACATCAAACTTCAAAACGCGTCCGCAATAGCATTTTTCATACAATAAATTTTATCGATAGTGTAAATGAACTGTCAAAACATTTTTTTGTCCACATCTATCCTTTGTGGACTGTCTCACCGAACCGTGATAGGAAAACCATATTTTGACATTGATGCTGTCATTAAATGATAGATGCAGTCGATTCGTAATCGGCCTGCCGGTGTGTGACGTCACAATCATTTGACGTGCTTTTTTTTAGTTTAATCGATAATTTAAAATGGTTATTACACTTCAAACTAACAAAGGACGTGGATTTTACGTATTTTGGAAGACCCTCTATTTAATAATCACTGAGAAATAATTAATTTTTGATGTAGCCAAATACCCAATACTCCTCGACACATAAGCCGCCATCTCCATGGGCGAGGAATCCGACCTACTATCGCGCGTCGGCAGTAGTATTGCCCTGTGGAGATTACCCCGTGGAGTAAAGCTTATTTCAAACTACACGATATAAAATATTATAAGAACTCGACCAACGGAGCCTCAATAGCTCAACCGGCATAGGAGTGGACTGAAAACCGAAAGTTCGACGGTTCAAATCCCGCCCGTTGCACTATTGTCATACCTACTCCTAGCACAAGCCTGACGCTTAATTGGAGAGGAAAGGGGAATATTAGTCATTTAAAAATAAAATAAAAAAACGGAGGAATGTTTGCGTACATTAGAAACAGCTGCAGTGAATCGCAACTCGAATGTGATCCTATATAAATATGAATTATATGTATTATAGTCCCGTAGTGTGAAATAATCTATGAACTCATATCTGAGTTTAACAGTAGGACATAAGGGTTCTTATAAATTGCGTGACGACGTAATCCGTTTACGTAGACGATCATTTTATTAAATAGAAATATTGGAACTGCTCACCTTGACACTGGAAGCCCTGTTTCCCGAAGCCCCTGTAACAAGATACAACAATAACTTAATATAACATTCATACTATTAAATACTGAGCTATAAAATACAATTAATATCATCATCATCATCATCATGATGAACCCATCGCCGGCTCACTACAGAACAGGGTCTCCTCTCAGACTGAGAAGGGGTTTGTGGCTACCACGCTGAGCATATGCGGATTGGTAGACTTCACACGCCTTTGAGAACATTATGGACACTCAGGCATGCAGGTTTTCTTCACCGTTAAAGCGAGTGATATTTAATTACTTAAAACGCACATAAGTCTTAAAAGTTAGAGGTGCGTGCCCGGGATCGAACCCCCGACCTCCGATTAGAAGGCAGACGTCCTAACCACCAGGCTATCACAGCTTCATACCATATAGGGCCATACAATAATAACTAAGATAAAACAATAATTTCAATTTTCAAGTAATATTTTTTTTTTTTTTTTAAATTCAGATACAAGTTAGCCCTTGACTGCAATCTCACCTGATGGTAAGTGATGATGCAGTCTAACATGATAGCGGGCTAACCTGGAAGGGGTATGGCAGTTTTTATTAAACCCATACCCCTTTGGTTTCTACACGGCATCGTACCGGAACGCTAAATCGCTTGGCGGCACGGCTTTGCCGGTAGGGTGGTAACTAGCCACGGCCGAAGCCTCCCACCAGAGTAAACATGAATAATAATACTGAACTAGAAATATTAAATACTAGCTGATGCCCGCGACTTCGTCCGCGTGGATATAGGTTTTTAAAAATCCCGTGCGAACTCTTTGATTTTCCGGGATAAAAAGTAGCCTGCATGCAGGACGGGATTTCTAATACTACCCCCGAAGAAAATAAAAAAAATAGATAGTATGCTACTTTGACGTAAGATTTTTTACACCTTTATTACCTATTATCTCCCAAAGCCACCATGATCCAAACTTCATAGTCGCTGATCGGTCCTTCCTGTATGGGGCACAATACGCAGAGAAACTTTCAGCTTTTATAAAATAATGAAGGTCTGGAACGCGCTGGCTCTTAGTCCATAATAAAGGGAAATTCTAATTGCATTCACCCCGCAAATGAAAGCACAAACAATGAGGATGAGTATTCCACAGTGTATTTGTAGCATTCAAATTACGCATCCAAGCTTAAATCCAATTGACTTTAGCTTGAATTGTTTGCTCAGCTCAGCGGTCCAATTTAAAAGGATCGAGTGTTTATTTTTGCTCTATTTGATTTTTTATAGTTCTTGTAAGTTGTATTAGCGCTTTCCATACAAACGTAGTTTGGGTCTCATTCGAATATTAACCAACTAGATGATGCCCGTGACTTCATCAGCGTGGATTTTAGGTTTTTAAAAATCCATTGGGAACTCTTTGATTTTCTGTGATAAAAAGTAGCTCATAAAATCTCCTCTTCAAATCTACTCGGTAGGAACGGCATTCCGGACCAGTGGTAAATTATAACTACCTGACTATTCATAAATACTTGTAAAAAGTTTACATGAATAAAAAAAACATTCTATTCTATTCTATTCTCCAGGCCCTTAACTATACCCATGCAAAAAACCGGCCAAGTGCGAGTCAGGCTCGCACAAGGAGGGTTCCCTACTATAGTAGTATTTTTTCGACATTTTGCACGATAATTTAAAAACTATAATGCATAAAAATAAATAAAAAACTGTTTTAGAATACACAAGTAAAGCCCTTTCATATGATAACCTACTTGATCTAGTTATCTTACTTCGAAAATTGAAAATACTAATTTTTAATTCATAACCACAATTAAATTTTTTTTTGTGTGATGTAACCACAAATTCACGGTTTTCCAAATTTCATGATTCTAGGTCAACGGGAAGTACCCTATAGGTTTCTTGACAGACCGACAGACAGACAACAAAGTGATCCTATAAGGGTTCCGTTTTTCCTATTAAGGTACGGAACTCTTAAAAATGACCTTTCCACAAGGGTCCGCAATTAGTTAAAGTACGTTAACCCCTGATGTTCAACCCTAGGCCAAGCCATAATATCGTTAACTAACCTCGCTCCTAATCCATCGCTAACCTAACCTACATAATTTTGCATCAATCCAATCCCATCCCATTCATCAGCCTGTTTGCGTCCACTGCTGGACATATGCCTTTCCAAGAGCACGCCACCAAACACGGTCCTCAGCCTTCCTCATCCACCCGCTCCCCACCACCTTCTTCAGGTCATCGGTCCAGCTGGCTGGAGGTCGTCCCACACTGCGCTTACCGGTACGCGGTCTTCACTCCAGAACACGTCTGTCTCATCGGCCGTCGGTTCTGCGACAGACAATATGACCTGCTTATTGCCACTTCAGCTTGCTAATCCTTTGAGCTATGTCGGTCATTTTGCATCACCTTTCTTCTAATTTGATGCGTTTGCAACCTACATATTACAATTTTCACGGACTCGGATGAGTGCGTAACTGCCGTAAAGGGAACCCGCCCACTTTCATTCCGTCTATTAGCGTGGGAAGACCTCTCCCACACACAAAAATATCGTTACCCTTTTCGACAAAATTGATTCAGCGAAAGGTAAATTTGCTTAGTATGATCCCGGCATATTTAGATTACAGTGAATATCAGGTTTCGTACATAATAATTAAGTTAATTTGATTGTTCACGCAAACTAGTTCTAAAAATAGTACCGAGCTTTTTCAGTTTTCCCAGCAGAAAAATATGATACAATTTTTAGTTAGGTAAGTATTCGTCTAGTCTATTACAACATCTAGACTCTAGATGCTGTGATAGACGTCTGCCTCCTATTTGGAGGTCGAGGGTTCGATCCCGGGCACGCACCTCTAACTTTTCGGAGTTATGTGCGTTTTAAGTAATTAAATATCACTTGCGTTATCGGTGAAGGAGAACATAACGATTAAACCTGCACACCTGAGAGTTCTTCATAATGTTCTCAAAGGTATGTGAAGTGTGCCAATCCGCATTTGGCCAGCGTGGTAGACTGTACACTATGGCCAAACACCTTCTCATTCTGACTATGTAAATGCTAGGGGTTTTCTGAAAAATCCTAAGATATACCGTAGGACTTTATTAAGTACCAAGCTAATGTTATTGAAAGCTAAATTACTTTCTCCCAGCGGAATTAACTATCTTATTAAAGTCGAGAGCCTTTCAACGGAAAACCTTGTATGTAATTTTCTAATGCACGGGCGAAGTTAATCTTGAAAATTGCATTAATAACGCTAATGCAATTTCAGCCCTAGTCTAGGGCTGTCACTTGGGTTGCAAAATTTTAAATTGAAAGCACGATGCAAGTTAGAGCGTGTTGGAGTAAATTTATTATACTGGGTATGTTGTACACAGGCGGTCAGTTGTATAACTTGACAAAATGTGGCAGCCTTGACAGAATTGCCAGTCCCACAATATAAAATGCAGTGATCAGAAAATTAATTCGACTTCGTCCGCGTGGACTACTCAAATTTCAACCCCCTATTTCTCCCCTTAGGGGTTGGATTTTTAATAACTCTTTCTTAGCGGATGCCTACATCATAATAGCTATCTGCATGCCAAATTTCAGCCCGATCCGTCCAGTAGTATGAGCTGTGCGTGATCTATCAGATCAGTCAGTCACCTTTTCCTTTTGTATATTTAAGACTAGCAGAGGCTCGCGACTTCGTCCGCGTGGACTACATAAATTTCAAACCCCTATTTCACACCCTTAGGGGTTGAATTTTCAAAAATCCTTTCTCAGCGGACGCTTACGTCATAATAGCTATCTGTATGCCACATTTCAGCCCGATCCGTCCAGTAGTTTGAGCTGTGCGTTGATAGATCAGTCAGTCGGTCAGTCAGTCAGTCAGTCAGTCACCTTTTCCTTTTATACATTTAGATAAATATAATATTATATCATCAGTGATTATAACATACAACTTAAAAATTCAGTTAAGCGACAAAGCTAAAATATAATAACATTCCCTTTGTTGCTGTTGTGACAACCCTAACGCAATTTTATATGAGACCACAATAGAAAATGCAATGTTCGTAAAATCCCATTAGCAATATTGTACGGGCGCCGCGGACGGTCAACGATGGCTTGACCTAGGGTTGAACATCAGGAGCATCGTTAATTTATAACGTCTATTAAAGCGACCCTATTAAATAAATTGCGGACCCTTGTATGGTCTGATTGTTTTTAGTGTTCCGTACCTCAAAAGGAAAGACGGAACCCTTATAAGATCACTTTGTTGTCTCTCTGTCTGTCTGTCTGTCTGCTAGCTTTTCACGGCTCAACCGTTCAACCGATTTTGACGAAATTTGGTACAGAGGTAGCTTGCAACCCGGGGAAGGACATAGGCTACTTTTTATCTCGGAAAATTTAAGAGTTCTCACAGGATTTTTAAAAACCTAAACCCACGCGTACTAAGTCGCGGGCTTCAGCTACTATTATAATAACTCAAGGTATTATATGAAAGGGCTTTACCTGTACATTCTAAAACAGATTTTTATTTATTTTTATGCATAGTAGTTTTTGATTTATCGTGCAAAATGTCGAAAAAATACGACTGTAGTACGGGACCCTCGGTGCGCGAGTCTGACTCGCACTTGGCCGGTTTTTTGACGATCATGACTATATCTTCCCAATCTTACCCCAATATACCTGGACGAGAACTGGAGCGCACATCCATCAAAATCTACCTTTCCAGACTAATCCATTCAATCATTAATTATTCCATTCAGAAGTTTCTCGCTCATTCATTCACTGAAAGAATTAAGTTTAGTAAAGTTAATTAACTCAAACGAAATTTTGATTAGACATTGTTTGACTTCGGGCCATGAAGATTCGCTTTGATTTTATACTCTAGGGCTGCCTTTCCACCAGAGATGTGCTACGCTGCTAAGCTACGAATGTGTGTCAAACCCAATTTTTGTTGTTGTTTCGGCTTGACTATGCTGCGTAGCGTAGGCCCTACTGGCCGCTACAGCGTCACCGAGGTGGCGAGCGCGAAGCTCCGCCATGGGGGTGAGCCGTAGGGCTCGAAGAAATATTCGAGAGGTCGGGGGGCAACGTCCTCCTAAGGGCGCCTCCTGTGAGCCTCGGACCACGGCTTAGAATGACGTTGGGATGGGTGGAGTTGTTGGACTACTAGTTAGTCTGTACGCCCCCGAGGCCGTGGCGTGAGTCCACGTCCGGGTGACGTTAGAAATCGGGGACCTCGTCTTCGCCGGCGAAGACGCTATTCAAATCCAATAGGATCGCTTGGTTTTTATAGCATAGCTTAGCTTAGCTCTGGTGGAAAGGAGATCAACATAGTTAAAACCGTGAATTTGTGGTTACATCACAACAAAAAAATTAAATGCATGAACTAATAATTAGTATTTTCAATTTCCAAAGAAAGATAACTACATCAAGTGAGGTATCATATGAAAGGGCTTTACCTGTGCATTCTAAAACAGATCTTTATTTATTTTTATGCATCATAGTTTTAGATTTATCGTGCAAAATGACGAAAAAATATCCGAGTACAGAACCGTCGCTACGCAAGTCTGACTCGCACTTGGCCGGTTTTTTTAGCTTATATTAAGTGGAACAGTTAAAATATCTTAAAGGTATAGATTTATGGCTATTTCAAGGAATTCAAGCATACCTACTGCATCTTATACATCTCTAGTAGAAAGGCAGCCTAACATTGGTTTACTGCCTACGTAATAGTCAGCTTCAATAGATTATTCACTCAGTGTTTGAATAGCTAAAACGCTTTTCTGCTCATTCATTCCCTAGGTAAAGCATAAAGTTAGGAAATTCATACAACTTTTGATTAGACCTTGTTCGATTTTGAGGATAGAAAACAAAGTTTTTGTCTATTTCTAAAACCAGCAGTGCCTATAGAATACTATAGATACAAGTGCTTTATAATATAGTTCGAGTGTGATGTTTGATTTGTACACGAAGTTCTGGTTACCCCGAATGTCCGAGTGGAGTCCTTTTATAGTGCTACACACCACGCATCTTATTTTGAGTGTTTTTTGTGTACTTTTTCTTTCTTTCTTTCTAATTTAGGGTTCCTTCAGAACAAATTGATCAGCGAAACCCGTAAAACTAAAGTAATAACTTGGATTCAAGTAGACCATGCAGAAATAAAACCCTTCCGTACTATGTGATTCGTGTTTCAATCATCGATCCGCCTTCGAGATATAGGGTAATTTGTGAGTGAAAGGTTCATCCCTTCTCAAAATGAACGTAGTAAGGTCGCTCAGAATCCTCCGACTACGCTCTCTAAATCTAAATATATAAAAGGAAAAGGTGACTGGCTGACTGACTGGACTATGAACGCACAGTTCAAACTTCTGGACTGTTCGGGCTGAAATTTGGCATGCAGATAACTATTATGACGTAGACATTCGCTAAGAAAGGATTTTTGAAAATTCAACCCCTAAGAGGGTGAAATAGGGATTTGAATGTTATCTGCATGCTAAATTTAAGCCCGATCCGTCCAGTAATTTGAGCTGTGCGTTGATATATCAGTCAGTCAGTCAATCAGTCAGCTTTTCATTATATATATATATATATATATATATATATATATATATATATAGATGGGTGATTCAGACTCAACCTCTCCCTACTGTTTAAAAAAATTAGCATAGGTCGTTCGCGTGAATTTAGTCAACGTCAAGAACGGCTATTTAACTAATTAATCCAAGGGCTATTTAATTGACGCGGACTATACTAATACTTATTATTCCTATGGTAGCATTAGTAATTTTTTTTAAACTATATAACTAATTGTTAATACTTACTAATGTTCCCTTTTTCTCTCTAACTAAGCGTAAAGCTTGCGCTAGGGGTAAGTACGACAATAGTGCAATGGCTGGGGTTTAAACCGCCAACCTTTCGGATTTAGTTCGATCCTTTAACCGTTGAGCTAATAGGTAATAGGCTTATATGTTTTTTTTATGTAGGTATATACTATTGATGTTACAACGGAAAAATAATATATTTCACCAGAAGAAAATGATTTAAAAGCAGGAACAATGCCTAGTATGGATGCTGTAACCGAGCCGAGTAGTCGGCGCTCACAAAGGGCCTGTAGCGTCACCCGCCGGATGCTGCAGGTAGCATCGCTACCTACAATACATACAGTAGCGACGACGCCTAGCTTTCAGCGCACCTTGCTCTACTCTGCTATGGAATCTCACGTATCTCTGGAAGATGGAGGATCTGATTTTGATGAAATTTGGTATAGAGATAGCTTGCATCCCGGGGAAGGACATAGGCTACTTTTGATCTCGGAAAATTAGCGTTCCTACGGGATTTTTAAAAACCTAAATCCACGCGGACAAAGTCGCGGGCATCATCTAGTAATAAATAAATAAAACATTTATTTTCAATTATCTTGTTACACACATATATGGATTTGATCTCCAACAATTCGCTTATTAACGTGCTTATTGGCGTAAGCATATACAATTTAAAAAATATGTTTTAAGATAAAGAACTGGCAATCCTAGCTAGCTATTAAAACATATAAAAACTGCTATTAAAGGCAATAAAATGTAGAATATTTGAATAGTAGAACTTTCTCTACCACTATTATGTTAAGCCTGCGAACTATCTACTTCTGTGCAAACAATGCCCATTATAAATACACACACTTAATTTTCGAGGACGTGCTCTCCTCTTCAAGGCTTTACGGGGCAATGAGTTCTCATCTCTTAACTAGCATTTGATTACTACTTTGCACGGACATTTGTTCATAGATCATTTTTTTTCTGATCTTTGTCCAATATCTTCTTAATTTTCTTCGAAAATTAAAGGTGCCAACGCACCTGAGCTGCGCTGCGCTGCACTCCAGGGCGCGTTATTTCAGGCAGCGCGTCGCCGTTGGGACTTTTGAGGATATACTTCTAAGAGAATAAGGAACACGTCATGTGCTAAAAATTAAAACTACGTTATTTATTTTGAGGTTTATCATGCCGGTACATTAAATACTTAACACGATGCGTGTGTATTTTATCCGAGCACGGTACGAATACTGAAGCGAAGCGCGCCGCGCCGCTGGGTATGTCGCACTAGTGCACTGTGCGCAACGCACGGTGAAGTGCAGTGCAGCGCAGCTCAGGTGCGTGGACATCTTAAGAGGTACGTGCCTGGGATCGAATCCCCGACCTTAATAGGAGGCCGACGTGTTTAACCACTAGGCTATCGCCGCTTATCAATGGATACGATAATCTATAGACGCCCCTATTACCATGCGAAGTAGGCATTACCCTCCGCCATGAATACCATTTCAATTTATGATCCCCGCGGGAACAAACCACAGTTATTCACGAAAACCTTTCTTAGGATTCCGTACCCGAAGGTTAGCAACGGGATCCTATTACTATGCTCCCGATCCCCATCCGACTGTCTGTCTGTCAGCGGGCTGTATCTCATGAACGGTAATAAGTAGAGAGTTGAAATTTTCACATAGTATTTTTATTATCGTCAAACAACAAATAATAAAAGATCGCCATGCAAAATAAACGTTAAAAAGTACATAGTATTATGTAGTAGGTATTATATCTTGCACGATGATACGGAATACTTCGTGTGCAAGTCCGGCTCGCACTTGACCGTTTTTTAGTAAAACCGTTGGCTTATTTTTTACTTGCTCCCGCAGGATTTTTCCTTAAATCTTCCACGAAATATTTCATGCTAATTTTCATATTACTGCCTACGGGGAAAAGAATACTTGTTAATATAAAACATTTTCATTTACGTTTGTTTTTTAGGAACGTTAGTACTTATACAGGGTGTAATCAGAACGCTAGTAAAAACTCAGCGTTATTGTTATCCTACCTAAACACAATCCAATACCAATAACCATTTGCCTCATTTTATAGTTTTAGCGACTTAGTATTTTCAAACCCGCAATGTATAGCGTGCAAAACTCGAGTCAATGCCCCACCTACGACGCGGTATTGACTCCGAGTGGCCTACTTACGCATCGTTCGTTGACCTCTATCGTCAGTCAGATGTTTTATTTGCAATATGTCGTAAAATTTCACAAAATTATAGAACTTTTTTAAATAGTTTATTCACGTTTTTTGTGGTATTATATCAGTAATCATCAGTACTATCATGTCTTGGTTTTTGCAAGCGTTCTGGTTACACCCTGTATAGAGAGGCAGGCGGATTACTTTGAAGAAAATAATGTTTATATACCATACCGCCTACGGACGTAAAAATAAATCGAAAAGTATATTCATACTTCCATACTTCACGACCCATATAAATGCGAAAGTGTATCTGTCTGTCTGTCTGTCTGTTAGTTTTTCACGGCCCATCCGTTTAATCGACTTTGACGGAATTTGATTTAGAATCATCCCAGGAACGGACTACTAGCTTGTCCCGATAAATCAGAGTTTTCAAACGAGTTTCAAACAAAGTTCCCACGGGATTTTTCAAAACCTAAATCCCCTAAATCCACACAAAATGTTTCTCATTTCGTCAGCGTGATATATAATTTAAAGTCTACTAGATGATGCCCGCGACTTCGCCCGCGTGGATTTAGGTTTTTAAAAATCCCGTGGGAACTCTAAAAAGTAGCCTATGTCCTTCCCCGGGATGCAAGCTATACCTATCTATACCAAATTTCGTCAAAATCGGTTAAACGGATGGGCTGTGAAAGGCAGACAGACAGACAGACACATTTTCGCATTTATAATATTGGTATGGATAAACTCTCGGCAATAACGTAGCCATCTATCCGGTTCCGGAGATAACCCCCTTAATCTAAAACAAACTTTACGTCACCTCTCTCATACTGGGATAGAGGTGACGTAAAGTTTGTTTTGTCAGCTTACGATGTATTGAATATGATAATGATGATGATGATGATGATGTCAATACGAAGTTTGCAGACCGTGAAAATGGTTGCGAAACTGTCGTATATTAGCTGTATTAATATCGCCGGCCGAGGGCGTTGGCGGGTGTCCAATGGTCCAGTCAGTCGTAAAGTGTCATAATTTCGCCACTTGTCATATTAACGCACGATTTTAATCGTAATATTATATTGTGGCTAATTCCATTGTACACAATCTCTAAACTAAACTAAAATGACACGTCTAAATTTATTGCTATCCCTTTCATAATGTTGCTTGCTGAAAAGGATGGCACTAGATTTAGACCTGTTAATTTAATTTAGTTTAGGAATTGTATACAAGAGAATCGGCCCCATGTAGAGTAATGCGGAGATGATAGTTCTAGCGTAGTGTACCAATATTTTCATATTTTTTAGAAAAATATAATAGTGAGAACTGAGAAATCATCTAAAATGAAAATTCATAAAACTTTTAGACGAGATGATACCCGCTACTTCATGCATCTGAATTTAGTTAGAAAATCCCGCGGGTACTTATTATCTTTGTTTTTCCGGTATAAAATGTAGCCTATGTCCTTCTTCAGATTGCCGAATCTTAAATATATAAAAGGAAAAGGTGACTGACTGACGTACTGATCTATCAACGCACAGCTTAAACTACTGGACGGATCGGGCTAAAATTTGGCAAGCAGATAGCTATTATGACGTAGGCATCCGATAAGAAAGGATTTTTGAAAATTCAACCCCTAAGGGGGTGAAACAGGCGTTTGAAATTTGTGTATTCCACGCGGACAAAGTCGCGAGCATAAGCTAGTTTAGTTATAAATAATGTTTAAGCTAAGATTAAACAAAAAGATAAGTAAACTAAATGGAAATTCACTTTCACATTGGGTAGGCTAGGAGTATGACATGGGTTGGTTTTAATACATTTGATACAGAACCCAGCAAAATCAGATTTATGATGCACACGCTGCCAGGCAAGCGTGAATTGGAACCGCGCGTCGAGACAGAGGCGTGTTTCCACTATTTATATCGGACGAAAGAAAAGACGTACGGCTATCGTCCTTGTTTAAGTGGGCTTACTTGATGATAGTCCAAGACAACTGAATGGCGTATATTTTTTGTAAAAATGTAACATGTACTTTTAAATATTATGTTTTAGTCATTGATAGTTTTTTACTGAATGTTAATCTTAATTTAATAATTAGCATTTTACTAGTGTATTTATAATTATTATGATAGTGTTTTTGCCTACACTTCAAGGTTTCTAAATAATTTAAAATACACATCAAAAATTACGGAACCGGCAGAATTCGAATCTCCTGCGCCACGAAACGCTAGGCCACGGTTCACTTAGTGCTAAGTGCCCAAATTCGAGATATGTATTCTTATTCAGTAGGCAAGCTGCTACGCTACTACTACTAACTACTAGTCTATTTATAATATTCAATATGCAAGATGTGCTTAATATTTCGCAAGACTTATCAAACGACACCTCACAATGTGAGATAGACAAGAAAAAAAAATTGTCCCCAGTCGAAGATTTTACTTTACCACTTTGTTTGTTAATAATATGTATACCCATAGTTTGCTCCGACATCAATGCCCATGCCAAATTACAGCTTACTATACTATAGTAGGTTAGTTTGAGTTAAAACGAGACAGATTTATGTGAGAGATATACACTTGTCTCATTTTAACTCTGTCTTAAGTCAAAGCAAAGTCAGAGTGCGCTCTATAGATCTCACACTAAGTGTTTCTGAGCTAAGCCACAGACGGACGGACAGAGGGAGGATGGACATGGTGATACTATAAGGGCCCCCATGTTGACTACGGAACCCTAATAAAACTAATTATACGAAATTTAAAATATCGTCAATCAGTGGAAACGTGCGAGGTATATTTGAAGATATTCTACGTTAAATTACGTGGTCTGCGTTATAATTTACGTGTTATAAACAGACACACAGATATGATTTATAATGTACACATCTTATATTTTATTGTTTCAGCTTCAACTGAAAATGACATGCTAATTTATCTTCACAATTGTTCAAGGTGGCGACTACGTCATGACTCATCATTATCATCATCATCAACTCAAGGCCGGGTTTTCCTCTTAGAATGAGAATGATTTTTAAGAAAGACAAAAAGGAAAAAGTTGATGTTTTAAAGCTGTGCCACACATTACAAGTTAAAGCTACGGGATAGGTTATCCTGGGGACTATAATACTTCAGCAGTAAAGTTAAAAGACCTCAAGCAGAAGAAGCACCGGAATAAACTATGTCATGTGTGGCACAACCCGAAAAAAAGGACCCTACTCAGCATAAATGCTATATGTCTAGTACAAGTACAAAAACATACAGCAATGGTTTTCAGTAAAAACTGCTTCGGGTGGCGCGGGCGCCACGGAATTCTTTGAAATCGATTTCGCCATAGTCTACACACACTGGCCAAGTGCTACTAGTGGGCCAGCCATGGGTTGATCATGACGTACTTTGAACAAAGATTTTGACTTTAACTTTGATTTTACAGGTAGGTTTAGTACGCGAAGATAGGTCGAGATGGCAATCGGGGTACGAGGCGGGGGGACGCCCTGCACACCCGCACGTCATCCGCGCTATCCCGCACCGGGTCAGCGCGAGGGCTGTGTTGGGGTTGCGGGGCGTCCCCAACCCGATTGCCATCTCAACCTGTCGCGTACAGGGAAGCATCGCAGTGAATAAGGAATGCAATTTTAGAATCAATACTGTACACTGAAGTCTAGACTAGATTCAACACTAGGTACACCTACTCCTCTATCCGCTTCGCAGACACAAAAGATTTGTTTATACAACTTAAATGCTTAACTCGGCCAACAGCAAATGCTTAGCTATTGTACATTTTTCTCCACAGAAAATAAATTCACGTTCCTCTTTCTTTATTTTATGAATTGAGAACTCTAATCTATCTAATCTCTATGTATTTATAAAAATGAATCGCTGAATGTGTTGCTGATCGCAAATCTCGAGAACAGCTGAACCGATTTCGTTAATTCTTTTTTATAATATTCCTTGAAGTACGAGGAATGTTCTTACGGAGTGAAACATTTAAAGTATTAAAAAAAACTTAAAGATTCGACTGTTAGGCGGTACGAAGTTCGCCGGGTCAGCTAGTGCTGTATAAATTGTAGGTTTAGTAAAGTCGGAGACGCTTCTGAATTCTGATCTTTAAAAATCAACGTAACTCTCTCAGTCGGATTGATTTCTCAGGACATCTTGAACAATTATCATCATCATCATCATGATCAACCCATCACCAGCTCACTACAGAGCACGGGTCTCCTCTCAGAGTGAGAAGGGTTTTGGCCATAGTCTACCACGCTGGCCATGTGCGGATTGGTACACTTCACACACCTTTGAGAACATTATGGAGAACTCTCAGGCATGCAGGTTTGACCGACATGACCGACAGCGTCATCTTGATGTGATTTAGTAAACTATGATAGGGAACAGAAATCTTTAATTTTTTGTGATGTAATTACAAATTCACGTTTTTTTTTAAATAGAGATAGCGAGCAAACGAGCAGGCGGGTCACCTGATGTTAAGTGATTACCGCCGCCCATGAACATTTGCAGCACCAGAGGAACCGCCGATGCGTTGCCGGCCTTTTAGGAATTTGTTGGTCCGCCCCTTGAATAACCCCATGTTGTTATCTAGTGGGAACACCACCGATGGGAGTTGGTTCCACAGTTTACATGTGCGTGGAAAGAAGGATCTGGCACAGCAGACGGTCGAAGTGCACCAGACACCCAGGTGTCTTTTTCGGAAAACGATTTTCGGTTTTTTTTCCTTAAGACATGCCAAATTTCATGATTCTAAGTCAACGGAGAGTATCCTAGGTTTTATCTATCCCCAAATTCACGAGAGACAGACAGACAGACAACAAAGTGATCCTATAAGGGTTCCTTTTTTCCTTTTGAGGTACGGAATCCTGGTATTTCCGTAGTATAAAACTGAAAAAAAAAATTGTTAGGTTTGAGACCACTGTGCGTGTTCTAAGTTCTAACACACACACTTGACAAGTTTTTTTATCTTTAAAGGTGATGAAACAGAGATCTAAAGATAGATAAGGATGGAAAATGCTACGTATAGGCTCTTAAAATTATAGAAGAAGGAGATTCAAGATACTCTTAAGTCCACTGAATTATTCTCAGCGATTGTATTCCTCAGCATATTGAAAGGAAAATTCCTTTGATCATCTAACAAAAGGAAATGTAAAGCACTAGACGAGAATAAACCTCTTAAAGAGCTACTCCACTAAATGAATATAAGTTCTCTTTTTTGGAAGTCGGTTAAAAATCGGTAGGATCGAGACCGTTTTTTTTTAGTTTTTTTTTAGTTCTAACACACACTTGAACAGTTTTTTTATCTTTAAAGGTGATGAAAGAGAGATCTAAAGATAGATAAGGATGGAAAATGCTACGTATAGGCTCTTAAAATTATAGAAGAAGGAGATTCAAGATACTCTTAAGTCCACTGAATTATTCTCAGCGATTGTACTCCTCAGCATATTGAAAGGAAAATTCCTTTGATCATCTAACAAAAGGAATTGTAAAGCACTAGACGAAAATAAACCTCTTGAAAAGCTACTCCACTAAATGAATATAAGTTTTCTGATAGTTCAATTGATACTCGTAGATTTATTTATTTATATTTCAAATTTTAATTAATCTTCTACTTAATAAAACGAATCCGAACAATTGAACATAAAAATTACAGATCGAAAATAGCATCTAAACCACCGCAACGAGGCAGGGTGCTGGGAACGCTGGCAGCGTTACCTCGTTGAATGGCCAGACTAATATGCTGACCGAAGTAACTGCCAGCCCTCCGGTCCCCCGTGGATTCCGCGAGACAGGATGAAAGGTCCTTAAAAAAGGATCTAGCATCCTCGCACCACGAACCCATGGTCTCCACCATAAAGGCACAAATATGAAACTATTTTCTATATTTGCGCCTCTTGGCCCTTTCTGCCTTAGTAGCCGCCGCTCCGGCCGCCACGGAGGTCGCCTGTACGTGTGACATATTGCTAATAATTAATACTCGTAGATTGAAGAGTAATAAATGTAATATCATGATTCTGATTTATTATGGGTACTGAAGAAACCTTTATTTGTTGTGGGTGATAAGAGAGATAAGGGTTGCACAATTATTGTCGCATGTGTTATTACTTATTCCTCATATACATTAGAGAAGAGCGAAACTGTTTTAGTAAGTTCGGATAACTTTTTAAGGTTCCGTAGTAAAACAAAAAACTCTTACAGTGCGACAAGGCTCTCTTGGCACTTGAATGACATTGACAGGCGGGCGGTGTTGGAGGACAAAGGCTTAGAATATTCAAACAAGAACAAAGGTGACTAGACGACAACGTTATTTCCGATTTTCGCCACGCGCCAAGATAACCTTGTCGCACTGTATGTATTCTCGTCCAATCCGTCGGTGCGTCACAGCCATTTTAAAAATAAGTGCATATTATATGCACATTAAAATTTAAAAAAAAAACAGAGTAACTCCTAAACATCAAAAGCGTGAGTCGATTTAAAAATGTTGGTTTAACCCTCGAGTGATATGTTGTAAAATAGGCATTTTAAAACATCGAAACATTTGATATATTATTATGCATCTCTTTCGTTTACACGGAATGTAGGTACATTTATTGTGCGTTTCTTGAGAGACCGCGGTCGGACCACTGCCTAAAGCTCTTACTTTATTAGTAGCTTTGACCTCAACCGATCGCATTTGCATCGAACTGCAAATTGAAATAGGAATGTTATTAATTTCCATGCAATGGCATTCGCACCTGTCGCCGCAGCCGAGTGCGGTGTAGCCACAACTATTTGCGGCTACGAATAGTGCTACAATTATTGATACACGTGTAGCGTAGTCTCGTAGCTGAGCTACGCCGCTACGACTTGTAGTCTGTAGATCGATTAAAAATCTAAAAACCAGTCAAGTGCGAGTCAGACTCACACATTAAGGATTTCGTATATCGTACAAGATATAACAGACACTATGTACTTTTAATTTTTTACAGGCACAGCGCAAACTACTGGCCGGATCAGGCTGGGCATGCAGATAGCTATTATAAAACTTAGCTTTTCAAAATGTACTTACAAAGCCTATAACGTTTTATAACCCGTTGATTTTCTCTTATCTAAAACTGCGTTTCCATTGTATCGCAGAGGCCGTGGCCTAGTTAACGGGAATAATAGTCAATGAGCTGGCGCACGAGTTGTTATAAGTATTTATACCAGGTTAAAATAAAATAAACGAGATGGACAAAGTTTGCCCCAGGCTGAACTATGCCTATCATGACCATGCGACCATGTCTCGGATCCATTAATCAGAAATGAGGAGATCCGTAGCAGAACTAGAGTAGCCGACATAGCTCAACGGGTTGCGAAGCTGAAGTGGCAATGGACAGGGCACATAGTTCGAAAAACCGATAGACGTTGTGGTCCCAAGGTGCTAGAATAGTGACCTCGCACCGGAAAGCGCAAATTTGGCAGACTAAGTGGACAGATGACATTAAACGAGTCGCAAAAAGCCGCTAGGCAGCGGCGCAAGACGTGTGGCGTGTGGCAGTGGCGTGTGGAAGTCCCTAGGGTTTATTTTGACCTACGAGTATGCCCAGCAGGAAGATGTTTCTCACCTTTACTTAAATAGGTCTGAGGTATCCTGTATCTATGAAACACAAATAATAATAAATAGACTTTTTTCTTTTTAGGGTTCCGTACCTCAAAAGGAAGAACGGTACCCTTATAGGATCACTTTGTTGTATGTCTGTCTGCGTCTGTCGGTCTGTCAAGAAACCTACAAGGTACTTCCTGTTAACCTAGAATCATGAAATTTGGCAGGTAGGTAGGACTTACCTATAGCAGACGTTAGGGGAAAAATCTGAAAACCGTGAATTTGTGGTTGTTACATTACACAAAAAGAATTAAATTGTGGTCATAAACTAAATATTAGTATTTTCAATTTTCAAAGTGAGAACTATATCAAGTGGGGTATCATATAAAAGGGCTTCACGTGTGCATTCTAAAACAGATTTTTATTTATTTTAGTGCATCATAGTTTTTGAATTATCGTGCAAAATGTTGAAAAAAATACGACTGTAGTACGGAACCCTCGTTGCGTGAGCCTAACTCGCATTTGACCGGTTTTTTATTATTTTTATGAATATTAGCCATGTTAAATGACTACTATTCCCCTTTCTTCTCCAACTAAGCGTCAAGCTTGTGCTGGGAGTAGGTACGACAATAGTGCAACCTTTCGGTTTTCAGTCCACTCCTTTACCCGTTGAGCTATTGAGGCTCTAACTTACGACTTAAAGCATTGTTTCTGCACCAGAAGGAAACTTTGCAGTCTGATGCATAAAATGATGCCCATCTTCCATAATCAATACCCTTATTATAAATGCGAAAGTGTGTTTGTTTGTTGATTTATTGGTTTGTTGGTTTGTCCTTCAATTACGTCGCAAAATTGCAACGGATTGATGTGATTTTTTGTAAGGGTATAGATAAAGACTTGGAGAGTGAGAAAGGCTACTTTTTATCCCAGAAAATCAAAGAGTTCCCATGGGATTTTCAAAAACCTAATTCCACGCGGACGAAGTCGCGGGCATTAGATAGTTGCATAATGTTTTTTTTTTTTTTAATTTATTTATTCATATTAATTTTACAAAGTTTCCTACATATCTATCTCGCCAAACTGGTGGGCCAGATGTGCAATCTACTCTTGCGTTAACATCCTAGGTGTGCTTAATGAAATGAAAAAAAGTGTCCGCCCGCTGTCAGCCTATAAACTGAATGGACGTTTTTTTGTATTTGGTTACGGGCAGCGTCAACATATATATTTTTTACACTTTTTAATGAATACAGGTAGGCCTTTGTTGTTAGGATGGCAGTTCGCTGAATTTTAGTTTCTAGCTTTTCAATTATTCGATAAAAACTGGATTCAAATAAAATGTTTAAAAGAGAACTGGGGACACGTGTTAAATAACTAGTTGTAATAGATTAGAAATATTTTTTAGTCAAATAAGCTTTTGTAAAGAGATTTATAATCCATAATTCTACATAACAAAAGGAAAAGTTGACTGACGGACTGACTGATTAAAAAAATTCCCCCCTAAGGGGGTAAAATAGGGGTTTGAAATTAATGTAGTCCACGCGGACGAAGTCGAAAGCATAGTTTAAATATAATCTAAATTCTAAACGATGACCAAATTGCATTCGCGCATGGTTTAACATTTCGAGACAGCAATTTTAGTAGTTTAGAATAACTTGTTTTCGTTCTATATAATCTCTTCTAACTTCTATTCAAATTATAATTCGATCCGGGGTTCCAAAAATCATTTGCATATTTGATAGATTATCAAGGAATTTAGATTAGAGTTTTGTTATACTAAGAAAGGAATGAAAAATACGTAGGTACGCAAATTATATTCGTAGTTCTTTTTATCCTGCGCGTCAAAAACTAAGGGCCAATGCAAACAGACGGAGTGTATTGTAACTAAACTCAGCTTTATCTTCTTTGACATGCCGTTTAAATGCCGTTTATTGCCGTTTGTATGTACCAAAAACAAAACACGCAGAAGGAGGGCTGTGCTTTGGCACGCCTGGACCGTGCGATGCCGCATTATCTATAATCCATACTTCCATACTCATATTATAAATGCGAAAGTGTCTCTGTCTGTCTGTTTGTCTGTCTGTCTGTTTGCTAGCTTTTCACGGCCCACCCGTTCAGCTGATTTTGACGAAATTTGGTACAGAGATAGCTTGCGACTCGGGGAAGGACATAAAGACACTTTTTATTCCGGAAATTCAAAGAGTTTCTACGAGCATCAGCTAGTACCAAAGTAAATAAAACTAAGTTTGAGTTGTTATCAACAAAGACGACGAGCCTTAGCTCTTCCGGTGAGCCTTGTGCCTAAGTGTGTTGGACAGAAGTAGTCAGGGGTAACTGCTAGAGTAGGAATATTCCTTGGTAGGTGAATAACTTTCGGATTAGACGGTTGAATTAATTTAATGAGAGCTCACAATAGAATGAAGGGATCTAGGCTGCCCGCCGCCGCCCGCCCGCCGCGCCGCCGCCCGCCCGTTCGTCAGACGTCCAAGTCCCAACTTTTGCCTATTCAATGTCGAGTGAACAGTTTAAACCACAGCTGAACAAACCATACAGTTGGGAAGTAAACTTCCAACTCCAGCGATGTTGTTACCTACAGTTCTTGCAATTCACGAAGGCGAGTGAACTTCACTTATGGTTACGTCGTTTATGTGGGGATTGCGTTATTGTGCGTGCATTTCGGACCAATCAGTCGCGAGCAAGCACTCGCAAACGCACACATTTACTGTACCTTACTTATACCGATACGACTTAAACACAAGCATGAGCCACTCGCCCTCGTGAAATGCAAGAACTGTACCTGTTTTCGCGTTTTCCTTACACCCATATAATATATTCTAACAAGCTTATGCTCGCGACTTCGTCCGCGTGGACTACACAAATTTCAGAGTTGAATTTTCAAAAATCCTTTCTTAACGGATGCCTACGTCATAATAGCTATCTTCATGTCAAACAGCCCAATCCGTCCAGTAGTTTCTGTGCGTTGATAGATCGATCAGTCAGTCAGTCAGCCACCTAGAAGTATTATGTAGTATGTATGTATTATGTAGAAGTATTCCAAACTGTAGGTATGTTTGCTAAGCGGTGACTTGAAACAGTTCACAAGTTTTTCGCATTGAAATCACGCTTTTGAAGTTTGATTGGGCTGTGAAAGTTTAATAAGAGCGCGGGCCGCTATCTGTTGTTGACAGACACGTTCAACTACCCAACGTGAAATTATGTGCTTTTTTTAGGGTTCCGTAACTCAAAAGGAAAAACGGAACCCTTATAGGATCACTTTGTTGTCTGTCTGTCTGTCGGTCTGTCAAGAAACCTACAGGATATTTCCCGTTGACCTAGAATCATGAAATTTGGCAAGTAGGTCTTATAGCTGACATTAGGGGAAAAATCTGAAAACCGTGAATTTGTGGTTATATCACACAAAAAAAATTAAATTGTGGTCATGAACTAAAAATTAGTATTTTCAATTGTCAAAGTAAGATAACTATATCAAGTGGGGCATCATATGAAAGGGCTTTGTCTGTGGATTCTAAAACAGATTTTTATTTATTTTTATGAATCATTGTTTTTGATTTATTGTGCAAAATATTGGAAAATTACGCCTGTACTACGGAACCCTCGGTGCACGAGCCTGACTCGCACTTGGCCGGTTTTTTTAAATTATAAGCTACTAGATGATGGCCGTGATTTCACCTTCGGGGAAAAACCCTGTGGGAATTCTTAGATTTTCAAGACTAAGGGTGAGATCTATAGAGCGCGCTCTGACTTTGCTTAGACTTAAGATAGAGTTAAAACGAGACCGAGCTATATCTTCATGATATAGCTCTCTTACATGAATCGGTCTCGTTTTAACTCAATCTTAAGTCTGAGAAAAGTCAAAGTGCTCTCTATAGATCTCGGCCTAAAAGTAGTCTATGTCCGTCTTTGACGATCTCCCTGGCGCAGTGGCAAGCACTGTGGTCTTATTAGTGGGAGGTCCCGGGTTCGATTTCTGGCAGGGGTTTCGAATTTTATAATGTCTAAATTTCTGGTCTGGTCTGGTGGGAGGCTTCAGCCGTGGCTAGTTACCACCCTACCGGCTAAGCCGTGCCGCCAAGCGATTTAGCGTTCCGGTGCGATGCCGCGGAGAAACCAATGGAGCATGGGTTTAATAAAAATCTCCGCTCCCATCTGAGACTGCATCATCACTTACCGCCAGGTGAGATTGTAGTCAAGGGCTGACTTTATCTGAATACATAAAAAAGCTATCTCTGTACCTCGTCCAAATCAATAAAGCAGATGGGCCGTGAAAAGCTAACAGACATACAGAGTGACAGACAAACATCCGCATTTACCATCAGCTGCGCGATTGCGGTAAAATGACAGCTACAATGTCACGATCGCAATCACCCCTGATTGGTTGACGCTCGCTCACTATTGGCTACAATGCATTGTTGCAACAAGAATAGCACAAATTCAGCCAATCACAACGATTGAGATTGTAATAATGATTGATGCAGGTTGTACGAAATCGCCCTACTGGCTTTGTACAAAACTAACAATTTGGACCAAAATAAATAAAAGTAGAAAGCTACAAATTCGATCTCGAAACTCGTTAAACTAAGAGCTATTTGCAACTGTTTGAATAAGGAAGTTTTCTCTGAGAATATTGATCAAGCCAAAGCGTTTTGGGACGTTCATCCTACCTACAGTTAAATTCGATTACTTTTTATTAGATGACAATTGACAAGTTAGCCCTCGACCGCAAACTCACCTGGTCGTAAGTGGTTGTCTGTTCATTCCATCATCTTCTAAATATACTGCGATCTATCAACCCAAAGCTCAAACTACTGGACGAATCAGGATGAAATTTGGCATGCATATAGCTATTATGACGTAGGCATCAGCTAAGAAAGGATTTTTGAAAATTCAACCCCTAAGGGGGTGAAATAGAGGGTTGAAGTTTGTGTAGTCCACGCGGACGAAGTCGCGGGCATCAGCTGTACCAGTTTTCGTACCTTCGTCATTCGTACCTGGTTCGTTAATCTATTATCTTCTCACATCATCAACTACTATTAAAATACGTCAAAAGGTTTTATTCTTAGTGTCTGTAGCCTCAGATTATTTCTATTTAAAAATGAAAAAGGAAAGCCATCAGTACGTAACGCGGGCCAGAGAGCGAGAACAGCTAGAAAATGGCACAGAAATGAACGGTTGACCTACATTCGCTTTTTCATCAAACCTCGCTTCCCGTGGCCCGATTATAAAACTCCCCATACATCATGATCAACCCAACCCATCACCGGCTCACTACAGAGTACGGGTCTCCTCTCAGAGTGAGAAGGATTTTGGCCATAGTCTACCACGCTGGCCATGTGCGGATTGGTAGACTTCACACACCTTTGAGAACATTATGGAGAACTCTCAGACATGCAGGTTTCCTCACGATGTTTTCCTTTACCGTTAAAGCGAGTGATATTTAATTACTTAAAAAGCACATAACTCTGAAAAGTTAGAGGTGCGTGGCCGGGATCGAACCCCCATCCCCCGACTCGAAGGCGGACGTCCTAACCACTAGGCTATCACAGATTCTACAGCCACCCCCATACATGGAAAGGCCAAACTGTAGTTTAGCTGTAACATCAGTTTTCCCCTCCAATTTTAATATGGGTACCTTTAAGTCAAGAATGACTAGACATCTTCTAAGCAAGCGCGCTCCATCTTTCGCTGCATCATTACTTGGCCAGCTGGTCTGATTGCACCCTAGACTGCCCTAGAGCAAGTATATAAATTAAAAAAAAATCGTAACAAGTGCGTTGAGATAAACATCTCAATTAATAAGCAATAGAAATAGTAAGAAGTACTTTTGAATAGTCATATGCATTTACTACTAGTTCGGAATATCACGATTTAATTGACGCCTGTGACATGGATTTATTAAAAACTAGCTTATGCCCGCGGCTTCATCCGCGTGGATTACACAAGTTTCAAACCCCCATTTTACCACTGTAGGGGTTGAATTTTCAATAATCCTTTCTAAGTGCGTCATAGTAGCTATGTGCATGCCAAATTCTAGTCCGATCCGTCCAGTAGATTGTTCTGTGCGTTGATAGACCAGTCAGTCAGTCATCTTTTCATTTTATATATTTAGATTATCAAAGAAACAGTAATTAGGTATTAAAAAACAATACATTTAATATCAATAGAGCTGGCACTGAGTACCGGGTAGCGAGGTAGCGAGGTAGCGACCCATATAGGGGGACGGTCGATGTGCGCGCGCCGCAACAGGTGAGCCTGGCAGCCGCCGTAGAGCCACCCAAACAGAACTGACCTAACCTTTCATTTTTCACAAATTCAGCACAGCAGTGCTAAAGTAGCCTAACTCTAAATTTTCAAAAAAACCACCACACGTTTGCTGATTTTTTGCTCACATGATTTGATTTCTCACTCAGACGTCAAATACATCAATCACATGATGGCCAAAGAAGCCTATCTCATATTATATACCTAATATGAAATTCAATGATTAATAAGAACCTCGATAGCTCAATGGTTAAAGGAGCGGACTGGAACTGAAAGGTTCAAATCCCCCCCGACGCACTATTGTCCAACCAAAAAATAAATAATGATACCAAAGTTACCGTGCTCCTAATTTTTAAAATAGCTTTACACATACAGTGCATATGCATCTTGTACTTGTACACAGTACTTTAATTAATGTTTTTGCAGTTACATTTTTTTAAATTTATGGCAATCGTATAGTTTGCCAGAACAACATTGTAATAAATAAATAATAAATAAAATGTTTTTATTTCGACCAACAAGGATCATATTGGTGTTAGTAATTACACGAAACTTAAACCTAATTGTTAGTAATTATTAATATTGGTGTTAGAAGTTACACGAAACTTAAACCGTAAACGTATTGATACTAATAAACAAAAGTCAGTTCTACTTTACAACGTTACAAACAAGTTTAACATAACCCTCGATAGATTATTCGTTATTTAAAAAAAAGGCAAAGTTTAAAATGCATATTCTCTATATTGACATTTTAATGGTTAGACCACTTTCATGCTGTCTGCTGCTACAGTAATTTATTTAACTGAACAGCAGGTTACGTCTATGGGGACCTCTGTAGCGAGGATAGGGTACATATTATGTGGAACGAGTATATTAGTTGAACGTTAGTAGGTACTTTTGTATATTTGCACGGTGCTATACATAGCGTCTCGCGAGACATTTTCTCAGAGTTATGTGGACCTGACTGGATGCGGCAAGCTAGGGACAGAAAGCGCTGGAAAGATTTGGGGGAGGCCTACGCCGTAGCGGCGACTAATACGTAAATTGAAAATATAAATTTATTTTATTTTATTTATCGTTGACTGACATAAAAATTGTTACTTTAAAATATACATATAATTGACCTCTATTATTATTGACATGATTTAGAATTGTAGTAATTTGTTAATATTAATGTATTATTGTAATAAAATAACCCACATAATTAATTTAAATAATAATAATCATTGTATCTGACTCATTTGCGTAATTAACTAATATTAATTTATACTATATGATTTAATGAAAACTTTATGAAGGGAAAAAAGAATAAAACTATACTTAAAATGTGAATGATTATTATTATTATTATTTGATTGCTAATGGAATAATGGAAACGAAATGTAAGATTGTTTAAATTTTTATTATTTGTAACGTATTAGAATAAAGGCTTTTTATTTATTTATTTATACATAGCGTGGTGATGAAGTTCGCCTTCTATGAATTGATATCACATGTCGGCCTTATCGCGCTAATACCGATCTCTACAGGCAACTTTAGGAATAGGAAAATATGAGGAAAAGTAGACTGCAGGTGAAGTCCAGCAATCCTAATATTATTATAAATGTAAAAGTGTGGAAGTTTGGATGTTTGTTACTTAATCGCGCAAAATACTGAACAGATTTGTCCCGCTTGTTTATAAGTCCCGCGAATTGCTATTTCGCTGGAACCATGTCTCGTTAACATTGAAATGACGTCATTTTGACGTCAGCCGAAATAAAAATATACCATCAGCTCGAAACTTCTGTCTAGTGCTGACGTCACTAAAATGGCGGCCACGCGCATTAGCAATTTGCTGGACTTATATCTGATTGTTGTTGTTGCTTCTCTATGGCTCTTTGTACTTTTATCTGAATTTAAAAAAAAAAAACTCTGTGTGACGCATTATGCAAAAGCTGCAGTGTGCTTGCGGTTAATACTCGCTCCCGTTCGCTGCACAAGCAGACTTAATACCGGAATTACGAATTACGGAAATAAAGGAAGTCGCATACCAACGGACGTGACGTGATACCCACAGAGGGCCTTCGATTTTACCGTTTCCTCGGCGGCGCAAGACAGTTGCATGTGAAAGTCCCTACAAGAGACCTATGTCCAGCAGTGGACGTCTATCTGTCGATGATGATGATGATGACTTATAACACGTCTAGTGCGTAGTACTTATTAGAGGTCGTGGGTTAAATTAATCGTAGAAACATTTGTAGCTTTCAATGGACAGTGATAACTTGATTGATAACTGATAAGCTATAACGTTCAGGTTCAATTCAGTATCGAGGTAACAAACATTTGTACAAACATTGGACGTATAGTGATACCATTCCATTTACTATCCGGTCTACAAACATTTGGACAAGCGTAGAAGTGTTTGTAAACATTGGATTCATATTCGCTGGCTATATTATGATTGATACCGACAGGCTTAAATAAACATTGCGAGATAAAATGTTAGCTGTTGAAATATGTTTATTTCAATCCAAACTATCTTTTTTCCGTTAGTTTCAGATGTTGATAATTTAATTTAATCTATTTATTTCCATGAAAACAAACAGTATCAATTACATGAATAGTTATTACATATATAAAACACTAGCTTATTCCCGCGACTTCATCCGCGTGGACCACACAAATTTCAAACCCCTATTTTATCCCTTTAGGGGTCGAATTTTGAAAAATCCTTTCTTAGTGGATGCCTACGTCATAATAGCTATTTGAGTGCCAAATTTCAGCCCGATACGTCCAGTAGTTTGAGCTGTGCGTTGATAGATCAGTCAGTCATATTATAAATGCGAATGTGTGTTTGTTTGTTAGTTTGTCCTTCGATCACGTCGCAATGGAGCAACGGATCGACGTGATTTTTTTGCATGGGTATAGGTTAAAGACCTAGAAAGTGACTTTTTATGCCGAAAAATTAAAGAGTTCCCACGGTGTTTTTAAAAAACTAAAGTCGCGAGCATCAGCTAATACGTTTGATATTTAGCGAGATCGTCCGCATAGTCTCCCGCGAATTAGCCTGAAAAGGTCTAAGGCAACTGGCAAGTCCGAGTGGGTGTTGCCATTTCGTTGTCAAGAGATCGTTTGTACCCCCTAGGGCGATCACCCACGACGCGCCACTGGCACGCTTGGTATTTAGCAATCGTGATTTCTCTCTCTGTAGATATTTCTGTTAAATGCAAGTCTTGCGCTTGACAACTATTGTGTCTAATCAGAGTGAATTAGAGTGAGGAAACTCTGGGTTTGATCCTGAATAACTACCCATTTATAAATGCGAATGTGTGTTTGTCCTTCAATCACGTCGCAACGGAGCAACGCATCGACGTGATTTTTTTGCATTGGTATCTAGGTTAAAGACTTTAAGAGTGACATAGGCTACTTTTCATCCCGAAAAATTAAAGAGTTCCCACGGGGTTTTTAAAAAACTAAAGTCGCGGGCTAATACGTTTGATATTTAGCGAGGTCGTCCGTATAGTCTCCCGCGAATTAGCCTGAAAACGTCTAAGGCAACGGGCAAGTCCGAGTGAGTGTTGCCATTTCGTTATCAAAAGATCGTTACAACCCCTAGGGCGACCGCCCACGCCGCGCCACCGCCACGCTTGGTATTTAGCAATCGTGATCTCTGTCTCTAGGTATTTCTGTTAAATGCAAGTCTTGCTTTGACAACTATTGTGTCTAATAATACGCTTACATGGGCAATTTTTAAAGCAACTGTTCCTCGCAACACGTATGGATGAATCTTCAGCAATAAGTGGAGCAATCTGCAGCAGTTATTTTGCATAACATCGCTAAAATGTTCAGGTATTGCTGGGTATTGCAGTAAATTGCTCCATGTGGTCGTGACGTCCAAATTGACTAAATTGTCTGGAATTTATTTCCGTGGATAGAGTATAATAATGGCCAACCAATCACAAATATGTTTTCAAAAACATTTGAAATTTATTTCGAAAACATAAGTTTCGTTTGTGATTGGTAACTTAAAATGGTTAACGACTAAGGTCCATTGAGATTTTTAGCTTTGTCATTTGTGTGGGATTACGTAACAGAAAGAGCGCCATACTAACTTCTCTCCTTGGATAGAGTATAATAATGGGTCATAAGTTAGAGTATTCTTGCATTTCACGAGATAAGTAAATGTGTGCATTTGCGAGCGCTTACTTGCGTAATTGGTTCGACAGGCACGCACACTTACAGTACGCGGCAGAAAATAATGTACATAGACCTTTAGAAGGAGATAGGGGATTTGTAAAGCATTGTCTCTGTCGTTGAGACCGACAAAACGTCATATAGATATGAGTGATAGAGACAACGCTCTACAAAGCCGAAATGTCATTCTAAAGGCCGATATAGACTACTTACTGCCACAATTTTTTTTTTTTTTAAAGAATATTAGCCATGTAAAACGACTAATATTCCCCTTTCCTCTCCAACTAAGCGTCAAGCTTGTGTATACGCAATGTGTATACAACGCAAAGTTCACACGCACTTGTGAACTGCAATAATTATAATAGGTAGACTGCGTTTAAAAAACCAGGTTATAAAATGAAACGGTGAAAAAATCTACAATCTTTATTAAAGACACATTCGTATATTCATCAATCTTCGTCTATCACTAATTATAATAATTATACTAATTACTAATTATAGGTATATCTCACTAAACTTATTGAGAACTAAATATTAATTTCCACAGTAAGACAAAAGTTCGTCAACAGTACAAGGTTTTTCACAACACTCGGATACAACTTGTCTTGTACTCCTTGTTCTACCAAAGTCTGGTACCAGGGCACGATGCGGTGCGATCCGGGTCCATGTAGACCCTAATCTATCCTGTTGTAATTGGGTACTAATCATCCCGTCCTGTGATCTCTTGTTGAAGTTACTGTCACAAATATACGCCAAAACTGAAGCCAATCGTCTCCCACAATAGATCTGTCCTTGTCTATGATTGGTAACTGCCATAGATATCCCAGTAAAAGTTAGTAGTAGAAAAGCAAAATGGTTCTTCATTTTTGGTCGAAAATCTGTTCCATAATGGGTCATAGGAAGGTATTTCCCCAGCTTTTATAGGTGGGCTACGTCTAGGGTTGTCACATTTTGCTTGTGGATTTATATAGTTTGGATAACTTGATTAAAGATGGCTGATTTAATACGAAAATCAATAGTTTATTAAAAATTGATGCTGGTCTGGCTTATTGCATGGTTTGCGCTTGTGTCCTAACTGCACCATCACTTACAATCAAGTGCGATTGCAGTTTAAGCGCTAACACTGGACCCACATTGGCTACCATTGCCTGTGCCAGAGTGTCTAATCTTTCTAACATCTAAAAAGCCTAAGTTTAATCTATATCTAGAGTCTCAATAGCTCAACCGGTGTAGGAGTGGACTGAAAACCGAAAGGTCGACGGTTCAAACCCCGCCCGTTGCACTATTGTCGTACCTACTCCTAGCACAAGCTTGACGCTTAATTGGAGAGTAAGGGGAGTATTAGTCATTTAACATAGCTAATATTGTTTAAAAAAAAACTATGGCAATAATCACTACTCAAGTCACCCCCGTACTCGATGCAAACCTTAAACTGCAAAAAATCAGTCGCTTAGTTGTTAAAAATAACGATTGCTAAGGCGACAGTAGCCATAAGTTGAGCCATGTGCCATGTCCCGGCCATGTTTTTATTTTATTTATTAGGAACACACACAATACATTAATTTAACACAAACTACGACACTTATAAACAAACACAGGCTGATAAATGTATCTATAAAATGTGTACACAGCATTTGCAAAATATGTTAAGCAGCCAATGAAATGCTTAAATAGCTGCATTTATTCGGTTGTTTCACGTTTTAGTATTTAAGTCCTTAATCCCTAAAAATCAGTTTAGAAGCTGCGCTTTAAAAAAAGTTGTAGTGGCAGCCCTAAATGAAACTCATTACCATGCAGTTATGTCTAGTACTGTAAACTTATAGAAAGTAAATTCCACGTAGGACGCGTGATGTCATGAACTTTAAAACGAAAGGCTTACGTGTTACGTGCCGGGGTAATGGAGTTGCAATAACTCGAGGTAATTTGCGATGCAAATACCCCCGGGCGCTGTCTACCTAGCACAATTACGGGCTCTATATACCCAACCTGCATATGTGTAAAGTTCATGTCCGTAGTGATTGATTTAGCGGTAACGCAGACGACCGATTTTTGGTCTTACACCGAATTATCTAAATACTAGCTGATGCCCGCGACTTCGTTCGCGTGGAATAAGGTTTTTAAAAAATCCCGTGGGAACTCTTTGGTTTTTCGGGAAAAAAAGTAGCCTATATCATCAGCCTCCAGGTATTTATCTATACCCATGCAAATATCCGTTGCGACGTGATTGAAGGACAAACAACAAACCAACAAACAAACACACTTTCGCATTTATAATAAGGGTACTGATATAAAAGGAAAAGGTGACTGACCCTCTGATTGACTGACTGACTGACTGATCTATCAACGCACAGCTAAAACTGCTGGACGGATCGGGCTGAAATTTGGCATGCAGATAGCTATTATGATGTAGGCATCCGCTAAGAAAGGATTTTGAAAATTCAACCTCTAAGGGAGTGAAATAGGGGTTCGAAATTTATGTAGCCCACGCGGACGAAGTCGCGAGCATAAGCTAGTCTCCAATAAAGGCCATCAACAAACCACCGACAAAGGACAAGCGACGACACGATGTGAAGCGGTTTTGACTTAACGCTGCTGACTTAACGCCTACATTTGCACATGTTCACTGGTAATTTTTTTTATATTGTGAGACAGGCTTGCACTTCACGACAATCATGTTCAATAAAAAGCATTGATGAGGTCTATGTTGAAGCACCTAGAAGATGCCTGTACCCGTAGTATGAGATTTTACGTCTCACCAAACGTTGCTAGAATTCGAGAATCGAAACACAATAACATCAAAGTAAAATGGACCTAGTCTTAAATTGAAGTCAAAAATTCAATACCACTGATTTTAATTTCGCAACGTTTCCGCTTGGAGCGCTGGCTGTAGATGTGTAGACAAACTTGAGCTTTGAAACAAGGCATTTAAGATCCAGTTTACTATAACGCAGAAGTGATTCGACTCTCGAATTCTAGCAACGTTTGGTGTGACGTAAAATCTTATACTACGGGTACACTTCACACTTGCCTTGAAGGTAATTTAAGCTAAATAACCATAATCGATCGTCAGCGGTAGTACACAGAACGCCTCCCATACAAACAGAGTTTGATTCCTTTATTAGGGTTTCGTAATGCATAGGTATAGTACGCGACAGGTCGAGATGGCAATCGGGGTATAAGGCGGGGGGACGCCCCTCACACCCGCGCTCGCACGCACCGGGATAGCGGGAGGGCTGTGCGGACGTGCGGGGCGTTCCCTCTCCGATTGCCATCTCGACCTGTCGCGTACTATACTTGTAAAGGATTGCGACTACCGCATTGATTACATTTAAGTTTCGTAATCGGGGTGCACGTCTCTAATCTCTGCATGTTGTTCTGTTGACGTATAAAGGTTAAACATAAATAACTACAATTAAATACAATAAATACAATTTACTTAGCTTAAGACGCTTGCATTTCATTCTATTACGTCATACTACCTACGTAGCTACAGAATCATTCAAGCTTCAAGTACTGAGCAACACGCCTAAGTGAAGACATAGCGGCACAGTTCACGACTGTTAGGAAACTTCTAACAATACGTCGATACCTTTAGAAATGTTAAAACATTTGACGCAGGTAGCCCTAAAGTAGCCCTTTTTTGTTTGATTCACCATAGCTTACTTAATATTTGACATATCATACATTTAGGATCAACCCGAGAGTTCCCTCACTCTAGTTCACTCTGATAGCGGCCTTGTCTCGTCTCTCAAACGATTTTTTTTTAAATTTCGTAATTGGAAAGTAGCCGCCATTTTTGAAGCATACTCGTAAGTGTCGTCTTACTTTACATAAAAGTTGCCTTATATAAAGTGTATCCTGTATTACTCTCTGTAATTTTGTTAACAATAAAGTTATTTAAATAAAATAAATAAAATAAAGTTTTGCTGTCTAAAATTGCAATTTACTCCGACGGTAGGTATATAATCTGATGCAAGTTCATGCAACACAATAACATATTCGGGTCGTAGCACGTCTCGTAGCACACTGTAGATTTCCCGTAGCCTGGTACGTAGCTCGTAGACGAAAATAATAATGTAGGTATAGTCCGCGACAGGTCGAGATCGCAATCACAGACTTCACACACCGAACATTAGAAGTTTGAGAACATTATAGAGTCTATAATGTTCTTAAAGGTGTGTGAAGTCTGCCAATCCACACTTGGCCAGCGTGGTAGACTATGGGCAAAACCTTTCCCACTCTGAGAGGAGACCCGTGCTCTGTAATGAGCCAGCGATGGGTTAATCATGATGATGTTGAACCCCCTCGGTGGCGACCCTTAGAGCATAATGAGTCTACGGGGACTCTTAAAAACGTACGCCGCCGCATCGGTGCCTTTCCACTCCTAATCTCAATAAACATAAGGTGCATAATATAAAGTTTACAGGCCCATGACACTGGCAATAAGGACAGCATCCATCACTCTCGCGGTATTAACTTGACACACTTTACGACTTCGAGAAATCGTTTTACGCATGTCGAACATGTCTGTCACTCTAATTGATTGAACACAATAGTCGCTAGAGCCGCTAGAGTTCCTGACTTGCATATTTTCAGTACTGAAAAAGTGACGTCAGCACTTAGCATTGGGCGCGCCGTAAAAGTGCATGAGCAGTACCCGTAGTACAAGATTTTACGTCTCACCAAACCAAACCAAATTCGAGAGTCGAAATACTTCCGCGTTACAGTAAACTGGATCTTAAATGCCTTGTTTGCTACAAGTTTGCCTACACTTCTACAGCCAGCGCTCCAAGCGGAAACATTGCGAAATTAAAATCAGTGGCATTGAATATTTGACTTCAATTCAAGGCTGTTTAGGTCCATTTTACTGTAACGCGGAAGTATTTCGACTCTCGAATTTGGTTTCGTTTGGTGAGACGTAAAATCTTGTACTACGGGTACTGAACTCACTTCAGCGTCGATTTATTTTTGACGTTATAAAGAACTCGAAATCTATTAACGAGAAGTGCAAGCTCATACTAAGAAAACAGAGATTAACCCTGCATTACAGTACTCGGCAAGAAAGATTGCACATCGAACTTAGATGAAAGACTAAGGGTAAGATCTATAGAGCGCACTTTGTCTTTGCTCAGACTTAAGATTGTGTTAAAACGAGACAGATTTATGTGAGAGATATAGCTCTGTCTCGTTTTAACTCTGTCTTAAGTCTAAGTAAGCTAAGTCAGAGTGCGCTCTATTAGATCTCTCCCCAAGCGTCACATAGGTATGAGTGCTAATATGGGTTGCTAATCAAATCTAATCCTAATCTCAATGAACATAAGGTGCGTAATATAAAGTTTATGACAGGTCTATGACACAGGCAATAAGGACAGAATCCATCACTCTCGCGGCATTAACTTGACACACTTTACGACTTTGAGAAATCGTTTTACGCATGTCGAACATCTCTATCGCTCTAATTGATTGAACAAGCCTCTCAATAGTCGCTAAAGAAACTTAAGTCGCTGAGTTGCATATTTCTTTACGGGACAAGTGACGTCAGCACTTAGTATTCTATACACTATTGGGTATCAGGATGTAAAATATAGGATCTACTAGCTGATGCCCGCGACTTCATCCGCGTGGAATTAGGTTTTTAAAAATCCGTGGGAATTCTTCGATTTTTCGGGATAAAAACTAGCCTATGTCACTCTCCATGACTTTAACTATACCCATGAAAAAAATTACGTTGATCCGTTGGTCCGTTACGACGTGATTAAAGAACAAACTAACAACCAAATAACACACTTATGGGTAGTGATTTTAAGAGGAAATCTACAAAGAAATTGTTTTTTTTTTGATTATTTAGTCATGTGATCATAAATGACTGTGATTGGCCGAATGGTTGACGCGAACTACTTGTAAACAGTTGCGTGTAGAATGTGAATTTAGTGCATAAATACAAGCAGGTGACGTCATGATGACATATGAGGCGCCATATTGTCAGGAAAGCGTTTTTGCGGGATGTTTAAATAACATTTTTTGTTAGTTCTTTGTTGCACAAATTGTAATGGAACGTAAAATATACATTTTCTATTGAGTCCTTAGACATCAGTGATTAACGTAGAACAGTTTTTAAAAACCTGTCAAATATCTTATTGGGCGCACCATAAAAGAGCATAAGCAGAACTCGATTTGAGTGATGTTATAGAGAACTCGAAACGTATCAACGAGACGTGCAAGATTGCTAAGAGAACAGAGATTACACCTATAGTACTCGGCAGGAAAGATTGCACATCGAACTTAGAAAGAAAGACAAATCGTCACATAGGTATGAGTGCTAATATTACATGCTAGTCAAATGTAATCCTAATCTCAATAAACATATGGTGCGTAATATAAAGTTTACAGGTCTATGACACAGGCAATAAGGCCAGCATCCATCACTCTCGCGGCATTAAACCTAATACACTTTACGACGCTACGAAATCGTTTTACGCATGTCGAACGTCTTTACTGTTGCTCCAATTGAATCGGATCCACTTTTATTGCACGTGTGACTTATGGATAATGTAATCAATATAAGACAATGGCCCCGATTCTCTAGTCTCTCTCTAAACTAAATTTAGAGTATCTGCATCCTTTTCTGTTTACTAATGCTAAAAAAGGAACGGAACATGACTTTCACATTTAAAGACTCTTAATTTTAGTGCACAAAACAAATTTAAACAGTAGGTTCGCGAGTGCGTGCTAAAATCACGGGTTTTACCATCTAAAAATTAAATTTAGAACTGTCAAACTGTGTCTGTCCTTTTCATATTACATTAGTAAGAAGAGCATGCGAATACTCTAAAATTAGGTTGTGCTCAGAATTAGCCCCACTAGCGTCGATTCTGATGTCTTTTTCTAAACAAAATATTTGCATCTTTGTCTTTTTAATGTTGCTAAAAAAGGACGAAAATACGGTATTTGACAACTAGTCAAATCAGTAACTTTTCATCAAACGTCAAAACGCGCGCTTAGTATGCGAGATTCCGAGATTCTATAAAATACCGGTGTGTGATGTCACAATCATTTGACGTGCTTTTTTAGTTAAATAGATAATTTAAAATGGTTATTACACTTAAAACCAACAAAGGACGTGGATTTTACGTATTTTGGAAATCACCCTCTATTTAATAATCACTGAGAAATAATTTATTTTTGATGTAGTCAAATACCCAATTGAAATACTTCAGACTGATGGCACCTAAAGTCACGAAGTTTGATCTCTCACTGGTCGAGTTGGGATCCACGAGATTATCCGCCTTTCTCGAATGAAAGCTATCAAAATCGGTTCAACGAATGGGCCTTGAATAAGTCCAGACAAACACACTTTCACATTTATAAATATTAATATGGATATGGAGTTTCCATTGCTTGGAATTAAAATTTATAACAAAGCAGTTAGTACAACAGTAGTTTATTTGTTTTTACTTTTTATTCCACTTATCTGTCGTCTATTCCTCTCCTATTTACTGTTATATTTTTATTTTTATAGATTTACATAGTATATTATGTGTATTTACTTTATTTAATTAGTACACCCCTTCCGTTTCTTTAATTTTTATAATAATCTCTACCCTAAGGTTGTATGGAAGAGATTGCTATTTAAGCGATAAGGCCGTCTATTGTACTTGCAAACATCTTTGTTATTTGTTTTGGTTTTGGTGTACAATAAAGAATATTTTACTTTTATTTTTACTTTAAGGTGTGGGCAATCATAATCTAAATAAGAAAACATCAAATAAAACGGGGACCTAAGTAAGAAAACATTAAATAAAACGTCCACTTCTCGCAGGGTAAAGAGTGCTTAAGAAGGCGGGGTAAGTGGGGTGTAATCTCTATTTATTACCCCCGTTACACGAGACTGCATCTAGTTACCCGTGACAAATGACCTCTATTCCAGCGGGCAACAATTCTTATACAAGGTAAGTGCTGCATCACTTAATCGTCTTTGAGAACAACACCGGCATCCTAGTTTTTTTTTGTACCTAGTTGTTTCGGCTGAGCTTTCATTTGACACAAGATGGTGTAGTGTATTGTTACCAGCAATATATAGTACGCGACCCCAAGAAGCGCGAGGCCTGACAGCACTTGACCGGTTTTGTTAATTTTAACCAATAACAATATTGAAAAGTTATAGATAGATTGCCAATTTCGGCCTGTAAGGGAGATAATCAAAACTGAGCGCATTTTTAAAATAAAACAAAAGTTGTTATAAATAATGCTTATAATTTATTTTGATCAAATTATAACTAGCACAAACATAAAATCGTCGAATATACTCAGTTACAATAAGACAAAAGTTCATGCTGGGAACACTGTTTATCACAGCACTCTGTCACCACCTGCCTTTTACTTCTACTTAAAGTATGAGCTTTGTGGTACGAGATCATTGGCCAATTGAAACCAACGTTGGACATATCAGACCTTTTCATTAAATTCCCATTGCACAATAACGCCAATGCTGAGGCCAATTTTCTTCCACAGTAGTAATCTCCAGCGGGCTTTTGAAGAATCGACATATATTGCATTTGAGAGCTAACAAGTACCAGGATACCATAAAATGCGAAGAGCATCAGCACAGATTGAGACTTCATCTTGACTTATTACTGTTGTTTACTTATGGAAGCTTGGTGATGAAATGTGATTGCTTTTGCTATCGAAGGCTTTTTATATGGTTATTGTTTTAATTGCTATTCCTGTTTAGTGACTAGAATTAATGTGATTTGATATTGTCGTAGGTATAACTGTAGGTTGGTGTAGGTTAAGCCCTAACTTTAGATTTACGTGGGTATGTCATTAGGTATTCAGATTTATATTAGGATATAAAATAATATATTTATCAATGGAAAATTGTCACCAAAATAGACTGGGGCTTCTTTTAATGGTCCAATGAGGCAAGAATAAATATAAACCGCTTAGTTGCCTTTGCCTAGTCAAACCTGGATGGGCCAATGCTTCAGCTTTCGATTATAATATGTCCGATGTCCTTATCCCGGCCGATTGCTTGAGAAGAACATCTAATACATGCAGGGAATTTGGTTATCTGTTCTTTTTAATCGACTTCAAAAAAGGAGGAGGTTCTCAATGCGTCGGAATCTTTTTTATTTTTATTTTTATGTATGTTCCCCGATTACTCGAAGACCCCTGGAACGATTTTGAAAATTCTTTTTTTGTTTGGTGAAGATCTGATGAACATCTTCGAAGATAGATAATGGAACTCCTCAACGGATAAGAGTAAATTGCTCGCAATCAGTGTAATAGCTTAGTAAACAGTAGTTTTTAACCAGGCATAGCATATTTTAATACCATGGAGCCACTAAAAATTGTAAAATAAATACCTGGAGAGTGACATAGGCTACTTTTTATCCCGGAAAATCTAAGAGTTCCCACAGGATTTTCAAAATCCTACTTCCACGCGGACGAAGTTGCGGGCATTAGTTTGTACAATAATATAATAAAGAGACATACAACATAGTAAAAGAGTTGTGACCTAATTCTGTCATTGGCATTGCGCCAAACAAGCACTGGCTTATTCAAAGATTCATTCACTTATGTTGTTCGTGACGTATACAATACAATAGCTAAGGAGCTGGTGAACAAAATGGTGTAATTAGGAGAAATTCAATTTTACAGGAAAACAAAAAAAACTAACTGAAAACTAAATAATTTTAAATACATATCAAAAATTGCGGATCGGCAGGATTCAAACTTTATTTACGAAAATTATTTAGAAATTTCCGTGAAGTGTATAAAAATTATAAAAATATATAAATATATAAAAGAAAAAGGTGACTGACTGACTGACTGATCTATCAACGCACAGCTCAAACTACTGGACGGATCGGCCTGAGATTTCGCATGCGGATAGCTATTATGACGTAGGCATCCGCCAAGAAAGGATTTTTGAAAACTCAACCCCTAAGGGGGTTGAAATTTGTATAGTCCACGCAGACGAAGTCGCGGGCATAAGCTAGTAAAAAATAATGAAAACTGTTGAAACTTTACAGTACCTACTGTTTTGATCAAAATCACGAACTTAGTCTCAATTATAGCACAGTCTTAGGTTTTGCTTGGAAATTAGTTCTTTGTATTCAGTGACCGAAAACATAAACTTTGGAGATTGGATTCAAGTTTAGTACAGTTTTAGGGTGTTTTTGATTGAATATGAGTTTATATTTGTATGCAGAGGGCCAAAAACGTCCGGATTAAAAGAAAAAGTATTTTGAGTATACCATTCTGTTCGCCAGCTCCTCAACTAATATATTATTAAGAAAATAGGTGAAAACTAAGTGAAACCACCTATATATAGTCGTGCACTTTATCATTTCGGCACAGATCAGATTTTATCACCGACTAACCAACATCATGAAGACTTTTACAACTTGCCTTCTCCTTGTACTGAGTTTCGTTGGTCTATGGACCTTTGTAAGTCCTCAGAATGATGGCCATTATTACTGTGGAAGAAAGTTGGCTACAGCATTGGCCCTTGTTTGTGACTACAACTTAATAAAGCGGTCTGATACCAACTTTAATGACATGCAAAGTTTGTCATGGATTATGCCTGAACAAGCACGGACTCTGGGCAGGGTTAGAAGACAAGCAGGATCAACGATAGTGGATGAGTGTTGCCATAAGCCGTGCACCACCAATGAGCTGCTGACTTACTGTGGCAACTAGTCCTAATCGATTTCTTGATCTAAGCGAACATTGCTAAGTTATTTGTCTTGATCATTTGGCTTTGGTGTATTTGTATTGTATTTTATTAACAAAAAAAAATAAGTAAAAAAATATATATTTCAGACAGTAACCGTCCCGTAATTAATTTATACAGTGAAAAGGCATCTTCTAGGTAAACGTGTCCCATTTAAGGCATAATTTTTTTCTCATGTATTTTTATTAGAACAACTTAAAACTATCATTACAGGTTAGCCTTATTCGATATTGCTCAGGACTAGCCCCGGTCAGTTTTACCGGTCGGTGCCAGATCACAATTTTGCGCCTGTCAATTTGCATTTATTTTCACATCCCTATGTAATTAAATTACGTACATTCATAACTTATTTTATGCAAATAATGTTTTAGTTTAAGTATTACTATTTAGAAGTTTTAGATTACGAATATTGAGTTAGCCTGTGTTAGTGAGTATACATTGATAGTCTTAAGTTTATATAATAAGTTGTCATATATGTGGGATAAATTAGTAGTAAATAATACTTTTTTTTTGTGTTGGTATTACCAAGTGTCAGTGTCATAAGAACGTAGACTGATTATGAAGTTTCGAACTGTCAAACTCAAAAATGGTCTTGTCACTTGTCAGATTGGAAAGATGTAAGACGTTTTAATTTTTTCGTAACAAAAATAAAGAAGTTTCAGTGTAAAAGTGAGTTTTCGTCATCAAATCCGTGAATTATCCCACAACTTTTGGGGGCTCGTCCGGGATAACCCAAAAATTTGAGGCGAAACGAAGACTGAAGATTCTAAAAAGAAGTTTTATCGCAAGTCATTCGATGGAAAGTTAGTACCGGTGCGTCGCCATTTTACGCCTTTGAGACCTGCTTTACCGACCGGATGTTGCAAAGACTCGACTGAACGTAGGCACACATCGGATTGTTTTGAGATCGTGTCCCGATTGTTTATGCTAAAAAATGTTGCCAGCTGAAGAAAAAATGTACTAAAATGGTAGCTTTTGGATATGAAGATTTTTTTTTGAAGACTTAAAGACTATGAGTCCAAATAAGCCATCATTTTGTACGACGACTAAGAGACGTAAGAATTTAAAGACTAATACCAGTTTGACAGACCAGATGTCGCCAAACAAAGATGAAAAGGAACGTGAAGATGAAGAGCAAGAGTTAGATGTACAGATTTCATTTAAGGATTTAGAGAAGTCGATGAACATTTTTACCGGAGATGACACTTATCCTATTGAGACTTTTATTGACGAATTTGAAGATACTGCTAATATTATGAAATGGACAAAAGTCGAGAAACTGATATACGCAAAGCGACTTTTAGATGGAACTGCTAAACTATTTTTGCGATCGTTAGGAAGAGTTAAAGACTATGCGAGTCTAAAAAAGGCACTAAAAGAAGAATTTGGCCCTAAGATTAATAGTGCAATCATACACAAGAAACTTGCATCACGTAAGATGAAGAACGACGAAACTTACCAACAGTATTTCCTGTCTATGAAAGAATTGGCACTTCATGGCAAGGTTGAAGACGCTGCACTGATCGAATATGTCATTGATGGCATCCGTGATTTAGAGACCAATAAAGTCATTTTATATGGTGCTACAGACATAAAGGATTTTCGCAAGAAGTTAGAAATCTACAGTGATTTTAAAAAGAAGTTGCCTAACAGACCGATACAGTCTGGCCAAACATCTGGACATCATTCAACCCGTAAGATGACTCATGTAAAAAGATGTTACAACTGTGGTGACCTGGATCATCAATCACCCGCCTGTCCAAAAGGAATAAAATGTTTTAAATGCAACGAATTTGGTCACAAATCAACTGAATGTACAAATAAACCTAAGAAGACGCTGAACATTCTGAATAAAAATGAAGAAGAAAAAGTACCCTACAAAAAGATAAAGATTAATGGAAAGGACTTTGTAACTCTAATAGACACCGGAAGTGATATTAACCTCATAACGAAATCAGAATTTGAAAAGATAAAAGAAGGAATTGCAGATTATAAAACAGGTTCAACGTGTATTACAGGAATAGCGGAAAAAGAAGTTTATACTGAAGGAATGTTTACAGCCAATGTACAAATTGATAATTACTATACAGACATCAAATTTCATATTGTAAAAGATAACGAGATACCTGTAACTATACTAATTGGAAATCCTATCCTAAAAGAATTTGAAGTGAGTTTTACTCCCGAAGGTATCTACCTAGAAAAGATTATGTATCTTACACTTCTAATGGAAGAAAAGGACAATGAACAAGATTATGATATAGAAGATTCTAAATACGCAGGAAAGATTCGTAAGATGTGTAAAGAGTACAAGCCTGATGAAAAGAAGAAAGAAAGTAATGTTGAATTGAAAATTATACTTACCGATGAAGATCCCGTTTTTCAGAATCCTCGACGTCTGTCACCCTTAGAAATGAATGCTGTGAATACACAAGTAAAAGAATGGCTAGACAAAGAAATAATCAAACCTAGCAAATCTGATTTCGCCTGTCCTGTAGTTCTGGCTAATAAGAAAGATGGGTCACGTAGAATGTGTATAGACTATCGACGATTAAATAAGAAAGTAATTAAAGAAAGATTTCCCCTACCTATAATAGAAGACCAGATAGACAAGTTGAAGGAGGCAAAGATGTTCACGTCCCTTGATCTTAAGAATGGCTTTTTACACGTGAAAGTACACAAAGACAGTCAGAAGTACACCTCATTTGTAACACCCCAAGGTCAATACGAATTTCAAAGAATGCCTTTCGGATTGTGTACAGCGCCATCTGTATTTCAAAGATTCATTAACGATATTTTTAGCGATTTAATTACCGATGGGACTTTGCTGGTGTATCTCGATGATTTAATCATACCATCAATAACAGAAGAAGAAGGAATAAGTAAACTAGAGAAAGTACTTAAAAGAAGCGAGGAATTCGGTCTAGAGTTTAACTGGAAGAAATGTCATTTTTTAAAGAAGGAAATCCAATATCTTGGTTACATTATTTGTGACAACGAAGTACGACCGTCTCTACAAAAGATTAAAGCTGTTGCAAATTTCAAGAAGCCAAATAACGTAAAAACTGTTCAGTCATTCCTTGGACTGACAGGGTATTTCAGAAAATTTATAAGAAACTATTCCCTGATTGCGAAGCCGATGACGGATTTATTAAAGAAAGATGCTGTATTCGATTTTGATGATAGATGTGAGAAAGCTTTTATAGAATTGAAACAAATATTGTGTAGTTCACCAGTTCTCCGAATATTCAATCCAGATTTAGAAACAGAATTACACACCGACGCAAGCGCGGATGGGTATGGAGCTGTTCTTTTACAGAGAAGCCCCAAAGACAATCAGTTTCACCCCGTGCACTATATGAGTAAAAAGACGACTCCAGCTGAAAAGAAATACCATAGCTATTACTTAGAAATTTTAGCTATTGTTGCTGCTATAAAGAAGTTCCGAGTCTACCTTCTGGGGATACATTTTAAGATAATAACAGATTGCTCTGCTCTGACTATGACACTACAAAAGAAGGACTTACCTCCGAGAGTCGCTCGTTGGGCCCTGCTGCTAGAAGAATATGACTACAAAATTGAACACAGACCAGGAATACGAATGAGACATGCCGATGCACTGAGTAGACACCCTATCTGTATGATGATTACTGAAATAACAGCTCGGATAAAGAAAGCACAGAATGAAGATGACTATCTAAGACTGATTAAGAAAATTTTAGAAACAGAAAATTACCAAGACTATATTATACAGAACGAAATACTATACAAGAAGAAAGATGGAAGTAAGTTAATTGTTGTACCTAAGAATATGCAGAATGAGATAATCAGAAAAAATCACGAAAAAGGGCATTTTGGAATCTTAAAGACTGAAGAACTAATTAATAGAGAATATTTCATTGAAAATTTAACTGAGAAAATAAGAAAAGTTATAAACAATTGTATTGAATGCATTCTCATATCACATAAAAGAGGCAAAAAAGAAGGTTTCCTACACCCGATAGATAAAGGTAATGTCCCATTATCGACTTACCATGTGGACCATCTAGGACCAATGACTTCCACTCACAAGAATTACAAATACATCCTTACTGTCGTGGATGCTTATACGAAATTTACATGGATTTACCCTGTTAAGACTTTAACCACTGAAGAAACATTAGAGAAACTAAGACTACAACAACAGACTTTTGGAGCACCTGAAAGAATTATTACTGATAGAAATGCTGCTTTTACTGCAAAAGACTTCCAGGAGTATTGTAAAACTGAAAATATAACGCACTATACAATTACCACCGGACAACCAAGAGGGAATGGTCAAGTTGAGCGTATCCACCAGATTATCATTGCCATGTTGAGCAAACTGAGTGCCGATGACCCGACCAAGTGGTACCGACGTGTTTCAAAAGTGCAACGTTGTTTAAACGGAACGTACCAACGAAGCATAAAGATGACACCGTTCGAACTTCTTTTTGGTACAAAAATGCGAGAGAAAGATGATGAAATTCAGAAATTAATAGAAGAGGAAAATATACAGAATTTTAACGAAAAAAGAGAAGAGCTTAGGAGAAAGGCTAAAGAATCAATACAGAAAGTACAAGAAGAGAACATAAGAAATTATAATAAGAAGCGAAGAGTAGCAATTACCTATAACATTGGAGATTTAGTAGCCATAAGAAAAACACAGTTTTCACAAGGAAGTAAATTATATCCTAAATACTTGGGACCCTATGAAGTTGTAAAATGCAATCCAAATGATCGTTATGCCGTGAAGAAGATTGGTAACACCGAAGGCCCTATTAATACAACAACCTCAGCTGATCTCATGAAACCATGGATTTCGCCGGAAGACGATTCATCTGGGGCAGATGAATGATCAGGACAGCCGTGTGGGATAAATTAGTAGTAAATAATACTTTTTTTTTGTGTTGGTATTACCAAGTGTCAGTGTCATAAGAACGTAGACTGATTATGAAGTTTCGAACTGTCAAACTCAAAAATGGTCTTGTCACTTGTCAGATTGGAAAGATGTAAGACGTTTTAATTTTTTCGTAACAAAAATAAAGAAGTTTCAGTGTAAAAGTGAGTTTTCGTCATCAAATCCGTGAATTATCCCACATATATTAATTATTATTTCTCTGTATACCGTTGGCTTCCTATTAAATTAAATTAAATTAAATTAAATTAAATTAAATTAAATTAAATTAAATTAAATTAAATTAAATTAAATTAAATTAAATTAAATTAAATTAAATTAAATTAAATTAAATTAAATTAAATTAAATTAAATTAAATTAAATTAAATTAAATTAAATTAAATTAAATTAAATTAAATTAAATTAAATTAAATTAAATTAAATTAAATTAAATTAAATTAATTAAATTAAATTAAATTAAATTAAATTAAATTAAATTAAATTAAATTAAATTAAATTAAATTAAATTAAATTAAATTAAATTAAATTAAATTAAATTAAATTAAATTAAATTAAATTAAATTAAATTAAATTAATTAAATTAAATTAAATTAAATTAAATTAAATTAAATTAAATTAAATTAAATTAAATTAAATTAAATTAAATTAAATTAAATTAAATTAAATTAAATTAAATTAAATTAAATTAAATTAAATTAAATTAAATTAAATTAAATTAAATTAAATTAAATTAAATTAAATTAAATTAAATTAAATTAAATTAAATTAAATTAAATTAAATTAAATTAAATTAAATTAAATTAAATAAATTAAATTAAATTAAATTAAATTAAATTAAATTAAATTAAATTAAATTAAATTAAATTAAATTAAATTAAATTAAATTAAATTAAATTAAATTAAATTAAATTAAATTAAATTAAATTAAATTAAATTAAATTAAATTAAATTAAATTAAACTTTGAGCTCTGTTTTTTTCTCATACAATTAAACGTACATAATCATCAGTCCAACCAATAAGCGCGAGCGCGAAATTTCTATTATTAATTCATAAAAGATTCTCTGATTGAAGAAGAGATTAGAAGAGTTAGCTAGGACCTACTAGAAGTATACCACCCCTGAAGAAACTTATGAATATTACTTAAACTATAGATATGCTAACTATCACAGTGTGTACTAAATGTTATTTTATAATAATGTACTTGCCTTTAAATTACATTTTTCTTTGTTAAATAACCGAAAATATCTTACTGTGTATACTAAATATATAAATGATTAAAAATCATAATATATTTTTACTTCTGAATACATATTATTCCTCATCACTGATAATCGTTACCCCTTTTCACTAATCACATAGTGTTAGGGGTCTTCTTGGGATATCCTTCCGCGCACGACTCGTCAGTCGACTAACGGGCATAATCAGTAGGTAGTAGATATCCTTCCGCGCACGACTCGTCAGTCGACTAACGGGCATAATCAGTAGGTAGTAGATATCCTTCCGCGCACGATTCGTCAGTCGACTAACGGGCATAATCAGTAGGTAGTAGATATCCTTCCGCGCACGACTCGTCAGTCGACTAACGGGCATAATCAGTAGGTAGTAGATATCCTTCCGCGCACGACTCGTCAGTCGACTAACGGGCATAATCAGTAGGTAGTAGATATCCTTCCGCGCACGACTCGTCAGTCGACTAACGGGCATAATCAGTAGGTAGTAGATATCCTTCCGCGCACGACTCGTCAGTCGACTAACGGGCATAATCAGTAGGTAGTAGATATCCTTCCGCGCACGACTCGTCAGTCGACTAACGGGCATAATCAGTAGGTAGTAGATATCCTTCCGCGCACGACTCGTCAGTCGACTAACGGGCATAATCAGTAGGTAGTAGATATCCTTCCGCGCACGACTCGTCAGTCGACTAACGGGCATAATCAGTAGGTAGTAGATATCCTTCCGCGCACGACTCGTCAGTCGACTAACGGGCATAATCAGTAGGTAGTAGACATCCTTCCGCGCACGACTCGTCAGTCGACTAACGGGCATAATCAGTAGGTAGTAGATATCCTTCCGCGCACGACTCGTCAGTCGACTAACGGGCATAATCAGTAGGTAGTAGATATCCTTCCGCGCACGACTCGTCAGTCGACTAACGGGCATAATCAGTAGGTAGTAGATATCCTTCCGCGCACGACTCGTCAGTCGACTAACGGGTATAATCAGTAGGTAGTAGATATCCTTCCGCGCACGACTCGTCAGTCGACTAACGGGCATAATCAGTAGGTAGTAGATATCCTTCCGCGCACGACTCGTCAGTCGACTAACGGGCATAATCAGTAGGTAGTAGATATCCTTCCGCGCACGACTCGTCAGTCGACTAACGGGCATAATCAGTAGGTAGTAGATATCCTTCCGCGCACGACTCGTCAGTCGACTAACGGGCATAATCAGTAGGTAGTAGATATCCTTCCGCGCACGATTCGTCAGTCGACTAACGGGCATAATCAGTAGGTAGTAGATATCCTTCCGCGCACGACTCGTCAGTCGACTAACGGGCATAATCAGTAGGTAGTAGGTACCCTTATTATAAATGCGAAAGTGTGTTTGTTTGTTGGTTTGTTGGTTTATTGGTTTGATGGTTTGTTGGTTTTTTCTTCAACTACGTCGCAATGGTGCAACGGATTGACGCGATGGTTTGCATGGATATTGATAAAGACCTGGAGAGTGACACTGACTTAGGCTACTTTTATCCCGGAAAATCAAAGAGTTCCCCCGGGATTTTTAAAAACCTAATTCCACGCGGAAGAAGTCGTGGGCATTAGATTTAACTATTGCAAAAAAATCACGTCGATCCGTTTGCTCCGTTGCGACGTGATTGAAGGACGAACCAACAAACAAACACACTTTCGCATTTATAATAGGGATAGTGATACTACCTAATTAATTAATTAATTATTACACTCAGCTAAGTTAAAAGGCAGCCTTCATTTGATTTGGGAATGATTGCTATCGCAACCTTTAACTCAACAATCAAGAAAGAGATAAATTGTTTTGAGTCAATTTGAATAATAAGACCATAATAAGACTGAAATATAAATACTATTAGGTGGGTTTTGTTTATAGTCTGTGCCCGGCCTAGCACCCTCTAACATTCTTTGAGTCTATGGTTTCGGACAGACTCTACACATGCTCTACACAGCTACACTCTAGACCATAATAAGACTGAAATATAAATACTGTTAGGTAGGTTTTGGTTATAGTCTGTGCCCGGCCTAGCACCCTCTAACATTCTTTGAGTCTATGGTTTCGGACAGACTCTACACAGCTACACTCTAGACCATAATAAGACTGAAATATAAATACTGTTAGGTGGGTTTTGTTTATAGTCTGTGCCCGGCCTAGCACCCTCTAACATTCTTTGAGTCTATGGTTTCGGACAGACTCTACACAGCTACACTCTAGACCATAATAAGACTGAAATATATTTTATTTTATTTTTATTGAAAAGGTTCGCTAGCGATTTTTACAAAAATGATCTTAAATTATATAAAGTTAAATTACATGACGTTGTTTGTAAAATCATTTGAAAGCAAACACTACATGCACATTCACACAATTTACATGCAAACAATTATTAATCATATAAGTAAAATAATACAAAAAGTAGGTAAAACTTTCCGAAATAGTGAAAACACAAAAAACAAAAATTATTCAAGGTGCAATGGTAATTAAATAAATCTAAAACTATAGTAAAGTTAAGTTAACCTAGGAGTAAGAATAGTTAAAAAAGAATGTTTAGAAAAGTGATAGATATTTCTGCGAATAAGTAGGTACACAGAGAACGTTTCTTAACACAATAATTTAGTTTGATTGTCTAATTAAGTTACTTATAACTAGTTTTCGAAACGTGCCAGGTGGATTTATGTTGATATCAAGTGACTGACTGAATTTATTACATAATTTACATAATCGAGGGATGATGGAGTTGGCGCCAAAGACAGTTCGGGTGCGTGGAGGTACAAAAGGAGTAATAGCGTGACGGGGATATCTCTTTGGTGCTGTGAAATTGATTTTATTTAGTAAGCTGGGGCAATCTAAGTTGTTTCTCAGTAATTTGTATAAAAACATTAGATCTAGCAAATCTCTTCTTTGTTCTAGTGTCATCATTTTAAAATAGGTTAGTCTTTTTTTATAAGAAATTACTGTTTTGTAGATCTTCGCTGAGTATGATAGGTGCCACATAAATCTTTTCTGGATACGCTCTAGCCTTAAATAGTGAGTTGCATAATGTGGACGCCAAACGATACTACAATACTCTAGTTGACTGCGGACAAGGCTATTGTAAAGTGTGATTTTCGTCTTAGATTCTTTAAAAGTTCGACCTTGTCGCATAATAAATCCCAACAATTTTGAAGCTTTGTTTATTACATTTTCTATGTGGTTAAGATAGGTTAGTTTTCTATCTAACGTAACACCCAAGTCTCGTATTAGCTCTACTTCCTTCAGACTATTGCCATTCAAATTGTATTGTGTTGGTAAGATATTGATCTTTCGAGTAAATTTAATATGAAGACATTTATTAGTATTAAGTTGCATGCCATTAGATTCACACCAGGTTGTTAATCTATTTAGATCGTTCTGTAGTAGAGTTGAATCATTCGGCGAATAAATTATTCTCATAAATTTTAGATCATCTGCATATAAGTACGGTGTAGAATTTTCAAAGCAAAATATAATGTCGTTAATATATATATTGAACAGAATGGGCCCAAGATGCGACCCCTGAGGAATACCTGACGTAATCATACTTATTGAAGAGCTAAAACCATTTACTACTACATAAAAAGAACGGTCATGCAAGTACGATGTAAGCCACTGCAACACTGGACCTGAAAACCCATAAAACGATAATTTTTCGACTAGAATACCGTGAGGCACTTTATCGAATGCCTTCTTGAAGTCAGTATAGATGGTATCAACCTGTTTCTGCGAATCAATAGCATTGGATAAGGCGGTTGTGAAACTAACCAGGTTAGTGGCAGTGGACCTACCTGGAAGAAATCCATGTTGATGTTCGGAAACGAAGCGCTTGAAGTGAATTTGAATCAATGGACATACTAACGATTCAAAGACTTTGGCGAAAACGGAGAGGATCGATATGGGCCTATAGTTGCGAATATCCTTCTCATCGTCACTTTTGTATATCGGGACAACTTTTGCTCGTTTCCAAAGAGATGGAAAAGTGCCAGAGCATAAAGAGGCTTTAAAAATTAGATACAAAGGCAAGGTTAAACAAATAGCGCATCGTTTTAGAAATGCCGGTGGTAAGTTGTCAGGTCCCGCACCTTTCGCAACATTTAGGCCTTTAAGCTTTTTAAGAATATCAATCTGACTTATTTCTATAGTAGCAAAGTTCTCGCTATTACCTAAGTTGAGGATTTTTCGTAAATGAGAGGAAGAATCTAAGTTACAGTAGCTCTCAGCGCCATCGTAAACCGAGGCAAAATGTTTTGAGAACATATTACAGATCTCAGCTCCTCTAGTAGATGACAAAACCCCATTATTCATAGCAGCTGGATAAGAGTTAGTATTTTTCCGTTTGCTCTTCAAGAACGTCCAAAAGGCTTTCGGATTTTTCTGAATTTGCTTCTCCAAGTCATCGTTATACTTGTTGTAAGCATCGCGTGTAATTTTATCACATCGATCACTTAGTATTCTTAATTCTATTTCATCCAATGGGTTATTATATTTTTTAAATCGTCTTAATATTTTTTGTTTTTCTTTTATTCTTTTTAAGACTTTTTGGTTTATCCATGTAGGGAACTTATTACTCTTAAATTTTTTCAGGGGAACATAATTTTCTATTACAGTCTGCAACACCGTGTAAAATACCTTGACCATTTCATTTACATCATCTAAGTCTAACAATTTAATCCAATCAATTTCGTTTAAATACACACAGATAGAGTCATAATCAGCCTTATTAAAATTGAATTGCTCGTTTGAAGTATTAATTCGTAGTCTGTCCCGTCTCACGTTAGGTATGTTAATTTCAAGGGGCGGATGCAGTGGATCAATATTACTGACAGGATTATAGGAGTAATTAACGGAGCATGCAGGTAAGTCTACAAGGACTAGGTCAAGTATTTTTTGCCTATTGTTAAGAACACTGTTACATTGTCGCAGTCCATTTTCAGTAATAAAGTCTAGTAAAAGTTGCGCTGCAGGGACAATGTTACAGCCAGGGTTTACAGCTGTATTCCAGGCAATATTGCTTAAATTAAAGTCGCCAATAATACATGTCAGCATATTATTCTGTAGTTCTGAAACTCTATTACAATTTTTCAAAAACCTATTCAAAAAATCTTTATTTACAGGAGGTGGAAGATATACTCCGCATAACGCTATGTGACGAAAACTGCTAAAGTGGGGTATATCAACAACCACCCACAAATCCTCACAATCGCTCTCCCAATTACTAACTCTATTTGAAGTGATACTTTTCTTCACAGCAATTAATACTCCCCCACCTTCCGTCTTTGTACTAAGTTTAGAGGTATACCTGTCTCTTCTGTATATATTATAACGACTATCAAACAGTTCATTACTTGAAATTGTATTATTTAACCATGTTTCGGTAAGAATGATGATGTCATAATCATTGACCACTACGTTACGGTAAACATCTTGCGTTTTGGTTCGTAAACCGCGAACATTCTGGTACAAGATATTAATCGACGCGTATTTTAAACCATTATGACACCAGTACATACCCATGACCTTACATTCTAACTTAACCTACTTAAAAAGTCCATGTTCTTAACTATTTTGTAGTCGGAACTATCATCTTTTCGCATCAGTATACGACCGTTTCGTACCCAAACATATTTGTATCCTATTTCTTTGGCTTTTAGTCTCGCCGCAGCGTGTAGAGCCTTGTTGTCCGGTGATAGATGTTCCATTACAAATATAGGCTTTTTTTCTACACCAACCCCCACTCCAATGTGTGACGTATTTAATTTCTCCCTTGGGTTGCTTTTGTTGTACTTTATCACCGCGGCCAACACACTGTCCCTTGTTAATGGAGAATTGAATTGAACTATAATAGATCTTGGTCGAGTACTATTACGGTTAACTTTGGCAACTCTTGTAATATTCATAATTTTGTCACCATTTATATCTACACCGACAACACTGCCCAATTGCTCCACTATTTTGACCAGGTTTTCATTTTTTCTTTCGGGTACGCATTGCAATTCCAGATTGTTAGATCTTGAACGTTGCTCAAGGTCGTTTACACGCGAATTTAGGATCTCTATAGTTGATTCCAATTTAGTATTATGCGCTTTAAGATCCTTCAAAGCTGTTTCATTTTCACGTTTGTCCTTCATAAAATCGTCATACTGATTGTTAATAAACTCTATTGAATTTTTCATGTCAGATATTTCATTCTTTAAAACTGTTAGCTCAATATTCAGTACACTTTTGAAGGATGCAGTTATCTGCGTTAGCATTTCCTTCATTTCTGTCCTAACAATTTCACCGACAATGTCCCGTAAATCGTCGCGCTGACTGGAGCTTGCAAGTTCGGGTGACGAAACAGCAATTCTTTTGCTAGATCTTTTCATTACATTATGCTCGCCGCCTAAAACCACGTCCTTACTCCGAACAGGTGTGTTCTCGTTATTGCCTTTCTGCCTTCTTGGCGCGCATGAGGGGCACACCCATTCATCACGGGATACTGAGTCTATATTTATACCGGATTGCCCGGTAGACAATAAGCATGCTCGATGATAACCATATTTACATTTTGCGCAACTCAAATAGTCTTCGTCCTCTTCCGTTTTATTACAGCAGTTCATCTGTACCTCTGACATTTTTCTATTTACTATTTTGTACTTTTTAATTAAATTTGTTTTTTTTTTTAATTAATTTTAGTTTTATTTATATCTATGGTGCTTATTCGAACTGCACATTCAATTTAAAAATAGAAAAAAAATTCTTGACTTGAGGTTTGAACCTAGGCTTACTTTCAAGTAGTTGAGTCGTTGACCACTGCGCCACCGGCGCTCTTAGAAGAATCGATGAAAATGTTGAACGTAATAAACGCACACTTTTTTCTGTTGTGGGTAATCGTAAAATTGAGTCCCGCTCAATGGCTGACTCAACTTTTAAGTAATTAATTTAATCACTTTAATTTGTTCTACAGACTTACTGAATCACTAGTTATTGTTTTTATTTTGTGGACTTTATTAGAATACTTTAAGATTTTTCAAACTAATTGCCTAGTATAATGTGTTTAGTTTCACTTTTGAAGTAATAACTTGCCAAAGACACTGAAACACGTCTTGCTTTCACAGCGCTCGCGCGCAAGAGAGGAAATATAAATACTGTTAGGTGGGTTTTGTTTATAGTCTGTGCCCGGCCTAGCACCCTCTAACATTCTTCGAGTCTATGGTTTCGGACAGACTCTACACAGCTACACTCTAGACCATAATAAGACTGAAATATAAATACTGTTAGGTGGGTTTTGTTTATAGTCTGTGCCTGGCCTAGCACCCTCTAACATTCTTCGAGTCTATGGTTTCGGACAGACTCTACACAGCTACACTCTATGGTGACGAATACTGCGTGGTACTGATTGTAAATTAATTAAATAAGAACCAGTGATTAAAACTATGTTAAAGTATATCAAAGTGGTTTTCATTTTAACAATACCTACCCCTATTATACGAATTATTTTTAAGATGGCGCTTCCATGACACATCGAATGGGTCAAATATCATAAAACTTATTTTCAATAACGAAATATATGCTAATATTAAAAACTAGCTTATGTTTGCGACTTCGTCCGCGTGGACTACACAAATTTCAAACACCTATTTTACCCCTTTAGGGGTTACTGCACTGCACATCAAATTGTAAGTAATAAAAATTAAAAATCGGTTAAATGTGAGTCAGACTCGCACACCAATCGTACAAGAAATAAAACTTGTTAAAATAATTAATTTTAGTTCACGGCAACCATTTTGAATTTTTGTTACTTGTTGTTATAGCGGCAATAGAAACACACTCCCTGAAAATTCTAACTCTCTACTTATTATAGAAGTCGCTGGTTATCGCACTTGTGCTGGTGTAAACGGAGAGGAAAGGAAAAAGTTTATGTAGCATTTGCACAATTGCTCGTTTATTTATAAATGTAATTATTACATACTTAGATATACATTGTTACAACAATATACGATTTACAATAATTTTACACAGCTAATCGCTAGATAAAAAACAAATTTCTATTCTACACCCTTAATTGTAAGATTAAGGACTATTAGGTATATTACAAGTTTTAAAAACACATGCGCTATAACTTTTTTAATTAGATAAAAAAATTAAAAGGAAAAAATACATCTATAGCTGAGTATTCACAATCCGCGTTTATAAATTAAGGGGATGCAGTTTCACTGAGACAGCTCGTGAGGGAGGGCACGAGTTGCGGGAGGGTAACAGTTGACGTAAATATCAAAGAATTCAACATAACTGTCACCCTCCCGCAACCAGCACCCTACCGTAGCCGTTTCAGTCAAGCAGTACACCTACAGTATTGATACAGTGTATTATAAATAGCACCAGTCTTCACATAAGCATCTTTCAAATACGACAGTACGTCATCAGCTCATTGACGGAACACGGTTTATCACAACACTCCGTCACAACGGTCTGATCCCTGCTCTGTCTCTTGTTCCTCAAACCCCGTGCCCGTTGCGGTGGAATCCACGGCCAAGCAAAGTCAACATTACTATCGGGCATTTCAGACCTCTTGATCAGTTGTCCATTGCAGAATATATCTAAAGCTACTGACAAGTCTCTTCCACATCTCTGTAGGTTCAGCGTCTTGGATTGACTGAGTACTGACAAAACTCCGAAGAGAGCCAAAATGATCAGTACTTCTTTTAACATCTTTTTTGGTTTCGTGTTGTCTTCTTGGATGTTGGGTGGGTTGTGCGCTGAAAACTTAACCACCAAGGTATTTATAGGTGAAAGTTTTCATTAATATGCTGGGCAATGAGCGGAACTAATATGACCTGATGTTGCGTGGGTGCCCTTAACATGTTAACATTAGATAATATTTGTCAGCTGAGGTCGAGTACGATAGGTACATGGTTAAAGACATCGTCTGGGTCATACAACTTCAGCTGGCCTATCTGGAAGTCTCTCAACCGCCTCAGAGCAGGGGTGGGGACGTCTAGGGCAAATTTAGCGAGGTGGGGCTTCATATCTGGACATGATACGGAGTGCATCTGCGGTCATCGAGACAGACCATTGCGCATATGACTGGGTGCTCTGCCTGGCAACCTGCACGAACGAAGAGCGACACGAGCCCTTTCCAGGTCTTAAACTATACCCATTCAAAAAATCACGTCGATCTGTTGCTCCGGTGCGGCGTGATTGAAGGACAAACCAACAATCAAACACACTTTCACATTTGTAATAGGGGTAGTGATAATAGAGGTAGTGATTTTCATTTTAAAAAAGCCGGCCAAGTGCGAGTCAGGCTCGCGCAATGAGGTTCCGTATTACAGTCGTATTTTTTCGACATATTGCAGGATAATTCAAAAACTATGATACATAAAAATAAATAAAAATATGTTTTAGAATGCACAGGTGAACACCTTTCATATGATACCCCACTTTTTTTTTTTTTTGTCGTAAAGTACTGACACTTTACTACCATTACAATCTAGCCTATGAGAGAGGCTAATAAGCAATTTTATATTAACCTAAACTTATAAACGTACTTATACCTAAGAATCAGTCCATTGACTTAGCTTAGTTTATAGTTAAGATACCTTATTGGAAGACACTTTGTTCTTGTGTTCTTAAAATTGCACTAGCACTAGTCTTTCACTTTGTTCGTGTGATCTTTGATTTGCACTAGTACTACACTTTCACTATAGCTACACTAGCTCAAAAGGCTTAGTCCTCTTAAGTCTACGTATTAGGTCTGTGTTGTCGAGGAGCTGGATAGCCTCGACGTTAACATGTTCATGGAGCCTACGTTCGTGGGATTTAGCGTGTTTGCTAATAGCTGTGTCCACGAAGCCCATTTGAAGCTCGCGATGAATGTCTTCATTCCTGACGTACCAGGGTGCATTGACGATACCCCTAAGCACTTTGTTTTGGAATCGCTGAATTATTAGTAAATTGCTCTTTCTGGTACAGCCCCACAACTGGATACCATAAGTCCACACTGGCATTAGGACTTGTTTGTATAAGAGCATCTTATTTTTAGTTAACAGTGATGAATTTCTGCCTATGAGCCAGTACAATTTTTTGTACCGTATTTCTAGCTCTTCTTTTTTCTTCTCTTGACAGTAAGCTACGCTGGATACCCCACTTGATATAGTTATCTTACTTAGAAAATTTAAAATACTAATTATTAGTTCATGACCACAATTTAAGTTTTTTTGTGTGATGTAAGCACAAATTCACGGATTTCAGATTTTTCCCCAAATTTCAGCTATAAGATCTACCTACCTGCCAAATTTCATGATTATAGGTCAACGGGAAGTACCCTGTAGGTTTCTTGACAGACAGACAGACGGACAACAAAGTGATCCTATAAGGGTTCCGTTTTTCCTTTTGAGGTACGGAACCCTAAAAAAAGAGACTTGTCGTAAGAACATTCAGTAGATGGTAATATAAATGTGTTTAGAAGGAAATAGTAAACAGTCTGCGTTAAATGGCTCATTGATAAATGTGATACTTGTGTCTGGCGAACTGCCAACTCTTTTAAACTTGACATATTAAGGTCACGACATGCTCATACTAGTGGGTGCTGCTTTAGATAACATTTTTACATCTTCCCAGGCTTGTTTTATCGTGATTTTATCTATTGCTGTATTTTTTTATGAAGAAGGCTATTTGTTAACAACCTCGAAAGATTTAAGCATGCCGGTTTCTTCACGATGTTTTCCGTCATCGTTAAAGTTTATATAAGCAAGTCATATTTAGTAAGTTGTTTTGGTTTTTATTAGTAAGTTGTTTGTCGATTTGAAAAATAATAATCTGTTAATTTGTGTCTGTTTATCTTTTAGTAAAGTAGCTAGGTTTAAATTAATATGTAGTACAGTTTTATTATTAGGATAGATAAAGGTGTAGGTATGGATAGCGTTACTGAAAATATATAAGTATAGTGCGTTATGTACATTATAATGTTAAGAGCGCCACCTCGCCAACAAACTGGCCCACCAGTTTGGCGAGTTAGAAATGTAAGAGCCCTGTATAAAATTAATAAGAATAAAAAAAATTAAAAAAAATCGCACGGGTAGCTTATTACAATTTTAGTAGGGATCTCTAATTTTTTAAAAGTAAAATCTAACCAATGTCACTCAGGAATAATGTAGCTCTCTACTGGTGAAAGAATTTTCAAAATCGGTTCGGTAGTTTCAGAGATTACCACCTACTAACAAACTTACAAAGTTTACCTCTTTATAATATTAGTATAGAAGTATAAATTGCTTAAAACGCACATAACTCCGAAAGTTAGAGATGCCCGGGATCGAAACCCCGACCCCACGAATAGGAGGCGTATTTTTTTTTACAAATTTTGCTACATTTTCTACCTATCACACTAATTTTAAATCTACAGATTTAGTTCAAGAGGTGGGCGTGAAAATATCATAAATATTCGCCGAGGATTCCCAAAGCTCCTTTTCTTTAGCATATTCATAAGTTCAAAATAAGATTATTAATCAACTAGATGATGCCCGCGACTTCGTCCGCGTGAATTTAGGTTTTTAAAAATCCCATGGGAACTCTTTAATTTTCCGGGATAAAAAGTAGCCTATGTCCTTCCCCGGGATGCAAACTGTCTCTGTACCAAATTTCGTCAAAATCGGTTGAACGGTTGGGCTGTGAAAAGCTAGCAGACAGACAGACAGACACACACTTTCGCATTTATAATATTAGTATGGATATGGATAATTCATTCAAGTGAGATTGTTTACTGAAACACATCTGATAAACATACTCCCCCATAATTTACCTACAGATCACATCTTATTAGTCACATTTAACTGAACCAGATATTCTAATAGGAATATTAATGAAAATTTTCACCTATAAAAGCCACAAGATTTTCTCCTTTCAACACACACGCTCCTAACTCCAAACCACCAACATGAAGACTTATGCAATTTTCCTCTTCTTTGGACTTATGTCTTACATTGGTATCAATCCTGTAAGTTCTCACGAGAAAGCGCAAACATACTGCGGAAGGCGTTTAGCGTCAGCGATGTTCCTAGTCTGTGATGAGGACTTCCAAAAAACATACAACTTGATAAAGAGATCTGATATGGAATTCAGTAATGTGGAATCAGAGTGGCCGTTGATCAACCCTTATGAAGATCGCAGTATGGGACTTGGGAAAAGAAACCGTGATGGTGGCATCATTGAGGAGTGCTGTCTCAAACCTTGCACCATCAACACGCTATTAAGATACTGCGGCTAATTTATAGGGATTTGTAACAACGCAACGATTTTTACTAACCAGCTGAATTATTTTCTAAAATGCAAACCTAAATGACGACCGGATAATTAATTACTTAATCGATTTATAAGCGTACCTCAATTATTATTAATGAAGTTATTTTGAAGTTGGTTGTGTCAATGGATTTCCAAAAAACAAAACAATTAAAATTTTAGGTGTGTTTTTATAAACAATCTTTTAAATATTCACAAGTAACATCCAAATATAGTAACGTATGCTTATACTTAAGAGCGTCCCCAAACTAATTACATTTTTGACATGTTGTATAAAGTCAAAATTTAGACAATAACTATTAAATACTAACTTAAGTACTAAATACGCATTAGTATTCGGTCGATAATTACATGTTATATATGACATTTAACCTAGGTATTAGGTCTGTGTCAAAGTTGTCGTCATCGCTGCGTTTTAAAGCGAGGTTGTGCGTTTAGAGAATAACACCGCTGCAACAGATGATTTACGCTTTTATGGATTGTTGATTTATTTGTAAGAAAATACATATATCTCTGTTATTTAATCATTGTAAATAGAATATTATTAATGTTATTATATTATAATGAAAAACATTAGGTTGAAAAATAAATAAATAGTTACAATGTAATGTCATTCTTTAATTCTTTCCCGACATAAAACTTTAATAGATTTTTTTACATAGTGATAATAATGTATACTTACAACCGAATAAGGTTACCCTCCTTCTAGTGCTATCGACTACAAATAGATTCATCATCATCATCATCCGCCTGTGGACATACACACACAGTTAGACATAGGCCTTTCCTAACCTTCAACTTAGCAACTTCCTGCCAGCCTCTTTATACCGTCGGTCCATCGGGTTTTATAAAACGAAGAAATCCGGTTTCCTAAAGTAAGGTACACTACAACCTGAACACAATTAATTTTAAACGCATAGTTAAGTGCTTGTACGCGTGGGTACTAATGAGATGCCTCTGGCAAGTTTTAAGACGTGAACAAGTCTGCGAACTAGCTGAGTGATTTAAGAACTTAATCCAACTAAGTTAGACCATGTTGTTGATTTGATTCTCCACAATGAAAGTTTCATTTGAAACTATCTACCAGGGGCGCGTTTGGAAGCTTCGTAGCTTAGTTTGCGTAAAAATTATCATACAAATTAAATTATCTTACAAATCCAACAACTGAAAATCAGAAAGTGTAATTAGGGTGCCGTACCTCAAAAGGAAAAACGGAACCGTTATAGGATCACTTTGTTATCTGTCAGTCTGTCTGTCTGTCTGACACACTATCGCATTTATAATATTAAGTATGGATTTTAAACAGTAAATACAATTTAACTTTACAAAAATCGGTTGTAAGGATGGGCATATAAAAGTGCAGACTGGGGATAGGAACATTATGCATCGTCTCTTCGGGCAATGTGGCTGAATTAATAATGAAAATTTAAGTTAGCAATTCATTTGCTCGTAATTCCATACGTTTCTATAATAAGCTTCCAGAAGACATATTGGAGATGTCTCTCAACAAGTTCAAAGTTTTCATAAAACGTAAACTAATTGAAAAATCCTATTACAATGTAAAGGATTATTTAAATGACAAGCAAGCTTGGGAATGAGTTGCTTAACGACTTTGTGATAGTTCTAATAAGTTTCAATAATTTTGTAAAGTGGTGATAATAAAAAGAATACCCGGCTGAGTTTGTTGTGGGCTCTTCTCAGACCTGGGCGCGTTTGGAACCCTCGTAGCTTTAGTTTTAAGTTTGCGTTATAATTATCACCACTATATCTTACAAATCTAACACTATACCAGACAATCAATAAGAGTAATTTATTACCTATTTTGAAAAAAAAAAAAAAGGTCTTCTGAAGATATGTAGGTATGGTCTACTACTTACACTATTTGACGGTGTCCATGTTCAAGTTTTTTTAAAATGAAAATATTACAATAAGGCTTAAAGCTAGCCTTATCTAATTACTATACAAATAATGCCCGCGTGGAATGGTGCCAAGAATACTGGCTGTCTTTCCATGGACAGCTAGGCTGATCCATTTGTCACCAGATCTAGCTATCTATTAGTTTGATGTCTTATAATGTATTTTTTTTTATTCATTATAGGTATACGCTTGACCACAATCACACCTGATGGGAAGTAATGATGTGGCCTAAGATGGGACGCGTTTACCTAGAAGATGCCTATTCACTGTTGTGTTAAAGATACCCGGGTTGTTATTGGTAGGAAACACATATCGCGGAAGAGTATTCCAAACCTTAGCCATACGTATGAGGAATAATGACGCAAAACGTTTCGTGCGTGTAGATGAAATGTCGACGACATAAGGATGGAAACTCGCCCGACGTCTTGCGGTTCGGTGGTAAAATGGTGAAGGGGGGGACAAGATCGAAAAGTTCCTGAGCACACTCTCCGAAATATATGCTATAAAACACTGATAGGCCGGCGACCTTGCGGCGGTGATCGAGACTTTGTAGTTTCGCCAGTAAAGGGGAGTCTTCGCCTGTGAGTCTCCTAGCTCGACGATCAACAGCATCCAGAGCCGCTAGTTGGTACTTAGCGGAGCCATCGAAGAGGTGACTGCAGTACTCCATGCACGATCTGACCTGAGCTTGGTACAAAGTAACCAGTTGGCGTGGCGTGAAGTACTGCTTGACCTTGTTAAGAATGCCAAGTTTTTTTGCGGCGGTCTTGGCTTTGGCTTCGATGGACCTTCCGAAGTTGATGTTAGCTGAGATGTCGAGACCTAGGAGATCAATGTGATCTCCTAGGTCCTCCTAGGTGTGTGTGTGTGTGTGTGTGTGTGTGTGTGATATTAATGGATATATATAATGGATATATTATGTTTTTTTAGACCTGGTAGCGTCAATCGACGCTGGTTCCCTGGGAACGGGGACGGGCGCTAATGTGGGACGCAACTTGCGTTGACACATTGGCCCCGTGTCATATCAGGGAGAGAGCATCAAGACCGGGAGCCGCAGAAACGGCTGAAAACGGCAAGCGGCGCAAGTATGCCTCTCTTATCGAGAGTTACATTTTTGTTCCGTTTGCCGTGGAGACCCGAGGCCAGTGTAAGTTAACCTTTAAAATTAGATTAGTCACGCCAACAAACTAGATTAATGATAGACTCGTTAGGCACACGAGGCCTAAATGAATAAGGATGCGATGACACCCTGGCGGCTAATCTTATTATATTAAACAATATTTGTATATCATATTGTGGTGACAACACGCCTCAATAAAATACTAAACTATTTATTAAAATCTTCTAAATATATAAAACGAAAAGGTGACTGACTGACTGCTATCAACGCACAGCTCAAACTACTGCACAGTTGTTTGAGACAGTTTGTTTGTTGATTCGTCGTTCAATCACGTCGCAATGGAGCAACGGATTGAAGTGATTATTTGCATGGGTATAATTGAAGACCTGCACGCCTAACATGCGCACCACGAGAAAATTTTGTCGACGCATTTACTCGTCTTATTTGTATGAAAAAACACGAGATAATGCGTAGACAAAATTTTCTCGCGGGGCGCATGTTAGGTCTTCTGGAGAGTGAAATAGGCTACTTTTTATCCCGGAAAATCAAAGAGTTCCCTCGATCGATTTTTAAAAACCTAAATCCACGCGAAGTCGCGAGCATCTGCTAATAAGTAGTGAAAGTAGAGTGAACATATCAGGAAAGTCGCTCGCTTAGATTTGAAAGTTTGAAGATTGAAATCTCATAGTTGAGACTAACCTAAACAATATATTATGCGGGCCGACGTAAAGGGTGGAGGGGCTAAGAATTATTATAGTATATATATAAGACACTGGGCGAGTTTTCACCCCTATGTCGTCCAACATTCCATCTTAGCGTACGAAACGTTTTGCGTCATCATTCCTTATACGCATGGCTAGGGTCTGGAATACTCTTCCTAGATCAGTGTTTCCTGTCAATTATAATCCGGGTATCTTTAAAACAAGAGTGAATAGGCACCTTCTAGGCAAACGCGTCCCATCTTAGGCCACATCATCACTTTCCATCAGGTGTGATCGTGGTCAAGCGTGCGCCTATAACGAATAAAAAAAAAATACAATAAATGATAAAATGTTTTTGGGTTTATGCCTAACAAAGTTAGTCTGAATAATCGGCAGTTACGAAAATATTATTAACTAGGTGATGCCCGCGACTTCGGGCATCATCTAGTCTTCTATATATAAAAATGAATCGCAAAATGTGTTGCTGATCGCAAATCTTTCCGATTTCGCTAATTCTTTTTTCATAATATTCCTTGAAGTACGGATGGTTCCTACGGAGAGAAAAATTTAAAAAAAATATTGAAAAAGAATCGACTGTTAGGCGGTACGAAGTTCGCCGGGGCAGCTAGTTAATAATATTTTCTGGGAAACTACATTAAGAGCATGTTATTTTTTGGGCTGTAATTTCTTTGTTTCTACTTTCTACACAAAATGAATGTCACAAAAGTGGATAAGAAGTAGGTAATTGTAGCCTTGGCCTTTTTCACGACGACGGAGCGCTTCGTGCCAAAATATTAACATTTCAAAATGATGTCGTGACGTGACGTAATTAAAAACAAAAAAATGTCAACGTTACACCTAAAAAGTCAAAGCCTTTTAATTTCTGAAATGAAGTTATAGGTTAATGATGCTGATGATGGTAATATGCCATAATATACCTAACCTATTTGACCTAGTGAAGCGAGTTTTCCTCGTCCACTAATTGGGTATTTGACTACGTCAAAAATAAATTAGGTATTTCTCAGTGATTATTAAATAGAGGATCTTCCAAAATACGTAAAATGCATGTCCTTTATTAGTTTTAAATGTAATAACCATTATAAATTGTCGATTAAACTAAAAAAGTACGTCATTATGATGTGACGTCACATTCCAGTATTTCATAGAGTATCGCATACTAAGTGCGCGTTTTGACGTTTGATAAAAAGTTACTGATTTGACTAGATGTCAAATACCGTATTGTTGAATTTGCACTCTTTCAGAATTCAGATGCTTATATAATATGTCTGTCCGTCCGTCTGTTTGGTCCTGTCTTCTGATACAAGAAAGTGAAACATATCTTCTCTCATTCTGTATCGTATTCTTCATTGCTGAGAGGAAGCCCATACGGCTTTTTTGGGCTTTCTTAATAGTCCTGTATCCTTCCGCATTAAACTCGTAATTACAAAAAAAATAAAAACCGACTTCGTTACACAAACACTAAAAATTGAAAAATAATTTAATTTATTACCGAATATATTATGTATACAAGAGTTAATATAGTTCCATAATAATACTTTTTGGTGCCGGTGCCAATTAGCTTTAGCTGCGCGAATCATCTAGACTTCATATTTTTATGGGACTCCACAATGGCACCTCATTGGCACCGACCCCAAAAAATATTATTATGGAACTATATTAACTCTTGTATACATAATATATTCGGTAATAAATTAAATTATTTTTCAATTTTTAGTGTTTGTGTAACGAAGTCGGTTTTTATTTTTTTTGTAAAAAAATTTTATTTCACAATTTTTAGTGGCCCCATGGAATTATGCTATGCCTGGTTAAAAATCTATTGTTTACTAAGCTATTACACTGATCGCGAGCAATTTACTCTTATCCGTTGAGGAGTTCCAGTATCTATCTTCGAAGATGTTCATCAGATCTTCACCAAATTGAAATGGGACCAACTTTGAAGTATACCCTTTCAAACAAAAAAAGAATTTTCAAAATCGGTCCAGGCGTTTTCGAGTAATCGGGGAACATACATAAAAAATAAAAAAAAATATAAAAAAAAACTCCTCCTTTTTTTGAAGTCGGTTAAAAAGACTTTATATTAAGAGTTTTATATTGCTGTCGTCACCTGCCTAGATAGGGTTAGATAGTCAGATATTAGATAAGAGAACTAAGGACAATACCAGTACGTATGATTATTTAATGAAACACAAAAAAAATTGAATAATTTAGGTCACAATATTTTCTCAAGAGCATCTCGGGAGTCGCAGCAGAAACAGCTGAAAAAGGCAAGCGGCGCCAGTATGCCTCTCTTATCAAGAGTTCCATTTTTGTTCCGTTTGCCGTGGAGAACCTGGGGCCATAGAGTCTTAGTGCAAAAAAATACAAGACATTTCACCACGATTAATAGCCTCATCTGGTGATGGAAGGGCTGGCTCATTTCTATGCAACGGATCAGCCTGGCTGTCCAGCACGGAAATGCAGCCAGTATTTTTGGCACCATTCCACGCGGGCATGATTTGTATAGTAATTAGATAAGGCCAGCTTTAAGTTTTATTGTAATATTTTCATTTATTAAAAAAAAACTGGCCAAGTGCGAGTCAGACTCGCGCACTGAGGGTTCCGTATTACAATCGTATTTTATCGACATTTTGCATGATAAATCAAAAATTATTATACCTAAAAATAAATAAAAATCTGTTTTAGAATGTACAAGTGAAGCCCTTTCATATGATACCCCACTTGATATAGTTATCTTACTTCGAAAATTGAAAATACTAATTATTAGTTCATGACCACATTTTTTTTTGTATGATGTAACCACAAATTCACGGTTTTCAGATTTTTCCCCGAATGCCAGCTATAAGATCTACCTACCTGGCAAATTTCATTATTCTAGGTCAACGGGAAGTACCCTGTAGGTTTCTTGACAGCCAGACAGACAACAAAGTGATCCTATAAGGGTTCCGTTTTTCCTTTTGAGGTACGGAACCCTAAAAAAGAGCATCTTCAATGTGCACAAATAACTTCAACCTACCATAACACTGTGTGATGTACGCCCACAAACACCTGATAACAATTATGTTAATATGCTCATCCAGCCACCCCGTGACATCACAATTATCGCCGATCCACTGCCCAATATTCCACTCAAATGCACCCTATGTATGAATATTAATGAATCAGGTATAAAAGGTGCTGAGATCCGAGTTAACAGCACACAATAGTTTCTACTCTCAAGTATCACACATCAGCCAAAGAACTGCCATGAAGACCACTACAGTATTACTAATCCTCGCCTGCCTAGGTATGACTTTTGAATTTGTACATCAGTACCCTTATTATAAATGCGAAAGTGTGTTTGTTTGTTGGTTTGTTGGTTTGTCCTTCAATCACGTCGCAACGGTGCAACGGATTGACGTGATTTTTTGCATGGGTATAGATAAAGACCTGCAGAGTGACATAGGTTACATTTTATCCCGGAAAATCAAAGAGTTCCCACGGGATTTTCAAAAAAACCTAATTCCACGCGGACGAAGTCGCGGGCATCAGCTAGTCACCTTATTATAATCAGTACCTTTATTATAAATGCGAAAGTGTGTTTGTTTATTGGTTTGTCCTTCAATGACGACGCAACGAAGCAACGGATCGACATGATTTTTTGCATGGGTGTAGTTTAAGACCTGGAGAGTGACATACTTAGGTTATCACGGAAAATCAAAGGGTTCTCTCGGGATTTTTAAAAACCACAATCCACGCGTACGAAGTCGCGGGCATCAGCTAGTTCTTCATAAAACTTTAATGTTTACAATAATTGTTAAGCTAGAACTGATAGAGTCACAGTGGGTGATGGAAAGAGACCATGATCAAACTAATATTATTTTCTTCTTCTCAGGTCTTGTATCAATGGTGGCATCCCAAGAGAAGTACTGCGGCAGACGTCTGTCCACAGCATTGGACCTCCTCTGCGACGGTCACTTGATCAAGAGGTCTGAACCCCGCAGCAGCTTCGAGTCAAGATGGCCGTGGATAGAAGCGAGTAGAGCTCACAGCATGGGCTACAGAAGGAAGAGGCAGGTCGTCTCCGAGTGCTGCGAGAAACCCTGCACAGTCGATGAGTTGCTAGGATACTGTAACTTCTAAAAACGTTCCCTAATACCATGTAACACGTTTTAAAATTTTAAACTTGAATGCATTAAAATATTACCGTTAATATATTTCTGATGCTGGTCATCTTTTATTTAGTTAACCCAGCAGGGTTAGCATGGGCGGGGATATAATTTTCTCCCCGGGGAAAGGATAAAATCTTTATCCCCTCCGACAGCTTTATCCACTCTCCGAGCATGGGCTCACGGGTGGATATAAGTATCCACAGTGAATAAAACGGGGGACTTTTCGGTTTTTGGATCTTTTCCTTTACCTTTATTGGGTTAATGGTAATTGGTATTTGGGACCTATGTTGGGTTTATGTTGGGGTTCCCAACCATATTCCAAACATAACCCAAACACAACCCAAACATAACACAAAGACAACCCAAACATAACCCAAACACAACCCAAACATAACCTAAACCCAACAGGTACCGCGAGACATGTTTTGATTTTTTAAGTTCTATGAGAATAAACTTAAACCCACGTCTAATGTCGAGGATAAAATTGTCCCCGAATTAGGGATAAACTTCTTTTCTCCCCTGTTGCCGTGCTTTGAGAGGTGGACAAGTAAATTTTATCCCTCGTCAGTGGATATAATTGGGGGATAAAATTTTTGTCTCCTGCCCATGCTAGGGGGGCTGTACTCCTTACAAGTAGATAGTAGATACATATATATAGTAGTAGATAATATTTATATTATTTTTAATTAAAAAAAAATATATTAGCCATGTTAAATGACTAATATTCCCCTTTCCTCTCCAACTAAGCGTGAAGCTTGTGCTAGGAGTAGGTACGACAATAGTGCAACGGGCGGGGTTTGACCCGTCGACCTTTCGGTTTTCGTTTGAGCTATTGAGGCTCTTGAATTGAATTTACACAATTGAATTAGACAATGCAATCTAAGGCCTCTAATCAATTATACAATCAACAAGTTTTGACGATATTGAAGCGTATATTTTCTTCTCAATCGCCAGCAAGATGTCCCTTTTGAGATTCTCCATTTTATCAATTAAGGAAACGGTATTTTCTAAATTGTCTTAGTTCAGGTTATGTGGTCCTATTTCTAAGTGGGGCCTTAACTTAGCAAGAAAGAACTTAGCAAAACAATCTTTACCAAATCTTTTGGTCTCGTTATTCCGACCTCTGATCCAATTCAAGGTTTTGCCAATTTAGGAAAATAAATTGTTAAAGGTCAATTTATTTTGGTATAAGTTTACTCAGTTTTAGCTTTGAGTCCATTCTAAAGGCTGTTTACACCGGGTGAACAACATGCGATAATGCGGCATGCTAGAAATCAGATCGGAATGCAGATAGCTTGACATAGTCATCCGCTAAGAAAGGATTTTTGAAAATTCCACCCCTAAAGTGGTAAAGTAGAGGTTCGAAATTGTTGCAGTCTACCCGGATGAAGTTATAAGTATAAGCTAGTCACTACCCATACTATAAATGCGAAAGTGTGTTTGTTTGCTGGTTTATTGGTTTGTCCTTCAATCACGACGCAATGGAGCAACGGATTGACGTGATTTTTTGCATGGGTATAGTTTAACTACTTTAACACTGGAGAGTGACATTCTACTTTTTATCCAGGAAAATCAAAGAATTCCCTCGGGATAAAATAAATACTAAATCCACGCGTACGAAGTCGCGGGTAGTTTACTAATACATATATGGTGACTATAGGAGAATTCCTCCGTAAGTACGGATAATAATTTATTTCCTACAATAAACGTATGTTCACGGTTCGTTTTTCCACAAAGCCAGAGGAATTGTCTTTGTGTTTGAAATTGGCAATTTCTTTTGAATTTATAGCGAATAGTAGGTTTCGCAGTGGGGAAACTGTTGGAGAAATATGTGCATGCATCTAGGTTCTACAAGTTGTGCTCGTTTCTCTGGTGAAAATCGCATAATATTCGAGTCAAAGTTTTCAATGTGAAAACTTTTTACAGTATAAAACAAAAAAAAGTGGCCACGGTGATAAGGACAAAAACAATCATTTTGTCACGTTCTAATAAGAGCTTAATTGCATTTAGCTATCTCTTTTTAACAGTAAGAGTCACATTAGGGCTAAAGGTATTTATTCTGAGAGTACAATAAATACATAAGAAATTCGTAGCCATTTCGTAGCACGATTTCTTAGACACAGACAATTCCCATAACGGTCGTAGACATTATTTAAAGCAAAAGCCCTTTTTTGTCCGTTCCTTACTCAGGCGAATGTAGAGAGGTGCTCTGCGCCTCCCCGAACCACTCAACACTCGAATAAAACTAGATGTATTAGGGATGAAAGCCGTTTCTTTTACATCTACCACTTTTTTGGTATAACCTTGGAATTTTATTGTTGTTTTAATCTTCAATAGACATAATAGATAGATAAAGGCGCCGATTCTATTGCCTTTGCACAGGACTGAGCGAATGGCGCGAAACTTCACACTCGCTTCCCGTTGATCGCCAACTCGTTTAAGTTTCTAGTTCTACTCGTTTCTCGTTCATCGTCGGCGGTCAGACCACTGCCTAAACAATAGGTTTTTTTTATTACCAACATAGAGAATGTTTAACAAATCCAATTTAGACACAGCAAAAAACCACGAAGGTAAAAAGTGTGTCATTCCGTCTACTTATTAATACACTAGCTTATGCCCGCGACTTTGTCCGCGTGGACTACACAAATTTCAAACCCCTATTTCACCCCCTTAGGGGTTGAATTTTCAAAAATCCTTTCTTAGCGGATGGACGTCATAATAGCTATCTGCATGCCAAACGATCCCGATCCGTCCAGTAGTTTGAGCTGTGCGTTGATCAGTCAGTCAGTCAGTCAGTCAGTCACCTTTTCCTTTTATATATTTAGATAATTTATAATTTACAATTACATTACATTTTATATAAAAATGGGGATCGTTACAATTTGGTATGATTAATCACTTCAGTATGTATGCGTCGGCCCTTAGATCTCAAGGCTGACACATTGACGTGAACTTGCGAGATTCTAGTCAGTTTTAAACAAAAGCAGACGTTATGTAAAACAAAGGTTGTTAGACGAATGTGGAGAGATACTCTGCGCCTCTCCGGAGCTCTTAACACTCGAATAAAACTGGATATATTAGGGATGAAAACCATTTCTTTCACACCTACTACTTTTTTGGTATATAACCTTAGAATTTTATTACGTTGTAATTTTTTGTGGTAAAACCTTAAAATTTTATTCTTTTCAATAAACATTTTTCGAAAACTGGGCCTCAATGCATGTTTGACGTGGAATTGAATAACAATATAAGTCCCGCAAATTGCTAATGAGCGTGGCCGGCGATTTTAGTGCCGTCTAGACTGACGTTTCGAGCTGATTGTATATTTTTACTTAAATATATGTCAAATGACGTCAAACTGACGTCATTTCGATGTTGTTGAGACATGGTTCCAGCGCAATAGCAATTTGCGAGACTTATAGTACCGACTTACCCTAAAAATTTAAAATTGAAATAATTACTCATCAAACAATTAATAAAACAAAAAGAGTAATTTATAAATAGGTAATTACTCTATTTCATAGTCAGTTGTTGGATTTGTAAGATATAGTGGTGATAATTATTACGCGAGCTTAAAACTAAAGCTACGAGGGTTCCAAACGCACCCAGGTCTAAGAAGATCCCACAACAAACCCAGCCTATAGTTTCATCCGTCTGTTTGTGTGTTACAGCCATTTTAAAAATAAACTATAACGGTGCGCTTACATGAGCAATTTATAAGCAATTGTCGCCCGGCAACACGTATGGCTCGACCTGGAGCAATAAGCGGAGCAATCTGGAGCAATTATTTTGCACAACATTGCTGAAAATTTTAAGTATTGCTGGGTAATGGGTATTGCAGTAAATTGCTGCATGTGGTCGTGACGTCTTAATTGACTAAATTGCCTGGAAATGCAGAATTTCAATTGCCTGAAAAGTACAGTTATAAAAAAACATATACCGAGGCATATTGTGACGTTGTAAATTTTGAACTACTAATTAGCGTTTCGCTTTTAATTAAAATCTATTTTGTTCAAAGTATGTTGGTGCCACCTAGCATCAAGGTGCAGAACTACGCGTGGGTCGATGTTCAGAGTTCATTCGAGCCACAATAGATGGCGTTTGCTTCGTTGTCAATTGTCGTAAAAATAAAACAAAATAATTAAATAAAACCATAATATCATTTGTTTATTGTTAAGTCATTAACAAAACGGTTCTTATAATATATCCTTAGGTTCCGCAAATATTCAAAAATGAATTGGCTTCATGATCAAACTAAATGAGAGCGGCCACACTCGGGTTGCGTCTGGCAACACCGATTGGTGAGATTTAGAATTTTTCTGGAGTCAACATGTGAAGACGAATTTTTTCGTTCCAGGAAAATCTCACTCCTTTTCGCCCATGGCTTCGCCTGGGAAAATACAATAGTTATAAATTTAGTCATCCTAACGTATTTCAATGTTTCATCAATTATGGTGAGTGAAAAATCAAGTAATGTGGATTCGACAAAATGGCGGTTTGGTTAGAGAAAATCCTAATTTCATGATTTCCCTTTCAGTTCCAGCTATTTTACCTTCCCAAATAAATGAGGATAATGGGTTGTGGGTGGACTCCTGCAAACCATTGGTGGCCAGGAGTTCAATAGGTGAGTTGTGTTTGATCGGGAAAATTCCACGTGTCGAAATTTTCACACAGCACAAATTATAATCTTGTTTTTCTTTGTTGCAGGGTTTCCGTTTGCGTTTCCGTTTTTAGTTTTCGGTTTTCCGTTTTTTTGCTTTCGTTTTCCGTATTTATTTCCTTTGCACATTCACGTTGGCAACTTAATTTCTATGGATAAGACTTGGTGAAAATCTTTGTAATGAAACATTTCGGTTGTGAAGAATCAAGTTAAATTGAGTTTTGGATCTTGGCCGATGCCGTCCAGCTACATTGCAGTCTTCGCACCTACAAGTAAGCAAATGTTTGTATCCTGGAACAGTTTAGTGAACCTTCTTAGTGTATGTGTACAGTAAGAACCCTGTCTTTACTACTGAGCTTTTATTTTGAAACAATTTTATGAATTTTACTGTGTCATTGTCTATTCCATGCCAATGGCATCTTAAATTTAAAACATAGATTTTATGTACTATCTACCTAAGGCATTCTAATGTATCTAAATTAAGTCTTGGCATTAAGCTAGAATAACTAAGCATTATTAGCCATCATTATGTATTAAGCGACCCCGGTAAAAGTTACATTAAAAACAATTTTGCCTAACATCTAGCAAATTTCATTTATAACACCTCATATACATTACAAGGGAGTCGACGGCTAGCTTCTATTCTTTACTAGGTAGATAGATCAAGTAAGTAAAGTAAATTTTTTTTTTCCTCTAATCTTTGTAAGGTGGTAGATTATTCCGTATCCGGGTATATTTCTATTCCGCCCAATTTACCACCCTTACAAATGGCGCCCGAACGTTTTTTTATATAGTTATTTCAGTATATTTTGAGAAATTTTGTGAATTTTATGAAATGTACTCCGCTGATTGTACAATTTTCTAAGTGGTGACACATTGCAAAGAGCTCTAAGCTGTTTTTTTTTTATGGTTAACTAACTAAATAATAACTAATAGTTAGAAATTTTGTCTGATAGTTTAAGTAATTTTCTGAGTATAGTCCAACAGTGGTTTTTTCTTATTTAATTAACACATTATAAATGGTGTTTATGCCGTTCAATTATGTTATTTGACTTACCTTGGAGGTGTATAAGTGAATGTTTGCCTTCAGTTTAGTAATAAACATTGCTTAACTGAGTTGTTGTTGGGTATTGCTTTCAATAGTAAGTACATCTTATGTTTGAAAATTCCGGTAACTTAGTATAATTAAAGTTTTGAAACGCTATGTCCTGTTAACTAGTTACACACATACATTTATAAATACTAAGAGTTACAACTTGTGAAACTAAATATATAAACTATATTCAGAGATTACATTAAGTTCAAGTATGAAGTTATGAACAATTTTTTTTCAGTGACTTGATACTTCATTATTTTGTTGAAATTTTGTTTAGAGCTGTGTTAAGGTTATGATAAAAGCTACTTCACACACAAAACATGTTAAGTTTAAGTGAATGCTGGTAGTTTAAAGTGACATTTAGAAACAGATTTTGTTGTATTTTAGGTTATGTGTTAAAAGTGTAAAGTAACAGTCATCAAACCATTGCACAATCTCTTTGTTTTTTTTTGAAAGATAATATGCTAGTCAGAGTTCATTGCAACTTTGCTGCCTGTTTACTTTTGTAATTGTAAAGGTTGTAACACACTGTGTACTCATAAAGGTGATACTGCACCTTACAATCATTTATTCAATTTTGGGAAGTTTTATTTTGTTATATTTTGTTTACTATAGTAATAATATGTGCTTGTATTATTAACGATATTTTGGAATAGGAACATAATTGATAAAATAGGTTAGGATAGACTTAAGAATATTGTTTTTGTTGTGTATTTTGCTTGTGTATATTTAATAGTTTAAATAACTTCTTTTGTGTTTGTGTTTAACCAATTTGTATAAGGCTAAACATAGACAGTTACACAAGCTCGATATTTTGTTAAATGTGTTTTGACTTAACACAATGGAACAGACTTTTGCCCAGTTTCATTCACTTTTGAAGGACGAATTGTGTTATGAGGTATCCATTCGTTCCGAAACTCCAGCACCTACAGTGCTAGGTTTAAAGAAACAGTTAAAACAATTAATTCAGGAAATTCCTTCTGAATCAATTTTAGAGACAGATTTCTCTTCTGAAAGTGAGTTAGGGGTTATTACTAAAAAACTTCAAGACTTAGAAGATTTATTAAAAAAGTGTTCTGACACTAAAGATAGACATGCCCTCTGTAGGTCTAAAGCTTTAGCTTCACATTTGTACTTTAGAATTTTAAGAATACAGTGTTCCGAACTCAGCTTAATAAGTAGGAAGAGTGAATTACATACAAAGTTGCAGAGTTTGATTTCCAGATTAGATGCTGACAATGAGTCGTCTCACGACGAATCACTGGATTCCGAGAGTACCGCCGTTGACTGCACTGGTGATAAAAATGTTGCCAAGTGGAAGTTAAATTTCAACGGACAGGGTGATCCGCGCAGTTTCATCGAACGCGTTGAGGAATATAAAAGATCTTATGGCGTTTCAGATGGAAAATTATTTGTTTCTGCATTTCATCTTTTTACAGGCCGAGCATTGTTATGGTACAGAGGCAACAAATGTCAAGTTTCGTCTTGGTCAGAATTGAAAACTTTATTTTTAGAGGAATTTGATGCAGTAGATTATGACTACAGGTTGCTAGGTGAAATTCGAGCAAGAACACAAGGCTCTGAAGAACCTGTGTCTATCTATTTCGCTATAATGTTTTGCATGTTTTCAAGGTTGTCAACACCACTTTCCGAAGAACAAAAGTTACAAATTTTATTACATAATATTCGCCCTTTTTACTCAGAACAATTAGCTCTTGTTGACATTAAGTCTGTCGCAATGTTGAAGGAAAAGTGTCGCAAACTAGAGGCTGCGAGGCAGCGTTCCGCCTTATTTTCTGAGCCTACTAACAGTAAGGCAACTTTAAGTTCAGAGTTTGCTTACAAACAAGTGACAAAACAGATAAACACACTTTCAGTCACACCTGCACCTAAGGTTGATACAAGTAAAGGCACTGATTTTACGAAAACAAATAAACAACTATGTTACAAGTGCGGCAAGGGTAACCATTCCTTTAAATTTTGCAGGACAGTTCCGAAATTTATTAGATGTTTTTCGTGTGGACGTCAGAACTTTACAGTAAAGACATGTCCAAGTTGTAGTAAAAAGGCGATTAGTAAACCCGCTCCGGACAAAAATTCAAAAAACTAATTAGTAAGAACTGTGCAGAGACACAAGTAAAGAACTTGGTCATTAACAACAAAACATCCCTTTTACCTGACACAGTTCTGTATTCAGTGGATAAACGAGACTTTAGGCCATATTTAAAGGTTTTTGTTGACGATTTTGAGATTACAGGTTTACTAGATTCCGGTGCTTGCGCGTCAATTTTGGGTAACCAGGCGCACAAGGTTTTTTTGAGATTCGGTTATAAATTGCATAGCAGTATTGATACCACATTTTCAGTGGCAAATGGAGACAAACTTGATTGCATGGGTTATATGTTTATTCCGATTACTTATAATTCCGTAACTCACATAATAAAATTTTTTGTAGTACCCTCTATAATAGCGGATGTTATTTTTGGTTGTGACTTTTGGAAAACATTTCAGTTAGCCCCTGGAATTTTTGATAATTTAGAATTAATTAAGGCACCTTCTCAATTTTACAATATTTGTGCGATTGATAATGAACAAATTCATACCATCACTTCTTTTGAAAACTTATCATCTCAACAGAAAGAATTAGCCCAATCTGTAGTAAATAAATTTTTAGATATTTCTTCAGAGAAAATTGGATTGGGTAGAACAAAATTAATTGAACATGTTATTGACACCGGTGATGCCTTGCCAATAAAAATAAAACAATATCCACTTTCTCCCGAAAAGAAGGAAGCTTTAAGTAAAGAGTTAGATAGGATGCTGGAAATGGACGTAGTTACTCCGAGTGAAAGCCCTTGGAATAACCCAGCAATTTTAGTGAAAAAGGCAAATGGAGACTGGAGATTTTGCCTAGATTGCAGGAAATTAAATTCAGTGACAAAGGGGGATTCATACTCAATACCGTACATTCCACAAATTCTAGATAGCTTGAAAGAGGCAAGGTTTTTATCATCGATTGATTTAAGTTCAAGTTTCTGGCAAATTCCGTTAGCTAACGACTCTCAGGAAAAAACCAGTTTTACAGTTCCTGGTAGAGGGTTATTCAAATTTAAAGTCATGCCGTTTGGCCTATGCGGTGCACCAGCACGACAGCAGAGGTTAATGGACCAGTTATTTAATCAAAATTTTTGTAGTGATATTGAAAATGGAATAGTATTTTGTTATATAGATGATATTGTTATTTGTTCTGCTGATTTTGAAACCCATTTAATTTTATTAAACAGAGTTCTGGATAAACTAAAAATGGCTCAACTATCCATAAATTTTGATAAATGTAATTTTTTTCGAAACTCTTTGAAATATTTAGGGTATATAGTGGATGAATTTGGTTTACGCACAGATCCTGGAAAAGTTGCCGCAGTTTTGAACTTTCCGACCCCAAAAACTGCACAGGAGGTAAAGATTTTCCTAGGCACTTGTTCTTGGTACAGGCGCTTTATTAGGAATTTTTCAACCATCGCTGCACCACTCAATAGACTAACGAGTAAAGGAAAGAACGCACCTAAATTTGAGTGGAGCGAACAGGCAGAGGTAGCATTTAATACATTGAAGAATGCGTTGGTAACCGCACCTGTTCTTGCGGTACCGAATTTTGAAAAACCATTCAAAATACATTGTGATGCTTCTGCATATGGTGTTGGCGGTATGCTAACGCAAGAAACCGATGGTTGCGATCATCCCATTGCGTATGTCAGTAGGAGCCTAAATAAAAACGAAAGGAATTACAGCGCGACGGAACGCGAGGCTCTAGCTGTGATTTTTGCAGTGGAGAAATTTCAGGCTTATTTTGGTTCCAAGCCAGTCACAATTATCACAGACCATGCATCCCTAAAGTGGTTCTTAAATTTAGAAAATCCCTCAGGACGACTCGCCAGATGGGGTTGTAGATTATCACAGTATAATTTTGTTATCGAACATAGGAAGGGTTGTGATAATGTAGTTCCGGATACCTTGTCGAGACTCATACACGTAGATGTAGTTGGTGATCGTAATGATAACTCTAGTCAACAAGTTTTGGTAGATGACTGGTATGACAAAACATTTAATGGCTGTAAAATCAATCCAGCAAATTTTCCGAATTTTAGTATTTTGAACGATAAACTATATCGTTACAGTAAATGTAAATACCAGCTTCTCAGTGAGTTCGACTGGAAAGAGGTAGTCCACAAGAACGACATCCTTAGAATTATGCAACAAAACCATGCAGATGCAACTGCAGGTCATTTTGGTGTGTTCAAAACTCATCGCAGATTATCCCTCAGATATTTTTGGCGTGGTATGTATAAGGACGTGGTTGAGTACGTTAAGAATTGTGATACTTGCTCTGCGTATAAACACACGACATCAGCCACTCCAGGTCTGCTAGGGAAGCCTAAAGTCTGCGAGAGACCTTTTCAGGTCATTTCGGCTGATTTAGTCGGACCTTTGCCTAGGTCTAAATCAGGATTTACATTTCTTTTTGTGGTGACGTGTTGTTTTTCGAAATACACAATGTTGTTTCCGTTACGGCGTGCCACAGGTGCCGCTGTTGTTAAAGCGCTAGAGAATTTTGTATTTTTGAACCATAGTGTTCCAGAGACTGTGATTGTGGACAATGGGTCCCAATTTACAGGATCTGAATTCCGTAATCTCATTAAGCGTTATAATATTCCGAAATTACACTACACACCACTGTACACTCCGCAAGTTAACCTTGTTGAGAGGTACAATAAGGTTGTTATGACTGCTGTAGCCGCTTTTGTGAAAGATAACCACAGGTCCTGGGACGAAAACCTGTACAAGGTCCAGTTCGCCATAAACAGTGCGGTTAATGAATCCACTGGATTCTCCCCGTTCTTCCTTGTCCACGCTAGAGAACCGGTCTTAAATGGTTCCTTCTATAAGGACACGGATAAGGAGTACGAGGCCGGAATTCCAAGGGAGGAATACGCAGGAAAGTTTGGATCTTTGGAGGACATATTTGGTCAGGTTAGGAGAAATTTGTTTCAGGCTCATGCAGAGTATGCAACGCATTACAACTTAAGGCGTAGGTCTGCAAGCTATTCTGTTGGGGATATAGTGTGGAAAAAGACCTATCCACAAAGCGACGCTACAAATTTTTTCGCAGCTAAGCTGGCACCTAAGTATGAAAAGTGCAGGGTTGTCAAGGTTTTGTCACCTTTGGTTTATGAACTAGTTAGAGTAGCTGACAACCACCCAATAGGCACTTGGCATATTAAGGATATTAAGAAGTAGATATTTGCCATTACTTAGTTTGGTCTAAACTGTTTGAATATTTAAGTTATCAATATTCAATTAGGAATTTGTATGAGTGTAGTGATGTTCTGAATTAACAGTAACATTACCATGGTTCAGTTGAGGATGAATGTAGTGGATGTATGTAGGGATGAATATGTGATGATTGGAATGCTTGTGGTAGACCAACCGGTTGAGAAAGTAAAAATGCAAATATCGTACTTTGGGGATAACGAAAAGGGGGGGTTTTGTGTTTTGTTTTCGTTTTCCTTCTAGATAATGGATCATTTCTGTTATTTTCCGATTCTGTTCCGAGATCTATTTTCTAGGAGAGTTATTTCGTTTTTTTTTTCTCATATTCCGATTTTGATTCGGTTTTATTTTTCCGAATGGGATAGAGAACGGTTGCCATATCAGATGGACCCGTTCACAACCAGTTTTTCCGTATTTGTTGAGTAACAAATATTAAGATGGTAGTTTAAAAGAGTGAACCACCGTAGGCCTAGACGCATTCTATCAGTCAGCTGAAGAATGATGCCAAGATGTTTCCACTCAAGTGTCTTAGACACCATGAAGTTTTTTTGTATATATTCTTTTTAGAAGTTAGGGTTGTGTAGTTAAGTATAATGTTTAAAACCTTACACTGTTTTCAGCATATTTATTTTGTTAGACAATTTTCCTTGTTAGTAGTAGATGTGCGTTCACGCGTAACTTCTGTGTTTTTTTGTTTGTTTGTTTCAGGCAAATTGTTAGTAGTTGTTGGATGACGCTGAGGGCAGCGTGGTTCAACCTGTTGAACCTTTTCGTAGGAGGGGAAGTATTGTGACGTTGTAAATTTTGAACTACTAATTAGCGTTTCGCTTTTAATTAAAATCTATTTTGTTCAAAGTATGTTGGTGCCACCTAGCATCAAGGTGCAGAACTACGCGTGGGTCGATGTTCAGAGTTCATTCGAGCCACAATAGATGGCGTTTGCTTCGTTGTCAATTGTCGTAAAAATAAAACAAAATAATTAAATAAAACCATAATATCATTTGTTTATTGTTAAGTCATTAACAAAACGGTTCTTATAATATATCCTTAGGTTCCGCAAATATTCAAAAATGAATTGGCTTCATGATCAAACTAAATGAGAGCGGCCACACTCGGGTTGCGTCTGGCAACACCGATTGGTGAGATTTAGAATTTTTCTGGAGTCAACATGTGAAGACGAATTTTTTCGTTCCAGGAAAATCTCACTCCTTTTCGCCCATGGCTTCGCCTGGGAAAATACAATAGTTATAAATTTAGTCATCCTAACGTATTTCAATGTTTCATCAATTATGGTGAGTGAAAAATCAAGTAATGTGGATTCGACAAAATGGCGGTTTGGTTAGAGAAAATCCTAATTTCATGATTTCCCTTTCAGTTCCAGCTATTTTACCTTCCCAAATAAATGAGGATAATGGGTTGTGGGTGGACTCCTGCAAACCATTGGTGGCCAGGAGTTCAATAGGTGAGTTGTGTTTGATCGGGAAAATTCCACGTGTCGAAATTTTCACACAGCACAAATTATAATCTTGTTTTTCTTTGTTGCAGGGTTTCCGTTTGCGTTTCCGTTTTTAGTTTTCGGTTTTCCGTTTTTTTTGCTTTCGTTTTCCGTATTTATTTCCTTTGCACATTCACGTTGGCAACTTAATTTCTATGGATAAGACTTGGTGAAAATCTTTGTAATGAAACATTTCGGTTGTGAAGAATCAAGTTAAATTGAGTTTTGGATCTTGGCCGATGCCGTCCAGCTACATTGCAGTCTTCGCACCTACAAGTAAGCAAATGTTTGTATCCTGGAACAGTTTAGTGAACCTTCTTAGTGTATGTGTACAGTAAGAACCCTGTCTTTACTACTGAGCTTTTATTTTGAAACAATTTTATGAATTTTACTGTGTCATTGTCTATTCCATGCCAATGGCATCTTAAATTTAAAACATAGATTTTATGTACTATCTACCTAAGGCATTCTAATGTATCTAAATTAAGTCTTGGCATTAAGCTAGAATAACTAAGCATTATTAGCCATCATTATGTATTAAGCGACCCCGGTAAAAGTTACATTAAAAACAATTTTGCCTAACATCTAGCAAATTTCATTTATAACACCTCATATACATTACAAGGGAGTCGACGGCTAGCTTCTATTCTTTACTAGGTAGATAGATCAAGTAAGTAAAGTAAATTTTTTTTTTCCTCTAATCTTTGTAAGGTGGTAGATTATTCCGTATCCGGGTATATTTCTATTCCGCCCAATTTACCACCCTTACAATATAAAGGGGCAAGTCATATTTAAATTTTGAAAAAATAATACGATAAGGCACCTACTAAACAACCTACTGAACAAGACAAATTTTTTGAAAAAAGTTTTAAGCAATTACCTTGACTGCGGAACCCTATATGTGCGTGTTCTAAACGTACTTGACCAGTTTTTCTTTAGCTAAGACACACATATTATCATTTGTATGATACTTTAAAGTTCGATCTTTTCCTCTCCAATACACAGCTGGTTTAAGACGATCTGCAGGTATCGAAACTAGTCGGGCTAACGTCGACTAAATGCGTGAGTAAAGCCGCTGACAGATATATATAACTAACTGAACCGCCCCGGCTTCGCTCGGGTGGAATTTAGAAAATCGAGGTGGGGGTTGAATTTCCAAAAATCCTGAAATACTTACATATTTCTTCATTTGCTGCCAAAAACCCAAATATCCATTTTCATGCAAATAACTTGAAAAATTACGGACTTTTATACAAACTTTCATCCCCTATTTAACCCCCTTGGTAGTAGAATTTCCAAAAATCGTGAAATACGTTTTTTTTAACCGAAAGCTTAAATACCAATTTTCATCGATGTAACTTCAAAAATGACGGACTTTCATACAAACTTCCATCCCCCATTTAACCCACTTAGGGGTGGAATTTCAAAAAATCCTTTCTTAGTGAATACCTACTCTTTACAAAGAACACACCCTCCAAATTTCATGTCTCTAGGACCAGCGGTTTAGGCTGTGCGTTGATATATATGTCAGTCAGTCAGTCAGGACTTTGAATTTTATATATATAGAATAGATGGAAATCACTCACGACAGTTTAAACGCTAAACAGCTGGTTTAACTTTAATCAGTGGAAAATTAATAGAGGAAAAAAGTAGTAATATAAGAACCTTATGCGAATTCCACTTATCACTATTCGACCTAAATACTTGGACTCGAATGACAGTTATTGCTTTACCGGCGAAAAATGCGGCGAGCAAAAAACACCCTACATAAAGTGTATCGCACATTTGTCCCTACCGTGCGCCGCATAATTACGCTTTTGCTGAAGATCTCGCATCTCAGAACATATACGTAGACTGATTTGACTAGCTGTCAAATACTGGATTAGCCACATTGGGGCTAATTCCTTTGTACACAATCTCTAAACTAAACTAAAATGGCACGTCTAAATCTATTGCTATCCCTTTCATAATGATGCTAGCGGAAAAGGATAGCACTAGATTTAGACCTGTTAATTTAGTTTAGTTTAGAGATTGTGTACAAGAGAATCGGCCCCATTGTCCGAATAAGTAGCCCATGGGTTGCATAAGATTCAATAAAAATTACTCTTAAATTCTTGGCGTGCGGCAGGTACTTAGTTTTGTAATGTGTGTACTACACCAATGTTTAAGACATTGACTTGATGTAAGGATCAATAAAGTAGGTTTGAAAGCGTATAACTTATTTGCCGATAAAAAATACGCCACTTACATAATCGTGGTTTCTAAGTAGATATAAATAGCTCCATCAAAATACAGCAATATAAAGTGGCAGATTATTACCTCCGTTAATGATGTTGTATTGGCACAAATTGAAATATAAATCAGTGTTCGATGAATGGTCTGCTTTGCGGTTTCAGTTGATTGCTTCGCCTCAATCCGATTCAATTTATATAATAAAATCAATGTAAGTAGAGATCAATATAAGCTGTGATAGCCTACAGTCCGCAGGCGTCCTCTAAGAAATAATTTTGAAAAATTCAATGCCTAAAGAGGAAAAATAGACGTTTGATATGTGTGTAGTCCGCGCGGACGAAGTCGCGGAAATAAGCTAGTAAGTGTGGAATGCAAGTATACCTTCGTTCCCCATCACTAATCTTATATATATAAAAGGAAAAGGTGACTGACTGACTGACTGACTGACTGAATGACTGACTGAATGACTGACTGACTGATCTATCAACGCACAGCTCAAACTACTGGACGGATCGGGCTGAAATTTGGCATGCAGATAGCTATTATGATGTAGGCATCCGCTAAGAAAGGATTTTTTAAAATTCAACTCCTAAGGGGGTGAAATAGGGTTTTGAAATTTTGTAGTCCACGCGGACGAAGTCGCGAGCATAAGCTAGTTCTACACTAAAATTAAGGTCGCCTGTAGAGTGTAGCGGCACTCGGATGACCCAATTATAAATTCATCGGGTCAAACCAAACGAACGGGCTTATAACGTGCATGACCTGCTGGCGAAATATACGGGTGCGACTACGAAATATTTATTATAAACAACTCATTGTAGTAGTATTTTTTTGTATCTAACCAATTTTTTAAGCAAATGCTGTGTTTACTTGTACATGGCCACTACATTTAGTAAGTAACATTTTTGAATAAGCATTATTTTAAGCAGCCGTAAATAAACCTGATCAATAAAAAAATTTAAAAAAGCACAATCACATTTAAGAAAATACAAAAATAAACCAGAAACATGGTTGAACCCCACTACTTAAAAATTGGTTGCGACCCCCACTACTTTTTTATTTTAATAGAGTTAGCGAGCAAACGAGCAGGCGCGGCGGCGGGGTCACCTGATGTTAAGTGATTACCACCGCCCATGAACATTTGCAGCACCAGAGGACCCGCCGATGCGTTGCCGGCCTTTTAGGAATTTGTTGGTCCGCCCCTTGAATAACTCCATATTATTTTTTTTATTAAGATTATTAGCCATGTTAAATGACTAATATTCCCCTTTCCCCTCCAACTAAGCGTAAAGCTTGTGCTAGGAGTAGGTACGACAATAGTGCAACGGGCGGGGTTTGAACCGTCGACCTTTCGGTTTTCAGTCCACTCCTTTACCTGTTGAGCTATTGAGGCTCAAATGTTGTAATCTAGTGGGAACACCGCCGATGGGAGTTGGTTCCACAGTTTGCATGTGCGTGGAAAGAAGGATCTGGCACAGCGGACGGTCGAAGTGCACCAGACACCCAGGGTGAAATTTATTTACTTGCAGTGAGATATGCCCGAAACTCCTCAGAATCCTCTGGCACGTGCCAGATGCCCCCGACTTCGTGCACTTGGACGATAAATAAATATCCTGTAGGATTTGTCTCCAGAATGAATGCTATCTCAGAATCAACCTACTGGCAAAGCCGAGCCGCCAAGCAATTCAGCGTTCCGGTACGATGCCGTATAGAAACTAAAGGGGAGTGGGTTTATTAAAAAACTGCCGTACCCCTTCCAGGTTGGACCGCTTCCATCTTAGACTGCATCATCACTTACCACCAGGTGAGATTGCAGTCAAGGGCTAACTTGTATCTGAATAAAAAAATAAAAAAATATCTCTGTGGCAAACGTCTTTGAAAATGAAACGAAATTAAATGATGTACAGTCCGTCCACTGTAACTTTTCCCCTGACGTTATATTGGCACCATTGCAAATCACACAATAATAAAAAGCAAACAAAGCAATGGTGCCAACATTGACGGCAGGGGAAAAGTATAGTGAACGGACTGTAGTAGGTATGGATTTATAATTATTAGTAGGTATAGATTTGGAATTATTTTTCAATTAAGTGTTCCAATTAGCTTAGTACTACGAAATCCTTAGATAATACACAGCCCCTTGTTAATTCCCGTAGGAATATCTGAGAATCGCTGGCTCGAAGGAATTTAATGAGGCAATAACCGTTGTAAGCCTTCCCTTGCTGTGTTCTGACCCTGCGGATTCGTAATTGGGTCAAAGTACCGTACCTCAAAATTCAGAAATGCTATCGAAAATTGGTAGGTATCAAAAGATCTTCTAGCCAACTTTAATCTCTGAGATTAACCGAGGACGGACGAACGGACGGATGGACAGACGGACGGACATGGCGAAACTATAAAGGTTCGTACGCACCTGAGCGGCGCGGCGCGGCGCTTCAGTCCGACTGCAGAACGCGTCACCTCAGGCCGCTCGACGGTGCCTACCGCACTACAACTTCAGTACGCGGCACCTCGCGTCACTTGCGCGTCACTTTTATACCCGTTCGCGTACGAGCGCGAAGCGCCGTGCCGCGCCGCTGGGTATGTCGCACTAGCGTCACTGCACTGCGCGTCGCTTCGCTGCGCTTCAAAATATTCTCTCCAGCCGTGCCGCGCGGCAACGCGCGGTGAAGCGCTGTGCAGCGCCGCTCTAGTGCGATATGCGCCATACAAAATGATAGAAATGATATTTTGACGCTCCGTGCCGCGACGTGCAGCTCGCTGAAGCGCCGCGCCGCGCCGCTCAGGTGCGTACGAACCTTTAGGGTTCCTTGTTTACTACGAAACCCTAAAAATGGATGAAGACTCTTAATTGGACTCATATCTATAGGACAAGGACAGAGTTCTACAAAAAACTTTTTTTTTGAATTAAAAGAACAAAACATTATGTTTAAAACAGTATTGAATTTTAAACTGGTTTTTTAAAGTAAAAATCTTTAGGCGCGTTGCGCGATTTTGGAATGGGTAAAAACTTCAAGGTTGCGTCACTGAAATGCTAATTTTAAGTGTGTTAATTTTATGTGTGTGTGTGTGTGTCGGCGTGCCAATGGATGTAAAAAAAATTACAGAAAACTAATGTACACTTAATTTGCAAACAGCCCGAAACCTATGAAGGATGTTCTGAAACTTCTGAATGAAGCTAGCTTATGGGGAGAGCAAGCGAAGCGAGCCGCTGACATCCATAGAGTAACGAAGGTCTAGTATATGTAGATGAAGCTTATAATATAGCTCATGCTTGCGACTTCGTCCGCGTGGACTACACAAATTTCAAGCCCCTATTTCACCCCCTTAGGGGTTGAATTTTCAAAAATCTTTTCATAGCGGCCTATCCCTTCTTTGCTTACGTCATAATAGCTATCTGCATGCCAAATTTCAGTCTGATCTGTCCAGTAGTTTGAGCTGTGCGTTGATAGATCAGTCAGTCAGTCAGTCCGTCACCTTTTCCTTTTGTATATTTAGACTTTATCTTCGTAGGCTGATAGTTTTAGAAATCGCTTAATTCCGTCAACAAAAAAATCGGTAAATATGAGGAGGTACAAGGCGTAAAAACAGCGTTTATTGGCAATAATTAGCTTGATCGATTCTCACGGCGCTCAAACATTTACGGCTCTCTTTATGGTGTGTTTGGTTTACAAATATGGCGTTCAATAAAATGTCGGCAGCACAGTAGACGCGCGAACACTGGATTTTTATTGATACTTGCGGATGTAGAGCGACGCGATCGATCATTCTTTTAGCGAACTAGAAAGGAAGAAAAAGGGCTCCAGGTCGTCAAAGACGCAAATTGTTGGACGGTTGGATGTATCAACACTAGTAAAAACTTAGCGTTATTGTTATACAGTAGAAACCCGATTATCCGGCCCTCAGTTATACGGATTCGCGATTATCCCAACTAACAACCGAAAATTGTTCGGCCAAGTGCGAGTCAGACTCGCGCACCGAGGGTACCGTACTCAGGTATTTTTTCCGCCATTTTGTACGATAAATCACAAACTATTATGCTTAAAAATAAATAAAAATATGTTTTAGAATGTACAGGTAAAGCTCTTTAGTATAGAAAAATGAAAATACTGATTATTTGTTCATAAAACACATTTTAAATTTTTTAGTTATGTAACCACGAATGTACGGTTTTCGGATTTTTTCCTGTACTTGTACTATAAGATCTGCCTATCTAGGGTTCCTTTTTCCATTTGAGGTACGGAACCCTACAAAAGGAGAAACCGGTCGTGAGTTGGCTAATAAGTATGGTATATCCACGAATACGGATTCAATTTTGTTGTACACCTGCAAATAAGATAGAACCAACCATCTTAGGCTGCGTCATCACTTGCCACCAGCTAGGTTATTGACTAACTCAGTGTCTAACACTAAACGATAGCCACCGAGGTTGGTTGGTTCTACATTGCTGCTTCACTGGATGATATGAAAATGTTTTTTTCGTAGCAAACCTTCAACGGATTAAAAAATTAACTCGGTGGCTATCATTCAGTGTTAGAAACTAGAGCGCTAGTCTATAAATTAAACAATGAGCGCAAACTTGCCCATAAACTGATGTGCAGTTTGGCGAAATAGAAATTGTTATATTACGTGTGCATTTTCCATACTAATATTATAAATGCGAAAGTGTGTCTGTCTGTCCGTCTGTCTGTCTGTCTGTCTGTCTGTCTGTCTGCTAGGCTTTCACGGCCCATCCGTTTAACCGATTTTGACGAAATTTGGTACAGCGATAGCTTGCATCCCGGGGAAGGACATAGGGTACTTTTTATCCCGGAAAATCAAAGAGTTCCCGCGGGATTTTTAAAAACCTAAATCCTCGCGGACGTAGTCGCGGGCATCATCTAGTATTAAATAAATTTAAAAAAAAAATTGAAGTTTTTACCAACCCCAAAATCGTCCAACGTCCAAGTCGGTTGAAAGGAATAGGTCAAATCAAACGTGGGTTGAGTCGTCATACCTACTGGTTTAAGTAACAGCTTGCCAAGTTGCCACTGTATATAGAGATAAAATTAAAACTTCCCGTTTACGATGCTGTTGTATGCTTTAATCTGACAAAGATTCTCTTTTATAGCACGCGATGTAAACATGGAGTATAAACATGGTTGTGGACGTAGTTTTTGGCCAAATAGTAAACTTTTTGAACATCGATCTTTAGAAGGAGACAGCAGACTTGTAGAGCATTGTCTCAGTCGTTTAGACCGACCAAGCGACATATGCGTATAAGTGACAGAGACAACGCTCTACAAAGATGAAATGTCATTCTAAAAGTCGATGTGTACTATACCTGGATTACTGCTGACTGGTAAGACATAATAATAATAAAAACCTTTTATTCAGCCAAATTTACAAATAGGTAGAAACAGGTAGGGTGTCGTAGTCCCTGGGGAACCAAGGAGCCGACCAGTGTCCATGCTCCCTGGTTCCCCAAGACCCAGGCACCCACTTCTTAAAACTAGCTTAGTGTCTATCTTGGCCGAACGGGGCGCTGCCTCAGCTTATTGCTGCAGTCGGTCGACTGCAGCGCTGATTTTCGGGCATGGCCCCCAGTGATATCACGGGCCGATCGGGAGCGCGAACATCCCGTGCCTATGACATATTGACACATGCCGAGTTACTTGCTGGTGCTCTTTTGGTAGTAGGTAAAGCAATTTCAACCCAATACATATATCTAGGCTTTAACGAATCAGATCTCTATCTATTTAATCTATTCTATTGAATATTTTACATTTATATCTATTATGTCTTTCTATCAAACTACTTAACTATCTATTTATCTTTCTACCTATCTATATAACTAATCCATCGAAATACATTTATAATAAAATTATCCGCTATCTATTTATAAGTCGCTTAATGTTGTCCTGTAAAATTTGAATGAAATTGGACGTCCAAAACGTCGTACTAAGCGTACTGAAGTCGTGACCTCAGTGCTGTAGCCTGTAGATACTTGTTTTGTGTACCGCGCCATTAATTATTGTGAAAGCCCGCCCGCGCGGGTCCCGTGGGCATTGCAGTATTCCTTCTCTTTGACGTCATTAATAACATTTTACGAGCTTTGTATAAAGGTATATACAACTTACCTACACATTGGCCAAATGTGCTGGCAAATCTTGGCCAACGCGTAAACGCTGTTTGCACTGAATGGTGGATTCACAAACAGTGGGGCTTGCAATGCGGAGTCGCCACTACAGCACCTTCGATAAGACGTTATAAGCGAATATACCTACATAAAACTGTCTTATAAAATACTAGATATTACCTGCGGTTTCGTCTGCTTGTATACTGGTAGATGAACAAGATAAATCTATATTTAATTTAATTAATCATACAGATTTCCCCACGATTTTTCTAATATTTAATTGATGCACTTAACTCCGAAAAGTTGTGACTGCCCGGAAACGGACCTATCACACGAATACCACCTCTGGGGTCTTAACTAGTGATGTAACGAATGTCATATTTTTTAAATTCGCGGATGCGAATGCGAATATCTGCTGCCAACATTCGCGTATGCGAATATTTAGTTTTTGTTTAAATTTGGTGCCATTTGTCTATGGCTTGGTGACCTTGGCGGCAGTCCCGTTACCAAATGATAAAGAGAAGACTGATAATGTGATTACGAGATTAAGTTACTTTTTATTAAATTAAAAAACATAAGAAATTAATGGATTTTGTTTTATTAACCAACTATTACATCAAAAAAAATATATATATTCGCAAAACATTCGCAGTAATTTCGCGGAGTGCGAATATGCAAAAATATGCGAATATCCGCGACTGCGAATATTCGTTACATCATTAGTATTAACCACTAGGCTATCGCCGCTTTAGTGAGAAATAAAATATCTTTAAATCGAATCGAATAACATCGGAACTGAATCGTTCATTAAAAGTTAGTAATGAGGACGCAAGAGAAAAGGGATCGCTTTCCAAGTTCTCACCGGGAGGAGTCCAATGGCCATCGTATAATTCAGAAGCCTCAACAGTTCAAAGGTAGCGGACTACAATAAGAACGCTTCTTCTTCTTGTTCGTTGTAACTGTCTTGGCAGAGTGGTCGTGGTCATCACGAAGTGACGTTTTTGGGGGCAGATGTTATACGCCTCACGACCATTCGCCACTTTTTTTTTAATAGAGATAGCGAGCAAACGAGCAGGCGGGTCACCAGTACCCGTACTACAAGATTTTACGTCTCACCAAACCAAACCAAATTCGAGAGTCGAAATACTTCCGCGTTACAGTAAAATGGACCTAAACAGCCTTGAATTGAAGTCAAATATTCAATGCCACTGATTTTAATTTCGCAATGTTTCCGCTTGGAGCGCTGGCTGTAGAAGCGTAGACAAACTTGAGCTTTAAAACAAGGCAATTAAGATCCAGTTTACTGTAACTCGGAAGTATTTCGACTCTCGAATTTGGTTTGGTTTGGTGAGACGTAAAATCTTGTACTACGGGTACTGATGTTAAGTGATTACCGCCGCCCATGAACATTTGCAGCACCAGTACCCGTAGTATAAGATTTTACGTCTCACCAAACGTTGCTAGAATTCGAGAGTCGAAACACTTCCGCGTTATAGTAAACTGGATCTTAAATGCCTTGTTTTAAAGCTCAAGTTTGTCTACACATCTACAGCCAGTATTAAATTAAAATCGCATTGTGGCATTAAATTTTTGACTTCAATTCAAGGCTCTTTAGGTCCATTTTACTTTGATGTTATTGTGTTTCGACTCTCGAATTCTAGCAACGTTTGGTGAGGCGTAAAATCTTTTACTACGGGTACAGAGGAACGCGCCGATGCGTTGCCGGCCTTTTAGGAATTTGTTAGTCCGCCCCTTGAATAACCCCATGTTGTAATCTAGTGGGAACGCCGCCGAACACAAAATGGTTAACAACCACTGAGTTTTTTGTCTTTGTCATTTGTATTGCATAGCGTAACAGAGAGAGCCCTATACTAACTTTTCGCCGTGGATAGAGTATGGCTTATAGTATCTCTTAAGGCTGTGCTATAAATATGTGTACAGTAGTAACTCGATTATCCGGCCCTCAGTTATACGGATTCGCGATTATCCAGACCACCAACCGAAAATTGTTTGGCCAAGTGCGAGTCAGACTCGCGCACCAAGGATTTCATACTCGAGTATTTTTTCTGCCATTTTATACGATAAATCAAAAACTATTATGCATAAAAATAAATAAAAATCTGTTTCAAAATGTACAGGCAAAGCCCTTTCATATGATATCCCACTTGGTATAGTTATTGTAAGGGTGGTAAATTGGACGGAATAGAAATATACCCGGATACGGAATAATCTACCACCTTACAAAGATTAGAGGAAAAAAATAATTTACTTTACTTGATCTATCTACCTAGTAAAGAATAGAAGCTAGCCGTCGACTCCCTTGTAATGCATATGAGGTGTTATAAATGAAATTTGCTAGATGTTAGGCAAAATTGTTTTTAATGTAACTTTTACCGGGGTCGCTTAATACAGAATGATGGCTAATAATGCTTAGTTATTCTAGCTTAATGCCAAGACTTAATTTAGATACATTAGAATGACTTAGGTAGATAGTACATAAGATCTATGTTTTAAATTTAAGATGCCATTGGCATGGAATAGACAATGACACAGTAAAATTCATAAAATTGTTTCAAAATAAAAGCTCAGTAGTAAAGACAGGGTTCTTACTGTACACATACACTAAGAAGGTTCACTAAACTGTTGCAGGATACAAACATTTGCTTACTTGTAGGTGCGAAGACTGCAAGGTAGCTGGACGGCATCGGCCAAGATCCAAAACTCAATTTATTTGATTCTTCACAACCGAAATGTTTCATTACAAAGATTTTTCACCAAGTCTTATCCATAGCAATTAAGTTGTCAACGTGAATGTGCAAAAGAAATAAATACGAAAACCGAAAACGCAAACGGAAAACGGAAACGGAAAACTGAAGCTAAACGTAAAACGTAAACGTAAACCCTATTGAACTCCTGGCCACCAATGGTTTTCAGAAGTCCACCCACAACCCATTATCCTCATTTATTTGGGAAGTTAAAATAACTGGAACTGAAAGAAATCATGAGATTAGGATTTTCTCTAACCAAACCGCCATTTTGTCGAATCCACATTACTTGATTTTTCACTCACCATAACTGATGAAACATTGAAAATACGTTAGGATGACTAAAATTTATGACTATTGTATTTTTCCAGGCGAAGCCATGGGCGAAAAGAAGTGAGATTTTCCTGGAACGAAAAAAATTCGTCTTCACATGTTGACTCCAGGAAAATTCTAAATCTCAGCAATCGGTGTTGCCAGACGCAACCCGAGTGTGGCCGCTCTCAGTTAGTTTGATCATAAAGCCAATTCATTTTTGAATATTTGCGGAACCTAAGGATATATTATAAGAACCGTTTTGTTAATGACTTAACAATAAACAAATGATATTATGGTTTTATTTAATTATTTTGTTTTATTTTTACGACAATTGACAACGAAGCAAACGCCATCTATTGTGGCTCGAATGAACTCTGAACATCGACCCACGCGTAGTTCTGCACCTTGATGCTAGGTGGCACCAACATACTTTGAACAAAATAGATTTTAATTAAAAGCGAAACGCTAATTAGTAGTTCAAAATTTACAACGTCACAATACTTCCCCTCCTACGAAAAGGTTCAACAGGTTGAACCACGCTGCCCTCAGCGTCATCCAACAACTACTAACAATTTGCCTGAAACAAACAAACAAAAAAAAACACAGAAGTTACGCGTGAACGCACATCTACTACTAACAAGGAAAATTGTCTAACAAAATAAATATACTGAAAACAGTGTAAGGTTTTATACATTATACTTAACTACACAACCCTAACTTCTAAAAAGAATATATACAAAAAAAAACTTCATGGTGTCTAAGACACTTGAGTGGAAACATCTTGGCATCATTCTTCAGCTGACTGATAGAATGCGTCTAGGCCTACGGTGGTTCACTCTTTTAAACTACCATCTTAATATTTGTTACTCAACAAATACGGAAAAACTGGTTGTGAACGGGTCCATCTGATATGGCAACCGTTCTCTATCCCATTCGGAAAAATAAAACCGAATCAAAATCGGAATATGAGAAAAAAAACGAAATAACTCTCCTAGAAAATAGATCTCGGAACAGAATCGGAAAAATAACAGAAATGATCCATTATCTAGAAGGAAAACGAAAACAAAACACAAAACCCCCCCCTTTTCGTTATCCCCAAAGTACGATATTTGCATTTTTACTTTCTCAACCGGTTGGTCTACCACAAGCATTCCAATCATCACATATTCATCCCTACATACATCCACTACATTCCTCCTCAACTGAACCATGGTAATGTAACTGTTAACTCAGAACATCACTACACTCATTCAAATTCCTAATTGAATATTGATAACTTAAATATTCAAACAGTTTAGACCAAACTAAGTAATGGCAAATATCTACTTCTTAATATCCTTAATATGCCAAGTGCCTATTGGGTGGTTGTCAGCTACTCTAACTAGTTCGTAAACCAAAGGTGACAAAACCTTGACAACCCTGCACTTTTCATACTTAGGTGCCAGCTTAGCTGTAAAAAAATTTGTAGCGTCGCTTTGTGGATAGGTCTTTTTCCACACTATATCCCCAACAGAATAGCTTGCAGACCTACGCCTTAAGTTGTAATGCGTTGCATACTCTGCATGAGCCTGAAACAAATTTCTCCTAACCTGACCAAATATGTCCTCCAAAGTTCCAAACTTTCCTGCGTATTCCTCCCTTGGAATTCCGGCCTCGTACTCCTTATCCGTGTCCTTATAGAAGGAACCATTTAAAACCGGTTCTCTAGCGTGGACAAGGAAGAACGGGGAGAATCCAGTGGATTCATTAACCGCACTGTTTATGGCGAACTGGACCTTGTACAGGTTTTCGTCCCAGGACCTGTGGTTATCTTTCACAAAAGCGGCTACAGCAGTCATAACAACCTTATTGTACCTCTCAACAAGGTTAACTTGCGGAGTGTACAGTGGTGTGTAGTGTAATTTCGGAATATTATAACGCTTAATGAGATTACGGAATTCAGATCCTGTAAATTGGGACCCATTGTCCACAATCACAGTCTCTGGAACACTATGGTTCAAAAATACAAAATTTTCTAGCGCTTTAACAACAGCGGCACCTGTGGCACGCCGTAACGGAAACAACATTGTATATTTCGAAAAACAACACGTCACCACAAAAAGAAATGTAAATCCTGATTTAGACCTAGGCAAAGGTCCGACTAAATCAGCCGAAATGACCTGACCCTTACAAATGGCCCCACGTTGGGCGCCATTTGTAAGGGTGGTAAATTGGACGGAATAGAAATATACCCGGATACGGAATAATCTACCACCTTACAAAGATTAGAGGAAAAAAATAATTTACTTTACTTGATCTATCTACCTAGTAAAGAATAGAAGCTAGCCGTCGACTCCCTTGTAATGCATATGAGGTGTTATAAATGAAATTTGCTAGATGTTAGGCAAAATTGTTTTTAATGTAACTTTTACCGGGGTCGCTTAATACAGAATGATGGCTAATAATGCTTAGTTATTCTAGCTTAATGCCAAGACTTAATTTAGATACATTAGAATGACTTAGGTAGATAGTACATAAGATCTATGTTTTAAATTTAAGATGCCATTGGCATGGAATAGACAATGACACAGTAAAATTCATAAAATTGTTTCAAAATAAAAGCTCAGTAGTAAAGACAGGGTTCTTACTGTACACATACACTAAGAAGGTTCACTAAACTGTTGCAGGATACAAACATTTGCTTACTTGTAGGTGCGAAGACTGCAAGGTAGCTGGACGGCATCGGCCAAGATCCAAAACTCAATTTATTTGATTCTTCACAACCGAAATGTTTCATTACAAAGATTTTTCACCAAGTCTTATCCATAGCAATTAAGTTGTCAACGTGAATGTGCAAAAGAAATAAATACGAAAACCGAAAACGCAAACGGAAAACGGAAACGGAAAACTGAAGCTAAACGTAAAACGTAAACGTAAACCCTATTGAACTCCTGGCCACCAATGGTTTTCAGAAGTCCACCCACAACCCATTATCCTCATTTATTTGGGAAGTTAAAATAACTGGAACTGAAAGAAATCATGAGATTAGGATTTTCTCTAACCAAACCGCCATTTTGTCGAATCCACATTACTTGATTTTTCACTCACCATAACTGATGAAACATTGAAAATACGTTAGGATGACTAAAATTTATGACTATTGTATTTTTCCAGGCGAAGCCATGGGCGAAAAGAAGTGAGATTTTCCTGGCACGAAAAAATTCGTCTTCACATGTTGACTCCAGGAAAATTCTAAATCTCAGCAATCGGTGTTGCCAGACGCAACCCGAGTGTGGCCGCTCTCAGTTAGTTTGATCATAAAGCCAATTCATTTTTGAATATTGCGGAACCTAAGGATATATTATAAGAACCGTTTTGTTAATGACTTAACAATAAACAAATGATATTATGGTTTTATTTAATTATTTTGTTTTATTTTTACGACAATTGACAACGAAGCAAACGCCATCTATTGTGGCTCGAATGAACTCTGAACATCGACCCACGCGTAGTTCTGCACCTTGATGCTAGGTGGCACCAACATACTTTGAACAAAATAGATTTTAATTAAAAGCGAAACGCTAATTAGTAGTTCAAAATTTACAACGTCACATTATCTTACTTTGAAAATTGAAAATACTATTATAGTGAACTACATAATATGCACAAAACCCGCTTTTCTTCATACATTCGATTATCCGGATTTTCGATTATCCGAATCCTTAACGAATTAGTCCGGTTAATCGAGTTTCCACTGTTGTTCCAAAGTCGCTCTCCGCTTTTAACTTGCAACAACACCGACCTGATTACCGAAGCCCCGCTTACATAATCGCCTTCTTTATGAACATCAGGGCTTACCTGCAAAGAGAAAAACAACAGTAAGTTGCAAAGTAATAAGTTTCATTCGGGAAGTTCTCAAAGTTGCAGGAAAAAGGTTGCTCGCAGGGAAAACAGGATTTCAGTTTCAGGTACTTTTAATTGAGTTATAACTTTTTGTTCGAATAAAGGCGATCGCATGCCATACGACTTATTAAGAATGACTAGGTTTCCAGGCAACGTTCGAAAAAAAATTCATAACATGTTATGTTAAATATTAATTAGGAGAGTACGCGCCGCGTTTGTTGTATGTATATTTATTTGTATTATGTGAAGAAGTAACTTGAAAGGAAGATGAAGACTAGGAGAGATTTATTTTGACTGTCCAGGATTACTGCGCTGAAAACTTCCACCACTAAAGATGAAAAATAATACCTATATCTATATTATCATCTATGCTTTAAATTTTTAAATTTAAATCTTGTTGTTTAAGTCTTATTGTGTTGACTTACGGTGATTACGCACTGCACTTCTGTCTTCATAGATAAGTGGGTCACAACAAATTTGGTAACCATCACCGATATGAATTTTGTTAGGTTCAGAGGATAGAGGAGAACTCTCTGAAGACAAATATGCTACTCTGTGGCCCAGAGTGGTTGACATAAGTATTTATGGCGCATGAAACACGACTGATCGTTACCAAAAATTACATGATATGGATATGGCTGGTGACTGTATAGAAAGTAAGTACTAGTTGTGCTCATGCAAATCGTATAAGGAATGATCACGATTCGGTTGCGTTTTCGAGCTATGCCCTTCCAAAGTACATGCAAAAATAAAAACGACGAGCAAAATGGCTGTTGCTCATGTAGAAAGTAAGTGCTAACCTTACACATGCAAATTATGTAAAAACTTACCAAAAATTTGGTTGCGTTATGGAGCAATGCTGATTCATAAAATCTGCTTATATTGAGCTCAAAAAAAAAGTTGAATGGATATGGCTGTTGATGGTGTAATAAGTAAGCTCTAGTTATGTTTACATAAACCCCGTAAAGGCTGATCTAAGATTTGGTTGCGTTTTGGAGCTATGTCTGTTCAAACATATTGTTAAAATAAAAATGATGCGGAATATGGCTGTTGATGATATAGATAGTAAGTATACTATCTTTACAAATACAAACTGTGTAAAAAATAATCAGAAATTCGGTTGTGTTTTGGAGCAATACCGGTTTAATCAATATTATCTATCTATGTATCTGAATATCGTAAAAAACTGAACTGGCTCCCTATTAGGCATCGACGTAATCTGCATGTTCTTTCTATCCTATTTGCCACACTTTTCCATCCCTGGTCACCACCCTACCTTAAAGATCAGTTTAAATTTTTTAGCTCCTTCGAACGTGATCGCGGCCTGCGTTCCTGTTACGATTTCAAGCTTATAACGACCAAACATAATACGCATGGCTACGCGGAATCATTTACTGTAAAAGCAGCTTCGCTGTGGAATGCACTTCCGGTCGAAATAAGACGCTCCAAATCGCTGGCAATTTTTAAAAACCGTGTCAAGAAACACTATCTGTCACTGTAGATTTTCTGCCATAACTATATTATGTACAGTTAGCTATGTAGTATGTATTATTTATTTAATTATACTATATTGATTTTATATAGTATTTATATCCATGTATATTGTATATATTATATTATATTTATAGCTACATTGCGACTCCCCGTCTTACAGTTCTATAAGTTCTTAAGTATGGGTTGCCTGGAAGAGATCACTTTAGTGATAAGGTCGCCCTTTGTTTTTTAAGTGTATCCTGTATTCTTACTCTCTGTAAATCTATTAACAATAAAGTTATTTTAAATTAAATTAAATTAAATTATCTCGCAATCCTGATGATCGTATATTGATGATACTGACAGGGTCACCATGTATCCGAATGTTCTTGAAATCCTGCAATCCAAGAATCGCGATACGGTGTTGATAGTGTAACACCCCCAATTATAATATGGCGAAAGTCCGTAAGGGCGTGGGTTCGGATCCCACCGCTGCCACCATGTTGTGTTAATGAAACGCGTATCGGATGACAACTAACTTTATTATTAAATACTGCCAACAGGTAGTGATTAGATAAGGTTAGCTTTAAATGTTGTAACATTTTCAAAACAAAAATTCCATCAAGTTTTTAATCTAGCAACTAAAAGTCACCGCGTACGGTCAAACAGTCAAACTTGTTCACAACAAACACCCTTTTTGCTATCCATACCCTACCCTTACCCTAACCAGAAGGGACTTTTACTTTTGCCCACAGATCAGAAACTTCAAATAACTTTTTGTATTCATGGGTCCGAAGCCTATGCATAGCATTATGTAAAACTAGCCCCAACTTTGCTTGAAGGACTTTTCGAAAAGTATTAATCGAAAACCGTTAAGGGGTATGGACTACGGGCTTAGTAAAACTACCACACCCCTTCCAAGGTAGCTCGCTACTTAGACTGCATCATTAATTCATCGAGCCTCAATAGCTCAACCGGTATAGGAGTGGACTGAAAACCGAAAGGTCGACGGTTCAAATCCCGCCCGTTGAACTATTGTAGTACCTACTCCTAGCACAAGCCTGACGCTTAATTGGAGAGGAAAGGGGAAAATAAGTCATTTAATATGGCTAATATTCTTTTTTTAAAAAGAAAAGAAAAATAATTACCACTGGCTGAGATCGCAGTCAAAGGTTAACTTATAGTGGAATTTAAAAAAAAACCGGCCAAGTGCGAGTCAAGTGCGAGGCAGGCAGGCAGGGTTCCGTTTTTCCTTTTGAGGTACGGAACCCTAAAAACCGGCCAAGTGCAAGTCGGACTCGCGCACGAAGTGTTCCGTACCATCCATACTAATATTATAAATGTGAAAGTGTGTCTGTCTGTCTGTCTGCTAGCTATTCACGGCCCATCCGTTCAACCGATTGTAAAAATTTGGTACAGAGATAGCTTACATCCCGGGGAAGGACATAGGCTACATTTTATCCCGGAAAATCAAAGAGTTCCCACGGGATTTTTAAAAACCTAATTCCACGCGGACGAAGTCACGGGCATCAGCTAGTTATCTATAAAAACGGCAAAAATCATCGTTGTTGTATGGGAGCCCCCTTAAATATTTATTTTATTTCGTTTTTAGTATTTGTTGTTATAGCGGCAACAGAAATACATTATCTGTGAAAATTTCAACTGTCTAACTATCGCGGTTCATGAGATACAGCCTGGTGGCAGACACACAGACACACAGACGGACAGCAAAGTCTTAGTAATATGGTCCCTTTTTACCCTTTGGGTACGGAACCCTAAAAAAGTATTTTTCAGTAAGTAGGTATTCATCTAAGAGGAGATCCGTACTCAGTGGTGAGCCGGTGACGGGTTGATCATGATGATGATTATTTAGTATGGGTTTTGGCTATGGAGAAGCAGATGGAATAAAACATGAAATGGTTCTGTTTATTTACCTTCCTCTCGTAGTTCGTTGTTATCGCTTCAATAGGTCATAAAATATACGTTCATCCGTCATAAAGGGGCGAGCGATATGACTGCTATATGTATGGGGTAATATACGATAAATAATATTTATTTGACATCTACTCGTTCCTGTACTGTCAGTTATATTGTTTTTGGGTTTCGTATCTTCAGGGAAAATTAGTATAACATGTCTCATTAACATCGAAATCACGTCATTTAGACGTCAGCCGAAATAAAAATATACCTACCATTGTTAACAATTAAACTCTCAAATTACTAAATCAACCCGTATATTCCTTCAACTGTTGCTTGCTTGGATTCTAAACCGAAAGTGTCGTCCCGCGTCGCCGGTCGCCTCTCGTGGTGTTGCCAACATCATCAGCTCGAAACTTCAGTCAGTCTAGTGCTGACGTCACTAAAATGGGCGCCACGCGGATTATCAATTTGCGGGACTTAAAACAAGTCAGTCTTCAGCTTAACGAAAGCTACCTAAAAATAGCCCGATTAAATATTTCGTGAAAACAATAAAAACACTTGCGTTGCGGTCCGCCATAATACAGCCGAATCTCGAATAACCCAAGGATAATGATGATTGTAATCCACGTTTCGAGTACAATGGTCAACGTGAATTTGGTACGAAAATAAATACACCCGATTGTAAGCTTTAAAGCAATAGAAAGAAAGGCTTATATTACACATCAGATATTGTAATATTAAGTCACTTTTAGGCAGTAAACAACACCCGTGCCTGACGATTTAATATCAGGAGCGTTTTGGTATAACAGAGGGGCTGACAGTACAATCGGGATAAAAACCGCTAATGTTACATTAATTTTTATGCAAATGTTATGGCATTTTTTATTTTTTTAATATAATGCACACGTTATATAACAATTTCTATCTCGCCAAACTGCACATCAGTTTATCGGCGAGTTTGCGCCAATTATTATTTATAACTATATTAACTTTACTGTATTCAGTTAGCGAAGGAGTCCTAAATAAAAACTTCCTTTAGTTTCTTCTTTCCTTCGCTGAACTTTTGCTCTATTCTTAACCATTCTACACTATTGAATATCTTAGGTACTAAGTAGCTTCTTGATCTCTTACCATACTTGCCGTCTTTTGAAATGGAAGTCACGAGATCTGTTGCGAGGCAGCCATCTTGAGTCGATTGTATAAATACGGGTGGTTGATGGTTTTTAAGCCAGACTCGACCGACTATTAAATGCTTTTTGTGTTTAGGTACGCAGCATAGTCAATCCGAAACAACACACAAAACAGGTCGCCAGTTTGATTGAGTGGATGCAATAGCAATTATTATGCCTAATAAAGTTAATATTGCAGTTATTATAAAAGGTAAAGCTCTCGATAAGCCTCCGCGCGTCGTGAGTAATATTTCATGTCACTTCTGGTATGTTTATACAAAGACACTTTAATACTGCATATGGGAAAGCTCACACATTTGTAAGAATTATAAAAACTGGTCAAGTGCGAGTCGGAATAACACTTTTTAATTTATTTCAATTTCCATGGCCATTTTTATTATAGCGGCAATAGAATTACACATTCTGTGAAAATTTCAACTCTCTACCTATTAAGATTTACAAAATAGGCATACAGCCCGCTGGCAGGCAGACAGATGGACGGACGGACAGTGGAGGCCTAGTAGACATTCATACCACTCACAATAGTCTAACTCTAATGTCTAAAAAATGTACAAAAATTAAAATCCCCTGAAACTTTTTGCGCTTGCCAGTACAGACACCTGCTCTGGCAAAGGACAAAGTGCCTGAGGTCAAGGTCACGAAGCGACCCATGGGACCATTCGTCTCAGCTCCCTCTAATGTACACCCCCGTTCATTGTTCCGCCCCTGTTATTATAACTTGGATAACAAGTAATATAATTCAATTTAATGGCGGTAAAACAGATTGGCAAGCGTTCTGGGATACTTTTAAAGCTGGTATATTTTTTATTTATTTATTCGGATCAACAAACAGTAGCACGCAGTGCTTAGATAAAAAACAGTAGGTAGGCAATAATATAATATACTTAGTAATATTATATATGCTACCCGCTACGTCAACCACATAATATTATTAATTAATACTTACTTAATATACTTACATGCATAAAATATAAATAAAGAATATATATTAGTTTAACTACAATCTATCTAAATTCTAATTATCCTACTGCAGGCTTAGTGTAATATAGCAATATTATTCCTAAGATAATTCATGACCAGCTTCTTGAAAGAGCCCGCTCGACTCGAGTATAGACTCTTTGATAAGACTTGAAAACGGACGGATAAAAATCGGACAACGATTTTCAAAAATTCCACACGAACGAAGCCGGGTCTGCTGTGAAGGCCTAGTGGAAGAAAAATAATTAATAATGATAAAATTCCTATCGGTACAACGAGAATCAAAACAAACAAAAGGCCACCAAGATTTATCTTTGGACAAAGCAAATTTTATACTTTCACAGCAACAAACAGAACGAATAAATATGAAACGTCAGTTTTATAACAGAAATATTGTATAACAGAATTGCTGCATTCTGCGCCTGGTGTATTTGCATACGGGAGCCCCGCCTGGCTGGAATTGGATTGTATGAATGTTATGTGCGAGTCATTTTAGAAAAAGAGCCTGTGATGGCCAGACCTTCGTTATTTTATACAAGTGGTTTCGCGCTGAACTAAGACCTCGCGGAGGTTGCTGAGAGTAAAAACGCAAGATGTTCGATTCACTATTATTTATTGTAAAATTATGATGCCTATTAATGATGAAAATAATTTCGACGATCAATTTCATGATTCTAGGTCAACAGGAAGGTTTCTTGACAGACAGACAGATAACAAAGTAATCCTATACGGGTTCCGTTTTTCCTTTTGAGGTACGGAACTCTAAAATTTGGAATTGTAAAATGAGTAAGTCATTCACTCAATGGAGCATTAAAAGATGTCCCATTCCTCATTTCAATACATAGCAGAGACGGAACCTTAATGCGATTATAAAGAATGTCAGGTAAAGGAATGAATGAAAATAAAAGCGCACGAGACTAATATAGAGGCAGACACGTGCCAATTTACATGTGAATGGAATTAAGAAAGTATGCCCCGTGGAATATGGAAGCACGAATGGAATGTACCTAATCACATTCACCGGGGACAAAGCCTTAAAGCCCCGGTTACATAGACGCGAGACGGTAAAAGTTTTTTGTATTTTTGAATCTTTTAAAATTCATGGGTTTTCACTTTTGAAGTGTTTTTTCTGAAGAGTTATTACTTCTTAGATATTCATGCTGTGACTTTTGTGATTGACGGCTAACGTGCCAACGTAAAATGAATAAGTCATTCACTCAATGGAACATTAAAATATGTCCTTTAACATTTCTCATTTCAATAAATAGCAGAGACGGAACCTTTATGCGATTATAAAGAATGTCAGCTAAAGGAATGAATGAAAATAAAAGCGCACGAGACTAATATGGAGGCAGACACGTGCCAATTTACATGTGAATGGAATTAAGAAAGTATGCCCCGTGGAATATGGAAGCACGAATGGAACCTACCTAATCACATTCACCGGGAACAAGGCCTTAAAGCCCAGGTTACATAGACGCGAGACGGTTTTTTTTATAATGAAGATTTTTGTAATGAACCAAAAACTTAATTTGCTGTAACCCGCTGAAACAGGTCGAATCTGTATGATGCAACATGCAGCATGCGAAATGCACCGCCCGCCCTCCCACTGCTAACCATGCAGGAAAAGCAGCCACTCGGCAAGCAATCCGCACCACCACCACGCAGCACCACAGCGTTCGTTACACCCCGTATATGACGTTTTGTCGGTCTCAACGACAGAGACGATGCTCTACAAACTGCTTTCTCCTTCTAAAAGTCGATGTACATTACTTTCTGCCGCGTACTGTAATTTTATCGTCGGTCATCCTAGTGGAAAATATTCCACGTGGAATACGACAGATCGATTGGAATGTAAACATTCACGCAAACAAAGCCTTTATAGACGCCGAGCATTGATCACGGTCACACAATGGACATGCACATAATAAGCCTACAGTGCAGCGGCTGCACATGCTTCATGTGGTTATACATACTGCTTTTACACGTTGCTAACTACAGTAAAGTAAAGTAAAGTAAAGTAAAGTAAAGTAAAGTAAAGTAAAGTAAAGTAAAGTAAAGTAAAGTAAAGTAAAGTAAAGTAAAGTAAAGTAAAGTAAAGTAAAGTTAAGTTAAGTAAAGTAAACTAAAGTACAGTGTACGCTATATATAGCGAAATTGTAGTGGCCGGGTATTCTATCTAAATATATAAAAGAAAAAAAAGTTGACTGACTGACTGACTAATCTATCAACGCACAGCTCTAACTACTGGACGGATCGGGCTGAAATTTGGCATGCAGCTATTATGACGTCAACATTCGCTACGAAAAGATTTTTTTTTAATTCGACGCCCAAGGGGGTAAACTAGGGGTTCGAAATTTGTGTAGTCCACGCGGACGAAGTTGTGGGCATAAGCTAGTAAAGCAATAAAACGAAAGTAGGAAGTATATGCGGATTGGCAGACTTCACACACCTTGAAACACTTTGAGAACTCTCAGGCATGCCGGTTTTCCTTTACCGTTAAAACCGTATAAATACTTACGTAAGATTAAAAATATAAGCACCACCCTTTGAGCATTTTCTTTCTTACCAAAAGGCATTGAGCGTTGATTTGGCTATTTCTAAAGCGCTGAGGCTCGAGTACACGGCGGCTTCAATAGAAATGAATACGGAGCTGGCTAATAGCAGACGCGTGCCTATTTGAATGTGAATAGTACGGAATATGCTCGCTGAATACGACAAGAACCCATAGTGTAGGCGTTCATTGAATGATCACGTTAACAAGAATATGACAATGCAAACCTACCAAGTGTGAGTTTAACTCGCCCGGCGAGGGTTTCGTAGCTTGTAAATCTATACTAATATTACGTAGACCACCTCAGATAAGATTTTGAAAAATTCCAACGAGATTTCAAAACCTAAATTCACGCGAATAAAGTCGCGGTAACTGTCAACGCATATTAAAAGTTGATAGTGCACACGTAGCATATTATGACATTAGTGTAGATCGTCCCTAAAAGAGTTTGAGAGTGTGTCGTGTTCCTTCTCTGAACCAAAAAATAAGAAGATCTGCCTATCGGGTCTTCATAAATAACTAACAGTAACAAACTAGTAACTTCTTAACACAAGGCCCAAGAGTTGATTCCTTGCATATAAAATGAACTAGCTTATGCTCGCGACTTCGTCCGCGTGGACTACACAAATTTCAAACCCCTATTTCACCCCCTTAGAGGTTGAATTTTCAAAAATCCTTTCTTAGCGGATGCCTACGTCATAAGAGCTATCTGCATTCCAAATTTCAGCCCGATCCGTCCAGTAGTTTGAGCTGTGCGTTGATAGATCAGTCAGTCAGTCAGTCAGTCAGTCAATCAGTCAGTCAGTCAGTCAGTCACCTTTCCCTTTTATATATATTTAGATGAATGAATAGCGTAAACTAATCTACTCATACTTTACGGCCTTCACGCCAAAAGTTGGTGAAGCAAATCCATAAAGTTGGGTACGTAAACCAGTATCGTATAAAACTTGAAACTTGTACACATACTTAGCTCAAGTTGCGCCTTTATATAAACTTTATATTTAACAAGTTTTCAACACAATAAACCTCAGTTTTATCGGTCGTAAAAAACTGGATAAGGCACTTGTTCCACCGCCGCGGACGACGAAGCTAGGATGCCACTATACCCATTGACTATAATATTATGCTGGCTCAAGAAATGTACAATCGATGTTTTTAGGGTTCCGTACCTCAAAAGGAAAAACGGAACCCTTATAGGATCACTTTGTTGTCTGTCTGTGTGTCAAGAAACCTACAGGGTACTTCCCGTTGACCTAGCTGACATTTGGGAAAAAATCCGCGAATTTAGGGTTAGATCACACACAAAAAAAAAAAAGTGGTCATGAACTAATAATTATTATTTTCAACTTTCGAAGTGAGTTGCTATATCAAATGGGGTATCATATGAAAGGCCTTCATCTGTATATTCTAAAACAGATTTTTATTTATTTTTATGCATCATAGTTTTTGAATTATCGTGCAAAATGTCGAAAAAATACGACTGTAGTACGGAACCCTCATTGCGCGAGCCTGACTCGCACTTGGCCGGTTTTTTTTGTTTTTAATTCCATTGCATTCGTCGAGCGGATTTTTTCACGGGTTGCCTGAAGAATAGCGCTGAGGTAGTGTACTCTACTACAGCATTCCGCTGATGCAATCTGCATGCAATGCAAAATGCAAACACCTATTTCAACCCCTTAGGGGTTTGAAATTTGTGTAGTCCAGGGGACCCAGTCGCGAGCATAAGCTAGTCTAGTAAACGATCATTACCCGTAGTATAAGATTTTACGTCACACCAAACGTTGCTAGAATTCGAGAGTCGAAACACTTCTGCGTTATAGTAAACTGGATTTTAAATGCCTTGTTTTAAAGCTCAAGTTTGTCTACACATCTACAGCCAGCGCTCCAAGCGGAATCGTTGCGAAATTAAAATCAGTGGCATTCAATTTTTGACTTCAATTCAAGGCTCTTTAGGTCCATTTTACTTTGATGTTATTGTGTTTCGATTCTCGAATTCTAGCAACGTTTGGTGAGACGTAAAATCTTATACTATGTCATTTGTGGGAATGAGTGTATTTTATAATAAAATTCCACAAGCAATTTTAGACTTGCCTGTACACAAGTTTAAAAAATGTATTAAAAGTATGCTCCTAAAAAAAGCATATTATACAGTCGCAGACTATGTAAACGATAAAAAAGCTTGGATTTGACTCGCTCCAGCAATGCACGGGGCTGCAATGGCTTGTATAGTACGGTATAATAACATTGTAAATTGAAAAATTAAAAAGAGCAACCGCCGAGTTTCTTGCTGGTTCTTCTCGGTAGGAACGGCATTCCGAACCAGTGGTAAATTAAAACTACCTGACTATTCATAAGCACTTTTAAAAAGTTTACATGAATAAAAAACATTCTATTCTATTCTATTCTATGGGTACAGGTTGCTCTTTTACTCCATTCACCTCTTCATTTGCGCGGAAAATCTAATTTAATTTCATGCGGAATGCGACGCGAGTTGCGTCGTCGCGTCGCGTCAGCCCCATACGTTATCCCGTAGACATATTTATTAGTTCAAATTTTTATTTTAGCTACACGTCGTGGCGTAGATTTACCGCCATCTGATACCCGATATAACAGTCGTGGTTTATTGAACTTTTCTTTTGTTTACAGCTCCTTTATTAACAAACAAAGTCTTTCAAAAGTCCGTGAAAGTAGCGGTTCGCAACCGCAACGCATACACACTGCATACTAGATACCCAACTTAATCGATTCAGCAGTCAGTAAGTTGCCCAAACACGGAACATCATCATCATCAACCGATAGACGTCCACTGCTGGACATAGGTCTCTTGTAGGGACTTCCACACGCCACGGTCTTGCGCCACCTGATTCCAGCGGCTCCCTGCGACTCGTCCGTCCACCTAGTGGGGGTCTTCCAACACTGCGTCTTCCGGTGCAAGGTCGCCATTCCAGCACCTTGGGACCCCAACGTCTAACGGTTTTACGAACTATGTGCCCTGCCCATTGCCACTTCAGCTTCGCAACCCGTTGAGTCGGTTGATGTCGGATACTCTAGTTCTCCTACGGATCTCCTCATTTCTGATTTGATCACGTAGAGAAACTCCATGCATAGCTCTCTCCATGGCCCGCTGAGCGACTCTGAGCTTTCTTATGAGGCTCATAGTTAGCGACCATGTCTCGGAATCATATGTCATCACTGGCAACACGCAAACACGGATATGTGACGTAAATAAACGAATTGTGAATATCTCAATCGACAAACACAAATTGTTTAAAACAGTTCCAACTTGTTTTTGTGTGTTTAAATGCACAAAAACAAGTGTGTAAATAAAAATAAACTGTTTTAAGCCTGTTTTAAACAAAAATGGTTTGGTTTGGTTTTATTGAAAAAAAAAAAACTGTAGTAGTGTAGTTATAGTATATATTGATACTTATTGATGATTTTACTTTGAGTCTAGTTGGTGCTGAGTCGTTTAGGTGTGCGATGGCCTTAACACAAATACGTATGCCAAATGGCACGGAGAGGTCATTATTTAATTCGGACGGTCGCACAACAATTAAAACTCAACTAGTTTTTTCGCTAACAAACAATTGAGTTATTTGTGTGTATTTTGAACTTGGCGGAGCGTGTTACAATAAAGAGCTATAGAGAGAGATCCAGCGCGTGCCAGACCTTCGGTATTTTATAAAAGCTGAAAGTTTCTCTGCGTATTGTCCCCAATATAAGGAGGAACGATCAGCGAATAGGAAGTTTGGTTGTGACTTTGGGAGATAAGAGGTAACGCCCTTAAAGTTTAAAAGTTTAAGGGTGTCTGGCAGGGGGGTTGCCACGACACTAAAGTGTCTGACAATGCATGATGTATTTCTAATACTATTCGGAAGAAAATATAAAAAAAAAATAGACTTTATACTTTGACGTATGATTCTTTACACCTTTATTACCTGTTATGTCCCAATCTATTAAGTAATTATTTTAAAAATTGTCACTCAAAAATATTTGCACACTATTAATTTAGTAGAATGTTATGGCCTCTGATTATAGTGTAATTTCCATCTTTCTTGTACAAACATTCTTGCAAATAAATGATTATTTATTTATTTATTTAAAAGACATCATGATTTAAACTTCATAGTCGCTGATCGTTCCTCCCTGTTTTGGGGACAAAACGTATAGAAACTTTTAGCTTTTGTAAAATAACGAAGGTCGTGCACGCGCTGGCTCTTAGTCCACTATGAAAATAAACTGCCACGTAATAAATACAATGTAATGTTTAGGCTTATTTCGTAGTATAACAACAGTAATAATTAATTAGTAATGTAAATAGCCGTGTTAATAATGTAAGGTGTGGTAGCTTAGTGGTTAAGACGTCAGTCTCTTAATCGGGGGTCGCGGGTTCAATCCCAGGCCTCTCTCTCTGACTTTTAGCTAGACGTGCGTTCTAGACAATTAAATATATATCACTTGTTTTAACGGTGAATGAAAACATAAGCATAAGCTAGTTTAACAATAAGATGATTGGTGTGCTAAACACGTCTCCGCCCATCTCCGCTCTGTTAAGTAGATACCGCGGCTTAGGCCCCCTTGATATCTGTTAAAAAGCTTGTCTTGACAGAAAATGTATAAAACTCCTAGTTTAATATAGGCTCAGGGTTAAGGCAAGAAATACATTATTATTCAGTCAGACCCTCGCGCACTGAAAACTTTAGCAGCAGAATTAATCGTGCCAGCGGGTACAGTTGCGACGGGTAGGTACTTATTTGCAATATCGACAGGTTTTAGGGTGAACTTGTGAAGATACATTAAATTTTTTGAATTTTGTAAGATAAAACTAGCTTTTTCTTGCAACTTATTACCTAGGCTAGGCCAGTGTGCCTTGCCCAAGTCCCGGTATCCACCAGAGCGGAGATGTGTTTAGCAGACCAACCACTTTACTGATAGATTACGCGAAAAATTAGTAAGTCATTTAACTATAATCTGATTGTATTTAGCAAAACACATCTCTACCCATCTCCCACCTAGGGGATACCGGGCCTTAGGTTTGTCTTTAAAAATACTAGAAAAAAACTCACAGCTTAATATAGGCTCAGTGTTATGGCAAGAAATACATGATTATTCAGTCCGACCCTCGCGCACTGAATAACTTAGCAGCAGAGTTAATCGTGCCAGCGGGTACAGTTCCGACGGGTAGGTACTTATTTGCAATATCAACAGGTTTTGCGGTGAAATTGTGAAGATACTGTAATTTTCTCAGTTTTCGTTATAGCATGGATATAGATAACAGAATGGACTAGAGCCTTTATAAGACCACAGCGCTCACAACTGCGCAAGGGAGGTTGAGAAAAATTTCTGTCGCGCCGCGCTGCGTCGCGCTTTCTATTTATACCCGTAGGTATGCTTAGTACGAGATTTTATGTCTCACCAACGTTGACAGTTTCGAGTGTCGAACCACTTCAGCGTTATAGTAAACTGGATCCTAACCAGCCTTGTTTTAAAGCTCAAGTTTGTCTTCACATCTACAGCCAGCGCTCCAAGCGGAAACGTTGCGAAATTAAAATCAGTGGCATTGAATTTTTGACTTTAATTCAAGGTACTTTAGGTCTTACTAAACTTTGACGATACTTATTTTTACTTTGACGGTATTGTGTTTCGACTCATGAATTCTAGCAACGTTTGGTGAGACGTAAAATCTTATATTAAGCGTACTTACTGCGCAAGGGAGATTGTCAAATATTTCTGGCGCGTTTCTATTTGTACCAGGCTTTAAAGTAAATTTCCTTTCAGTTAACGTTTGCTTATGGAAGTTGAGCCGCCAAAGTTTCAGTTAATAAATAATACGCGAGCGCTCTCTGCAATGTTAATTAAACCTCAAAGTCAATTTACAAGGTGGATTATTAATGTACGAACTACGAGCCTACGGAGTTGTGGAACTCTTCTGTTTGATATGCCATATGCTTCAGGCTCGCTTTAACAAACTACCAAGTATGGTAATAATGTTCCTTTGACCGAATTTCGAAACGAGATGGACAAAATTTGCCCCAGGCTGAACTATGCCTATCACAAACTTAATGCCACGGCTGCAAAACAACACGCAACTTTTTTTTAGGGTTCCGTACCTCAAAAGGAAAAACGGAACCCTTTTTCTTTTTAGTACTGTCGAGCTCGTAGTTTTAAGCTTACCTAGTTTTAATTTTTTAATTTGTAACATTTGGTTTGTATGTTTTGCTTTTTTTTTTTGGCTTTTCTTGTTTTGTGAGCTGAATAAACTTTTATTTATTATTTATTTATTTATTTATAGGATCACTTTGTTGTCTGTCTGTCTGTCAAGAAACCTACAGGGCACTTCCCGTTGACCTAGAATCATGAAATTTGGCAGGTAGGTGGGTCTTATAGCTGGCTTTAGGGGAAAAATCTGAAAACCGTGAATTTGTGGTAACATCACACAAAAAAATTTAAATTGTGGTCATAAACTAATAATTAGTATTTTCAATTTTCGATGTAAAGATAACTATATCAAGTGGAGTATCATATGAAAGGGCTTTACTTGTACATTCTAAAACAGATTTTTATTTATCGAACCGGCCGAAAGTAAAGCAGAGTTGTAGAGCACTGTCTCAGTCGTTGAGACCGAGAAAACGTCATATAGGTATGAGTGACAGAGACAACGCTCTACAAAGCCGAAATGTCATTCTAAAGGGCGATGTACATTACTTTCGGCCACGTACTGTACATAAATTTTGAAGGATCTGGCAAGCCATAGACACATTTTTTTTTTCTAGAACTTGTTAAATAAGAACAAAACAACATTTGTTTGGAGCGTGCTACAAATAAACTCCTCTTAAGATTTTTCATTCTTTTTTCAATTTTATCTAAGTAATTACATTTCTTTAGTATTAATTAATGCTTGTAAGTTATTCATACTCGCACCGGAAGACGCAGCGTTGGAAGACCCCCACTAGGTGGACGCACGACATCAGACGAGTCGCAGGGAGCCGCTGGATCCAGGCGGCGCGGCGCAAGGCCGTGGCGTGTGGAAGTCCGTACAAGAGACCAATGTCCAGCAGTGGACGTCTATTGGTTGATGATGATGATGATGAAGTTATTCATATTTTTCTAAATCTAAATAGCCATTACAAACTTATATCTCTCTAACTGTTCTGAAGTCAGAGCTCAGCTTTAAGTTCGTAAATTGAAATTGTCTCTAGCAGATATAAAGTCGTTTTCATATTCCTTTTACGAATATTTCATTACGCGAAAGAGAATGCGACGGTTCGTTACGAATTTCTGTTTTTATTATTGTCATTTGAAAGGCAATTTCCAAATTATTTACTTTTGTAGCCATCTGTTCTGCGAAACTGAAAAGATAATGCCAAAAACCGGGCTATATTGAGTCACTCACGCATATGAAGTAACTAGGTACCTACTACTTTTCTACACAACAAAGCTTGTCTCCCTGTACGAGTATCTAGCATGACGATTCACGTTGTTGTTATCCATCGCGCTTCGTATGCGTCCAAGTCTTTACGATATTAATAAGGTGGGTCTACGCTAGACTAAGCGAGCACAAGCGAAGCACAAGCGGAGCCGTGTTCGGTTTCGTCGTTCGCGGCGTCAAGTGTGGACGTCCACACTTGACAACGAACCTACAACGATCACTGTCCTCGAACGTAGTTTTCCGCAATTGATTGCACGGAAGCATCTTCGGACCACGTTTCCATGATGCTCGGCTCGAAGGACCGACATCCGTCACTATAACACATCCACGAGCGCACTGCGAGCGTGAAGCAAATCCCTTTGTGTTCGTCAAAAAACCGAGAATTACAGGCGGAACGCAGCCGAGCATGAACGAAATGAGGCTTGTAAGTCGGTCCATACTAGACGAATTGTGTTCGGCTCGTGCTGGGTTCGCCTAGCGTAGACCCACTTTTAAAGAAACCCCCAAAAAAGATTTAAACGCGCGAATTCAGCAGTTTATGACGTGCGAAACGGCCGGGTCGCGGAAACGCCCGCCCGTATAAACCGACGGCTTCCTTATTTACGGTAACGGCCCTGTTACGGCCCAGTGTCCCGATTTGTTCCATTACGTTTATTGAAGATAGATAAAAAGAACCCCCCCCCCCCCGCTCCCTCCTCTCTTCTCCACAAGAGGGCGCTATTTTATGCACTTTACTACAACCATTACTTTGATAAACCCACACTAATGATAATAATAATGGCACCGATTTCGTAGTCTTTCTCTAAACTAAATCTAGAGTATCTGCATCCTTTTCTTTTTAACAATGCTAAAAAGAGACAGAACATGAACTTTACATTTAAAGACTCTAAATTTTAGTGCTCGCTACAAATTTAAACAGTAGGCTCGCGACTGTGCGCTAAAATCACGGGTTTTACCATCTAAATATTAAATTTAAAACTGTCGAATTGCGTCTGTCTTTTTCTTATTACATTAGTAAGAAGAGGATGCGAATACTCTAAAATTAGGTTGTGCTCAGAATCAGTACCATGTCCTCCCGACCGAATCCCGACCAGGGTGGCGTAGAGAGTACCAAACAGCGCGGGAGATTAGTGCACAAGTGTGTGCCAAACGTGCACTCTGTATACCCTCACTAATATAGCCCGATGGGACGGCGGCCTTTGGCCACGAGGATAGGCATCATGTGATGTAGGAGTATCCCCTTTATGAGGACTACACGGACCTCGTCTCTTCGGCGGGGAACTACAACCGGCTACGGGAATTCACGCACCATTGGCATAAGAGGCGAAGCAGCTCGGAGCGTACAGGTGCCAGGCCGGCACCACGGAGGAGCAGCAGCGGGGATCTCAGCTGTGCTAGTGACGTCTAGCCCCCAAGGGGGGAGAGTGAGCATAAGGGACAAGGAGGAGACGTAAAATAATTTGTATAGGGAGTCAAGAAGGCGCTCCGGGAAAACGCCAAGAGAATTACCGAATGGGCACCTCGCATGGTTCGGCCCATATAAACGAGAGGTTGGTGGGGCCATGGGAGGTGCAGGATTGTCTCAGCCCGATGGGATGGAAACCCGACACAGCCGGAATGAGATCAGGCTCAAGACCGATGGCGATAGACCCATACTAATATTATAAGCATTGAAATATAAATATAATATAATATAAATATAATATTTGCGTATGTGGGTTACTCATAATATTATTGTTGTATATTTATTATTCATCTATCACTATATTATATATTAATATATGTATATATATTATGTATTATATATGTACCTGTGTATATCTTTATCTATATATTATTATTAAGGCATTTCTGTGCCTATTAATATACATATTACTTATATTATAATTATTATCTTTATGTTCCCTAACAACTTACGTACACCTTAAACCCAGTTTTCACTAGCCCTTAAATCCTCTTCAACCTAGTTGCCTGGTAGAAATCGCTTCACAGCGATAAGGCCGCTGATTGTATGTTCTTCTTTTACATGTTTCTTTTTGTGTCTTTTCTTTTTGGTGTACAATAAAGAATATTAAACTAAAAAACACACAAATCTGTAGTGGGTAAGGTTGAGACGAAGCCAATCGAGCGGGACAAGAACAACGATATACGTCATCAGTACACGCGTGACAAGGTAAGAACTAAGTGACGCCTAGCAGTGCCAGCGGAGGAGAGTGAGTGTGGCTTCTTTAACGCAGTAACAGTTAGTATAACAGTTAGTTTTGGTCTGGTGAGAGGCTTCGGCCGTGGCTAGTTACCACCCTACAAGGCAAAGCCGTTCCGCCAAGCGATTAAGCGTTCCGGTACGATGCCGTGTAGAAACCAACGGGGCATGGGTTTCATAAAAACTGCCACACCCCTTCCAGGTTAGCCCGCTTCCATCTTAGACTGCATCATCACTTACTACCAGGTGAGATTGCAGACAGGGGCTAACTTGTATCTGAAAAAAAAAGTGCCAATTACAAAGTGTCCAGACATAGAAACCACAAGTCGCCTTACTTTACCATACCTAATTTGTTTCGACGCGACGCTTTGCTTACGACCATCGAAATATAAATTGCAATGCTTACGACAAGTAAAACACAAATATTTGAACAAATAAATTTTGTGATAAAATCTTTTCCAACGTAAACAAATATTTTTGAAAAGTCGACGAAATATACGTAAATAAATGCATATGACGCACATTTGCGATGTTTGTTCAAATAACTTACCATAAAATGCTAATAAAAAGAATGATGTGCGTAAACAGAGGTTGCGACTTGTACCTAACAAATAAGTTTTTTTTAAAATAGAGATAGCGAGCAAGCGAGCAGGCGGATCACTTAATGTCAAGTGATTACCGCCGCCCGTGAACATTTGCAGCACCAGAGGATTGGCCGTAGCCAGCCTTTTACCATAAACCATAAAATATACTATAGAAAATAAGAAAACGCATTTACCAAACGATGGGAGAGAGCTATGCTTGGAGTTTTTCTACGTGATCTAACCAGAAATATGGTGATTCGTAGGAGAATCAGAGCAACCGATATAGCTCAACGGGTTGCGAAACTGAAGTGGTAATGGGCAGGTCACATAGTTCGAAAAACCGATAGACATAAGAATCCCAAGATGCTAGCCAATCGCGACCTCGTACCTGAAAGCGCAGCGTTGGCAAACCCTCCATTAGGTGGACAGAAATCAATCGAGTCACAGGGAGCCACTGATGTAAAGTGTAGATGAAGATCTATGTCTAGCAGTGGAGGTATATTTATTGACGATGATGATGATGATGATGATTATGATGATGATGATAGAAATAGCAAAGGAGGATCAGCTTGGAAGATAGAAGTACTTCAGTAAGAAGTGGATGAAAGATTGAGTGGAGAAGAAGTTTTTTTTATATTGAGACAAAGTTATAGGCGATGCTAATATAAAGCCGTGAAAGGATAGAAGATTTTTACAAAGTTGTAGGCGAAGCCGTAAAAGGATAAAATTTAGATATTGAAGTAGTGAAAAGGCAATGAATTACCTAAGTAAAAAGGCAGCACTCACGCGGCGTAGAAGAAGTCCATTTGAAGGTAAAAGGGATTCGGAATAATATAAATAAATGAACCGAATGAAGAATTAGCATCGCCCCGAGACCACATGAATAATGAATGGTCTACTTCATTACCATCCGCTGAAAATTACAGAAACATTTCGTGACTTTCGCTCTCAGACCACTTACTGCGTACTTTTTGTCCATTTGCTTTTTACTAATAATGACCAGTCTCAACGTGACGATAAGTGTATAAAGTTTATACACTTATCGTTACATTGAGCTTTATACTATAAACTTTACTCCGATTGAAAGATAGCAGATCCTAATCCTAATCCTAATCTTCTATATATAAAAATGAATCGCTGAATGTGTTGCTGATCGCAAATCTCGATAACAGCTGAACCAATTTCGCTAATTCTTTTTTAATAATATTCCTTGAAGTACGAGGTTGGTTTTTATGGAAAGAAAATTTAAAAAAAAATCCTGAAAAAGAATCGACTGTTAGGCGGTATAAAGTTCGCCGGGGCAGCTAGTGCATTATAGAATTGAAATCCTCTCATCAAAGCTGCACCAGGTTAACTTAAATTATTATTCTCAGTAGACGTGCAATTTCTGTTGGCTCAAGGATGCGCCATAACGTTGTTTAATATCTCGCTCCGTACTGCATAGCGAATTAATCCGAAACTCCGTCATATCGTGTTGCTTAAGAGAGACTAAGTACCTGAGGCTACGCCTAGGGATTATTAGGGATTATAAGCGAATTCGCTCTATAATTTTTTTAAATAAATTAACATTTAAACCAAAATTTGTTCGAGATTTTGATGGCGGGCAAAGTCATCCGGACTTTCAGCCAACATTTTTGTGGTTCGAAACTAGTCGGGCTAACGTCGACTGAATACGTGAGTAAAGCCGGGTGTAAGATATGTATAATATTTGTCATATTTAGTCTTTAATCATCAAAGCACCCGGTTAACTTAAATTAATATTGTCAGGAGACGAGTAATTTCTGTTTGCTCGAGGATGCGCCGTCCCTGTGTTTAATATCTCGCTCCGTACTGCATAGCGAATTAATCCGAAGCTCGCTCATATCGTGTTCTCTAAGAGAGACTTTAGTCTCTTAGCCTGAAGTACCGAGCTAAGTTAGCTATCATTCCTAAATATTATTTTCAACAACAATCTTGATCATTCTACTTTTCTTAGAAACTCTAGTCTTGACCTTAATATTTTATCATTTTTAGCAATATTTGTCATATTTAATTATGGTCTTTAATCATCAAAGCATCCCGGTTAACTTAAATTAATATTGTCAGGAGACGAGTAATTTCTGTTTGCTCGAGGATGCGCCGTCCCTGTGTTTAATATCTCGCTCCGTACTGCATAGCGAATTAATCCGAAGCTCGCTCATATCGTGTTCTCTAAGAGAGACTTTAGTCTCTTAGCCTGAAGTACCGAGCTAAGTTAGCTATCATTCCTAAATATTATTTTCAACAACAATCTTGATCATTCTACTTTTCTTAGAAACTCTAGTCTTGACCTTAATATTTTATCATTTTTAGCAATATTTGTCATATTTAATTATGGTCTTTAATCATCAAAGCATCCCGGTTAACTTAAATTAATATTGTCAGGAGACGAGTAATTTCTGTTTGCTCGAGGATGCGCCGTCCCTGTGTTTAATATCTCGCTCCGTACTGCATAGCGAATTAATCCGAAGCTCGCTCATATCGTGTTCTCTAAGAGAGACTTTAGTCTCTTAGCCTGAAGTACCGAGCTAAGTTAGCTATCATTCCTAAATATTATTTTCAACAACAATCTTGATCATTCTACTTTTCTTAGAAACTCTAGTCTTGACCTAAATATTTTATCATTTTTAGCAATATTTGTCATATTTAATTATGGTCTTTAATCATCAAATCACCCGGCTAACTTAAATTAATATTTTCAGGAGACAAGTAATTTCTGTAAAAATAAAAAGGTACCCTGTACAGATTAGATTAATAGGCATTAAGGGTACAGCCTCACTTACACTTGTAACTTCCGCATTACGACCGTTACGTAACATTAGGTAACAACCTCTCAAGACATCAAAGTAGAGTATCATCGAGCCTTCGAGCTGAATAATTCGATTACCGACGGAATCCATTCTGAATCGAGATTTAATGTTACCTCACGAAACCAACAGATATAAAATGTCCTAACTCTAAAGTTATTTAATTTTTGGCATGTTCCTGCTCTTGCTCATGACTAACCTCTAAGGTCACAATAATATTTTTGTGTCATAAGGTCATTAATAAAATCTGATCTAAGTTGCTTTTGTAGGTACCTACATATTAAAAACAATTTGTTTATTTGTTTTTTTATTTAATAAGTTTAAAATTGCATGAAATTCAGAAATAATATGATAATGATCATTAGTGAAGTTTGTTTTTTTTATTCTATATTTTATTTAGGGCTTTTCTTTTAAAAAAAGAATGCCAGCCCCATGGTTCTCTCAGCTAACCATACACATTCTATTCAACTTATTTTATAATGAAGTTAGTTAGTCGTTTGGGCATCGGCCTTTTGTCTTGGGATACTGTAATTTGACGACCTCCCTGGCACAGTGGTAAGCGCTGTGGTCTTATTAGTGGGAGGTCCCAGGTTCGTTTCCTGTCAGGGATCTGGAATTTTATAATTTCCCAATTTCTGGTCTGGTCTGGTCTGGTGGAAGGCTTCGGCCGTGGCTAGTTACCACCCTACCAGCAAAGCCGTGCCGCCAAGCGATTTAGCGTTCCGGAACGATGCCGTGTAGAAACCAAAGTGGCATGGGTTTATTAAAAACTGCCATACAAGTTCCAGGTTAGCCCGCTTCCATCTTAGACTACATCGTCACTTACCAGCAGGTATGATTGCAGTCAAGGGCTAACTTATGATTTGAAGCTTATTTCGTGGTTTAACGACATATTTTTATGTAGATAACATAAATAAAAAAAATAAAAAAAATCTCTCGCAGCACCGCAGTTGCGTCGAGACCACGACCCGTGCAATTGCGATAAAATATCGACAAATAAAAACATTAAATTAATCGCTACACAATCGCTAATTAATTACTACACAGTACACACATACCATGATTAATTTAATGTTTTTAGTGTGTACCCGTTATCTACATTAAAATAAGGGCTAACTTGTATCTATATTTTTTTGTCTTAGAACACTTTATTTCAGAGGTTGCGAAATGTTTGCAGCAAGCCTCAGAAGATAAGGTGTATAAAGTATATAATACTCATAATAATACTCATCTCTTCGAAATAGGCGCGAAATACTTGACTTGTGCTTTCTACATAAAATTTTACGAAATAAAGTTAAATGTAGTAACCTTCTCAATGGAATATCCTTATCTGTTCCACATAGACACTCCCGCAGTTTTATATCCCCAAAAATCTTCCATATACCTTTCACCAAATCTCATCTAGGAAATCAAGCCCCAATTATGCGTATATGTGCAAAATTTAACGGAATATCAAAAAAGATACCTGGCATCGACATATTTCATGACTCAGCTACTGCATTCAAAAAAAAGCTCTTATCATTTTACGGTGGGTTCATCTCCTAAGTAACTTAATTATTAATTGTTTAGTTAAGTAGTTAGTTAAGTTCTTTTTATTTGTCTAGATATTTTGCAAATGCTGTGTACACATTTTATAGATACATTTATCAGCCTGTGTTTGTCTATAAGTGTCGTAGTTTGTGTTAAATTAATGTATTGTGTGTGTTCCTAATAAATAAAAATAAAAAATAAAATAAAATAATAATACTCATGTATATTATAATACTCATAATATAGGTGTATAATGTACATATTCACAATCGCGACGCGTGCGCGAACTGACTCCCTTGAAAAAGGACCCCGGATGGGTTAGAAACTAGACGGGCTAACGTCGACTAAACACGTAAGTAAAGCCAGGACAGATATTATATATTATATTATATATAATACTGTCTACAAGCCGTAGAAGGTATAGTTACTATATCTACTCTTGTATGTAACTTGTAAGTAGCAAGGATAAGTATGCGTGGATCGTATTAAGTGGATGTACGACACGGCTTCGGAAGCCGTACGTGAAGATTGGCCCTAATTCGAGCCCTATTTATTTACTGTGCCATCTTTTTATGACGTCATTATAAGGATTTCAGCTAGCTCCAGTTACGTAACAGGCTGTTAAAGTTACATTGCAATTACCGTTTAACTTTTGCCGTTGTGGCGACCAAAGTGAGTTGCACAATTCAGGACTTATTAATTTTAACTTTAATCACGGAGTTATGTGTATTTTAACTTGTATTATTACATACTAGATGATGCCCGCGACTTCGTCCGCGTGGATTTCGGTTTTTAAAAATCCCGTGGGAACCCTTTGATATTCCAGGATAAAAAGTAGCCTATGTCCTTCTTCGGGATGCAAGCTATCTAAGTTCCAAATTTCATTAAAATCGGTTAAACGGATGGTTCGTGAAAGGCTAGCAGACAGACAGACAGACAGACGGACAGACAGACTTTCGCATTTATAATATTAGTATAGATAAGTATAGATTTTGATGCCAAGTCCACCTTGATCCTTTGTCTGAGATATATTACGTTCATTTTAATTCGTATGTAGGTATATGAGGTCTTCGTTATCCGACAGATGTCCATTAACATAACGGATTGAGCAATTTCGAAATACGTTAGCAAAATATTTACATAGTTAGGTTTTTATTTTGCTCAAATTCACAAAACGTACTAGAAATACAATGTCATTTTTACAGAGCTATCTTTTATGGCTAGAGTACACATTGGGTCAATGTGTAGTGCCAAACAATTAAGTTGGCCAACTCTGACCCCAAGCGGCAAATGGTCCTGTACACGTTCACCCAGTGCATTGGCCGAATAAGTTGGGCTAATGTATACTAGAGTCTTAACATGATATGAAATGATTGATTATCTCTTGATTATTTTCAAGTTTTCATTAATACAAAGAATGTCTGAGGTCTGGAGATACATCAGTTAAATTCGCAATCAGGTTTTTCAGTCAGTCAACATTTTCATCAAATTGGAAAAAAAAAACTAAGCAAAAAGCTTGTTTTGGAACTGCTCCAAGTAAGATTGTAATCTACGATCTTTCAGTTTTCAGTCGTGGGTGAGTCGTGTGACAGATATTTAAAGGTCTGGACAAACACTACAGACCGCGTATAGGAGGGGCGTTTTTACCGTTCGGAGATGTAAAATCTCGCAGTCCACTATTCTGCCGATAGTACGCGACACGTTGAGATGGCAATCGGGGTATGAGGCACTCACGTCACTTGCGCTCACGTGCACCGGGTTAGCGCGGAAGCTGTGCGGGTGTGCGGGGCGTTCTCTCCCCGATTGCCAACTCGATCTGTCGCGTACTATAAGTGCGGATTGACAGACTTCACCCTTTGAAAACATTATGGAGAACTCCCAGATTTGCGGGTTTTCTCAGGATTTTTTTCTTCACCGTTAAAGCAAGTTATATTTACTCGCTTAAATGTTTAAATTATTGTAATTAAAAAGTGTACTATTTGTATTTGACTTAGTTTAACTCTACCAGTACAAAGAGTTTCCCCATAACAGTTAATTTCAAAGATCAGCAAACGGCAAAGCTTATGTTTGGTCACGCCCGCGCCCCCGAGGCACCCGTGCCCGAGGTTTACAGATGCATATTAAACTCTATCATGGAGCGCATTATTGAACTTTGTTCTTTCTGCCTTAGCTTAGCGTAGATTGATACTAGCCTTTGATTTTAATAGAAAATGTATGCAAACTCACAGCAACCTAGGGATCAGTTTACAGATGCATATTAAACTCTCGCAAGGCTGATCAGATAGCGCATTATTGAACTTTGTTCTTTCTGCCTTAGCGTAGCGTAGATTGATACTAGCCGTTGATCTTAATAGAAAATATATGCAAAGTCACAGCAACCTACGCGACGGCTCCAGTCATCTGCCCCGAGGTTTACAGATGCATATTAAACTCTTGCGAGGCTAATCACGGCCCACACTATTGAATTTGGTCTACGGTAGCCATGTAGCTTAGGATAAGCGTAGTATCGTGTTTTGGCTCTCAGAATTCACTAAAGAATATCTTTATTTTTTTAAAGTATTAAAATTAAATGAACAAGTAGTTTTCGAGACCAAAACTTGATTCTTTAAACATCTGAACACCGCTTTTGGGACGCATATCGCCTTAAGGTGCTAAGCGAGTTTTGCCTATGCCTGTAGGTACTTTATTACCGCTTCTATATGAAAACAGCAGGTCCAATTCCCCGTTCCGCGTGCTCAATTGATCGATAGTCGATACAGGGAAGTGAAAACCTCCATTGATCACAATTTGTCTCGCGTCCGCGGAAATGGTTTGTGATAAACAAGCAATATAGCCTACAACTATTCAGCGATAAATGGCGGCGATAGACATGTGAAATGCGAGCTTACGCGAAACGAAATAGAATTGCTTTTTAACAAACTGAAATTAAACTTTTGAGCAACCTAATCTCCATTCGCTTATACGGTTTGTAGAGATGGACCATTTCGCGTGAAAAGTCACGTAAAACCTGAAGGGAAGGGATGAGGGGGAGAGAGAGGGGGAAGAGGGGGAGGGGGAGGGGCGAGAATCAAACGTTTATCTGTACCCGTAGTATAAGATTTTACGTCTCACCAAACCAAACCAAATTCGAGATTCGAAATACTTCCGCGTTACAGTAAACTGGATCTTAAATGCCTTGTTTTAAAGCTCAAGTTTGTCTACACTTCTACAGCCAGCGCTCCAAGCGGAAACATTGCGAAATTAAAATCAGTGGCATTGAATATTTGACTTCAATTCAAGGCTCTTTAGGTCCATTTTATTTTGATGTTATTGTGTTTCGACTCTCGAATTCTAGCAACGTTTGGTGAGACGTAAACTCTTATACTACGGGTACTGGAGGGAGCTACGTGTGCACTTCTTTTAACTTACTATACGTTATAGGCTAAATTGGAACCTTCAAATTCCGTCACCTGTCTTGTTACGGATTTGGCTAACCGAATGGATGTAGGAGCCGCAGCAGGTTTTATAGTGCATATAGATATACAGGGTGTAACCAGAACGCTGGCAAATACGAAGACAGGTGATAGTACTGTTGATTACTAATATATGATACTACAAAACAAAAACGCGAAAAAATATTTAAAAAATCCTATAATTTGTAAAAGTTTACGATATATTGCAAATAGCACATCTGACTGACGCTAGAAGTCAAAGAACATTGCCTAAGTAGGCCACTCGGAGTCAATGCCGCGTTGTAGGTTGGGCATTGACCCGAATTTTGCACGCTATACATTGCGGGTTTGAAAAATACTAAATCACTAAAACTACAAAATGAGGCAAATTGTTATTGGTATTGGATTGTGTTTAGGTAGAATAAAAATAACACTAAGTTTTTGCTAGCGTTCTGGTTACACCCCGCATATAGCTATTGTGTGTGCTCGATCACACGTGAACTCTCCATTCCCTCACTCCCACAGTCCGATGGGATGACAATCCGACACGACTGAGGAGACCAGGCTTAGAACGAATTCATTAAGTACTCTTCCTAAATCCGGGATGCTACTGAGAGAGGAAACCCAACCCTTGACAGAATGACCCTACCCGCGACTCGAAGCCAGGACCTCATGATCCGCAGCCGAATAAGTAGCCACTAGAAATTAGATGGACGAGATAGTCTCATAACTGGTATTGCATGGGGATACCTACACGAACGCTTTTGAAAGAAACAGAGAATTGAATTGCAAAATAAAAGCGAGTCAGACTCGCGCACTGAGGGTTCCGTACTACATCCGTATTTTATCGACATTTTGCACGATAAATCAAAAACTATTATGCCTAAAACTAAATAAAAATCAGTTTTAGAATGTACAAATAAAGCCCTTTCATATGATACCCCACTTGGTATAGTAATCTTACTTTGAAAGTTGAAAATAGCAATATTTGTTCATGAACACAATTTTTTTTTGTGTCATGAAACAACTAATTCACGGTTTTCAGATTTTCCCCCGAATGTCTGCTATAAGATCTACCTACCTGCCAAATTTCATGATTCTAGGTCAACTGGAAGTGCCCTATAGGTTTCTTGACAGACCGACAGACAGACAGACAGATAGACAGACAGACAGACAACAAAGTGATTCTATAAGGGTTCCGTTTCTCCTTTTGAGGTATGGAACCCTAAAAAATGATTTTCCTTGGGAACGAACGAACGAGCGACCTGTCCTTGGGAATTTTCCACACAAGTAACTATTCAATAATGAAACGTCTGGTCCCTTTTAAGCGAATGGCAGAAATATTATTAAACGTATTTGAAATTAATGAATTATTGAAAGAATAGAGCCTCAATAGCTCAACTGGTAAAGGAGTGGACTGAAACCGAAAGGTCGACGGTTCAAACCCCGCCCGTTGCACTATTGTTGTACCTACTCCTAGCACAAGCTTCACGCTTAGTTGGAGAGGAAAGGGGAATATTAGTCATTTAACATGGCTAATATTCTTTATTTAAAAAAAAAAAAAATAGAATAGAAAAGCTTTATAGTCAAACTAGCTTATGCTCGCGACTTCGTCCGCGTGGACTATAAAAATTTAAAATCCCAATTTTACCCCCTTAGGGGATGTATTTTTAAAAATCCTTTCAAAAAATATGTACCTATAGCTATACTCGTATGTTGTGTTTTTTACTTCTTTATGGAAAAAATATGTATATGTTGTGTTTTTACTTCTTTTATCTTTGTCGAAAAAGAATGTTTCAATATAATTCAATTTCAGATCAAACCTCGATGCATTGTTATCTCACGACAATGTAATAAAAATCGCCTATATTTTTTGCTCAGCTAATAGGGTGTCTTCCGGCCCAGCGGACCGCATCAAAGCGGGCTGATATAGCTAGGTTATTCGCGTACGTGCTGACGTCAGCAACTTGTATGCTAGTTCACACTAGCAGCTGGTCGCTCGACTAAAAGTTGCATTAGGCGTCGTCCTAATACAACGCGATTACGCGATCATCGCGCGAGTAAGCGATGCGGGCATCGCGTGCTCGCGCCTAATAGAACGCGAATAAGGGATCATCGCGCGAATGCCAATTAGGACACCTATTCGAGAACAGTATTCGCGCGTTCGTATACGAGTAAAATTCGCACGAACTTGCGATGATCGTGTACGAGGCGGTGCAGATCGGATGCCGGATAGCTTTAATGAGCTATGATCTGTAATCTCAACGACATTCTAAATACCATAGACGTGTGTTAAGTTTATAATACAAGGCATACAAAATTCGTTCTCGTTGATGAGTAAGTCATAAGATCCAAAACGAACGAGAGTAGGTAGAAGACTCGCGCACTTTACAATTGTGACTAGCGTTGCCAACATTTTTTCGACCGATTAAATAGGTATATAATATTTTTCAAAACAGGTATGTTGTAAAAATAATCATTAGTCAACCTGTTGTTTGTTAAAAAAAATGATCGTTCCCAACTGAAATAATACCTAATTGAATATTCCAGCCGAGAATTCCGCTGAGTGGTCATCGTAATCAGACTTAAGTTTGAGTTAAAACGAGACAGATTTACATGAGAGATATACGTCTCTCTCGTTTTAACTCTGTCTTAAATCTAAGCAAAATCTCTCTAGTCTCTAGTTTGCCAGATTTCCATAAAAAATCTTTATTTAAAGTTACACGAGTTCAAAGACATGTACCTTTGTAAGGCGACAAAAAATCTCTAGTGTGTTCTTGACACTTTACTACTCACTTACACTCAACACTTGTTGCACTACCAGAGGCGTGTGCCAATATTGCACTAGTTTGGAGCCCAAAGTAGAGGAACGTGACTGGAACACTGTAGCGTTGCAACATAGTCTAAGAGCTCGTAAACAAATTGTATGAAGCAATGTTACACCACTTATGACATAATTTTAAATTACATACATCATCATCAACCAATAGACGTCAACTGCTGGACATAGGTCTCTTGTAGGGACTTCCACACGCCACGGTCTTGCGCCGCCTGGATCCAGCGGCTCCCTGCGACTCGTCTGATGTCGTCCGTCCACCTAGTGGGGGGTCTACCAACGCTGCGTCTTCCGGTGCGAGGTCGCCATTCCAGCACCTTGGGAACCCAACGTCTATCGGTTGTACGAACTATGTGCCCTGCCCATTGCCACTTCAGCTTCGCAACCCGTTAAGCTATGTCGTTCTTAACAGTTCTTGATATTCACGAAGGCTAGTGAACTTTACAAATTTGCGCTCAGGCGGCCCATACTTTTCGATACATTTGCCTTTGCGATCCCATTTCGCCTTAAGTAAAATCGCAGCTAAATCAATGGACCTACCTCTATACATCTCAGCCCACTCTCAGCCTAAGTAAGCCTTTGATCCTACCTGTCTGTCTACTCTCTAGAGCATTATCTTTGTAACAATTCACAAAGCTTCTGCAGACTTTATGCTTGGATCGTGAATATCAGTAGATATGACGATCCCGTCTCAAATATTTTTACTATGAACAAAGAGAATATACGAGTGGGCGAGAGACGACTAAAGCACAGAATAATTGATAATACTGACTATGGTATCTGTTTGTATTGAATTATTGATAGTATAAAGGCAACCGACAAATTCTTGTAGTAGAGATAGATAGATAGATAGAAATACTTTATTGCACACAAGAAAATATTACATAATATGATAAAAACAAAGAAACTAAAACTAAAAAATAATTGTATGCAAAGGCAGCCTTATTTCTCACAGCAATCCCTACCAGGCAACCTTTGGTGAAAGGAGAAACTAGGTGTGTCGGATAGTACTTACACGCAATACAGAAAAATGAAGTAGTATAATAAATTATATACCTAATATAATTAATTAGCAAGTACCTTACTATTTCAGTAATACATACATTACTATCATACATATACATAACTATTATAAATATAGAGATATGAGTGGTAGATTTATTTCACTACCAACATAAGCGCATGCGATTAATTGCGGAATTTGCATGCAGTGTTTACTTTTAAATGATTTAACATAGTTGTGCATGATAGAAAAATCTATGTATCTATTATAGTTAGTAAGTTTTATGTTAAAATCGCTAGTAAACCATTCAATAAATTTTTTTTATTTTTAAAATAGTCTAGTTCAGCATTTGTAACAGTACCGTTAACCCGGTGCAGGATAACGCAGGTGACGTGCCACCCCGATTGCCACTCTACCTGTCGCGTACTATAGGCCATAACCATTTTTTTTTATATTTTTTTTATTCAGATACAAGTTAGCCCTTGACTGCAATCTCACCTGGTGGTAAGTGATGATGCAGTCTAAGATGATAGCGGGCTAACCTGGAAGGGGTATGGCAGTTTTTATTAAACCCATACCCCTTTGGTTTCTACACGGCATCGTACCGGAACGCTAAATCGCTTGGCGGCACGGCTTTGCCGGTAGGGTGGTCACTAGCCACGGCCGAAGCCTCCCACCAGACCAGACCAGAAATTTAGAAATTATAAAATTCCAAACCCCTGCCAGGAATCGAACCCGGGAACTCCCACTATTAAGACCACAGCGCTCACCACTGCGCCAGGGAGGTCGTCAAAAAAAACCATACGTCTTGTTCTAGTATAAGTCCCGCAAATTGCTATTGCGCTGGAACTATGTCTCATTAACATCGTAGTAACCTCATTTTGACGAAATAAAAATATACCATCAGCTCGAAGCTTCAGTCTAGTGTTGACGTCACTAAAATAGTGGTCACGCGCATTAGCAATTTGCGGGACATATACTACTATGTAGATATGTCTCAAAGAAAGCCAACAGAAAGCAGATGAACAGATAGTGACGGGTTTCCTCCACAGGAAATTAACCAGATGGTATTCCCGTGGCGACAACTGTTACATCTAGCGAAACGCAAATAGATTCTTAAACTGGATACTCACAGTTAATGATAAACCTATCTGAAATATATAATTTTACGGGATTTTCAAAACCTTAATCCACACAATACAGTATTTGACAACTGGTCAAATCAGTAACTTTTTATCAAACTTCAAATGCGATATTCTATGAAATACTGGAATGTGACGTCACATCATAATGACGTACTTTTTTAGTTCAATCGATAATCTAAAATGGTTATTACACTAAAACTAGCAAAAGACGTGGATTTTACGTATTTTGGAAGACCCTCTATTTAATAATCACTGAGAAATAATTTATTTTTAATGTAGTCATTTCCCAATTATAATTTTTTTTTAATTTAACAATTATTATTATTTTACGAAAATTTTACAATTTTGCTAACTGCTCGAATTTTACTCTTAAATTTCAGAATAATTTATTTGTTATTTTTCTATTTACATTACATTACACATTTTCTATAAATAGTAAAATTTATATTCCGTGCCTTTTTAGCAATGTTAAAAAGAAAAAGATGCAGATACTTTAAATTTAGTTTAGAGAGAGACTAGAGAATCGGCGCCAATTTATTACTCTAAAGATTGATGTAGTTCTAAATATGTACCTAACATAATAACTGCAGTCTTCACGGTTCACTTATCAGTCATCAACTAAAATTTCAAAATTTCGCTTCAATAATACCTGCAACGAACTCTGCTGTTTTGACGAACAAAGCCACATTTGGCTTATTAAAACTTCCAACTTAAATGTAACTTGGGAACTTTGTTAACTCTTATTCTGATATAACAATAAATCACCCACTGCTCAAGTTTAGGATTAAAGTTCTTTTTCCCTGTCGGCAACTTGTAATAAAAGGAAATGTACGATCGTCAAAGTGGTCACATACCAGGAAAAGAGATTGAAAGTATGCTGAAAATTCGTCGAAGTTTCGTCACATATTAATTTGTGAAGCCGCGCCGGTACCTAACAAATTGATCTGACACTCGATTTAGGCGGACTCTTATATACTTGGTCTCTCACACTGCAGGGGAAACGAAAGGTTGACTAAAAAAAAAACGCACGGCGGCAAAACTCACTTGGTACCACCATATAGCTGAATAAATCAGCCACTGATCACACCGATGCAATGTCAAACATGGTCAAATACCAGGAACGCAGCAGGAAGCAGAGATTGAAAGTGTGCTGAAAATTCGTCGAAGTTTTGTTACGGATTAATTAATTGAAAGGCCGATAAGATCCCTGTCATCAGGGATCTGCTCGTTAACAAATTAATCTGACACTCGATTCAGGCGGACCCTTATTCATTTCACTGCCGACCAAAGGTCCAAAACAATGGTCCGGATTAATTCTCTACGGAACGGAAATTTTCCGTACCAATACCGTAATGGGAGAATAATTGAAATCAGATGAGGATAGACCACAGCGCGAGTTTTGGCCCTGAAAATAGATTTTATACAACAACTAGCTGATGCCCGCAATTTCATCCGCGTGGAATTAGGTTTTTTAAAAATCCCGTGGGAACTCTTTGATTTCCCGGGATAAAAAGTAGTCTATGTCACTCTCCAGGTCGTAAACTAATATCTACCCATGCAAAAAATTACGTCGATCCATTGCTCCGTTGCGACGTGACATAACAAGGTAAAAGCGCCAGTGTATTGGGCACAATGCCCATAAATGACTATTTGGACGGCGTATATTTTTTGTAAATATGTACACATATCTGCCGGGATAACCAGTGGCGTGCAGGTCATAGAGGCATAAATGCACTGCTTACCCAGTTGTAATAGCTCAATGCATATTTTTCATTATGACCTGCCAGTAAACAGGTTCCTACCTTACTAATGCCTACCGTGGCTTCTAACCTTGTGCACGCCACCGGGGATAACCTAACCAGGTCTAGCTGGTAATGTGTGGTACAGCCTTAAAAAATAAACGTTTTTCTTTCTTTCTTTCTTTCTTTCTTTCTTTCATATCTCATTTTTTCTAGTGATAAGTTTTTTCCTACATGTAAGGCCAGCCATACACGGACTGTTCGAGCGGTTAGCCAGTGATCAACATACACGGACTGCTCTTGCAGTCAGAGTCAACAGCTTGAAGCTGCCATCGAGCAGTTAAGCTAACTGCTCGATGGCAGCTTAAACAATGCGTGCGGGCGGGAAGTATGCGCAACGTTGAATGAGGAGCGCGGGCGGAGGTAACTGCGCGAGAGTGGTCGACAGCTCGAGCAGTCAGTGTATGCCAGGCGACTGCTTGACCGCCCAACCGCCCGAAGCAGTTGCAACTGCTTGAGCGGTTCGTGTAAGTAAGTACGTAGAAGTATGTAGTTCAATATGCAGTCGCAGCTTGAAGCAGTCCATCCTGACTGCTTTAAGCTGTCCGTGTATGGCTGGTCTAAATGTGTATATTTTTCTTTTGTTTCAATAAAATACAAAAGGTTTATACGTAACTCAGGTTTACATTTGCAAAACTGATAGTTACAAAATCAATTTTACAATACAAAGCAGCCAATTGTATTCCGTCAAACTTTGCGAGAGCCAGATGTGATTCTTCGAAGGAGCGAGTCGAAGTTACTACAAATGTTATTGAAGCTTAACAACTAGTTGGGGAAACTAAATATTGAATCATTGCTCTTGTCAAGTATGTAGATTGGAAAGTTTGCGAAATTGTTGAAGCTTATTGATATTTACAACGAGGTTTACAATAGTCATTTTGAATAACTAACCGCTTGACTTACAGGGGAAATTAATAAGTGGTTATTTCTCTTTTTTTAGGGTTCCGTACCTCAAAAGGAAAAACGGGACCCTTATAGGACCCCTTTGTTGTATGTCTGTCAAGAAACCTATAGGGTACTTCCCGTTGACCTAGGATCGTGAAATTTGGTAGGTAGGCAGGTCTTATAGCCCACGTAAGGGAAAAAATCCTAAAACCGTGAAATTGTAGTTACATCACAAAAAAATGTGTTCATCAGTAGGTACCCTTATTATAAATGCGAAAGTGTGTTTGTTTGTTGGTTTGTCATTCAAACGGTAGATTTTTGCATGGGTATTGATAAAGACCTGGAGAGTAACATAGGCTACATAGACCTCGTCCGCGTGGAGTACACAAATTTTAAAACCCTATTTCACCCACTTAGGGGTTAAATTTTAAAAAATGCGGATGCCTACGTCATAGTTGCTATCTGCATGCCAAATTTCAGCCCGATCCGTCCATCAGTTTGAGCTGTGCGTTGATAGATCAGTCAGTCAGTCATCTTTTCCTTTTATATATTTAGAAGATGAAGCTTTTGGTTCCTTGTTGTATGTATTATCAAAAACTCATTGCCAACGGTAGACTAGATATGTCATTACTAACTTAAACAGCACTAATTTCAAACGACACAAGATCCTCAAATACGAAGACGAGTCATAAAAGCGTTACAACGAGTAGTAACTAATAGTAATAAGAATCGTCTGCCGTCACACAAAGCTGTCGCCATTGCCACTCAATTTTAATACCTAATCCCTTCGGTTAGAGCTCAATTTGGTGTTCATGCAGAAAGGGATATGAAAGAGATTTCTTCATCATTAAATCTTATTGCAGGGTAAAGGAACGGACGTACATTTCATTTTGTTCAAATTAAATTTCATGTAAATCCCGATAGATATGTGCTAAGAAGCTGTGATAGCCTAGTGGTTAGGACGTCCGCCTTCTAATCGGAGGTTGGGGGTTCGATCCTGGGCACGCGCCTCTAACTTTTCGGAGTTTGTGCGTTTTTAAAATATTATTATCACTTGCTTTAACGGTGAAGGAAAACATCGTGAGGAAACCTGCATGCCTGAGAATTCTCCATAATATTCTCGAACGAGTCGCAGGGACCCGCTGGATTCAGGCGGCGCAAGACCGTGGCGTGTGGATGTCCCTACAAGAGACCTATGTCCAGCAGTGGACATCTATCGGTTGATGATGATGGTAGTTTCTTACGTTCTTGGGATAATGATGCGGGTGGTTCCCAGATCAGGGATTAACACCTACTTGTTTGCAATTACCAGACCTAGTAGTTCGTTCATCTAATCAAGCATTACACGAAGGTTACACGAATAAAACATGCCGAGGACGTAATCTCTATAGTGCCCCAACAAAAGCCGTTGTGCTCGTATCACAGCTCGGACGTTAATCCGTTCGTCTTGCCGTACTCGTCACTCTGAGAGTCAAATAATTAAGCGGGTTTAGGCACCAGATATAATGTATACAGTGTGTTACCAGAACGCTAGCAAAAACGACGACAAAAACTACCGATGATTACTGATATATGCAAAAAAACGCAAAAAAAACATTGAAAAACCTATCATTTTGTAAAAAATTACGTTATAATGCAAATAAAAAATCTGACTGACGCTACAGGTCAACAACGTTGCGTAAGTAGGCCACTCGGAGTCAATGTCGGTCTTTTATATCTAGTAATTTAAATACTTCTATTATTTTTTATTTTTCGATTTGATTAAGTAAAACAATGAATAATAATAATATGCCGTGTAATATAAATATAATAATAGAGGGGTGGGGATGCTTTTTCACTCTTCTTTCAGGTTAAAGAATTATTTATTTCTCTCAAAAATTACAAAATTCACTTACAGAGAAAACATATTTACAATAGGTAGGTACTTATTCGTTTGTTCGGCAATCATTTTTTTAAGAATAAGCATCTTTTATACAGGATGTGACCAGAACGATGATTACTGATAAATGATACCACAAAAAAAGCGCGAAAAATTTCCTATATTATTTTGTAAAAATTCACGATACATTTGCAAATAAAACATCTGACTGACGCTAGAGGTCAACGAACGTTGTGTAATTAAGTCACTCGGAGTCAATGTCACGTCGTAGGCGGAGCATCGACCCGAGGGAACATTGCGGGTTGGAAAAATATTAAATCATTAAAACTACAAAATGAGGTAAATGTTCATTGGTATTGGATTGTGTTTAGATAGTATAACAATAACGCTAAGTTTTTGCTAGCGTTCTAGTTACACCCTGTATAATACGCGGACTAACCCTAACCCTTTTCCAGGCAACTTTGCCTAATGGTGCGCTTACATGGGCAATTTTTTAAGAAATTGTCGCTCGGCAACACGTATGGATCAATCTGGAGCAATAAGTGGAGCAATTATTTCGCATAACATTGCTGAAACTTTTAAGTATTGCTGGGTATTGAAGTAAATTGCTTCATGTGGTCGTAACATCATAATTGACTAAATTGCCTGAAATTGCCCGTGTAAGCATAGTAAAGCTGGGAATAGGTTGGAGGTTGAGGTTGGCACGCCTCCATACAATTTTTGCCCATCTCCTTTGTACAAATATGACTGCATTAAAAATGTTATTATACAATACCGTACGTTTGTCGCAAAGTAAATATTGATTCGCGTTTTTCCTTTCACTAATGGTCACTTCCGTACCGGAAATTGCCGGAAATAGGGTGGCACTGGCAAATATTTTATATTTGGAATGTGTCAACTTCTACCTGAAAAGGGCATACGTAGTTCACACTGGCATAGGCACGGGTGTGGTGGCACTCATTTATATCATAACTAGCTTATCCGCACGACTTCGTCCGTGTGGACTACACAAATTTCGAACCCCTATTTTACCTCCTTAGGGGTTGAATCTTCAAAAATCCTTTCTTAGCGGATGTCTACGTCATAATAGCTATCTGCATGCCAAATTTCAGCCCGATCCGTCGAGTAGTTTGAGCTGTGCGTTGATAGGTCAGTCAGTCAGTCAGTAAATAAACGTAATATAATTCTGTTATATTGGGCGATACACTTTTAAAGATTACGATATTAGCTAAAATTCCCCAAGCTTACTTTAGGCCAATAACAATTTGCGACGGTCAAAGTGACGGTCGAATACCTCGATTAATAGTTTTTCATCGTTTTTTATCGTTTCCTTCTGACTAAGCAAAATTCGTTTGAAGAAACCCTGCCATTCTTTAGGAGAAATTCCTTCCAGTCTAGCGAACTTTAGTATTTCGGATCGGTTATTGGATTTGTAAGATATAGTGGTGATAATTATTACGTGAACTTAAAACTAAAGTTACAAAAACATTATACTAAATCAGCCAATCTACCCGGAAAAGCTTCTCAAAATCTTTGACTTAAAAAATCAAAACAAAGCAATCCGAAAACTGGGCACGAAAAGATCTTCCAACCTCATTTTTTTAATTTAGATGATTTACACAAAGAACACTAGGCACGTGGCATTTACAAGAGCGCATTCCAAAAGCTACATACAGTACATTAATTTGTGTTAAAATCTCATTTTTAGGGTTCCGTTCCTCAAAAGGAAAAACAGAACCCTTATAGGATCACTTTGTTGTCTGTCTGTCTGTCCGTCTGTCGGTCTGTCAAGAAACCTACAGGGTACTTCCCGTTGACCTAGAATCATGAAATTTGGCAGGTAGGTAGGTCTTATAGCAGACATAAGGGGGCAAATCTGAAAACCGTGAATTTGTGGTAACATCACACAAAAAAAATTGTGGTCATGAACTAAAAATGAGTATTTTCAATTTTCGAAGTAAGATAACTATATCAAGTGGGGTATCATATGAAAGGGCTTCACTTGTGTGTTCTAAAACAGATTTTTATTTATCTTTATCCATCATAATTTTTGAATTATTGTGCAAAATGTCGAAAAAATACGACTGTAGAACGGAACCCTCGTTGCGCGAGCCTGACTCGCACTTGGCCGGTTTTTTTAATTAAAGTGCAAGTTTTATAAAACATTTAATCATTCCGCGCAAGGCTACAGTGTCTGCTGTCAACACTACACGTGCCGCTACTCACATATAATCGCGACAAAGTTACCATTATTAACAGACAACCCACAGACGGCAGACTTTAGATCGCCCTATCAGTACCCTTACTATAAATTCGAAAGTGTGTTTTTTTGTTGGTTAAGTTGCTTTATTGATTTTTCCTTCGCAACGGAGCAACGGATTGACGTGATTTTTTGCACGGGTTTAGTCAAAAACGTGGAGAGTGAGATAGGCTACTTTTTATCCCAGAAAACCAAACAGTTCCCACGGGATTGTTAAAAACCTAAAGTCGCGGGTGTCTAGTAGATTATAACGAAAATAAACCAAAGGTGGTTTTAGTCGCCTGTACAACTGCGAATCCTCAAGTTCTTTGGACATTCTACGAGGAAGAGTGGTACCATCGTACACTTTGTGGTACAAGGTCTAGTGGATGGCACACGTCTACGAGGTCCTACCCCAGCTAGGTAGACGGACTTAATCTGTTCTGTCTGTAATTTAATTGTTCTTCTCCAAGTGTGCACTGTGCACTTAATGCCGCCAACAGAAGTTGCTGGAGGAAGATTGCAAGAGACGTTGTAAAAGATAACTAACATAGCCACAGAAGAAATGAGAACAAAAAAAAAATACGAGAAGTCAACGAGTTAGTAAGCCGTAGGGTTAGAATCATGAGATTTTCGCCAGCTTTGATAGATTTCGAGCGTCGAAAACTTTGACGTCAAAGTATAAGATCAAGTTCATCTAATATGTATACCCTTCCGGAAACACTGCAAAATGAGAATGCATGATTTTAATTAAATCAAGGACCATGAGATTCAGTTTACTCTGACATGTTTCGATGCTCGAATTCTATCAACGTTGGCCGGTTGTAATTTGCATGCATAGCGTAGTGCAGGAGTCCAAGCACATGATGCGACAATATTGTCGCGGCTTGTGTGTCGACTGTCGACTAATCAGATGCGATCGGGCAAACAAAAGTATGTGATATGTAGAAGCCCTTAGTGTGGCGACAGTGAAATGTAGTGAAACGTATTGTAACAAAGAACTGGGAACTGGGTTATTTATGATAAGTGCGGTCAGACCTTTCCCGCTCGTAACGTTCTAGACGCGGGACTGAAACACTTACAACGTATTGAATATGGGCTTAGGGGTCCTTACGTTGCCTGTCTACCGGGGATATATGAAGACATGACGTGCAGGATCAGTCTTAAATAAGTAACCCTACCTCGCTCACCTGCGCTTTTGTTTCTCTCTTTCCGGTCGTTCCTTCATTGCTGAAGATCGTGGTCCTGGCAAACTCCCTCGAATGGATTATCTGTTTCCACTGGCTTCTGTTGTTGGCCATTTTTACAATGCGATAAAATCCACACCTTCTGGACTCTTTTAGCTGGTCGGACCACCTAATTGGTGAGCGGCCTCTCGCTCTTTTGCCCTCAGTGTTGCCCGTCACTATTAGCTTTTCTAAGCTGTCGTCCCCCCGCCGCATGATGTGGCCGAATTATGAGAGCAGCCGTTGGTAACATATGGAGGAGAGTCGAGCGGCGACTCAGAGTTGCGAAAGGATAGACACGTTTGTGCGCTTGGCAGTCCACGGAATCCGTACATACGCATACACTCTCTACATAGTATAAAACAGAGTTGCTTCCCGCAGTTTGTCCCTCTGTAGATCTTTTAAACTACGCAACGGATTTTAACGTGGTTTTCATCACTAAACAGAGTGATTCATGAGGAAAGGTTATACCTACGTACCTATAGTTTAAAATTGTTTGTTAATTCATTGAAATATGACGATAATAATAATTGTTCAAGATGTCCCTGGCCGACTCAGGATTTTCAAGCCGACTGAAATGAGTACACTGACACCATACATTTTCAAGTAAAATTACTACGGTTACCCTAGAAACAGTCAAAAATAATCTACTGCATATTGTAAAAGGAGAAACTGACTAACTGACTAATCAACGTACAGCACAAACGGCTGGGTCTAGATACTAGGTTTTTCTATTACCTGACCTTCCTAGATCTCAGTAGTAAGAAGAAGTAAGTAAGAACTAAAGAATAAGGTCTAATTTGTCATCGAATAAAAAATACGACTTTAATAAGTAGTTCCTGGGGATAATATAAAATGTGTGAACTATCCACATTTCCGGTAGCACATTGTTCAAGTGGCTGCAATGTCAGTGGCACGTGTTTCGCATTAGTAGGAACTACGTAGACATTGTAGCTTCTATTGTGGCTAGATTGTAGCACGGGCGACAGTGAAATGTTGTGGTCTGTGGAGTATCGCAAAACGCGAGTGTGTTTGTCAAATGTGCCTGTAGGGGAATCTTGGGGAATCTCAATTCTCAAGGCATCTTGACGTCTTTTTGTGTCTGTATGTTAGAGGCACTCACCGCTTTGCACCAAGCTTTTCCCGTCTTCTGAAAACTTTCAAGTTTTAACCCATCCATATCCATACTTACTAGTAATATTATAAATGCGAAAGTGTGTCTGTCTGTCTGCTAGCCACTGCTAGCTTTTCACGGTTCCAAAGTTTAACCGATTTTGATGAAATTACACAAATAAATAAATATAAATGAAAGAATTTGTCAAAGTTAGCGTCAGTCAGATGTTTTGTTTGCAATATATCGTGAACTTTTACAAAATATAGGATTTTTTACATATTTTTCGCGTTATTTTTTGTGGTATCATATCAGTAATCGTCAGTACTTTCACCTGTCTTCGTATTTGCCAGCGTTCTGGTATAAAAGATGCCGATTCACTCTTCTTTTGAAGATATTGCAGCTGGCGGGGAAAACGGAGGCCGGAATGGCATTCCATATTCTAGCAATGAATTAGAAACGAAGAAACGAATCGCTTCGTACGATATCTCTTTCCCAGTACAATAATATTATCTCAACGTTTATATTAATACAGTCTACCGCACATCCTACTAATATTATAAACTAGCTAATGCCCGCGACTTCGTACGCGTGTAATTCGATTTTTTTAAAATCCCGTGGGAACTCCTTGTTTTTCCGGGATAAAAAGTAGCCTATGTCACTCTCCAGGTCTTTATCTATACTCATGCAAAAAATCACGTCAATCTGTTGCACCGTTGCGACGTGATTGAAGGACAAACCAACAAACCAACAAACAAACACACTTTCGCATTTATATAAAGGTTCGTACGCACCTGAGCGGCGCGGCGCGGCGCTTCAGTCCGACTGCAGAACGCTTCACCTCAGGCCGCTCGACGGTGCCTACCGCACTACAACTTCAGTACGCGGCACCTCGCTTCACTTGCGCGTCACTTTTACACCCGTTCGCGTACGAGCAACAACGTCGCAAGATGAGCGACAGTGAAGAGGATTTGATTATTATTTCTTTGTTGTGCAGAAGAAGAACGAATTATCGAAGAGAAAAAACCGGCCAAGTGCGAGTCAGGCTCGCGCAATGAGGGTTCCGTACTACAGTCGTATGATTTCGATAATTCAAAAACTATGATGCATAAAAATAAATAAAAATCTGTTTTAGAATGTACAGGTGAAGACCTTTCATATGATACCCCACTTGGTATAGTCACTCACTTCGAAAGTTGAAAATACTAATTATTAGTTCATGACCACAATTTAATTTTTTTTGTGTGATCTAACCCTAAATTCACGGTTTTCAGATTTTTCCCCAAATGTCAGCTATAAGATCTACCTACCTGCCAAATTTCATGATTCTAGGTCAACGGGAAGTACCCTGTAGGTTTCTTGACAGACAGACGGACAGACAGACAGACAGACAGACAGACAGACAACAAAGTGATCCTATAAGAGTTCCGTTTTTCCTTTTGAGGTACGGAACCCTAAAAAAGAAGAAGAAATGGATTGCTGACATACCAAAGTCACGCTATCAAGAAGGATATCACATTTTGTTTCCTCGCCTTCTTAATGACTCTGTACCATTTCACATTTACTTCAGAATGTCGAAGACAAAATTCTATATGCTATTGCCTAATAGTTTTTGTGGAAATTACATTAGAAACAATAGGTATACCACACAGGTCGGTAATATAATCCTACAAGAAACCTATGTCCAGCAGTGGACATATCTATCGGTTGATGATGATGAAGATGATGATAGTTTTTATGGAAATTATAAAAAAATATTTATGCATATCCATACTTATATTATTATCAACGCAAAAGTGTATTTGTCTGTCTATCTACTAGCTTTTCACGGCTCAACAGCTTAACCGAATTTGATGAAATTTGGTACAAAGTTGAATTACATCCCGGGGAAGGACAGGCTACTTTTTATCCTGGAAAATGAAAGAATTTCCACAGGATTGTTAAAGGCCCATTTATATGAAGTTTGGACCAGAGGTAGCTTGCATTCCGGGAATTGACAGAGGTAGGCAACTTTTTATCCCGGAAAATCAAAGAGTTCACACGGGATTAAAAATCTAAAAAAAAATGCAACTAGATGATGCCTGCGACTTCGTCCGCGTGGATTTAGATTTTTCTATAGGTGAGCACATTTCCGGGAATTACCTACTAGTACCTATATACCTGAGATAGATTATACCCTGTAGGATAAAAGTAGCCTATGTGTACCTACACATAGGCTAGTTTTATCCCGAAAATCAAAAAGTTTCCACGGGATTTTTAAAAAACCTACATCTACGCGAACGAAGTTGCGGGCATCAGCTAGTCCCTTAGGTTCTGTGGAAATTACATTAGAAAAAGCATTTTCGCAAAATGTCTTTGTTTTATGTGCAATAGAATATATAAAATAGGCAGGTAAACACAGGTACATATTATATCTAAATACCTATATAAAAGAAAAAGGTGACTGACTGACTGATCTATCAACGCACAGCTCAAACTACTTGACGGATCGGGCTGAAATTTGGCATGCTGGCTAGCTAACTAGCTAATATGACGTAGACATCCGCTAAAAAGGGATTTATGAAAATTCAACCCCTAAGGGGGTAAAATAGGGGTTCGAGATTTGTGTAGTCCACGCGGACGACGTCGCGGGCATAAGCTAGTATAATATAAATACAAGTACAACAATAGGTAGGCATATTTCCGAAACTATTAATTCTACCTAGATGAAGTAGGTAGGTATAATATGTACATAATATATTATAGTTATTTAATCAGGATTATTTTTACCATTGATGTTTTCTCATAACGCTCGGAGAGACATTTATACATTTAGACACTGGGAAGGGGGGAAGCCGACATCCTAGGGGTTGGGACCTTTGAGGATATACTTCTAAGAGCATGAGGAACACGTCATGTGTCAAAAATTAAACCTACGTTATTTATTTTGAGGTCTATCTTGCCGATTCTTGCCTGTACTTTAAATACCTAACAAGATGCGCGTGTATCTTATTCGAGCGACGTACGCATACTGAAGCGCCGCGCCGCGCCGCTGGGTATGTCGCACTAGCGTCACTGCACTGCGCGTCGCTTCAGTGCGCTTCAAAATATTCTCTCCAGCCGTGCCGCGCGGCAACGCGCGGTGAAGCGCCGCGCCGCGCCGCTCTAGTGCGATATGCGCCATACAAAATGATAGAAATGATATTTTGAAGCTCTGTGCCGCGACGTGAAGCTCACTGAAGCGCCGCGCCGCGCCGCTCAGGTGCGTACGAACCTTAAGGGTACGGATGTGAAAGTGTAGATGTTTGTTACACAATCACGCAAAAACGGCTGAACGGATTTGGATGAAATTTGAAATGGAGATAGATTATACCCTGGATTAACACATAGGCTACTTTTTAACCCGTAAAATCAAAGAGCTCCCGTGGGATTTTGAAAAATGTAAATCCACGCTACGAAGTCGCGGGCATCAGTTAGTAGGTTATAAAAACAATCGAGAAGGTTCTTACTAAATAAGTGATGCTCAGGATCTCTGAAATTGTGTTTTGTTCTTAAACAATGGAGGAGTTCAATATAGGCCTAAATATACACGCGCGAGAATTCGATAAAGTGAAGATGGTTCACGGAAGCTTATTTTACCCGACCGCGAAAAAGTGAGGTTATTCAACCGTTTTCAGAGTTCCGTAGTAAAAAAAACCTTTAGTTTCATCCAGTCCGTCTGTATATCTCTCTAAGTGCCACAGCCTTTTTACAAATAAACTGTAAGAGCTGTTAAGTTGAGCACACTTACCTATAGAAACCTATTACTGCCACACAGTCATATGAAAAAATCAGGGGTACCCTAAACTCGTGGACTCTGCTCTTCCTTGTCTGTGAGCGAACGCCTATTGTAAAAGCTGCGTGCCGTGTTTCCTCTTTATAATTTTAACGTTAATTAATAGACGAACCAATATTTTATTATAAAACTTACAAAACGTAATTGACAAAATCTACCTAGTAAAAATATTCCTAAAACCACATAATCTACTTGTAGGTGGTTCCTAGTGACGTCCTATCCTAGAAAACTAGCTAACCCTACAATTTTTCTGGTATCAGGCTCCTTTAGGCCCGATGCTTGTCATGTATTCGTAGACGTCATATTATAAAGTCGTGCTTTCGTCTTATCTCTACTATTATAACTTTGAACACTTTATTAGAATTACGCATTCTGAATATAGAGGTAATTTTCGTAGAGCTACGACGTTTCGTAGCACTTTGCCTAGCTACGAAAGATTTACTTGGCAAGGTAAAAAAAACGGGCCGAATTGAGAACCACCTCCTTTTTGGAAGTCGGTTAAAAATAAATCCTCCATACTAATATTATAATTGCGAAAGTGTGTCTGTCTGTCTGTATGTATGTATGTATGTATGTGTGTATGTAATATCTGAAAATTCTACAATAATTTATTAGTTAAAGTAGTCTGTTCATATGTCAAGATAAACAATATTTAGAGCTAAGGCCTGATTTCAACATACCTACTCTGTTTGAACTCTTCGCAACAAAACTTTACGTAGATACATATATTGAGCTATACTTTTCTTCTATACTTATTTATTCATCACTTTCCATAGCTATACTCTATCCACGGAGAGGCGTTAGTAAAGGGCTCTCTCTGTTACGTCATCCCATACAAATGACAAAGACAAAAACTCAGTTTTGAGTTCAAACAGAGGGATACTAACTTCTCTCCGTAGATAGCTGCGGTAGATAGAGTATAGCTGTCAGTTTTCTTCAATACTTAAATAAATAAAAATCTGACTGACTGACTGAATGATCTATCAGCGCACAGCTCAAACTATTGGACGGATCGGACTGAAATTTGGCATGCAGATACCTATTATGACGTAGACAACCACTAATTAAGAATTTTTGAAAATTCAACCCCTAAGGGGATAAAATAGGGTTTTGAAATTTGAGTACTCTAAGCGGACAAAGTCGCGGGAATAAGCTACTTCAAAAAATTTAAAAAAATCCAACAGCAGTAGAAAATGAAAGTGCAAAGAGCAGCTCTTAGCAACAAAAAACTTCGTGATAATATTACTTTTCGTAAAATATATTCGTTCAACAGATGGTGGCATGAATAAATCATAGCCTCAAGAACTATACAAGAAACTTTATTCAAATCCTTCTGAAATCACAAGCCTTTATTTCTACTGCGTGGTAAAAAGTAGATACCTACAAGATCAAAATATTCCGTAGGACTTAAGTTGTGCTATAGTCACTTACTTTCTGTTTATATTATTTTCCGACTAAGCGTAGGTATTAATTTAATGTTTATAACTTAATTTTGCGTAATTCATTATCACCAAATTCCACAATTGGCAATCAAAAAGTGTACCATGGTACCCAATTTGAATACCTAAACGCTTTGAGTATGAGTATTACCCATTTATGTATCCCACAAAATTTCTCCAAGGGCACTTGGGTTTCCACTCGCTCAAAACCCGAAGAGACTGCGACCAAATTGGTACAATTTGCAAGATTCTTAGGGGTGTGATCGACTGCTCTGAACTACACAACCAGCTCTGCTGCGTTTATGCACCCTCTAATTACAGCTATCTCCGCCACCGCTCCAAATTTTTCGTAAGTCCATACCGCGCACTTTGTCTGCGCTCAACGCGCTGCTGAAGGAGTCCCCTCGCTGTGACATATTTGCTGACAAATGGGCTGACCTCATGGGTCAGATCTTGCACTTTTGTGCAAATTTATAATTTTGCTTTTTATAATTTATAATTTTAACAATTTTTGTATGTTTATGTTAGTTTGTACTCATAGTTTAACTAGTGTAATAATAATAATGAGTTAGAGTTTGAAAGGCTTATGGCATAACGTCATATATGAACTCAATATACAACTCAACATACCTATTATTAGGTTGAGATAAATCTATTAAGTTTGGTATCAAATGAATCGTCTCAATATGTAGATTCATTCATTCAGAAATAGAATACGAACCGTTCGTCTGTGGTAATTTTTTTAAAAGGAGCAGTTGAAGTTTAGTTTTTGAAACTTGTTTTTCGTAGAAAGTAGCTTACGTTCCCACTTTTGACATTAGTTCACTTTTATCATTAGTTTTTACCGTTAAAAGATAAGAAACAGACAGACACTACCGCATTTCCGATATGTCTTCCCATCTGATTAAGTGAGCTACTAGAACATACTCTTTCACTTCCCGGCGTCGCGTCGTCGGAGCTAAAGCGATTCATTCGTCACCGTCGAAGACAGACAAATCGCACGATAAAAACTTGTGACGCGCACTCGGGAATAGCGATTTGAATATTACCAGGGCAAGAGAGAAGGAAGTTTCCGATTCTTCTCTGAGTATGTTCTCTATGAACTAGTAATATACCTACCTACCGTCAGATATTGAGGGAATTCTCGATTGGAGCCTGAATTGATGAATATGTCAAAACTAGGCTAACATCATGATCCCATCGCCGGCTTACTAAAGAGCACAGGTCTCCTCTCAGAGTGAGAAGGTTTTGGCCATAGTCTACCACGCTTGCCATGTGCGGTTTGGTAGACTTCATACACCTTTGAGAACATTATGGATAACTCAGAGGCACGCAGGTTTCCTCACGATGTTTTCCTTCACAGTTAAAGCAAAAACGCACATGACTCTGGAAAATTTGAAGGTGTTTGTCCGGGGTCGAACCCTGAATCCAATAGAAGGCGGGCGTATAAACCACTAGGCTATCACGCCATCAAAAATACGTGTGAAAAATATACATAACTCCGAAAAGTTAGAAGTGCGTTTCCCGGAATCGAACCCCCAACATCCAGAACAGAAGGTCTTAACCACTGTCAAACGTGCCTGAGAGTTTTCCATCATGTTCTCAAAGGTGTGTGAAGTCTGCCAATCCGCACTTGGCCAGCGTAGCGGACTATGGCCTAATCCCTTCCCATTCTGAGACCTGTTCCACAGAATATAATTAAAAGTACTAACGTACCTGTTCTCAGTGGTGACTTTCTACAACGTTGTTTGTGGGGATAATGAGATGTATAGAAAAATAGAGTAGGTACGCGGCAGAAAATATTGTACATCGACCTTTAGAGAGTTCGACTTCGTAGAGCGTTGTCTCTGTCACTCATACCTATGTGACGTTTTATCGGTCTCAGCCGACAGAGATAGCGCTCTACAAAACCTCTATCTTTTTCTAAAGGTCGATGTACAATATTGTCTGCCAGTACTGTACCTATTCTCCCTTGAAGCTTATCCAATATTTTTCACACGTATTTTTGTGTTTAACCTTTCGCATGATAAAAACGTTCATATCTCGTATTTGCAATTCATCTTGTGCTATTCAGAGATATGAAAATATGGTTAGAGAACTGGCAATTTTTCGAATTATGGGACTTATGATATCTTTAGAGTTGTTTTTGTTCAAGGGATTTTATTCAATTGTATGTAATAAGCAATTTGGGGTTGTTTTTTTTGTGAATAAAGCATCAATACCTTAACGGTTTAGAAGGTGATCTGAAAACCGGGATGTCGTTGATTCAAATCCATCGTTTTGTATATTGTCATACTTCTAGGCCAAGCTTTCCAATTAAACTTATTTTTTGTTATAGCGGCAATAGAATACAATGTGTATTTTCAACTCTCTACCTACCTACCGTTCACGAGATACATCCGGCTGGCTGACAGACGGACGGACGGACGGACGGGCGGACGGACAGCGGAGTCTTAGTAATAGTCGCGTTGGCACCCTTTGGGCACGGAACCCTAAAAAACGTCACAAAGGTAGAGAAAGGGTATTTTGTGTATAGAGCGCGACAGGTTGAGATGACGATCGGGGTGGGGACGGCCCGCACACCCGCACAACCCCCGCGCTAACACGGTGCGGGCGAGCGCGGGCGTGTGGGACGTCCCCCCGCTTCATATCCCGATTGCCATCTCGACCTGTCGCGTACTATAGATGTTTTTGTGTGTGTGTGTTTTTTTTATTAGATAGAAGTGAAGCCCATGACTGCAATCTCACTTGGTGGTAAGTGACGATGCAGTCTAAGATGGAACCGGGCTAACCTGGAAAGGGTATGACAGTTTTTATTAAGCCCATGGCCTTTTGGTTTCTACACGGCATCGTACCGGGCGTGGTTTTGGGAAAACACGCGCAGAAGACCCGGCTTTAGGGTAGGTTAAAAGCCCTTATACAAGGGTACAAGGAAAGGCCAACGTAGGAACAATTACGAGCGCCCTTAAAGCCTCCTCATTAGGAAATGGGACTCCCTCAGGCGGCTTCGTAATTGGCTGGGATATGTTTTCTTTTTGATAATAAGCAACAGTTTGTTAGCTTTTATTTCTCGTATAAAACATCATTATACCGTCCAAATGAGGGCAGAAAGTTTTTGATGTAGATAAAGTATATCTACACATCTCAGACAAATAAAGTATAAATAGATAATAAGTAATGAGTATAGTATAATAAGTACTTCATATAAAGTAAAAATAAAGTTGAAACATAAAATTTTTGAATTGAAGGTTCCGTACAACAGTCGTGTATTTTTTCGACATTTTGCACGATAATTCAAAAACTATGATGCATAAAAATAAATAAAAATCTTTTTTAGAATGCACAGGTGAAGACCTTTCATATGACACCCTACTTGATATAGTTATCTGACTTCGAAAATTGAAAATACTGATTATTAGTTCATGACAACAATTTAATTTTTTTTTGTGTGATGTAACCACAAATTCCCCGAATGTTTGCCATAAGACCTACCTACCTGCCAATTTTCATGATTCTAGGTCAACGGGAAGTACTCTGTAGGTTTCTTGACAGACAGACAGACAACAAAGTGATCCTATAAGGGTTCCGTTTTTCCTTTTGAAGTAGGAAGTAAAAACTTGATTAGGTACTTTTACCAAACGAAATGGTTATACCTACCTAAATGAAAGGGTTACCTATAATATGAGTTTAATATATTATTTTTATAACAAAATTTCGCAATCTACTACTACTACCGGCAAAGCTGAGTTGCGAGATTTAGCGTTCCGGTACGATGCTGGGTAGAAACCGATAAGTTAGCTCGCTTCCATCTTAGACTGCATCATCACTTAACCATCAGGTGAGAGTTGAGAAATTACTTGTAATAAAGGAAAAAAAAACCTTTTTCAATTGCTCCGAAAAATTAACTCGTATTTTCGTAAAATTTTCCATGGTGTTGTTCTTATGTAACCAATTTCGTGTGAAAAGGTCCTTACCTAATATTTATCCAATTATTTCAACGTTTTTATTAATTCTATTGGCATTGCTCAAAACGCGGTATCAAAATAAACAAAGAATTGTTTCATCGACGTTGTATAAACAAGCCGGGTTTTGGAGATCAGAAAAATTCGCCGAATGTATATCAATTGGCGAATTCTATTTGAACATACTATCAAAGCAAGAGAAAGGCAAAGAATAGATGCGTTCGAAATGTGGTGCTGGAGGCGGATGCTACGGATTCCGTGGACTGTCAAGCGCACAAACGTGTCTATATAAATAAATAAATAAATAAATAAAAATCTTTTTTATTCGTATAAACTTTTACAAGTACTTACGAATAGTCGGATGCATCTACCACTGGTTCGGAATGCCTTGCTATATCCTTTCGCAACTCGGAATCACTGCTCGACTCTCCTCCATGTTACCAACGATTGCTCTCATATTTCGGCCACATCATACGGCGGGGGGATGACAGCTTAGAAAAGCTCATAGTGACGGGCAACACTGAGGGCAAAAGAGCGAGAGGCCGCTCACCAACTAGGTGGTCCGACCAGCTAAAGGAGTCCAGCAGGTGTGGATTTTATCACATTGCGAAAATGGCCACCGACAGAAGCCGGTGGAAACAGATAATCCATTCGAGGGCAGGTTGCCAGGACCACGATCTTCAGCAATGAAGGAACGACCGGAGAGAGAGAGATTTGAACATACATGAGAATGTGTTAAATAAAAATACAGAATCGCGGACGAGACCGCGGGCATCATCTAACGTAATAATAAAAGTCAAAGTCAAAGTCAAAGTCAAATGATTTATTCAAAATAGGTAATAAATTACGCTTATTGATGGTCTGGTATGGTGTTAGATTTGTAAGATATAGTGGTGATAATTATAACGCAAACTTAAAACACAGGGCGATAACCTATAGTGCTTAAGACGTCGGCCTCCCATTCGGAGGTTCTAGGGTTCGATCTTGTGCACACACTTCCACTTACACAACGCTATGTAAAAAACCGTCCAAGCGCGAGTCAGGCTGGCGCACTGAGGGTTCCGTAGTACAATCGTATTTTATCGACATTTTGCACGATAATTCAAAAACTGCATAAAAATAAATAAAAACCTGCTTTAGAATGCACAGTTAAAGTAACAATAATAATAAATAAGGTAGTAATAATAATAGTTTTTGATTTATCGTGCAAAATGTCGAAAAAAAATACCCGAATACGGAACCCTTGGTGGGCTTGTACGACTCGTACTTGGCCGGTTTTCTCGCATGGGTATATCTAGAGTTAAAGATCTGGAGAGTGACATAGGCTACATTTTATCCGTAGGTAAAATCAAGTTCCCACGGGATATTTGAGAACCTGAGTCCACGCGGATAAAATCACGGGCATCAGCTAGAAACAATGATATACCTAGTATAATAAATCTATCATCATCATCATCAGCCTGTGGACTTCCACTGTTGGACATAGGCCTTCCCTAAAGAGCGCCACCACACCCGGTCCTCAGCCTTCCTCATCCAGCCACTTCCCGCCAGCCTCTTTATATCGTCAGTCCATCGTGCTGGAGGGCGTCCCACACTACGCTTGCTTATGGGCTGATTACACCTACCGAGTAGTGACAGTAAAATGTCACTCGGCCGAGACAGTGCTGTGGTGGCCGTTTTTTCGAAATTGCGCCGAGCACTCGTAATGGTACGATTACACCTAACGAGTACAGTGGCGAGTCAGTGTCCTCGGCCGAGTACTCGGTTGATATAAACACTTAACGAATGCAATTTCGCCGCAATTTCTCAGCCACAGCACTGTCTCGGCCGAGTGACATTTTACTGTCTCGCTTCACTACTCGGTAGGTCTCTAATACATAATATATAATCTCTATCTCAATACTCTAATCGTACCATAAGTGTTTATACCAACCGAGTACTCGGCCGAGGACACTGACACGCCACTGTACTCGTTAGGTGTAATCGTACCATTAAACGCGGTTAATAAGTCTATGGCTAGAAATTAAACTCTCCAGACTTTTCAAACTCGTTAGCCGCGAGTCATCAACGGGCTAAATTGAAATCCGTTCAGTCAGGCTATTACAACTCGGGCTATACTTCAATCGAGCTATATCTACTCTCGGCCGATCAGCTCGAAAATGAATCGGGGATCCGACTTTAAATCGAATTAGGTACTCTCATTGACAGCTTTGAGTCCGTAACGGAGATAGATGCAATTGACAATTACGGCGGAAATGAGATTTGTTGCGGTACGGATAAAGAGTTGGTCAAACTGACGGCGAGGCGGTATCGAGCTATATCTACTCCCGGCCGATCAGCTCGAAAATGAATCGGGGATCCGACTTTAAATCGAATTAGGTCCTACTCTCATTGACAGCTTTGAGTCCGTAACGGAGATAGATACAATTGAAAATTACTGCGGAAATGAGATTTGTTGCGGTACGGATAAAGAGTTGGTCAAACTGAAGGCGAGGCGGTTGCGGTATGGTTTGGCAGCGGGCAGTGTTGTTTGTTCAGTGGTACCCAAGAAAAGTGTAAACACTATTAACTATTTGTTAAGGTAAGACATTTGGTTATTAATATTCAAGGTCAAGATTAGTAACGCCAATTCACACCGAAATATAAAATGAAAGTCCTGAAGTAAGTTAAAAATTATTATTAAAACGAAATACAGTGCTCGGTATTAAAGTTTAACGTTTATTTATGCTACGTAAAAAGAGCTAGACTTAAAACTATAACTAAACAAACTCTATAGACTTACAAAAAAGGTCCCAGCTCTACATATGCTATATATATCAGAAACACAAGACCATACAGCGCTGATTTTCACCTGATTCAGGTACTACTAGGTACGCTGCTCCTTCTCCGCGTTTAGTGTGCCCATACCCTTAAGTTAAGAAGAACTTGGAGCCGAAGCGCCAAGTTACGGGTGCTAAGTTGTTTATTGAGAAAGGAAATTTATTTTCCGTGGACTTGTCTTTCCAAATAAAAACTTTGGACATTACGAATGATAAAGACATATATTTTTACTTCGTCGCGAGCTACACTTGATAACTTTAAATTAATGGGTCTCTTTGAAAATTTTTGTTTTCAAACTTCGATCTCGAAGAGTATTTTACTTTTATAACTGCAAGAAGTGGCAAAGTCGTTAGCCATTAGCTATGTCGTATGAGTGGCTTTTTCACGCAAATGTTCATGGTTTAATACTTAACGTTAGATATAACTCATAAGTACAGATAGGTTTTTTATTCCGATAAAAGTTAGCCCTTGACTGCAATCTCACCTGGTGGTAAGTGATGATACAATCTAAGATGGAAGCGGGCTAACCTGGAAGGAGTATGGCAGTTTTTATTATACTCATACACCTTTGGCTTCTACACGGCATCGTACCGGAACGCTGAATCGTTTGGCCGCTCAGCTTTGCCGGTGGGGTGGTAACTAGCCACGGCCGAAGCCTCCCACCAGACCAGACCAGAAATTTAGAAATTATAAAATTCTAAACCCCTGCCGGGAATCGAATACACGACCTCCCACCAATAACCCCACAGCGCTTACCACTGCGCCAGGGAGGTCGTCAAATGCTAGACCATACCTGTCTTTTTACCTTCACACGTAGTAGTAAACAAACGGTTTGAATAGCCCAGACAAGCGTATCAATGAAGCCGACTCTATAAATAAACTATTAACAATCTATTATTGTCACCAAGCATCTGCAGCGCGCATCGAACATGGAAGAAGACCAATAAAATCTATCACTTGCGTCACTCGCCGCACTTCAGGCCTTTATTAGCCTTGGAGCAGTTTATTGTGGACATCTTTAAAGTATTAACACCTATATGACGTTTTGTCGGTCTCAACGACAGAGACAATGCTCTACAAATCTGCTATCTCCTTTTAAAGGTCGATGTAAAAAAACTTACTGCCGCGTACCGTATCTACTACTCGGGCTACATTTTATCCCGCAAAATCAAAGAGTTCCCAAGGGATTTTTAAAAACTGAATTCACGCAGAAGTCGCGGGCATCAGCTAGTCTAAATTAACAAAAAAGAAACGGTGACTGACTGACAGATCTAAAAACGTACCAAACTATTAGACGGATTGGGCTGAAATTTGGCATACAGAGTTTGCAAATTGAGCAAAATAAATTAAGCTCATTCTGGTTGCATTTATATGATTTGCTGACCTGTTTGTATGTACACATAATATGTATAATATTTTGCAAAAACATTTCAATTTTCCGCTCACTGCGTTCACACAATTTTTTTATTACATCTCCACCGAGTCTCAAGCGAGAAAATCCTCACTTCTTTCATTAAGTCAGAGACCTTGTCGAAACTTTCTATCGCGGTGCATGTCACTAGTCTGACTTTGCACTATTACTCCACAGACACTTAGCAGTTGCATGCAATTAAAATCCTAATACACTTAACATAAAGTCGCAAATCGTGTGAAGATATTTCGGATTAGATCAATGTATTATTTGCTATTGGATAGCAGCTGCGCTCGCAGTCGATAAGTACTCTATTGATGTTGACAAGGAAAATTGGACGAAAATTTCACTGACGTCGCGTCTGAACTTGATATTGCAATAACTAGACGCTGCAATTCATGATCTTGATATCACTATCAAAAATAGCTACTTTAGCTGTTGTTACATCACCCAATCGTGTCACACTGTGACTCGTTAGGAAGTGCGAACTCTTTATTTTTCTTTCCCATCGAGTCACACTGTTGCCAGTTGCAACTTTTTTATTCATTGTTCCCTACGAGTCACACTGTAGCTTGGGTGTGACTCGATGGGATTTTTTTATATGGATTCCCAACGAGTCACAGTGTGACACGATTCAGTGTGACTCGTTGGGAACCCATCTTACAATCCAATAGGGTCTTGGACTGTAGTAATAAAATGATGTGATGTTTTTTATAGCGGTAGCTTATATGGGGCTAGAAATTAGAATTCATTACAAAAGAGAATAATTTTAAAAAAACCACGATTTTTATTTATTTTTAACATGAACGTCACGCTGTACGGAAGGTGATTAATGACGTCACAATCGTTAAACGACAAATGTTTTCCAATTTTTAACATAAAAATACGAGTAAATTCTGCGGGAAAATATTTTTATGTTAAAAAATATTTGTCGTTTACGCCCTGTGACGTCATTAACCGCCTTCCGTACAGCGTGATGTTAATAAATTCTGTTAAAAATAACGAAAATTCTTTTTTTTTTAATTCTAGCCCCATAAACTACCGTTATACAAAAAATCTCATCATTTTATTACTACAGTCCAAGACCCAATTCCACGCTAATCTATCATCATCATCATCATCATGAGCATCCCCCGGCTCACTACACAGCACGGGTCTCCTCTCAGAGTGCTGCTTCACACGAACATTATGGAGAACTTTCAAACATGCAGGTTTCCTCACGATGTTTTCCTTCACCGCTAAAGCAAGTGATATTTGATTACTTAAACGCACATAACTACGAAAAGTTAGAGGTGCGTGCCCGGGATCGAACCCCCGAACTCCTATTATGAGGCCTTACCTAACCACTAGACTATCACACAAATTTCAAACCCCTATTTCATCCCCTTAGGGGTTGAATTTTCAAAAACCCTTTCTTAGCGGATGTCTACGTCATAATAGCTATCTGCATGCCCATCCCAATCCGTACTCCAGTAGTTTGAGCTGCGCGTTGATAGATCAATCAGTCAGTCACCTTTTCCTATTTTATATTTAAGATTTTCACAAAAAAATCTTTGCAATATGTATTCTGCTATTTTAAATAAAATACTACCGTAAAAAGTTTGAATAAAGCGAGTTTGTGTATTCTGGAAGGTCGTCATTCGGTACACCTGTTCCATAATCGGATTCCCCCCCCCCCCCCCCAGTCCGCCCGCCCACCGCATTGCTCCAAAAGGAACGGAAAGGAAAGGGGTGAATGTTATTATCTACTCAGTCGCACGTGCGGTCCGACCCTGTTCAGCGTCGAGATTTTCATCTTTTGACGTGAAATTGTAACCTTAAATAAAAATAGTACCTACAATATTTTGAATTAGATGATGCCCGCGACTTCGTCCGCGTGGATTTAGGTTTATCTAGTTCATGAATATCACCCCTATTTAACCCTTGGGGATGAAATTTACGAAAACCCTTTATTATATTAAAGTGCCTACGTCGTAAAAGGAACCTATTGTCCAAATTTCAAGTTGCTATGAGTTGATTGATACATCGGTCAATCAGGAAGATCAAGACCTAAAAACGCTAAAAAATATGAAGAGGAGTATTTTTAGGGTTCCGTACCTCAAAAGGAAAAACGGAACCCGTATAGGATCACTTTGTTGTTTGTCTGTCTGTCCGTCTGTCTGTCAAGAAACCTACAGGGTACTTCCCGTTGACCTAGAATCATGAAATTTGGCAGGTAGGTAGATCTTATAGCTGACATTCGGGAAAAATCTAAAAACCGTGAATTTAGGGTTAGATCACACAAAAAAAATTAAATTGTGGTCATGAACTAATAACTAGTATTTTCAATTTTCTAAGTAAGATAACTATATCAAGTGGGGTATCATATGAAAGGTCTTTATTTGTACATTCTAAAACAGATTTTATTTATTTTTATGCATCATAGCATGTCTTATGTCTATTTGAATTATTGTGCAAAATGTCGAAAAAATACGACTGTAGTACGGAACCCTCATTTTATTTTATTTTATTAAATGAATCTTTAAGAAATATAATAAGAATTACTGTAATTTTCTGGAGACGAAAATATAAGCAAGTTATGAAAATATACTATTGATGGTTTCACAAAAAAATTGACACAATTCAGTGATGAAGACAAAGCTACCTAGTCAAGTGAGATCCAAAGCGATGAGATCTGAGGACTGAGGACTGAGTGACGTCAGCGCGCCATTGTCCCGCCAACTCCATTGTGCGAGGTAAAGGCGAGGTATGTTTTTGTTCACTCATTGAAAATCTCTATGTATAGTTACAATTTTTTCCAATCAATAGGCATATTGTAGTACGCGACAGGTTGAGATGGCAATCGGTGTGGGGACGCCCCGCACACTCGCACAGCTCCCGCGCTAACCCGGCGCGAGATAGCGCAGGTGACGTGCGGATGTGCCCCCCCCCCCCCCCCCGCCCCCCGAAACAAACTATAGTTTCGTCGCGTCCGTCAGCCATTTTAAAAATAAACTACTATAGCTGATGCCCGCGACTCCGTACGCGTGGATTAAGGATTTTGAAAATCCCCTGGGAACTCTTCGAAATCCCGGGATAAAAGGTAGCCTATGTCACTTTCCAGGTCCCTAACTTTACCCATGCAAAAAATCACGTCCATACGTTGCATTGCTCCGTTGCGACGTGATTGAAGGACAACAAACCAATAAACCAACAAACAAACACACTTTCACGTCACTACCCCTATTATAAATGCGAAAATGTGTTTGTTTGTTGGTTTATTGGTTTGTCGTTCAATCACGACGCAACGGAGCAACGTATCGACGAGATTTTTTGCATGTGTATAGTTTAAGACCAGTGACATAGGCTACTTTATATCCCAGAAAATCAAAGAGTTCCCACGGGATTTTTAAAAACCTAAATCCACGCGTACGAAGTCGCGGGCATCAGCTAGTTTATAATATGGATACTGATAAGAGCTACTTATTTGTTCAACAATTTAATGCAACATACCATAAAAACAGCGGCCATATCTACTCGTGTGATGGAGCTCTACTATCGGTTACCATGTACTTACCTGAAATAGAAAAAAAAAAACATAATTTAACAGTGATTATTATACAAATCATGCTACAGTTAAAACGTTATCAGTTCAGTCAGTTTTACTAGTAAAGACGAGAATTGAGTAGCCCACAACCAACCTGACTCCTGAATGAAGCAAGCACACGCGTTCTTCTATGACGAAGTTCTCTGAACATAATTTAAGGGCCCTCTATCACTTGAACTATGAAACTATGAAATTCTAAGATTTCAAGCTCCAAATTTACCATCATAGGACGAACTTTCACGTAACTATCTCTCTCTCCGGTCCTTCATTGCTGAAGATCGTGGTCCTGGCAAACTGCCCTCGAATGGCTTATCTGTTTCCATCGGCATCTGTCGGTGGCCATTTTTACCACACCACCTTGCCCGGATAGGTGGCGCCGGGCGTCAGCCGGATCGTCCGACAAAATCACCATTGAGTTTGTGTCTGCCATTTATCTCTTGGGAAAATAGTGCAGTGGTTTCCCGTTGCCTTCTGCACCAGACTTTTAGGGCTTATTAGACCCAAGGCCACTGAAGCCTCTTCCAGCCAGTCGCCCGGCTCGGTGAATGGTTATACCGCCATTGATCGGTCGCCAGAGCCTCGTCCGTTGTCCAGCAGGGAGTAGTCCACGAGCAGGTGAGGTTGACAGTTGAGGTCGACTAGATGTTATTGCCGTTCCCCTCCTTACTCCCCACGTAACTATGTATTTAGCTAAATTCCGGCATCGCACCGCAGGCAACTAAAGCCCGTACCACAGACCGCAGCATCCGACGGTTGCTATTACAGGCCTGCATTGTGTTTATTCACTGGACGATATTTTGAGCTCACGGCCGCATGCGCCGACCCTTTGATGAAAAATTACAAGGTGGCATACTTTATTATAGTGTTATCGCACTTGTAATAAATTATCTCTGACGGAAGTCACGTGATCTGTTGCGTCGATTGTATAAATACGGGTGGTTGTTGAATTTTAAGCCAGTCTCGTTCGGACGCGAGGCACGGCGACTATTAAATGCTTTTTGTGTTTAGGTCGCCATTTTTGATTGATTGGTTGTCATAGTAATTTTGTACCCTAATCAAGTTAATATTACAGTTAGGTTAGTATAAGGAGTAAACCTCTCGATAAGCCTCTACGCGTGTGATCATTATCTGCGCGCAATGTTTAACAAGAGAGGACATTCAAATAACTAATCCAAAAATAGCTTATAATGCCCTGCTTTTCTGAACGACTTTTAACACAGTTCTGGTATCCTTATAATAGCCTCAATAGTTCAACGGTTAAAAGTGCAGACTGAAATCCGAAAGGTCGCCGGTTCAAACCCCGCCCGTTGCACTATTGTCTGTCTGTCTGTCTGCTAGCTTTTCACAGCTCAACCGTTCCACCGATTTTGATGAAATTTGGTACAGAGAAAGCTTGCATCCCGGGGAAAAGGACATAGGCTACTTTTTATCCCGGAAAATTGAAGAGTTCCCACAGGACGTTAAAACCTAAATCCACGCGGACGAAGTCGCGGGCATCATATAGTAAAAAATATTTCTTGCCGGCTATTCTGAGTAGAATCTACTTTCCGAAAAGGCGCAACATAACATTATCTAGATCTAGATAATATATAAAAGGAAAAGCTGACTGACTGGCTGACTGACTGTTCTACCAACGCACACGACATGAGCGACATTGAAGAGGGAAAGGGTGGAAGCCGACATCCTAGGGGTTGGGAATTTTGAGGATATACTTTTACGAGCCCGTCATGTGCCAAAAATTAAAACTGCGTTATTTATTTTGAGGTCTATCACGCCTATACATTAAATACTTAACTCGATACGCGTGTATCTTATCCGAGCGCCGTACGCATTCTGATGCGACGCGACGCGCCGCTGGGTATGTCGCACTAGCGTCGCTGCACCGCGCGTCGCTTTGCTGGGCTTCACAATATTCTCCCAGCCGCGACGCGCGGCAACGCGCGGTGAAGCGCTGTGCAGCGCCGCTCTAGTGCGATATGCGCCATACAAAGTGATAGAAATAATATTTTGACGCTCTGTGCCGCGACGTGCAGTTACGCGCAGCGCAGCTTAGGTGCGTACAGACCTTTAAGGTCGTCAGTCCAGCGGGTTGGAGGTCGTCTCACGCTGCGCTTGCTGATACGCGGTCTCCACTCCAGAACACGTCTGCCCCATCGGCCATCGGTTCTGCGGCAGACGTGGCCTGCTGTGGTGGCGAATTGGTTGGTTTCGTTTAGTATAACAATATTTTAATTAGTGACACAAGTGGCACAGGAAATAAAAGTTATTTCATTTTAATACAACTCTAAAATCATGTTGTCCGTAAACCGCACGTTTAAAGTCTATCTTTGTTTTAAAAAATTTAATAGGTCCTTTAAACATATAATATTATCATAAATATTCAAATCACGTTACGCAGTGATGATTTAATGGTCAATTTTTTCAAATTTCGCATGCGAATTAAGATTTAGATAACAATATAGGCAGTTAACGTAAAACGGTAAGTGTGTAGTTATGTACCTACCTATTGGATACCTATGTATATGGCCAATATGAACACAACACAATTTCTGTCCTTATCCACAATTTTTTTTAAACTAAAAATGGCGAGCAAACGATCAGACGGCTCATACCGCCGCGATTAAATATTACCTAATTAGTCACTTTCTCCGTGTCTAATAAACGTTGTATGTATGAAAAAAGTGGTAATAGCCTAGTGGCTAAGACGTCGGCCTTTTATTTGAGAGGTCAGGGGTTCGATCCCGGGCACGCATCTCTACACATGTGCGTTTTAAGCAATTAAATATCACTTGGTTTAATGGTGAAGGAAAATATCGTGAGGAAACCTGCAGGCTTAAGAGTTTTCCACAATGTTCTCAAAGGTGCAGAAAACAAACAATCTGCACTTGACCAGCGTGGTGGACTATGGCCTAATGATCTCAAACTCATCCCTGAAATCAAAAATTTTAGTCTTTTATACACTCTATAATCACTCGCTGACTGGACTATAATTAAGGATTTTATTCTTTTTGATTTATGACAAGCAGGTTGGAAGAAAACCAGTTACAGAAACCATTTTTAGTGTAATCAACTATGTATTTTTTAAAATAACAAAACATATTTAAAATAGGTAAGGTTCCGTAGAAACAATCATTGTTTAAATGATTGTCTCTACGGAACCTTACCTCACGCTTGTTCTGACTTGACGAGTGTTTAATTCTGTACTTATCAGTTCATCGGATACCATATCAGTCGAGCTATCGTTTTAAATGACCTGCGGTTAACAATGACAAAGTATCGATGTCTCGTTCGATGATTGCTAGACGTACCTTGGTTGCGATTCTTTCGTTAATCGATTATTCATTGCTTCTGCGGCTATCAGATCTTACCGATTGTTTCGTTTGATTTATTATCATTGAATTGACCATCTGATATGGCGATTGTATGGTGTAATCGATTAGTAGACCGTTGCGCTGTTTAAGCCGAGTCGCTAACTTTGGCAATCCGAATTTCGTCTTTATTTTCTTTTAATGTCCTGGAAATTTTGATTTATTATGGCGTTCCTGGCAAGACGAAAAAGTCGAAGATCATGACTAACATCTCCTTTTCCCCTTCAACTAAACGTAAAGCTTGTGCTAGGAGTAGATACACGACAATAGTGCAACGGATGGGGTGTGAACCTCCGACCTTTCGGAATTCAGTCCTTAACCGTTGAGCTATTGAGGCTCATGGGGCTATTGAGCAAGATTGCTGGCGTATTTTGTTTTTGAGAACCTGAATTCACCAAAGCTGACCGTTCTTGACTTAACTCGCGCACCGAGAGTTCCGTAACTGCAGTCGTATTTTTTCGACATTTTGCACAATAAATTAAAAACCATTATATTTATCCATAATAATAAATAAAAATCTTTTTTAGTCTTAATCAAAAAATAAAAAATTAAAAAATCTTACTTTGAAAGTTGAAAATACTAATTATTTGTTTATGAACACAATATTTTTTTTTTCGTGATGTAACCACAAATTAACGGTTTTCAGATGTTTCCTCTTACGTGTGCTATAAGACCTACCTACCTATCAAATTTCATGATTCTAGGTCAACGGGAAGTACCCTATAGGTTTCTTGACAGACACGGCAGCCAGACAGACAGACAGACAACGAAGTGATTCTATAAGGGTTCCATTTTTCCTTTTGAAGTACGGAATCCTAAAAACTGTCATACCTCAAAGTTAGCGTGATTATTGCGAGCTTATTAATTAATATTAATAAGCGAGGAAGCCGTAATAGTCAATTACTTAGGTCTTAATACATAATACCTACTTAATTATGACGTAATACGGATTACTAATTAAATTGTTATCACAGGTGTCCTAGCTATGGGCAATGACTAGAAATTCTTAACATCCATACTTCCATACTAATTTTATAATTGCGAAAGTGTGTCTGTCTGTCTGCTAGCTTTTCACGGCCCCACAGTTTAACCAATTTTTGATCGTTGGTACAGAGTTAGCTTACATCTAGCGGACGGACATAGGTTACTTTTTATATCCCAAAGTTTCCACGATTTATGTGTTTGGTTGGTACAGACCTTATCTTGCGTCCCTGACATAGGCTGGCAAAGGCGAAGACCTCCCTGGCGCTGTGGTCTTATTAGTGGGAGGTCCCGGGTTCGATTCCTGGCAGGGATTGGAAATTTGATAATTTCTTAATTTCTAGTCTGGTCTGGTGCGAGGCTTCAGCCGTGGCTAGTTACCACCCTACCGGCAAAGCCGTGCCGCCAAGCGATTTAGCGTTCCGGTACGATGCCGTGTAGAAACCAAAGGGGTATGGGTTTAATAAAAACTGCCATACCCCTTCCAGGTTAGCCCGCTATCATCTTAGACTGAAATTTAGAAATTATAAAATTCCAAAGCCCTGCCAGGAATCGAACCCGGGACCTCCCACTATTAAGACCACAGCGCTCACCACTGCGCCAGGGAGGTCGTCAAAAAGGTCTTAATTTGAGTTGTTATTAAAATAGACGCTGCGCCTCAACTTAACTCCAATCAGCAGGTGCGCGCTGCGCCTTACAGTAATTTATTATATCCACAATCACGCTGAGACGGTTAAATATAGTGTGATCTCAGCAAGTGTTCGAGGTCGCTTGCTAATGACATTTTAAGCGAGCCCTCGATGCTACGCAGGTATTTGGCCTCGAGCTGAACCATTTTTCATTTCCTCTGATGATGCGGCTGTTCCTTTAACGGATGCTTGATAACTCTTCAAGGATGTTGGAATGTACTTTGCCACTTTATAATCGGATTTATGGAACAATTTTTGTGATGCCACCTAGAGTAACAATCTAGTTGTCGTCATCCACATCTGATAGACGTACACTGCTGGACATAGGTCTCCTGTAGGGACTTCCACATGCCACGGTCTTGCGCTGCCTGAATCCAACGGCCCCGTGCGACTCGTCTATCCACTTCTTGGGAAGAACTGACAGACAGACGGTCCCAAGTGTAATTTTTCGAAACATGTATATGCCCGCATTCGTTTCGCAATCCGTTGAGCTACGTCGGTTATTCTGGTTTTCGCCAAGTGCAGATTGGCAGACTTCACACACCTTTGAGAACATTATGGAGAACTCTCAGGCTTGCAGGTTTCCTGACATAGTATTATGTACAATTCAAAATATCGCCCACTAAATATACACAATGCAAGCTGGAATAGCAAATAATCTGATACTGCGGTTAGTTGTGGTATTACGGGTTTCAGTTCTCAGCGGTATGGCGTCCGCTGGATTACAGAATTTAGCTAGTTTAATAATAGGTTTACGTAATTTAATATTATCTTACAGGTTTTTTTTATTTTTTATTCAGATACAAGTTAGCCCTTGACTGCAATCTCACCTGATGGTAAGTGATGATGCAGTCTAAGATGATAGCGGGCTAACCTGGAAGGGGTATGGCAGTTTTTATAATAGCCACGGCCGAAGCCTCCCACCAGACCAGACCAGAAATTTAGAAATTATAAAATTCCAAACCCCTGCCAGGAATCGAACCCGGGACCTCCCACTAATAAGACCACAGCACTAACCACTGCGCCAGGGAGGTCGTCCATGCGGATGGAGGATGCGGCAGAAAGTAATGTACATCGACCTTTAGAAGAAAATAACAGATTTGTCTCTCTCAGCATTGTCTCTGTCGTTCAGACCGACAAAACGTCGTATAGGTATGAGTGACAGAGACAACGCTCTACAAAGCCGAAATGTCATTCTAAAGGCCGATGTACATTACTTTCTGCCGCGTACTTTAAAACATCATTGTCATCATCATCATTATCAACCGACAGACGTCTACTGCTGGACTAGGTCTCTTTCATACTACACTCGCCACGGTCTTGAGTCTGTACACCTAGTGGGGATCTTTCAACGCTGCGCTTACCGGTGCGAGGTCGCCATTCTAGCAACCTGGAACCCCAAGTCAATAAGTCTTTGTTTTTGAACAACGCAATTTTACTTCAATTAAAGGCTCTTTAGGTCCAGTAAGTAAAATTACTTTGATGTTATTGTGTTTCGACTCTCGAATTCTAGCAACGATTGGTGAGACGTAAAATCTTATACTAAGGGTACTGTTACAATATCAAAACGTTTGTAGTTTCCATAAATATTTATTTTCAGGTGTATAAATGATATAAGCGAGATAAGTTACAGTCTATTATTCTCGTACCTACATCGTGAATCATGGTCGTAAAACCAGCTATAAATATTTAATACGCTCGCGGTTCCCTTTAAGGAACGTTTTGCAAGTTGTTAAGACGTTTTGATTCAATGTAGGTAACATTATCGAAACCAGCAGCGTTATTTATTCCTTTTCTTATTTTGATACAAGTCTGCTCTTGGCTGCGATTTCATCTGGTGTTAAGTAAAGACTAATTTAAAACTGATACTCTTCATCTGCGGCAGACGTGGCCTGCCCACTGCCACTTCAGCTGGCTAATTCGTTGGGCTATGTCGGTCACTCTGGTTCTTCTACGGATTTCCTCGTTACGGATTTTGTCCCTCGCAGCTTCTACATGTCTGCCGCAGAACCGATGGCCGATGTGTTCTGGAGTGGAGACCGCGTATCAGCAAGCGCAGTGTGGGACGACCTCCAACCCGCTGGACTGACGACCTTAAAAAGATAGCGGGAAGTGGGTGGATGAGGAAGGCGGAGGATCGTGTGTGGTGGCGTGCTCTTGGGAAGGCATATGTCCAGCAGTGGACGCAAATAAGCTGATTGATTGATTGATTGACTCTTCATCTCAAATCTCAACCTATCGCTGGACCACTGTTTAGTAGCCCTTTAGAATACGGTAAAAAATATATCTCAGTGATTAATTAATAAAGGGTCTTCCAAAATAAGTAAAATCTTCGTCTTTATCGAAGAAATTAATTTAAATTATCGATTAAACTAAAAAAAAGCACGTCAAATGATTGTAACGTCAAATACCGATATTTCATAGAATCTCGCATACTAAGCGCACGTTTTGACGTTTGATAAAAAATTACCGATTTGCCTCGTTGCAAATAACGAATTAGAAGGGTATTAAGGCGTGTTGCACATCACGCTCGCTAAGTTCAGATTGGCAGACTTCACAAAGCTATGAGAACATTATGGACAACTGTTTGGCATGCAGGTTTCCTCACGAATTTTCTATCACTGTTAAAGCAAGTGATTTAATTAAAAATGTCAAGTATCAAGTGATGGTTTAAAAAAAGCTTTGCAGAGCTGAAGGATAAGCACCCCTTGTCACAAAACTATCTCCATTACATCTACGTACATTTTCAGTTCTAGCGAAATTTTTGAAGGATAAGAAGTTACAAATCGAAACTCACGAAAACTACAAAAGTTATCGATATGTGCAAACTCGTCCTAAGGGTAAATAAATGCAAACTGTAAATTAAATATTGTCATTACAATGTGAAAATAGTAGCACAAACATTAAGTAATTCAATATGTACATAATTTGTTAGCGTTTACTTGGAACTTTGTCTTTACGGAGTTAACGCAAACAACACAATACTCAGTGAGTCTCTTTAGCAATGAGGTATCATCACGTGCCGACTCTAACTGCCGTACTCAGAGTCGCTTGATCGTTACTTAAGATTAGTTAAACCAAGCCAGAGCCTATATCTCTCACATAAATCTGTCTCGTTTTAACTCAATCTTAAGTAACGATTAGCGACTCTGAGTGCCGCGGTTAGTATAGTACGCAACAGGTCGGTAGGTAGGTCTTATAGCACAAGTAAAGGAATAAATCCGAAAACTATGAATTTGTGGTTACATCACAAAAAAAATTATGTGTTCATGAACTAATAATAGGTTTTTCACTATACCAAGTGGGGTAGCATATGAAACTGATTTACCAGTACATTCTAAAACAGAATAATAATTCAAAATAATTTAAATTATTTTGAGAATTCGAAAGCACTTGTAAAAGTTCATCATCATAATCATCATCAACCGATAGACGTCCACTGCTGGACATAGGTCTCTTGTAGGGACTTCCACACGCCACGGTCTTGCGCCGCCTGAATCCAGCGGCTCCCTGCGGCTCGTCTGATGTCGTCTGTCCACCTAGTTGGGGGGTCTTCCAACACTGCGTCTTCCGGTGCGAGGTCGCCATTCCAGCACCTTGGGACCCCAACGTCTAACGGTTTTAAGAACTATGTGCCCTGCCCATTCCCACTTCAGCTTCGCAACCCGTTGAGCTATGTCGGTTACTCTAGTTCTCCTACGGATCTCCTCATTTCTGATTTGATCACGTAGAGAAACTCCAAGCATAGCTCTCTCCATCGCCCGCTGAGTGACTCTGAGCTTTCTTATCGGTTTTACTAAAATAAAAATATATTCTATTCTATAGCAGTACCTATGAGCATGGAGATCGTTGTTTTGATTGTAAAGCAGCATTAGATAATAGGTATACACAATAACTAGGTGCTAAATATGCCGATCGTCAACAAACCATTCACTGTGCCATATGTGATGAGTAAATTATCTTCCAGCGTCATTGTTCTGTGACGTGTCCGCGTTTCAATGACGAAACTAATAAAAACTGCACGATTCGTAGCGCCTAGCATCTAGATCTACTCTAAAAACTCTAACTCCAACGGGGCTCCAAAATAAATTCCATACTAATATTATAAATGTGTGCTGTGAAAACAACAACTAGGAAAAAATAGATCATAGACAAGACACTGGGTCTGTGGTCTTCTACTCTAAAGACATTGACAGTAACAGTGATATGACATATAATGTGACAGCCTGACATTAGGCAGGAAATGGACTAACGAGCTTGAAATTCATTCAACGCGTAACATCATCGATTTCAACACACAAGTTAATAAAGGAAAAACTCAAGATTCCACAAAAACCAACTGCGACAGCCAAGAAGAACGAAGGTTCGAAACTTACCAGCGCCTAACCAACAGCCCAAGGTACAAACAATGCGAAAGTGTGTCTGTCTGTCCATCTGTCTCTCTGTCTGTCTATCTGCTAGCTTTTCCATATTCCATTCATTTTAATCATGTTCGGGCATTTAGAAATTAGGGGGGGGATAAAGAAACTCTTACATGAATCCCGAAACCTGAAAACATGACTCCTTTTTTGGGCAGTCGATGTTTTTTTTTATTCAGATACAAGTTAGCCCTTGATTGCAATCTCACCTCGTGGTAAGTGACGATGCAGTCGAAGATGGAAGCGGGCTAACCTGGAAGGGGTATGGCAGTTTTTAATAAATCCATGCCCCTTTGGATTCTACACGGCATCGTACCGGAACGCTAAATCGCTTGTCGGCACGGCTTTGCCGGTAGGGTGGTAACTAGCCACGGCCAGACCAGACCAGAAATTTAGAAATTATAAAATTCCAAATCCCTGCCAGGAATGTACCTATATTATAACAGAATAGTTTTTTTTATAGAACAGAATATATAATTTTTATTCAAGTAAACTTAGTAAATAATTCGAATCATCAAAAAAAACTTGCCGAAGCTACGTGAGCTAAGCTAAGCCAAGCTAGTTTAGCTCGCGGTGTGGCTTGTCCTTAAAAATAATATATTTCAAGAAAAAGGAAACCGTAAAAGATAATCTGAATGAATGATGCGACAAAGAAACTACATGATATCCCAGTGACATCTCGTCGTGGAAACTAAACAAGAGGAACCGGTCAATCAACTAAGATGTTAGCGAAAATACTAAGGCTGAGATCTATAGAGCGCACTTTGACTTTACTTAGACTTAAGACAAAGTTAAAACGAGACAGAGCTATATCTCTCACATAAATCTGTCTCGTTTTAACTCAATCTAGTCTGAGCAAAGTCAAAATGCGCTCTATACTCGTAGATCTCAGCCTAAGGGAAGATCTATAGAGCGCACTCTGACTTTGCTTAGACTTAAGACAGAGTTAAATCGAGACAGAGTTATATCTCTCACATAAGTCTGTCTCGTTTTAACTCAATCTTAAGTCTTAGCAAAGTCAAAGTGCGCTCTATAGATCTCAGCCTTAGACATGTTTGTTGTTTTTGTTCGTTACTTATTGGGTTTTTCATCAAATCTATCATGAGTGATTATGACTACCCATATCATAATTGCAAAAGTGTCTTTGTTCGTTGGTTTGTTGGTTTGTCATTCAATCACGTCGCAGCGGGGCAACAAAGCTAATTTGGAGTTTGGATAGTGCCTTACATTTTCTTCCTTTCGTTTTTAGGGTTCCGTACCTCAAAAGGAAAAACGGAACCCTTATAGGATCACTTTGTTGTCTGTCTGTCTGTCTGTCAAGAAACCTACAGGGTACTTCTCGTTGACCTAGAATCATGAAATTTGGCAGGTAGGTGGGTCTTATAGCTGGCTTCAGGGGAAAAATCTGAAAACCGTGAATTTAGGGTTAGATCACACGAAAAAAATTAAATTGTGGTCATGAACTAATAATTAGTATTTTCAATATTCGAAGTAAGATAACTATATCAAGTGGGGTATCATATGAAAGGGCTTTACCTGTGCATTCTAAAACAGGTTTTTATTTATTTTCATGCATCATAGGTTTTGTAATTATCATGCAAAATGTCGAAAAAATACGACTGTAGTACGGAACCCTCAGTGTGCGAGCCTGACTCGCACTTGGCTGGTTTTGTACGTAGCGAAAGTACTTACTATAGTTCCAGTTACGAAAAGAAAATCTTGAAAAAAATCACTATGCTATAAGTATTATTATACAATAGTAAGTACAAAGTTCATTAAACAGCCATGTTCAGTACAAGGCATTAGTGGGTCAGTCAGTAAACAAAATAATTAATACCAATTGAAAGAGGACGCAAAGAATTTCGGTCTACACAACAACTTTAAAAAAGGCGGATCCATTGGCAAATTAGGCTCTTTTAAATGGAATAAATTATAATATAAAACCTCCCTATACCGAAAATTGGAATTAAAAAAAAAAGATTCCGACGAATTGAGAACCTCCTCCTTTTTTTGAAGTCGGTTAAAAAGAAAAGAATACCCGGCTGAGTTTGTTATGTGCTCTTCTTAGACTTGGGCGCGTTTGGAACCCTCGTAGCTTTAGTTTTAAGTTTACGTAATTAATTATTATCCATACACCATCTTACAAATCCAACAACTGACAACCAAAAAGTGTAGAATAGTAGCTACTTTGAACAAATTATTTGGCTTCTTATTAATAGAAGAAACTGATACCATACCTGCGTAAGCTATGATTGCCTAGTGGTTTGGACGTCCGCCTCCTAACCGGAGGTTGGGGGTTCGAACTAGAGGTGTCAAAAAATAATGTACCTAATAAATTTATTAAATATATAAATGTATTCAAGATATTCGTTTTTAGATTAAAACAAAATTGAATACAATATATAATAAGTAGTGAAAATTTGAGAAAATCCTTCCTAAAAAATAACTCAGGCGTTCGATCTTTGATACGCCGCGCGCGGCGCGACCGAGCGACGATATTAGAATAAAATATATTAGAGGTAGGTACAGCTGAATACAAATATCGTCGCGATTCGACGGTGAATAATTATTACATCGAATTTTCGTATTGGCCTGTTACATGTTGACTGTGATGATACGAGTATGCGGCTAGTATTTTTATCATTTTGTTTGTTTCGTAATAAATTTTGAATGCAGTTTTATTTATTTGTGAACTTGAGTGTCGATAAATATTTAATGCGAATAATTGTAATGTAGATTAGGCAAAATAATGTAGATTAGGTACATTTTTGTGTTGTGATAGATTTGTGTCGCGCGTTAATAATACCTATTATAGTAGATTTGTTCTTTTTGGAAATACTTGCGTCATTTTATAAATCGTATGAGAAAATGTTTTTCAAAGTGTAGGTATTATCATACATTTAAGTATTATAGGTAATAGGTTAGGTACGTGAAGTGGTATTGTTCTTTTTAGAAATCATCATCATCATTTTATAATTCGTATGATAATAAATATGTAGAAATGTATGATAATAAATATAGTAGTTACCTACTAAAAAGATTTTTTTATAGGTAACTCTAACTAGGTAAACTTACCTACCTATTGTATTGTAGGTATCTACTTGACATTGCTTTATCGTTCTACTTGTTTTTATTTTTACATACATAGGTAGGTACTAGGTACTGTATTCCGCGACAGGTTGAGATGGCAATCGGGGTATGAGGCGGGGGTGACACCCCGCACACCCGCACGTCACCCTCGCTCGCCCGCACTGGGTTAGCACAGGGGCCGTGCGGGTGTGCGGGGCATTCCCTCCCCGATTGTCATTTCGATCTGTCGCGAAGGTATGGATTGGGTACCTATTAAGAGTAAAATTTAAAATTTAAATCAATCGAGTTAAATACAAGCTATACCCTAGTTCTCGACCTTATTGACGGTTATGAGAAAGTTGTTTTTTGTCATATTCTTGTTCAGTAGGTATCATTCATAGATTGTTAAAATGTTGTTCCCTATGTCAATAAGGTCGGAAATCGCTTGCACCCATTTATATGCTTGCGCCTCATGGTGAAATCGGTGCAAGCAAATCTCGACCTTATTGACGGTTATGAGAAAGTTGTTTTTTGTCATATTCTTGCTCAGTATTATTCATAGATTGCTAAAATGCTGTTTTCTGACGTATGTCAATAAGGTCGAAAATCGATTGCACCCATTTTTCTGCTTGCGCCTCACGGTTCAAGCAATTTTTTTTTTGTAACAAAATAATGTAACGTTAATAATTATTAAATATTTGTCTGTAACACGTGATAATATTGTGATACACACATGAACCTGTATTTGACACCTCTAGTTCGAACCCGGGCACGCACCTCTAACTTTTCGAAGTTATGTTCGTTTTAGTTAATTAAATATCACTTGCTTTAACGGTAAAGGAAAACATAGTGAGGAAACCTGCATGCCTGAGTTCTCCATAATGTTCTCAAAGGTGTGTGAAGTCTAGCAATCCGCACATGGCCATGGTAGACATATCGCCAAAACCCTTCTCACTCTGCGAGGAGACCCGTGCTCTGTAGTGAGCCGGCGATGGGTTGATCACGATGGTGATGATATTCCATACCTACGTTCCTACTTCCTATAGGAAGTATAATAATATTGTAAATTGATCACTTGAAAAGAGCAACCGCCGAGTTTCTTGCTGGTTCTTCTCGGTAGGAGGCATTCCGAACCAGTGGTAAATTAAACTAGTTTCAAAAGCACTTGTAATAAGTCTACTTGAGTAAAAATATATTGTATTCTATTCTATAGGTACATTTTTAAGTGACGGTCTAAAATGGCTTATTCGAATGGATCTCCAGTCTATAATAGTTAAATAATAGCTCTATGAGTGTATAATAATATGTCGTAATATATAAACGATTTTTAAATCGTCTCTAATTAATTAAGATATAAACAATATGACATGGACTGTAAGTAGGTATATTTGAGAAACATGCATGGCATGACACACAGTCTCTATTGTTTTGAATCTAAACGTTAGGTTAGATCACACTATAGACATGTTGCGTGACAACTAGTTGTAACCGGGGCTATTGCAACTGGTAAAACATAAAGCAAAAGTGCAAACATCAGAATTTAATATATGTGATACTAGATGATGCCCGCGACTTTGTCCGCGTGGATTTGGGTTTTTGAAATTCCCGTGGGAACTCTTTGATTTTCCGGATAAAAACCGGCCAAGTGCGAGTCAGACTCGCCCACTGAGGGTTCCGTACTACAATCGTATTTTAGCGACATTTTGTACGATAAATCAAAAACTAGTATGAATAAAAATAAATAAAAATCTGTTTTAGAATGTACAGGTAAAGTCCTTTCATATGATACCCCACTTGATATAACAATCTTACTTTGAATGTCGAAAATAGCAATATTTGTTCGAAACACATTTTAATTTTTTTCTTTTCACAAATTCACGGTTTTCAGATTTTTCCCCTAATGTCTGATATAAGCCCTACCTACCTGCCAAATTTCATGTTTTCACTTTCACTTAACCATTTAAGAGTGATCTGTCTCACGTCGTGTCGGGGCAAGTGTACAATGTCCGCGTCAGACGGGGCTCTAAGATAAATTGCCCCGACAATGACCGCAAACCTGTCAGCGAAATTGTACATTATTTGAGAAAAATAATGATATACTCGAGCGACGGGACAGGAATTCTAAATTTATTTTCAGCTTTACGAGTTTCACACATTGGTATAGTACGCGTCAGATCGAGATGGCAAACGGGGTGGGTGGGGACGTTGTCTCTGTCACTCATACCTATGTGATCGTCGGTCGGTCTCAACAATAGAGACAGTGCTCTACAAAACCGCTACCTCTTTCTAAAGGTCGATGTACATTATTTTCTGCCGCGTACTGTATAAAGTAGACCCCCACTAAGAAACGGTTTCGGCAAATCCCAACGAAATCCTTGAAAATACCTAAATCTATGCGGACAAAGCCGCAGGTTCAAGCTAGTATTGAATAAGAATTAAGTACCAATTCTAATGATAAAAACAAAATATGATAAAATATCACCCAAGCGATTTAAGCGAAGAGAATTAGCGATAAATATTATTCTCCGTATTAGGCTAGACTTTAGAACAAGATCTATCTACCTACTTGTAATTCAAGCCAAGTCAATTTGAATTTGTCAATTTACAGAGGCATTACATTTCAGCGTCATGGGAGTGCGCTTAAAATGGTTAATCGTGTCTATCAAGTAGACTGGATGATTGATAGATTGCTAGAATAGCTGCGTTCGATTAAATAACATGTTCGCATTGATTTATTCACCACAATCTGTTTATTGGTTAACGTCCCAACTACGGGCAGGCGTATCTATAGTACGCGACACGTCGAGATAGCAATCGGAGAGGGAACGCTCCGCCACACACAAATAAATCAGTATAAAACAAAAAAATCGGTGATTTCCACGACAAACTAGGAACCATAATATGCTTGCAACTCCTACGCTTCGCCAAAGTGGGAAAGTCATTTGTAGGAATGAGTGTAATATTTTACAATAAAATTCCACAAAAAAATTTAGACTTGCCTTTACACAATTTTAATAAATCTATTAAAAGTATGCTCTTCAAAGAAAGCATATTATACAGTCGAAGACTATGTAAATGATAAGAAAGCTTGGATTTGACTCGTTCCAGCAATGCACGGGGCTGCAATTGCTTGTACAGTATGGTATAATAATATTGTAAAATAGCATATACTTGAAAAGAGCAACCTCCGAGTTTCTTGCTGGTTCTTCTCGGTAGGAACGGGCATTATGAACCAGTGAATTAAACTAGTTGACGATTCAAAAGCACTTGTAAAAGTTTACTTGAATAAAAAAATATTCTATGCTATTCTATTCTACCCGCACAGCCCCCGCGCTAACCTGCTGCGGCATAGCGCGGGTGACGTGCGGATGTGCGGGGCGTTCCCCACCTCGTACGCCGATTGCCATCTTGACCTATCGCGTACTATAGATACTTTAAAAGCGTCTTATCTACACATAACTACCAATGTTTGGTGATTCGTTCCTTTAAAATCGGCTAATCGACGTCTTTCAACGTTAACTCTGATTGATAGATCCAAAGAAAAGCGTCGTCATTCCAGCTCCATTAAATAACATCATACGTAAGGTATTCACTTAGTACGGCTCCACTATCGGCAAATGATTCGAGCTCGGGCAAGTTTTGTGATAGCTCGGCATTCGGCAAACCAACTAGCCACACTATTCGGGATCCGGGAAATCCCGAATAGTGTGGCTAGTGTGAATAGTGTGGTCCCGGGATTCGGGATGCGTGTTAACGCGAATTATGTGGCCCGGCGGCAATCGTATCGTTTCGCACATTCGCGAATAGTTTCTAGGGGTCCGTACCTACCTAGAGGGTGCTAACGGGACGGGACGGAGTGCGACTTGTACTTGGCTGATTTTTTTTAATTTCGCGCGGAAATTATTTGTTTTTCCGGGATATTATATCTAAAAAACAGTGTGGACTATTCGCTGTTACAGAATACAGGTTCTGTGGCCGTCGGACGCAAAACAATCCACTTTGCGCGAATGTGCGGAACGATACGATTGCCGCCGGCCACACAATTCGCGATATCACGAATCTCGATAGTGGAGTCCTACCATTAGAGACTATACATAACTACATGGCACACAGTCTAGTGGTAATGTGTTAACCCAACCAGTAAATGGATTATTATACTCGTGAATTATACACAAAGTGCTGCTTAGTCATTCCAACTAAATAATACTATCCAGGTACTTTCCTCGGACAAAGAAAAAGTTTTCTTTTATGTACATACTAGCTTATGCTCGCGACTTCGTCCGCGTGGACTACACAAATTTCAAACCCCTATTTCACCCCCTTAAGGGTTGAATTTTCAAAAATCCTTTCTTAGCGGATGCCTACGTCATAATAGCTATCTGCATGCCAAATTTCAGCCCGATCCGTCCAATAGTTTGATCTGTGCGTTGATAGATCAGTCAGTCAGTCACCTTTTCCTTTTATATTTAGACTATGGGCCTCATAAGAAAGCTCAGTCTCTGGACGGGCGATGATGGAGGGAACTATGCTTGAAGTTTCAAAGAAGGATTAAATCAGAAATGAGGAGATCCGTAGAAAGATGCAGAGTAAATTAACGGAACAAGTAATTTTAAAAAGTTTTCAAAAAATCCTCGAATGCGGTTTGCACTGCATTAAAGTTTATTAACTTTAAATTTTTATCAAATTGAAAGTTACTTAATTAAAATATTATGTAATCACTAATGACGTAACATTTATCAAAATCGGTTGAGCCATTAAGTAGTAACGAGTAGACAAAGGAACGGACATAATACATAGGGACATAAAGGTCAAAAATATAAGCCTCTTTTTGGGCTTCGCTGCAGTGAGTGAGGGTAAAAACAGCCGAACGGGTTGCGAAGCTGAAGTGGCAATGGGCGGGGCACATACTCGTAGTTCGAAGAACTTGGGTTCCCACAATGTTCGAATGGCGACCTCACATCGGGAAGCGCAGCGTAAGCAGATTAAAAATCTGGCCAAGTGCGATTCAGACTCGCGCACCGAGCGTTCCGTACTACAGTCGTATTTTTTCAACATTTTGCAAGATAAATCAAAAACTATTATGCGTAAAAATAAATAAAAATCTGTTTTAGAATGTACAGGTAAAGCCCTTTCACTACCCCACTTGGTATATTAATCTTATTTTGAAAGTTAAAAATACTATTTATTTCTTCATGAACACATTTTAATTTTTGTTTTCGTGATGTAAACACAATTCACGGTTTTCGGATTTTTCCCCATAAGTGTGTTTTAAGAACTATCTGCCAAATTAGTTAATAATTGCCAAATTTTATGATTCTAGGTCAACGGGAAGTACCCTATAGGTTTCTTGACAGACACGACAGACAGACAACGATGTGATCCTATAAGAGTTCCTTTATTCCTTTTGAGGTACGGAACCCAAAAAATTAAAAAGTACAATAAAAAAAAATAAAAAAAAATCTTTTATTTACAAAAACAAGTTATTTTGGCGTCGTTTACACTCCACACTAGGTTAAACCTGTGACGTGGGGATCATATAGTTCCTAGTGGGTTTTCCTTAAGGAAAGTTTAACGGTATAGGTATATCTTGTACGATGGTACGGAACCCTTTGTGTGCGACTCCGACTCGCACTAGAGTCTACACCGGTTTAATTTGGAAAAAAGCGACATGTTATGCCCGAGTTCAGAATTAGCGTCGAATTTTCATTGAAAGCCCGGCGGGAAAACAAAAGGAAATGGCGGATAATCGCATAACTTGGGCATGCAACAGTCGGAAATAGACTCTCGAGCGGAAGCTTGGCCGTGGAAATCATTTCACATCTCGGCAAAAAGTTTGCTCTCATTTTGCAACCTATCTTTTTTTAAATTCCGTAGTTTTTAGGGTTCCGTACCTCAAAAGGAAAAACGGAAGCCTTATAGGATCACTTTGTTGTATGTCTGTCTGTCTGTCGGTCTTTCAAGAAACCTACAGGTAACCTTATTTCACCCCCTTAGGGGTGCAATTTCCAAAAATCCTTTCTATTATGACGTCATAATAGCTATGTGCATGCCAAACAGCCCGATCCGTCCAGTAGTTTGAACTGTGCGTTGATAGATCAGTCAATCAATCAGTCAGTCAGTCAGTCACCTTTTGCTTTGATATAATTATTTAGATGAAAGTTTTCTTCTCCATCACGCCACTATGACTTTTAAATCGATCTGGCTGAAAGATTGCTTATAGCTTAAAGCCTCAATAGCTCAACGGGTAAAGGAGTGGACTGAAAACCGAAAGGTCGACGGTTCAAACCCCGCCCGTTGCACTATTGTCGTACCTACTCCTAGCACAAGCTTGATGCTTAATTGGAGAGTAAAGGGGAATATCAGTCATTTAACATGGCTAATATTCTTTAAAAAAAATCCACCCTGAAATAACTCGTAAAGTCGAAGAGTTCCCAGGATTTTTGAAAAACTAAATCCAGGCGAAGTCTAGGCATCAGCTAATAGTCCTCATAGAACGAACGAACGTGGAAATTAGATGATTCAGCAACTCGGTAATTCCGGTTCGACATTGAGTGGTCCGGCCGGTTTTTATGTCGCTATTAAAAACCGGTCAAATGCGAGTCGGCCTCGCACACGAAGGGTTCCGTACCCTAGTACAATATATTATACCTAACTCTTTAATGTAGAACACTGCAAGTTTAATGACAGACTGCGCTACCTATATGTGACTAGCTTATGCTCGCGACTTCGTTCGCGTGGACTACACAAATTTCAAAACCCTATTTCACCCCCTTAGGGGTTGAATTTTCAAAAACCCTTTCTTAGCGGATGCCTACCTACGTCATAATAGCTATCTGCATGCCAAATTTCAGTCCGATCCGTCCAATAGTTTGAGCTGTGCGTTGATAGATCAATCAGTCAGTCAGTCACCATTTCTTTTTATATATTATATTTAGATTTACCTAGTAAGTAAACTGTTTTTTTTGTGAACACATTTGTGATGTATATAACCACAAATTCACGGTTTTCGGATTTTTCCTTTCCTTGTGCTATAAGACCTACCTACCTGTCTCATGATTGTAGGTCTACGGCAAGTACCCTATAGGTTTGCTTGACAGACACGACAGGCAACCGGACAGACAGACAGAAAACAAAGTGTATACCCTAAGGTTGCCTGGAAGAGATCGCTATTTTAGCGATAAGGCCGCCTATTGTACATGCTGTATTTGTTATATGTCTATTGTTTTTGTTTTGGTGTACAATAAAGCATATTTTACTTTTTACTTTACTTTACCCTATAAGGGTTTCTTTTTTCCTATTGAATAGAATAGAATAGAATAGAATAGAATTAAGAAATATTATTGAGATACGGAATCCTAAAAACCGTTGAGATGTCCTTGATCGCACACCGTTCAATTAGCTGGTAGGTAGACAGGTAACTCTTAATTGATTCATTGTCTTAAAAATACTATGCGAAACTCGTGACTGCAAAAAATATTCAATAACAGATCGTATGGACAGGGCCATAGAACAAACAAAATGGCACCGACTCAGTGGTGCTTTAGCACCAATGCAATCTCAGTGACGTCTGGATTTCAAACGGGTCGTTCATTAGTATCTAAGAGGTGGCGCTGATTTATTTGGTTCCAAAATCTTAAAAAATTTTGTTCGCTTGAATTATCTTGTCATTTATATCGATGATAACAATATTCAAATTGGACTCTGATTAGTGGCTGATGACCACTGACTGAGGAACCGAGTGATCTTAAGGCGAACTTTGACTTTATTCAGACTTAAGACACTGTTAGAACGAGATAGCGTTTATAGTATGTCGCAGGGATAAATCTGTCTCGTTTTAACTGAAACTTAGAGTCTAAGCAAAGGTAAAGTACGCTGCACGGAGTAAGAAAATCTCCAGTCTATGTTCACGTATCGTCATCATCATGATCAATTCATCGCCGGCTCACTACAGAGCACGGGTCTCCTCTCAGAGTGAGAAGGGGTTTGGCCAGTCTCACGCTGGCCATGTGCGGATTGGTAGACTTCACACACCTTTGAGAACATTATGGAGAACTCTCAGACATGCAGGTTTTCACACGATGTTTTCCTTCACCGTTAAAGCAAGTGATATTTAACTAATTAAAACGCACATAACTCCGAAAAGTTAGAGGTGCGTGCCCGGGATCGAACCCCCGACCTCCGATCAGAAGGCGGACGTCCTAACCACTAGGCTATCACAGCTTTTTAATGTTTTTTAATGTTGTAACCGCAAATGTTCATGGGCGGCGGTAATCACTTAACATCAGGTGACCCGCCTGCTCGGCATTTTTATTAAAAAAAGAACAACAGTCGAATTAGAATAGTTCGCAGTTTTCTCCCTACCATTGTAGTTATCTGCCTACTATACGCACGACTCGAATTCTGTCGCTCGTTAAAAAGCGATTTGTTACGTTGTGGGTCAGAACTCGGCAGCCCAGTGAATAAAGCGACCACTCCACTGGGTCAGGGTCCGATTATCGGATTAGGTTTACTGTACCTACCAGCTACCTACAGGTCGCTGAATTGATTTCGACTTAAGAGATTTTCTTACAAAACGCTGATAAGTCCGAATATCGTCTCTATATATTATTTAAAAATGAATCGCTAAATGTGTTGCTGATCGCAAATCTCTAGAACAGCTGAACCGATTTCGCTAATTCTTTTTTATATTCCTTGAAGTACGAGGATGGTTCTTACGGAGAGAAATTTTTTAAAAATTGTCAGTATTAAAAAAAATAAAAAAATAAAGATGCGCGACTGTTAGGCGGTACGAAGTTCGCCGGGTCAGCTAGTATCTCTATTCTCTATAAAATCTATACCATAAAAGCCCGGAAGTTGGAGTACTTCGGCCACATTTTGAGGAATAGCAAATACGACCTCCTTCAAGCTCATTATTCAGGGGAAAATAGCCGGCAGAAGACAACCTGGCCGAAGAAGAACATCGTGGCTAAAGAATTTACGCCAATGGTACGGGAAGAGTACCGAGAAGACAGACAGCTCTAATTATTACAGACGGCATTTCAAGAAGAAGATAAAATCTAGCTTATTTTTAACAGAGCATCTACTTATCGACTTCATCATCTCAACCCATCGCCGTCCTACTCATGAGAACGGTTCCTCACGATGTTTTCCTTCACCGTTAAAGCAAGTGGAATTTAAATGCTTAAAAGGCACAGCTCTGAAAATTAAGCTCCCCTCAACTAAGAACTAGGCTATCAGCCTATCACTGCTGTACTGATCTTTTATAAAGAGTTAGGTAGTCTGCGACAGGTTCAGATGGCATTCGGGGTATGAGGCCCCGCACACCACCTGCGCTCGTCTGCACCGGGTTAGCGGGGGGGCTGTGTGGGTATGCGGGGCGTTCCCTCCCCGATTGCTATCTCGACCTGTCGCGATCTATACCTACCTAACTCTTAATTAAAGATCAATACAGGTATAATGAAAACAAAATCTAGATGAGACTGAACGGGCGAGCAGCGCGCTGTGGATGCCAGAGCTATTGTTAAGTATGATTTTATGAATTACATACTAGCTTATGCTCGCGACTTAGTCCGCGTGGACTACACAAATTTCAAACCCCTATTTCACCCCCTTATGGGTTGAATTTTCAAAAATCCTTTCTTAGTGGATGCCTATGTCAAAATAGCTATCTGCATGACAAATTACAGCCCTATCCGTCCAGTAGTATGAGCTGTGCGTTAATAGGTCAGTCAGTCAGTCACCTTTTCCTTTTATACATTTAGAAGATTTATTGATAAATAATAAATGATAAATTTATCAGGTATAGGTGCTAATTTTGTTGTATTTATGTGTACTCATAACCAAATTAGCACCAATGGTCGATGCTGATGATCTTTAAATTGACAGGAGCCTTAAATCTATCATTTGACTTTGCTCAGACTTAAGACAGTTGCATCTTTGTGGCCTTCAGTGGATTTGCTGTATCCCACCGCTGTCACCATGTAGTGAAACACGCATAGCTGATTCAATACTGATTTATTCAATACCCACATAATATAAGTCCTACAATAATTATACATTTTCATTCTACCTACATACACCACAACATCACTGAATAATGTTAGGGTAAAGGAAAGGTATGGGAATAAGGGAGAAAATAAAAACTGGCTGGCGGTGGTATTATTTATTTGGTAGGATACATGATTATGTTAACTAGTGACTGGATGGAACAATAGGAAATAATGGGAAATCTTAGGCATATATTAGACAACAGGGTCTGCAGCAGTGATGGAACAGAGGATTATCCAGATATTGCCTTATCACGTACCATTGTACAGTGCGACAAGACTCTCTTGGCACTTGAATGACATTGACAGGGGGGCGCTGTTGGAGAACAAAGGCTTAGAATATTCAGACAAGAACAAAGGAGACACTTGACGGCAACGTTAGTTCCGATTTTCGCCACGCGCCTTGTCGCACTGTATGTGGTACTACACCATCATCAACATCATGATAAACGTATCGCTGGCTCACTACTGAAAACGGGTCTCCTCTTAGAATGAGAAGTAGGCCATAGTCCACCACGCAGGGCATGACAAACTTCACACACTATTGAGAACACTCTCAGGCAGGTTTTTTCACTCACCTTCTTTTTCCACCTCATTTTCTTTCACCACTAAAGCAAGCGATATATATTTTAATTGCTTAAAATACAAAATATAACCTTGGAAAAGTTAGAGGTGTGTGCCGGGGATCAAACCCCCGACCTCCCAAATAGAAGAAGAACCTCTTAATTACTAGGCTATTACAGCTATATTATGTGATTACGATGGAAAGAAACTCCGGACAAAAGATAGTCTGTCATAGTAGTGCGTGCCGCAAAATTGAGAAACCCTATTGTCTGATGGCTGATGGATGATTGAACATACACAGACAAACTTTATTGCACAGCAATGCAGCAAAAGAAATATGCTGTGCTGACTATTTACTGAGGCTGAGATCTATAGAGTGCACTTTGACTTTGCTCAGATTTAAGATTGAGTTAAAATGAGACAGATTTATGTGAGAGATAAACACTCTGTCTTGTTTTAACTCTGTCTTAAGTCTAAGCAAGTCTATAGATTTCACCCTTAGTGTCCTACTGTATAAAATCAATGCTGCTCTTAAGCTTTTCAGTATTCAACTGTATCAACTGAATTACTTAAACTTATGCTAAACTAACAATGTCATTTTTTTACATTGAGTTTTACTACACAATCTAAAATTCTACTATGCAATTATGAGATAGTGTTTTCAGGACTTCATTATTTAAGTAATTAAGTTCAGTGTCTTTCTTTTTCTAGACTTCTGAACTAATTTTATTTCTTCCACTAATATAAACTCTTCAAAATTAAATAATTCTTGCATGATCCATATATAAGAACTGAAAGGAAATAAATGAACGAACTAATATTAGATATCCTTTGAATTAATTTATTTAATCAATATAAAAGTATTTTTTCTAAATATATCAATCTGCCATCAGCTTTTTAGCCACAATCAGATTTTGGGTTTGTATATATTTAAAAAAGCTTTTCAAGGAACTTTTACATGAACAGAACCACAACTCTTATATTTAGTCTTTATTTCATACAGTAAAAAATTACTCAGTATAGTAACTTCAGTCTGTATATTATAATTGTTACTTAAACATATGAGTAATTACTTATATTTATGGGAGAAAACTATGGCATGGAGAAAAAAGTCACAAGAATGTGGAATGGTGTTATGGCAGGTTTTCATTATGGTAACAAAACAATAAATAATTACATCAACAAAACTAAAATTCTAGGAATTAACCATACATTTGCATGAATATTATTATTAGATTTACTTAATTGGCCTACAAAATTAAGAATATATCATTTGTTAGGCACGATTTACATAGGGACTGCGGATAAATTTATCTATCTTGCTAATACACCATAGCGGCTTATCATAAGGAAACCGCGCGTTTTACTGACGCGCCTTTGTAAACATTGCCTATTTTTAATACCTATCAAAATCGGTCATATAATAAATGAGTGCACGTAAAGACTACTAAACTTACCATATAAAGTCCTTGCAGTGAGAGCAGAACGTCGGCTGCTTGAAGAACCTCGGCATGAACTTGTGGTCCTTTACCAGGTAAATATTCTTCTTTTTCAGGGCACCTTTACGGCCTCGCAGCCGCATGCCCCCTTTCATATCACCACCACCATCATCACAATTATTCTCCTCGTCCGCCATGGTGAAACGCCCGCGATTAGACTCCGGCGGAGTCGGAAATAATTATAATCTCACAATAAGTCGCCGAGATTCGCGATCCGAACGAACGAGCAGCCGTCCAGCCGTCCTCAGCCGAACGTCATCGCGCTTTGACAGATATGCGAAATGCGAATCTTCGAATGTCTCAAATCTGTCACTGTCAGTTTAATTTTTTTGATTATTTGATTATTAATTTCCGAATGTAGCCATAAGTTTTATTGTTTGTAGTTTGGAATCGATTTTGCTTAAGATTAGACAGCTATTACAAAATCGGAAACTAAATAAATTATGGATAATTTAAGTTTTTTGCACTCTGCAATACCCTATTTACAAAATTGTTTAAAAATTTGTAAAATAATGAAGAAGTACTAGAATATTGAACGCATTTTTGTCGCAACCGCCATTGGTCCAACCACGGCTGTCGACGCGCTGGCAGCGACCAAACGTTTGTCATTTGCGAAATATGTCATTTCATTTTTGACGGGCGTGTTTTCGCAAGTGATCGTTATTTAAATTTTCTACTTCAACAAATCGTTAAATAGATTTTAACTAAATTCAGTGTTTAAACACAAGTGAAATGTGATTTTTGCTGATTAAACTAAGGTTTTCTTTTAATACACTTCGCCTGAACTCAAATCTTTGTTAAAAATGAGTACCGAAAATTCTGATTCAGGCGAAGCCCTAGTGCTCTCGATGGTGGCCCAATTTGATGATATAAATCGTTTAAATAATGTTTTAAACGATGGAGCATCTGAAGAATGTGAGTAAAACCTAAATTACCTACTTATTCTTTGTTGGCGGTGAGATTGGCGGTAAATGTGAATGACTCCTACTTTTTGTTTACCTACCTCTTTCTTTTCAATGATTTTGATGTGATGCGCATTATTTGCCTACCTGAGTTAGTTATCTACGTACTCCAAACGTTATAATGGGCCTTATTTTAACATATTGTTGTGAAAAATATTGACAAATTCAATCTGTGCAAATTACTCCAATCAGGTGTCCTATGACATAGCATTGACTGCATCAACATTTTCTTATACAATGTGTGGTATTTGTTAATTTATTTGTGACTAGATTATGCTTGCGACTTTGTCCGCGTGGACTACACAAATTACAAACCCCTATTTCACCCCCTTAGGGATTGAATTTTCAAAACTCCTTTCTTAGCGGATGCCTACGTTATAATAGCTATCAGCATGCCAAATTTCAGCCTGATCCGTCCAGTAGTTTGAGCTGTGCGTTAATAGATCAGTCGGTCAGTCAGTCAGTCAGTCACTTGTTCCTTTTATATATTTAGACTTGATCACTCAGACTCAAAGCATAGCTAGCGTAGGAGAACTAGAGTAACCAACATAGCTTAACGGGTTGCGAAGCTGAAGTGGCAATGGGCAGGCCACATAATTCGGAAAACCGCTGGAATGGCGACTTCGCACCTATTGGTTGATGATGATAATGCTGGTTTGTTAACCACTCTTCTGAAACTATCAATATGAGTATTTTGCGTGATAAGTTCTGCCCATTAGTGAATCAGAGGATCCTTCTCCATAATGCAATGTATGGAATATTATGTATAAACAATTTTGTTAATATCCAACAGGTTTCCTAGCATTCCTCAAGCAAATGGAATGGGTGCGTACCCAGTGGGCAGCAGCGGAGGCGGAGAATGTTCGCCTCCAGGGAGAATTGGACGAAGCTCTGAGGACTTTGTCCAAATGGGAGAACAAATTTGCCCATGTCCGCAAACTGCTGGATGGAGAGAAGAGAGAAAGGAATATTGTGTTAAAGAAGTATAATGATTTGGTAAGTTTCATTTGATTTTAGAGTTCCGTACCTCAAAAGGAAAAATGGAACCCTTATAGGATCACTTTGTTGTCTGTCTGTCTGTCTGTCTGTCTGTCTGTCTGTCTGTCTGTCTGTCTGTCTGTCTGTCTGTCGGTCGGTCTGTCAAGAAATCTACAGGGTACCTCTCTACCTCTAGAATCATGAAATTTGACAGGTAGGTGGGTCTTATAGCAGACATTCGGGGAAAAATCTGAAAACCGTGAATTTGTGGTTACATCACACAAAACAAAAATTGTGGTCATGAACTTATAATTAGTATTTTCAGTTTTCGAAGTTAGATAACTATATCAAGTGGGGTATCATAATATGAAACGTATTCACCTGTGCATTCTAAAACATGGTTTTTGAATTATCGTGCAAAATGTCGAAAAAATACGACTGTAGTACGGAACCCTCGTTGCGCGAGCCTGACTCGCACTTTTTCGGTTTTTTTTATGAGCCTGATTCACTAGCTGATGCTGAAGTTTTTGAATATCTTGTGGACACTTATTGGTGTCTAGGATAAACAGTAGCCTATGTCAATCTCCGGCTTTTTAACTATACCTTTCAAAAGTCACGTCAATCTGTGGCCCTGTTGCAGTGTGATTGAAGAAGAAACCAATATGCTTACCAACAAACAAACACTTTCACATTTACAATAATATGGTTAGTAATATAACAGCTGTACTCAGAGTCGCTTAATCGTTACTTAAGATTGAGTTAAACGAGACAGAGCCTATCTCTTATAAATCTGTCTCATTTTAACTCAATCTTAAATAAAGATTAGCAACTCTGATTGCGGCTGTAAATCCCGCAAATTGCTAATGCGCGTGGCCGCCATTTTATTGACGTCAGCATTAGACTGAAGTTTAGAGCAACCAGTACAATTTTTTTTTGCTGATGGTCTATTTTTATTTCGGCTGACGTCAAAATGACGTCATTTCGATGTTAATGAAACATGGTTCCAGCGCAATAGCAATTTGCGGGACTTATATACGTAGTGATTCACAACCCATTTTTAACCGACTTCAAAAAAAGGAGGAGGTTCTCAATTCGTCGGAATTTTTTTTTTTTTTTTTTTTTTTTTTTTTTTATTTTTTATGTATGTTCCCCGATTACGCGAAAACGCCTGGACCGATTTTGAAAATTCTTTTTTTGTTTGAAAGGGTATACTTCAAAGTTGGTCCCATTTCAATTTGGTGAAGATCTGATGAACATCTTCGAAGATAGATACTGGAACTCCTCAACGGATAAGAGTAAATTGCTCGCGATCAGTGTAATAGCTTAGTAAACAGTAGATTTTTAACCAGTCATAGCATAATTCCATGGAGCCACTAAAAATTGTGAAATAAAAAATTTTTACAAAAAAAATAAAAACCGACTTCGTTACACAAACACTAAAAATTGAAAAATAATTTAATTTATTACCGAATATATTATGTATACAAGAGTTAATATAGTTGCATAATAATATTTTTTGGGGTCGGTGCCAATGAGGTGCCATTGTGGAGTCCCATAAAAATATGAAGTCTAGACGATTCGCGCAGCTAAAGCTGATTGGCACCGGCACCAAAAAGTATTATAATGGAACTATATTAACTCTTGTATACATAATATATTCGGTAATAAATTAAATTATTTTTCAATTTTTAGTGTTTGTGTAACGAAGTCGGTTTTTATTTTTTTTGTAAAAATTTTTACAAATCTTATTGAACTTTCCACAGAGTAAGCTATTAGACATGGCAAGGGATTTGCTCTTCAATGACAACCGAGCCAAACTCAACAATGAAACACTACAGAAGCTTGCGTTTCTCAATGGCACAGCGCAGCATGATGCCAAAATAACAGGAGCCCCAGAGCTTAATTCTACTGGTAAGATTCCATTTTTATTAATACACTAGCTGACGCCCGCGACTTCGTCCATGTGGATTTAGGTTTTTAACAATCCCGTGGGAACTCTTTGGTTTTCTTGAATAAAAAGTAGCCTATGTCTTTGACAATACCCAATTAAAAATCACGTCAATCCGATACTCCGTTGCGACGTGATTGAAGGACAAACCAATAAGCAAACACACTTTCACATTTATAATAAGGGAACTGATTATTATATTTAAGATATTTGCATGCCACCTTGGCGTGGTACAGCTAGACCAATGTATTGTTATGTGTTTATACCTGTTTGTATACCTGTATCAGCAAATAAATAAAATTGAATTGAATTGAATTCTTATGTGCTTCTCCATACAAATGTATATGCCTAATATTATATTCTTTGCTGTTCTAGATCTATAACTTAGCCATATACATATAGATTTATCTCTCAATACAATACGATATGATATTTGCCTAGGTCAAAAATACATTATTTCTGTGATTATTTAATTTAATTTATTAAATAGAGGGGTCAATCCACACCCTTTGTTAGTTTTATGTGTAATAACCATTTTAAATTATCGATTAAACTAAAAAGGTAACGTCACATGCTAGTATGTCATAGAAGCTTGCATACTAAGCGCATGTTTTGACGTTTGATAAAAAGATACTGATTTGACTAGTTGTGTAGTGTAGTAGCTCGCTTCGGCGGTGTCCTAGTGTCAGCCACTCATCCTTAAGATCTCTAAGAGATCAATATAGCATTACACCATCACCCTATACATTACACAAACTGTAAATAGTTTGTGTAATGTATAGGTTTATAGTGGAACACACCACTATAAAATATGCTTGCATGCGCCGTGCTATTTCATGAGGGGAACGCACCTCTCCTAAACGTATGATTGCATACATTGCGCCGTGCATTGAATGATGACGCGTAATGGCACGTCTAAATCTATTGCTACCCCTTTCATAATGTTGCTTGCGGAAAAGGATAGCACTAGATTTAGACCTGTTAATTTAGTTAAATAATTTCGAGGTTGTGTATAAGAGAATCGGCTGCATTACTTGTAAGTAATACAAGAAGTAGGTAAGAAATGTAACTTTGGTTTAACACAATATTTTATCCACAGGGACTCTGTTATCTGAGATGTCGTATTCTCGTTCAGAAGACGATCTGGATATATCGCTAGCATCAACACGAAGGTCTTGGGTGCAGCGCGGCCAGTGGAACACCAGAGAGAAACCCCCTTCCAGCAAGAAACGACGCTCTTCCACTAACTCTTCTGCTACTAAGGTATATACATTCTTTAGACACACATTGCATCCCATGCATTCCAGCTGCGAGCTGGAGAGCCCCTCCCCCCAACCTCCATCTCAACCCCTCGAATGGTGAATGGTGTAATACCTGTGGCCATTAACTTCGATTTGTGTTGCCGCAGACGGTGGAGCTGCAGGGCGGCAAGGTGCTGGCCACCGCCACCACCACGCTGACGCTGGAGCGCGCGCCCGCCGCGCACGACCTCAAGCCCCCGCAGAACTTCGTAAGTTCATTCCTACACTTTTTTTTCCTACACTTTTTTTTTAAAAGAAAGAATATTAGCCATGTTAAATGACTAATACCCCTTTCCACTCCAACTTAGCGTCAGGCTTGTGCTAGGAGTAGATACGACAATAGTGCAACGGGCGGGATTTGAACCGTCAACCTTTCGGTTTTCAGTCCACTCCTTTACCGGTTGAGCTATTGAGGCTTTAATTTACAGAGGTTTTATACCATTGACTTATATGTATACTATGTATACTAGCTGATGCCCCCGACTTCGTATGGATTAGGTTTCTAAAATCCCGTGGAAACTGTTTAATTTTTCGGGATAAAATGTAGCCTATGTCACTTTCCGGCCTTTGACTATACCCATGCAAAAAATCACGTCAATCCGTTGCTCTGTTGCGACGTGATTGAAGGACAAACCAACAAACAAACACAATTTTGCATTTATAATAGGGGTAGTGATTGTTATATGTATAACGGTACATGCTGTATTCACCGTTATAACCACAGATATAACTACAAATATGCAACTAGCCCTCTCGCTCAAACAAAGGTACTCGTGGAATGTTATTCCTTCTATTTTACGTTCTCTTCGGAAATTGTAGCTTCTATACTGCAACCCACCATTGTACAATAACTTCAAAAACAACGAAACCAATCAATTATTTCTTTTAAATACTTGAGTTAACATAACCTCACTTCATGTTGTACAAAATACATTTTGACAAACAAAAAAGTGGCCATGGTGATAAGAACAAGAAATAATCATTTCGTCACGTTCAATAAGACTTAAGTGCATTTAGCTATCTCGCTCTAATCTTACGGTTAGAGCGAGATAGCTAAATAGGGTCACAGTTGGGCTACTTCTACAGGTATTTGTTCTGAGGTTATAACTAACTGACTACACACTAACAGTAGTAGCTGTTTCAGCAACCGATATCAGAGAGCAGCGATGAGGGTCCACCGGCGCGCAAGGCCGCGACGCGTAACTCTCCGCGCGCCCAGCCAGCTCCCGCAGTGCCTTCCGCACCGCCCATCACTGGTATGTATATTCCTACAAAATGACTTCTCACGCGCCATTTTAACTCTATGGGTCAACTGTCATATCAGTAATCATCAGTACTATCACCTGTCTTCGTTTTTGCCAGCGTTCTGGTTACACCCTGTATAATCAACAATTATTGAATGGCACGGGATATGCGCATTAGACAATGCTAGGTATTTATTTGGGTACTTTTGTTCAGAATCGGAAAGTGCCTCGGACACACCCCGCATGCCGCCGCAAAGGACCCCGTCGGTGGTGTCCGCAGCTTACGGCGGCTCGCCGAGAGTGCGGCCGCGCCAGCACAACTTCGTCGCCAAGAACTTCTACAAGCGGGAGACGTGCGGTCCGTGCGGGAAGACGTGAGTTTGGACAGTTATTATCCAAGTTCCAACTTTACCTTGACTTGACCCGCTTAACCTGACCTAACCTTATTAAATACTAGCTTATGCTCGCGACTTTGCCCGCGTGGAATACATAAATTTTAAACCCCTATTTCACCCTATTAGGGGTTGAATTTTGAAAAATTCATTCTTAGCGGATGCCTACGTCATAATAACTATCTGCATGCCAAATTTCAGCCAGATCCGTCCAGTAGTTTGAGCTGTGCATTGATAGATCAGTCAGTCACCTTTTCCTTTTATATATTTAAAGAAGACTCTTTTGACATAAGTTAAAGTTTTTTTTATTACGATAATCCACATAAGATAGTTAGTATTATAAATGCAAAAGTGTGTCTGTCTGCTAGCTTTTCATGACCCACCCGTTCAACCGATTTTTACAAAATTTGGTACAGAGATTTCTTGTATTCCGGGGAAGGGCATAGACTACTTTTATCCCGGAAAATCAAAGAGTTTAATTGGGATTTGTAAAAAACCTAAATATACGCTTACGAAGTCGCGGGCATTATCCAGTATTTAATCGTAAGAATTGTGTATTGCAGTATAAACTTTGCGAAAGTGGGTGTAAAGTGCGAACACTGCCGTGCGCAGGCTCACCCAGAGTGCCGCGCCCTGCTGCCGCTGCCCTGCGTGCCGCCCGGGAAACTGAGCGCCAAGGTAACCCACTGGGTGCAATTGAGTATTTAACTCCATTTTAATTATTACTTTATTATAAACTAGGATAAAAATAATGTCGTAAACTGAAAAAAACTAATTGATAAAGTAATTGATTAATTTTTTCATCCACTGGCAGAAATATTTATTTGTATCACAAGGAACCAAAATGATATTTTGTCTCCCCCCCATTTGCTATCTCGACTTACCGCGATCTTCCCTCATGCCTCCTGGTAAAATAAATATAACATTTAAAGTAGTTCCACTCGGTGAAATACATGTATTTAACCACACAGAGTGAAACTTGTTCATGTAACTCAGTACTGGGTGAAAACTTTCTCCCTACTGGGTGTTCATGCTGTCTGGGTGTTGATTTCAAGTCATTCCTCTGTGTGAATTACATCTATACACCCATTTTGAAATATCAACTCTTGACGAAACTTGGAGTATATAATAGTATTTCTGGACTCTAACGTGTTCTAGTGAAATCATTTTCAAATATTGGCTCAAATATCTCCGTTTATATTGTAGCAAGAGGGTTGCATAGCGGACTTCGCGCCAACCACTCCGCCAATGGTGCCAGCCTTGCTCGTACACTGCATCAACGAAGTGGAGAAACGTGGCTTGTCGGAAAAGGGCATCTACCGCCTCTGCGCCGTTGATAAGGAAGTCAAACGACTCAAGGTAAACTTAGAGCTAGATAAGACTAGCTAGCCCGAAAATGTTTTCAAAAAACATTCGAAATCCAATTAGAAAACAGTTTCGTTTGTGATTGGTTGCCGACTCAAAATGGTTAGCGCGCACTGAGATTTTTTGTCTCTATCATTTGTATGGGATTACGTAACAGAGATCGCTATACTAACTTCTTTGCGCGGATGGAGTAGATATAGTTGCTAAAAACATTGACAGTCATTGTTTCAAAAACGATTCGAATCAGAGATAATGATTTTAAAATATTTTTTACAGAAGGTATTCTGAAATTACCTATATCTTTTTTTTTTTGATTTAAGTACTGCCTTTTGTGTTAGTAATTGGATTTCAGAAAGAAAACTTTTTTTTAATTCACTAGGAGCGTTTCCTCCGTGGCTGCGGCTCACCGCAGCTTTCAAACGAAGACATCCACGTGATCTGCGGCTGTATCAAGGACTTCTTGCGCTCTTTACGAGAACCGCTTATCACGCTTGCGCTGTGGGGCGACTTTATGCACGCGGCTACTCTGTGCGAGCCCTCTGACGCCACAGCCGCCATAGTACAGGCCGTCAGCGAACTGCCACAGCCTAACAGAGACACCCTGGCCTTCCTGCTGCTACATCTGCAGAAGTAAGTTTTACCAGTCTAAAGTATTTCATTCAGTGAAAATGTTGAGGGTCGTTTAGCGAAATACCTTGACTTGATGCAGCGGATGCGTTGAACACGACTCTCAGTTTTGTAGTTAAACTCTTAAACACTGGAGAACCCACATGATGAGATTTGAACCGTATGCATACCTAAACACAGGCCTAAAAAAATATAGTCTTGCCGTCATAGTGCAGGCCGTCAGAGTTCCACAGCCTAACAGAGACACCCTGGCCTTCCTGCTGCTAGCATCTGCAGAAGTAAGTTTTACCAGTCTAAAGTATTTCATGCAGTCTTACTGTAAGAAGACTAAAATGTTGAGGGTGGTTTAGCGAAAGACCTTCACCTGACGCAGCGGACGCATCGAACACGACTCAGTTTTGTAGTTGAACTGTAGAGCACTGAATAATCCAAATCCACACATACCACTTGGTTACATGGGTATTTCAAACACATACCACCTAGTCTATTTATTTATAGAAAATAGTTTTGGGGAAAGGTCTTGAAACACAGGTTTTTTCCTAGTATATATAAATAAATACATCAAACTGTAGGTTCTTCTTTATCTGTTCTTTTTTATAAATGCATCTCTCTCGCTTACAGAGTAGCGGAAAGTCCTGAGTGCGAGATGGGTATAGACAACTTGGCGAAGATATTCGGGCCCACTGTGGTAGGCTTCGGCATGGCCAAGCAGGCGGCTGAGATGTACACCGCCACGGCCAAGATGTTCAATGTGAGTGTTAAGTGGCGTCACCGATAGTATTGCAGGGCACCGACAACTTGGCGAAGATATTCGGGCCCACTGTGGTAGGCTTCGGCATGGCCAAGCAGGCGACTGAGATGTACACCGCCACGGCCAAGATGTTCAATGTGAGTGTTACGTGGCGTCACCGATAGTATTGCAGGGCACCGACAACTTGGCGAAGATATTCGGGCCCACTGTGGTAGGCCTCGGCATGGCCAAGCAGGCGGCTGAGATGTACACCGCCACGGCTAAGATGTTCAATGTGAGTGTTAAGTGGCGTCACCGATAGTATTGCAGGGCACAGACAACTTGGCGAAGATATTCGGGCCCACTGTGGTAGGCTTCGGCATGGCCAAGCAGGCGGCTGAGATGTACACCGCCACGGCCAAGATGTTCAATGTGAGTGTTAAGTGGCGTCACCGATAGTATTGCAGGGCACCGACAACTTGGCGAAGATATTCGGGCCCACTGTGGTAGGCTTCGGCATGGCCAAGCAGGCGGCTGAGATGTACACCGCCACGGCTAAGATGTTCAATGTGAGTGTTAAGTGGCGTCACCGATAGTATTGCAGGGCACAGACAACTTGGCGAAGATATTCGGGCCCACTGTGGTAGGCTTCGGCATGGCCAAGCAGGCGGCTGAGATGTACACCGCCACGGCCAAGATGTTCAATGTGAGTGTTAAGTGGCGTCACCGATAGTATTGCAGGGCACCGACAACTTGGCGAAGATATTCGGGCCCACTGTGGTAGGCTTCGGCATGGCCAAGCAGGCGGCTGAGATGTACACCGCCACGGCCAAGAATGTTCAATGTGAGTGTTAGTAGAGGCGCTACCGACAGTTTTGCAGGGCACAGACAACGTGGCGAAGATATTCGGCCCCATTCGGACAAAATTCTAGCGTTGAAACACTTAAAAAATGCACATGTATTAAATTGACGTAGTCCCCCTAACTTTTCGGAGTTATATAAGCGTTTTAAGTGCTTATTTCTCATTCTGAGAGGAGTTCCGTTCTCAATAGGTGGCGGAGATGGATTGATCATGATATAAAGAGGGTAGTAATGAGGGGTTCCGGTTTGCAGGTGATGCAGCTCTTGCTGCGCTTGCAGAGCGATTACTGGTCGCAGTGGGCGTGCCCCGCCGACCCCGCGTCTCCGCGCTCGCCCCCCACCGTGCAGCGACCCAGGGGGTTCTTCTTCTCGCCCGCTGACACACCGTGAGTACTCAGACATGAAGATAGGTTCAATCTATCTGTCATTGGCGTCGAATCTGATGTTTTCTCTAAACTAAATTTAGAGTATCTGCATCTTTTTCTTTTTAATATTTCTAATAAATAAATAGAGTATAAAGAGTAAAGTTTAGTATTGTTTTGTGTTAATCTAAATATATAAAAGGAAAAGTGACTGGCTGACTGACTGACTGACTGACTGACTGATCTATCAACGCACAGCTTATACTACTGGTCGGATCAGGCTGAAATTTGGCATGCAGATAGCTATTATGATGTAGGCATCCGTTAAGAAAGGGTTGAAATTCGATCCCCAAAGGGGTAAAACGGGGGTTGAAATTTATTTAGTCCACGTGGACGAAGTCGCGGGAATAAGCTAGTCTAAATAAAATGAAAAGCGTACTGACTGACTGACTGATCTATCAACGCGCACCCTAAACTAGTTCACGGATCGGGCTTAAATTTGTCGTGCAGATAGCTGTTATGACGTAGACATCCGCTAAGGGCTTAAAGTTTGTGTACTCGGACGAAGTCGCGAGCATAAGTTCGTTTGTTGACGATAATTGTTCAAGATGTCGGAAGAAATCAAGCCGATTGAGAGTTTTCATCGAAAATGTTGTCTTATTCTTTTGAAATATAACAAAACTAGTTGATCCCCGCGACTTCATACGCGTGGATTTAGGTTTTTAAAAATCCTGTCGGAAGTCTTAAATTTTCCGGGATAAAAAGTATGCCTATGTCCTTCCCCGGGTTGCAAGCTACCTCTGTACCAAATTTCGTCAAAATCGGTTGAACGGTTGAGCCGTGAAAAGCTAGCAGACAGACAGACAGACAGACACACTTTCGCACTTATTAGTATGGATGGATAACACCACGACACCACATTAGTATCTTCATTGCACACGTGCAAAGCCGGGGCAGGTCGCTATACTCTATCCACGGAAAGAAGTTAGTATAGCGCTCTCTCTTTCAAGTAATCGCATACAAATGACAGAGACAAAAATCTCAGTATGTGTTAACCATTTTGAGCCACCAACCAATCACAAACACGTTTCGTTTGTAATTGGTTGGTGACTCAAAATGGTTAGCACCCACAGAGATTTTAGTCTATCATTTGTATGGAATTGCATAACAGAGAGAGTGCTATAGGTAGGATAGGTAGGTTATTAGTAGTTAGTAGGTTATTAATTAGCGTAATTATTCCATATTATAGTCTTTGTTACTTGAAATAAATTATTATATTATTGTTATGTTATTTTATTACAGGACTACAAGGAAAAAGCGCAACTATTTCCAGTGAACCAAAAATGTAAATCGAACGTGATTTCTATCAAGAGGATTATTATTTAAGTTTGTTCATAAGAGAACCTTTATGTTAACCATTAATAAAATTTTTCCCTTTATTTATAATGATATGTTTGAAATAATATAATTAGCTTACTAACATTTAGTTTGTGTTACTAATAAAATATTCTGTGGGTATCTAAATATAATTAATTAGATTATTATTTTTGTACTTTAATGCGTATACCCTATCCGCGCAAAAGAAGTTTGTATAGCGCTCTTTCTGTTACATACAAATAATAGAGACTAAAACCTTAGTGGGCATTAACTATTTTGAGACACCAACCAATCACAAACATGTTTTCGAAAACATTCAAAATTCAATTCGAGAATGTTTTGAGAAAACAATTCTATTAGAAAACATCGTTTATGATTGGTTGGTGTTTCAAAATAGTTGATGCCCACTAAGATTGCGCGAATACTTAACCATAGTTTTAATAACTATGATTAACGTAATCAGCACAATTGCTTCTACTTATATCAATAAAGTTAGCTTTTAGAATTTAGCTCTTAATTTAAAATGTACTTAATTTAGTCGTATTTTGTAAAATAAAGCTAAATACTGTGTTGTTGCGTATCGAAACGCAATCTCGACGATGTTCTAAAAAACCGGCCAAGTGCGAGTCAGGTTCGCGCAATGGGGGTTCCGTACTACGGTCGTATTTTTTCGACATTTTGCACGATAATTCAAAAACTATGATGCATAAAAATAAATAAAAATCTGTTTTAGAATGTACAGGTGAAGGCCTTTCATAACCCCCCCACTTGATATATAGTCACTCACTTCGAAAGTTGAAAATACTAATTATTAGTTTATGACCACTATTTAATTTTTTTTGTGTGATCTAACCCTAAATTCGCGGTTTTTAGATTTTTCCCCAAATGTCAGCTATAAGATCTACCCACCTGCCAAATTTCATGATTCTAGGTCGGACGGAACGGACGGTCAAGGAAGTACCCTGTAGGTTTCTTGACAGACAGACAGACAACAAAGTGATCCTATAAGGGTTCCGTTTTTCCTTTTGATGTACGGAACCCTAAAAATCAGCCAAGTGCGAGTCAGACCCGCACACGAAGGGTTCCGTACCATGTCCCGCAAATTGCTAATGCGCGTGGCCGCCATTTTAGTGACGTCATTACTAGACTGAAGTCTCGAGCTGAAGGTATATTTTTCTTTCGGCTGACGTCAAAATGACGTCATTTCGATGTTAATGAGACATGTTTCCAGCGCAATAGCAATTTGCGGGACTTATACAAGTTATAACACTTTTTTTCATGGCGGCCATCTTGAATTTTTTATTATTGTTGTTATAGCGGCAATAGAAATACACATTCTGTGAAAATATCAACTCTCGCGAGATGCCCACTGACAGACGGACGGACTGACAGCGGAAGCTTAGTTATAGGGTACGGAACCTTAAAAATCAGTGACGACATTCTTTACCGGCTTTACTCACGTGTTTAGTCGACGTCAGCCCGACTAGTTTCGAAACCTTCCGGGGTCCTTTTTCACAGGGACTCAATTCGCGCACGCGTCGCGGTTGAGACTGCGAAAGATTTTGAAACTAGTCGGGCTAACGTCGACTAAACACGTGAGTAAACCCGGCTTTACTCACCGGCTTTACTCACGAGTAAAGCTGGGTGTGAGACATGTATAATGGAAATCACTCACGATAGTTTAAACTATAAATTTCTTGTATCATGTTTTTTTTAGTTCTTAGATTTATAATTATAAGTTATGGGTAAATATTTTGTTTATAGAATTAATTTTATAATAAACAATTTTCCGTTAAGCGACGTCACGCCACCGCCTAAGTTCGTAACATTTAATTTTGTTGTAAATAATATTTGATACCCACCTTATTCATATAGACATACCTCGATGATCATGCAAATTCCGCTATGTGGATATTGGAGAATTACGTTTTCCGGAGAAACTATTAAAGAATTATGGGCATTTTTTTCATGAACCCTGGGCCCACTTTGCTTAACAGTGATGAGACGTGTACAGGTGGTGTGTCCAGTCAGTGGCGGTCACAAGGTTTGAAGCTAGGGTAGGCATTAAAAAAATAAAAAAAAATTAAACATTCTACACCAAATACCAAAATTTCAGGATTGTAACTCATTTCGTCTAGGAGCTAGGGACCCATGACAGACGGATAGAAAGACAGCAGAGTGACATTAATAAACCCTAAAAAGCGGCCAAGTGCGAGTCAGGCTCGCGCAATAAGGGTTCCGTACTGCAGTCACAATTTTTCGACATTTTGCACGATAATTCAAAAACTATGATGCATAAAAATTAATAAAAATCTGTTTGAGAATGCACAGGTGAAGCCCTTTTATATGATACCCCACTTGATATAGTTATCTTACTTTGATAATTGAAAATACTAATTATTTAGTTTATGGCCACAATTTAATTTTTTTTGTGTGATGTAACCACAAATTCACGTTTTTCAGATTTTTCCCCTAATACCAGCTATAAGACCCACCTACCTACCAAATTTCATGATTCTAGGTCAACGGGAAGTACCCTGTAGGTTTCTTGACAGACAAACAGACAACAAAGTGATCCTATAAGGGTTACGTTTTTTCTTTTAAGGTACGGAACCCTAAAAATGAGGTAGTTAAATTAATAGGTAAATATAGGTACAAGTCCTTAAGTAAACACAATAGTTCATTTTAAAAAAGAAAATCAGATTGTTAATTATAAGGAGTAGTTAGTTGTTTAGGTAGGCTACACTAATTTATGGAATTCTAATTAAATCGACTCGGTAAATCTACGTCAGAATATTTTGATTATTGTGGTAACGATCGTGTATAGTATATAAAACAAACCCTAAATTGATTATATTTATCACTTACTTACCTAGATTCGAAAAAGTTCTGAACCGGAGATATAATAACCTCAACATTTCCAACGCTTGTTAAATTGATTAGCGAACAATACCAATTTAATCATTCTGTTATCACTAGGTACACTAATAAGATCTCACACACATAACCTGCAAGTAATATTCACTTTTTACAAAGAAAACTATTCTTGTTGTCGATCAAAACAAACAAACTTTCTTGAAAACAGCTCGAGTGCCAAACTGACAACAGAAAGCGCGCGCAGCGCAGCGCGCACTTCGCCGGAGACGGCGCGAAAATACAAAATCAAAAAACAAACTTTATAATTTCTTAGAATTTAAAACGTACTTAAATTTATGGAAAATAAAATAATATCAATAAATTAACAACATTGAAAAGGTAGAGAATCATAATAAATATAGTTTTTATAGCAATAGATAAAATACTCATTTGTTTACATAAACTTACGAATTTAAATCACGCGCGGTTTTCAAAACAATATGTCTGATACAAATTTCTCTCTTGTGATTGGACAGAAGTACTGCTTATTTGGGCCCGTTAACGACGGGTCATTTGACGCACACATTAACAGATTTCGAGGTGAATTGTGTCACACATATAAACGTTTTCTTGTAAGCCGTAAGCATTTCGGTCCTCAGCTTTTTCGTCCGATGTCGACCGCGCAATCACAATCGCGACCGCTCGTGATCGTTTTGAACGGGCGTGCGCGAGTTTTTGAAGAAGAGGTGTGTGTAATATTAATATTATTATTTAATAATAATTATTTTATGTATTATTTTTTAAATAATGTTATACTAACAATATTATTTAACATGAATTATGTAAGTTTTTTTTTTGTAAAGTCTTTCATATAAGTTTGAACATGTCTAATGGTAGGGTAAGCAGTGCTTTTATGCCTCTATGACCTGCACGCCACTGTGTGTCCTGTAGACGTAGGAAATCAAAGGAAGTGAACACTAATCAAAAATCAGCCCAATTCAAATTACAATTTGGAAGCTACAATCGGGTACGGTGGTCTTAGGGCAACTGCCGGGTCGCGCCTCAAATTGCTGACTTGTCAGTGCCCGCTACAACACCCATGTTATATGAAAGCTCTAAAGATGTACTTCATCTATATATATAAAATTCAAAGTCCTGACTGACTGACTGATATAGATATCAACGCACAGCCTAAACCGCTGGTCCTAAAGACATGAAATTTGGAGGGTCTATTCTTTGTGAAGAGTATGTATCCACTAAGAAAGGATTATTCGAAATTCCACCCCTAAGTGGGTTAAATGGGGGATGAAAGTCGGTCATTTTTCAAGTTATTTGCATGAAAATTGGTATTTGGGTTCTCGGTGAAAATGAAAAAATACGTGTTTCAGGATTTTTGGAAAATTTTCCCATAAGGGTGGTAAAATAGGGGATGTAAGTTTGTATGGGAAAGTTTTAATTATTGATATTATTAACTTGAAATTTGGAATGTAGGTTTTTTCTTGAGGTTAGGTGTCAGCTAAGCTTTAGTTTTAAGTTTGCGTAATAATTATCACCACTATATCTTAGAAATCCAACATCTGACCATCATTTGACTTTGACTTTTGACTTTGAAACGACTAATCTCCCCCTAAAGGGATGAAATGGGGGTTGGAAGGTTATATGTGTTATTCGGTGCTGTTCAGGGTGCGCGTCCTGATGTTATAATGTTTTTTTCTGAAAAAAAAAATGCCATTTGTTTCCTGTAGGCCACGCGGGCGAAGCCGCTAGCAGAAGCTAGTTTCATTATATGGTAGCTAAGTTCAAATCCAGCATAGAAATGATGTTTTAGTAGGTACGTTTAAAATTAGTGAATTGTTGTAAATAAGTACCTAAACACAATTTTTGCGCTGGATTTGAACTTGGCTGCCACCTCTGTGGCTGCCACATAATAAAATGAAGTATGCCCCAAGAGCTTTCAAATGATATAAGAGTAGGTCTCATCACTGCTGGTGCTGGACAATATTGAAAAATTGGCCCTAAAAGTCATTTTGGATAAAGCAGTTGTTGTAATTTTTAACATGTATAATTAAGTTTCCTTAGAATAGGTAATAGTATAACTACATATAATGACTCCATGTATTTCTTAATTAGCTCTATTATTTTCTCCTATAAAATATTGTTTATAAACCTTCAGTCACTCTACAGGTGTTACCAGAACGCTAGCAAAAACTTAGCGTTATTTGGTGCCGATTCTCTAGGCGTTTTTCTAATTTTAAAATGTCTAATATTGGACTTAGAGAGATGTGTTATTCTGAAAACACACTTAAATGACAGGTCTAACCTAAACTTGAATTTGACAGCACTAAACTATTTAATATACTACCTAAATGCAATCCAATACCAATAACCATTTGCCACATTTTGTAGTTTTAGTAATTTAGTATTTTTCAAACCCGCAATGTATAGCGTGCAAAACTCGGGTCAATGCCCCGCCTACCACGCGGCATTTGACTCCGAGTGACATACTTACGTAACATTCGTCGACCTCTGCCGTCAGTCAGATGTTTTGTTTGCAATATATCGTAAACTTTTACAAAATTATAGGATTTTTTTTTTTTCGCGTTTTTTTTGTGTTATCACATCAGTAATCATCAGTACTATCACCTGTCTTCGTTTTTGTCAGCGTTCTGGTTACACCCTGTATAATATAGTGTGTAACATATTAATCACAAATTCCTAGTCATTGACTAGCTTCAAAAACGTGTTAATAAAATTATCATTATTATAGTTGTGTAGTTTCGTTTTTCTTTTTTACACTCCAAAGTACATTGACTTTTGTATTCTTTAGTTGTAGACTTGTCAAATAAAATTAAATCATGTAAAACGCAATGTTTTTTTATTTTAGCTAGAACTTATTAAACACCTTAACAAACCGCCTAACCCTTGATTATTATGGTATAAGTCCCGCAAGTATTGTGAAAAACTAAGCGCTAAGACTAGGGCCAATTGGGGAAGTAAAAGGGGGCTTATGATTTTCGCTGTTAGGTAATAAGTATTGTATTTCCTCGGTATTCCTGGAGTTAAATTTTGATGAAAATAAAAGACTTAATTAAATGAAAATTCTTTTATTTACTGACGAACTACTTAATAATAAACATAACATTCCAATTATTATTGAGCAAATTAAAATTTCAAATCACGAGAAATAAATAGTCTACAGTAGTTTAAACATAAGTAGGTAAATCATAAAAATCTATAAATAAGTTTTAGTAAATACTTAAACTACAAAGGAGCTCTATATAAGCTATAATAATATATTTGTATCAAAATACAAAATATCTTAATTTGGTTATTGTTATAAAACTACTCATAACATCACTAAATTGGGTATTTTCCTACTTTTGAATTTGATAAATATTATTACTTTATTATAGACTAGGATAAAAATAATGACGTACGCTGAAAAAAAAAATTAAAATCCAACAAAGATTTACAAAGTTACAGGCATTTTAATTTTGGAGTGGGGCGGTCTTCTATACTTTTCTCGCAAAACGAAAATTTGTATGAAACCGCACGAAGCTACTATGGCATTAGTAAGGTGTGACAGCAAAATGCTATATCGCTATCTCTGTCTAATCAGAAATATTTAAATGCTTATAACTTTTTGTTATTTGATCGATTTAATTAGTTTTTTCTAGTGGCTATTTCTGCTGTACACAATCTCTATCCCTTTCCGCATCTAATGGACAGATCTAATAGTATTGCTATCCCTTTCATAATGCTCCCCGAGAAAATGGATAGCACTACACTTAGACCTGTCAATTTAGTTTAAAGACACAAATTTCAAACCCCTATTTCACCCCCTTAGGGGTTGAATTTTCGAAAATCCTCATAATAGCTATCTGCATGCCAAATTTCAGTCCGATCCGTCCAGTAGTTTGAGCTGTGCATTGATAGATCAGCCAGTCAGTCAGTTTCCTTTTCCTTTTAAATATTTCAATAAATAAAAATATTTTTAATTTAATTAAACTTTTACAAGTACTTTTAAGTCTTATTACAAACTTTAGACGCGGATGTTTTAAACTCGTGCTATGAATGGAATGGACGGGTTTAAACTACATACAACTAAAGTTTTTGTGATAAGACCATAAATGTCTAAACAAAAGTTATACTTTAGTAATTAAATTACTAAACTGAGATTCACATAACCATAGACAAACCTAAAAGTATGAAAAAGGTAGGAAGGGTAATCCAAACCAATGCAGTAGGTAGCAGATTCACTGGTTGATTCCAAAAAACTTTTACTAGTGGTTTGGATATTTCAAAACCTCTTTTATAGTTTATTTGGATAAAAAACTTCTATTTCTACCTATTATACCTAGTGTCGAGTATAGTTCTTGCATTTCACGAAGGCCACTGACTCATGCTTGTGTTTAAGTCGTATCGGTATCCGTAAGGTACACTAAATGTGTGCGTTTGACAGCGCTTGCTCGCGACTGATTGGTCCGACATGCACGCACACTTACGCAATGACGATAAACGACGTTACCACAAGTAAAGTACACTAGCCTTCGTAAATTGCAAGAACTGTAGTAAAAATGTGTTTTTCTTAAAAACTAACAAATAAGTTTCTTTGGTGTGATATTATGAACCTAACGACTAGTGATTTACTAAATATACCTACCTAATACATCAAACTTCAAATTAAAAACTAACTAAAAAGTTTAGGTGTCACGCTTGAACTACGAGTATTATATGTCTTTTCTACATTACATACATGATACAAGATAATCATCACAAATATGATACATGTCTTTACAAATTAAGTTACAAAACGCAACCATTCGATATGGCTAGGTATAAGTCCGCAAATTGCTATTGCGCTGAAACCATGTCTCATTAACATCAAAATGACGTCATTTTGACGTCCGCCGAAATAAAAATACATATACCATCAGCTCGAAACTTCAGCCTAGTGCTGACGTCACTAAAATGGCGGCCACGCGCATTAGCAATTTGCGGGACTTACATGTATGTTACGTTTAAAATTTAGTAGAGGCATGGACACACGAAAACGAAAACGTTAGATACTTAAAAGATACAAAAATTGTAAATAGCACTTTTTTCAATAGTCTCGTTCTGCCTCTTAACAGTTAATATTTCAAAATAGTGCGATTACATTTGGTCGCTAGCCCAAACTGAGAAGGGTTTAGCTATATAGTCCACCGCGCTGGCGGCGCTGGTTACGTACGCATTGATAGACAATTCGGATGATGCCTATATAAAAATAAATTGTTTCTTAGGAATTACTAAATAGAGGGTCTACCAAAATTCGTAAAATGCCCTGTTAAGTTTGCTATTTTAAATTATCGATTTAACTAAAAAAAGTGCATTAAATTAGTTACGTCAATGTTTATGACGTCACGTCTATGTATTTCACGCAAGCTCCCTCTTACTATGCGAGCGTTTTGACGTTTGATAAAAAGTAGCTCATTTGACTAGTAGTAGTAGTCATTATCCCTTGGATGAATCATTATCCCTATTAAGGTAGATAGCCGCTGTCAGTGTAACTTGCCGGATACCCGAATTCGGGTAGTCTTTCGGGTATCCAAATATGGGCTAGCGACGATAAGTAATTACGCCCTTAGGTATATAAAACTTTTTTTTAACAATATTTTTATTAATCACTTATTAATAATGTTTAAATAATTGTAAGAAAAAAAACATTTTTAATTGAAAACCTTGACATATCATTCTCAATAAACACTAAATGCAAAATGGAATTATTTTTTAACTATGCTCATTATATACAACTATTTATCATTTCTATTTATTAATATAAATGCCATTTACCTATTCTTAGAACTATTAATAAATAACAATGTCAGTATTTACTTAAGTCTCTACATAATATAAAACAGTCGTTTCTCGCCGTCTGTCCCACTTCCTCCCAAGATCCTCTTGGATCGTTTAGACTATTCAACGGATTTTAGTCCAATTTTCATCAATAGATAGAGCGATTCAAGAGGAAGGTTTATATGCATAGTTTACTACATTTAGTATTTACATTGCACCCGTGCGGAGCCGAGGCAAGTCGCTAGTGTTATATATGTGATTGCGAAACTTTGTTAAAGTTTGTTAACCATAGTATTTTTAGGCCAAATATTATTTTGTTATATTTTAAGTAAATCTATACCAAAGCTGTGTACAGATTGACCCCCATAGATATATAGAAATAAAATCAATAAAAAAACGGAAATTATAAAAATACCAAACATAACTGTTCGGCCATTAACAACTCAAGGATCGGTGATAGCTGCAAATAAAAAATCAATCTGATAATCTGACTTCGAATGTTAATCCAAATTTATTTGGAATGTTATCGCGAGTCGGTAGTGTTAGCAATGGCCGCGGGCAGTGGCTCGGCGCAGTAGCGGATGCCGTAGGGGCGCAGGTGTAGACGAGTGCTACATGTGCTCGGCTCACATATTGGAATGTTATCGCGAGTCGGTAGTGTTAGCAATGGCCGCGGGCAGTGGCTCGGCGCCGTAGCGGATGCCGTAGGGGCGCAGGTGTAGACGAGTGCTACATGTGCTCGGCTCACATATTGGAATGTTATCGCGAGTCGGTAGTGTTAGCAATGGCCGCGGGCAGTGGCTCGGCGCCGTAGCGGATGCCGTAGGGGCGCAGGTGTAGACGAGTGCTACATGTGCTCGGCTCACATATTGGAATGTTATCGCGAGTCGGTAGTGTTAGCAATGGCCGCGGGCAGTGGCTCGGCGCCGTAGCGGATGCCGTAGGGGCGCAGGTGGTAGATGAGTGCTACATGTGCTCGGCTCACATATTGGAATGTTATCGCGAGTCGGTAGTGTTAGCAATGGCCGCGGGCAGTGGCTCGGCGCCGTAGCGGATGCCGTAGGGGCGCAGGTGTAGACGAGTGCTACATGTGCTCGGCTCACATATTGGAATGTTATCGCGAGTCGGTAGTGTTAGCAATGGCCGCGGGTAGTGGCTCGGCGCCGTAGCGGATGCCGTAGGGGCGCAGGTGGTAGATGAGTGCTACATGTGCTCGGCTTACATATTGGAATGTTATCGCGAGTCGGTAGTGTTAGCAATGGCCGCGGGCAGTGGCTCGTCGCCGTAGCGGATGCCGTAGGGGCGCAGGTGTAGACGAGTGCTACATGTGCTCGGCTCACATATTGGAATGTTATCGCGAGTCGGTAGTGTTAGCAATGGCCGCGGGCAGTGGCTCGGCGCCGTAGCGGATGCCGTAGGGGCGCAGGTGTAGACGAGTGCTACATGTGCTCGGCTCACATATTGGAATGTTATCGCGAGTCGGTAGTGTTAGCAATGGCCGCGGGCAGTGGCTCGGCGCCGTAGCGGATGCCGTAGGGGCGCAGGTGTAGACGAGTGCTACATGTGCTCGGCTCACATATTGGAATGTTATCGCGAGTCGGTAGTGTTAGCAATGGCCGCGGGCAGTGGCTCGGCGCCGTAGCGGATGCCGTAGGGGCGCAGGTGGTAGATGAGTGCTACATGTGCTCGGCTCACATATTGGAATGTTATCGCGAGTCGGTAGTGTTAGCAATGGCCGCGGGCAGTGGCTCGGCGCCGTAGCGGATGCCGTAGGGGCGCAGGTGTAGACGAGTGCTACATGTGCTCGGCTCACATATTGGAATGTTATCGCGAGTCGGTAGTGTTAGCAATGGCCGCGGGCAGTGGCTCGGCGCCGTAGCGGATGCCGTAGGGGCGCAGGTGTAGACGAGTGCTACATGTGCTCGGCTCACATATTGGAATGTTATCGCGAGTCGGTAGTGTTAGCAATGGCCGCGGGCAGTGGCTCGGCGCCGTAGCGGATGCCGTAGGGGCGCAGGTGTAGACGAGTGCTACATGTGCTCGGCTCACATATTGGAATGTTATCGCGAGTCGGTAGTGTTAGCAATGGCCGCGGGCAGTGGCTCGGCGCCGTAGCGGATGCCGTAGGGGCGCAGGTGTAGACGAGTGCTACATGTGCTCGGCTCACATATTGGAATGTTATCGCGAGTCGGTAGTGTTAGCAATGGCCGCGGGCAGTTTCTCGGCGCCGTAGCGGATGCCGTAGGGGCGCAGGTGTAGACGAGTGCTACATGTGCTCGGCTCACATATTGGAATGTTATCGCGAGTCGGTAGTGTTAGCAATGGCCGCGGGCAGTGGCTCGGCGCCGTAGCGGATGCCGTAGGGGCGCAGGTGTAGACGAGTGCTACATGTGCTCGGCTCACATATTGGAATGTTATCGCGAGTCGGTAGTGTTAGCAATGGCCGCGGGCAGTGGCTCGGCGCCGTAGCGGATGCCGTAGGGGCGCAGGTGTAGACGAGTGCTACATGTGCTCGGCTCACATATTGGAATGTTATCGCGAGTCGGTAGTGTTAGCAATGGCCGCGGGCAGTGGCTCGGCGCCGTAGCGGATGCCGTAGGGGCGCAGGTGTAGACGAGTGCTACATGTGCTCGGCTCACATATTGGAATGTTATCGCGAGTCGGTAGTGTTAGCAATGGCCGCGGGCAGTGGCTCGGCGCCGTAGCGGATGCCGTAGGGGCGCAGGTGTAGACGAGTGCTACATGTGCTCGGCTCACATATTGGAATGTTATCGCGAGTCGGTAGTGTTAGCAATGGCCGCGGGCAGTGGCTCGGCGCCGTAGCGGATGCCGTAGGGGCGCAGGTGTAGACGAGTGCTACATGTGCTCGGCTCACATATTGGAATGTTATCGCGAGTCGGTAGTGTTAGCAATGGCCGCGGGCAGTGGCTCGGCGCCGTAGCGGATGCCGTAGGGGCGCAGGTGTAGACGAGTGCTACATGTGCTCGGCTCACATATTGGAATGTTATCGCGAGTCGGTAGTGTTAGCAATGGCCGCGGGCAGTGGCTCGGCGCCGTAGCGGATGCCGTAGGGGCGCAGGTGTAGACGAGTGCTACATGTGCTCGGCTCACATATTGGAATGTTATCGCGAGTCGGTAGTGTTAGCAATGGCCGCGGGCAGTGGCTCGTCGCCGTAGCGGATGCCGTAGGGGCGCAGGTGTAGACGAGTGCTACATGTGCTCGGCTCACATATTGGAATGTTATCGCGAGTCGGTAGTGTTAGCAATGGCCGCGGGCAGTGGCTCGGCGCCGTAGCGGATGCCGTAGGGGCGCAGGTGTAGACGAGTGCTACATGTGCTCGGCTCACATATTGGAATGTTATCGCGAGTCGGTAGTGTTAGCAATGGCCGCGGGCAGTGGCTCGGCGCAGTAGCGGATGCCGTAGGGGCGCAGGTGTAGACGAGTGCTACATGTGCTCGGCTCACATATTGGAATGTTATCGCGAGTCGGTAGTGTTAGCAATGGCCGCGGGCAGTGGCTCGGCGCCGTAGCGGATGCCGTAGGGGCGCAGGTGGTAGATGAGGTAGTCCAACACGTACATCTGCTCGGGATCCACATAGTGGAACGACACCGCGTGATCCGAGCAACAGTCCAGACCCTGCACCGGGAAACGTCAACTTTGTTATTTTCAGTATATGTGCTCGTAAGGGCGCCTGTTCACTGAAGCGGAGCAAAGCGGAGATATGATGAGCAGACCAAAATAACATGATAATTTTATTCCGTCATCTGACAATGCATGGTCAACTATACACATCTCCGCTCAGCTCCGCTTCAGTGGACAGGCACCCTAAAGTGGTTGTTTTTACAACACTCAAAATTATAAACTAGAGTCTAGTTAGAGGAAGATCGCACATTTGCGTTAATAATTTAGTTACTAGACTAATAACGTAAATGTGCGATCGTTTTTGGGCACAAAAGGGAAGAAGAGATTCGATGTAAGGAATCCCATGAGTCTATCACCTTTACTCATAGAGATAAGTAAACAAGTAGTGTTACCTCGTCGGTCGGTAGGATAGTAGATTTATTTCCAGTACCAAAGGCCGCCATTTTGTTGGGGGACAGATGGTCCTTGGGCACGAAAGGAAAAAAAACCGCCCACAATGTAAGGAATCCCTTGAGTCCATCGCCTTTACTCTTAGAGATAAGTGAACAAGTAGTAGTAATACCTCGTCGGAAGGATAGTAAATGTACTTCCAGTACTAAAAGCCGCCATCTTTGTTGGGGAACAGATGGTCCTTGAGCACGGAAGGGAATAACCGCCCACGATGTAAGGAATTCCGTAGTCTATCGTCTTTATTCCTAGAGATAAGTAAGCAAGTAGTAGTTACCTCGTCGGAAGGATAGTAAATGTACTTCCAGTACCAAAAGCCGCCATCTTTGTTAGGGAAGAGATGATCCTTGGGCACGAAAGGGAATAACCGCCCACGATGTAAGGAATTTCGTAGTCTATCGTCTTTATTCCTAGAGATAAGTAAGCAAGTTTTAGTTACCTCGTCGGAAGGATAGTAAATGTACTTCCAGTACCAAAAGCCGCCATCTTTGTTAGGGAAGAGATGATCCTTGGGCACGAAAGGGAATAACCGCCCACGATGTAAGGAATTTCGTAGTCTATCGTCTTTATTCCTAGAGATAAGTAAGCAAGTTTTAGTTACCTCGTCGGAAGGATAGTAAATGTACTTCCAGTACCAAAAGCCGCCATCTTTGTTAGGGAAGAGATGATCCTTGGGCACGAAAGGGAAGAACCGCCCACGATGTAAGGAATCCCGCGAGTCCATCGCTTTTACTCCAATATGCTGCAGGCAAATACCTGGAGATTATATAAATAAAACATTCTTATTTCTTACAAATTAAATAAATAAAGAGAGCAAAAATAATATTATATCAAGATATCGAAATTGCAAAGAGCGACAATTAATTAATTAATTAGATAAGACAATTAATTAACTATTAAACATCCAACGATTCTGCTTACTATTTTAATTTTTTTTGAATTCTTCTTGGTTCTTGTAATTTACTTAAAAAATCTAAATATATAAAAGGAAAAGGTGACTGACTGACTGACTGATCTATCAACGCACAGCTCAAACTACTGGACGGATCGGGCTGAAATTTGGCATGCAGGTAGCTATTATAACGTAGGCATCCGCTAAGAAAGGATTTTTGAAAATTCAACCCCTAAGGGGGTGAAATAGGGGTTTGAAATTTGTGTAGTCCACGCGAACGAAGTCGCGGCCATAAGCTAGTATAAATATAAATTTCTTCTTGGAATTAATTCAAGTTCTTTTGACGATTAGAAGTGAACAATAACGTCTTTCATATGTATAAGTTTAATATAGATGATTTTACAAAACTTTTGTCTTCATTTCGTAATAAGAAACATACATGTGTATATGTGTGCAAACATGGCCACTTGAGCGATGACATTTTGTTTGTGTCCTGTCATCTGCCTATAGTACGCGACAGGTCGAGATTGGCATCAATCCGGTGCGGGATAGCGCGGGTGTGCGGGGCGTCCCCCCACCTCATACCCCGAATGCCATCTCGACCTTTCGCGGACTATACTATGGATATGAAGTAATTTACCCATTTCAGCGTCCATCAGCACCATGATCGCTGGCCTTGCACAGATGAGGCGAGGGAAGCCCCTTGTTCACGAATCGGTCCAGCGCCTCGCGACTCAGCACGTAGCCCGCGCCGCCGCTCATGTAGCCCTGATACAAAATATTTGATAATGGGCATTTACGGGAGCAGTTTTTGCTAGCGTTATCATCATCATCATCATCATCATTAAAAAGATCAATTAAAAGAGCAACCGCCGAGTTTCTGCTGGTTCTTCTCGGTGGGAACGGCGTTCCGAACCAGTGGTAAATTTAAACTACCTGACTATTCATAAACACTTGTAAAAAGTTTACATGAATAAAAAAACATTCTATTCTATTCATCAACCGACAGACGTCCACAGCTGAACATAGGTCACTTGTAGGGACTTCCACACGCCACGGTCTTGCGCCGCCTGAATCCAGCGGCTCCCTGCGACTCATCTGATGTCGTCCGTCCATCTAGTGGGAGGTCTTCCAATGCTGCGTCTTCCGGTGCGAGGTCGCCATTCCAGCACCTTGGGATCCCAACGTCTATCGGTTTTACGAACTATGTGCCCTGCCCATTGTCACTTCAGCTTCGCAACCCGTTGAGCTATATCAGTTACTCTAGTTTTCCTACGGATCTCCTCATTTCTGATTCGATCACGTAGAGAAACTCCATGCATAGCTCTCTGCATCACCCGCTGAGTGACTGAGCTTTCTTATGAGCTAGCGTTATAATTACACCCTACCTATATAATATTTGCAAAGTAGATATAAATCCCTCAAATTGCTATTGCGCTGGAACCATGTCTCATTAACATCGAAACATTTTGACGTCATTTTGACATCAGCCGAAATAAAAATATATCATCAGCTCAAAACTTCAGTCTAGTGCTGACGTCACTAAAATGGCGGCCACGCGCATTAGCAATTTGCGGGACTTATACAACAAAGACGAACTAACCTGCGAAGTGAAAGGCTTGAAACGGCAGCCGAAATATATCGGCTCTTTACTGTCATGCTCTGATAACATGTATCTGAGATTTTCCACTACTACGTACCTGAAACGAAAATATTTTCAACTTGAAATTTCCAGATATTTACAAAAGTGAGTGTAATTTTTTTTCATTTAATATCTTACCTGCCCCCCAATTATGTAAGAAAAACGTATTCATTGTAATCGTCAACAAATTCTGCCTTTTGATTGGTTGATCCGCTGTTAACATTTTTTCACAGCCAATCAAAGGGCAGAATTTGTTGACCTTTTCATATTAAATTAGTAAGAAGAGGATGCGAATGTGATTCATGAAATCATTGTGAAGTTCCTGAGTACATACGTATCATCATCAGCCTTCAGGAACCAGTCGGCGTCTCTCCTATGGTGCTCGTATACGTAGCGGAAGGCTGCCTTGGTCTTCGCCCACAGGTAGTCTCTACCCTCCGACACAGGCAGCTTTACCGCTGGCAGTGAACTGTCTGGAAGCAAGATACTAACATTGCGGTGGTAGCCTAGTTAAGACGTCGTCGCCCTTATACGGGAAGTCAGGGGTACGATCCAGGTTTCGCACCTCTTACTTTTCGGAGTTATATGTGTTTCAAGCAATTTAATATCACTTGCTTTAACAGTGAAGGAAAACGTCGTGAAGAAATCTACATGCCTGAGAGTTCACATACTGAGGAAACCTCCATAATATTTTTAAAGATTTGCACTTAGCTATCTCGTTCATAACCGGTTTTTCCTCGTCTCATAAAATAATATCAAACTACCCTCAATCTAATGCACAGAGTGGTCATTTGACTTTCGATCGTCGAGTAAGGTGGACGTGTCACGTGAAATAAAGCGATCTACCTTCGATATTTAAACTTACCTTCAGCAGTGCTCATGAACAGCAGTATATTACACCGCTTCCCCCACGTTGCCTTAACATGCTGAGCCTTCTTCATATGATTTTTGGGTTGCGTCATGACCCAGCATAGAACTCGTACACGTTTAGCAAGCTCGTCCGCAACAGATCTGTCTTCATCCCTATGCGCTGGCTCATCACTGCCATGATCTTGAACGCTTACTATTGGATGCTTCTCGAGATCCCTTGCAGAATCCCTAAAAATTCGACATAATTTTTACAAATAATCATTTTTTTCCACCATTCCAACCAATAAAGCAAAATTCATAGCTTTTTGTTCTCTCATAGGTGTCATAAAGTCCTCAAAATCGTGCGAATATGATTATTACCTATGGAGACCAAATATAAAAGTTCGTCATGCATAATTAAATGGTTTTAAGCCCCAGATCTGTCACATTCGTTCATGCGTATGGACGCATCGAGATATGGCTTTTGTGCACTGGGTCGTCACGACACCGATATGTATTTGATGACAGTTGACTTTTGCAATTTTTGCTACTAATGAACACTAGGGACCCGGCGACTTTTTGGTTGGTCACTCAAAATGGTTAACGCTGACGTTTTTGTCTTTGTCATTTGTATGGGATTGAGTAACAGAGAGAGCTCCATACTATAATTTCTCTCCGTGGATAAAGTAGGTATAGATAGCGCCCAAAAGCAAGCTGAAGCTTCTAGATAATGCAACCACTCTTATTCAAATAATCGCGATACGCATCATCTAACGGTCAAAATTAATAAATCAATCTATCTGTAATCGATCGATAAGTCGCATACAGTTCTTGTAATTCACGATGGCGAGTGAACTTTACTTCTGGTTACGTCGTATACACGGACATTGTGTAAGGGTGCGTGCATTTCGGACCAATCAGTCGCGAGCAAGCGCTCTTTAACGCACACATTTACTGTACCTTACTTATACCGATACGACTATTTTAGAGAACACTGGTAATCTAATCTATTCTTTGAGGAAATATTATTATCTAAAAATATAAAAGGAAAAGGTGACTGACTGACTGATCTATCAACGTACAGCTCAAACTACTGGACGGATCGGGCTGAAATTTGGCATGCAGATAGCTATTATGACGTAGGCTTCCGTTAAGAAAGGATTTTTGAAAAATCAACCCCTAAGGGGGTGAAATAGGGGTTTGAAATTTGTGTAGTCCATGCGGACGAAGACGCGAGCATAAGCTAGTTAGTACATAATCATTCAATGAATCAGCTTCTATCTGATTAGATAGGCTTCCGCCTATCTAATCAGATAGGCGGATGCCTAAATTATAGTCACTCCCCAGGTCCTTAACTTATCCATGCAAGAACTTTCATTGTTCCGTTACGGCGTGACTGAATGACAAACCAACAAACACACACACTTTCACATTTATATTATTTTTTGCCTTTTCCTCCATTTCCTTCCCTGGGATGGCGGGGTCTGTAAGACCCCGCCATCCCCTTCGTGGGTTATTTCTTTTTTACCACCCAGAAAAAAGGAGCCCCGCAAAGCGGGGCTCCGTCGACGGGCCCCGGTCGACGAGAAGAGACCACCACTATGGTGGGGGGTCTCTCTCATCCCCCCCGCTCCCACATCAAGAGCGAGCGAAGCGAGCTCGGGACTTGGGGCACTCCGACTCGGAACGGTTAGGTTTTTTGTTAATTAGTTATTTTATCAAATAATAAATTTATCATCTATTATTTTGTAAAATCGCGAATTTGAAAAACAAATTATTTGGTGAAATAATAATTTTTTAAATGATATTTTAACATTCAGCAAATTTGCAAAGTAAAACATTTGTGAATAGAATATTTGTCAAATGGATCTTTTGTAAAATGATATGTTTGCGGTATACGACGTTTGTGATTTGATTAGTTTTACAAAAGTTTTTGGTGAACTGATAATTTGTCATACGTTTTTTGTCAATCATTAGTGAACCAAAAAAATTACATAGCGAATTTGCTTATAAATTGTAGGCGTAGGCAGATCTCAGTAAGTGCCCGACCATGTGCGAGTCAGTTTAGCGCGCCGAGGGTTCCGTACTACAATCGTATTTTTCGACATTTTGCACGATAAATTAAAAACCGCGTTAGGCATAAAAATAAATAAAAATCCGTTTCAAAATGTACAGGTAAAGCTCTTTTATATGAGACCTCACTAGTTAAAGTAATCTTGCTTTGAAAGTTGAAAATACCTACTAATATTTCTATAATATTATTCTATAACGTCTTCCGGTGCGAGGTCGCTATTCCAGCACCTTGGGACCCCAACGTCTATCGCTCTTACGAACTATGTGCCCTGCCCATTGCCACTTCAGCTTCGCAACCCGTTGAGCTATGTTGGTTACTCTAGTTCTCCTACCGATCGACGCGACTTACCAAAATGTTAGTACTTGTACAATTATCAGTTCTTATCTTCGCGTGGTATAAAAACTAAAATATCACTGAGATTGCATTTTATCACCGGGATCTCTAAAGGTACAACAGCGCTCTATAAGTAAAGATAACAATTATTTTTAAGTAGTTAAGTATGTTATTCATATCTACATACTGGACAGATTAGATCCGATCCATTTAAAACTTTGTACAGTTGTTGTTGGTACTTGGAAACGACAAATCTGTAGTTGAATTTTATTGACTCCGCGGAAAACTATTTTCCACGACAAAAGGATGACTATCATCATTCATCACTAATCTAAAGATCTATGGGAGAGAGAGATTACCTACCCTTAAACTTTTGTCTGGCAAGGGGTTGCCACAACACTGTATGTGAAAATTATTTTTAAAGCTGATAAAGTGACTTAGTGAATGAGGAAGTTTCTAGGCTACGTTCCATAAAATTTTCATAGATGGCGCTGAATACTACCACCACTAAAGATGAAAAATAATACCTATATCTGTATAATCTATGCTTTTATGTTTAGGTCGTGTCAATAAATGACATAGAATATGAAGAGTAAGAGCTACAGTGCAGAGCGGGCACTGCAATTTTCCTTACGTTTCTTCCCCACAAAATCTGTGAATTATAATAGAAGTAATTAATTATTATTGCATCCGATTTAAATTTAAAAATTTAAAGCATAAATCATAATATAGTTATAGTAATATTTTTCATCTTTAGTGGTGGTAGATTTCAGCGCCATCTAGGAAAATTTTATCGAAAGTTGCCCTGAAACTTCCTCATTCTGACTGAGATCTATAGAGCGTACCCACTTTGACGTTGCCAGACTTTACTTAAAATTTAAAATGCGACTTGACCTATACGCTGATATTATGTCAGTTAGTCAGTTTATATACAATATACATGTCAAGAAAATAACAAATTTGATATTACATATATTATGATAGATAGTGAAATCCGGAATCAATAAATTCAAAAGTCATTAAACGTTATCTTTTAATAGCAAAGGTTAGCTAATAGAAACTAAAAGAAAATTTATTTCCCAATCCTCATAAAACTCATTCCACGTAAAGGCCTAATACCTCCCCCCATCCCCTCCCCTCCCCCTCCGTCACTCGGTCCCCAAAATCATTAGTAATATCGGCTTGATATCTTGTTATCGTATAATATTTTGTGATAACGAACATTTTGTTATGATATAGGCAGGAGACATTTTTTAATCAACATACTTAATAAGTATTATTTGGCCAGAAATTTTCCTAGTGCCTCTCCTTAAGCTTACAAAAAAACTATATTATTATGTCCTCTAAATGCACCTTGTGTCACAGTGTTACACACGGGGGGTGTGACTCAACGGGAATAACCCTTTGATTTGAATAAATGTTTAATAATAATATATTTTAAATAATACGCTTCTGAAGGTATGGCTCTAGCTTATCAATAACTATAGTCCTTCGTAGCAGCTTAAAAATACCAAAAATACAAGTGCAATGTGCAATATTATTTTTAATACATAAAATGTTAAGGAAGCATTATTTTAACATACCACAATAAATAAAATGCAATTACAAATAAACATGCGACAATAGACTGAAACTCGAGTATAATGAGTTTTCAGTGATGTCTTATGGCTCCAGTACACATTGGTCTAATGTATTCGGCAAGTGATCGTATAAAAACCCACAAAAGTCGACAGGGAAGCCATGTGGCCCTGTATACATACGCCGAGTGCGTTCGGCTAATGTGTACTCGGCTTATCTTTACACCTGTACAGGTTTAGACTTTAGATTAAGACAGTGACTGACATAACTATACATGCGACGCGGACGCGAGGCACTAGCACAAAAAATAGGCTAATCCGCACTGTCAATGGTGTTGAACCAGCAGGGCGATTGTCTAAAACCTGCATCAATCATTATTACAATCTCAATTGTTCTGATTGGCTGAATTTGTGCGATTCTTGTTGCAACAATGCATTGTGGCCAATAGTGAGCGAGCATTAACCAATCAGAGATGATTGCGATCGTGACATTGTAGCTGTCAAACAACCGCGGTAGGGCCACAGAGTTCGTGTTTCTACGTTCCACCCTTCTGGCAAACGGACGACGAAAACCGACCTGAGCATACCACTGGCGTCAATCACAGTCCAACTCAAAACCTTTCTTACACCAGGGGCAAATCTAGCAGAAAATCGCGAGCGGAATTCGGCACGCCGAAAATCGTCCTCAGCGATGTCTGCGCAAATGTTTCGCATCGTTTTGTATTTCAATATGGGCAACTTTAAGCAGTTATGATGACTGACTACATCAAACTACGACTGCCTAGCTAAATTCAATTTTCCTTTTATTGTCATACACGAAACCATTTGGGTGGTTCGTGTACAGTACCCGACAGGAAAGATTACACATCGGACTTTAGAAAGAGATAATCAGCAGCTTCAGTTTCGTAGAATGTTGTCAGAGGCAGCGACAAAACGTTAGGTATGAGTGATAGAGACGACGCTCTACAAAGCCAACGCTACCGATTATCTCTTTCTAAAGTTCAATGTGCAATCTTTCCTGCCGGTAACAGTACTTAGTTCAACGATCAATTACTATTCGAGCTGTCCGTATACTCCCGCTGTTATTATTCTTGCAACTCACGAAGACGAGTGAACTTTATTTGTGGTTACGTCGTATACAAGGACATTGCGTAAATGTGCGTGCATGTCGGACCAATCAGTCGTTAGCAAGCGCTCGCAAACGCACTCCTTTAGTGTACTTTACTTATACCGATACGACTTAATACAAGCATGAGCCACTCGCCCTCGTGAAATGCAAGAAGACATTGCAACGGATTTTCATAGGAATCCCACACGCGATTTTTCATTAGATCTGTCCCTACATTAATTAAAGAAGCTTTGCGACAGAAAATACAACAAGCACAATAAAGGCGTGCGCACATCATGCGAATAGTTAACAGTTACCTGTAAGTCGACCAGGCTACTTCACGAGAGAATCCGGCCGATGTTAATAGTATGTACGCAAAACTAAAGCCGGCGGATATTCCAATCACCAGGGTTAGCACAAAGCGGCGGCCCATCACCCTGCCCTCCGCCTGCACAGGGGTGTACATAGCCAAATATTTTTTTTGGCCGAAAAAATGCCAAAAAAAATTTTTTTCAAAGAGGAATAACGTCCACAATATTTTTTTAACAAAAATTCAGCAATTTTACACGAAAGTTTTTGTCCAATTTCTCGCAAGTGTGTTCATGCAATATAAGTAGGTATTTACCGAACAACGATATTTCATTTTTCCGATTAACATTATTCTTATTTATAGGTAGGTACTATTCAAAGCACAGTCAAAGTTTTTTTTAGAGAAAAATCAATGTTTTTATTAACCGTAAATATGTAAAAATCCCGCTAAATACACAAATACAGTCCATATTTTTTTTATTTACTTGTTTAATTTTTGTTTTTTGTTTTTATCGAAAAAAATGCCTATTTATTATCACAACGCGCGAATGTGTGTCCACGCAAAGTTTTGTCAACCGTCTGAACCGTCGATAAGTATTGCATTGTAATTATTATTTTTTCCACTTATCTACCTATCTCAGAACAATAAAAATAATAGAAGGAATCGCTTTTGTAAAATTTTTAGAGTTCCGCAGTCGAATATGGAAACTGTCATAGAAATACAATACGAATTTCTTCATTGCGAATCTGGGTAAACATTGGAAATGTTACAAAAACAAAGAGGTACAGAAAAATTCTGCCTATTTCTATGCAATATGTTATGAGACACAGACAACGTGTAGATACATAGTTTTGGTAAAATCAGTCAAATTAAATGTTCATCATAGTTTCGCCTTTACGTGAAAGAAATTATAAAAGTTATAAAGCTAATACAATAAAGCAGTTCCTATTACTTACTATGTCTAGTACCCATTTACGTAGGTACAGTAATTTATGAAAACTGATGCTGGAAGGGTGTTCCAAATCTTAGCGGTTTCGAATCAGAAATGAAGAGGCAAATCGCTTCGTGCATTGCATTGGGTGCAGACCTTGGCGATGCCTTGCGGTACTATAGTAGAAAGGTCCTTCTATTATATTCATTGTTCTGAGGCATCTAATATCTATAGGCTAAACTTTACTAGGACCACATTGTGACGACCGTGTCGGATGCGCCTACAATTGAAGTTATGAGAGTGACATCTTTTGTTGAATAATTATTGTACACTAGTTATTATAACATTTTGCTACACATATTTAAATTGCGATGAAGGCCTTTTTATTTTTCCTTTATTATATTCAGTGTGTTTTGCATTCAGTACGCGGCAGAAAGTAATGTACATCGGCCTTTAGAATGACATTGCGGCTTTGTAGAGCGTTGTCTCTGTTACTCATACTTATATGATGTTTTGTCAGTCTCAACGACAGGGACAACGCTCTACAAATCTGCTATCTCCTCCTAAAGGTCGAAGTACATTACTTACTGCCGCGTGCTGTACTTTACACGAGGACTTTTTCAATGTCATTATAATAAAAAAACCCGTATTAAAAATTAAAAATAAAATAGAAATGTGTTATTTCTTGTTCAGTGGTACGGAACCCTTTGTGCGCGAAACCGACTCGCACTTGACCGATTTTATTTAATTTTTTGATTAAAATAGGACTTGTTTACGGTTTATTCGGGCCATATAGCCCATATCGATAAGACTGCACGAGTTTCCTGCTGGTTATCCTTGCTAGCTAAGTATATAATAATAATCTAAATATGTATATAAAAGGAAAAGGTGACTGACTGACTGACTGATCTATCAACGCACAGCTCAAACTACTGGACGGATCGGGCTGAAATTTGGCATGCAGATAGCTATTATGACGTAACCTATAGGTACCTAACGAGAATAAACAGCTGATATGTACGGATATCACTACCCATATTATAAATGCGAAAGTGTGTTTGTTTGTTGGTTTGTCCTTCAATCACGACGCAACGGAGCAACACGGATTGACGTGATTTTTTGCATGGGTATAGTTAAAGTTCTGGAGAGGACATAGGTTACTTTTCATCCCAGAAAATCAATCAGTTCCCACGGGATTTTTAAAAACCTAAATCCACGCGACCGAAGTTGCGGGTATCAGCTAGTGTAACATAATATTATGTATATTAGTTATTTATGAAATAGGGCAATTGTACAATGACTATCAATTCACTTTTGTTAACGGTCTGAAATTAGGTCTCGTTTATCGAGATGGTGCTCAAGCAAACACAGTACATTGGAACACATAAATATAGATAATAAAAATAAAACCGGTCAAGTGCGAGTCGGACTCACACGCAAGGGTTCATTTATTTTTATTAGGGTTCCGTACCTTAGAAGGTAAAGGAACCCTAGGATCACTTTGTTGTCTGTCTGTCTGTCAAGAAACCTACAAGGTACTTCCCGTTGACCTACAATCATGAAATTTGGCAGGTAGGTAATTCTTATAGCAGACATTCGGGGAAAAATTTGAAAACCGTGGATTTGTGGTAACACCACACAAAAAAAATTAAATTGAGGTCATGAACTAATCATCAGTATTTTCGATTTTCAAAGTAAGATAACTATACTTAAGTGGGGTACCATATGAAAGTGTTTAACCAATATTCTAAAACAGATTTTTATTTATTTTTATGCATAATACTTATGATATAATATAGTGCAAAATGTCGAAAAAATACCTGAATAAGAAACCCTCGCTGCGCGAGTCTGACTCGCACTTGGCCGGTTTTTTTTTTTAATTTCATTCAATTATTTATTTATTTGCGTTCATGTACATTGGTGCCTGGTGGATGCATTCCATATTGTATAAGATTATACATAAGTACATAATTATAGGTAAGTACATGAATTTTTTAATTTTCTTTCAATTTGCATGGTACTTATTTTGAAATTCGCCATCTTGCCTTTTTATTTGTTGACTGGAGGAGTAGTCCAGCCAGAGCACGAGACTGAGAATTTTTGACAGAAAAAAATTAGGATCTATAATGTAGGTATCTCTGGCATCAGAAATAAGTAAATATTCGCTGGCCAGCATGGTAGACTATGGCCAAAACCCTTCTCACTCTGAGAAGAAACCCGTACTCTTTAGTGAGCCGGATGCGGTGGGTTGACCATGATGATGATGATGAAATATTCATTGATCGCTTCGCGTTTTTAAAATGCACTCTAGTGTCTCATAGATATGGTATGTTAGAATTCATTTTGCACGAACACACTTACATGAATTTGACGCATTTGATAGGTTAAAAAAAAAGAAACAGGCAGAATTGAGAACCACCTCCTTTTTGGAAGTCGGTTGAAAAGGATGTTAGACAAGTGTGCTGACCACCACCTCACAGAAATGTTACTGAAAGTTAAAAATACAAACAATAGCCTACAAATAGTAAGTTGATCGCACATGTGGTCGCACCGTACGTGCCGTACACAACGCAATTTTGTTTCATTCAAGTAACGAAACGAAACACTTTTAAAAAAGTAAAATGAACCCAAAATCCAAAAACATGGGTAACACGAATTAACGGCAAACTCCGGACCGAACGGATCTGAAACTATTTGGGCATACATCAACGAAATAAGTGAGTTTTAGCCAGTTTGTACAGTACGCGGCCTTTAGAATGACATTTCAGCTATGTAGAGCGTTGTCTCTGTCATTCATACCCATATGACGTCTTATCAGTCTCAACGACCGAGACAGTGCTCTACAAATCTGCTATCTCCTTCTAAAGATCGATGTTCATCACTTTTGGCCGCGTACTGTACACACATACTTATTACATTTTATAATATAATTCCACGAAAATAATTGGACAATTTTACTTTGAAGTTAATATTTCTATACTCGAAATCTACCAAGATTAATAGGCTAATGAACTAAAAATAAAAATGTATTGCGATTTGTGTGCGATACGTTCTCATGTTCACGTTCTCATGTGCGAACAGCTTTACATGGCAAAAATTTTATTAGTCACAAACATTTGTTTATTATTTAGACACAGTGGAAGAAATGTGTTTGTCTGTTTACATTCATTTGTGTTTGTTTGTCTGTGTGTTATTTCAAGTTATTTGTAAATACTAAAGCTAATCTTAAACATGGTGGATGATTTGTTTTAAATGTTTATACAAGTCCAAGTTTTGGTATTAAATAGTTTAAAAAATGTAACTTTCCGAAATACAGGATAATTATTACCTACTTACGTAAATAATTCTTTTAAATACAAATATTTTTGGAAATAATTACTTAATTTCTTTAGTATTTAATAGAATCCAAATTTAAAAAAAAAACATTCTAATAATCAGTTAAGTAGGTATTAAGTAGTTTTTCTTTTCAAATTTGTATTTGTATAATACTTTGAACAAATTATCCAGCTCATATGTTACATATTTAAATTAGTTATTTAATTAGTTAATATTTTGTTAATTATGTGTTTCTTAGTGCTAAAAAATCAATACCTACTACACTTTTTCTAAAATATTTTAAACTAGATAAGTTATTTTATTACATTCTTGTATATATTACTTATTTCAGAAGGATCAGCGATCCGATTACATTATTATAACAAGAAAACCCTCACCATTATGCGATTAATGGAGGGGTCACAACCATCAGCAAATAAGAGAATTCCGAGAGAAAAACAAATTATTATTTAAGTAAGAATTTCTAACTGAAATGGGAAAATAAAAATATTATCAATTATTTACATACAAAGGTACATATATTTCACTCAAGATTTTAATATGAAAAACACATAAAATAGCTTTAATTTATAAATGACTTTAAAGCAATTAAAATGTCTCCATTTTATGACTAATAAAAAACTTCACTTACAAAACCGTCCTGATTTAAAAATCTTTTTTATTTATTCAGTTTCACTTTAACATGAAATAAAAATGTTCAGTATAAGTTATACTGTACAGAATTGGCAATTAGAACTTTGTGACTATACTAATTGCATTTTTTATGACCACTAAAAAAAATTAAATGCACCAGCACTAAAATGCTTGTTTTTAGAGAGAAATTGTAGTTATACTATAGATATAAGTATATGCTGTATTTAAAAAAAAATGATTTAAAAATGAAATTGTTGTTGTTAAAAAGTTAGGTAGGTACCTTTTATAAATAGGTTCCTACTTGTTACGAAAAAACCATAGAATAAGGAACATAAAAGAAACCTAGAAGTCTTTTCTCGGAAATAAATAGAAAACTAAAAATTACATGTCCATAAAATGTAAATTAGGTACCTCAAAGCTTCAGAATACACTTATTCTTTAAAAAAATATGGTAAAAACAGAGTTCTAATTGAAAATTTTCGTATTGGAAAGACAGCTAATTTTAACTAACAATATTACTGACTATAGTCCAAACAACTCGTAAATTATACACGAGATAAGTAATTATGTAAATTATTATCCGAAGGAAATAGATACGGGATGTTTGATATAATAGCTGCATCCACATAAAATATTATTTTATAGATACCGAAAACGAAAAATTAAAACAAAACTTACGGTCATATTTGAGTTAACGCCTTTCTTCTGTGTTATTAATATCAGAGATTCCAGTTTGCAGTTTCATTTTACACCACTAAATTATCTGCCTTGTCGTTGTAGGAGTATTTTAATTAATTCTTACAAAAATAAAAAATTCGCAGCCTAGCGCTTGTTGTGAATTTAATGTCAAGCACCGACCAGAAATAAAAGAAATTTGACATTCACATTTGACCATAGAGATTTGACACAACTAATTTTACATCTGAGAAGAGGGCAAATCTATGGGGCAAATATTTCTCTATGGGACGTGAATGGGACAAGGACAAACCTAGTCTGAGCACTGAGGGACAACAAACGTTGCGTTCTCGATGTGCAAGAGTGGCAAGAAAACATTAGCTAATGTCAAAACGAAAAAGCCGACTACAGCAGTTGTAGAGCACTGTGGTCGAGACCGACAAAACCTCATATGGGTATGAGTGACAGAGACAACGCTGTACTAAGCTGAAAATGTCATTCTAAAGGCCGATGTACATTATTTTCGACCGCGTAGGTACTATACCTACCTTTTTTATATAGCTACCTTCGAAAAAATTGAGATTGAGACGTGTGCACTGTGCATAGATCCTCAAAAGTATTTTCAGACAATCCACCCAACTGAAACTGAGACGGGCCATCTAATCGGCTGTTAAGAAGCATAGCATTTTTTAATTAGGTAGTGCCTATGTATTATAACACTATATAGATATTCAACACATTTTCTTTCTCAGAAAATAAGTAACGTCCGACGGTCTTGAGATCTTGGAATAAGCGATTTTCTCACATGAAAGCACTCGCCTGTGGTAAAAAACATAGCAATGTGAACTGCACCAAAAATAAAATGTTTTTCCTTTTAATACTAACTACCTACTGTTTACTGCAAAGTATAAAAATATTCCTTTTCTTTTTACACTTATTTTGTTCCGTCATTACTCTGCACAGCCTAACAAAACAAGTTAACAGAATACTTTTTAATTTTCAAAATTTTTTATTGAAATTGGTCGGAAAATTATAATTAATAAGGTAGGTTATTACTTGCACATAATATTCTAACCAATCAGGAATGGAACCCGGGGCTACGTATTTACCAGGCGAATCTAACCCCTCCGTCGGATAGTAAACTTTGTGATAATCCTCTAAATAGGAGGAAAAGCTAAAGTTTTACCTAATTATGTTTGCAATGTGTGTACTGTGTACCTATTTATAAGTAAAGCGAAATTCGGTTATCATTCTCCAATGCCAATACCGAGTCATATATTTTTCTGATGATCGCACATCTAGGAGCTCGCACCGCACACCGTACGCGCAAAAGTATCTACCTTGTAACGGTAGTAACGTCGCATCTTAGGATTCTTGACAACACACATCGCATCTTGGGGTAGTAAATAAAGACCGCATTGAGGTGCGACCAGGTATACATATTAATCTATGGGTGCGACATCGTTCTTGCGATGCGACGACGCGACGTAGTACCGTAATTGTGGTAAGGCCCTTAGAGCGGCTTCATACGAGATACTTTATTTTTTTATATAAGTTCTTATATTATAACTTATTAAAAACTCATTATATTTTGATAAAATTTGAACAATCATTGGCTTGTCTTAGCAGCCCAATGAATCAAAATATAAGTACTAAGTAAATATTACAAACAGGTACGAAAGATTGTCGTGTCTGTGTAGCAGAGACAACTCATAGACAAGTGACCAATTGTCAATGTCGTACGTAGGTGTCACCTGTCATGGGTCAACGTCAATTGATAGACTTTCACTTGTAAGAGTTGGCCAGATCCGTGCACACTAAGCTCATTGTATTAATATTAATTACTAAGATAATCCAAGTGTAAATATTAAAATAAAGCCAGATAATTTAAAGAAACATTATTTTATTTAACACAACGTTACATGGCGCAGCCGTTTTCGAACAAAACATCAGATTAAAACGGATTGTAAGTTTGGACTGAACAAAGACAATGGCTGACGGGGCAACGACTACGATGCAAGGCGACATGTGTGGTGTCGAATTTAAGATGCCGCGAGGAATAGATCTGGAAGATTTGGATACGTGCTGGCAGCAGTGGCAAAAATTCAAGGATTCGTTTAAGATATTTATGCTGGCGGCGGGTTTTGAGAAGTTGTCTGAACCAAGAAAAGCAGCATTATTATTAAATTGCATTGGATCTTCAGCCCTGGAACTATACCTCAACGTATTAAAAAAAGAAGATAAACCGAAATTAGAGGAAGTTATCAAGTTATTCGACGAATATTTCAAGCCGAAAAGTAATGAAGTAATGGCAAGTTACAATTTTAATAGAAGAGTACAACAAGACGGAGAAAATTTTGACACATTTTACTCAGACTTAAGAAAACTGGCAGACAGCTGTAACTTTGGTCAACAAAAGGACAGGATGTTACGGGACAGACTCGTCATCGGCGTGAAACAGACACGAGTGCAACAAAAATTATTAGAAATTAAGGACCTCACACTGGACAAGGCACTGGACATATGTCGATCAGCGGAGCTGTCCAGTCAGCAACTTATGGTGCTACACAGCTCGGAGGTGAATGCGGTGGCAGCAGCAAGCACAACCCGGCAGCTGACTACCCCGGCGAGCAACAATAGCAAAGCTAAGTATAGTAGGCCCCATAATAATATTAATAATAAGAAAAATTGTCAAAATAATTATAAAAATAACTTGAATAAAAACAATTATCAGTGTAAAAAGTGTAATAAGGTACATGGTCCTAGGCAGTGTCCAGCCTTTGGAAAAACTTGTTTAAAATGTGGAAAATTAAATCATTTTAGTGTAGGATGTATGTCTAAGAATCAAAAGCTGGATAATATTAATAACATTCATGATTTATGACTAGTATACTCAATAGATTTTACTAAAAATGAATGGAATACATTGTTGCAAGTTGAAAATAAGAGGGTCTGTTTTAAGTGTGACACGGGGGCCCAAATAAATGTTTTGAGTTTGCGGGACCTTAAAAAAATTGTCGATGATGAGACAAAAATAAAAATGTCTGAGACAAAAACCATAATAGAAGTCTTTGGTGGAGGAAAATTATTTCCTATAGGAAAGGTCACATTAAAAGTATATTCTAATAATAATATTAATAACAATGAGTGGTTCAACACTGAGTTTTTAATTATTAATGAACCGGTTAGACCGATCCTAGGGCTAAGCTCTTTGGTAAAGCTTAGGCTCTTAAATACTAATAATAATATTAATACATTTACAAGTTGCACTAATACTAATATGAAAATGAGTAAAGACTCAATTGTTAATATGAATAACGAACTGTTTCAGGGAGTCGGGGAGTTTAAGAGCTCACTGCAGCTACGCATTCAACCTGGCGTGGAGCCTGTGGTGCGACCCCCACGGCGAGTGCCTAACGCACTGAAGGATCGCCTTGCGGACAAGTTGGAAGCTCTGGTGAAGCACAAAGTCATCGCGAAGGTCGATCACCCTAAAAGTTTTGTAAGCAACTTGGTTATTATAGAAAAGAAAGATGGTTCGCTTAGAATTTGTTTAGATCCTAAAGATCTTAATAAAGTATTAATAAGAGAACATCATTTGATTCCCACCATTGATGAAATTATAACTAAACTTTGTAATAAAAAGTATTTTTCAGTGCTAGATTTATCCGATGGTTTTTATAATATTAAACTTTCAGAAGATTCGAATGATTTATGTACATTTAATAGTCCATTTGGTTGTTATAAGTTCCTAAGAATGCCATTTGGTTTATCAGTAGCACCGGAAATTTTCCAAAAATATAGTGAAACAGCCTTTGGAGATATTCCAGGCGTGATAGTGTACTGTGATGATTTGTTAATATGTGGTGAAACTGAACAAGAGCATGATGCAATATTAAAAAAGGTTTTTGAACGGGCTAGAGAACATAATGTTCGCTTTAATAAGAATAAATTTCAATATAAATTAAAAGAGGTGAAGTATTTTGGCCATATTTTTTCTGAGAAAGGTATGCAAATAGACCCAGAGCGGGTAAGTGCAATTATTAATATGAAAAGTCCCAATAATAAAAAAGAGTTACAGATTTTCCTTGGCATGGTCAATTATTTAAGAAAATTTATACCTAACTTGGCTGATATTGCATCAACGCTTCAGTTATTATTAAAGAAAGATGTTGAGTGGTTATGGACGGAAGTTCATGAAAATGTTTATAATAATATTAAAATTAAATTAAGCCAAGCACCCATTTTACAGAATTTTAACAGTAAATTGCCTATAACGATTCAGTGTGACGCATCAAAGAGTGGTCTCGGATGCTGTTTACTTCAAAATGGTAAACCAGTTTGCTTTGCTTCAAGAAGTTTAACACCTGCAGAATGTAATTTTTCCCAAATTGAAAAAGAATTGTTAAGTATAGTATGGGCAACTAAGAAATTTCATTATTATATCTATGGTCATAAGATTACCGTAGTTAATGATCATAAACCTTTAGAAAGTTTATTAAAAAAGCATTTACATGAGGTACCGTCTCCTAGACTACAGAGATTAAAGTTAAAGTTATTAAAATATAATTTTGAATTTAAATATTTACAAGGTAAACAAATGTACATAGCAGATTTGTTATCAAGGTCGTATCAGGAGTGTAATGATACAGATGATTCTTATATGTATGAAGTCATACACTGTATAGGGTTAGCACAGAAATTAGAATGCACAGATGAACAAAAATTAGTATTAATCTCAGAAAGTTCTAAAGATGAAGAGTTATTAAAAATAATTGAATTTATACAGAATGGTTGGCCGGACAAAATTTCTCATATTCCAGATGTAATAAGAAGTTATCATAAATTAAGAGCTGAACTTAGTGTGGACGATAATTTAGTCTTCTATAATGATAGGTTAATAGTACCGAAGAGTTTAAGATTGAATGTCATTAAAACTTTACATGAAGGGCATGTAGGTATGTCAAAAATGAAGCAGACAGCTAGAAGGTTGTATTACTGGCCTTATATGGACTCTCACATTGAAGAGTATGTTAAGAAATGCTTTCCTTGCCAAACGCATCATAATAGTAATGTTAAAGAGCCATTATTATCACATCAAGTTCCCAACCTTCCATTTTTAAAATTAGGTATAGATATCATGGACTTTAGAAGGAAAAGTTATTTAGTAGTATATGACTATTATTCTAAATGGTTAGAGATAAAATACATATCCAGTAAAACTGCTACAAGTGTAATTAATACATTAAAAGATATTTTTAGTACTCATGGAATACCTGCAGAAATAATATCTGACCATGTTCCATTTGATTCGAGGGAATGTAAAGAGTTTGCACATAATTGGGGATTTAAATTTACTTATACTAGTCCAAGATATGCCCAAGCGAATGGTATGGCTGAACGAGGGGTACAAATTGCGAAGAAAATGCTAACAAAATGCCACGAAGATAGAACTGATGTAAGGCTAGCATTATTACAATATCGGGCTTCTCCCGTTTCTGGTACAAATTTTTCCCCCAGTCAGCTACTAATGAATAGAAATTTAAAAACTAAGTTGATTGTTAGCTCACAATACCTAACACCTAAGTTAAATCAGAATGTAACTCAACAGTTTAATGATGTACAAACTAGAAATATAAAAAATTATAATAAGACAAGTCGATTTAAAAGTAAGTTTACTGTAGGGCAAAAAGTTTGGTTCAAAAAAGAGCCAAGTAAGAATATTTGGTCAGAAGGCGAAATTGTTAGATATAATGGATATAGAGCATATGTAATAATAGACAAAAATAATGTACAATATAGTAGAACCTCGTTTCATATTCGACCGGCGGCGTAGACTTTGTGTTTCAATCAGACAGGCTGTCCATCGCTGGTTGAATGGGTAGTTTAAGAGTCAATAATTGTAGTAAATTTAAGAAGTGTGGCACAATAATATTATAAAATTAATTAAGTAATAATTTATGTAAATTGTAAAATTAAAAGGGGATGATATAGTTATGTAAAATTAAAAGGGGATGATATATGTAAGTAATTTTTCAAAATTGTAACTGGATGATTATGTAGATATTTTCTTTTTTAAATAAAAGGGGATGATGTAGCAGAGACAACTCATAGACAAGTGACCAATTGTCAATGTCGTACGTAGGTGTCACCTGTCATGGGTCAACGTCAATTGATAGACTTTCACTTGTAAGAGTTGGCCAGATCCGTGCACACTAAGCTCATTGTATTAATATTAATTACTAAGATAATCCAAGTGTAAATATTAAAATAAAGCCAGATAATTTAAAGAAACATTATTTTATTTAACACAACGTTACAGTCTGTCTCTCACCTTTTCACGGTCAATTTCTTTAACTGATTTTGACGAAATTTGCATCCCGGAGACGGATATAGACCAATTTTTTTCCGGGATATCGAAATATTCCAACGCGATTTTTAAAAACGTTAACCCGCGTGGTTAAAGTTGTGGGCATCATAAATAAGTGCGTCAAAAATAACAAAATGCGTTTCGTTCGGTGTATGCGGCAGTGGTGCGGCGCCTCTATGTGTGTGAACATACCTACAGACATACTATGGCGGGACCTAAGTATCGGCTGATATTTTTAGTAGCACAGCATTCTGTTTGAGAGAATTGGAGAGACTGTGTTGACGCCTCGTCAATGATAATATTAAATTCAGTATGAGGATTGAGGACCTACTTTGTAGTAGTATCCTACCCAATAGGATTCCGATATGACTCATAAAAAATGATTCTTTAGATTTTCCTTATGATTCCGTGACTGTCAGTATCTTTTACGCTCTTGACCGTGCATTGTGCAACATCCTAGGCGCCTTTTACGATCTACTTTGCGCTTTTTTAATTTAATTAGTGTTTTTTTTTAAATCGCGTTATCTTTAAATTACCGTTGTAATGTGAAATGAAACAAAAACTTTGATTTTTTTTAAACAAAGCTGTAGGTACCTATAGGCAGTATTTTTTATATTAATTTAGTGAAAAAGTGATCTCTAATAAATAATCTAAAATGGAAGAAAGTCTGATTGTGTTTTTTATTGTTTTTATTATTTTGCAACAAACTCTTGGTGAACACTTTCAACTTTGCAGCAACATGACAATAGTACCACGGAATTGCTTCTCACAGGTTGGTTTATTTATTCATTCATAAACATACAGGGTGTTATCAGAACGCTAGCTAAAACTTAGCGTTAACTACCTAAACACAATCCATTGCCAATAACCATTTGCCTCATATTTTTTTTGGTTTTTCAACCCCGCAATGTATAGCATGCAAAACTCGGGTCAAAGCCCCACCTACGCGTGGCATTGACTCCGAATGGCTATTCGGCTACTTAAGCAACGTTCGTTGACCTCTAGCGTCAGTCAGATGTTTTATTTGCAATATATCATGATTTTCTACAAAATACAGGATTTTTGGGATCTTTTTTTGTTTTTTTTTTGTTTTTTGGTGTTATTATATCATTAACCATCAGTAGTATCACCTGTCTTCGTTTTTGCTAGCGTTCTGGTTACAGCCTGTATTTAGTCGACTTGGTATTCTCAACAAGGTCAAGCAGTAGGTACTTCACTCGCACCAACTGGTAACCTTATATCAGGCCCAGGTCCGCTCGTGCATGGAGTACTGCAGTCATCTCTGCGATGGCTCTGCTAAGTACCAACTAGCCGCTTTAGACGCCGTTGATCGTCGAGCCAGGAGACTTATAGGCGAAGGTTCACCACTTTTGGGCAAGCTTCAGAGTCTTGATCACCGCCGAAAAGTTGCCGGCCTATCGGTGTTTTACAGGATATATTTCGGAGAGTGTGCTCAGGAGCTGTTCGATCTTGTTCCTCCCTCACCTTTCTACCACCGTACCGCAAGACACCGGGCGAGTTTCCATCCCTATGACGTCAACATTCAATCTTCGCGTACGAAACGTTTTGCGTCATCATTCCTTATACGCATGGCTAGGGTCTGGAATACTCTTCGTAGATCAGCTCCTGCCAATTATAATCCGGGTATCTTTAAAACAAGAGTGAAATAGGCACCTTCTAGGCAAACGCGTCCCATCTTAGGCCACATCATCACTTCCCATCAGGTGTGATCGTGGTCAGGCGTGCGCCTATAATGAATAATAATAAAAAAAACTTATCCCGGTTTCGCACGGGTTACACTTTTCCGCCCTCCATGTTGTAAAATGGTAAAAATCGCATTGTGAAATCCACAAGATTACAAGTTGTAAGTTGCGGATAAAATCAGAAAAATTCGAGAGTCAGATTTTAAATCGTCCTACCTCGATCGAGAGTAATTTGTAGGTACCTATAGTATTTGTGGTCTTGGAGGGCTCTAGCTAGGGTAGAGGTAGAGGTGAAAGATGAATTTGCGTGGTTCGCAATATAACGGACCGTGGGAAGATCCCTTTACAAAATTGCAAAATGTCTCGTCGGAAGAAGGAAATCGAGGCAGTTGTTACTACAGTTTAATTATGATTCCACGAATTTAACAAATTTCCTTATTAATTATTTAACGGTTGCAATTTTAAGTATGCTTATGAGTTTTGACGAAATCATTTAACATTTTTGTTATTTCAAAAATACAAAACAAGGGATTACTTACCTATTTAATAAAATAGCTTGCATCCCGGAGACGAATAGGTAGGCAGTTAGGCAGTTCCGTACCTCAAAAGGAAAATAGAACCCTTATAGGATCATTTTGTTGTCTGTCCGTCTGTCCGCCTGTCCGTCTGTCGATCTGTCCGTCTGTCCGTCGTGTCTGTTAAGAAAACCTATAGGGTACTTCACGTTGATCTAGAATCTTTGGTAGGTAGGTAGGTCTTATAGCATAAGTAAAGCATGTAACTTAATTTAACTACAATTTTGGTACATGAAAAATAAAAATAAATAAATAAAGGAATAAATCCGAAAATCGTGAACTTGTGGTTACATCACAGAAAAAAAAATTTAAATGTGCTAATAAACGAACAAATATTAGTATTTTCAATTTTCAAAATTAGATAACTAATTACCAAGTGGCATAATATCATTATGGAAAGGTTTTATACTTGTACACATTCTAAAACAGATTTTTATTTATTTTTATGCATAATAGTTTATGATTTATCGTGCAAAATGTCGAAAAAATACGACTGTAATACGAAACCCTCGGTTCGCGAGTCTGACTCGCACTTGGCTGGTTTTTGTGTACATGTCCTTCGCATCATTTATCAATGACGCATGAAAAAATGTTAGCCGCCAATAAACCAGACACCAAAGTCAGACAGACACACCTGCATTTGAGTTTAATAGTCCCGTCAAACGAAAGTGAATCTTATTGTAGTGAATACTATGCTTAATATTTACTAAATAGATACCTACATTAGTCATTACTGTACGTCATCGACCTTTAGAAAGCAATAGTAGATTTGTAGAGCATTGTCTCTGTCGTTGAGACCGACAAAACGTCACATAGGTATAAAAGACAGAGACAACGCTCTGTAAAGCCGAAATGTCATCCTAAAGGTAAAGGCCGATGTACATTACTTTCTGCCCCGTACTGTACCTACCTATTGATAAACTTTGACTTTTAGCAGCTTTTTATCTTTGCACACTTGGGAGTAGATAAGTGCAGCTGGCAAATTATAAATAACTGAGTTTATCATCATTTTTAATCGGTTTTACCCGCGTAAAAATTCTGTCGTAAGACTCCTAGCTACTATTTGTTTTTATTTAAAGTTTCCTTGTTTTTATTTACTTGGCGTAGAAAGATTAGGCACGATCTCGATCGGCACGATAGAAATCCATGACGCACAAAATCTCTGTCTATAACGCACTGTTAATAACATGATCGATGACGCAAGTTTAGGAAGAGTCATCTCATGAGGCAGATTTTTACGACTCTCCAAAAATAAGAGTGCAATTTTTGTTTTCAGTATTCAAGTTTTACAAAATTGCCCAACGCCATAATATTTAATTACTAGCTTATGCTCGCGACTTCGTCCGCGTGGACTACACTTTCAAACCCTATTTAGGTGTTGAATTTTCAAAATCCTTTCTTAGCGGATGCCTACGTAGCTATAGCTTCTTCATCTTCATCATTCTGGGCTGGTTTCCGCACTTAAACGTTTCCGTCTGTTGTGCGTGCATCGCCCCTCCCCGCCGAAGTCTTCACTCCAGCCATCCAAGCTCGCTCCAGAAGCCGAGTAGACCGCCCAGGTTGCCGAGGGCTTCTTGGAGTGAGGTCGGGGAACCTAGATGGCGTTCGCGTTGATCTGCTACGCCCGTGCACTCCAGGAGCACGTGCGTCGGTGTTTCATCGACCTCCATGCAGACCCTGCACAGAGGACTGTTGGTGATACCTATAACGAAAAGGTGTTTGTTTAGTGGGCTATGCCCTGTTATGAGTCCCACCACCTTCCACCATAACTCCGGAAACTTTCGAAGAGCAACCGCCGAGTTTGTTGTATTGAATTATTATATACCTACTTACATGGTTTGTTGGTGGATTTTTTCGATATGACGGATATTCCATAAAATTTAGTTGAATTACTTAAGAGTGCTCTCCAAGTCGAGCCTGCGAGCATATCAATATTTACGGGTGGGACATACTCAAGAGCGAGATACGTGATGTGTCAAACACTGCGAATCAGCATTTAGAATTAAGTACTTAATTTTTTACAAATTACTTACCTATTTTAACATTTTTTTTACAAACTAAAGACATTTTAAATTATTATTAAGTAAAGTTTGATTTAAGGTCAATATTTTTGCAGTTTTGTAGTTTTTGCATGGTTGGTTTTTGCAAAATAGAGATGTTTCAAAGGCCATAACTTTCAAAATAAATATAATTTTAGTACCTAAGTATATGTAGGTACATATATTATTGTTTTAACCATAGATAATGAAGGTATAAATCGCTAAATCCATTAAACACTAAATTATATCTTTAGTGTTTAATTGATATCTGGCGTAGTTATAGACCTAGATCAACAAATCCATGCTCCATACTAATATAAGTGCGAAGGTGTGTCTGTCTGTCCGTCTATCGTCTGTCTGCTAGCTTTTCACGACCCATACGTTTAACGATTTCAATGAAATTTGGTACAGAGATAGCTTGCAACCCGGGGAAGGACATAGGCTACTTTTGATCCCGGAAAATTAAAGAGTTCCCGCGGGATTTCAAAAATTAATCAGAGAGAAGAATTAAGAATAACAAGCGTAACCTTTAAGTAAGTAAGTAAGTAAAATTTTCAATTCTTGATTTCAGATATTGGGATTTCATAGTTCCGATAAAACTGCAACGTGTGACGTGGAAAATAATCTGGATGATAGCCCTGACTGTATGAACAGCTATAGTTCTACTCCTGTGGTATCTGGCTCTCGTCTAGGCCAAATAAGCATAGAGCCCTTTATCCTACGTTTACAGTGTGACAGACCTGACAGTTATACGATCAACCATGCTGTACCAAATATTGTATTCAGAGAAATAAAATGGAAAAGTAAGTAAGACGTATTATATACCGTATAATACAGGGTGTAACCAGAACGCTATCTATCGCAATGTATAGCGTGCAAAACTCGGGTCAGTGCCCCGCCTACGACGTGGCATTGACTCCGAGTGGCCTAGTTATGCAACGTCAGTCAGATGTTTTATTTGCAATATATCGTGAACTTTTAAAAAATATAGGATATTTTAAAAATTATTTCGCGTTTTTTTCTGCGGTATCATATTAGTAATCATCAGTACTATCACCTATCTTAGTTTTTGCTAGCGTTCTGGTTACACCCTGTATATAAGGTATAAACTCACTGAATAACAAATTAAATAATAAACTAATTGAAGACGACAATCATATTTGTTTCTCCTTAAGTACGATTATAGAGTATATATTAGTCTATTTTATTAGTATATTGGTATAATACATATTATTTAATACATGTATTCGTGGTTTATGTATTAGTATGTATCAGTTATTTGAATGTATGTTTATTAGTATATTACACACCACCTGCAGTCTAATTTTCCTTATAACTTTCCAATCTTTAAGGTTGCCTGGTAGAGATCGCTAATTAGCGATAAGGCCGCCTTTTGTATCTTCCTTCTGTCTGTGTTTTTTATTCTTTAATGTAATCCATCTTGTGGTTGTGCAAATAAAGTGTATTTATTATTATTATTATTAAATAATTATCCTATTATAATATACGATCAAGTTTTTTATAATGGGGTACCTGACCGCAATTCAATACCTATTGTGTTTGTGTGCATTGCATACGATTAAGTATTTCATGGAATAGATCGCTCGCTGATGTGAAACGGAAACAGGATAATTTTTGTGATATTACGAGTACCTGCTTACAACTTACAAGTATATTACCCAATTTAACGTAAATTAATACAATATTACTTGATATGGTTTTTGAAAGCTTCTTGGCACATTGGGCGATTTCGGAATAGAATGATTAGAAGATAGAATGACATTTCATCTTTGTAGAGCGTTGTCTCTGTCACTCATACCCATATGACGCTTTGTCGGTCTAAACGACCGAGATAACGTGCTCTACAAATCTGCTGTCTCCTTCTAAAGATCGATCTCTGTGCCTTTTGACAGTTCACACTCTTGTTTTTATAAAGCACCTAGTATGAACAAAACGTATGGATTGATTTTTATTTTTCAGGATTGAAGTTCAGAATTGAAAAACTTGGGAGTAGACCTGCTAATCGGCTTTGCAGTAATTTATTCATATCAGATAATATGAAGCTTGACGATCGAACAGTGTTGCATTATGATTGCTACAAGTCCCTAACAGACGGTAGTTACAACGGAATGACACATGTATTGGATTTGGAGGCTACTGATGGTACTGTTGTTGATAGGAGAAAGTTCCTGTTTTACATACCATCGGCCCGTATGCTGAGTAAGTAATACAGTGCCATTTGGTAATTAAAAAAAGACATCGTTATAATGACTGAGCTGAAACACGTTACAGTACTACCAATTTTACAAATAACATCAGTAAAATTCATCTGCGCAGACAAGCGCAATCTAACGCCGACTAAAATCAAATGTACACCAATGAAATACAGACCTTATTGCTTGACTGTTAGATTTTATACACATGATCAACAGAGACTCGTGCTGTCTCGCTCATAATTCGCGCTTACAACACATGGCGCATAGGCAACGACCAATAGTAGACTGACGCACGCTATGATTGGCTGAGGTATTTTCGCGTTATTCAAAAATAAGATTTCTACGCAGGTACATTGGCGTAACTTATAAAATTGGTATTTGTGTAGCGCTACTCTATTCTTTATAGTTTACTAGATAATGCCCGCGACTTCGTCCGCATTGATTTAGGTTTTTAAAATCCCGTGGGAACTCTTTAATTTTCCGGGATAAAAAGTAGCTTATGTCCTTCGTAGGGATGTAAGCTAACTCTGTACCAAATTTCATCAAAATCGGCTGAACTGTTGGGTCGTGAGAAGCTAGCAGACAGACAGACAGACACACTTTCGCATATAATATTTGTATGGATTGTACGCGGTATTGGGCCCTCAATGAACTTGAAATAGAGCTTATTCCTGATGCAACTAAACAATTTATTCGAATAGAGAAAAATATAGAAAAACATAGAAAAGTAAACTTTTCCTTATTAAAATACCGAAAATTTAATTTTTTACTAAACAAAATCCTAAAGAGTTTATTTAATCGAGGCTTTTATCATAAAACCTTTTCTAATTACAGGCCCAAACTCAGACGAGACGCATTGGAAACCATTTGTTTACGTAGAAAACCTTGTGACCACGATGCAACTGCGAATAGTGCCACCTCCAGCACTATTGAATTTCACATACCAAGTACAAGTAAAAAAGACTTGTGTGGACTGTACGGACGAATTGGTTGAAAATATTACTGTGAAAAGCTATAATAGTGACGGTGAAGAAGTGAGCTACGATTACACACCATCTACTCTTGGTTCATACTACTTTGTAGTGACTACACTTCACGATCAATGTACGAGTGGAGAAGTTGAGTGCCAGTCCGTAAAAAGTCCTGCAGTTCCTCTTGGTGAGAATGGAGAATATTCTTTTTCCTACATACCTAGTTACTTAAATAGCCAAAAAAGATTTTTATAAATTCCATAGGAATCTATCCTAGTTACTTAATATTATAAATGCGAAAGTGTGTCTGTCTGTTTTTCTGGCTGACTATTTATTATATTCTCTCTGTATGTAAGTCTGTCTATTTGTTACCTTTTTACGGTGCATCTATTTAAGTGACATTAAGAATATCTATTTAAGTGGCATTTCGAATTTTGTGTCGAAAACGCAAAGAGGTATTCATTCTCAAATGAGTATACTATACATTCCATACTACTTTCGTTTGCACACTGCGGCATACTTAGTTACTACTATGTTAAAAACCTATACTGCGTGCGAGGTACTGAACAAGTGAAATGGTTGAGCACTAAAACGCCAATGGAAAAGCGGCAGAGCGGCGGCCGTGAGGCGAGTGAGGCTAGAGGTAGTCCAATCGGGGGTAATAACAAAAAAAAAACTCTAAACTAGTTACAGTGCTGTAGTGGTGAAACCTATGCGGTACTACATTGTGTTAAATAATATCTTGACGTTACTAATTCGAGGACGTAGCACGAGTATAATTTTAAAATAAAACTTGGTCTTATGCTTTGTCTGTTATACAATAAAACTAGCATTATTGTATCATGTATTGTACTTACTTATTAAAGCTATTATTGGTTTACATTCGCACGCAGAATTGGTAGAGTATGTTGGAACTGATTCATAATTAAATTTTTTGTAGGTCTATACGATATATATATATATATATATATATATATATATATATATATATATATATATATATATATATCGTATACGATCGTATACGATCAAGCTATTACCTACCTACTTACTTATTTTTAATTTTCAGCTGTGAAGCCCAATATGCTGACCACCTACATCATCGTTACTGGGTCATTGATTGCTGTTTCTTTGTTGGTGTACCTTATCTACCGCCGATACTGCAGAGGTGCATCAGGTAATAGTTTTATATAATAAAGCCTTTTTTTAAAGTCGGTTAAAAAGTAGCCTATATATTATGTTATCCTGCTTAATCCTCTACTTGTCTGTGAAAGTCCCGTCAAAGTAGCTTCTGCCGTTCCGAAGATTAGCCTGTTCAAACAGACAGACAGCCAAAAATTTTAAAAACATATAATTCCGTTATAGTAGGTACAGTTCAAATAACCACATGAGCTTAATATGAGGTAGTTATTTCGAAATTACAGACAGACACTACAATTTAATTTATATGTATAGATAAGATGTACATCTTATCTATACATATAAATTAAATTTGTACATATATTGCACATATATAATAATGTACATTTATTTAAGAGTGCTCTTCATGGTCGCTCCATGTCGAGCGTGAGAGCATGCTATTGCAATCGACATTTATGAGCGGGACATACCTTCTCAAGATTATGCGTGATGTCATGATATTGTGTGAAAAACGCGAATCAACGTTTGGTGCTATTTTTTAGTTAGTTAGTTAGTTTTTTTGCAAATTACTTAATTAACATTTTTTACAAACTAAAAAGACTTGTTAAGTAAAGTTTGCCTTAAAAGTTAAAACCAATAGTTTTGTAGATTTATAGTTATTAAAATGATTGCAATGGACAAAGTTGCCTCAAAGAAAGATTTCAATGGTCAACGGTCATGACTTTTAAAATAAATATAATTTTACTACCTATGTTTGTTGCTTTAGGCCATAGATAATGGAGAGTTAAATCAATATCTTGCTCAATTATAGATCTAGAACAACGTGAGAACAACAAATAATAGAATAATAGACGTAATACTTTTGTATAAACAAGCGTGGAAGTGTAACCTTAGAATGGACGTGAGTTAACCCCTTATTGACCCAACAAGGCGACGCACGGTTAGGGCTTGAAAATCGGACTATTTTTCAGCTCCGGAGTCGAGTCTTTACTTTTGATGCTGAGCGTTCCGAGTCCGGAGTTCCGGAGTTTCAAAGCCTCATTAAAAAAATTGAATAATGAAATTGATTTGGATATTTCTTGCACATAAGTAAATATTCAAGTCTGTTGAGCATAAAATAAAACAAATCAGTTAGAAACATTAAAAGGAAACTTTATTTTACGACCTGGTAAAAATACCTACTTAGTAAGATTTTTATTTTACCTTTTTTGTTATGTTTTCTATCGATAAAATTAAATAAGTTTTACCTTACTTCATAATTCATATGTACAATTTATGAAGATTCGTTTGTAGGAAGGGCGAATATGCCATTTTTCTATAGAATTCGAATATAACTATTCGCCCTTTCTACAAACCAGCGACGATATGTAAACACTGAAAAATCTCGTCGGTTTCTAAAAATATGAAAATCGAAACTCCGGTTATGTTCACGATAACTCCGGTTTCACAAACGAATCTGTAATCTTTCCAAGCTCCGAAGTTACACCAAAACCAGAATTCCGGAGTTCAAGAAACACAAAACCATATTTTTTTTGTGTTTATAAAAATTTGTATTCTTTTCAGAAATGCCAAAACCAACCAAAGTACTGGTTATCTACCCTCCAGCCAACAGTGTCCACTCCGAGTGTGTTGCGTCATTCGTGGCCTACCTCCGCTCAGAATATGGCTTCGACATCTCGTATGACGGAGACATACCCGCTACAACTCACTGCGACCCATATTTCTGGGCTGAAGACGTCATCAAACAAGCAACCCACATCATGTACATAGTGGGACCAAAGGACAACGAAAATTACCCCCATAGTGTCCTTCAGAACGTAGACAAACTACTCCTATCATTTCTCAAAGCAATCAGAGCTATACAGTCTAAAGAAGTTGTAAACGTGTTTTTCGAACATTCAAACGGCCCAGTACCAAATGAAACAAGGAACGATAGAGTTTTTTATTTATTGAGGGACTGGCAAAAACTCATCGCTTATTTGTCCAGGGATTTGCTGCCGAAGAAGCAAATTATGAGAACGGATAAAGGGAAATGTTTAATAGAAAATCTCACGCGCATGAAAAAGTCGTTGAACGAACCTTACGTTGTATGATGCGAAATTCATTAGATATTTTATTGAGAAAAAAGCCGAGAAGTTTTCAGGGACAACCGACAGAAGCGAAGGACTGGTAAATTCAATGTACCTACTCAGTCGAAGGTTTTTACAAGGTTCTTACGTATTACGTATATCAGCCAATGAGGTGCGTGCCATGAGCAACTGAACCGAATCGCGGTGGGATGAAACCACAGGATGAAATCCTAAGCGGTCATTCGTTCGTTTCACTTTTTGATGTTCCTTTCAATAGAAGGAAGTAAAGTTTTAAGGAGGTACATATTATTAAAGGTTAGTTTATGAAACAAACTTACCTATAGGTACCTACTTATGTAGTTATTTGCTTGTCCACCTACACATTCCGTTCATTCTCCACATTGCACAGCAATTTTTTTCCAGTTATATTATAATAGTATAGTAGGTATATATATTACCTATTTTATAGGACACGTTACGCAATAATATTTTTTAAATGACCGACTTGGAAAATATTAAGTAACTATGTTTAAATAGAATCAAGAATGGCGGAACGGAAATGTCTGAACTGAAAAAGATGTTTTCTCATGTTGTAAATATTTTTAAATTTTTGTTCGATTAACATACCTATTATTTATAATACTTGTCTTTAATCTCAGTTTAGTCGTATGTGGTAGAGATTGGCCAAAAATTAATTTAATTAGTGTTTAAAAACCTATACTTATACATTTTTAAACGTCTATTACTTGGATGCGTGCTTGGATGTTAACTTTACCAAGCAATGGCTAGAAAAAATCATTTTACTGAATGTGATGAATTTTTGCAAGACAAATGGAAACTTTTTTACAAATTAAATACTTAACTACCTAATGCATTTTTGAAAATAAAATGATAAGAAAATATGTGAAAATGGGTACTTTTATTTTTGCTGGATGCGTGTAATAAGGCGTGTAACCAGAATCCTGATGCATGTATCCAGATTCCAGCACCCTGTCCTTGGTGGGAACGGCGGGATTCGGGATTTCGGAAAAAACTGCATTCAGAAGGCAAGGACTAGGTATCATGGAGGGGACCGTTACCTACTTGAAGCAAATACCGACTTATCGCTACCTATCCCACTTCGACTATCAAATTAAAGCAAGGAGGGGTCGCATAACATTATATTTTACATAGAGATAGATATTTTGCTTCAGCCTTCAGCCTTAAAAATTAAAATTAGGAGTGTGCACTGTGCTACCTTTCCATAGGGTCCAAGGTTCGTAGTGTTGCCATAATCATTAATCAAAATAATCTAAACCATAGAGAATAAACTCATACTACTTTTTTGACGCCATTACTCTAAAATCGGTGTCAAAAATTGCAAAATGGTCGTCGAACTGTAAACAGTTTTGTTGTGTTGTTAATAACTAAAATAAATAGTGGTTGTTTAGACTTTTTATTTACTACATTAGAGTTCTTCTCTATATTATCATTATAAAAATGTTTTCTTCCAATAAATTCCGTTGTTAGGCTTACGATAGATAAGATACAAGATGGAGTTTCAATTTATTATTTTTCTTGTGTTTTTTGTGCTACATTATGTTTCTGGACATTATCAGCTATGTGAAAATAATACGAAGGTAACACGCAGCTGTACGACACAGGTAAAATCGTTTTATATAATATAATTTATGAAGTCTGCGTTGCTTTAGTGAGTTGCTAAAGACAAACATAACATGTCCATTCTATTGATTTCATGTCAACCTTGAAAAACTCTGAGATGCTTATTTAATATGACAACATCTGGCCATCCTCTGGCTTTATATAACTACCTCGCTAAAAATCCCGGGTTCGATTCCAGATAGTATAAATCTAATATTGTTTCAATACTAAATAAGTAATAAAAATAATTGTTTTCTCAAGCTGTAGCATGGTCTTATCTCTACCACCGGTAAAACTACCATAAAACAATATTCCATCCCAAACTGCATTGTCATTTTTAGATAGAGGTCAAGCAAACTAGTTACTAATAGTTGTTTGTATTTAAAATGTCTATAGTTATTTCTATTTATAATTTTCCAAATGAAACCAACATTGCCTAGTTCTTCTTCCTGGGTTTTTTTTTGCACTTAAGCATAGCCGTTTGTTGTATGTGAATCTCAGAGGTTGGAATCTTAGGCTGAAATCTAGAGAACAGAGTATGAGGCAGAAAGTAATGTACATCAACCTTTAGAAAGAGATAGCAGATTTGTAGAGCATTGACTCTGTTGTTGAGACCGACAAAAGTCATATGGGTATGAGTGACAGAGACAATGCTCTACAAAGCCGAAACGTCATTCTAAAGGCTGATGTGCATTACTTTCTGCCGCGTATTGTACTTACTTTGACTTTACTCAGATGAGGTCACGCTCACTTGGTCGTGTGACCCTAGGTATATACCTACAGTGGTGCATCCCTTCGATGACTCCCACGTAAGTCTTATTAGAGGAAGAGATGTCAGAGAAGAGTTTGCACGATAGAAAGAGGTGTTTGTTAAGTTTTAGGAAGCAGTGCTGTGCAAGCTGAATTGCACTTCATTTAGTTGTAACAATAAAAGTCCAAATGTCAAATGTTTAATTCAAAATCCTAATATCCATACTAATATTATAAATGCGAAAGTGTGTCTGTCTGTCTGTCTGTCTGTCTGTCTGCTAGCTTTTCACAACCCAACAGTTTAACCGATTTTTATGAAATTTGGTACAGAGTTAGCTTACATCCCGGGGAAGGACATAGGCATCTTTTTATCCCGGAAAATTAAAGAGTTCCCACGGGATTCTTGAAAACCCTAATCCATGCGGACGAAGTCGGGGGCATCATCTAGTAATTTATAAATGTAAAAGTGTGGATGTTTAGATGTTTGTTACTCAATCACGCAAAAATGGCTGAACGGATTTGGATGAAATTTGAACGGTTGAGCCGCGAAAAGCTAGCAGACAGGCAGACACACTTTCGCATTTATAATACAATACATATTACTATGGATTCTGCGCTTAGAAGGCAAAGTTAAAACAAGATTATGTCTACATATATTTTTTTACAGATTCTTGGTGCTGGTCATTCTGATGTCAATTCATGTAAAGTTGAATATATCCCGCCAAACAGTGCTGACTGCATGGACAGCTTTGGCCCAATGTCCTCTAACTCTCACATCGGTGGGGTCAAGCTGAAGCCCTACATACTGCCGGTAGAGCATAACGACTATAGGTCTATCTACTCCGTCAATTATACAGTACTGAACATCACGTTTAGCAATATAAAATGGAAAAGTAAGTAATACTTATTATCATCATCATCATCATGATCAACCCATCGCCAGCTCACTACAGAGCACGGGTCTCCTCTCAGAGTGAGAAGGGTTTTTGCATAGTGCAGATTGGCAGACTTTACACATCTTTGAGAACATTATGGAGAACTTTCAGGCATGCAGGTTTCCTCACGATGTTTTCCTTCACCGTTAAAGCAAGTGATATTCTACCTACATTTAAATATTGTCTGTTATATCACAAATATTGCAGTTGACAGAATTAACTTTTTTCATCAAAAATGCGAATTTCTTCCAATGATTATACCCAGTATGCATGCTAAGAGTTAAAATCAATATCTAAATATATAAAAGGTAAAGGTGACTGACTGACTGACTGACTGACTGATCTATCAACACATAGCTCAAACTACTGGACGAATCTGGCTGAAATTTGGCATGCAGATAGCTATTATGACGTAGGCATCCGCTAAGAAAGGATTTTTGACACTTCAACCCCTAAAGGGGTGAAATAGGGGTTTGAAATTTGTGTAGTCCACGTGGACGAAGTCGCGAGCATAAGCTAGTTATGATTATGATTTAATTTATGATAATAACAATTATTTCCAGCCATGAAATTCCGTTTCCAAAACCACAAGAATGTGGAGAGCCACTGCAGGAACATCGTGATATCCAACAAGGTGACCATCAACGACCAGTCAGTTCTGTACTATGACTGCTACTGGTCCCTCACAGATGGAAACTACAATGGGCAGAGCCATATACTGGACTTTGAGGCATCTGATGATTATGTTGTCAACCGGGGGCAGTATTACTTCAATATACCTACCGCAGAGATGCTGAGTGAGTTTTTATCACTACAACTTCGTCCGCGTGGCTTTACGTTTTTCAAAATCCCTCAGGAACTCTTTGATTTTCCGGGATAAAAAGTACCATATGCGTTAATCCAGAGTACAATCTATCTCCATTCCAAATTTCCTCCAGCCAAATCCGTCCAGTAGTTTTTGCGTGATTGAGTAACAAACATCCAAACATCCACACTTTCATATTTATCACATTATTAGGATTAGGATCACACTAATTATTATGTAGGTGAACGTGTGTGTGTGTATGTGTATATGTTTGTTACTCTTTTACATACACATAGGCTATTATCCTGGAAAATCAATAAGTTCCCACAGGATTTTTAAAGAACCTATATTGACGCGAACAAAGTCGCGGGAAGCGGCTAGTAAAAAATTTAAGTCCACTGTCTGTTTACACAGAACCATCAGTGCATGAGTCCGACTCGTATTTGGCTGGCTTTAGACGGTATAATTAGAACGCTAGCAAGAACTTAGCGCTATTACTATACTACCTAAACACAATAATTATTTGCCTTATACCTTGTAGTTTTAGTGATTTAGTATTTTTCAAACCTGCAATGTATAGTGCGCAAAACTCGGGGTCAATGCCCCACCTACGCGGCATTGACTCCGCGGCGCCTAACTACGCAACGTTCGTTGACCTCTAGCGGCAGCCAGACGTTTTATTCGCAATACATTGTGCACTTTTAATAAACTTAGGTTTTTTCTATTTATTTTTTCGCTTTTTTTGTGGTATCGTATCAGTAATCATCAGTACTATCAACTGTCTTCGTTTTTGCTAGCGTTCTACTTACACCATATATATTACTAGCTGATGCAATTGCAGACCCATGCAAAAAATCACGTCTATTCGTTGCTCCGTTGCGACGTAATTGAAGGACAAACTAATAAACCAACAAACAAACACACTTATAACACACATTTATAATATGGGTAGTGATAAAGTTTTCTAACATTGTTATAGGTCCAACAATAACCGAGAAGGATTGGAAACCGTTTGTATACATAGAAAATTTGACAAACTCAATGAAACTACACATAATGCCCCCGCCGGCCCAGCTCAGGATCACGGCTTACCAGATAAGCATCATGAAAGAGTGCGACAAGGGCACCCAGTGTAATGAAACTGTCAAACACACCACTGTCAAAATGAGTAATGACTCCCAAGAAGTGACATATGACTACAGTTGGCCAATCAAAGCCGGGTCGTACTATTTCGTTGTGACCCCAATGCATGATAAGTGTCAAAGTGGGGAAGTCAAGTGTCAGTTTGTGAAAAGCCCCAAAATTGTCATCAGTAAGTGTCAATTAAAATTAAATTTATTGGATAATGGCACCGATTCTAAGCACAACCTAATTTTAGAGTATTCGCACCCTCTTCTTACTATTGTAATATGAAAAGGACAGAAGCAGTTTGACATTTCTAAATTTAATTTTTAGATGGTAAAACCCGTGATTTTAGCACGCACTCGCGAACCTACTGTTTAAATTTGTATTGTGCACTAAAATTTAGACTCTTTAAATGTGAAAGTCATGTTCCGTTCCTTTTTTAGCATTACTAAAAAGAAAAGGATGCAGATACTCTAAATTTAGTTTAGAGAGAGACTAGAGAATCGGGGCCATTATTACATATTACATATTAAATTACATATAAGGAACACAAAAAATACTTATAATACAGATAAAAAACAAGTAACAACAATTAAGTAGACCTAGGTCTAGTAGACGTATGAATGGGCAACCCCTGCACTAGTAAACACTGTATTACAGTGGGTTGCCTTCTCCATTTCTAAAAACTTGAATAAATGTTATTACAATTTTGTGCGCTAAGGTCGGACATGTTATACCTGTGTCTATTACAAGTGATAGATGATTATTTAATAATTAACCGCATTACTCAGAGTCGCTAATCGTTACTTAAGATTGAGTTAAAACAAGACAGATTTATGTGAGAGATGTAACTCTGTCTCGTTTTAACTAAACTTAAGTAACGATTAAGCGACTCTGAGTACGGCTGTTAGTCATTTAAGTAAAGTAAAGAAAAATGCACAGAAGCAAAGCTTCTACACATTTTTCGGTGCAAGAATTTTGACTGATCTGGTCTGGTCTGGTCCAGTCCAGTCAATCTATACTAATAAATTAAATTGAAGTGTCTGTCTGTAATTTCGAAATAACTACCTCATATTAAGTTCATATGGTTATTTGAACTGTACCATAACTGAATCACACGTTTTTAAAATTTTTGTCTGTCTGTTTGAATGGGCTAATCTTCGGAACGGCTGAACCTATTTTGAAGGGACTTTCACTGAGAAGTAGAGGATTATATAAGGAGTAACATAAGCTACTTTTTAACCTACTTTTAAAAAGGAGGAGTTGTGTTTTATGTACACCGAAATCTCCGAGATATCTGAACCGCGGGGTGATTACGTAAAACGTTGCAGTAGCGACAGCAACGCGACAGCAGTAGCAATGTGACAGTACATTTGCTGTCTCTCTTCTTCTTATTTTGCTTTGTGGCTATTGCTGTCTTTCTCTAGCCGGACGTTTGACAGCAATGATCGCGAGATTTACGCCTGCCGCGAGATACGTAGTCACCCCGCCGAATTTCTATTGAGATTGCTTTCTTGAGTGTGTTTCGAAGAAATTAACTGTACAATGGTACTGATTCTGAGCACAACCTAATTTTAGAGTATTTGCATCCTCTTCTTACTAATGTAATATGAAAAGGACAGACGCAGTTTGGCAGTTATAAATTTAATCTTTAGAGGGTAAAACCCGTGGTATTAGCGCACAGTCGCGAGCCTACTGTTTAAATTTGTAGCGTACACTAAAATTTAGAGTCTTTAAATGTAAAGTTCATGTTCTGTCCCTTTTTAGCATTGTTAAAAAGAAAAGGATGCAGATACTCTAAATTAAGTTTAGAGAAAGACAACGGAATCGGTGCCAGTGACGTTTTTTCTACATGAACAATTTTTCTATTTGTATTCCAGGTGTGCAAGCCCACCAGACCCTGAACATCTGTATCGCCAGCATCACTGCGCTGGTGGTGGCTACTCTGTTCGCCTACTACATCGTGCTGCGCGTAATACGACGCTACTGGTGCAAGGAATATGGACAAGGTAACAATAACCGCATATCTTTTTTAGGGTTCTGTACCTCAAAAGGAACAAAAGAACCCTTATAGGATCCCTTTGTTGTCTAAACAGACAAGTCCGTCTGTTAACGGTGAAGGAAAACATCGTGAGGAAACCTGCATGCCAGAAAGTTCTCTATAATATTCTCAAAGGTGTGTGAAGTCTGCCAGTCCACACTTGGCTCACTCAATCACTCTGAGAGGAGACTCATGCTCTGTAGTGAGCCGGCGATGGATTGATCATGATGATCTAATTATTTTTTGATCTTTTTGTTTTCAGAAATCCCTCCACCAACCAAAGTGCTAGTGATATATTCACCGGCGAACCGTTTACACGCGGAATGCGTGGCCTCGTTCGTGACCTACCTCCGTAGCGAATACGGTCTAGACGTTATGTACGACGGCGATATCTCTCTAACGAGCCACGAAGACCCGTACTACTGGGCTGAGGACGCAATAAAACTAGCTTCACATATCATGTACATAGTCGGCCCTGCAGAAAACGCTAATCTATACAACAATATATACGACAAACCTATCAACGCACACACAAACGTCGATATCCTACTCCTATCATTACTAAAAGCGGTCCGAGCTTCAAGATGCCAGAAGGACATAATGAACGTATTCTTCGAACACTCAAACGGCTCAGTACCGATCGAAACTAAACATGACAAAGTCTTTTTCCTACTCAAAGATTGGCAGAAACTCATCGCCCATCTATCAAAGAATTTGCTGCCGAAGAAACAGATCATGAGAACGGAAAAAGGCAAATGCTTTCTTGAAGATTTGTCGAGGGCCAAGAAATTGTTGAATGGTAGGAACGATGACGTCATAGTACGATGTGAGAAGGGATTTGTTGAGAAGAAAGTGCTCCTGTAAATGTTGGCTCAACATTGGTTCAAGTGTCATAAGTGTTTTACTGGCCAAATGTTGGTTCAAGTGTCATAACCAGTATTTTATTGGCTAAATATTGGTTCAAGACACAACAAAGCTCGCTTCATATATCATGTACATAGTCGGCCCTGCAGAAAACGCTAATCTACAACAATATATACGACAAACCTATCAACGCACACACAAACGTCGATATCCTACTCCTATCATTACTAAAAGCGGTCCAAGCTTCAAGATGCCAGAAGGACATAATGAACGTATTATTCGAACATTCAAATGGCTCAGTACCGATCGAAACTAAACACGACAAAGTCTTTTTCCTACTCAAAGATTGGCAGAAACTCATCGCCCATCTATCAAAGAATTTGCTGCCGAAGAAACAGGTCATGGGAACGGAAAAAGGCTTTCTTGAAGATTTGTCGAGGGCCAAGAAATTGTTGAATGGTAGGAACGATGACGTCATAGTACGATGTGAGAAGGGATTTGTTGAGAAGAAAGTGCTCCTGTAAATGTTGGTTCAAGTGTCATAACCAGTATTTTATTGGACAAATATTGGTTCAAGTGTCATGACCAGTAATTTATTGGCCAAAGTGGTATTGGTGATTAGAAATCTTCACAATTTCACACAGTTTACATCATTGGCTTTGTTGATAACTCCAATCTATGTAACAAACCTATCAATGCACACAATAATGTTGACTTTCTGCCAAATGTTTTCTCGAAAATTTATCGAGGGCCAAGAAATTTTTGAAGAGAAGAAAATAATTATGATGCTGTCATAGTTCGGTGTGAGAAAGGCTTCGTTGAGAAGAAAGTACCTCCTGTAAATGTTGATTCAAATGTTATGGGTAGGTAAAGTTTGACCAAATATAGGTCCAAGTGTCATGACCATTTAATTGGTCATTTTGATATTAGGAATCGCTGCTTTTGTGGATGACAGCGCTTCTGCTAAAGAAGCAAGCTGCATTTTACAATCTTTTGTGACTGTGATCTTAAACAGCTCCAAAGAAAGCATTGGGCCAGTATGAACACTGGCCCAATGCTTTCAGCCAATGTGTGAATCCTTGCTTGCAAAGATTCAAGATGTTTGTACTTTGTATAAAAACCACACAATTCGGAAAAGCGCTGGTCGCATACAGAAAATATTCGGGAAGTGGACAGTGGCCTTTTATAAATTAGCTGAATGTGTTGGGCCAATGTGTCCTAGGATATTTAGATGTTTGAAAATCAACATGGTCACATCATAGTCAACTTAGATCAAATCTTTTCCCAGTGTTTTTTTTGTGAACTATTAAATATATTTCTTTATTTTTGCTAATAAAGGTAAACAGGCACATTAGTATAGTAAAAAAAACGCGAAAAATAAATTTAAAAAAAACCTATTTTTTGTAAAATTTCACGATATATTGCAAATTAAAACATCTGACTGACGATAGAGGTCAACGAACGTTGCATAAGTAGGCCATTCGGAGTCAATGCCGCGTTGTAGGTGGGGCATTGGCCCGAGTTTTGCACGCTATACATTGCGGGTTTGAAAAATAGTAAATAACTAAAACTACAAAATGAGACAAATGGTTATAGGTATTGGATTCTGTTTAGATAGTATAACAATAACGCTAAGTTTTTGCTAGCGTTCTGGTTACACCCGGTATATAGAAACATTACAATGGTACTGATTCTGAGCACAACAAAATTTTAGAGTATTCGCATCCTCTTCGTACTACCGCAATATGAAAAGGACAGATATAGTTTGACAGTTTTAAATTTAATTTAGAGCTGTCAATCCTAGTGACTTTAGCTGCCAGCCTATTGTTTAAATTTGTTGCGTGCACTAAAATTTAGTCTTTAAATGTAAAGTTCATGTTTCGTCCTTTTTTAGCAATATTATAGAGAAAAAGATGCAGATAATCTAAATTTTGTTTAGAGAAAGACAACAGAATCAGCGCCAATATTATCTTTGATTTAAAACTATTTTGGTTCATGGCCGCAAAGCGGGTAAATTATGGCCGATTACCTTTATTGTGAACTATTTTATCGTCGTCAACTGATGGACGTCCACTGCTGGGCATAGTGGGCAATTCCACACGCCGCCGCCATTCAGCGGTTTCCCGCGGCTTGTTTGATGTTATTTATACCTATTTATAGTATATTTGTTAAAGACGATGCGTCTAGTTCAGTGAAATACTCGTAAAACGTGTTAAATGTAACTAAAAAGTGAGTGAAACTAAAGTGACTAGAACTACAGTGTCGAGAATATCTAACTTAAAAAAAAACCACTTGATATACCTATAAGTCCTGCAAATAGCTATTGCGCTAGAACCATGTCTTGAAAACGACACCCATGTAAATTTTTTGTAAAAAAATCCTTGTCCGCCATCTTGTATTTGAAAATAAATGTCATCCCGGAAAAGTGCACATTCAGTTAACACTTGTTACACACGCAATATGTAGGTGTGACTCAAAGGGTCAACTAAACAAGTTAACAGTTGTCCCATTGAGTAACAGTGTGACTTAACGGGACAACTATTTTTAAAAATTCCCGTTGAGTAACAGTGTTGCACGCGGGGGTGTGACTCAACGGGAATAACCCTTATTAACATCGAAATGACGTCATTTTGACGTCAGCCGAAATAAAAATATACCATCAGTTCGAAACTTCAGTCTAGTGCTGACGTCACTAAAATGGCGGCCACGTGCATTAGCAATTTGCGGGACATATCTATGTATATAATATATTGTAAGATGTTGTCTACTTTTATTGATATTAAAGTATTCTCTGTAACACTTGGATACTCTTTTGGTGGGTGTTTATATTTTTCTATAATGCATATTATTACACAGAATGCTTCAATATTAGAACGCGATATTAATCATATTATTGTATGTACTTGTTATTGTACAGTCTATTTTTTAGGAGGTAGCTTAATTTTTTCATCTTCAAAAAGTTTTCTGCCCACTTATTGCTGAATTTTTTGGAGGTTTTATTTTATTATTTTATCCAAAATCCAAAAAAAAAATAATTACACATGTCTTGCGCCGCCTAAAACTGGTGGCTCTCTTCATCATCTCTTAAAAAATAGGCTTTTGTATAATATTTTTATGGTTATATGTATATCGTTGTAATAATTCTACCCAGTTATATATTAGCTAAGTTTTCATATTGATATGCCAACCCACTTATGAGTAATGGTTGATATAATTTATTATTAGTTGTACATTTGTTTTAATTTGACAGGTCTTTATAGTAGTGCTATCCTTTTCACAGTGATCCATTAGGAAAAGAAAAGCACCACTGAGGAATGAATTGAAATATAGGCAGCTATCGTTTTAATATTCTATTTGTAATATTAAATGCATAATGAAAATATATAGGATAAATATATTTACACACAATTTTTTTTATTATCTTACATATAAGATTTATTATCGATTAAAACATTATCAATAATTATTTTGATATGTAAAAAACATTAATTAATATTTCATTTTAATATGTTAGCTGAACTGATTTGATAAGTAATTATTACGTCATATATATAGTGCATATTTTTTAGTTTTTGTATATTTTTAAAATTTAAACACAACAGTGGAGTGGTGTATTAATATGCTGTAACGTACTACTTATATTAATAACCGCCGTACTCAGAGTCGCTAATCGTTATACATAAGATTGCGTTAAAACGAGACAGATTTATGTGAGAGATATTATAGCTCTGTCTCGTTTTAACTAAACTTAAGTAACGATTTATCGACTCTGAGTACGGCTGTAAGAGGCTAAGACTTAAGTTGGCCACACCACTCAAAAATCACAAAAACTTTAATCCATGGTTTAAACAGCATAAGTTACGTCAGTTTAAACCACGTCTAGTTTTTTTATTGGTAACTAGCTGATGCCCGCGACTTCGTCCGCGTGGATTTACATTTTTCAAATTCCCGCGGGAACTCTTTGATTTTCCGGGATAAAAAGTAGCCTATGTGTCAATCCAGGGTATAATCTATCTTGATTCCAAATTTCATCCAAATCCGTTCAGCCATTTTTGCGTGATTGAGTAACAAACATCCAAACATCCACACTTTCACATTTATAATATTAGTAGGATAGACCGAAAGTGTTTGTTGGACTATTGGTTTTTCAGTTTAACTATTTTTTTTAATTCTAAATTTTTACCGAGGGTAGTTTAACCATTTGGACTGTACGATTTTATCAGTGGTGTGTCTAAAACCATTAATAATAATTATATTATTCTGTTGTCTTATGGGTAAGGAAATTTTCGAGCAAATCTTTGAGCCTGGTGCTTTTTACGTTATTTCGAAAGTTTGTGCCCTATTCTATATTAGAGAACAAAATACAATAGTCCAAAGCGTTATAGCCCACGCGAATAGTCCAGTAGTTTAAACTCTTATAGAAAGCCGAAACCTTACAGTCCATTTAGGCTTTTAAGAAAAAAAATATATAAACGCATATCTTAAAAAATGTGATCCTGTTATAGCCTATGGCTTTTCTTTGTAATATTCTCCTTTATATTATTAAAAAAAATTGCAAAATAAAATTTAACGCAATAGTTTTAATTATTAATGTAAATTAATTGTGCGTAGATTTAATTTCATTTAAAATTCGTCTAATTTAGTGCCATAGGATCATTCAGTTTGGTGTATTCTCATTCATACATTTTTTATATGAAATTAATATTGTTATGCCGCTTCATTGGAATATTCATTAAAAAACTTTTTATTTCAAAGTGAAGATGAAGTACGCGACAGGTCAAGATGGCAATCGGGGAGGGAATCCCCCGCGCTAACCCGGTGTGGGTTACCTGTGGGTATGCGCCCCCCCCCCCCCCCCCCGTCTCATACTCCGATTGCCTGTCGCGGACTATACCTAACCTATTTTCAGTATAACCTGTTTTATGCAGTTAAAACTAGTTCTGACTAGTAAAACTAGAAGTAAAAAAACTAGTAAGCCTTTGTTATTACTAGTAAAACTACAATTTCGTTATAAATTCAAGTTACTAAAATCAAGCACTTATCTTTTCTATATAAAACTTCAGTCATATCTATGTCTATGTCGACTGACTGATTGCCGATGGCTTTTTAAATGGCTACGTCAGAGCTCCGTCGTCCCTTCATTCAGCTTCACTTACTCGACCTGCGTATAAAAAACCGGCCAAGTGCGAGTCAGGCTCGCGCAATGAGGGTTCCGTACTACAGTCGTATTTTTTCGACATTTTGCACGATAATTCAAAAACTGATGCATAAAAATAAATAAAAATCTGTTTTAGAATGTACAGGTGAAGACCTTTTATATGATACCCCACTTGATATAGTTATCTCACTTCAAAAGTTGAAAATACTAGTTATTAGTTCATGACCATAATTTAATTTTTTTTGTATGATGTAAGCCTAAACTCACGGTTTTCAGATTTTTCCCATAATGTCAGCTATAAGACCTACCTACCTGCCAAATTTCATGATTCTAGGTCAACGGGAAGTACCCTGTAGGTTTCTTGACAGACCGACAGACAGACAGACAGACAACAAAGTCATCCTATAAGGGTTCCGTTTTTCCTTTTGAGGTACGGAACCCTAAAAAGCATAGATGTCACGAAAAAAGAGCAGTGGGTGAATTATTTATAATGAATACTCAAATGATGCGGCAATGTAATTATTTATCGATGTCCGTAAGTAACTTCCTTACATGTACCTTCAACCTTTGATATATTTATCGTTGATCTCATTTCCAGTAGGGTTAGTATGAGATCTTACATTTCGCAAGCGTTGATAGAATTCGAACGTCGAAACACAATAACATAATCCACCTAAAGTTTTTTAAGTCACGCATTATTTTGGTAGTGTCATCTCGACTAACTGAAGTCTGTGGTGCTACGGGCCTAGAGGCCGCGCCTGTCCTTACAGGTGTCTTGGGCTACGTGTATATCCATTTTCACTCTAGATTTCAGTACCACTAATTTTTAATTCGCAAGGTTTTCGCTTTGAGCGCTGGTTGTAGACGCGTGGACAAACTTGACCTTTAAGGATATCTTACGTTCTCCTCCATACAAACGTGATCTATGTAATCTATTTTACTGTTATTCTAGACCTAAAACTAAGCCAGAAATTGATTAAGCTCTTTATCGTTTTTGCAAAATAGCACTATTTTAGGCTTCACCACTAACGAGTTATCGCTTCGATGAAGCGGGATCTTATAACAAGGCAATTAAAGTCCTTTTTACTTTGACGCTGAAGTGTTTCGACGCTCGAATTCTACCAACGTTGGCGAAATGTAAAAGCAACGTACCTACTAACCGTACAGAACTGTTGGAGTGAAAGCATGTTCTATCGTTATACAGGACTTTAAGCTCAATATATTATACTTTGTGATGTATTTTTGTAAATAAATCTCATAAAATTGAATATTTTTGTTTCATTGTTACAGCTCTTACCCAAAGAAAGGGAAAAGTCCAATTTGTTCCATAGACTTTGACGTCGTCGGACGAAAGGCGCCGATTCTGTTGTCTTTCTCTGAACTGAGTATCTTTTGTTTTCTGATTAATATTTCTTAAAAAAAGTCAGAACATCAATTTTACATTTAAATACATAGTCCTTAGAGCACGCTACAAAAAAAAAAATTTAGACTAACAGCCGCACTCAGAGTCGCTAATAAAAAAGACAGATTTATGTGAGAGATATAGCTCTCTCTCGTTTTAACTACTTAAACTTAAGTAACGATTAAGCGACTCTGAGTGCGGCAGTAAAGTCACGTGGTTTGACAGCTTAATTAAGGACGAAAGAAACCTATCTCTATAATATAATAATATTGCTAGAAAGCAAGTAAAACCAAATTTAATTTGTTATCATTGGTTTATTTATCACCCACAGTTAATTCAAAATACAATAGGTACATACAATTTTTGGAATGTTGTATAGCATACAACCTTTTTGAATTTAAAATTAGGTACTTCATTAGATTAGGCAAGTTGTACCCGGACTGACTGGAGTAGGCGGCAGAAAGTAATGTACATCGGCCTTTAGAATGACACTTCGGCTTTGTAGAGCGTTGTCTCTGTCAATCGTACCTATACCTATATTTTTTTAAATAGACATAAAGATCGATCGATGTACATTACTTTCAGCCGCGTAATGTACACTGATCATCATTATCGTCTTTGGATGACCAGCTCAGCATTCCGACTATCCATACTAATATTATAAATGCGAAAGTGTGTCTGTCTGTCTGTCTGCTAGCCTTTCACAGCCCATCCGTTCAACCGATTTTGATGAAATTTGGTACAACGATAGCTTGCATCCCGGGGTCTCGACATAGGCTACTTTTATCCTGGAAAATCAAAGAGTTCCCACGGGATTTTTAAAACCCTAAATCCACGCGGACGATGTCGCGGGCATCATCTAGTATACTATATTTTAGATCAGTTCGTCAGTCCGGGTACAACTTATATTTTTACATTACTCTATTTACATTGCACTCTTAATAATATTAAAATTATATTAACAAAGAAATCCATTAATTTTAACGTAATGTATAAGGGGAAGCATGGATAAGAAGACTTAGGCGAAAGGCAAAATGTATGAAAAAAAATAATTTGCAAATCGGTCCAGAAACCTGGAAAAAATCGATGTACATTAAAAAAAAGTCGAAAAAAATACCGGCCCAATTGAGAACCACCTCTTTTTTGGAAGTCGGTTAAAAAGTCTGGGCTGCCAGAGCGCAAATTTGCTGCACGCTTTTTATAAATATTAATATTTAAAATTCTATGTGCTCTGTTACCATAAAATAATACCGTAATCCCTTAGTAAAGGTCAATGCCCCGCCTACGACGCGGCATTGACCGTTTTTAATTCGCCATTTTGGTTTTTAGGGTTCCGTACCTCAAACGGAAAAAAAGAACCCTTATAGGATCACTTTGTTGTCTGTCAGTCTGTCAAGAAACCTACAGGGTACTTCCCGTTGACCTAGAATGATGAAATTTGGCAGGTAGGTAGATCTTATAGCAGACATTCGGGGAAAAATCAGAAAACCGTGAAATTGTGGTTACATCACACAAAAAAAATTAAATTGTGGTCATGAACTAATAATTAGTATTTGCAATTTTCGAAGTAAGATAGCTATATCAAGTGGGGTATCATATGAATGGTCTTCACCTGTGCATTCTAAAACCAACTTTTATTTATTTTTACGCATCATAGTTTTTGAATTATCGTGTAAAATGTTGAAAAAATACGACTGTAGTACGGAACCCTCGTTGCGCGAGCCTGACTCGCACTTGGCCGGTTTTTTTATTATTGGTTGCTTCAGCGGCAATAAAAATGAAAATTTTAACTCTCTACCTATTATGGCTCATGAGATACAGCCTGCTTAGAGACAGACGGACAGATGGACAGCGGGTATGGGTACGGAAGCCTTCGGGTACGGAAGCCTGTAAGGTGTGCAACTCTTCACTATTAAAAACATTATAAATCAATCACAAGATCGATTTTATATAAATCGATCAAAAGATCGATTTGTGTTAAATCCAATATCTATTTCTGTCTAAAAGCTGTCAAGAGTGAACTGGTTTAACTATAGGAACTCAATCAAAAGAAGGCAATCACAGCAAGTTAAAATTAACACATGATTTAATCTGCATTAACTAGTAAAGTTAAACAACCATAAAATTAATATCGTCCAATAACTAACTAACTATACACCAGTTTTTGACCCGAATCGACGCGTTTCATGTTCTGGAATCAAAAGATAAAAATATGTTAAGATTGCTCTTACTAAATAACACCATTTGGCTATTGGGGCGTACGACGACACTGTAGCCTGAGGGCCCCCTATCATAAATACGGCTAGCTACGCCCCTGATGTTCAACATAGTACACCCGCAGCCTGATATATGATGATGAGTGCAAGTCTCAGACTACCACCTACACACACGCACGCTACATACACGCCTAATAGCCGAACACCCCCACTCGCCAAGCTTAAGCACTTGCTTAGCATAAAAGTCGGCCCACGCCCGTTCGGTACCCTCATTCCGCACATTGTCTTGATTACGTGACTTTTGAGTCCACCAATCACAACAAAGCATTCTCCCCTGTCCCCCGCCAGCTCGGACCGTGATCGTGGACCAGTGGGTGTTTGAGGAAGGATCCGGACCGCGGGGCCCGCGGGGATCTGCGTGCTGTGTACGTCTGCCCCAGAAAGGGGACAAAGACCAATTAGGGACAAGGACAGGAAAGAAAGAACTTGTAGGGAGTCAAGAAGGCGCCCCGGGAAAGAGCCACCGAGCAAGTACCGAACGGGCGCCCTCCCGCGTTTCGGCCCATATAACCGCGAGGTTGGTGGGGCCATGGGAGGTGGAGGGTTGTCCCCCGCCAACATTTTACGAATTTGTTTTCATGCAAAACCTTGTATATGCGTACTCTTGGAGTTGAATTCTCTGTGGTGTAAGTATACCTACATGATCTCCAGACTGCTGTCGCTGTTCTTCGTGGCGTGTTCGCCCTCGCTGGAGTTGGAGCCGCCCGACTCGGAGCGCTGGCTGCGGCTCCGGTGAGGCTTCTTCTGTTCCGCCGCTTCGGTGGACGTCGCCTCTTCCGACTGCCGCTGCCACGCGGGTATGGAGGGCGGTTCTGTTCGCGTTTTGAGTGCGGGGAACTGGTTTCTACAAGGAAATAGAGAACCTTTTAAGTAATGTTGACAAGACCTGTCACACATTTTAAAAGTTTTTAGGCTGAATGTACCCGAAAATATCCGATAGATTTTTTTAAAACATTTGCAGTATCACAGGAGCCACCAATAGGGTCTTGGACTGTAGTAATAAAATGACGTGATTTTTTGTATACCGGTAGTTTAGCTAGAATTAATTATCAAAGAGAATAATTAAAAAATCATGATTTTTATTTATTTTTAGCATGGACGTCACGCTGTACTGGAGGTGAATAATGACGTCACAATCCATAAACGACATTTTTTTCAATTTTAAAACATAAATTAAGAGTATTTTTTCTGCAAGAAAATATTTTTTATGTCCATCTAAAAAAAAAACGTCTTCAGTCAGTCACTCAATTCGTCCTGAGAATCCTGAATAGCTTGAATCCTCAATAGCTCAACTGGTAAAGGAGTGGACTGAAAACCGAAAGGTCGACGGTTCAAACCCCGCCCGTTGCACTATTGTAGTTCCTACTCCTAGCACAAGCTTGACGATTAGTTGGAGAGGAAAGGGGAATATTAGTCATTTAACATAGCTAATATTCTTTCAAAAAAAAATGAGACTCACCTATTGAGTAATATTCCTTTGACCGACGCAATATCATCCTTCAAGTTGTCCAGCTGCGTTTTCAATGTAGTCTGTTTGACGCACGTCTGCATTTCTCCGCGTAGCGACGATATGCTTGCGTTCATAACGTCCAGGGACTTCCTCACCTCGTCCATGCATTCTAAAGAGGTTTTGCGTTTCGGAGGCTCCACGAATAGGAGCTGTCGTATGCAGTTCTGGAAAGGTAGATAATTGAGGTTTGAGACAAAGGCCCTTCTTACATTTCGATACTTACAGACGACTAGTATCCTACGTGCGTCTCGAAGATGAGTCGCTGAGGAGTATCTCACATACATTTGTATGGTGATTCGCATACTTCGCTACCGGTATCCTCGCATCTGCTACTAGTCTCGCGATACCCACCTCATCGTCGCCTGCGCGTTGCGTCTCCTACGAATCTCGGAAAAATGGCGACGGATCAGCAGTATGACATTAAAGCTCAAGAAGAATTCTTTGTTTTTAGTAGCATAATGTACGAATGTCGAGTAGCGAACATGTATTCTACTGGCATGCGACTGCAATATCGTCTCTTGCGTGTAACGCAATGTATGAAGGGCCCTATGAGGAAACCACAACCACTAATAAAAGCCACATCATCACTTTCCATTAGCTATGATTGTGGTGAAGCGTGTGCCTATAATGAATTTAAATAAAATGTTTCATTTCTTTTGATATTTTGTTGTCTTTGGAAAATATATGTATAATCCACGACAGGTCGAGACGGCAATCGGGGTATGAGGCGGGGGGATAGCCCCCACACCCGCACGTCACCTGCGTTCGCTCACACCGGGTTAGCGCGGGTGTGCGGGGCGTTCCCGCCCGGATTGCCAGGCCGATTGTCAGATGTAGTATGCAATGCCAAGCAATTTTAAATTGCAATGATCAAAAATATGACATAAATAATTTTAAACGGTTGCAGGAAGGAAACAAATGATAAAACGGTTTTCCCAAAGTTTTGCTGCGTCGTCGATCAGGGTAATTAAAAAAAAACAGGTAGCCGTGGATTTTGAAGAAGTGGTTGAATTATAAATGTTAAGGGAGAAGAAATGACTATTCAGGAAGGCACACTCTTGGTAAGGCCTAGATTAAAAATCCAAAGTGGACGAATAAATAATTTTTTGCAAACAAACTTCTAAAAGTTTTTATCAAACAAGTTGAGAAGAATTGCACTAACCTTATAAAACCAATAGCAGCCATATATGAATCCGCCGTAGACTATAAGAGGCACGATCCTCTCTCTGAACCAGGATTTCCGCGAGTGTTGGAACATCATCAGCTCGGACGTCAGAGACGGCACATCCAGCATCCCGGTACATTTCTCTATGGCTCTATGTATTTCTGCGTCGGTTAAACCCTTGCTGCGCAGGAACCGCTCCTTGCTCTCCATGGTACATCGTTGCACGTTCGGGTTTGATAGGAACTTGATGGCTGTGGTCACCTGGAACTGGCAGTTAGCTTTAAACCGCTTCTTATGACGTGTATTTTTTTTTCAACGCAAAGGGAGGAAACGTTGAACTTCTGAAGTGGCAATGGGCATGGCACACAAAAACCGATAGACGATGGGGTCCCAAGATTTTTTTTTTAAAGAATATGAAAGTTCACTGAAAGTTTAAAAGTAAGGAAATAAGCATAGAACTTAAATTTTGTTTCAACTAAGTAAGTATGAAAAGTGCTACCTAGCTACTAGAAAAATTAGATTCTGTACTTATGCATATTATCTTTTCATAAAAGGCTTATTTATTTATTTATTTATTTTATTTAAAGAATATTAGCCATTTTAAATGACTAATACTCCCCTTTCCTCTCCAACTAAGCGTCAGGCTTGTGCTAGGAGAAGGTACGACAATAGTGACCCTAATTCCCAACAAGGTGTTAGAATGACGAACTCGCATCGGAAGGTAGACTAGGTAGACCAAACGAGTCACAGGGAGCCGCTGGATTCAGGCGGTGCAAGACCGTGGCGTGTCCTAAGAAACATATTATGTCCAGCAGTGAACGTCAATCGGTTGTAACTTGATTTTATTGGGATAAAAAGTAGCCTATGTCCTCTCCCGAAATGCAAGCTATCTCTATACCAAATTTCATCAAAATCGATTAAATGGGTGGGCCGTGAATAGCTAGCAGACCGATAGAAACGCTTTCGTATTTATCTAAATATACATATAAAAGGAAAAGGCGACTGACTGCATGACTGACTGACTGACTGATCTATCAACACACAGCTCAAACTGGACGGATCGTGCTGTGGCATACAGATAGCTCTTATGACGTAGACGTCCGCTAAGAAAGGATTTTTGAAAATTCAACCCCTAATGGGGTAAAACAGGGGTTTGAAATTTGCGTAGTCCACGCGGACGAGGTCCCGAGCATAAGCTAGTAATATTATAAGTATTATACCTATGGATTATTAAGCTTTTAAGTTATGCAAACATTCTAATGTAGATATCTCAGTAATAGTTTTGGATAGCCTTGACACACTAGCAAAACTCAGTCCGGCTATCAGTTATTGATTATTTAATGTTGTGTTCATAGCTTAGTGTTGGTCAATCTAAGGTTAGTAGGTTAATTGATAATCGTTATTTGGAATGTAGGAATTATGAGGGCGTTCTTTTACGGCCCATATGTAAAATTTTGCGACATTTGAAAGCTTTTTATTAGAAAACTAGATGACGCCCGCGACTTCGTGCGCGTGGATTTAGGTTTTAAAAATCCCGTGGAAACTTTGATTTTCCGGGATAAAAAGTAGCCCATGTCCTTCACCGGGATGCAAGCTATCGCTATACCAAATTTTGACAAAATTGGTTGACCGGATGGGCCGTGAAACGCTAGCAGACAGACAGACACAGTTTCTCATTTATAATATTAGTATGGACTATAAAAACAATAATTTTAATGTTTCAATTATATTGTGCTTTTTGATCTCTATTCTAAACTAGCATATGCTCGCGACGTCGTCCGCGCGGCCCCTTAGAGCGGGGGCACACGGTGCGTTGCGGCGGCCGGTGTCGCGGCGTCGTCTTACATAGAAATATCTGTGGCATGTCACACGATGCGCTCCGGCGCCGCACCGGACTTGCAACCACCGAGACGAGGCGGGGAGGGGTGAATGCGTTGCGACGTCGAAGCGGCACCGCTCAGTTGTTTTTATTAACATACTGTACAACGCTGCGCGGCGCCACTGCGACATAACAACGTTTCGGCGCCGCACCGCTCGTGAGCCCGCTGATACGGTGAAATCTTTGCGGTGCGGCGCCGCAACGCATCGTGTGCCCCCAGTCTTAGGGGTTGAATTTTCAAAAATCCTTTTTTTAGCCTATGTCTACATGATAATAGATGACCCATCAGTTTGAGCTGTGGGTTGATAGATCAGTCACAGTCAGTCACCTCTTTTCCTTTTATATGCAAAATTTTGCGACTTTTAGAAACTTTTATTTACTTATTAAACTATAAAATATACAATAACTATGTCAAATATGTGCTTAAATTCGATTTGATTTGGTGTAAATGAAGTACCTATTAGGCTCAATTTAATTTATTTATTAATTAAGAATATTAGCCATATTAAATGACTAATATTCCCCTTTCCTCTCCAATTAAGCGTCAAGCTTGTGCTAGGAGTAGGTACGACAATAGTGCAACGGGCGGGGTTTGAACCGTCGACCTTTCGGTTTTCAGTCCACTCCTATACCGGTTGAGCTATTGGCATTAAGGCATTGGAAATACAATTTACATAAAGGGAATGGAAGCGAATTTCTAAAATATTACATAGCATATGACTTTTATGTCCACCATGTAAAACACAATTTCTTGCCCAAATGAAAAATTTGCCGGAATGCGCGGGAATTTTCTTTCTCTGTAGAAATTGGTGCTTTACACAGTGGAGATTCCATTTAAATGTAAATTAAATTAAAATAATACTTAAAATATCCTTATTTTTTTAAAGCTATTTTACCCATTCTATATTGGAATTTTGCATAATCATTAGTGTTGATAGTTGATACGCTATATTAGATTTACTAATAACAACAGAGTTCAATGACAGTAACAAGGTCATATAGATTAAGTTGGATTTACATTTTGTTAAGTAGCAAATACAGGTGAGAAGTGTAAGTGAATAGTAAATGAGAAGTAAAATCTGTGTGTAAACTGACACACTGATTTTGAGTCCATCATCAACACATTACCAGTCTACTACCTAGCACGGGACGCACGCCACTGTCATAGTTCACTACGCTGGCCAAATGTAGATCGGCAGACTTCACACACTTTTGAGAACATTATGGAGAACTCTGCATTCAGGTTTTCTCACGATGTTTTCCTTCACTGTTAAAGCAACTGATATTTAATAGCTTAAAACGTTAGAGATGTGTGCCCAGGATCGAACTCCCGCCCTTCCTTGACGTTTTAACTACTAGGCTATCACGGTTTCTAAAAATAAACTTAATACTTGAACCAAAAATATATTAACTAATCACTTGTCATCTGCACTTGCAATTTACATAGTGTAAATCAGTGGCGTGCAGGTCATAGAGGCATAAAAGCACTGCTTACCTAGTTGAAATGGCTATGTGCTCATTTTTCATGATGACCTGTCATTAAATAGGTAGTTAGCTAACTAATGCTTACCCTAGGTTCAAACCCTGTGCACGCCACTGGTGTAAATCAGTGGCTCTACCGCGGTTGTTTGACAGCTACAATGTCACGATCGCAATCATCTCTGATTGGGTAATGCTCGCTCACTATTGGCCACAATGCATTGTTGCAACAAGAATCGTACAAATTCAGCCAATCAGAACAATTGAGTTTGTAATAATGATTGATGCAGGTTTTAGACAATCGCCCTACAGGTCTTAACTACAATAAAATTAAATAATTCTATGACAACTAGCTGTCCTGGCGAACTTCGTTCTGCCTAACAGTCGATTCAAATTTTTTAATTTTTCTTTCCGTAAGAACCATCCTCGTACTTCAAGGAATATTATGAAAAAAGAATTAGCGAAATCAGTTCAGCTGTTCTCGAGATTTGCAATGACCAACACATTTAGTGATTCATTTTTATACTATAGAGATGATTACAATGACTTCTTGTACAGTCTCCTTTAACTTGAAATATATTATTTTTAGGGTTCCGTACCTCAAAAGGAAAAACGGAACCCTTATAGGATCACTTTGTTGTCTGTCTGTCTGTCTGTCTGTCAAGAAACCTACAGGGTACTTCCCGTTGACCTAGAATCATGAAATTTGGCAGGTAGGTAGATCTTATAGCTGACATTTGGGGAAAATCTGAAAACCGTGAATTTAGGGTTAGATCACACAAAAAAAATTAAATTGTGGTCATGAACTAATAATTAGTATTTTCAACTTTCGAAGTGAGTGACTATATCAAGTGGGGTATCATATGAAAGGTCTTCACCTGTACATTCTAAAACAGATTTTTATTTATTTTTATGTATCATAGTTTTTGAATTATCGTGCAAAATGTCGAAAAAATACGAGTAGTACGGAACCGTCATTGCGCGAGCCTGACTCGCACTTGGCCGGTTTTTTTTATAATGTCCTTTTAAAACTGGATTGCAGATCAAGTCTTGATTTCTTATTATCAAAATTATACAGATAAGTATGGGAGTGATAATAAATGATAAATTCTAATGAATGAGATAAGGCAAAAAGAAAATGATCAAATGAATATTTGATTACAATTTACAATAGCCACTACCACTTTTATAAGTTGCGACCATCTTGGCGCAGTGATAAGCGCTGTGGTCTTATTAGTGGGTGGTCCTGGGTTCGATTCCTGGCAGGGATTTTGAAAACCGTAAATCCACGCGGACGACGTCGCAGGCATCAGCTAGTTGCACAATAATTACAAAACATCAATATTTCTTTAAAACACTCGAGTTAACATAACCTCACTTTATGTTGTTTGTCAAGATCTCACATTCAAAATACATCTTGACAAACAAAAAAAAGTGGCCATGGTGATGAGGGCAAAAAATAATCATTTCGTCACATATTAATAAGAGCTTATTTAGCTGTCTTGCTCTAACAGTAAGAATCACAATAGGCAAAAACCAATACCACGCTATGATTGGCCATTCAAAAATAAGATTCTTGTGCAGGTATATTTGCATAACTTATGAATGTGGTAGTACTGTATTTAATATATTTTACCTGATCTAAGTAAGTCAGTATATTAATACACAAAGTACTTAATACAATTTTATTCAAGCAAAACTCTACACACCCCAGCTTTCCCAGACTTTGGGATCTGCCACAGACTAATGTACTTTTAATCTTTTAACTTTTAATCTACTAGTGGGGCCGATTCTCTTGTACACAATCTCTAAACTAAACTAAATTAACAGGTCTAAATCTAGTGCCATTCTTTTCCGCAAGCAACATTATGAAAGGGATAGCAATAGATTTAGACGTGTAATTTTAGTTTAGTTTAGAGATTGTGTACAAGAGAATTAGCCACATTATTGTACTAAATAAAATCGCTAATTAACTTAAAACTAACCCCGTAAAATACAATGAACCAAAAGCTTAATTTGCTATGATCCGCTGAAACAGGTTGAATCTGTATGCGACATGCACCGCCCGACCTCCTACTGCTAAACATGCAAGAAAAGCAGCCACCAGGCAAGCATACACACCACCACCACGCAGCACCACACAAATCCCAAACACTTGACGCACGTTTCGCCCCGCAACCGGAGCATCCTCAGGAGATGTAGACCTTACAATGCACAATTGCAAAGTGACAATCGGGACAAATGCATGTTTAGCAGTGGGCGGGCGGTGAATATTCAATCTGTTTCAGCGGATTATAGCACATTAAGCTTTTGGTTCATTGTATATCATGGATTCCCGCAATGTAACGCCTGCTTCTATAGAACATTTAAGCCAATGAAGTCTGTAAAAATATATTTAAGTACTTATTGCTAAGGAAAAAATGTAAAGATGAAAATAAAAAAGCTACTAATTATAATGTTAAAATTTTAAACAAGTAGTGAGAAATAAATGGGAGTACAAATGGAGTACAAAAGGGCTTTTGTAATAATACCTGCTTCAAGATTTTTGTCATCTACTTAATTAATATTCCAACAATGTTTATGTAAAAGAGTCCAACATTAAAGTGATGTTGTCAGGCGAATTATTCAACGGAATTACTAAGATTTAATGAAGAATGATTAAAAGGATAATAATTTAGAGATAATCACCAAATTCTCGCGGATATCTGTCCCTGAAGAAGTTAGAATTTCCGATGCCATTTCAAAAGGTGTTGTTGTTCTTGTTATTCACGGAAGCACTATCACAATTTGCACAATATTAAATTTAAAAATAAGAGGCTTCAAGGTTACGAATTAGTAAAAAATCCTATAAAAATAACAGCTCACTTTCCTAATAAATTCTAATAAAATATGAAGTGATGAATTGAAGACAAAAACTCCTTGACTCCATTTGATCATTTGACAAATTAATTCAAATTTGACAATTGAACAGTGTTCCAACCTTACGATTATGGTTTTACCATAGTTTCTGTAGGATTTCGCCTTAAATTACTCAAAAAAAAAAAATTAAAATTCCCTGAGTTAGGGCGTATGATCATTATTAACTATTATAGAACATCATATTTGGACGTTTTTTTTATTGAAAATATTACAACTAAACTTTGCACTTAACTTTTCACGTTTCGTTTTTAATATGATTCCACAACCATAAAATATCTTTAATCTAGTGATAAGAAAGCGTTTGTTCATATCTGTCAATTTCAAATACTAATATTATAAAGAGGAAAACTTTGTTTGTTTGTTTGTTTGTTTGTTTGTTTGTTTGTTTGTTTGTACTGAATAGGCTCAAAAACTACTGGACCGATTTTAAAAATTCTTTCACCATTCGAAAGCTACATTATCCACGAGTAACATAGGCTATATTTTATTTTGGAAAAAAAATAGGGTTCCGTAAGATATTTGGGTTTTTCGGACACAAGGTGTAAAAAATCAACCAGAAAAGTTACTTATTTTGCGTACGCTGCCTAAACTATAAAAGATAGAACCATAAAATGTTCTAATTAATTGTAGATCTTATAAATATCTACAAAAAAGTCCGCGACACACTATACCCATCTATGTCGAGTGAGGCACAGCAACCATTTTTTTATTTAAAAATATTGAATTTTTTTTGGACTACATTTAAACGCGTTTATTTTACTCATGCTATTAATCCTTATCAAAATAAATGATTTCATCACTAAGAACAGTTTATGGAGATAATATTTGGTCTTTGAATGATTAAAATTGGACGTTTGGTTTTGAAGTTATGGCGAAATTAAAATATTACGATTTCTGCTGCACGGCCCGTTGTATTATATAAAGAGGTAATGTCGTTAAGTTTGTTTGTAGGGGGTAATCTTTAGAACTACTGAACCGATTTTAAAAATTCTTTCACCAGTACAAAGCTACATTATTCCTGAGTGACATAGGCTATACGGGATCTTTAAAAACCTAAATCTACGCGGGCGAAGCCGCGGGGATCAGCTAGTTTCAAATATTATAATAACTCTGTCTCACACAAAAAAAAAACTTTTTCATTCTGCCTTAGATAAAATTTATCTAAAAAATACAAAAACACGTTAAGTGGGTATACAAAATAAAGTTACCCACGTGAAGATTTTACCCCGAAACAAATAAACTATTTAATTTTCCTATCAACAAACAAAAAGCCCCAAGCCGTACCTGATATGAGTCATTTCGCCCTATTTTAGGGTAAATTCTTAAAGTGGAAACACTGTAATTGACGCGGTGGATTGACGGAGTGACACTTGACATGCTTGACAGTCGTGAAATATGTCAAATGTCAATGGTTTTGGTTTTGAGGTTATTATTTGTTGTCTCCGTAGGTACTTGGTGCGAGTTTTGTGTTTATTTTATTCTTTAAAATGCGAAAAATTCTGATACAATAGAAAATAGTGGTAAAATGAGTGACTTTGTGAATGCCACAGAGGCGGCGTCTCTAGCCGTAACTTTTGATCAGACTGGGCAATCAGAAAAAGCGGTAGAATGTTACAGAACTGCTGCAAGACTTCTCGACAGAGTTTCCAGTCATGTGTCGCCTGAAAGCCAAGCAGATCTACGGCAAAAAGTGAAGGAGTATCTTGGAAGAGCCACTTTCTTGCAGGAACAAAACGGTACAGTCTTATTTTAATATTTAACAAGTTATTTAGTCTGCAGTCTAGTGAGCACTGAGTAATGATGACTCATGGGCTTTTGTGGTATACTTTTATTGTATACCTATTGCTTGCAGATATTGTTTAATTATGGCTCTAAGGAATGCAGATCTACACGCTTGTTTGTATGAAAATCACCTGCATTAATGTGTGAGTGACTTTACTAAAGGGGGATTCCCCTACCATCCTTCCATTCACAGTCTTATGTCTAATGTATAAGTCGATCGGTGTTATTATTTTTAATGAAAACAGGCTCGAAGTCCCTTCTTAGGCCTCATCATCACTTTCCATCAGGTGTAATTGTGGTCAAGTGTTTGCCTATTACTACCCCTATTATAAATGTGAAAGTGTGTTTGTTTGTTGGTTTGTCCTTCAATCACGTCGCAATCGAGCAACGGATCGATGTGATTTTTTGCATGGGTATAGTCAGAGACCTGGAGAGTGGCATAGGCTACTTTTATCACGAAAAATGAAAGAGTTCCCATAGGATTTTCACAAAACTAAATCGACGCGGATGAAGTCGCGGGCATCAGCTAGTAATGAATAAAAAAAACAGTGGGGAAGAAATAGTTTCAATATAGTCTGTCCGTCATTAAGTTGCAGTGTTGCAGATAAAAGTGTTAAACTATCTTGTGTGATGGTATGTAGCCCCTTATGTGCGAACCCGACTCGCACTTTACCTTTTTTTTCATTAAAAAATAAAAAAGTTTGCTGTAATTGGGTATTTGATTATATCAAAAATAAATTATTTTTCAGTGATTATTAAATTGACGATCTTCCAAAATAAGTAAAATCCATGTCCTTTGTTAGTTTTAAGTGTAATGACCGTTTTAAATTATCGATTAAACAAAAAAAAAGTACGTCATTATGATGTGGCGTCACATTCCAGTAATAGGTTGTCGCATACTAAGCACACATTTTGAAGTCTGATAAAAAGTTACTGATTTGTCTAGTTGTCAAATACCGTATTCCACAGAAAGAGCCCAACAAGAAGACAGCGAGCGACTGATGCAAAAATGCTACTTCCTCATGCAACAAGCTTTGGATGCTGATGAAGCCAACTTGAAGGAGCTGGCGCTACAGCTTTACACTCAGGCTGTAGAATTAGCTGTTAGTGTGGTAAGTTACTTGAATTTTGAATAGAATACAAAAATTTTTTCTTCAATAAAACTTTTACAAGTACAGTGGACCCCTGGCAATCCGACAAACATTTTGCAGGGCAGTGCATTTTGCAGCAGACTATCGAATTGGCGAATTATATAGTACTTGCCTAGGACCCCCTATAGTCTGGATTTTTTTACAAAAGAGTACCTTGTAATCTGACAAATTACGATTTAGGCCGTCTTAAATATCACATTTTTCTTTATTTGTGTCGGTGTTTTCTGCTTTAGCTTCTGAGCTTGTGATGACATTACTAGGTACGAATATGTAATACACAATGCATTCACGTTATAACTTGTTCAATCATCAATGCATTAGCGAAGATTGTCATGTCGGATTACAGGGGGTGCCGTATTAGACAGGGGCCGGATTACCGGGGATCTACTGTACTTTGAAATCGTCAAATGCATCTACCACTGGTTCGGAATGCCTTTCCTACTGAGAAGAACCAGCAAGAAACTCGGTGGTTGCTCTTTACAATGATTGAAAATTTGACTGACCAAAAGGGCATGGGTTTATTAAAACTGCCATACCCCTTCCAGGTTAGTCCGGTTCCATCAGACTGCATCTTCACTTACCACCACGTGAGATTGCAGTCAACGGTTCAATTTTATCTAAAAAAAAAGCTATTTTCATTTTTATTAGTATGATATGATATGAACAATATTTATTTTAATCAATTATTATTTTCCAACTATATGATGCCCGCGACTTCGTCCACGTGGATTTTGAATTTTTAGAAATAATGTGGGAACTCTTTGATTTTCCGGGATCAAAAGTAGCCTATGTCCTTTCCTGGGATGCAAGCTATCTCTGTACCAAATTTCGTCAAAATTGGTTGAATAGATGGGCTGTGAAAGGCTAGTAGACAGACAGACAGATAGACAGACAGACATGGATAATAATCAATGTAAATAAAAAAAAAGATAAATAGACAATTTTCTGGCCAGCACTTATTATCCACACTAGTGAAACAGACAGAGTTCAGTTGCTTCCCTCAGGTGTTTCTTTTTGCAGCAAACCCCTGGATATTTTGTTATTTCTTTTTAGAAAGTGAGCAACCCGGACATAAAAACACGGATCAATGGCTTAGCAGCTCAAGCTTTAGATAGAGCAGAGGAAATAAAGGGCATTAAGAAATTGGGTGCATTGCCTATGGAAAGAAAACAACCTGGTAAATATCTAAGTTTTCTTCACTAAAGTATCTTTTTCTTGATGACAATAAGTTTACCGACCACACTGTAAAATAAATTCTATTTAATGATTTAGGCTTTGTTCGTTTAACGACATAATTATAATTAATGTAAATAACGGGTACTATGATGATTTTGATTTTAAGCTTATTTCGTGGTTTAACGACATATTTTAATGTATAAAACGGGTACATACCACGATTAATTGTTGTTTTTATTTGTCGATATTTCAACCCAATTGCACGGGTCGTGGTCACGACGGGACTGCGGTGCTGCGAGAGATGAAGTTCGAGCTGTCAAGGACAGTAGCGAACTACCCTCTTTCTTGTTCTTTTAGCTGGAACTGCACGAGTTGGCCGGCAAAATACACTCACAACGTCACTATTAACTTTCGATGTCGTACGATGCTGTCTTGGTTTGCATAATTCTACCACTGGATTCCACATACTTGCTAGTTTAAAACCATCCTCACGATTGAAATTCTGGTGTTTGCGAATTTCAATCGCTTCGCGCAATAGCTTGCATCCCGGGGAAGGACATAGGCTACTTTTTATCCCGGAAAATCAAAGAGTTCCCACGGGGTTTTTAAAAACCAAAATCCACGCGGACGAAGGCGCGGGCATCATCTAGTTAGTATATGAATTAATTTCCACAGCAATATCACCAAGCAGAGCACAACTCCAAAGAGAACAGAGTGTCCAGCTAAAGGTCACAGGCAAACAAGTGTACACAGAAGAAGAAAAAGAAGTATTACGTATGACGTCCAACATTAACAACAACTGTTTCCTGCCGTTCATGGACATAGATCTATCAGAGAAGTTCCAATACGCTCTGCCTTTCGAGGACAGAGCGAGTGAGTTGAAACTGTCATCTAAGCAGGCGAAAGAGTTTGATGGATGGGTCCGTCCCCACGAGGTGTCGAGTGACCCTAAAATGATAGTTGGGGATCATGTAGATTGCTTCAGTATTAAACAGACTGTAAGTATTGTTCTAGGCGATATAAATTGATTCTTGATGCTCATATGATACATACTTATACTCTGACGCATACTTTGTAAAAAATTTCATGCTCACTGCATTTGGTTTATTTATTGTTAGCATGCTCTGTTTATTTATTTTAACGATTACTATGCCTCAGCGATATAAATGCTATTTTGTCTCTGCCATATAAACGCTATATAAACCTAATTAAAGATAATATATATGTATAAAGATTTAATATTGTTTATGTACTGTTATAATTATTTTGATATCGATTTTAGATAGTATCGGACTGCTCATTCGTGGCCTCCCTAGCGGTTAGCGCGTTGTATGAAACACGCTTCAACAAAAAGATCATAACATCCATCATCTACCCCAAGAACAAAAACAAGCAGCCTGTATATAACCCCTTCGGAAAATATATGGTCAAGTTGCATCTCAATGGCGTTAGGAGAAAGGTATGTTTCAAATAAGGTGTTAGTTAGTTTATGTTTTGTACTATGCATGAACAAAAAGTTCATAACATATACACCAAGAACAAAAATAAGCAGCCTGTATATAACCCCTTCGGAAAATATATGGTCAAGTTGCATCTCAATGGCGTTAGGAGAAAGGTATGTTTCAAATAAGGTGTTAGTTAGTTTATGTTTTGTACTATGCTTGAACAAAAAGTTCATAACATATACACCAAGAACAAAAATAAGCAGCCTGTATATAACCCCTTCGGAAAATATATGGCCAAGTTGCATCTCAATGGCGTTAGGAGAAAGGTATGTTTAAATAAATTGTTTATAGTATCTCAGTTTGTCTATGCTTTGTACTACACTTCAACAAAAATATCATAACATCCATCATCTACCCCAAGAATAAACAAGTACCCTGTATATAACCCCTTTGGAGAATATATTATGGTCAAGTTGCATCTCAATGGAGTTAGGAGAAAGGTATGATTAAATAAATTGTTTATAGTGTCTCAGTTTGTCTATGCTTTGTACTACACTTCAACAAAAATATCATAACATCCATCATCTACCCCAAGAATAAACAAGCACCCTGTATATAACCCCTTTGGAGAATATATGGTCAAGTTTCATCTCAATCTCAGAAAGGTGCGTATTTTTTTCACTATTGACTTATGTCTGATGTAAAATAGTGAACTAACAATCAGCACTTGTATAGTGTGGTAGACTATGGCCTAAACCCTTCTCATTCTGAGAGGAGACCTGTGCTCAGCCACTGCTGAGCACAGGTCCCACCGGCAACCCACGGTTGCACAGGCAACCCACTGGTTGATGGTGATAATGTTTGATGTAAAATACTGAATGAAACATAATATGATACTATACAATACAAAACTGATATACTTTATGTAATAATAGCTATCTACATGCCAAATTTCAGCCTGATCCGTCCAGTAGTTTGAGCTGTGCATTGACAGATCAGTCAGTCAGTCACCTTTTCCTTTTATATATTTAGATAATCAACACAACATGTTTTAATTTTTTTTATGATTTGTTTCAATTACTGGTTTTTCACTGAATGTTTTGCATATAAAATAATTAATGTAAAAACCAGTTTTTTTGACAAAATTTGCGACTAATTGTTAAATTAAGCGTTTGAAACAAAAATATGAATATACCATGGTATTTCTATGAGTAAATTTCTATTTTTAGATGTCTGTTTAAGAGCTAATTTGGATTAAAATTATTTAATTACAGATAATAATTGACGATCGACTGCCCTATAGCAAGTATGGAAGATTATTGTGCTCATATTCAAGTAATAAGAACGAATTCTGGGTGTCTATGCTTGAGAAGGCTTATATGAAAGTTATGGGGGGCTACGACTTTCCTGGCTCCAATAGTGTAAGTAGGAGAGATAATCCATACTAATCCATACTAATATTATAAATGCGAAAGTGTGTCTGTCTGCCTGCTAGCCTTTCACGGTCCATCCGTTCAACCGATTTTGATTAGATTTTGTACAGAGATAGGTTGCATCTAGGAAAGAAATAGGCTACTTTTTATCCCGGGAAATCAAAGAGTTTCCATGGGATTTTTAAAACCTAGATCCACACGAATGAAGTTGTGGGCATCAGCTAGCAATATTATATTTTTGAAAAATGAAACAGAATATATTTTTATTATTTTTGCGAATAAAAAAACTTTTGTTACTTGTTCATAAATGAAAATAAGAGCCAAAATACTTGTTAATTGCAATTGAATAAAAATAGTTTATTTATTTATACAAAACTTGAATTTACGAAATTTTTGAACACTAGTCGACGCATTTTAAACTGAGTCGTCCAGTCTGTCTGTTTCGCTTGCACTTACCTACGACCTGTAATTTACATCAAAAAGAAGGTTCGGCAGGATTTTTTTCTAAATCTACTTCTGTTTCTATACAGAATATAGATCTTCACGCGTTAACCGGTTGGATTCCCGAGCGATGTGCGATTCGCGACGGTGAAGCGGACTTCAACGCTGATGCCCTGTACGACACCATTCGCACTAGACTGGAACGAGGGGAGTTGTTAGCCACTGTGGCTACGGGACCATTAGAGGACGCGGACGCGGAGCGGACGGGCCTCGTGGCCACACACGCGTACGCTGTACTGGACGTGCGGCTTGTCAACGTAAGTATCACAAATAATCGAATCGGAGCGATGTGAATCATTCCCTCTCGCTAGCATACTATGACCGTCTGCAAGTTAGAGGGAGAAAAACAGATTTTTACGCGCTCATCAGTTGGATTTGCAACTGTAAAGCGGACTTTGACGCTCATGCCCTGTACGTACGGCACCATTCGCACTAGATTGGAACGAGGGGAGGTGTTAGCCACTGTGGCCACGGGATCATTAGAAGACGCGGACGCGGAGCGGACGGGACTCGTGGCCACACACGCATAAGCTGTACTGGACGTGCGGCTTGTCAACGTAATATCACTTTAAATAATCGAATTGGGTATTTGACTTCATCAAACATAAATTATTTCTCAGTGATTATTAAATAGAGGGTCTTCCAAAATACGTAAAATCCACGTCCTTTGTTGGTTTTAAGTGTGATAACCATTTTAAATTATCGATTAAACTAAAAAAAGCACGTCAAATGATTGTGACGTCACACACCGGTATTTTAAAGAATCTCGCATACTAAGCGCGCGTTTGGAAGTTTGATAAAAAATTACTGATTTGACTAGTTGTCAAATACATATTGGAGCAGTGTGAATCATTCTCTCTCGCTTGTATACCATGAACGTCTGCAAGTTAGAGGGAGAAAAACAGATTTTTACGCGCTCATCAGTTGGATCTGCAACTTTGAAGCGGACTTCAACGCTGATGCCCTGTACGACACGATTCGCACTAGACTGGAACGAGGGGAGGTGTTAGCCAATGTGGCCACGGGGCCGCTAGAAGACGCGGGCGCGGAGCGGACGGGACTGGTGGCTACACACGCGTCTAAACCTTTTGTAATAAGAGTTTAGACCCTTATTTTCTCGTAGGGCATAAAGCTGCTAAAACTCCAGAACCCCTGGTCACATCTCCGCTGGCGTGGCAACTACAGCGAACTGGACACTTTACACTGGACAGCGAACTTGCGAGCGCAACTAAACTACGACCCTATATAATAATCGTTAAGCGTGGCGTGTTTAACACGCTAAAACTGACAATCCCATATAATACATGAGTTTAACCTCAGTTTAAACCACGTTTAAACCTTTTTTAACTTAAGAGCCATATTTCCTCGTAGGGTATAAAGCTGCTAAAACTCAAGAACCCCTGGTCACATCTCCGCTGGCGTGGCAACTACAGCGAACTGGACACTTTACACTAGACGGCGAACTTGCGAGCGCAACTAAACTACGACCCTATATAATAATCCTTAAGCGTGGCGTGTTTAACACCCTAAAACTGACAATCCCATATAATACATGAGTTTAACCTCAGTTTAAACCACGTTTAAACCTTTTTTAACTTAAGAGCCATATTTCCTCGTAGGGTATAAAGCTGCTAAAACTCCAGAACCCCTGGTCACATCTCCGCTGGCGTGGCAACTACAGCGAACTGGACACTTTACATTGGACGGCGAACTTGCGAGCGCAACTAAACTACGACCCTATATAATAATCGTTAAGCGTGGCGTGTTTAACACGCTAAAACTGACAATCCCAAATAATACATGAGTTTAACCTTAGTTTAAACCACATTTAAACCTTTTTTAACTTAAGAGCCATATTTCCTCGTAGGGTATAAAGCTGCTAAAACTCAAAAACCCCTGGTCACATCTCCGCTGGCGTGGCAACTACAGCGAACTGGACACTTTACACTGGACAGCGAACTTGCGGGCGCAACTAAACTACGACCCCGATAGTGCCGCGCAGTATGACAACGGGGTGTTCTGGATCGATTACGCGAGCATACTCAAGTTCTTCGACGTTTTCTATCTCAACTGGAACCCGGAACTCTTCAAATTCACATACTGCATACACCAGTAAGTACCATTTACTTTGCAGGGTGTAAACATGAATCTCTGTGCAAAATTTCAGCTTTCTACGTCCAAAGGTTTGGGTTGGGCATTGATGGAATCAGTGAGTCAGGACGATTTTTAAGTAGACTAGTTTATGCTCGCGACTTCGTCCGCGTGGACTACTTGAATTTCAAACCTCGATTTCACCCCCTTAAGGTTGAATTTTCAAAAATCCTTTTTTAGCGGATGCATAATAGCTATCTGCATGCTAAATTTCAGCCCGATCCGTCCAGTAGTTTGAGCTGTGCGTTGATAGATCAGTCAGTCAGTCAGTCACCTTTTCCTTTTATATATTTAGATAAAGGTCTGCTCAACGTAACGCGCGATAATATATACACTCACCCATATACGCGGGCGACGCAGACGGCCAGCTTAGCCTCCAATCCAATCCATCAGCCTGTTTGCGTCCACTGCTGGACATAGGCTTTTTCAAGAGCGCGCCAACAAACACGGTCCTCCGCCTTCCTCATCGATACGCTCCCCACCATGTTTTTCAGGTCATTGGTCCAGCGGGCTGGAGGTCGTCCCACTCCAGAACACGTCTGCCCCATCGGCCGTCGGTTCTGCGACAGACATGTCCATTTCCACTTCAGCTTGCTAATCCTTTGAGCTATGTTGTTCTTCTGCGAATTTCCTCGTTCCGAATTTTATGCTGAGAGCGATACCCAACATAGCTCGCTCCATAGCGCCCTGAGCGACCTTTAGTTTGCAGACGAGCCCAACTGTCAGTGTCTACGTTTCCGCTCCATACGTCATCATAGATTCACAGGTAGGACACACTCATTGATGACCTTAGTCTACGTGTGTCTTTTATTTGGTAGGAAATGGGACGCAGGCAACGGGCCGGTTAAGGACGCGTACAATGTCGGCGAGAACCCGCAGTTCACACTACACGTGCAAGGCAAGGGCGCCGTGTGGTTGCTGCTAACACGACACATTACACAGATCGACGACTTCCGAGACAACAAGGAGTACATCACGCTACTCGTGTACAAGAACGGACGACGCGTGTACTATCCTTGTGAGTATGCTGTTAGAGAACCCGCAGTTCACACTACACGTGCAAGGCAAAGGCGCCGTGTGGTTGCTGCTAATACGACACATCACACAGATCGACGACTTCCGAGACAACAAGGAGTACATCACGCTACTCGTGTACAAGAATGTTATTTTACATAACGTTATCGATCTTAACACTATTCGTTTTTTTTTATAGATGACCCGCCCCCCTTTATAGACGGGGTCCATATAAACAGTCCGCACTATCTATGCAAGTTGATAGTGGGTGAAAATAGCTGCGACAAATATACACTTGTCTCGAAGTATTAGAAAAGCCGAACGATATTCTATATCTATTTGACGAACGCTATGTTACCGATATATTAGGTTATTTGTGATAACGTTATTTTATGTAACGTTATCGATCTTAACTATAAAACATACTTTTTTATTATAGATGACTCGCCCCCCTTTATAGATGGGGTCCGTATAAACAGCCCGCACTATCTATGCAAGTTGATAGTGGGTGAAAATAGCTACGACAAATATACCCTTGTCGTCTCGCAGTATGAGAAGAGCCGAGCGATAGTCTATATCTATTTAACGAACGCTATGTTACCGATATATTAGGTTATTTGTGATAACGTTATTTTATGTAACGTTATCGATCTTAACTATAAAACATACTTTTTTATTATAGATGACCCGCCCCCCTTCGTAGACGGGGTCCGTATAAACAGCCCGCACTATCTATGTAAACTGATAGTGGGTGAAAATAGCTGCGACAAATATACCCTCGTCGTCTCGCAGTATGAGAAGTTCCGAACGATATTCTACACGCTTCGAGCGTACGCAACATGCCCCTTCTCGATGGGGAAGATTGAACCTTATCCGTATATTAAAACGGTAAGTATTTCTTTGTCATTAAAAAAAACTTTTTTGATTTTGCGGTTTTGGGTTCTAGCTTTTTGGAGCCTTATAAAATTTTCTTATATTATAAAAACTAGCTTATGCTCGTGACTTCGTCCGCGTGGACTACACAAATTTCAAACCCCTATTTCATACCTGAGGGGTTGAATTTTCAAACAACAAACAACTTTTTTTTCAAAATGTGTTATTCCTTGTACGATGGTACGGATTACGGAACCCTTCAATGTGCGTGTCTTTGTACATTCGTACTTGACCGAATTTTATTTTGTGTTTTCAAAAGAGTAATGTTGAATTTCTTGCTGGCTCTTTTTTTATTGATGGCTTCATCAGTACCATTATTATAAATGCGAAAGTGTGTTTGTTTGTTGGTTTGTCCTTCAGTGCAACGGATTGACGTGATTTTTTGCACGGGTATAGTTTAAGACTGGAGAGTGACATAGGCTTTTTATCCCGGAAAATCAAAGAGTTCCCACGGGATTTTTAAAGACTTAGGTCTTCCACGCAGGCGAAATCGCGGGCATCAGCTAGTATTAAAATAATTACTTGTCCAATAGATAAAGGGCGAGTGGGCTGGCATTACCGCGGGTGGTTGCGAGAACCATCGCCAGACGTATCCAAACAACCCCAAATACATAGTGACCGTCCCCGAATCGCGCAACCCGTGCAACTTGGTTGCGCAACTCAAAGGACCCAAACAGTACCAGATGGGTGTGGACGCCAGGGTCGAGGCGTTGGACGACCCTAATGTCACTGCGCCGTTTCTTAGAGAATCTTCTGGGCCTTATAGGTAAGGGATTGAAACTTTTATTTAACTTATAGGTAACTAGCGACTCGCCCCGGCTTCGCATGGATGCAATTTAGATACTAATGTGGTGTCATTGAGGTGTCATTGCCTCGGAAACTCTCAAATGAGGATTTTTTTCCGACCTAATTCACATTACTTCAATTTCTCTAGGGATCTCTAATTTTTTGAGAATTAAACTATAGCTATAAACCTTCCTCTTGAATCACTCTATCTATTGGTGAAAACCGCATTAAAATTCGTTGCGTAGTTTAAAAGATCTACGCGTTCATACATACATACAGACGCGGGAAGCGACTTTATTTATTTTTATTATTTATTTATTTATTTTATATCTAATTAGAACGGCAGTGCCACTTACACTAACTAGATGATTAATAATAAATTTAAATACAAAACTTTATTTTATACTATGTACCTATGTAGACTGTGCTACAAACAAAAAAGCTATGATAGCCTAGTGGTTTGGACGTCCGCCTTCTAGGCGGAGGTCGGGGGTTCAATCCCAGGCACACACGCACCTCTAACTTTTCGGAGTTATGTGCGTTTTAAAGAAATTAAATATCACTCGCTTTAACGGTAAAGGAAAACATCGTGAGGAAACCTGCATGCCTGAGAGTTCTCCATAATGTTCTCTAAGGTGTGTGAAGTCTACCAATCCGCACATGGCCAGCGTGGTAGACTATGACCAAAATCCTTCTCACTCTGAGAGGAGACTTGTCCTCTGTAGTGAGCCGGCGATGGGTTGATCATGATGACATAGGTTTACAAATTTCCCTATTTTACCCCCTTAGGGATTGAATTTTCATTTTTCACAAATCCTTTCTTAGCGGATGTCATATCAATTATCTGCATGCCTTCAGCTTTTCCTTTATATGTTTAGACTAGCGACCCGCCCCGGCTTCGCACGGATGCAATATTAATGTGGTTATTTTGTTATATTTCAAAAGGATAAGACAGCCTTTCGATGAAAGCTCTCAGACGGCTTGATGTCTTCTGACATCTTGTACAATTATCGTCATATTGTACAAAATGATATACAACAGGACCGAATTTTATATGTACAGTTACAGATATAATATAGCTTAATTTTTTTAAGGTCGGGTTTCGTAGTGCTAGAACTACGCAACCTCCCCGCGGGCCGGTACGTACTGACCCCTTCCACGTTCTATCCGGCTCAGGAGGGGCCGTTCTTCCTAGAACTCAGATCCACTTGCGAGATCACTTGCGAGGCTCGCTCCTAGATGCGCGCTGGCAGGAGGAAGGAAGATACTTGTCATTTGAGGAATACTTATATATAACTAGCGAATGTAGATATAGTAGGCGACGCGGGTCGAATGACAATCGGAGAGGGAACGCCTCGCACACCTCGAAAAAATTAGCATTACTTTTAGATCGAAATCACATTGCTAAAAATGTTATCTCTTGAACATATTATGCTAAAGAACGCCATTTTGCCACGCCACGCCTTACAAAACTGAATAAAATGACATCAAAAACGAAAATTCTAAGAAATCACATAGCGGATTTTGCATGAGCTGCGGACTTATTTAAAATTTTATTTAAAAAAAAAAAGATTCCGACGAATTGAGAACCTCCTCCTTTTTTTGAAGTCGGTTAAAAACTAGCTGACCCGACGAACTTCGTATCGCCTAGCAGTCGATTTTTTTTTTTATACTTTAAATTTTTCGCTCCGTAAGAACCATCCTCGTACTTCAAGGAAAATTATAAAAAAAGAATTAGCGAAATCGGTTCAGCTGTTCTCGAGATTTGCGATCAGCAACACATTTTTCGATTCATATAATATATAGATGACTATCTAAGATTAAATAATGTTGTCGTTATTTAGAATAAACAAGGTTTATGCTGCTATCAAAAGTCTAAATTTATTTTTATTGAGGTTAAATAGTAATAAATACATATTTTATGTGAAGTTAAAGTTAAATCAAAGACATATTATTAATTTTAAGGAATAATGCATTTTTTTGTATTTTTTTAAAACAAAATATAATATTGTTAGCGACATCAAATTTAGCTCATTATTAGAACATCACACAAAATATGCCTAAAGGCCACAATATAATATAATGAATGAGTCTATAATAATATAATGAATTGAATATTTATTATTTTTTCGCACACCATTTTCTTTATACCATTTGACTGAAACGGCTCGTGAGGGTGCAGGTTGCGGGAGGGTAGCAGTTGACGTACTAATCAAACCTTTCCACAATCCGCACTCTACTCTACTAGCCGTTACAGTCAAGTGGGTAACTGCGCGCGTTTATCTGCACATATTTTTCAAAACTGTTTCACTGAAACGGCTCCTGAGGGACGAGGGTGCGGGTTGCGGAAGGGTAGCAGTTGACGTAACAATCACACCTCTAACAACCCTTTCACACGGCGTCCAGTTGTTTGCAGGATCCCGTTTTCTGCAGGATCCCGTTTGATGGCGAATGTGTTTATATGCTAGCGAGCATTCCGCATGCGGGATGCTCGTGTGAAAACTAGCATACATACACACATTCGCCATCAAACGGGATCCTGCAGAAAACGGGATCCTGCAAAAAACTGGACTGCCGTGTGAAAGGGCTGTAAGTCTCAACGTCCGTCACCTTACCGCAACCCGTACCCCACGAGTCGTCTCAGTCAAGTGACGTATAGATTCGTCCTGACCGTATAATTTGACGAAATCTTTCTCCTGTTTGCTCTTTGTACTAGCTTGTCTATCGCACTGTGATATTGTATAGTGTAAATGTAAAAATATAACTGTGTAACGATTAAATTGTTCACTATTACGTAAAGTTGTTTTGTCAAAGAATTTTATAGAGCGTTAACATTAATAAATAGTTTTGATACTTTTTGCTGCTTTTATTTCAATGTTACCGCAAACCGTATACCTATTTTATTTAAATGCGAAAGTTTGTTTGTTTGTTGGAATGCCCTTCAATCAAAAGTCTCCTCTCAGAGTGAGAAGGGTTTGGCCATAGTCTACCACGCTGGCCAAGTGCGGATTGGTAGACTTCACACACCGTTGAGAACATTATGGAAAACTCTCAGGCATGCAGGTTTCCTCAAGGTTTTTTTTCTTCACCGTTAAAGCAAGTAATATTTATTTATTTAAAACGCACATAACTCCGAAAATTCAGGTGCGTACCCTGGATCGAACCCACGACCTCCGATTAAAAGGCGGACGTCCTAACCACTAGGCTATCACGCTGTGGATATACTTACTTAGTTAAAAACATGGAGTGACATACGTGGGTATGACAACATTTCGACAATGACATTTCGGAGTCTCTGTCACTCATACCTATATGACGTTTTGTCGGTCTCAACGACAGAGACAACGCTCTAAAAATTTGCTATTCTCCTTCTAAAGGTGCATTATTTTCAGTCGCGTACTACCGACTGTTACTGCTTTTATCCTGGAAAATCAGAACTGGATGATGATCTAGTACTAGGTCATGCCCGTGACTTCATTCGTGTGGACTTAGGTTTTAAAATCCCGTGGAAATTATATTCTATAGTATGCGACAGGTCGATGTTACCCGGTGCGAGATAGCGCGGGTGACTTGTGGGTGTGCGGAACGTCCCCCCGCCTCATACGACACACCTCGACTGCCATCTCGACCTGTCGCGAACTATATAGTAGATCATAAGTGTAAATAGATACTAAAGTACACACTTCGAAGGTTATGTTATTATGTTGTTACATAAAGCTCATAAACTAGTTTGAAATTCTAATACAAGATGTAGTATTATGTATCCTAAACAAACTTAATTTCGTCGAGTCGAGTTTGTATTTGCCAATGGCGTCCAAATTTGCGCGGCAAATTGGATAAATTCTATCGCCTCACATCAACATTATTCAAATGTTAAAACTAGTCGATATTTCTATTAGTACCTACATATAACGCATACAATTTAACTCCTCACACGCCATTTTAACTTTTTGTGTCTTATAAAGGCGAATCGTACTTTTGACATGACAGTTGACCCATAAAGTTAAAATAGCGCGTGAGGATTCATTTTTTACGAACTATATTTACTTATACTAATATTATAAAGATATTAAGTTTGTAAGTTTGTAAGAAGTAATCTCTGGAGCTACTGAACCATAGCTATTTCGAAAATTCCTTCACCAGTAGAATGTTACATTATTCCTGAGGGACAGACTATTTTATTTTCAAAAAAATTAGAGATCGCAGCGAAAATTATAATAAGATACCCGTGCGTATCCGGGGCGGGTCGCTAGTCTGTTATACCTATTTTGTACCTAGTAACCCGGCAAGAAATATTGTAGATACCTTTAGAAAGAGATATAGCGGTTTCGTAGAGCGTTGTCTCTGTCGTTGAGACTGCCAGTCTAGATGCCAGTAAGATGATGCTGCCCGTCATTAACTTGCAAATTGTTATTATACCTAATGGTTTGAGATTTATTTTACGATGGCAAGGAACGCTTCGCACCGCACCGCAGAACACCGCACCGTACCGCACCATACCGCACTGCAGCGCACCGCACCTACGTCACATAGTGCCAGTACCCGTAGTACAAGATTTTACGTCTCACCAAACGAAACCAAATTCGAGAGTCGAAATACTTTCGCGTTACAGTAAAATGGACCTAAACAGCCTTGAATTGAAGTCAAATATTCAATGCCACTGATTTTAATTTCGCAATGTTTCCGCTTGGAGCGCTGGCTGTAGAAGTGTAGACAAACTTGAGCTTTAAAACAAGGCATTTAAGATCCAGTTTACTGTAACGCGGAAGTATTTCGACTCTCGAATGGTTTGGTTTGGTGAGACGTAAAATCTTGTATTACTACGGGTACTGAGATGACACTACGAAGCCGAAACCTCTTTCTAAAGGTCGAAGGTTTCCTGCCGCCTATAACTCCACTTTATTATAAGGGTCAATTCATACTAGTTAAACGTATCCAAGCATTATTCACCCTTATCGCCACAACTTGGTGGCGCACAAATTGGTGACGTGCTCTCGAAAAGGCCTGAGTAGGTACTTATGTCGAGCAGTGGACATAGAACATGGCCAGGCTGATGGATAGGAGATGTATTACTTAATAGGTAGGCACGAACTTACTTTCTGCGGAAAAGGGTAGCATTGATTAATCATTATTACAATCTCAATTGTTGTGATTGGTTGAATTTGTGCGATTCTTGTTGCAAAAATGCATTGTAGCCAATAGTGCGCGAGCGTCAACCAATCAGAGGTGATTGCAATCGTGACATTGTAGCTGTCATTCTACCGCAATCGAGCTGCCAATTTAGTTTAGTTGAGAGATTGTGTACAACAGAATTAGCTACATTTGTTCACATAAATTGGTCACAGCGATATTAGATTCTGGTGTAACGAGAGCCGAGCGCGGGAGTACGTACGTACTTGCATGTTCAGCATAATATGCATGAAATCAACCCTGTTTGTTTCGGTTTCGCATAAATGATACAGTTCTCTTGTGTCATGCATGACCGTTGAATATCTGCTATCGGGTTTAAACAAAATAATATTATGATTAGAGTTCGGGGCTCGGGCTGCGATAGTTCGACATTCGGCAAATTTTTCGGATTTGAATTTTTTTTTAATCAATAGAGGGAACTTCCGTGGTGGTCCCATACTTTATTTTATTTTTTATTCAGAAACAAGTTAGCCCTTGTATAGATACCTAGGTACTTGGTGTATAGGCTAGGTATACTTTTTATCCCAGAAAACTAACGAGTTCCCACGGGGTGATAAAAAAATTAAATGCACGCCGAAGAGATCGCAGGCAAAAACCTTAATCCACGCGGATAAAGTCGAGGGCATCATCTAGTTTTGAATTAAATTAAAAAAAATACTTTGAGAGTGGTCTAGATCATAGATAACACACTATGTCTAGATACAAGAAGCGGGACAAAGCGAGGCGAAAGGGCGTCCACACACTCGCATTCGCGTCGTCGCCTCGTGTCACTTTGTAAAAGTCGTGTATGAGAGATGACAGCTTTATATTATAAAGTTTTCATGAAGTTACAGCAGAAATGCAGCGCAAATGTTCCAAATAAAACGTCTGGAACGTTTCTCGAAATTCCTCACAAAGCTTGGCAAATTGCGAGTAAATTGCACCCGCGTCTAACACACAATCAGCGAGTGGTATGCCGTATGTGGCCAACCGAGCGTTTGGACTGAACACACTCTACACACGATTTAGCTACCATACAGTTCGGAAGTTTTGGACTGAGCACACTCAACACACATGTTGCCTACCGTACAGTTTGGAAACGACCTAACATTGCAAGTAACTTCAGTTCGTATTGGTTCTTCACAAAGCTTGGCAAATTGCGAGTAAATTGCACCCGCGTCTACCACACAATCAGCGAGTGGTATGCCGTATGTGGCCAACCGAGCGTTTGGACTGCACACACTCTATGTACACTGGTGAATATACTACAGTTTAACTGTTTGAAAATCATTTGTCTGAAGTCTAAACAGCTATCGTCTCTGCGCCGTAAGTTCTAGTCTGAACTGTACGATTGCGAAGCTGTGTAACCAACGTTAAGATCGAAACATAAATCACTTCAAAATGACGTGAATAGTTCGCACTGCACTGTTTCGTTACGAAACAATATTGCAACTTTAAACTTTCAAGTCACATTTGGAATGAAATTGCAATAAAGTCCTGTATAAGTAACTTGTCAAGTTAATGTTAACTATCTACTGTACGGCTTTTAATCGTATTGACTATTGAATGATGTGTAGTGTACCCTAGAATCCTCTACATAGGTAGGTGACGTTAATAATAATTAATTATGTTAAAAATGAATAGAAATCATGATTTTTAAAAGTTATTTTCTTTAATAATTTTTCTGTTTTCCGAGACACAGTTTCTACTAGTTCGTAAAACAGGTGCACAGTATTGTTTTGGTAAGAATTTTATAATAATTAGTTTTAAGGTATGTGTCAATAGGTACTAACAAAAATATGATTAACAAATAAACTATTAATAAACTTAAATCTAAAAAAAAAAACAACATTAAATTAAAACTAAAATAAATTAAATTAAATCTAAAACCTCGTCGAGACCACCGCAACGAGGCATTGTACCCAAGATGCTGGCAGCATTACCCCTTTAGATGGCCAAACTAATTCTTTGATATGAATATGATTTCATATTCTAAAATAATATGATTTGTATTTGGTGGAAGTAAATGTTTTTTTTTTAATAATGAATTCTAGCCCCATAAATTACCGCTATACAAAAAATCACATCGTTTAATTACTACAGTCGAAGACCCTATTTATCCATCAAATTTTGCACCAAAATAACTTGTTTTGTAAATTAAGTTTCTTTTTTAAATTAAGTGTGTGAAATGTTTATAAAAAAAATCCACTAAATAAAATTTCCTATTCCTCTTGCATAGCGAAACTAAAAGCACTAGGTATATACTCAGTTACCTACCTTTCACAAGTTTGTACACCCATTATAATGAATAGGTACCTACGTTTAACGTTGTTAAAACATTATAACTATCTATGCTCTCAAACACGTTGATAGCGCCTCTCGCACGTGCTAATTACCCTACATTTGCTCTTTGTATACCTAGATACGCTGACAGTATTTTCGTACTAAGAATTACCATATTTTTAGGTACCTATAGCACAAACAGGTCGAGATGAACACACCCCGCACACCCACACAGCCTCCACGCTAACCCGGTGCAGGCGAGCGCGGGTGTAAGAGGCGCCCCTACGCCTCATACCCCGATTGCCATCTCAACCTGTCGCGGATTATAGGTCTAATTTTAGAGATAGAGATTAGCTACCGAATCCTATACAGCTGGGAAGCGTTCGAGAAGCTTCGAGATGTCTTCTCGTCCAAAATTTTTCAGTGATTGAAGACCAAAGTCTTCGAACAGTGCGTGTTGCCAGTTGCCAGATAACATACCTATTTAAGTAGGTACCAAAATTCGAGACACATTATATATGGTCCTCATAAAAAGCCCTGAGTCACTCAGCGGGCGGTGTAGAGAGCTATGCTCGGAGTTTCTCTACGTGATCAAATTAGATATGAGGAGAAATATGAAAGAATTATTAAAATATCTCAACTAATGAATAAGTTATGGAACTTTACAGTTGCGCTTGCAAGAATAATAAGTGCATTTCACTCTAGATGTGGCTCCAGTGTGTGACGTTACGACCGACACGGCACGTTCTAACTAAATCCAAATCAAAACGTTTTTTAGTTTTCTCTTCATAACAATATTATAAGACCTCAAAACTAATTTGCCCCAAACTGCGACTTCGTGTTCGGAAAACCTAAATCCACGCGGACGAAGTTCGGTCATCATCTAGTATTATATAAAAGGAAAAGGTGACTGACTGACTGACTGATCTATCAAGTCATCAATCAACAACAAACTACTGGACGGATCGGGCTGAAATTCGGCATGCAGATACCTATTATGACGTAGGCATCCGCTAAGAAAGGATTTTTGAAAATTCAACCCCTAAGGGGGTGAAATAGGGGTTTGAAATTTGTGTAGTCCACACGGACGAAGTCGCGAGCATAAACGATATTATATTATATGTACTTATCTTGTGTTTTGTATATCAATAACTACGTAGTTAGATATGTTCGTGTACATTCGAATATGAATTCGCAGTATTATGCTTGGCTAGAATCGCGCTTGCATTGTTTTAGCATTTGAAGCTTTTAGCAAATAATGTGAGATGTTATGGCGACGTCATTTCATACAAACTTCACAAGCAAAGTTTCGCTCAGCGTAATATAAACCTCATAAATGTATACTTACCTACTCTACTTAATTATTGTGTTTGTTTGTTTTGATGATGCCGTTTATTTGCAATTTGCATACTATTGTTGCCTGCAATTTTGTCCGCGTGGACTAACCGACAAACAAATAAGTAGGTAGATACCTATCCGCTGACAAAATATGTATAACAGTACGCTTAGTATAAGATTTTACGTCGCGCCAACGTTGATAGTATTTGAGAGAGGAAACACAAAAACGTCAAAGTAAAATGGATCGCAATAACCTTGAGTCAAAAATTCAATAGCACTGACTAACTTGAGCTTTAAAACGAGGAAGTTAAGGTCTATTTTTCTTCAATACTTATTGAATACAATACAACGTTGATAGTAAGTATTTCGATGCTCGAATACTATCAATCAAAAATATACAAAAAATCGAATATCGAATAAAAAAAATCACAAATATTGGCTTAGTACTTATTTGTGATTTTTTGTCTTCATGTGTTTTTGTTGTTGTTGTTGTGTTTTGTACGCTAAAAACTGTGTCCCAAATTAATGAGTATTTATTTATTTATTTATGTCCAGCAGTGGACGTTTACCGGATATCTAATGAAGAAATAATCAATTTTCACGAACCAGATTATAGAATCAGAAAAAAACCATAGAGTAGGTAACTGAATCAACTGTGTAGTGGGTATAGGTACAATCGATCGCAGAGCCGAGGCAGAAAATTGAAATGTAATCCCTCATTCTTCATTCTGGAACCGTTAAACTCGTAATAAAATACTTTGAGCCACGTTCCCATTTCCGCACGGGGATTAGGTATGTGATTTATTTGTACTAGAAGGTACCCAGTGGTGACCTTACGACCAGCGAACTTTTACATACCAATACTTACTAAGTAACACAATTTTTAGGGTTCCGTACCTCAAAAGGAAAAACGGAACCCTTATAGGATTACTTCGTTGTCTGTCTGTCTGTCTGTCAAGAAACCTAGAGGGTATACCCCTTGAACATGAAATTTGGCAGGTAGGTACAGTACGCGGCGGCCTTTAGAATGACATTTCGGCTTTGTAGAGCGTTGTCTCTGTCACTCATACCTATATGACGTTTTGTCGGTCTCAACGACAGAGACAGCGCCCTACAAATTTTCTATCTCCTTCTAAAGGTCGATGTACATTACTTTCTGCCGCGTACTGTATAGGTCTTATGGCAAACGTAATGTTACAAGTTAAATATTAGAAACCGAGCGGCCCAGACTTTGCATATGAACTTTTATAATAATTACTAGCTGATGCCCGCGACTTCGTCCGCGTGGAATTAGGTTTTTTAAAAATCCCGTGGGAACTCGTTGATTTTCCGAGATAAAAAGTAGCCTATGTCACTCTCTAGGTCTTTATTTATACCCATGCAGAAAATCACGTCAATCTGTTGCACCGTTGCGACGTGATTGAAGGACAAACCAACAAACAAACACACTTTCGCATTTATAATAATTGGGTACTGATCATCTTTTGTCTACCAATCCGCACATGGCCAGCGTGGTAGACTATGGCCAAAACCCTTCTCACCATGAGAGGAGACCCGTGCTCTGTAGTGAGCCGGTGATGGGTTGATCATGATGATGATGATCATCTTTTGTAACACACATTATGCAAATAAAGAATTTCTATTTCTAAGTATTTCTATTTCTGAGCAACTCAATAAATCTGTAAACAAACACTGCACTGCACTAAATCATTATGAACCGGCTGGTCGCATGAAATAAACAAAGATATTAAACTATTCTAGTATACTAGTCGAATAAACAGACGTTAAATTGCGGTCATTGTAAATTACCATTAATTCAGCTGTCCGAGAGCGCCAACTTGTTTATTTACCGCAGCGAGTCAACTATTGCAAACACTAATGCTAAAACTGCATTTAAACCCAGAGTTTAATTTATCTGGGATAGTATAGGATTTAAGGAAAAACTGTCATGGTGACCACATTTCTTTGGGAATTAAAGTAGTTTTTAATTCCTTTCTTTTCACAGTGAAACTATGAAACAGTATTATTGACCCGCGACTTCGTCTGCGCGGATATAGGTTTTAATTTAATCCCGCGGGAACTCTTTTTCCCGGGATAAAAGTATTCTATGTTAAGCTATCTCTATTCTGAATTTCAGCCAAATCCGTCCAGTAGTTTTTGCGAGAAAAAGTAACAAAAATGCACACACACACACATACACAGACACACACACATACAAAATTCAGTCTTTATAATATTATTAGTGTGAAGTCTGACTAGACTATCAAACACACATTTATATTATGGGTAGTGATTAGAGAATTCCCGCGATACTGGATGCAAGATACGAGTATCTCTGTACTAAGTTTTTTTTTTCAAAATCGGTTAAACCATGTGCCAAAGTGTGCCTGTAACAGACAAACAGGCACACTATTGCACATTGGGCTAATGTGTACTGGAGACATAATTTTATATTGCTGCCATATAATATGATAGGAATTTTATCGGAGCACTCGGCAGGTCCATTAGTGCGCATCTTTGCTCGTCTAATCTTCCCGTCAGCTGTAATTTCTGTGTTGCTCTCTCGAATTGATTTTCCCAACAGTTAGTGCTATTGACTTTTTAGTAAATACAATTTCATATGAGTTTTCCTTATGTGAAAAGCCGCCCGTTTGATAATAATAATCAGGAACTACTTTGTACTTTAATAATAATAAAATAATAAATAAAACGTTTTTTTTTTCAATCATCTAGTTACACACATACATGGATTTGATCTTGAACAATTTGCGTGCTTGTTGGAATAAGCATATACAATATTAAGAATGTTACAAGATCAAGAACTGGCTATCCTAGCTAGATTTTTAGATCTGTGTTAAGGATAGCCAGACTTTACGTCCCAAATTCGTATTATTAAGTATTTATAATTTTATTACAGTTTACAGAAAGTTATAACAGTTGTCTTGGATTGTAGTAGTAAAATAAAGTGATTTTTTGTATACTTAGAGGTAGTTTATGAGGCTTAATTCATTATTAAAGTGAATAATTTAAAAAATAAATGATTTTTGTTTATTTTTTACAGGAACGTCACGCTGTATGGAAGGCGAATAATGACGTCACAATCCGTAAAGGACATTTTTTTTTCAATTTTTTATCATAAAAATAGATTAATTTATAGGAAAGTAATTTTTATGATAAAAAACTAAAAAATTAAAAAAATCTGTCATTTACGCCATGTGACGTCATTAATCACTTTCCGCAGCGTGACGTTAATAATTAATTATTTTGAAAATGAATAAAATCATGACTTTTGAATGAGTTCTGGCCCCATATACTACCGCTATACTAAAAATCACGCCATTTTATTACTACAGTCCAATACCCTATTTTGAGTAATTAAAATATCACTTGCTTTAACGGTGAAGGAAAACATCGTGAGGAAACCTGCATGCCTGAGAGTTCTCCATAATGTTCTCAAAGGTGTGTGAAGTCTGCCAATCCGCACTTGGCCAGCGTGGTAGACTATGGCCAAAACCCTTCTCACTCTGAGAGGAGACCTGTGCTCTGTAGTGAGCCGGTATTGGGTTGATCATGATGATACCCTATTATATAAACTAGAAGTAAACGCGGTGATTTTGGCCTTCTTTCCGCGGGGGCCCGGGCACAGAGTAAGTTATCTTTACTCATGTGGTCCTGGGTTCTATCGCGGACATTTTTAACTTTTGTGCGTTTAACTCTCTATATAAATCTTCTAGCCTTAGTCCATGCCTATGCCTTAAAACCTTTTCATTCTGAGAGGATTTGAATTTTGAACCCGTGCTTATAAGTAGGTCTTCAAAAACCCGAATCATCCAAGTGTCCATTGTTAACTGGGCGCTTAAAATTGTCGTCTTGTCGTCGCCCGTTCCTCATCACGCAAGCAACTCAGGAATTGTCTGAAACAAACGATAGAGCTATAGAACTTCCAAAGTTTCCCTCAGGCTACTAAATATAGCTACCTATCCTATTCTATTATTTACTAACCACATCCAAGGCGAGATATTGCGAGTTTGAAAACTAAGTTCCCTGTTTCAATCCATTCCAGCTGTTAATTCCACCTTCAATCGGATTTACGCGTTCATTTATTGTTGACAAAGACAAGTTGGGACTAAGTAAGTTCAGGGTGTTGAAGCTAGAGTTAACTTGTCTAAAGAGACACTTCTTTTCGCACCTCCTTAGCTGCGCTTGCACGGGCAGTTGAAATTTAATATAACTAACAAAGGGCGTAGATTTTACGTATTTTGGAAGATCCTCTATTTAATACTGAGAAACATTGTCTTATAAATTACTTCGTATGGACAGGGCCATTGAACAAACAAAATGGTACCGATTCATTGGTGCTTTTGCACTATAGCAACCTCAGTGACGTCTGGATTTCAAACGGGTCGTTCATTCGTATCCAAGAGATGGCGCTGATTTATTTGGTTCCAAATCCGTGAAAAATTTTGTTGCACAAATGTAGCATCCACCTAGGGAGCCACATCGTATACCCTGAGGACGTGACTTCAATTCCAGTCAAAAAAGTGCTGCTGCATCTGGCGGCCACAGGGTTTGACGAGGATAAGTGTGAAGTGGAGGCTAACACAATAGATCGGAGACGGTCGCAGTGATACAAGAATTCAAGAACCTGCATAGCCCCAAGGTATAAGAAGAGTATAATAAGAGAGAATATAGTAGAGGACTTGCGGAGAAAGATGCCTTCGAAATGTGGACGTATCGCAGGATGCTCCATAAAGGATTTTTGACGACCTCTATGGCGCAGTGGTGAGCGCTGTGGTCTTATTAGTGGGAGGTCCCGGGTTTGATTCCTGGCAGGGGTTTGGAATTTTATAATTTCTAAATTTCTGGTCTGGTCTGGTGGGAGGCTTCGGCCGTGGCTAGTTACCACCCTACCGGCAAAGCCGTGCTGCCAAGCGATTTAGCGTTCCGGTACGATGCCGTGTAGAAACCAAAGGGGTATGGGTTTAATAAAAACTGCCATACCCCTTCCAGGTTAGCCCGCTATCATCTTAGACTGCACTACGACATCTTAGATTGCAGATCCAGCAATGCACGGGGCTGCAATGGCTTGTATAGTACGGTATAATAACATTGTAAATTGAAAAATTAAAAAGAGCAACCGCCGAGTTTCTTGCTGGTTCTTCTCGGTAGGAACGGCATTCCGAACCAGTGGTAAATTAAAACTACCTGACTATTCATAAGCACTTTTAAAAAGTTTACATGAATAAAAAAACATTCTATTCTATTCTATACTGCATCATCACTTACCATCAGGTGAGATTGCAGTCAAGGGCTAACTTGTATCTGAATAAAAAAAAATGGATAAAGTGTCCAACGCTGAGGTTCTTGCCTGGATGCAGAAAAAGACCGAGATAGTAAAAACCATCAAGCAGCGTAAGATCTCGTACCTGAGCCATATTTTGCGACACGATAACTACCGCTTGCTGCAGACAATTATGATGGGTAAAATAGCTGGAAAAAGAGGGGTGGCAAGAAGGAAGAAGTCATGGCTACGTAACATCAGGGAGTGGACTGGCATAAAAACAGTCGGAGAACTATTCCGCCTAGCCATGGACAAGGAGAAGTTTAAAAAACTGACTGCTGACCTTCAGTAATGAAGAGACACAAGAAGAAGAAGATAAGAAGAGAAGAGGTACCCTAAACTTTTCTGCTTTCAGCGTTTGGTAAATCTGAAAGAATTTTATCTCTTGTTACTGTATAATAGCGATCGGGTTACACGACAGTCTTATCAAAGAAAACCTTAGTTAATTTAAGCGTTCATTTAACGTTGACAAAAGACAAGTTAAGACAAGTTCGGCCCAGTTCGGAGTGGCGAGGCCAACTTGTCTCTTTGATTGAGCGCCTCGTTGGCAGGCTGTTAATACTTCAAGCTTGCAGCCACCCTATCTTTAAACAAGTCCACTAAGAGGGAGTGCAAACTTACTAGGTATTATAGTTATCTATCGATATAAATGATAAGATATGGTCAAGCGAACAAAATTTTTCACGGTTTTGAAACCAAATAAATCAGCGCCACCTCTTAGATACTAATGAACGACCCGTTTGAAATCCAGACGTCACTGAGGTTGCATTGGTGCTATAGCACCAATGAGTCGGTGCCGTTTTGTTTGTTCAATAACCACAACAGACGGAAACGTTTAAGTGCGGAAACCAGCCCAGAGTAAAGAAGAAGAAGAACCCTGTTCATACGAAGGAATATATTAGTCAATGTAGTTATCACGTCGAATTTTCATTTCTCCATAGGCTAAAGCGCGTTTGTGCACTCATTCGTATTCGATTCGTATTCGTTTTTGTGAAAATACGATACGTAGTGGTCGTTCGCGTCATACAATATGTACGTAAATACTAATTTGTGCTTGTGCACTAATTTGGTTTGTATTTATACCGATCCGTTAAAATACGAATCAAATGAGTGCACAAGCGTATGCACGTTACTTAAAACGCTCATACGAAAACTCACGATGTTTTCCTTCACCGTTAAAGCAAGTGATATTTAATTACTTAAAATGCACATAACTCCGAAAACTTAACAGGTGCGTGCCCGGGGTCCAACCCCCGACCTCTGATTAGGTGGCGGACGTCCTAACCACCAGGCTATCACAGCTTAAGTGCGAAATAAGATTTATGTAAGTGTATTACAATACGTACCTTGGCATGTAAATTTAATTTCCTCAATATCGCTTGAGCCTTTAGGTACGGTGTAGCGACACCGAGACGATGCAGATACGATATGAATTGCAAATAGGTATCTTACTAGTAGAGCCACTTTCCTATTACAATAAATTATACTACCTATCTATTTAAATGATATTATCTCGAAACTGCTACACTAGCTCACTTTTGGAACAGAATAAATTAAGTTTTCGAGACAGAAATTGAGAGTTTATGTAACTTTTGGTAACACGTATCTAACTACAGTAGGTATGTGGCAGAAAGGCCAGAAAGTAATGTACATCTACCTTACGAAGGAGATAGCAGATTTGTAGAGCATTTTCTCGCTGTCGTTGAGGCCAACAAAACGTCCTATAGATACTTATGAGTGACAGAGACAACGCTTTACAAAGCCGAAATGTCATTCTAATGGCATATGTACATTACTTTTTGCCGCGTACTGTACTTACTTACCTAATTGATAAACTAAAACATTATGAATTTAAAAAAAATCCAATAAGATTTTTAAAATTCATTGAGAACAAGAAACATGATTTTGAAATAAATTTCTAAGAATAAAAATCACAAAAGAAATCATGATGTTTTAAAATTGTACACTAGAAAATGCAATAATTCAATTTCTAACAATGGATTTTGATTTCGAATTTTTAATCAAATAGGTATTGAAAATTATATTCTACTTTTAGGTAAACCGTAAATGTACCGTAGTTTGCCATTTTCGATTCTTTATGCCCAAAATTTATTTGAAGAAAGAAACTCCTACTGCTAAACACCCAGGAAAAACCAGCCACCAGGCAAGCAATAAGCACCACGTAGCACAGCACAAATCCCAAAACACACTCGCTTTACATCAAGTATCCTGTAAAACTAAAATAAAATTTTAAATAGGTGAAATTAAGTGAAATCAAATGACCGATGCTAGCAATGGGCGTGAAATTACACTTTGTCCGGTCAACTAAAACTTCATTTGAACTAAACACGGCTAATTACCGTTAAATTACGGCCACATCAAGCCATGTACCTACTCATTCGTGGACTTCATGTTGTAACAACATATTATAATACTAGATGATGCCCGCGACTTCATCCGCGTGGATTTAGGTTTTTAAAAATCCTGTGGGAACTCTTCAATTTTCCGGGATAAAAAGTAGCCTATGTTCTTCCCCGGGATGCAAGCTATCTCTGTATCAAAGGAGATCGCCTGTGAACGGGCCCTCTTTTGTGGCATCGTGTCAAAACTTAAATTAAATTTTTAAAAAATGTGTTATTTTTTTACGATTTTGTTTTATTACGACTTTTTTTCACTCTATTATTGAAAATATCCACAACTACAGTTAGAATCGTAGACATGCATTTATTTTGAAGAAGTATTAATTAAATATAACCTCAATATAAGCAATATAAAAAATAAGAAATCGTTTGCAGAATATAAAGAGTTAATTATTTGTCTACAAAATGAAATTAAAAGCATGGTGACATAACAATTATATTAGGGAGGACCCAAAGCTCCTAAGAAAATGGGCAATCTCCTTTCGTCAAAATCGGTTAAGAACGGTTGAGCCGTGAAAAGCTAGCAGACAGACAGACAGACACTTTCACATTTATAATATTAGTATGGAAAAGTATGGATTATTGTGCTGTGATGTATCCACATCCATACTAAATATCTATCATGTACAGTACGCGACAGAAAGTAATGTACATCGGCCTTTAGAATGACATTTCAGCTTTGTGGAGCGTTGTCGGTCTCAACGACAGGGACAACGCTCTACAAATCTGCTATCTTCTTCTAAAGGTCGATGTACATCACTTTCGGCCGCGTACTGTATACATTATCTAAATATATAAAACGAAAAGGTGACTGACTGACTGATCTATCAACGCACAGCTCAAACTACTGGACAGATCGGGATGATAGATATTATGACGTAGACATCCGCTAAGAAAGGATTTTTGAAAATGTAATCCTTAAAGGGGTAAAACAGGGGATTGAAAATGTAGTCCACACGGAAGAAGTCACGGGCATAAGCTAGTCAGTACCCATACTATAAATGCGAAAGTGTGTTTGTTTGTTGGTTGTCTTTTAATCACGTCGCAACGGTGCAACGGATTGACGTGATTTTTGCATAGGAGATAAAGACCTGGAGAGTGACATAGGCTACTTTTTATCCCAGAAAATCAAAGAGCTCCCACGGGATTTTTAAAAACCTAAATCCACGCGGACGAAGTCATGGGCATCAGCCAGTAGGTACCTAATGTTTTCACAGAGCAAGGATAGATTATAATTTTGAGGAGTAGGTACAATCTATATATATATATAAAAGGAAAAGGTGACTGACTGACTGACTGACTGACTGACTGACTGACTGTTCTATCAACGCACAGCTCAAACTACTGGACGGATCGCGCTGAAATTCGGCATGCAGATAGCTATTATAACGTAGGCGTCCGCTAAGAAAGAATTTTTAAAAATCCAACCCCTGAAGGGGTAAAATAGGGGTTTGTAGTTTGTATGAAACTCTGTCAGTTTTGAAGTGTCTATAAAGAAGTTTTGTAGTTAATATTTTTGCAATTAGCAGTATTACATATTTTATTAAGCTCATATGTTAAAATCTCATAGTTAAAGATCAACCATAAGGGTTGTAAAATAGGGGTTTAAAATTTGTGTAGTCCACGCGGACGAAGTCGCGGGCATAAGCTAGTAAAAGTATATTCATTCATACCTGTGATTCATACATTCATAAATTTATTGATTTGATCACATAGAGACACTCTAAAGCATAGCTCTCTCTCCATCGCCCGCTGAGTGACCTGAGCTTTCTGATGACGCCCATAGTTAGCCCACATTCACTGCCAACGCGCACTCTTCGAAGATTTTGGTCTTAAAGCACTGGGGAATTTCGGATAAGGAGATAAGAATGTATGTAGGATGAACAGCTTTTGTTTATCCGAAAAGCTAGGTACTGTGAATTATATATCCCATGCGGCTAGTTTCGGCCTTTATACTGCTATTAATAAGCAGCTAAATGCGGTTTTAGCGCTAAACCGACTGTCAGTGGAATTTCGGGTATTCTAGCTCATAATGGCTCTGATAATTATACCTATACTTGTCAACTAGCACTAACCTAAATTAATTGTCTTTTATTTAGGCCGTAAATTACGGTAACAAGTCATTAAATTAATGTAGATGAAATAAAGTCAAATATGCCTTTATTCTTATTATTATACTAGCTTATGCTCGCGACTTCGTCCGCGTGGACTGCACAAATTTCAAACCCCTATTTCACCCCCGTAGGGGACGAATTATCAAAAATCCTTTCTTAGTGGATACCTACGTCATAATAGTTATCTGCATGCCAAATTTCAGCCCGATTCGTCCAGTAGTTTGAGCTGTGCGTTGATAGATCAGTCAGTCAGTCAGTTAGTCAGTCAGTCGCCTTTTCCTTTTATATATTTGAAAATTGAAATTTGTATAGTCCACGCGGACGAAGTCGTGAGCATAAGCTAGTTATCAGTAATACTCGATTACAATTTGTACACTTTATTCCGTTTGGTATATAGATACCTACTGTACCCGTAGTACAAGATTTTACGTCTCACCAAAGGAAACCAAATTCGAGAGTCGAAATACTTCCGCGTCACAGTAAAATGGACCTAAACAGCCTTGAATTGAAGTCAAATATTCAATGCCACTGATTTTAATTTCGCAATGTTTCCGCTTGGAGCGCTGGCTGTAGAAGTGTAGACAAACTTGAGCTTTAAAACAAGGCATTTAAGATCCAGTTTACTGTAACGCGGAAGTATTTCGACTCTCGAATTTGGTTTGGTTTGGTGAGACGTAAAATCTTGTACTACGGGTACTGCACATATTCCGTAGCTTATCTTTCCGTAGCTACGGGAGCTACGCAAGCTTCCGTAGCATCCGTAGGCTAGCTAGATATTACTTTTCATTGTGAGAAAACGCGTCTTTTTTTATTCTGTTGGCTTGGTACGACATTTTATGCCCCAGCAACTTTGATAGTATTCGAGTGTCGAAACACTTCAGCGTTATAGTAAACTGGATCTTAACCTGTCTGTCCAGCAGTGGACGTCTATCGGTTGACGATGATGATGATCCAGTATCCTTGGCAGTACCTGTGTGTCCCACATACCCATCAAGTGTGGTATGCGTTAATGAATTTTCCATAGCAAAGTAAAGGAGTCAAAAGTCGATTCAAGGATCGTGCGAACCTTGGATGGTGCGAACAAAGTCTCAGACCACAGCAATATGGTATTTGACAACTAGTCAAATCAGTAACTTTTATCACACGTCAAAACGCGCGCTTAGTATGCGATATATGAAATACCGGTGTGTGACGTCACAATCATTTGACGTGCTTTTTTTAGTTTAATCGATAATTTAAAATGGTTATTACACTTAAAACCAACAAAGGACGTGGATTTTACGTATTTCGGAAGACCCTCTATTTAATAATCACTGAGAAATAATTTATTTTTGATGTAGTCAAATACCCAAGTGAAAACTCAATTGCAGAAGAAACGGCTTTAATGATAAACCGGGTGCCCAATAAAGCAAAACGTAATTCGATCAGACTGTTAACAAAAGCAATAAAGAGCCCTCGTAACGGCTTTGCCGATACGCCAATAGTGCAAATCCGAACTGAGTTAGAATCCCGGATTCAAGGGGACGCTTTATGATTTTGAGGATGAAATTGGTTGGTAACTTTGATTTTGTGTGCGTGAAATACTTATCTTCAATCTCTTCCAGTGTATTTTAGAATCATTAGTAGAATGTGCGACAAGTCAGGGTGGGTACGCCCCGTTCACCCAAGGGAACTCTTTGATTTTCCGAGACAAATAGTAGCCTACGTCTTTAATTATATCATCCAAAAAATCACGTCGGTCCGTTGCTTTGCAATAAAAAGTAGCGAATGACAAGAGCTTACATCATAGTCTACCAGGCTGGCCCAGTGCGGACATTGTGAGGATCGGCAAACTTCACACAGCTTTGAGAACATTATGGAGAACTCTCAGGCATGCAGGTTTCTGCACGATAATTTATTTCAGCAAGTGATATTCAATTGCTTGAACGCACGTAACTCCGAAAAGTCAGAGGTGTGTGCCCGGGATCGAACTGCCGACCTCCCGAAGAGGAGGCTCAACTATTTCAATCAATCTGTATAATTTTATAAAATTCAAAGTCCTGACTGACTCACAGACTTATATATCAACGCACAGCCTAAATCGCTGGTCCTAGAGACATGAAATTTGGAGGGTGTGTTCTTTGTAAAGAGTGGGTATCCAATAAGAAATTATTTTTCGAAACTCCACCCCTAAGTGGGTTAAATGGGGGTTTGAAAAAGTAGTCCACGCGGACGAAGTCGCGAGCATAAAGCTCTATAATTTAAAACTTCTTGCAAGCAAATACCTACGTATAAACTTATAAAGTATAAAACAAAAAGATTATAGCTAATCCTAAACTTTTCACATCCAAATCCAAAATAAACACATAAAATTTCAACTGCCCGCCTTGAAGCCGGGGTCGGAATTAGGCTCGCCGTACAGTGAAGCAGTTACGAGGGGCATTTTATTGGCCTCGCAAACAGACTGATCAAATTACTTTCAAATTTATTGTCGCTACCCACTCCTTCAAATCTCTTTATCCTTATCAGAATTGTTTGTTAGGGTTCCGTACCTGATCCTATTACTAAGCCTCCGCTATCCATCCGTCCATCCGTCCGTCTATCTGTCAGCGGGCTGTATCTCGTGAAACAGGGACAACCCTCCACCTCCCATGGCCCCACCAACCTCTCGGTTATATGGGCCGAATCGTAGGATGGCGCCCGTTCGGTAGTTGCTCTAAGCGTTTTCCCGGGGCTCCTTCTTGACATCCTACAAATTATTTTATGTCTCCTCCTTTTACCTTTTGCTCACGCTCCCCCCTTGGGGGACATCACTAGCACAGCTGATCTCGTGAACCGTAATAAGTAGAGAGTTGCAATTTTCACAGAGTGTAGGTAAGTATATTTCTATTGCCGCTATAACAACAAATAATAAAAATTTCAAAATGGCCGAAAATTAAAAAAATAAGTGTTATTTCTCATACGACGGTACAGAACCTTTCGTTTGCGAGTCTGACTCGTACTTGACCGTTTTTTTTGTCGATCTACTTTGGGATGGTTTTCTTTTCACGTTTTTCGTCGCCGCTGACAACTCAATAATAGGCGGAGCGCCCACGCCCGACAATCGATGACCGATTTTTTGGCGGCAAAAATGAAACGTCATGCCGATTGCAACGAAACGCACACATCCTACAAAAAAATTGTCAATAAGTCTGAGAATAACTATCGCGGTTCGGAATTTTGGCTATAGATATCTTAAATCATTCATTCATCATCATCAGTAGAATGTATAGTACGCGACAAGTCGAGATGGCAATCGGGGTGGGGACATCCCGTTCTTCCGCGGGAACTCTTTGATTTTCCAAGACAAATTAAAGACCTGAAGAGTGGCCTAGGCTACTGCCTACGTCACTCTTCAGGTCTTTAAGACTATTTAGACTATATATTTTTTACATTTTTGAAAACCTGTTCGCGCTCTCCCCACCGTGAAAGGGATTTAGGGAAGGGATTACATCATATAATCTTTTTTCTTTTTAGCACCTAATCTTTACAATCTAATAGGTCCCCACGACGCTCGAGTAAATCCCTATTTAGCATCTTTGGCTCCCCAATTGTAGTGCGTTTGACTAAAAAATATCTGGTGAAATTAGAGTGGACCGATAAGACTGCGTGGAGTCGGAATGTTCCCAAGAAGTCCTTATGTTCTTTTGCGATAGCTCGAAAACTACTTTAGCACACTTTATAGGAAAGTGAGAAGAAAATCAGCAGAATCAGCTTCAACAGTTCTCAACCTCTTTTTTAGACCTAGAGTACCTATTTAGCAAATAGACCTTATTCATTAGTGTCCCCACTTGTGAACAACCTTTTTACAAGTACCTCGTACTTAAGTCGTAATAATTTATATAGAGTAGGCACTCGTAGTTTTTCGAGAGCAATGCTTATTCAAATAAGGAAAAGTTCTTTTTCGGCATGTTTAATATAATGTAGAGATTTTTTTTAAAATTCAGATGCAAGTAAAAGCCCTTATTCTATAATTTGTGTTTTTATCTACACTTCAAGGAAATTTCTAAATAATTTTAAATACTTACATATAAAAAATTGCGGACCGGCAGGATTCGAACGTGCGTCTTCTGGGTTCGCGCCCGATGCTTTTTTTTTTTTAAAAGAATATTAGCCATGTTAAATGACTAATAGTAATAATCCCCTTTCCTCTCCAACTAAGCGTCAGGCTTGTGCTAGGAGTAGGTACGACAATAGTGCAACGGGCGGGGTTTCAACCGTCGACCTTTCGGTTTTCAGTCCACTCCTTTACCGGTTGAGCTATTGAGGCTCTATATGCTTTTAAAATTAAGTTAGCCCTTGACTGAAATCTCACCTGGTGGTAAGTGATGATGCAGTCTTAGATGGAAGCGGCCTAACCTGGAAGGGGTACGGCAATGCCCCTTTGGTTTCTACACGCTATCGTACCGGAACGCTAAATCGCTTGGCGGCACGGCTTTGACGGTAGGGTGTTATATATTTCACCAAACGAATTTCCCATACCTATTCAGTGGTCTTTACATTAGAAACGCATAGTGAATCGATTAGTTGGCAGATAATAGACTAGCTTATGATAGTGGTCCGACCGCCGCGACGCGCCGCGCCGGCGAGAAAACGACTAACTGTCGGCGATTTTCTCTCTCAAGAAACTCACAATAAATGTACATTCCGTGTAAACGAAAGAGATGCTTTACTAGTTTTGTCGCTGAGCGACGAGCTTTCAAGTATAAACTCGCTCAGCGATATTCGTTCAGCGATGCTCGCTCGCTTGAATACGTGTAACGCGCGCGCAGGTTTGCACAGGACTGAGCGACCGCGGGCGAATGGCGCGAGTAATCGCTCGTCGCACTTGCACACTCGCTTATAGCCTGGCGACAAAACTATCGAAACTCGACCAGCGGAAAGCGAGTGTGCGCTTCCCGCTGATCGCCAACTCGTTTAAGTTTCTAGTTTTACTCGTTTCTCGTTCATCGTCGGCGGTCGGTCCACTGCCTTAAGCTAGCTTTTGCATCATCGTAGTTATTCCAGCAATTTCCCAAAATACACATCCACAGTGTTGGCAGCTGGAGTGATATTTCCCGCGAGCTGCCAAGAATCACTGCCACAATAGCTCGCGCCAGGCACATTGCAAGTGAATTTCTGATCGATTGGCGTATAACAGGCCCCGCAGACGGTCAAGCATGTTTGTCAAATTTTACGTGTTTGGCAAACACGCTTGACCGTCTGCGGTCCTTTTTCCCGTGTTTGTCAAACAAACTACGTGCTTGTCAAACAAGCTACGTTTTTGGCAAATCTGATTGACGGTCTGTTTGTCAAACATGCTTAACGGTGTACCATGGACCATGTTTGTTATGTTTGTCAAACAAACATTTCATTTTAGATTCATATTTCTTTCAGTACATTTTTATGTGTGTATATATACATCTCGCTGTTTTAACCATTCCGTGGCCAACATCTCCTATTTTTATTTTTTTTGAACACATTAGGGCCGATTCTTTTGTACATAATCTCTAAACTAAACTAAATTAACAGGTCTAAATCTAGTGCTATCCTTTTCCGCAAACAACATTATGAAAGGGATAGCAATAGATTTAGACGTGCCATTTTAGTTTAGTTTAGATATTGTGTACAACGGAATTAGCCACATTGTTAAGTTAATGCAAGAAATCCTTTATCCGCGGTGCTCATCACTCAGCCCTTATGCTCAGCGCAGTATCCCTTTCTGGATTCTGCGTCGAAAGTGATGCCTTGTTTGACAAAAGTGTTTGACAGGCCTGTTTGACAGACCTGTTTGACAGACCTGTTTGAATGGTATTTGCACCATGCTCTTGACAAAACGTCAAAAAACGTAAAGTTTGACAAACATGCTTGACCGTGTGCGGGGCCTATTACATTCTCAGTGCTGTAAGATACCTACCTGCTTTGTACATTATTGTAACATACTGTGTTGTAACATACTAATATATTATGTGACATACCTACGTTATTTTTATCCCGGAAAATCAATTAGTTCCTACGGGATTTTTAAAAACCTAAATTCACGCGGACTAAGTTGCGGACAACAGCTGGTAAAATCATAAAATCAAGTCAATCTTAGAAAAAACTATATATTCACTGCTCGAAATTCATTGAAAAAGGAAAGGTACTTTTAACAACTCGTTTAAATTAATGGACAGTTGTTTACAGTTTTTGAAGCAGTTACAATAAAAATGCAATCTCGAGGGAGAAAAGAACACTAAGAGTTGTTAATATTAAATCAAGCTTTAAGGCTTGGACACACACAAAGCGTATCGGAACTGAAAGATAGAAGAAAGACAGAAAAAAACGTTTATTTTATAAGGTGTGTCCCCTATCACGTTATACCTAAGGGTTGGTTATCCCGGCGCTTCCTCCACTAGCCAAAATGCTTTAAGCTGAGGAAGCGCCGGAATAAGTTGTGTCATTTATGGCACAATCCGAAAAAGGTTCCAGCTCAGCATAAAGCAGACCTGAGCTGAGCCATTTAGAAATTACAAATTCCCAAATAGCCTGAACATGATCTACTACTAGTATCGAACCCGCGTTCTCTCACTTTTAAGACACCTGCACCAGGAAAGAACGCAACGCGTGCTCCACAGTATGTCTTCGTAGGTTCCTTGTTAGGTTTCCGTACCCGAAGTGTGCCAACGGTACCCTATTAGCCTCCGCTGTTCACCTGTCTGTCTGCGGGCTGCTTGTCATGAACCGTAATAGATAGAGACTTGAATTTTTGTGAGGAAGTGTCTATTTTTATTCCCACTATAACAACAAGTAATAAAAATTCCGCTATAACAATTTTTTAATTTGCATGGTAGCCATTTCACCATGCAAAAAAAAAAAAAATATCTTGACGATGGTACGGGACCCTTGGAGTGCGAGTCCGACTCACACTTAACCTGTTTTTATTACAACTTCTAGTAACAGCGTGGGGGATACGTTTCGCCATGCGTTCTGTATGTCCAGACCTTAACGTAAGAGTTAGTACCGAAAAGACTGCAAGTTTCCGAAGCTATTTCGCCGCTCTAAAATATTTTTAAATGGAATTTTATATTAAGCGGTTGCTTCTGACTCTTTTACAATGGATAAATAATAAATTGCTGTTTTACATTGAATATCCTTTATTATAATAAACTAGATGATGCCTTTTATCAAGGCGGAGGTAAAGAGAGACCGAAAGAGTCCAGTTTCAAGTTTTAATTTTCAACCTATAGGAGTTTTATGTTTTTTTTTTAAATTTTCATCTCACTAGCTCATAAAGTCATTCTTTGTCAGATTTAAGGATGAACCATGAACCGCGTTTCTAAAAGTTTCTATAACTAGGTGGTATTTTTAATAGAAAGAAAAAGTCAATAGTTAGTGACGTTCGAATTTTAAATGAATTTACCACGCAGATTTCAAAGGACAAAAGAAGTCTTTCCGAGCTAGTGAGATGAAAAAAATTGTAAGCTTTTATTTTTTAGCCTGAGGCCGGCTGATACCTTAATGTTTAATTCAAAATACAATAAAAAATAAAAAAGTGTGCAAATAAACAATGTTTAGAAAGATTTGCAAGGAAATCATTAGTGGCGAGCTCATGAATTAAAAGTTAGCTGCACAGAACTGTCAAGGTCATTAATTAGTAGACAGCTGTGGGGTTTAAATTTTAATTCGAAATGTCTTAATTATACTTTTATTCTAAAGTAGAGTAGAGATTTTTATTGTTGCTAGTTTTAACAATTTTTTCTTTTTCAAATTTTTGAAAATTCATTCAGGGCAACATGAAAATAAAAATAAAAAGAGTTATTTCTTCAACGATGGTATAGTACCCTTCGTGTGCAAGTTCGACCCGTACTTGAACGATGTTTTTTTTCCATCATGAAAATGTCATTTTTACCTCAGATAAGGATTATTTGGCGATGAAAAAATCAACTTAGTCCATAATTTTCATAATTTGCCTATACTTCACATAAGGGGATACCTAAAAAACCAGCCAAGTGCGAGTCAGGCTCGCGCAATGAGGGTTCCGTACTACAGTCGTATTTTTTCGACATTTTGCAGGACAATTCAAAAACTATGATGCATAAAAATAAATAAAAATCTGTTTAGAATGCGCTGGTGAAGAACTTTCATATGATATCCCACTTGATATAGTTATCTTACTTAGAAAATTGAAAATACTAAATTATTAGTTCATGACCACAATTTTTTTTGTGTGATGTAACCACAAATTCACGGTTTTCGGATTTTTCCCCAAATGTTAGCTATAAGATCTACCTACCTGCCAAATTTCATGATTCTAGGTCAACGGGAAGTACCCTGTAGGTTTCTTGACAGACTGACAGACCGACAGACAGACAGACAGACAACAAAGTGATCCTATACGGGTTCCGTTTTTCGTTTTGAGGTACGGAACCCTAAAAAGCCACTTTAGAAACTAGATCTAACAATTTGAATTTTTAGATGAAAATTACTCTGACTTATAAAATCTGATTTTAAAATCTTTTTCAAATTGCTACATATATCTTTGTATGCATCCAATCTTTTATTATGAACCGTTCGATCAGTGATCAAAGACTCTTAGCAAACTTACTTTTCCTGATGCAAAAAACGATTCAATAGATTCTTACCAGGTTTTCTATCTAAAGAGCTTTATTCCAAGCTCCAACGAGCCACGTTTGGAATGTTTACATTCGAGTTCTCAGTTTATGAGGCAATAACCTCCCCCGGACGGACGACCACATTGCAGGAGTTCTATTTTATAGCACCAACCATTCCTTACACTTGTGCAAGCTGAGTTCTGACTTAATTATTATTTATTCGCCCACATTTTTACCCCATTTGCCAACTCACTTTATTCCATTTTGTCACCCCACTTTACCCCATTTACCCTCTCACTAGTCGGTAAAAACTTTGGGATGTTTATATTAAAACATCTCATAAAGTCATGGGTTTTATTGGGTGACTATCTTATGCTCGCGACTTCGTCCGCGTGGACTACACAAATTTCCAACCCCTATTTCACCCTCTTAGGACTTGAATTTTCTAAAATCCTTTCTTAGCGGCTGCTTACGTCATAATAGCTATCAGCCCGATTTGCGTCGATAGATCAGACAGTCAGTCAGTCAGTCACCTCTTCCTTTTATATATTTAGATTTATTGGCACAAGGTACACATTTGGGACCATAAATATTTTTGGTTTATATCAATATTGAATGTAATTAAATCAAAAATATTATGGCACTAAAACTTAAAGCAAATATGCAAAATAACACCTTTTTAGAAAATCTTGATGTATGAATGACGATAAGCTGGAAAACTGATGTGCTTTAAATTAAAAAAAAACTGTTAATTACATAGAAACTGACGTTATTTATCTATATAACGTTACATAGAAACTAACGTTATTTATCTAAAGCATCATATTTCACGAACTACGTTCGGGATGCTTGAATTCCACGTCTCAATTAATGTAGCAATAACTTCCCCCCAATGGGACGGATGCCCATATTGTATGAGTTTTACTTTATAGCACCAACCACGCTTCCTAACACTTGTGATAATTTCAGTTCTGACTTAATTGTGTCGACCGTTTCATCCCCATTTACCCTATTTGGCACCTCACTCTACCCCATTTCGTCCTTTCACTTTAGATGAGAAGATAAAGTTACTCAGTTGATTTAAATACCAGCGTATTCTGTATTAGTTGACATTATATAAACACGTCGAATTTATTGACAAAATATTTTTCTGAAACTTGACCGATTTTAACGAACTTTGTAGCATTTAACTTAATTTAAGTCGGCTTTTCTGAGGTTTTGCACAAGGAAGACATTTGAGAGTTGAGACCAAATTATTTTCTAGTTACGTTTGCGGATCTAAAGTAAATTTAAAGAGGACAACAGAATTAATAAAATAAAAAAAATCAGTCACCACCTACAGTTTTATGTTGTTGTACCGAATGTAAGAACTAAGAAGTGATTATTAGGAGAAAGTGTCAGTATAATTAAAATTAATTTAAACTAGCTTATGCTCGCGACTTCGTCTTCCTGAGCTACATAAATTTTAAACCCCCATTTAACCCAATTAGGGGTGGAATTTCGAAAAATCCTTTCTTAGTGGGTACCGACTCTTTACAAAGGACACACCCTCCAAATTTAATGTATCTAAGACCAGCGGTTTAGGCTGTGCGTTGATATATAAGTCAGTCAGTCAGGACTTTGAATTTTATATAATATATAAATATAAATAATAATTAATTGTAATTCAATCTATGACCATCAGCAGCACTGAAGGGCTTACACCTTGCCGACTTTTAAGGAATTGTTGTTTACCCGGCCTACCTCGCTTTATATGAGGTAGGTGTATTTTGCGGGAACAAGTAAGGCATGTGAGCGTCAGAAATGATTATATTCTGCAATATATTAAATGGAGATATTGCAATATCGGTTTGCAATTATAGAGATTCAATTTATAGGCTCTAAATTGGGTGTCCTTAGCAGATGCTCTAATTGAAACCCAAAGGATTTAGATTAGTTCTGAGATTCTCTATGTAGAACTACCACAAGGCAAAACATTCCAAATAATTAAAGTATATGCTTCCTTGTCCACTTCTTTTCTTTTCTTTCTTTATCTACTATTACAATTTTTTTTACGTATTTTCCATAATATCAAATGCAATAATATAAGAGTTCATAAATTAAGGCATACAATGGGGCCGATTCTCTTGTACACAATCTCTAAACTAAACTAAAATGGCACGTCTAAATCTATTGCTATCCCTTTCAAAATGTTGCTTGCGGAAAAGGATAGCACTAGATTTAGACCTGTTAATTTAGTTTAGTTTAGAGATAGTTTACAACGGAATTAGCCACACTGGTACTGATTCTGAGCACAACTTTGTTTGCTTTGTTTGAGTGTTTGCATCCTCTTCTTACTAACGTGATGTGAAAAGGACAGACACAGTTTGACAGTTTCAAATTTAATTTAGAGCTGTCAAACCTCGTGACTTTAGCTGACAGTCGCGAGCCTATTGTTTAAAGTTGTAGCGTGCACTAAAATTTAGAGTCTTAAATGTGAAATTCATGTTCCGTATATTAAAAAGAAAAAGATGCAGATACTCTAAATTTAGTTTAAAGAAAGACAACAGAATCGGCGCCATATTTTGACTAGCTTATGCTCGCGATTTCATAAATTTCAACCCCCTATCCAAAAATCTTTTTTTGTTGATATCTACTCTTTACAATGAACACATCCTTCTAATTTTTATGACATGTTATGGCACATTTTAGAAATCTTGATACCCTTCTTCTTCTTCGCTCTGGGCTGGTTTCCGCACTTAAACGTTTCCGTCTGTTGTGCGAATCTTGATACCCTATGACCCCCTGTTATTGTATGAAATAAATTAGTACGTCTTTTTGACGTAGTTACAAATATACCCAAGTGAACTTAAACTTACCTAGTAACTAACAAGATTGAACCAACAATAAATTAATATTTCAACCACATTAAAAGGGTGTGTAATATCTCATAGCAGACCCTAATCCTATCAAGTATGCATTCTAAGTTAGAGTTACTGTAGTGACCTACTTTATAACCCAACACACGATTAATCTTTTGCATTATAGCAGTGGCGGATTATCCCTAAGGCAACCTAGGCACATGCCTAGGGGCGCGAGGTACCCAAGGGGCGCGCGCGAGGTGCACTAGCGAGAGTTTGCGCTTCGGATATCTTCGTTTCTATTCAAAACAATTAAGAATGCTATACTGAGAATCGGACGCCATAGTAAGTATAATCACGAACTACCAGCTATGCAAGAGACGATTCCTCGTTCTTTTAAAGTTAGTTAGTAAAAATAATAATATGCCTGCTAGAGGGCCGCCTATGAGGTGCTTGCTTAGGGCGTTCTCAACATTTAATCCGCCTCTGCATTATAGGCGTTTTACTAATTAAGACACATAGCACAATGGGAGTCGTTATGCCTATAAACTATAGACCAATACCTATTCAGAAGTTATAGTAAACTAGCTTATGCCTGCGACTTCGTCCGCGTGGACTACACAGATTTGAAACCCCTATTTAGCATCATTGTATATCAAATATTTGAAAAGAGCAACCGCCGAGTTTCTTGCTGGTTCTTCTCGGTAGGAAAGGCATTCCGAACCAGTGGTAGATGCATCCGACGATTCGAAAGCACTTGTGAAAATGTACCTACTTGAATAAAAAGATTTTTAGTCAGCTTTTCATTTTTATATTTAGACTAGCTGATGCCCGCGACGTCGTCCGCGTGGAATTAGGTTTTTAAAAATCCCGTGGGATTTGGGAACTCTTTAAAAAGTGATAAAAAGTAGCCTATGTCACTCTCCAGATCTTTATCTATACCCATGCAAAAAATCACGTCAATCCGTTGCACCGTTTATATTTACCGTTTTTATTCCACTTATCTGTCGTCTATTCCTCTCTTATTTACTGTTGTATTTTCATTTATATATATATATATATATATATACATACGTATATTATGTGTATTTACTTTATTTAATTAGTACACCCCTTCCGCTTTCTTTAATTTTTATATCCTCTATCCTAAGGTTGCCTGGAAGAGATCGCTATTTTAGCGATAAGGCCGCCTATTGTACATGCTGTATTTGTTATATGTCTATTGTTTTTGTTTTGGTGTACAATAAAGCATATTTTACTTACTTACTTACCGTTGTGACGTGATTGAAGGACAAACCAACAAACCAATAAACCAACAAACCAACAAACAAACACACTTTCGCATTTATAATAAGGGTACTGATAACACTTTATAGGTAGGTACTTTGACGTAAGATTTTACCAAATCCACCATCTGCCAAAGCCACAATGATCCAAACTTCTTCTTCTTCTTCTCTTAATATATGGCTTTTTCCAGTGCCATGTCAGCACAATGCACTTTGCCAGTCTCAAGTAGCTTGAAGGAGACACAGAGGAGATTGGCCGGTAAAAATGTGCAGTTAATCCAAACTTCATAGTCGCTGATTCCTCCCTGTGGCGGGGACAATACGTAGAGCAACTTTCATGGTTTATAAAATATCGAAGGTCTGGTTCTAACGGGCTCTTCGTCCATTAATGTTCAAATGAAAAACAAACAATGTATTTGAAGCGCAATTAATAATGAGCGCTTTTTGCCATTTTTTGCCTATTGCGAAATAGATGATGAGAAAAAAACGTATAAAATGATTGATTCCCTAAGTATTATGTGTTTATCCGTAGAGACAAAGGCCAGGCATGGTGTGATGAATGGGATACGCTTTGGAGAAACGCCTCATTACGTCGGGATGCCATGTTTATTCATTATGGCCATTTCTCACCAATATATTGAACCATTCTTTTTGCATTTTCTTATTAAAGACCGACTCAAACCGGCTTCGAAATGATAGTTTCTGAAAATTCTTCCTTGGGGTCTACGTCATTCAGAAACTTAACGCACTCTTTATTCAAACCTTTAAATTTTTGAGTGAAACATCATTATCATTCCTCTGTGTCATAATCATTATCATCAATCCATTGTCGAGTCACTACCGAGCATGAGTCTCCTCTCAGAATGAAAAGGGTTCGGCCATAGTCTACCACACTGGCCAAGTGTAGATTGGCACTTGGACTTCATACACCTTTTTGAGAACATCATGGAGAATTCTCAGGCATGCAGGTTTCCTCACGATGTTTTCCTTCACAGTTAAAGCTAGTGGTACCATAACTTAATTTAATTGTTTAAAACATTTTGAGATGCGTACATGAATACACATTTTTCTTTCTTTCATATTTTTATCTTGATGGGTTGATCATGATTATGATGATGATTCTATCTTCCTTTCTAATTACAACTGGCTAGTCTTACAGCACATAGAATTATAAAAAACTAGACTAGATGATGCCCGCGGCTTCATCTAGTCTAGTCACGTGGATTAAGATTTTTTAAAATCCCGTGGAAATTCTTTGATTTTTTCAGGATAAAAAGTAGCCTATGTCCTTCCCCGGGATGCAAGTTATCCTTGTATCAAATTTTGTCAAAATCGATTGAAAGAATGGTCCGTGAAAAGCTAGCAGACAGACAGATACACTATCGCATTTATAACATTAGTATGGAAGTATGGATCATCATCATCATCATCATCAACGAATAGACGTCCACTGCTGGACATAGGTCTCTTGTAGGGACTTCCACACGCCACGGTCTTGCGCCGCCTGGATCCAGCGGCTCCCTGCGACTCGTCTGATGTCGTGGAAGTATGTATACTTACAACAAGTCCTTAGTCAAGATATACCTAAGAAATATTTTATCCCCATATAAATAAAAAAAAGCAACATTGCGGGTGTTTTACCCGAAAATGATATTGCCCGTGTATCCGGAGCCCTACCCTCGTCACAGGCTGATTTAAGAGTCCTTTTGGGACTTGTATGTTAAGGTAACCCTAATCGTACTTTATACTATGTAGGCACTTTTGTATGCAGTGCCTGTGAAGAGATTACTCAAAGTAAAAGGCGGGTTTTTTGAAGACAGGTTCACGCTTGACCATAACCTACGTGATGGTAATATCACAGTGTAAGAAAACCATACAGTGACATTTGTTATACAGGGTGTAACCAGAACGCTAGTAAAAACTTTGCGTTATTGTTATTCTACCTAAACACAATCCTATACCAATAACCATTTGCCTCATTTGGTAGTTTTAGTGATTTAGTATTTTTCAAACCCGCAATGTTGCGACGTGATTGAAGAACAAACCAATAAATCAACAAACTGACACAGTTTCGTATTTATAACTAGCTGATGCCGGCGACTTCGTCCGCGTCCGATCTTCCATTTTTCGGGATAAAAAGTAGCCTATATCACTCCCCACTCTTTAACTATACTCATGCAAAAAATCACGTCAAGCCGTTACTTCGTTGCGACGTGATTGAAGGACAAACCAACAAACAAACACACTTTCGCATTTATAATAAGGGCACTGATATGGGTAGTCAAAATATAGATTTCCTATACTTATCAACTCAATATGGCGGCCATTATTGGAATCTAAACTTCACGCCGCGAGTCAATAGACAATCGCTCGCTGCGAAACTTGGTATTGGCCTGTCTCAGAACTGGGACACTTACGAGGTCGGACCAAGTTCGGACTTTGGACAATCTTGTGCATATTTGATACTTTTCCCGCATGTGTTTATGATATACTAACTTGGACCCGCGATGTCATACGCGTGGACTACACAAATTTCAAACCCCTATTTTACCCCCTTAGGGGATGAATTTTCAAAACCGTTTCTTAGCGGATATCACGGTATCTGGTAGAGAATTTGGAAAAACTGGTGTTTGGAAAAACTAAGTGAAAACTCTGGTTCCTAAAAAGTAAGTAACTGAAAACCTTGGTTCTAAATCATTCTTTTTAGGGTTACGTGCCTCAAAAGGAAAAAGGAACCCACATTAAATCACTTTGTGGTTTGTCTGTCTGTCTGTCCGTCTGTCGTGTCTGTCAAGAAAACCTATAGTGTACTTCCCGTTGACCTAGAATCATGAAATTTGGCAGGTACCACTAGTCTTATAGGTAGTACAAGTAAAAGAAAAAATCCGAAAACCATGAATTTTTGGTTACGTCACTGAAAAAAATTAAAATAAACAAATAATTAGTATTTTGAACTTTCAAAGTTATATAACTATACCAATTGGGGTATCATAACATAAAAGTGCTTTACCTGTAGATTCCAAAACAGATTTTTATTTATTTTTATGTATCATAGTTTTTGAATTATCGTGCAAAATGTCGAAAAAATACGCATGTAGTACGGAACACTCGTTGCGCGGGCCTGACTCGCACTTGGTCGCTTTTTTTTTTGGAAGGAAATGACAGCAATGTTTCCAAGCCTTAACATTTTCTATGAATATAACGATAAGTATTCAGTAAAACCCACACATTTTCTTTTATAATAGTGTGATGTTTTGGAGTTAATTCATTATTCACGGTGAATGGAACTTCTATTGAGTTAATGTTGATGGATCACGCGGCCGATCGGTTACGTCCATAAATATTGTTAATGCTTATTATAATTTAACTAGCTTATGCCCGCGACTTCGTCCGCGTGATCTACACAAGTTTCAAACCCCTATTTCACCCCCTTAGGGGTTGAATTTTCAAAAATCCTTTCTTAACGGATGCGTACGTCATAATAGCTATCTGTATGCCAAATTTCAGCCCGATCCATCCAGTAGTTTGAGCTGTGCGTTGATAGATCAGTCAGTCAGTCTGTCAGTCAGTCACCTTTACCTTTTATATATTTAGAAGATCTATGAATATAACGATAAGTATTCAGTAAAACCCACACATTTTCTTTTATAATCGTGTGATGTTTTGGAATTAATTCATTATTCACGGTGAATGGAACTTCTATTGAGTTAATGTTGATGGATCACGCGGCCGATCGGTTACGTCCATAAATATTGTTAATGCTTATTATAATTTAACTAGCTTATGCCCGCGACTTCGTCCGCGTGATCTACACAAGTTTCAAACCCCTATTTCACCCCCTTAGGGGTTGAATTTTCAAAAATCCTTTCTTAACGGATGCGTACGTCATAATAGCTATCTGTATGCCAAATTTCAGCCCGATCCATCCAGTAGTTTGAGCTGTGCGTTGATAGATCAGTCAGTCAGTCTGTCAGTCAGTCACCTTTACCTTTTATATATTTAGAAGATCTATGAATATAACGATAAGTATTCAGTAAGACCCACACATTTTCTTTTATAATCCTGTGATGTTTTGGAGTTAATTCATTATTCACGGTGAATGGAACTTCTATTGAGTTAATGTTGATGGATCACGCGGCCGATCTATAATTTTACTAGCTTATGCCCGCGACTTTTGAAAGGTGGAGTGATGACATAGTCAGAGTGGCAGGAAAAACATGGTCGAGAGTAGCTAAAGATAGAAAGAAATGGCTTCTAATGGAGGAGGCTTTTACCGCCCTAGGCGGTCCTTACAATGAAACCCATTATACTAACATAGTTATTTAAGAATAAGAAACATAGTTTACTAACCTACTAATAATTGTTTCAATTTTTATTTTTTGTTAATTATGCACTGTATTAGTAATAAGAAAAATATTGTAAGGAGAAAATAAACCTTTATTTATTTTTATTTTATTTTATTATGCCCGCGACTTCGTCCGCGTGGTCTACACAAGTTTCAAACCCCTATTTCACCCCCTTAGGGGTTAAATTTTCAAAAATCCTTTCTTAACGGATGCCTACGTCATAATAGCTATCTGTATGCCAAATTTCAGCCAGATCCATCCAGTAGTTTGAGCTGTGTGTTGATAGATCAGTCAGTCAGTCACCTTTACCTTTTATATATTTAGAAGATCTATGAATATAACGATAAGTATTCAGTAAAACCCACACATTGTCTTTTATAATCGTGTGATGTTTTGGAGTTAATTCATTATTCACGGTGAATGGAACTTCTATTGAGTTAATGTTGATGGATCACGCGGCCGGTCGGTTACGTCCATAAATATTGTTAATGCTTATTATAATTTAACTAGCTTATGCCCGCGACTTCGTCCGCGTGATCTACACAAGTTTCAAACCCCTATTTCACCCCCTTAGGGGTTGAATTTTCAAAAATCCTTTCTTAACGGATGCGTACGTCATAATAGCTATCTGTATGCCAAATTTCAGCCCGATCCATCCAGTAGTTTGAGCTGTGCGTTGATAGATCAGTCAGTCAGTCTGTCAGTCAGTCACCTTTACCTTTTATATATTTAGAAGATCTATGAATATAACGATAAGTATTCAGTAAGACCCACACATTTTCTTTTATAATCGTGTGATGTTTTGGAGTTAATTCATTATTCACGGTGAATGGAACTTCTATTGAGTTAATGTTGATGGATCACGCGGCCGATCGGTTACGTCCATAAATATTGTAAATGCTTATTATAATTTAATTTTCCTTACAAAATCGACGTCAGTAACGAAAATTTATAGAACCTTTTCATTCACACATACACATAATACAATTTTTTTTTTCTCTTTATTTTGAAGCTTAGTCACTTAGTGACTATGTCGCTTCGTAAGGTAAACAATAAACAAAATCATTAAAATCTTACCTTCTAATCTTAAAATAATTTTTAACTAGCTTATATAATAACTTGGCCTGATCACTCGCCGGGAAAGAAAGAAAGGTAATACAATTAAAAATATTTAAATTAGAATCCAAAATGTCACACAAACTTAAAATGAATGATTCATTCCGAACACACTCCAGCAACACATGGTATATATCTTCAATTACTCCACATGTGGAGCAATTGGGAGAATCTGTTTTTTAATAAGGAAAGCAAATTAGTTCGTTGGAATGTGTCCGGAACGAAGTCTAAAAGCCATAGTTAGGTCCGCTACAAATAATACAAAATTACTACTCATTAAGTAACTACCTAGGTAGGTACCCATAATATTTTAATTGCGTTTTTTTCTATACAATGAATTAATAAAAAAAAAATGTTTTTATTTCGACCAACAAAAGGATCATATTAATTACACGAAACTTAAACCTATTTGTTTAGTAATATATCTATGACTATTTAAATTAGGGCAGGATCGATTTGCCAGCACGTGAATCATACAACAGTGATTCAAGTACTGGCAGTCGATCCTGTCAGAAAATACCTTCAGGAGGCCGTTGGGGCTGGACCGGACTCTACGCAACAGGGATGTGCACCGCGCCCGCATAGTAGTAATGATCCTTACACGAAAAAAAAACCGGCCAAGTGCGAGTCAGGCTCGCGCGACGAGGGTTCCGTACTACAGTCGTATTTTTTCGACGTTTTGCACGATAATTCAAAAACTATGATGCATAAAAATAAATAAAAATCTGTTTTAGAATGCACAGGTGAAGACATTTCATATGATACCCCACTTGATATAGTCACTCACTTCGAAAGTTCAAAATACTAATTATTAGTTCATGACCTCAATTTAATTTTTTTTGTGTGATCTAACCCTAAATTCACGGTTTTCAGATTTTTCCCCAAATGTCAGCTATAAGATCTATCTACCTGCCAAATTTCATGATTCTAGGTCAACGGGAAGTACCCTGTAGGTTTCTTGACAGACAGACAGATAGACAGACAGACAACAAAGCGATCCTATAAGGGTTGCTTTTGAGGTACGGAACCCTAAAAAAGACCTAAGGGTCCCTAAGACAGTTTCCCTGTATCTCCTATAATTTTGGATTTCCCCAGTTAAAAAAACACGCTGTATATAAATCATTCTCCTGACAATTAATTTCCCTGTCGAAATGGAAACGTACCCCCATAATGTGTGATTTTATTAGGCACAAAACGGTTACTGAATGAAGATAAGGGATTACATTACAATTTGCCACCTTTGTTCAACGTTAATAGCATTCAATTCAATTCGATTCAATTGATTCCGTAGCTCATTCTTGGAGGGCAATTTTTTGTTCTAACTGATTTTTAGGGTTCCGTACTTTTATCAAAATGTCAAAAAGTATGTTGATAAAAATCTAAAAATAGATAATTCAAAATATCAATGCCTTATTTTCTGAAATATCATACTCGTAGCAGAATATGAATTGTGAATATTTTCTCCCGCAATCTGTAATATGCAATTCTAATATCTGCGCTTCGATGAAAAATTGAAGGGGATGTAAAAGGTAGTCTTGTGATTTCAATAAAACTTTTAAAAATATTTTTTTTTTACAAAAAAAATAAAAACCGACTTCGATACACAAACACTAAAAATTGAAAAATAATTTAATTTATTACCGAATATAATATTATGAATACAAGAGTTAATATAGTTCCATAATAATACTTTTTTGTGCCGGTGCCAATTAGCTTTAGCTGCGCGAATCGTCTAGACTTCATATTTTATGAGACTCCACAATGGCACCTCATTGGCACCGACCCCAAAAAATATTATTATGGAACTATATTAACTCTTGTATTCATAATATATTCGGTAATAAATTAAATTATTTTTCAATTTTTAGTGTTTGTGTATCGAAGTCGGTTTTTATTTTTTTTGTAATTTTTTTTTATTTCACAATTTTTAGTGGCCCCATAGTATTAAAATATGCTATGCCTGGTTAAAAATCTACTGTTTACTAAGCTATTACACTGATCGCGAGCAATTTACTCTTATCCGTTGAGGAGTTCCATTATCTATCTTCGAAGATGTTCATCAGATCTTCACCAAATTTAAATGGGACCAACTTTGAAGTATACCCTTTCAAACAAAAAAAGAATTTTCAAAATCGGTCCAGGCGTCTTCGAGTAATCAGGGAACATACATAAAAAATAAAAAAAATCAAAAAAAAAGATTCCGACGAATTGAGAACCTCCTCCTTTTTTTAAGTCGGTTAAAACGAAACAAGATAGGTTCGTAATTCGTATCCAAAAAATCGCAGCGAGTCGCTGGATTCAGGCGGCGCAAGACCGTGGCGTGTGGATGCCCCTACAAGAGACCTATGTCCAGCTGTGGACTTATATCGGTTGATGAGCCTCAATAGCTCAACGGGTAAAGGAGTGGACTGAAAACCGAAAGGTCGACGGTTCAAACCCCGTCCGTTGCATTATTGTCGTACCTACTCCTAGCACAAGCTTGACGCTTAGTTTGAGAGGAAAGGGGAATATCAGTCATTTAACATGGCTAATATTCGTTTTATAAAAACAAAATAAATGATGATGATGATGATCCAAAGAGTAATAATGGAATCCTAGTTATTACTAAGCCTCCACTGTATTAATTATTATCATGGCGCAGTGATGAGCGCTGTGGACTTATCAGTGGGAGGTCTTAGGTTCGATTCCCGGCTAGGGAAATTTGGAATTATATAATTTCATATGAATCGTTAACTAGTTTAATTTACCACTGGTTCGGAATGCCGTTCCTACCGAGAAGAACCAGCAAGAAACTCGGCGGTTGCTCTTTTCAAGTAATCCATTTACAATATTATTATATCATACTGTACAAGCAATTGCAAAGCGAGAGCGAGCATGAGCGAGTCAAATTCAAGCTTACTTATCATTTACATAGTCTTCCATTGTATACCTAATATGCTTTTAAGAGCATACTTTTAATAGATTTTTAAAACTTGTGTAAAGGCAATTCTAAAATTGTTGTTGGGTTTTATTATAAAATATTACACCCATTGCCACATATGACTTTTTGGGTTCCGTACCCGAAGAGTGCAAACGGCACCTTATTAATTTTACCTCTCTAATAATATCATTCATTCATAGCAAAAACCTAAACAGAACTGACAATAATTCAGCCTAGACTAGTTCGTGATAATAGAACAATACTGCTGAAGTGGCACTCGGAGCTAACTGGGACACAACTGATATTGAGGCGTGTTTTGATCAACACAATGGAGCTAACTTACAACATCAACATATTAACTGCACTTTAGGTACCAATACTTTCGTTTTTTTTCGGTTCCGTACCCGAAGAATGCAAACGGGACTCTATTACTTTTATCTCTCTATTAATATCATTCATTCATAGCAAAAACCTAAACAGAACTGACAATAATTCAGCCTAGACTAGTTCGTGATAATAGAACAATACTGCTGAAGTGGCACTCGGAGCTAACTGGGGCACAACTGATATTGAGGCGCGTTTTGATCAACACAATGGAGCTAACTTACAACATCAACATATTAACTGCACTTTAGGTACCAATACTTTCGTTTTTTTTCGGTTCCGTACCCGAAGAATGCAAACGGGGCTCTATTACTTTTATCTCTCTATTAATATCATTCATTCATAGCAAAAACCTAAACAGAACTGACAATAATTCAGCCTAGACTAGTTCGTGATAATAGAACAATACTGCTGAAGTGGCACTCGGAGCTAACTGGGACACAACTGATATTGAGGCGCGTTTTGATCAACACAATGGAGCTAACTTACAACATCAACATATTAACTGCACTTTAGGTACCAATACTTTCGTTTTTTTTCGGTTCCGTACCCGAAGAATGCAAACGGGACTCTATTACTTTTATCTCTCTATCAATATCATTCATTTATAGCAAAAACCTAAACAGAACTGACAATAATTCAGCCTAGACTAGTTCGTGATAATAGAACAATACTGCTGAAGTGGCACTCGGAGCTAACTGGGGCACAACTGATATTGGGGCGCGTTTTGATCAACACAATGGAGCTAACTTACAACATCAACATATTAACTGCACTTTAGGTACCAATACTTTCGTTTTTTTTCGGTTCCGTACCCGAAGAATGCAAACGGGAATCTATTACTTTTATCTCTCTATTAATATCATTCATTCATAGCAAAAACCTAAACAGAACTGACAATAATTCAGCCTAGACTAGTTCGTGATAATAGAACAATACTGCTGAAGTGGCACTCGGAGCTAACTGGGGCACAACTGATATTGGGGCGCGTTTTGATCAACACAATGGAGCTAACTTACAACATCAACATATTAACTGCACTTTAGGTACCAATACTTTCGTTTTTTTTCGGTTCCGTACCCGAAGAATGCAAACGGGACTCTATTACTTTTATCTCTCTATTAATATCATTCATTCATAGCAAAAACCTAAACAGAACTGACAATAATTCAGCCTAGACTAGTTCGTGATAATAGAACAATACTGCTGAAGTGGCACTCGGAGCTAACTGGGGCACAACTGATATTGGGGCGCGTTTTGATCAACACAATGGAGCTAACTTACAACATCAACATATTAACTGCACTTTAGGTACCAATACTTTCGTTTTTTTTCGGTTCCGTACCCGAAGAATGCAAACGGGACTCTATTACTTTTATCTCTCTATTAATATCATTCATTCATAGCAAAAACCTAAACAGAACTGACAATAATTCAGCCTAGACTAGTTCGTGATAATAGAACAATACTGCTGAAGTGGCACTCGGAGCTAACTGGGACACAACTGATATTGAGGCGCGTTTTGATCAACACAATGGAGCTAACTTACAACATCAACATATTAACTGCACTTTAGGTACCAATACTTTCGTTTTTTTTCGGTTCCGTACCCGAAGAATGCAAACGGGACTCTATTACTTTTATCTCTCTATTAATATCATTCATTTATAGCAAAAATCTAAACAGAACTGACAATAATTCAGCCTAGACTAGTTCGTGATAATAGAACAATACTGCTGAAGTGGCACTCGGAGCTAACTGGGACACAACTGATATTGAGGCGCGTTTTGATCAACACAATGGAGCTAACTTACAACATCAACATATTAACTGCACTTTAGGTACCAATACTTTCGTTTTTTTTCGGTTCCGTACCCGAAGAATGCAAACGGGACTCTATAACTTTTATCTCTCTATTAATATCATTCATTCATAGCAAAAACCTAAACAGAACTGACAATAATTCAGCCTAGACTAGTTCGTGATAATAGAACAATACTGCTGAAGTGGCACTCGGAGCTAACTGGGACACAACTGATATTGAGGCGCGTTTTGATCAACACAATGGAGCTAACTTACAACATCAACATATTAACTGCACTTTAGGTACCAATACTTTCGTTTTTTTTCGGTTCCGTACCCGAAGAATGCAAACGGGACTCTATTACTTTTATCTCTCTATTAATATCATTCATTTATAGCAAAAATCTAAACAGAACTGACAATAATTCAGCCTAGACTAGTTCGTGATAATAGAACAATACTGCTGAAGTGGCACTCGGAGCTAACTGGGACACAACTGATATTGAGGCGCGTTTTGATCAACACAATGGAGCTAACTTACAACATCAACATATTAACTGCACTTTAGGTACCAATACTTTCGTTTTTTTTCGGTTCCGTACCCGAAGAATGCAAACGGGACTCTATAACTTTTATCTCTCTATTAATATCATTCATTCATAGCAAAAACCTAAACAGAACTGACAATAATTCAGCCTAGACTAGTTCGTGATAATAGAACAATACTGCTGAAGTGGCACTCGGAGCTAACTGGGACACAACTGATATTGAGGCGCGTTTTGATCAACACAATGGAGCTAACTTACAACATCAACATATTAACTGCACTTTAGGTACCAATACTTTCGTTTTTTTTCGGTTCCGTACCCGAAGAATGCAAACGGGACTCTATTACTTTTATCTCTCTATTAATATCATTCATTCATAGCAAAAACCTTAACAGAACTGACAATAATTCAGCCTAGACTAGTTCGTGATAATAGAACAATACTGCTGAAGTGGCACTCGGAGCTAACTGGGACACAACTGATATTGAGGCGCGTTTTGATCAACACAATGGAGCCAACTTACAACATCAGCATTAAATTAAACCGGTCAAGTGAGGTCATCAGGAGTAACTCAGATATTTTTGGGCGGAAGTAACTTTCGCGTTTCTTCCGTTTATATTTAAAACTAGGTGATGCCCGCGACTTCGTCCGCGTGAGTTTCAATTTTTAAAATTCCCGTGGGAACTCTTTAATTTTCCGGGATATAAAATAGCCTATGTCCTTCCCCGGGATGCAAGCTATCTTTGTACCAAATTTCACCAAAATCAGTTTAACGGTTGGGCCGTGAAAAGCTAGCAGACAGACACACTTTCGCATTAATAATATTAGTACGGATATGGATGGGGAACACCCAACGCCAACAAAAGTGAAAAAAAAGTGAGTCAGTAGGTAAGTGCCACTAAAGCGTGAAGTCACTAATAAGTGACTTCACACTTAGTGACACTTGACGTCACACTTAGACAGTAAGTGACTCTAGGGCCTAGGCGACAAGACAAGTTTTGTCGTTGGAGCTCTGTTTGTCTTAAACTATAGAGAGCCAGCGCGTGCCAGACCTTCGGTATTTTATAAAAGCTGAAAGTTTCTCTGCGTATTATCCCCAACACTGGGAGGAACGTTTGTTTGGATCATGGTGGCATTGGGAGATAACAGGTAATATAGTCTGGCTGTGCATGACGTGATTTTTAATACTATTCCGAAGAAAATATTAAAAAAAATAGACTTTATAAGTACTTTGATGTAAGATTTTTTACACCTTTATTACCTGTTATCTCCCAAAGTCACCATGATCCAAACAAACATCCATAATGTTCCTCCCAGTGTTGGGGACAATACGCAGAGAAACTTTCAGCTTTTATAAAACAACGAAGGTCTGGCACGCGCTGGCTCTTAGTCCACTACGTTTCAGTGTTCGGTAGAGCGGCTAAGCTCTCCAGTAGTTGCAGGAAGTAGTTGGTACAATGTAAGTTTGTCTCGTGGCTATAACCTCGTAAACTGAGCACGTATACACGGTTAACACCCGGAACTTAAGACTTGCAGTGTATTCTGTGTATAAAGTCCTTTTCACTTTTTAGAACTTAACTTTTATTTCCAACTAGATGATGCCCGCGACTTCATTCGCGTGGACTACTTAAATTTCAAACCTGAATTTTCAAAAATCCTTTCTTAGCGGTTGCCTACGTCATAATAGCTATCTGCATGCCAAATTTCAGCCCGATCCGTCCAGTAGTTTGAGCTGTGCGTTGATAGATCAGTCAGTCAGGTTTTCCTTTTATATTGGAAGAATCTCTTTTTCATGAAAATAATCTGTTTTCCTACACAACAGCTATGTTTAGTTTCCACATAACAGTACTGTTTATGACGCAATATCCGCTGTCACAATGTTCTCAAGCCCAACTTTATGGCGGCAATGAAGCGAGTTTCCTTATTCATAAAAGCTCTGCGAGAACTTAATTGTCTTCACCGATTTGATCCCATATATATTACAGTACGCGGCCGAAAGTGATGAACATCGGCCTTTATCTCATCGACATATTTTCATCTTTGTAGAGCGTTGTCTCTGTCACTCATACCCATATGACGCTTTCTCACATCTGTTATATTTTTTTATTTTTTTATTTTATTCAGATACAAGTTAGCCCTTGACTGCAATCTCACCTGGTGGTAAGTGATGATGCAGTTTAAGATGATAGCGGGCTAACCTGGAAGGGGTATGGCAGTTTTTATGAAACCCATACCGCTTTGGTTTCTACAAGGCATCGTACCGGAACGCTAAATCGCTTGGCGGCACGGCTTTGCCGGTAGGGTGGTAACTAGCCACGGCCGAAGCCTCCCACCAGACCAAACCTAAGATGGAACGCGCTTGTTTAGATAAGTATTACCTACTACTTTTTGACTCGGAAAATCAAAGTTCCCTCGGGATTTTCAAAAACCTAGTCGGACAAAGTCGCGGGCATCAACTAGTAAACTGAAAAAGTTGAACAAAAGTGTTCAATCTTTTTCTATCCTTTTTCTATTCTATTCTCTACAAAAGGCGGTCTTTTATAAAGTCGTCGACGTAATTATCAGAATTTCCTAATTTAAAGGCTCGGATGTTTCAAATTGTTGGAAACGGGGCGTTTAATCCTTTTGCCTGAATTCGGACACTATAGTCTGAGAGCTCGTTACTTTTTTAAGGAGGAAGTACCCTACGGATTTAATCAAAAAAATACTAACGGGTTTTATGATTTCATTAAAATTATTGCCAACAGGTCTGATTGCAGCCGAGCGCTAGTCCATAAAAATAAATAAAAAAGGTTAGACTAAAAAGGGAAACCTATCAGATTTTAGTCTACCTCCTAAATAAGAGTTGTCAATGCTTTTTATTTCAAAGAAAAATCTACCGGCAAAACCGTGCCGCCAAGCGATAATAAAAACGTTTAATAAAAACTGCCATACCCCTTGCAGGTTAGCCCGCTTCCATCTTAGACTGCATCATCACTTACCACCAGGTGAGATTGCAGCTAAAGGCTAACTTGTATCTGAATAAAAAAAAAGCTTTAAAATATTAGCGCTTTAAAATAAAAGCTCTTAGACTATAAACCTCTTTGTCGGGTTCTTTGGACGAATTTAATTAATTTGTCTCTGGAAAACCAATGCTTTTACAAGTTTTAGCTCTTTTTAAAAGCTTTGTGTCTTACCTATTATACTATCATGAAAATAGCTAAGGACGGACAAAAGTTGTTTATACAATACATTTCACAATTATACTGCACATTGTACAATCCTATTTTACTTTTGAATTCTCCTCTTGGGCATCGTGGGGGCTTGTTCTGTTTTAATAAAAAATACACCCTAAAACTATGTTATGGCCGGCGGATACGCATTCGGATCTCGGATCGGATGATCCGAGATCCGAATGCGTATCCGATGACGAGATTTTATGTCTCACCAACGTTGATAGTATTCGAGTGTCGAAACACTTCCGCATTATAGTAAAGTGGATCTTAACAGGCTTGTTTTAAAGTTCAAGTTTGTCTACACATCTACAACCAGTGCTCCAAGCGAAAGGTTGCGAAATTAAAATTAGTGTCATTCAATTTTTTACTTCAATTCAAGGTCATTTAGGTCCATTTCACTCTGACGGTATTATGTTTCGACTATCAAATTCTAGCAACGTTGGTGAGACGTAAAATGTTATACTAACCGAGCTACTCAGAGTAGCTAATCGTTACTTAAGATTGAGTTAAAACGAGACAGATTTATGTGAGAGATATAGCTCTGTCTCGTTTTAACAAAACTTAAGTAACGATAAAGCGACTCTGAGTACGGCCGTAAGCGTACTGTTAACTTTGGGCTGGAATTTTCAGTTCGAAATAGTTCGAAACGCAGATAGTTCCTGAAATTTGGAAAGTGTTCAGTCAGTTCAGAAATATTGGATGAAATTTTTAACGAGGATGACTTTTTTGTTTTGTTTTGTGACTTCACTTTTTTAACAAACAAGAATGAAAAATAAAATAAAAAAATATCCCAGATTCAGTTATCTTAAAATCGTGTTATCATCATTAACTTATCGCCTGCGCACGACTGAGTCTACTACGGGTCTCTTCATTATAAGGTTTTTGGCCATAGTCGACCACGTTGGTCAAGTGCGGATTGGCAGACTTGACACCCGCCGAGAACATTACGGAGAACTGTTTTTAACTGTTTTCCTTCACCGTTTAAGCAAGTCATATTTAAATTACTTAAAAACGCACATAACTCAAAAAAGTTAAAGGTGCGTGCCGAAGCAATGAGAAGGTTTTCAGGCAACGTTCGAGAAAATTTTCATAGATGGTGCTGAATATAGACGAAAAATATAGACGAAAACCACTAAAGACGAAAAATAATACCAATATCTATATCATATTATATGCTTTAAATTTTTAAATTTAAATCGGATGCGAAATTAATTAATTACTTCTATTATAGTACACAGATTTTTGTGGAGAAGAAACGTAAGGAAAATTGCAGTGCACGCTTAGCTCTTACTCTTCATCTATGTTATTGATTGACACGATCTAAACATTAAAGCATAGATCATATAGATATGGGTATTATATTTTTTCCTCTTTCGTGGCGACCTATGCGAAATATTCAAGAGACATCTATGAAATTTTTATTGAAGCTGTCCCCAAAGAATTTTTATGTACTACTTCGGATGTAATAAGGATTATTACCTCCTATGTCGATGGCTGTCCCTGAAACTCCCTCATTGCTTATACTACATGGCAAACATTGTAAATTGAATTCGGCCGCCATTTTGAATTTTTAGCATGTCCTTTTATTCACGCTATTTCACGCCGTGTAATTACAATAGCACAAACATTTCCACGAGAGGGAGCAAATTTTATTATTTACACAAAACAGTGTCTGCTTGTGAAAACTTGCGGTCATGTGAAACTCTTTTTACACCTAAAATGTACGTCGAAATATAATAAAACCGGTCAAACGCGAGACGGACTCGCACACGAAGGGTTCCATACCATCGTACAAGAAATAACACTTTTTATTTAGATTGACTGTTTTCAGATTTTTCCCTTTACATTGCTACCTAAAAAGTTGTGATAGCCTAGTGGTTAGGACGTTCGGCTTCTAATCGGAGGTCGGGGGTTCGATCCCGGGCACGCACCTCTAACTTTTCGGAATTATGTGTGTTTTAATTAATTAAATATCACTTGCTTTGACGGTGAAGGAAAACATCGCGAGGAAACCTGCATGCCTGAGAGTTCTCCATAATGTTCTCAAAGGTGTGTGAAGTCGACCAATCCACACATGGCCAGCGTGGTAGACTATGGCCAAAAACCTTCTCACTCTTAGAGAAGACCCGTGCTCTACAGTGAGCCGACGATGGGTTTGATCGTGATTGCTACCCCCGTAGGTTTTGATTCCCTTGACGGGTCTTGACAGATACGACAGACAGATAGATAACGACGTGATCCTATGGGGGTTCCTGTTTTTATCTGGAGATACGGAACCCTAAAAACCGCAAAAATGTGAAGCCTCGCCGGTGTCATAAGTCACAGTTACATAATTAATTCACGGCACATTTCATTTTATTCCACTAAGGCTCCTTTCACACTGCGAGGTTAAAAAAGTGGTAATAGTGGAGTGGTTGAAACATCGGTCTGCTACTGAGAGGATCCGGTGTTTGATCCCGGGATGCCCCTCTGACTTTTGGGAGTTATATGCAAAAAAAAAAAAAAAGAAAAAACGTTTTATTTTTTAAAGCTGTGCCACACATTACCAGTTACCTAGGTTTAGGTTCTCCCGGCGCCTCTAATACTTAAGCAGTATACCTATGCAAGTTTAAACTATTAAAATAAGTGATATTTACTTATTTCATTATCACTTGAAAAGAGCAACCGCTGAGTTAGGTCTGTGAAGTCTACCAATCCGCACATTCCTAGCGTGATAGACTATGGCCAAACCATTCTCACTCTGAGAGGAGACCCGTGCTCTGTAGTGAGCCGGCAATGGGTTGATCATGACTGTATTCGCTTTAACAGTGAAGGAAAACATCGCGAGGAAACCTGCATGCCAGAGAGTTCTCCATAATGTTCTGAAATGTGTGTGTAGTCTGCCAATTTGCACTTGGCCAGCGTAGTAGCCTCCTCCTCCTCGAATTTTGAGAGGAAACCCGTGCACAGTAGTGAACCAGCGATGAGTTGATAATAATGATGATGGTGATGAATCGTCTTTTACCGTACTCTAGTCGAGTCGTATGTTGAAACATGCTACTATAGTCCGTGATCGCACATAATAGTACTAACGTAGTGATAGGCGAGATGGCAAGCGGGGTATGAGGCGGGGGGACGCCCCGCAAACCCGCACGTCCACCGCGCTCGCCCGCACCAGCAGGTCGATATCGTAAAACCTGCATCAATCATCATTACAATCGCAATTCGCTATTTGACAACTAGTCAAATCAGTAACTTTTTTTCAAACGTTAAAACGTGTGCTTATACTATGCGAGATACTATGAAATATTGAAATGTGACGTCACAATCATTTGACGTGCTTTTTTAGTTTAATCGATAGTTTAAAATGGTTATTACACTTAAAACTAACAAAGGGCGTAGATTTTACATATTTTGGAAGACCCTCTATTTAATAATCACTGAGAAATAATTTATTTTTGACACAGGCAAATACCCAATTGTTGTGATTGGCTGAATTTATGGTATTCTTGTTGCAACAATACATTGTAGCCAATAGTGAGCTAGCGTCAACCAATCAGAGGAGATTGCGATCGTGACATTGTAGCTGTCATTCTACCGCAATCGAGCAGCTTGTTAGCGCGAAGGACTGTGCCGGTGTGCGGGGAGTTCCCTCCCCAATTGCCATTTCAACCTGTCGCGTACTATAGTTGGCAAACTCAAAACTAAAGCTACGAACCAATAGGCATACTCCTACATCAATGCAATTAGGTATTTGACTCTAATTTTTTTATTACTTTATTATAAACTAGGATAAAAGTAATGACGAAGATTGAAAAAACTAATTACCTAAATCGATCAAAAAATAAAAAAGTTATAAGCATTTAAATATTTCTGATTAGACAGAGATAGCGATGTAGAATTATGACGTCATTATGACTAATGCCATAGTAGCTTCGTGCGGTTTCTTACAAATTTTCGTTTTGCGAGAAAGGGATAGAAGACCCTCCCACTCCAAAATTAAAAAGCCTGTAACTTTGTAAATCTTTGTTGGATTTTAATATTTGTTTCAGTTTACGTCATTATTTTTATCCTAGTTTATAATAAAGTAATAATATTAATCAAATTCAAAAGTAGTAAAATACCCAATTGAATTAAGTTGATCCCTGCCTACAGACAGCAAGTATAATTTAAATTTCAAATTTCGGATCAAATATGGCGCGGCCTTGTTTTTGCCCCCGAAACCTCAAAAACAAGTTGAGGTCGCGAATAACGACTTTTACTTTCAGCCTGTAATTTACTGTAAAAAGTTTGTTTGTAAACTGTAAAAGGCTCACGACCTCACTGGATGGCGCAAAGGTATCATTATAAGTTTTAACTATGTATTCTAGATAACGGTGATAGCCTACGACAAATCTTTTTATTATTATTTTTAGGGTACTCCAAAAAGAAAAAAAAACATTTTGTTGTCTGTCTGTCCATATCTGTTCGTTGTGTCAAGAAAACCTATAGGGTACTTCCCGTTGACCTAGAATCATGAAATTTGGTGTCTAGGTAGGTCTTATAGCACACGTCACGGGCATCATCTAGTTTTGAATAAAAAACAATACAATTTTACCTATTATATTATGAAATACCTACTAGGCAATTTACGGCAATTTGTTATTTGGTATTTTATTTTAGAAATTCATTATTTTCATTATAATTAAATTCTCTCGTAATACTTATTAACATGGTGCTAAATTATTTTGTTTACGGTGACGTGTAAATGTGGTGTATAATCACGCCGCGCGTAAAGGCTGATTAGCAAATTGTTTATGGATAACATTTTGATCAGATTTCGCGGAATCTAGCCATATTGGCTTTGTCAGAACATGGTGTTAATCTTCTCTATATATAAAACAAAGAATCGCTAAATGTGTTGCTGATCGCAAATCTCGAGAACGGTTGAACCGATTTCACTAATTATTTTTTTATAATATTCCTTGAAGCACGAGGATGGTTCTTACGGAGAAAAAATTTGAATCGACTGTTAGCCGATACGAAGTTCGCCGGGGCAGCTAGTTTTTAGCTTTAGATTAGTAACTTTAAATACTTCTGTACATCCATACTAATATTATAAATGCGAAAGTGTGTTTGTCTGTCTGTCTGTCTGCTAGCTTTTCACGGCTCAACCGTTCAACCGATTTTGACGAAATTTGGTACAGAGGTAGCTTGCAACCCGGGGAAGGACATAGGCTACTTTTTATCCCGGTTTTTTTTTTTTTTTTTTTTTAATAGATATAGCGAGCAAACGAGCAGGCTCGTCACCTGATGTTAAGTGATTACCGCCGCCCATGAACATTTGCAGCACCAGAGGAGCCGCCGATGCGTTGCCGGCCTTTTAGGAATTTGTTGGTCCGCCCCTTGAATAACCCCATGTTATAATCTAGTGGGAACACCACCGATGGGAGTTTGTTCCACAGTTTGCACGTGCGTGGAAAGAAGGATCTGGCGCAGCGGACGGTCGAAGTGCACCAGACACCCAGATGGTGAGGGTGAAATTCCTTACGGTGGCGCGCGGTGCGGTTGTAGAAAAAAGAGGGTGGAATGAGGTCAAAAAGCTCTTCAGAGCACTCCCCATTATACAAGCTATAGAACACGCATAGAGAGCTAACGTCTCTGCGGTGCTCCAGGCTTTCCAACGAGCCGGTTAGTTTGGGCTCGTCCACAAGTCGAACAGCCCGCCTTTGGATCCGATCAAATGGAAGGAGTTGGTACTGGGGTGCTCCAGCCCAAAGGTGGGAGCAGTACTCCATGTGAGGGCGGACTTGCGCCTTATAGAGTAGGAGCCTATGCTCGGGCGCGAAGTACCGCTTTGCTCTGTTGAGCACCCCAAGTTTTTTGGAGGCTAATTTGGCCTTGCTTTCCAAATGATCGCGGAATTGAACCTCGCTCGAAATGTGGACTCCAAGGATCCCAATGCTGTTGGAAGGTGTGAGGGGAGTGCTCTGAAAGAGAAGAGGTAATGTAAACGGGGACTTCTTGGCGGAAATTAATTCCCACAGGATTTTTAAGAACCTAAATCCACGCGTACGAAGTCGGGGGCATCAGCTAGTTTTACAATAATTATTGAAGTGTAGGTAGGCTATCGTAAAAATAGAATCTTAGACTGTTTTATGAAAAGCCTATTGTTTACATGCCTAAAATGCTGTTAAAGATATTTTCCCGCAGATATTACTCTGTTTTTATCTTATAATAAAATATTTGCAAAATATTTGTCGTTTATCGCCTTGTGACGTCATTGATACGCCTTTCGTACAGCGTGACGTATAAATTAATTATGTGAAATATAAATAAAAATCAAGATTTTAGTTTAATTCTTCTCTTTAATAATGAATTCTAGCCCACATAAACTTCCGCTATACAAAAAATCTTTAAAGAAAGTCTTTCTTCCTTTAAAGACATCTTTATCTGGTGCTAATTCAGATTGTAAAGTGATCTAGCGAGTAAATCATTCTAGACGGAAGTATATAACATAAAGAGACGAGCTGACTGAGCTGACTACACTAAGAAATACTGTGAAATCAGTTGTCACCTCTATCGCAGAGGTCGGAATGTTGAACCACAATTTATTTGCGCCGCCTAGTCTCGACAGATGGACTTCCTTAGGTCGGTATACGTTGCAGGAGAGACAGCGGTTTTGTTTTTTTTACTTCACTTGCTGGAAAAGCGCGCCTTTGCTGTTTAAAAACAGCGAGCAAACTCCAATTTTGCTCACTGGTTTCAACAGTAAAGAAAAGTTATTTGAATTTGGAACGTTGCGATCCAGGGTACGATTTTGGAGTACGCACCTCTAAACTTTTCGTAGCCATGTGCTTTTTAAAGCATTGAATATCGCTTACTTTAATGACTTTTTGACGACCTCTGTGACGCAGTGGCAAGCACTGTGGTCTTATTAGTGGGAGGACCCAGGTTTGATTCCTAAAAGGGGTTTAGAATTTTATAATTTCTAAATTTCTGGTCCCTACCGGCAAAGCTGTGCCGCCAATCGCTTTAGCGTTCCGGTACGGTGCCGTGTAGTATTCAAAGGGGCATATGGGTTTAATAAAAACTGCCGTACCTCTTCCAGGTTAGCCCGTGGAGATGGGATTGCAGTCAAGAGCTAACTTGTATCTGAATAATAATAATAAAAAAACAGTGAAGGAAAAAATCGTGAGAAAACCTGCATACCTGAGAGCTCTTAAAGGTGTGTGAGCGTGAAAGCTTGCCAATCCGCACTCGGCCAGCTTAGTTGACTATGACCATTCTCATTCTGAGAGGAGACCTGTGCTCAGAGAAAGCTGGCGATGGATTGAGATGATGATAATACAATAAAGTGTGTCTGTCTGTCGCCTGGCTTTCATGGCCCATCTGTTTACATGAGCACAGAGGTAACTTGCATCCCGGGGACGAACATAAACTTTTTATCACGGAAAAGCGAAGAGTTTCCACAGGATTTTCAAAAAAACCTAAATCTTCAAGGACGAAATCGCAGGCATCATCAGCTAGTCTCTACTTTGTCTACAAAGAAAACTTAGTACAGGACTGTCTCTGTTACGTAATCCCATACAAATGACTGAAACATAAACTCAGTAGGCCATTTTGAGACACCAACCACTCACAAACAAAACTATGATTTCGAATGTTTTGAAAACGCGTGAGAGCCCTATACTAACTTCTCTCCGTAGATAGACTATAGTCCATACTAATATTATAAATGCGAAAGTGTGTCTGTCTGCTAGCTTTTCAAGGCCCAACCGTTCAACCGATTTTGATGAAATTTTGTACAGAGTTAGCTTACATCCCGGGGAAGGACATAGACATACTTTTCATCTCGGAAAAATAAAGAGTTCCCACGGGATTTCAAAAAACCTAAATCCACGCGGACGAAGTCGCGGGCATCATCTAGTTAGAAATAAATGGAGAAAACGCTGTTGCTTATACACAAAACGCTCTATACAATCTTTCTTAAGGACTGTCAGGGTATAAGAAAAAATGGTTGAAACGCATGCCCATTTCCCAGTGACGGGGGTCGAAATGTCTTTTCATATCCGCTTCACCTCGACACTTTATCTCAACTAAACAATTTCTTATCAGTCCTGTATGACAGTAGTGATGAGTTCTTCCTTTACTAGGTCGTTTATTAGGTGTCAAGACTAAAGCAATAGTATTATAGGATTGGTATGAGTGGGGTCTTCTTATAATAGCATTATGTTATCATAATATTCTGAGTCTCGATTGAAAATTGTTTGGCAACTAAACTAAACAAACTGACTGACAAACGGCCTTGGGTTTCCAACATTTTTTCGGTTGATTATAGTATTTTTAGGGTTCCGTACCTCAAAAGGAAAAACGGAACCCTTATAGGATCACTTTGTTGTCCGCTTGTCTGTCTGCCTGTCTGTCTGTCGTGTCTGTCAAGAAACCTACAGGGTACTTCCCGTTGACCTAGAATCAAGAAATTTGGCAGGTAGGTAGGTCTTATAGCAGACATTCGGGGAAAAAATCTGAAAACCGTGAATTTGTGGATACATCACACAAAAAAAATTAAATTGTAGTCATGAACCAATAATTAGTAATTTCAATCGAAGTAAGATAACTATATCAAGTTGGGTATCATATAAGAAGTCTCCACCTGTGCATTCTAAAACAGATTTTTTATTTATTTTTATGCATCACAGTTTTTGAATTATCGTGCAAAAGTCGAAAAAAATCCTCGTTGCGCGAGCCTGACTCGCACTTGGCCTGTTTTTTATATTTAGAGTAACTGTATTTACATTCGTATTCTGTGATAATACTCTCACAAACAATGACTTTGTAGACATTCTAGTCGTAACTTGAGCAATTTGCAAGTTTCGTTTACTATTACCGAAACAGGCGGGAAAGTAATTAATTTACCGACAAACACATTTAATTAGTAAGCTAATCAATCAAAGTTGTGTTCAAATTTCGTTGGCAATTTTATGCGTAACCGTCGAGTTTCTGCTGGTCCTTTTCCAAGAAAACATTCATCATCATCATCATCATGATCAACCCATAGCCGGCTCACTACAAAGCACGGATCTCCACTCATTATGAGAAGGGTTTCGGCCATAGTCCACCACGGTGGCCAAGTGCGGATGAGCAGACTTCACACTTCCCTCCATTTTCTGGTGGGAGGCTTCGGCCGTGGCTAGTTACCACCCTACCGGTAAAGCCGTGCCGCCAACCGATTTAGAGTTCCGGTACGATGCCGTGTAGAAACCAAAGGGGTATGGGTTTAATAAAAACTGCCATACCCCTTCCAGGTTAGCCCGCTTTCATCTTAGACTGCATCATCACTCACCAACAGGTGAGATTGCAGTCAAGGTCTAACTTCTATCTGAATTAAAAGAAAACACACAACTTTAAGAAGTAAGAACATTTCATTCAGATTCAACTGACAATAATGACATAATGCGAAGATGGTTTTAGAGTTTTTTAGCACATTGCCGGGTATGCGTAGTAGCATTCAAAATTATAATTAAACTATCTATCATATTCATGATAGATAGTTTAATTATTATTATTATTATTATTATTTATTTTATTTCAGATGTTTCATCCATAATGTGTTAGTAACAGAAGACCTTATTAACTATGTTAGTAACTAAATAAAATTACAATTATTATTATTAATTAATTCAAATTATAATTAATTCATATACCCCCTTGACAACTTGGTGTAATTATAAGCAAGCGATGAGCACCAAGCTGGAGGCGCTCGAGATATGGGTGTACACTGTACAGGCGAATGTTGCGAACCTCATGGAGAGATCGAGTGCGCAATACCACCGTGCTGCAAAGAATGGGGAAGTCCACTGAGTTACTCAAATGTGTGCAAAGGAGAAAGCTCGAATATCAGGGCAAGATAAAAGGCAGACGTAGACCTGGCCGTAGACGAATATCCTGGCTCAAGAACCTTCGCCAGTGGTTTAACATGAGTACAAGATCACTGTTTAGGGCAGCAGTAAACAAGATCCAGATAACCTTAATGATTGCCAACCTTCGGTAGGAGATGGCACTTGAAGAAGAAGATCATATTCATAGTAAACGTCAGCAATAAAGAAATGATAATATTTACCTTTATTTTTCATCAGCCAGCTATTCCTGTTTGGATATAACGCGTACAAATAAGAAATGATTCATTGTTACGCCATTTGCTTTTTTGCCATTTCCAGTAATGTCTTCAAAGAGGGAATATACCTATTATATCAATACAAAGAAAATATGTTTGATACGTTATAGGAACTAGCCGATTCTCGCGACTTTGCCTGGACTTAGGTATTTAAAAAATTTAAATAATTATAAATACGCATCAAAAATTGCGGAACCGGCAGGATTCGAACTTATCTTCGCCTGGCCTAGCGGTCAAGGCGTCTGGTGCGAAACCCAGAACCCGAAGATGCAGGTTCGAATCCTGCCGGATCAACAATTTTTGATGTGCATTTAAAATTATTTAGAAATTTCCTTGAAGTGTAGGTAAAAACACTATCATAAAAATTGATGATGCAACCCATTACCGGCTCACTACAGAGCACGGGTCTCCTCTCAGAGTGAGAAGGGGTTTGGCCATAGTCTACCACGCTGGCCATGTGCGGATTGGTAGACTTCACACACCTTTGAGAATATTATGGAGAACTCTAAGGCATGCAGGTTTCCTCACGATGTTTTCCTTCACCGTTAAAGCAAGTTATATTTAATTAATTAAAACGCACATAACTCCGAAAAGTTAGAGGCGCGTGCCCGGGATCGAACCCCCGACCTCCGATTAGAAGGCGGACGTTATAACCACTTAAAATTATAAAAATATATTTTAAAATTCCAATACGAACTTTGGCAATGGGCAGGGCACATAGTTCGCACAAGACGTTGGGGTCCCAAGGTGCTGGAATGGCGACCTCGCACCGGAAGACGCAGCGTTGGAAGACCCCCCACTAGGTGGACGGACGACATCAGACGAGTCGCAGGGAGGGATAAATTAGTCACTTTTACAACTCATGTTTAATATTTTGGAATCAAACATTAATAATCTAAAATCACACATTTATTATCTTTTCCAAATGTCAGTTCATGCAACATAATATTTTTATAACCACCCGCAATTTTCTATATATTTTTGTATCGATTGACGTTTTCATAAATTCCTTTGTTCTTCTTGTTAAAAACTAACCAACGGTCTGCGTTCAATAAATCATTTTACAACTGCAAGAGAAATCTTTAAATTGTCATCCACGCATCTACACCTATGTCCAGCAGTAGACGTCTATTGGTTGATGATGATGATGATGATGAAGTACTGAAATAATATAAAGTATTCCAATAAGTGATAAGCAGAGATATTGCCTACTTACGCCATATTTATAATATTACATAATTACGTTTTATCCATTAACGGGAGCAAAGTACCAGAAATAAGAGCTCGTATGATATTAACGAGCGGCAGTATTGGAAGGGGCAATAAAAGACTTTTATGTGATATAATTTGAATATTTATTTCGTAATGTCACAGGAAACAACGCGAGAGCGGCGGCGGCGTCGCCTGGGACTCTCGAACGACGTCGCCGCGGCTGCATAAACTATAAAAAACAATTCCCAACATTGCTATCGCATATATAGGGCAAAGATCCCACTGCCGCCAGACCTTCCTCATTTTCTGAGTAACAAAATGTTTGGGATAGAATGGTGTTAGTGTGCATTAACGTGGTGTGATTAACGTATGCATATCTGCTAGCTTGTGCCGTGGGCCAATTTATAGCTAGGCCATTTGGAGCCTTCGTAGCTTTAGTTTTAAGTTCGCGCAAAAATTATCACCACTATATCATCTTATAAATGCAACAACTGACTATCAAAAAGTGTAGTTTATTACCTATTTTGAATAAACCATTTGATTTGATTTGGTATCAGCTACTGAAAGTACCTACCTATATAAATAAATACTCTTTTTTCTTAGTCTGACTGCTGATTTTTATGTGGGTATGTTTTACAGAATACTATATATATGTTTTACGTGCCTTTAGCAACTGATATCTTTGGCCCGAGGTACAAGCTAGCAAATATGCGTACATTAAAAGTACACACTAGGACTACTCTGTCCCACACATTTTGTTTCTCAGAAAATAAGGCATGTCTGGCGGCACTGGGATCTTGGACCAATACTATTATATCTTTATATTATTTACAACTTTGACTAACTTATATTTACATTAACTACAGATGTCGAAGTATGTATAACATACATAAAGCCGAAATATTATACAAATAGAGGATGAAATATTAAAGTCCAATTCAAATAGCTCGCGGCCATAGTTCACGACAGTATAGGCAACTTGTAAACAAAAGGCTTCACCGACACTGGCAGCCGTCAAATGTTACCTACATTTGACGCTAGGTAGGATATGACTAGATATACCTACTGCATAAATTTTAAGAACTCACTCGCCATAATTGCTCTAGGTATGTGTCAACTGAAAGGACCAAAATCTTTTGACATGACAGTTGACACAAATCAAATATGGCGAGTGAGTTCTCAAATGTACACACTATATCTTTGATTTCACCATGAATGTACGAAGTAGGTAATAGGTAAGTCTTATTAATTTCACGTCACCACTAGCCTAATTTGATAGATGTTGATTCAGGATCAAAGCCGGGAGTTTCCTCACTCTAGTTCACTCTGTCGCGGCTCAATTATAATAGTATAAATATACAGTAGTGGCATTTTCGTTAGAACTTTTTGTTACGGCCGCGCCGATGCGTGCCGAAAAGTAACCGTGCGAATGCTTGGCGAAAGTCGGGGCTGAATATCGTGTAGATTACAGGGTTCAGGGTAGAGTTGAAGTAGCCGAGCCAGAGGAAGAAGCTCGCGAGGTAGTCGCTGATCACACAAGTCTGACAGATCGGCATCACCAACGCCATTATGAAAAACGGCAGCCAACAAAACACGAATGCTCCAGTGATTATAGCGAGCGTTTTCGCCGCTTTCCTCTCCCTCTTCGCTTCTAAAGTTTCCTTCTTTTCCCTCTGAGAGGGACCTGGTACGATAGCTCGCTCCTGCTTCGATCCATTTGTGACAGTCGAGGAAGACTTCTCCGGCGACACTGATGGTGCCACCTTTTCATTGATCGTAAAAGCTGTTGTGCGAGGTTCTTCATCAAGAGTATCTACTGTAGATGTACTCTGACCCTCGGTAAGTAAAAGAGCTGCTGCTAATTTTTCAGCTCGAGTTCGTTGATTGCATTTCTTCAAATTCAGGAATCGTTTCTTTACGAATCGTCTATCCCTTGCCGATTGTACTGGGCGTCCTGAAGGTGTTGCACCGTCAGCTGACGTCGGTCTTGGAGGAGGCGGATCCCTTCTTCTCCTTATACGTCTCCGTGCCGTTTGGAATATCTTCCAATACAGGATGAGTATGACAGCTAGGGGAACGTAGAAAGTGGAGCATGTGGCGAAGATCTGGTACGCTAGGTCTTGACTAACGAGGCACTTCTGTTGCTGGGTTATCCTGGCCAGGTAGTCGGGGTCTTTCCAGCCCAGCTGTGGGGCTAGGGAGACCACGAGCGCAGCCGTCCATACGAGGACGATCATTGTGAATATTCTCTTCTCGTTTCTTATGTGAATGTAGTCGACGTTTGTCACAGCCCAATACCTGAGAAGGAAAGTCACTTAATAGTCTCTATGATCATCACTAAATGTACTTTTACTAATAAATCAGAAACATGGGCATTAAATGGAGTTCTAGTGAGGGCTTAGGAAGAACTGATTTTTAATTATGATTTAAGTTATCACTACCTACCTATCAGTAGCAATAGCAACGAGGTGAAGAATAGAAGCGGAGCTGCAGAGTACGTCACTAGAAGTCCACATATCACAAAGCTCGGGTCCCAGGATCCATCCTTGACTGACCTGATGAAAAAAGACCACGAGTTATTATTGGTATAAAAAATGCATTAGGCCTCATAAGAAAGCTCAGAGTCATTCAGCGGGCGATGAAGAGAGCTATGCTTGGAGTTTCTCTACGTGATCAAATCAGAAATGAGGAGATCCGTAGGAGAACTAGAGTAACCGACATAGCTCAACGGATGCGAAGCTGAAGTGCAATGGACAGGGCCCAAAGTTCGTACAACCGATAGACGTTGGGGTCCCAAACTGCCGAAGCGTTGCCGGCCTTTCAGGAATTTGTTGGTCCACCCCTTGAATAACCCCATGTTGTAATCTAGTGAGAACACCACCGATGGGAGTTGATTCCACAGTTTGCATGTGCGTGGAAAGAAGGATCTGGCACAACGGACTGTTCAGACACCCAAGTGGTGAGGGTGGAATTGCTTACGGTGGCGTGCGAAGCGGTTGTAGAAAAAGGAAGGTGGAATGAGGTCTAAAAGCTGTTAAAACACTCCCCACTATAAAGGCGTGTTTACATACTCTATGATTTACCTCATAGACAGCACCGAGAGGCATGACGAGGCAGGCGACCATGAGGTCAGCGACCGCCAGCGATGCGACCAGGTAGTTGGCGACGTTCTGCAGGTTCCTCTCGATTATGATCGCTGCTATCACGAACACATTACCTGTGAGAAGAAGAAGAATTTTGAAGGTTACAAGTGTATTAGTTCTTGACGATGATGTTCTTCATGACATGTCCTTCAACGGTGACACATATTCTTCAAATATGTGTCACCTATGTGTCAAATATATTTTATATATACGGCTCAGAAGTGAAATCAGTACCCTTATTATAAATGCGAAAGTGTGTTTGTTTGTTGGTTTATTTTTTTGTTGGTTTGTTCTTCAATCACGTCGCAACGGTGCAACGGATTGACGTGATTTTCGCATGGGTTTAGATAAAGACTTCGTCCGCGTGGATTTAGGTTTTAAAAATCCCGTGGGAACTCTTTGATTTTCCGGGATAAAAAGTGGCCTATGTCCTTCCCCGGGATATCTCTATTTCTATCTCTATCTCTGGTATATTTGGTAGCAAATTTCGTCGAAATTGGTTGAACGGATGGGCAGTGAAAGGCTGGCAGACAGATAGACACACACACTTTCGCATTTATAATATTGGTATGGATGGATTTAAATAAATCTGTAGATTATTTCGCTACTAGAACTCTCAACCTCAAATCTAATTACAAGAAACCTGAAGGGAGCTCTGAATTATTCGGAGCTACAAATTCATGTATATGGAGCGACTTAGTTCGTAGAGCTTCTTGATTTAATTGAATCTAATGGCTGGAAATGAATTTCAAGTAACCGAGTAACCTACAGATGTTCTGCTTAATCCTAGTTGCATGACAGGTGATTAAAGTTACGCTATGGTTATCTACCATTATATACCGCCAATAAAGGCAATATGGGTTGCACAATGCACAAGTCAGGATTTGTTAAATCTGCATCTATTTTTAGGGTTCCGTACCTCAAAAGGAAAAACGAAACCCTTATAGGATCACTTTGTTGTCTGTCTGTCTGTCTGTCTGTCTGTCTGTCAACCTACAGGGTACTTCCCGTTGAGCTAGAATCATGAAATTTGGCAGGCAGGTAGATCTTATAGCTGACATTTGGGGAAAAATCGGAAAACCTTGAATTTAGGGTTAGATCACACAAAAAAATATTAATTGTGGTCATGAAATAATAATTAGTATTTTCAGCTTTCGAAGTGACTGACTATATCAAGTGTGGTATCATATGAAAGGTCTTCACCTGTACATTCTAAAACAGATTTATTTTTTATATTTATGCATCATAGTTTTTGAATTATCGTGCAAAATGTCGAAAAATACAACTGTAGTACAGAACCCTCATTGCGCGAGGCTGACTCGCACTTGGCCGGTTTTTTTAACCTTATTTCCTGAGTTTAACCTTACATAATTTAGGAAGGTATGAATACTGACTTGTGCGACATGCTTTACTTCAATGGTGGGCAAAGTTTAACAATAACTGTAAAAAAACTTTAACTGTTGCATTGACATGTAACTGGACCACAGATAGTAGGTTAGTTTGGACGGTTAACGGTAACTTAAAAAACAGGCCAAGTAAAGGGTTCCGTACCATCGTACAAGAAATACCTACAGAAATATTTTTTTTTCAATTTGGATGGCGGCCATTTTGAAATTTTTATTATTTGTTACCTCCCTGAAAATAATCCTATAGTGGCGCCCATATCGACGTGAAAAACCCGTAAGCTATTTAAATAATAAAGGGCATCAAAGGAAAACTTAGCCACTTTTCTATCGCCGGGGGCGAAGAGCTGAGAACGTGACTTCGATTTTTATATCGAGGTTATGGGTTGGTACGAAAGAGATTTACTTAAAGGTAGAGCGGCTATTGGTAACAGCTTCATTCATTCATTTATTCAAACATGTAGTTCTTTTATTTATTTACTAAAATCCAAATAATCCATAGTACTAATATTATAAATGTGAAAGTGTGTCTGTCTGGTTATCTACTAGCTATGCACGGCCCAACAGTTTAACCGATTTTGATGAAATTTGGTACAGAGTTAGCTTACATCCCGGGGGGGGATATACTTTTACCCCGGAAACTCAAAGAGTTACCACGGGATTTCTAAAAACCTATACCCACGTAAACGAAGTCGGGGGCATAATCTAGTACAGCTCTAGTTTATCATCATCATCAGAACAAGTTAAATCTAGTTCTTGAGAGACTAAATTTAAGGTCAACAAGGTTCTTAGAATAGTGAGGTTTGCATTACATTAAAATGCATTTCGCCAAAAATGACGGGTCGAAAATAATTAGGCATGGGGTTTTTCTGTTTTTTTCAGACTAACCGGAATTAGGAAGTTGGCGACGTTTCAGCCCCGTGTCTCGGAGAGCACGTAAAGTCGTTGGTCTTACGTTTGAATTTTCTCCGGTCGTGTCGTATTTCCGCCCCATTAGGCTATGAGAAGGAAGGAATAGAGATTGCATCTGTCTTCGCGCACACACTTGGGCACTATAATATCTCCCGCGGAGTTGTTAATCTCTATGGAGATTGGCTGCCCTGCAGGCCTAGCATGGGCCGGGAAATTTTCTCCCCGAGGAAAGGATAAAAATTTTATCCCCTCCGATAGTTATTTCCACTCTCCGAGCATGGGCACAGGGTTGGATATAATTATCCCCGGTGATAAGGCGGGGAAAGACTAGTCCCCGGCTAATGTCAAAGTGTTATTATTTTTTATCTGTGCTTTTGATTTTGCGCGTTTTCGTTACTCGTAACTCGTCTGTGGCTGCTTTTTATTTTAAAAGAGCTAGAACCCGGAGCCGTAAAATAGTTTAAAAAACATTCACAGTGTATAATGTATTGTTATTGTGTTTACTTAACCCTAACCTAACTCCACTTTTAAATTAGGTAGGTACCTACTTATCCAAATTAAAAAATAATCGAATAGTTGAAATTCCTAGCTATCACAGTAAGTATCACAAAGACAATTTGTGTTAGTCAGTTAGTCAGTACACAAAATTGAAATAATAATATATTGATATTGTTAGCGACAAATAAATGCATAAATTGTTGTTTTATTTGCAGACATGGAAATATGTACTTGAAGAAGGGCACTGGCCACTGACTGACAAGTATGATGAGGCAGCTCGGGATGTAGGACCACCGGGAAATGTCTCAATAGTGCCGTCGGTCACATATATGAGCACATAAGTGTTCAATATTAATTATCACTGTTGGGCATGAATGCTCAACAGGAATTGGACCTGAAGACTCCATAATGGGCCAGCCAGAGAGATAATTTAGTTCTATTAAATGTGTGTCTTGTATAACAAAATCAAAATAACTTTAGGTAAAGGTACCTATTGGAATAGATAAGTTAGGTACCTATCTACACATCTTATCAACATAAAATATTTTCATTATTGTTTGAGATGATGATAAAACTAACAGTTCTGCACACTGCACTGAGAAGAGTTCATATCACTTAAAATTGGTTAAGCTAGTATGGTTTGAGCTATTAAACTAACCTAATTTCTTTATAACCGTATCAAGCCAATGTTTTTTATCTTATGGCAGGAAATCTTTGAAGTGTCGGTGAGACTGTTCTTTTACCCACTTTGTACACAGTGGGTACTTTATAAAACCAATAGCCCCGAGTTGTTTGCCTATAAATGCCAATAAATGAATAAAAGTAAGTAGAGGATATTATGTACATTTTTGTAATTTGTAAATAATTATGAATATAGGAAGTTATTCTATGGCAGTGTGGTTTGATTGAACATTAAACTTGTTACTTCCTTTTCTTAAGGATAATAGCACTACTTTTAGATCTGTTAAGTTAACATCTGAGATTTGTGTACATCCAAATAAGCATTGTTTTAATTGGTATTCCTAATATTATGCCTAAAAGTTTGTTTGTTACTCAAACACACAGAAAGAGTACTTAAAGCAAAATTTGTAGGGTTCATTTTGAAACTTATTTTTTGTTATAGCAGCAATAGAAATACAAAATTTCAACTTTAACCTGTTACGACAGACAGACGGAGAGCTGAGACTGTAATAGGGTCCCATTGGTACCCTACAGAACCCTAGTAGTAGTAGTAGATATAAGGATGGGTTTGCACAAGGTGGTTTTAGGTAATAGGTACTTAAAGAAATATATTTTAATGCAAATATGTATTTATTATTCCATCCCTTTTTCCCTTTTATTGTCGGGCAACAGTTAGCAGTCTGGTTTGATCCATAGATATGTGAGATTTCTTTATTTGTTACATTTTCTAGTCTGTCCTTTGGTTGTTCCATTGGAATTCTGAAATATACAATTTATACATTAATGATTTTCAATAATAATAAATTAAGAGTAAGACGATATACTGAAATGGTCTATAAAGTATAATAGGCTAACATATTTACTCTTACAAAACACTTATGATGAACCATTATAATTTGTAGTGTTATTGTGTTTGTGTATCAATATGTATTTAACTATCATATAGGTGTGTAACTTGTTTCAGTTAATATGTTAGGTATTTTAATTTAAGAATTGTTTTGTTAAATTAGACTCCTGCCTATTTTGTTCAAATAAATGATTTTATTATAATGAGACATGTGTTAATTTATATTTCCAATAATCCATACTAATATTATAAATGCGAAAGTGTGTCTGCCTGTCTGTCTGCTAGCTTTTCACAGCCCAACAGTCTAACCGATTTAGATGAAATTTAGTACCTACAGAGTTAGCTTACATCCCGAGGATGGACACAGGCTACTTTTTATTCTGGAAAATCAAATAGTTCTCACAGGATTTTCAAAACCTAAATCCACACAGATGAAGTCGCGGGCAATAGTCATCCCATGACCTTGACTTGTATCTCACTGGTAACTACCATCTGCCAAGAGTCTTATAGATGTGAGGACGTAGAATAAATAGATAATAGCCGCATGTAGGACCTATTTGTAGGTACCTACCTAAGTAGGTACCTATTCGTTTGCACAAGATGGTTTTAGGTAATAGGTAAGTACTTAGGTACTTACTTTTATGAATCCATCCACCGAATTAATCGGCTTTAGTGCTTCATTAAGCTGCTCGCACAAGTACAGCACATAATATTTGTCCATCCGAAACAAGTGTCGGAACTCAGCGTCGGGAAATTCAAAGGGATTACTTCCATCACTAATTACGTGCTCATGTTATTTTCGTTCTAAATTCTCTATTTCAAAACAATAAAGAAACCGCGAGACATGTTTTTTGATCTTTTAATAATTGAGTTAAAGTTCTATGAGCATAATACCCACCTCAAATCTCGAGGATAAAATTATCCCTCTCAAATGTCAAAAAAGGACAGTTTATCTTCTTTTATTTGGCCCCATGCTATAGACGGTGGATAAATAGTCACCCGAGTCCCCGTGAAATGACAAACGGGGATAAACTTCTCCTCTCCCCTGTTGCCGTGCTCTGAGGGGTGGAGAAGTTAATGTTATCTCCTGTCCGGTGGATAAAATCGGGGGATATAATTTTTATCTTCGGCCCATGCTAGCCGTGCTGACCGAAATCGGTCGGGAGAACATTATCTTTATTATGTAGGCCCTGCCGTTCTCTGAAAGACGTGATAGGATAGGAAGTTCGTATTTTTAACGTGTTGCAACAGGATCCAAATATCAATCGATCTAGCAGATTTTTCATATCAGTAATAAATTGTTATCGACATAACAATGATCCTCAGATAAAGTTCTGTTGAAAGTAGCCAAATGGACTTTTGTTTTGTTGCTGAATTAAATCGCTTTAGCCGCTCTGACACAACAAAATTTAAATATCTTTATCCAACAGACAGTTAAGGGTGAACTTTGTAGTTTGCATGGAAATTGCATTATTGTGGAAATCAAGGAATGAATTTTAAAATACTGCTGCACCCTTACCCATGAAGGACTGAGTCACTAGCAGATGAAAAGGGAAATCGGGGTGTGTTTTCATTTTGGATACGTCTTATCATCATCTCAAGCCATTGTATCGCATTCATAGTTCAGAAACAATGTCTACAAGCTATTCTTAACATGCCTCCTTATGAGTCATGTAAGCCTGTCTTTCAAAAACATGGGATATTGCCACTTCCATGTATGTACATTTTAGAAATTGCAAAGTTTGTCAAAACGAACTTTCATTGTTTAAAACTCTGCATGATAATGTTGGAAAAAGAGGATTGAGAAATCAAGATAAATTAGTGTTTGATAGGATCTCCAAAACAGCATTACCTATACCAAAAAAATTGTTACTCTATGTGCATAATTTTTTATAACAAATTGCCGATAAAGATTAAAATGCTTCCATTTAAACAATTCTGTCATAAATTAAAAAAATTGTTGCAAGAAAAATTTTTTTATGCAGTGGATGACTTCGTACGACATATTAATTTCGAGATTTCATTAAGTAATCAATTTCATCAATGTAATTAATTTATTATTAAGTTAATATTAACATGTACTTAAATAAGACTATTTTAGGTTTTCTTTGACATCATATTTAATTTTTTTTTTTTTTTTAGTATGTAAATTGTAACTAAATGTGTAACTGACACTATTGTAAAATTGCGCGCCATTGATGGCAGATTGTAATTGGACTTTTATATTTTTAAGACCCTATGTACATACAATTTTTGCAATTAATAAACTTATCTTATCTTATCTTGCCACTATTGAGTACGGGCCTTTCAGAATAAGAAGGATTTTAACGACCTCCCTAGCGCAGTGGTAAGCACTGTGGTCTTATTAGTGAGGGGTCCCGGGTTCGATTCCTGGCAGGGGTTTGGAGTTTTATAATTTCTAAATTCTGGTCTGGTCTGGTCCGCCAAGCGATTTAGCGTTCCGGTACGATGCGGTGTAGAAACCAAAGGGGCATGGGTTTAATTAAAACTGCCCCTTCCAGGTTTGCCCGCTTCCATCTTAGACTGCATCGTCACTAACCACCAGGTAAGTGACCAGGGCCATAGTACACCAGGCCAAGTGCGGAATGGTAGACTTCACATCACATACCTTTTAGAACATTATAGAGAACTTTTAGGCGTGCAGCATTACCTCCAGAAACGAGCGCACTCAAAGGCTCGCCTAGCTAAAGCGTCTAGTATTCAAATAAAAAACCGGCCAAGTGCGAGTCAGGCTCGCGCAATGAGGGTTCCGTACTACAGTCGTATTTTTTCGACATTTGGCACGATAATTCAAAAACTGGAAACTATCAAACTAATCAAAAAAATAACAATACATACATAAATAAAAATCTGTTTTAGAATGCACAGATGAAGACCTTTTATATGATACCCCACTTGATATAGTTATCTTACTTAGAAAATGGAAAATACTAATTATTAGTTCATGACAACAATTTTTTTTTGTGTGATGTAACCACAAATTCACGGTTTTCAGTTTTCATTTTTCCCCGAATGTCAGCTATAAGATCTACCTACCTGCCAAATTTCATGATTCTAGGTCAACGGGAAGTACCCTGTAGGTTTCTTGACAGACCGACAGACAGACAGACAACAAAGTGATCCTATAAGGGTTCGGTTTTTCCTTTTGTGGTACGGAGCCCTCAAAAGAATTTTAAAACCTATCTACCCTTATCCATGAAAAAATAAGTGACTAGCAGATGAAAGGGAAATTGGAATGTGTGAACCTGACTGCGATCCCTAGAGGATATTATAGACCTTGTTATAGAGCGCCACTGTCTAGACCCTTGTCTGATCTGAAGATAGATTGAAATCTGACATTTTCTGCACTTTTTTATTTTAGGACATAATTACCATATTACTAGCTGATGCCTGCGACTTCGTCCACCACTTTACCACTTAGGAAGTGTGACAGACAGACAGAAACCTAAAACGTACTTGCAGTCCCGCGTGTTGCTGGAACGAGCTGCAGGTCAAACCCGCGCTATTTTATAATTTAGTTAATCTTCAATTGTGTAATATGCTTTTCTAATCGATTTTTTAACTTGTAAAAAATAGACAGACAGACATATTTACACAATAGACAGAGGCTACTTTGCAGATTTATAATTAGGAATAGATTTAAAAACACTACCCTCCATTAAGAAACAAGCCAGTAGCAGATGAAAAGGTAAATTGGATCCCCCGAGGATACACCTTGTTATAGAGAACCGTGTTGTGCCGAGGAATGTGCCGAGGAAATTCTAATCTGAGATTTTTAGGGTTCCGTACCTCAAAACGGCACGGTAGGAACGGCATTCCGAACCAGTGGTAAATTAAAACTACCTGACGATTCATAAGCACTTGAAAAAAGCTGAATAAAACATATTATTCTAAAGGAAAAAGTGATCTTTTAAGGGTTTATAGGATCACTTCTTTGTCTGTCTGTCGTGTCTGTCAAGACAAGGGAACCAAAACCTATAGGGTACCTTCTCTTGACCTAGAATCATGAAAGGTAGGTAAGTAGGCAGTGGCGTGCACAGTGTTTGAAGCCAGGGTAGGCATTAGTTAGGTAGGAACCTGTTTACTGACAGGTCATAATGAAAAATATGCATTGAGCTATTACAACTGGGGTAAGCAGTGCATTTATGCCTCTATGACCTGCACGCCACTGTAAGTAGGTAGGACCTAACCCAGTACCAAACTTCGTAAAAACATCCAAATGCACGATTATTTTAAAATCCCCTGGGATCACCACGATTTAGGAATGCGGTTTCTTACAGCATCAGGGCTGAGGAGTTGGGACCTCGAGTACAAAAAGTCTTTACTTGGTAGGTACCTCCAATATCAGTTTTTTAATCCCATCAGTTTTAATGGTCAGTTCTCGTACAGCATCAGGATTGAAGAGATGGAATCCAAAATTTTTATGAGACAGTGTCGCAAAGTTTCCCTATCGAATATAAAAATACACAAATCGGTTAAGAAATCTCGGAGATATCGGTGTATATAGGTAGAAAAACACAACTCCTCTTTTTCAAAGTCGGTTAAAAATTCCTTGGTTAATCCTCTACTTGTCTGTGAAAGTCCTGTAAAAATAGGTTCAGCTGTTCCGAAGATTATCCCGTTCAAACAAACGGACAGACAAAAAATTTAAAAACATGTGATTTTATTTATTAGATAAAAGTACCGTGAAAATAGGTTCAGCCGTTCCGTAGATTATCCCATTCAAACAGACAGACTGACAAAATTTTTAAAACATGTGATTCAGTCATGGTACGGTTCAAATAACAATATGAGCTTAATATGAGGTAGTTATTTCTAAATTACAGACAGACACAGTAATAGTATAGAGTATAGATTAATTTAAAACACTACCCCAAGCCACTAGCAGATGAAAAGGGAAATTGGAATGTGTGAGCTGGAGTGTGACCCCCGGGGGATATATTACGGGTACCTTGTTATAGGGAACAGACCCATGTCATGTGCCGAGGAAATTCTAATCTGAGATTTTTGCTTCAGTAGTTTGCAGTTTTTCATTTTCATTTTGATATATTTCATACTTAAATACCTACGAAGTACATAATTTATTTATCTGGAATACCAGTGGAACATCCGATAAAAATCCGGGCCCGCCAAAGGACAAGTGGGAACCGGCTTTTAGACTATACATCATCACTTACCACCTGGTGAGATTGCAGTCAAGGGCTAACTTGTATCTGAATAAAACCAGCTAAGTGCGACTCGTGCATCGAGGGTTGCTACAGTCGTATTTTTTCGATATTTTGCACGATAAATCAAAAACTGTTACGCATAAAAATATATAAAAATCTGTTTTATAATATACATGTAATGCCCTTTCATATGACACCCCACTTGGTATAGTAATATTGCTTTTTAAGTTGAAAATACTTTTTTTTAATATTACAATAAAACTTAAAGCTAGCCTTATCTAATTACTATATAAATCATGACCGCGTGGAATGGTGCCAAGAATACTGGCTGCATTTCCGCGCTGGACAGCCAGGCTGATCCGTTGCGCAAAAAATGAGCCAGCCCTTCTGTCACCAGATGAGGCTATTAATCGCGGTGAAAATACTTGTTATTTTTTCACAAAATTCCCAAGATGTTGAAGGACAAACTAGTGATACTGATATTACTATGAATACGAATATATGTCTGGCGACTGGCAGTCATATTCCTAAATACCGGACAGTGCCTAGTGACTCGCTATTCAAAAAATATTGTCGCAAAAGGCTATAACTTCGTGTTGCATACCTGTGTTGTATACAAATTCTCTCTAGAGTCTGCCGTATCGATTGCATAGTTTCATTGTATTGCAATGTCATTTTATTGTTACGAGCTGTACTAGATATACCTAAATACTTGTATGCGTCCATAAAAGTCGTAATAGCTGGAATTGGAGCGTAGAACACTTTAAAACAAATGTACAAAACTTTTTCCAGAATATAATACTCGAGATATAAATGCGCTGGCAGTTTTCTATTATAATATTTCTTGAAGTAAAAATTCACCGGTAAAATATTTAATTTTATCGCTTTTTTGTTAAACTCATTGACCATAAATATTAGTATTTGTGATAAAAATGGACTGAGATTTTTTTTATTATAATATTTCTAAAACAAAATTGCAAATTATATATTGCGAAAAAATATTATGTAGGTACTAAACTTTTCTCATATTATACTTGATATAAAAAAGCAGTCATTTTTCTATTAAACTTAACATTTCTTGAAATAAAAATTCACCGATAAAATATTTAATTTTAAACTCATGGGATCTTAGGGATAGGTCCATAAAAATTTACTGAGATTTTTTTATTATAGTTTTTAGAACATGCACACATTATATACTAATTTAGAAAGTATATTAGAATAGTAGGTACCCAACAGTTCAAGATTGCAATCGGACTATGAAATGGAGGGACGCCCGCACTCCCGCACGTCACCTGCGCTATCCCGCAATGGGTTTCCCATACTCAGATAAAATGCATTGACTTTTTCTTTTGTGTAATAAATACCTAAGTCATATTTTAATTGAGGTAAGAATGCGCTGCCGTTTTTCTATTATAATATTTCTAGAAATAAAAATTCACCTGCAAAATATTTAATCTTATCGCTTTTTCCTTCAGCTCATTAACTAATTAACTAAGTCTACAAATACACCTACTTGAGATAAAAATGCACTGATGTATTTTTTCCATTATAATATTTCTCGAAATAAAAATTCACCGGCAAAATATTTAATTTTGCCGGCTCGGTCGGTAACTGGTAGGTATACCTTGCCCATCACAGATATGTCCAGATATGCAACTAGCGCGGCCCCCTCAGTCCCTCTCGCTCAAGCAGAGGTACTTACTTGTGAAATGTTATTCCGTCTATTTTACGTTCGCTTCGGCTATTGTAGCCTAGTATACTGCAACCCACCATTGTACAATAACTTCAAAAACAAAAACAACAAAACAAATTAATTATTTCTTTAAAATACTTGAGTCAACATAACCTCACTTCGCGTTGTTTGCCAAAGTCTCACGTACAAATATATTTTGGAAAACAAAAAAAAGTGGCCACGGTGATAAGGACAAAACAATCATTTTGTCACGTTCTAATAAGAGCTTAAATGCATTTAGCTATCTCGCTCTAACAGTAAGTGATACAATAGGGCTACTTCTAATAGTCCTTGTTCTGAGTTGCCCATTGAACGTTATTTACTAAGAATATAACTAAAAATAGATTTTCTTTATAAAAGAATGTAATTATAATCTTACTTGGATAGCATAGCTATAATATTATTATGATAATTAAAATGTTAACAAAGACATCTTGAAAGTAGGGGAGCCCTAAGGGGGCCCCTTGCGGGCCAATCCGCAATTGGCCAGCGTGGTAGACTATCATATGGGTAAAACCCTTCTCACTCTGAGAGGTGATCCGTTCTCTGTAGTGAGCCGGCGATGGGTTGCTCATGATGACGATGATGATAGGTACTTAGGTAAAAGTAAATTAAAGACGGTTTAGTTTAAAAAATCTTGCTTAGAAATTATCCGACTATCAATTATTTTCTAAACGAAATATAAAGAAAAGGAAAGAAAGAAAGTTTAATGTAATCTTATTTGGGCGTCATAATGAAACGATAACAGAGCAGATATTCTGAAAGGTGCTAAATTTTGAATAGGAGAGAAAAACTCTCTTTACTTACTCCACTAATTGAATTTGAATCGAGGGATAAAGATGATCGCATACTATATTATTATCCGCATGGTACGTACCTGCCGTACGCGCCTCTTTATGACGCCATCGTTACGCGTCAATAGCATCGAGCGCGTTGAAAAATAACGGAGCGTACTGATAAAATTATTGTAATTTTTTCGGTGTGTTGGCCTAGTAAGTATGTGGAGATAGCTTAGAAGTTAAAACGGCATCCTACGCGGGGGGGGGGGGGGGGGGTCTAAATTAAATACTTTTCGCTTTCTTTAGCGAAGGAAAACATCCTAAGGAAATGCCGGTTTCCTTGTGTGGTGTGTATAGTCTGCCAATCCGCACTTGGTCAGCATGGTGGACTATGGTCTAAACTCTAAGCCCTTCTCATTCAAAGGATTGGTACTCAGTAGGGGGCCGGCGATGGATTGATGATAATGCTGATGATGATGATGAGGCAATCGGAATCCCGCTGCTCATTATTACAATCACAATCATTGTGATTGGCTGAACTTTTGGTATTCTTGTTGCAACAAGTGCAACAACACATTGTAGCCAATAGTGAACGAGCATCAACCAATCAGATTTTTTTATTTATTTTTATTAATAAGGTTCGCTAGCGATTTTTACAAAAATCATCTTAAATTACATGACGTTGTATGTAAAATCATTTGAAAGCAAACACTAGATGCACATTCACACAATTTACATGGAACAATTATTATTAATCATATTATAAGTAAAATGATACAAAAAGTAGCTAAAACTTTCCGAAATAGTGAAAACACAATAAAAAATTATTCAAGATTCAATGGTAATTGAATAAATCTAAAACTATAGTAAAGTTAACCTAGGAGTATGAATAGTTAAAAAAAAATGTTTAAAAAAGTGATAGATGATTGTGATCGTGACATTGTAGTTGTCATTCTACCATAATCGAGTTGCTGACCACAGCGAGTACGGCAAGCGATCCTAGGTGTGCGATCAGTCTTAAGTCAGAAAAATACTTAGTTAAGTCTATTGTTTTAATTGGCCCATTTTGCGGTGTCGTCGCGTTGTGGAAAGAAGGTAATTAATAGCATTCAGAAGCTAATTGTTCGAAGGAATAATCGTTAGTGTCATTAACTATTCTATCACTAGGATCAAATCATGCCAGTCGATTATTGAAGTAAAACTAGACAGGATTTAGGAGTTAGGTACCTCTTTTTTCCACTACAAGCTAGCCCTTTTTCATGATCATGACATTTGGATGGATATAGGCTACTTTTTATCGCGGGAAATCAAAAAGTTCCCGCGGGATTTAAAAAACCTAAATCCACGCGGACAAAGTCGCGGGCATCATCTAGTTAAAAATAATATGCATAAAATCATACCTACATGACAGAAAAATTCTCAACGTAAGTAGTTACCATTGTTTTAATCACATTTACTTCGTACGACGTACGGTCTACGTGCGGCGTCTAAAAGAATTTAATTATCCACATTGAGTTATTCCCTCGTGTTAATTAACTTTTCCGTCATTAGGGATGAATCGGCAACCCCCAATGTTAAGGCTCCGCGAAGACGGACCACCAAACACGGCCACCGATGGCTGGCGACAAGCTGTTTACATGATTTTTAATACGTTTTGTATGGAATTGCCGCATACTTGTAGCCAGTGGAGTCCTTTCGCCACACAGTGTCCGCGACATGCCACCAGTGGTGGCCACTGGCTACTTAGCCTCTCCGTACACGCGACAACCATAAAGCGCCGCCACCGACTTATTTGCTTTAGTTTTTATACATTTTATACGGACTCGGCGTACACGGTTGACGCTGGTGGTCGCCGCATGCCACAAACGTCGTGCATGCTTCTTGTGGCCGGCACCGACACACGCCAACATAAAACGCCGACCCGCGCCACGCCGCGCGATAACCCACCCCTCTCTCTCGTTACGTCAGTTATTTTCCTATTTTCCGCGGTATTTTAGTCTTCTACGACGACTTTTTATCAGCAGCAGCGCAATTACATCGTCAGTCCATTATAATACTGCAAGCATGGATTAAAAAAAGTAGTGGCCACCAACCGCAAGTGTCTACCACCACCACAGACCACAAGTGGCTGTCGCGCGCGTCAACCATTTTTGTAGCCGCTTCTAGCTTCAGGTGGTAGCGTTTGTGGCCGTCGCGTGTGGCTCGATGCGGCCAGGCACATTAAAAGACTGTTGTAAATTGTAGCGGCCACCGACCGTCGTTTGCGCGGTACCAAAGGAAGTGGCGCGCGACGGCCACCGGTGGCCATCGATGGCCCGTTTGCGCGGAGCCTAAAGCACATTCGGGGTTATTGCTCTGGGACGTTATTTGTCTGTTTAATTATGTTAGAGCCTTTATTATTAAGGAGCGTGGATTTGCCACGCAGCTCGCTCGAGCTACGGGCAGCACTCAGAGTTGGCGTTGTATTAACCAAATGTTTAAAATAAGTATTTTAAGCATATTGTTTTAAATTAGAAAAACATACAATGAAAAAAAAGCTTAATTTTTTTTTAAATGTATTATTCTAACTCTGGACCCAGCCAATGCTTACAAGGACAAAGCCAGTTTTCACAAGGACAAAAACTTTTCCCTGCAATATCGTTGTCAGTTTAATTTTGCGTCCAAAAAGTACTGTCAATATGCATGCAGCCAGCTCTAGTTGAAAAAGTTGACTGTACAGCAGAATTGGAAAACAACGTTTGACTAAGGCAGTGGTCCGACCGCCGACGATGAACGAGAAACGAGTAGAACTAGAAACTTAAACGAGTTGGCGATCAGCGGGAAGCGAGTGTGTAGTTTCGATAGTTGTGTCGCCGGGCTGCAAGTGCAACGAGCGATTACTCGCGCCATTCGCCCGCGGCCGCTCAGTCCTGTGCAAACCTGTGCGCGCGCGTACAAGTGTTCAAGCGAACGAGCATCGCTGAACGAATATTGCTCAGCGAGTTCATTTTTAAAAGCTTGTCGCTCAGCGACAAAACTAGTAAAGCGAGTCGTTGCCGGCAGTGTGAACAGTTAGAGAGCAACTTTTGATATATGGATCTCTTTCATTTACACGGAATGTACATTTATTGTGCGTTTCTTGAGAGAGAAAATCGCCGATAGTTAGTCGTTTTCTCGCCGGTAGTCGGACCACTGCCTAAAAGACAACAAGGTTCCCGATGTTTTGCGAAGGCAATTTCACGCAGAACCCCATCCTCGTTACTAATTTGGAAGAAAGCCAGCACTTGGCTGCCAAATTTTGTATTGATATCAATATGATTAGATGAATATAGCCAGCGTACAAACAATTATATGGAGTGTTCTGAAATGGGGTTTTCATTCTCCCCAAATTTGATGAGACAAGATGGCAAAGTAACTTTTTATTATTGTTTGCGATGTTTTGACGATATCAATGAGTTTTTGGGGCAAGTAGGAAGTGGGACTATTTTATACAAAAAAGATTTTGATAAAGCTTAAATATGGCTGAACCTTGCCCCCCTGGGTGCTGAGTTTACTATTATGACAAGTCTGTTGATCTTTTTGCAGATTTGTTTTCAGAAGAAGCGCTCATGGAACTGTCGTCTATCAAGAGATAAAGTATAGACTACTAGCTAATGCTCGCGACTTCAAACGCGTGGACTACACAAATTTCAAACCTCTATTTCACCGCGTTCCATAGGCGTTGAATTTTAGAAAATCCTTTCTTAGCGGATGCATACGTCATAATAGCTATCTGCATGCCAAAGTTTGAGCTGTGCGTTGATAGACCAGTCAGTCAAACAGTCAGTCAGTCAGTCAGTCAGGCAATCACCTTTTCCTTTTATATATTTAGAAGATTTAATTTATGAGATCTATTAAAAGTCTATTTATAAATTATATTTTTGGTATGTGACTTACCGACAATAGTAGCCAAGATGATGAGCGCGAGGACAACGGACGTGACCGCCATGAGGACGAGCGACGTGACGTCGGTGGCGGTCGCGTTGAGCGGCTGCGTGGCGTTGAGCGAGCCGTTGCAGCCCCACGACACCGCGTCCACCCACGAGCAGTTGTCGACGAACCACTCGCTGGGCGGGTATGTGACTTACCGACAATAGTAGCCAAGATGATGAGCGCGAGGACAACGGACGTGACCGCCATGAGGACGAGCGACGTGACGTCGGTGGCGGTCGCGTTGAGCGGCTGCGTGGCGTTGAGCGAGCCGTTGCAGCCCCACGACACCGCGTCCACCCACGAGCAGTTGTCGACGAACCACTCGCTGGGCGGGTATGTGACTTACCGACAATAGTAGCCAAGATGATGAGCGCGAGGACAACGGACGTGACCGCCATGAGGACGAGCGACGTGACGTCGGTGGCGGTCGCGTTGAGCGGCTGCGTGGCGTTGAGCGAGCCGTTGCAGCCCCACGACACCGCGTCCACCCACGAGCAGTTGTCGACGAACCACTCGCTGGGCGGGTATGTGACTTACCGACAATAGTAGCCAAGATGATGAGCGCGAGGACAACGGACGTGACCGCCATGAGGACGAGCGACGTGACGTCGGTGGCGGTCGCGTTGAGCGGCTGCGTGGCGTTGAGCGAGCCGTTGCAGCCCCACGACACCGCGTCCACCCACGAGCAGTTGTCGACGAACCACTCGCTGGGCGGGTATGTGACTTACCGACAATAGTAGCCAAGATGATGAGCGCGAGGACAACGGACGTGACCGCCATGAGGACGAGCGACGTGACGTCGGTGGCGGTCGCGTTGAGCGGCTGCGTGGCGTTGAGCGAGCCGTTGCAGCCCCACGACACCGCGTCCACCCACGAGCAGTTGTAGACGAACCACTCGCTGGGCGGGTATGTGACTTACCGACAATAGTAGCCAAGATGATGAGCGCGAGGACAACGGACGTGACCGCCATGAGGACGAGCGACGTGACGTCGGTGGCGGTCGCGTTGAGCGGCTGCGTGGCGTTGAGCGAGCCGTTGCAGCCCCACGACACCGCGTCCACCCACGAGCAGTTGTCGACGAACCACTCGCTGGGCGGGTATGTGACTTACCGACAATAGTAGCCAAGATGATGAGCGCGAGGACAACGGACGTGACCGCCATGAGGACGAGCGACGTGACGTCGGTGGCGGTCGCGTTGAGCGGCTGCGTGGCGTTGAGCGAGCCGTTGCAGCCCCACGACACCGCGTCCACCCACGAGCAGTTGTCGACGAACCACTCGCTGGGCGGGTATGTGACTTACCGACAATAGTAGCCAAGATGATGAGCGCGAGGACAACGGACGTGACCGCCATGAGGACGAGCGACGTGACGTCGGTGGCGGTCGCGTTGAGCGGCTGCGTGGCGTTGAGCGAGCCGTTGCAGCCCCACGACACCGCGTCCACCCACGAGCAGTTGTCGACGAACCACTCGCTGGGCGGGTATGTGACTTCATCTGCAAAAGAGGACGAGCAAGTACATACATATTATATTTTTTGCAAATATAATATTATAAAACTTACAGCTAGCCTTATCCAATATTACAGTAGAAATCGTACCCGATATCCGCTTAAAATGATGCTAAGAACTTGACTGCTAATTATTAAAAATACTTAGTAGGTAAATAAATACTAAATACCCTTTAAAAGTAATATTATAATCTTTATTAATTCTGGCTAGTGCCCAGATTTGAAATTCAGGTCTTAACTGACGGTTATGCCAAAATAATGATGAACATTATTATTTTATGGTAATTCTAAAATTCCATGTTTTGGCTAACTCCCAGTTTGATCCCGGGCCCAACTAGGACTGTCAAAGAATTTTATGGCGTTAATATCATAAATTGTCGGAAAGAGCTCCAATTTGTGTAAAATGTATGGTTATATCCGGCCACATCCCGATGGGAATGGTATCCGGGACTAGGAGTGTTTATTTGGAGGTATCCGTAAATTTTCGACAGAAATCCACACAATAAGTACGATTTCTCTTTTTCCCGTTGACGTAGATTGAGAATCATGAAATTTAGTAGATAGGTAGATCTTATAGCACGAGTAAAGGAAACAATCCGAAAACCGTGAATTTGTGATTAAATCACAAAACAAATCAAAATGTCAGGAACAGGATCAAAATGTCAGGATCAGGAACAAATAATTAATATTTTCAACTTTCAAAGTAAGATTACTAGGTATACCAAGTGGTATATCATATGAAAGGACTTTACCTGTAGATTCTAAAACAGATTTTTATTTTATTTACGCATGACGGTTTTTGATTTATGGTACAAAATGATAAAAAAATACGACTGTAATACGGAACCCTCGGTGCGCGAGTCTGATTCGCACTTGGCCGGTTCTTTTTCTATGCAAATAAAAAAAAATAGGAGTCGTGACAGACGTGAACTATTTTTGAATGCTTCGAGGCCTCATTTCGATAAAGGTCTACACACCAAGACACACAAAAAAAGCCTTCATCGAACCTCAAACTAGGTCGTCTAGGTTCTCGAGGTCTTTTGATATTTTCGATATTCTTGGCCTGTTCGTCGATAAAGTATATGAAAAACCTAATTTTCTACGAAAAAATTGAAAACATTTTCCCGATGCTCTCAAAAAGATTTAATTAAGAAAGAACCGAAAACTCATTTATGAGAAAGTTTTATATCGGCAATAAATTGGGCGTTTCGTGCTAAAATTTTTGGAGCTTGATTAAAAAATTCTAATAAATCTAACAAATGTGACCTAAGAACTAACTTTACTAGTTATAAAGGTCGAACTCATACATGAAGAACTATTACGGAATTAGGACACCAAGGGTAAACTTTGCACGAAATTACGAAAGTAGGTAGGCAAGTAGAACTTTTTATAGAATTGTCAAAAGAACAAACTTAGTCTGTGGCCCGACTGGGAGCGGGTGCGTCCTACGGGGCGGGCAGAGGGCATTCCATGTGAGGAAAGCTGCAAGGCTGAGAGTTTCTCATAATGAAAAGTGTTCCAATCTGCACTTGGCCAGCGTGATGAACTATGACCTAAGCCTTTCACATTCTGAGAGGACACCCGTGCTTAGTAGCGGGCCAGTAATCGGTTGAAAATAATGATGAATATCGATTCTACTGCCAGCGATCCCAGTCCCGGTATTAAAGATTACAAATAACACTTCTATCAATTATTTAGAATTCTGTGGTATGACCGAAAAATTCAGAAGAAGGTCGTAATAAAGCTCCTCCAAAGCCTTTAAAGCCTTCATAAATATAATGCCATAAACAGAAATGTAGACAGAAACAATAAAATGTCGGCCAGTTATAATACCTACTCGACTTAAATGACCCTTGCGAAACACCGCAATATGAGACAATAATGCCTATTGCAGACGACCGGTATTACCGATAATCACCCGATAATAGTCCGACAAAAGTTGGCGAACATGAACACAGGACATTTTTCCCGTCGTCGTCCCTTAAAACCGTGTAGGAGTAAGTATGACCAACTGTGTTTACCTACCGTGTCGACATTAATTGGCGCCTTTTTTGTGCCTTATCATGCCATCAGTCGGTAGACTATGAGCAGATTGGTTGGAGGACAGATTGGCGTGATTGGAGACAACTTCCCTAGCGAGAAAACTCAATGAGTCTCAGCTAATTACCCAGTATAATATGCTTTCTCTTTAGTCGAAGGATGCCTGCGGCATTGTCAAATAATTACAAATAACACTGTCCTGCCAGGCGATTTGGATGGTTAGTAATTTTTGTTTTGTAGTTACAACTATAGCTTTTAATTTCTTCCTTTACTGTGTTGATATTTAAGTGCTCATGGAGTTCCGATATCTGCAAGAACCATGGCGCATTGGATAGTTGTTTCAAAATGTAATTTTGAGCTCTTTGTACAATTAGAATATTAGAGTCGCATGCTGATCCCCAGAGTTCTATGCCATATGACAATATCGGCTTTATATTCTGTCCTATCCTGGCCCCTAATATGCTAACTTATAAGAACTCTATGCCCTATGTATGAGCCTGAGAAAAACCTTGTACCTTGGGATCTAATCTACCTGAGAAAAATGATTGATCTAACTTTCCTGAGCTATTATTCAATAGACCAGTGGTCTTACGTCTAACAAAAATAGAATTCACACAAAAATCCATAAATCAGTCATCTGCGTTAGGCCTTAGCCCTTACACGACCCTTGGAAAAGTTCGCAATATGGGATAGTAATATGTTCCACTCTTTTAGTGCACTTTTAATTTGTCTCGTCCAGAAGTTCTCAAAGTTTTACGGCCTACCCATTTTTTATGACATTTAATAAAATCGTGTTATCTTTCTTTATTTATTAGTTTCCTTTATCCTTTATTACAGGACGTACTTGTCACCGCAATTTCGTCCGTAAACCCCTATTTTACCCCCTAAGGAGTTGAATATTCAAAAATCCTTTCTAAGCGGATATCTACGTGCTTGCCAAATTTCAGCCCGATTCGTCCAGTAGTTTGAGCTGTGTGTTGATAGATCAGTCAGTTGATAACACTATCAGTCAGTCAGTCAACTTTTCCTTTTAGGTATATACCAATGTATAATATATTCTGGCGCTTTTTGTAAAAAGTTAAAGCCTGGAAAGACACTAAGACCACAGTTAAGACAGATCTATAAAGCGTAGGTAGTTACTTTGATTTAGCTCAGTTAGTTTTCAGTTAATAAAATGAGAAAGATTTACGTCTCTTACATAAATCTATATCGTTTTAACGCTAACTAAAGTCGAAGCTAAGTCGAAGTACACTCTATAGATCTTAGCCTAAGCGCAAAGATAGCGGAGCTGGAAGGCATACTTTCAAACAACGTATAAAAGTAATATTAAATTAAGACCCTTTTACGTCAGAGAGAGAGAGAGAGAGAGAGAGAGACGTTGAGTCATGCTACACTGCTGCATGCTACAATAATCCATACTATAATATTATAAATGCGAAAGTGTGTCTGTCTGTCTGCTAGCTTTTCACGGCCCAATAGTTTAACCGATTTTGATGAAATTTGGTGTACAGTTCGCTTACGTCCCGAGGAAGGACATAGGCTATCACACATTAACACATTTTATTTTGTGATATAACTACAAATTCACGGTTTTCGGATTTATTCCTTTACTTGTGCTATAAGACTAACTACCTACCACATTGCATGATTCTAGGTCAACGGGAAGTACGGAGTACCCTATAGGTTTTCCTGACAGACAGACAGCGAAGTGATCCTATAATAATTTTTCCTTTTGAGGTACAGAACCCTAAAAATAAGAGAAGTTATGGCATTTACGTACCAATTTTCGGCTATATTTACAGTTGTTCGCTCAATGACCGATCTGTGCAGTCAAAGGTTTAATAACAGCTTTTCGAAATATGGGACAGCATACGATGAAACGTGTTTGGCTGTTTGAAGACTTTGTGAGCCTCTGTGAATAGGAAATAGAGAGTGTCCTGTGTGAATTAAAAAGCTTTTCGATCGGGAAATTGTGCTAGGTATGTATTTCTATGCTAGAATTGGGTATTTTCCTACTTTAGAGTTTGATAAACATTATTACTTTATTATAAACTAAGATAAAAATAATGACGTACGCTGCAAAAAAATATTAAAATCCGACAAAGATTTACAAAGTTACAGGCATTTTAATTTTGGAATGGGAGGGTCTTCTAACCCTTTCTCGCAAAACGAAAATTTGTATGAAACCGCACGAAGCTACTATGGTCTATGGCATTAGTAAGGTGTGACGTCAAAATGCTATATCGCTATCTCTGTCTAATCAAAAATATTTAAATGCTCATAACTTTTTTGTTATTTGATCGATTCAATTAGTTTTTTCAGTTTACGTCATTATTTTTATCCTAGTTTATAATAAAGTAATAAAACAATTGGAGTCGAATACCTATTTCTATGAATGTCTGTAAGATGTAAAATCTCATACTGAAGAGAAGATTTCGCAAGTTTAGATTCTCGTCGGTTTTTTTATTCGGAAGATCTGCGGGGTGATTACGTGTCTCGCGACAAGCTTACGACAGGCGTAAATCTCGCAATCATTGCTGTCAAACGTTCGGCTAGAGAGAGACAGCAATAGCTACAAAGCAAAATAAGCAGAAGAGAAACAGCAAATGAACTATCGCATTGCTACTGCTGTCGCGTTGCTGTCGCTACTGCAACGTTTTACGTAATCACCCCGCCGCCGGGCTTCGATCTCGGGCACGCACCTCTAACTTTTCGGAGCTATGTGCGTTTTGTTTTAAGCAATTAAATATCACTCGCTTTATCGGAGAAGGAAAACATCATGAGGAAACGTACTTGCCCGAGAATTCTCAATAATGTTCTCAAAGGTGTCTGCCAATCTGCATTTGGCTAGCATGGGCCATGGGTGGGTGGGTGGGTGATGGGCCATGGCCAAACCATTCTCATTCTGAAAGGGGACCTGTGCTCTGCAGTGAACCGGCGATGAGTTGCTCATGAGGCAGCTGCCTATGGGCCCGCTGCGGTTTGAGTCGGCTGTGTTAGCCTTGGCTCTCCTGCGGATCTCTTAATTTTAAATCATGAAAACAGCCTCCCCGCGTGGTGCTTATTATTATACCGATGGCTTTACTGGAACTGTACTGGCGTTCCTGGAACTGTACTGGCGTTTCTGGAACTGTACTAGCGTTCCTGGAACTGTACTGGCGTTCCTGGAACTGTACTGGCGTTCCTGGAACTGTACTGGCGTTCCTGGAACTGTACTGGCGTTCCTGGAACTGTACTGGCGTTTCTGGAACTGTACTAGCGTTCCTGGAACTGTACTGGCGTTCCTGGAACTGTACTGGCGTTCCTGGAACTGTACTGGCGTTTCTGGAACTGTACTAGCGTTCCTGGAACTGTACTGGCGTTCCTGGAACTGTACTGGCGTTCCTGGAACTGTACTAGCGTTCCTGGAACTGTACTGGCGTTCCTGGAACTGTACTGGCGTTCCTGGAACTGTACTGGCGTTCCTGGAACTGTACTGGCGTTCCTGGAACTGTACTGGCGTTTCTGGAACTGTACTAGCGTTCCTGGAACTGTACTGGCGTTCCTGGAACTGTACTGGCGTTCCTGGAACTGTACTGGCGTTTCTGGAACTGTACTAGCGTTCCTGGAACTGTACTGGCGTTCCTGGAACTGTACTGGCGTTCCTGGAACTGTACTAGCGTTCCTGGAACTGTACTGGCGTTCCTGGAACTGTACTGGCGTTCCTGGAACTGTACTGGCGTTCCTGGAACTGTACTGGCGTTCCTGGAACTGTACTGGCGTTCCTGGAACTGTACTGGCGTTCCTGGAAGCAGCTACTACGCAAACAGCTAAGTAGGCTGACTAATCTTTTCACCACGCCCAGCTGTCACAGTTGCGGCCTTTTGGGCTGCCCGTGTTGAAGAAGACGAATTATAAATCCTTCCTTTCATGGAGACTCTTAACTTTAAGCTTCTCGCTAGCTCGCTGAGTGACTCTTTTATTTGTAGTTTGTAAAGAAAAACCACAAAGAAAAATGTAAAGGAATTTTCCTTCTTCCAAGTATAGACTTGCTAATTCAGCGCAAACTTAACATAACAATATAATTCTACTACAACGCTAAAAAGAGATACAAACTCGGAATTTTTCTGTGCAAGCTAATATTTTCCGTTGCAGCAAAGTATACTTGCTATTTTAAGCAGAAGCATATTGACTCTATTAAATCTAAATATGCCGTTGAAGCTACTTAGATACACTATTTATATGTCAAAAACCGCATTCAAATCGGTCAAGCTAGAGCTAGAGCGAGATGATCGCGAACATAGGGCACAATCTAAATATATAAAAGAAAAAGGTGACTGACTGACTGATTGACTAACTGATCTATCAAGGCACAGCTCAAACTACTGGACGGACCGGTGTGAAATTTGGCATGCAGATAGCTATTATGAGTTATGACGTAGGCATCCGCTAAGAAAGGATTTGTGAAAATTCAACCCCTAAGAGGATGAAATAGGGGTTTGAAATTTGTGTAGTCCACGCGGACGAAGTCGCGAGCATAAGCTAGTATTACAATGATACCTTAAGCTAGCCTTATCTAATTACTTTTTCACTGTGTCACTTCTTGCATAACCCTCTAGCTGCCTGTGAAAATTCCGTCTCTTTTCCATAGAATTTCCTAAAATTCTAAAATACCTATTTCTGTATTTTTCAAGTGTAATCAGCAAGAAAGACAGGGACTATTAAAGTACTACCTATCTACCTACTAACTCGTTCTTTGATAGCCTTATGCTGGTAGAACACCGACACATGTGAAATGGCATGCTACTGCGAGACGTCAATAGGTATAGTTCCCAGTTAAATAGTCGCGTCCGACACGATGCAAGTGCGAGCTCGCGCAGGTATTGTTCCACGCTCGTGTATTGTGTACGGATGTAGCACTCACACTAATGCAGATGGCAAACGTGCCGTGCGGGCTGGTGTTTTCCGCTCCCTTACTGACGCCTAAAATGCTATCGCGACACGTCTTGCGGTTGAGTTTAAGAACGACTATTTAATTGGCGCGGACTATAGGTACCTCACGAGAATGCGTCGGTGTGCTAAAGGTTTTGAAGTTTCAAAGCTACTTACTGCTGGAGTCATTGAACCCGAGTGTTTGCGACGCGTTCATCGTAGCACCCTGTCGCTCGTCCTCCTGAAACAATGTACACAAAACTTAATGTAACGATTACTATTGAGTCAGTCTTAATTACCTACAGTAATTTTATTGATCCGATACTAGTTGCAACTCAAACTGGCGATCAAATTCCGCCGTTACGTTGTGCCAGCCACCATTTCACTACATCTAAATATATAAAAGAAAAAGGTGACTGACTGACTGACCGACTGACTGACTGATCTATCAACGTACAGCTCAAAGTACTGGACGGATCGGGCTGAAGTTCGCATGCAGATAGCTATTATGACGAACGCATCTGCTAAGAAAGGATTTTTGAAAATCCAACCCCTAAGGGGCTGAAATAGGGGTTTGAAATTATTCAGGTATAATTTCAGGTATTCAGGTAGATAGGGTATTGGTACTTAGCGTTAAATGCATTTGAATCAAATTACCCCATTTTGAGTCAGAGATGCTCAAAATGTGAATCACAATCTACGGTTTATCGAATCAGCAATTCGCATTCAGAGTCATAATTTGACTTTTCGATAAAATACCTTATCCAGCCTCTACACCTTATCTCTTGATTGAACCAATTTCGCGGGCCAACGGTATGGATTTAATATCGGCTTCGGAACTTTGAAAGATTGGGTATCTTTGAAATTCAGTAATTTTGTTCGTTCCGGATATCTTTTTATTTTGTAAAATGTCAATGCATATTATTTAAATATTCGAATATCTAAGATGAAATTTTTCTTTTTTATGTAGTAATCTACTATGTAATTTTTTTAGGACTATTCAAAATTGTAAATCCCTTTAGTAATTTCATATTATTTCAATTAACCGAAAATTCAAAGATTCAAAGATTCAAAGATTCTTTATTTGCGGAAACATTTTACAACGAGATGTTATTACATAAAATTGTCCAGTAGAAATGTTTCACCTTAAATATTAGGCATGCAAAACAATTAGTAGACCTAGTAAAACAATAACTATAAGTAATTTGACGCACGTTAATTTGACCTTTGTCTATGGTAACATTCAAAATTTAAAAATCTATTTTTAATTTTGTATTTAGTATTATAATTTGCATGCCAGCTTGGCGTAGTACATATGGACCGATGTACTGTTATGTATTGGAGTCTTAGTGCTAAAATTTTTTTACGAGACATTTCACCGCGATTAATAGCCTCATCTGGTGACAGAAGGGCTGGCTCATTTTTTGCGCAACGGATCAGCCTGGCTGTCCAGCGCGGAAATGCAGCCAGTGTTCTTGGCACCATTCCACGCGGTCATGATTTATATAGTAATTAGATTAGGCTAGCTTTAAGTTTTATTGTATTGTATATAATATTATGTTTGTATACCTGTATCAGCAAATAAATAAAATTGAATTGAAATGTAACAGTAGAAATTTATCACACATAACGCAGATTATAATTTTACAAACTAGTGAAAGTTGCCAAGTTAACAGAATATGTAACGCCGCAATAAAAAAGGAGTTAGATGTTAAATCAGCATTATTGGCCGTCCATTCGATTCCGACCGCTTATTTCGACGCCGATAACGCGTTTTCATACCTATTTTCTACCTTCAAACTGTACAGATTAGCATAATAATAGGCAGCTGAAGTATAGGGAATATGCCAGAAATAAGGTTAATGCTTTTATCCGAATCTTACTAACAAAGGAAAACTTAGGTAAAAAAGAAATTGTTAGTGTTATCGCACTTGTATAATTGCCGCCTTTCACGTGATCTGTTGCGTCAACATCTTGAGTCGATTGTATAAATACGGGTGGTTGATGGTTTTTAAAGTTAGTCTCGTTCCGACGCGAGACTCAACTGGCTATTAATTAATGCTTTTTGTGTTTAGGTCGCCATTTTGATCGAGTGGTTGCAACAGCAATTGTGCCCTGATCAAGTTAATATTGCAGTAGGTAAGGTTTTATTTTATAAACGATAAAACTTTCGATAAGCCTATTTGCGTCGTGATTAATATTTAAAATTCACTTCTGGTATGTTTATATTAGTAAAACAGATAAAACACGGACTTGGTACCTCCAGAGTCTGGAGTAACTAGATACCGCAACTCGCAAGTTGTTCGTCCAGACGAGCTTAATTTGAGCCATATTTGAGCCAAGCGCTTATTTTATTTTGAACTAGAGGATGACCGCGATTTCGTCCATGTGGATTTAGGTATTAAAAAATCCCGCGGGAACTCATTGATTTTCCGAATAAAAAAACCTGTCCTTTCCTGGGATGTAATCTATCTCTGTACCAAATTTCATCAAAATCGGTTAAACTGTTGGGCCGTGAAAAGTTAGCAGACAGACAGACACATAGCATAGTGATCCTATAAGGGTTCCGTTTTTCCTTTTGAGGTAAGGAACCTTAAAAAACTCATATATAAACTACTAGATGATGCCCGCGACTTCGTCCTCGTGGATTAAGGTGTTAAAAATCCCATGGGAACTCTTTGATTTTTCGGGATAAATAGCCCATGTCCTTCAACGGGATGCAAGCTATCGCTGTACCAAATTTCGTCAAAATCGGTTAAATGGATGGGCCGTGAAAGGCTAGCAGACAGACAGACGGACAGACAGACAGACAGACAGACAGACGGACGGACACACTTTCGCATTTATAATATTAGTATGGAAGTATGAATAGTATGGATAATTGACGTGTCGCGCCACGTCGCGCAGCGCAGCGTTTGGACCATTAATAAACATGCGACATCTAGTTGTTCCAAGTCCATGTCAATAAAAATAGCGCAGAGCTAATTTTCTTTCTTGTAAGCAGGGGAAGGTGTTTAATATTATAATGATGAAAGGAAAACCCTAATGGCTTTTCTTTGTAGTTTGTAATAAGAGAAACGAGGGTTCCTTTATTCTTATTAAGAAACGAAAATAAAAATGTGAATGTGCAATTGTGCAAAAGTTAAGACAAATGGCATTTTAAATTACGTGCACTGTGGTTTTTTTTTACAACAAGACCGTTGAGTAGAACTCCGCACCCCGAGAGGGTTCCGTACAATAGGTATAAAATAAATCAATGTAATATAATAATATTAGGTATAAAATAAATCAATGTAATAACATCGATTTATTTTATACCTAATACTTAGTTTATGAATTTTCTCGCCGGCGCTTTACACCTTCTAAAGTTATGTTTCTCACTCGTATCGAAATATCGAAAACTTGTACAATTTTTGGGCTGTACTTTTAAAATGCTTGAAGATTGTGCTCATGTTATAATTATATTTATAAAATTTAAATTTGGAATGTAATATTTTTAATTGCATTTCTATTCAGAGAACGTAGTAACGCCTTTCCATTAATTACGAATAAACTCTCTAAACGGAATGAGGACATAAAGACTCGTCGTTAATAACGAAAGCTTTCGCAACAAATTAAAATGCTTAACCTAAATCCTCCCCTCAATTTAAACACTGAAGTTTTTGTAACATTATCCAAAACGCTCTCACACAAAAGTGTTTTGTAAACGCTCGAAAGAATTCTCGACATCAAACGTTGGTACAGTATTACTAGGCTGTGGCTACATTCGTTAGAATTATTGTGTTTTTATTATACTTTTTTGGTTTAAGAAGTATTTTACAACATTTCGGTTTTTTTAATTCCGTAGAAACTATACAAGTCTCGCACTCGGCTTTACTCACGTGTTTAGTCAACGTTAGCTCGACTAGTTTCGAACACTTCCAGGGTCCTTTTTCACAGGGGCTCAGTCAGCGCGCGCGTCGCTGCCCGCACAGCCCGTAGATACTCTTTGATTTTCCAGGATACAAGTAGCTTATACCTGTCTCCGAAATGCAAGCTATCTCTGTACCAAATAGACGATACTAGCGACTCCTTCGGTGTGCATTTTGGGTTTTCAAAAATCCCAGGGCATTGGTTTTAGGGCATGTCTTTGATTTTAACAGAGAGAGTAGTTACCTTCAAAGGAATTTCATCATCTATCATCATCGTCGACCGATAGACGTTCACCACAGGTCTCTTGTAGGGTTTTCCACAATCCTCGGTCTTGCGCCGCCTGAGTCCAGCGGCTTAAAGAATTTAATTCTGGTTTATCGGTAATTTTATTATACTTCTTTGTACTATCTAAACATGTTCTGATATCTGTGACCTTTGCAGCATAAGGTTTGATGATAAAAGGTGAAACATCTCATAATCTCATATTATTATACTCGTAGCTTCCTTTTTAGTCCTTTTTGTCTTTGAACGAAAGTAATACGTTCTTATAAAAAATAATATGAGAATGTTCGCTGAAAATATTTTTCAACATTTTTGAATCATTTTTTATCCGTGCGGGAAAGCAAAAATGAGAGAAAAAAATTGATTAGACTTTAGAGGTAATACTTAGTAGTAGTTTAGTTATACTTACTCTTTCCGCAGAACGTGGCAGAACTAAGTTAGTCTAGCACTCTTCTCTATATTTTTTGCAATGCTGTTTTTAACCGACTTCCAAAAAGGAGGTGGTTCTATTATCTCCTTTTTGCATGCCAGGTATCTTAACCATGCCGTCAATTGCGGTAGAATGACAGCTATAATGTTGCGATCGCAATCACCTCTGATTGGTTAACGGTCGCTCACTATTGGCTACAATGCATTGTTGCAACAAGAGTATCATAAATTCAGCCAATCACAGCTATTGCGATTGTAATAATGATTGAAACAAGTTTTATGAAATCGACCCACAGGATCCATTTTAGAGTGCACCATCACTTATCATCAGGTGAAAACCCAGTCAAGCGTTAAATTATCACCGAATAAGATAAACCAAGGGCAAGGAACATAAAAAGTTCCCCTTATGTTTACGACTCCTAGCTATCGAAGTCAGGGGTCATAAACATAAGTAAGGTAAAACTTCGTCTCCCATAGGGAGCATGTTCACGCTCCACTTGGTTGTTTCCATTTCGAATCTATTCCGCTCGATCACGCTTGACGAAATTGTAGCAAACGGAAATAACGAACGTGTGTGTAATATAATATAGGTTTTTTCTGTAGCACGACTAAGAACTTTACTTTTCTTAAGTGCGTCTGTCTGTGTGTCACAGTCATTATAAAAATAAACTATTAAAGCTGCTGGATTGAAATTTAATACAGTTATAGAAACCTATTACCGCTACATAGATGCATAAATTATTTTAAAAAAATTATATAAATACACTATCACTTATCATCAGGTGAAAACCCAGTCAAGCGTTAAATTATCACCGAATAAGATAAACCAAGGGCAAAGAACATAAAAAGTTCCCCTTATGTTTACGACTCCTAGCTATCGAAGTCAGGGGTCATAAACATAAGTAAGGTAAAACTTCGTCTCCCATAGGGAGCATGTTCACGCTCCACTTGGTTGTTTCCATTTCGAATCTATTCCGCTCGATCACGCTTGACGAAATTGTAGCAAACGGAAATAACGAACGTGTGTGTAATATAATATAGGTTTTTTCTGTAGCACGACTAAGAACTTTACTTTTCTTAAGTGCGTCTGTCTGTGTGTCACAGTCATTATAAAAATAAACTATTAAAGCTGCTGGATTGAAATTTAATACAGTTATAGAAACCTATTACCGCTACATAGATGCATAAATTATTAAAAAAAATATATAAATACTCTATCACTTATCATCAGGTGAAAACCCAGTCAAGCGTTAAATTATCACCGAATAAGATAAACCAAAAGCAAAGAACATAAAAAATTCCCCTTATGTTTACGACTCCTAGCTATCGAAGTCAGGGGTCATAAACATAAGTAAGGTAAAACTTCGTCTCCCATAGGGAGCATGTTCACGCTCCACTTGGTTGTTCCCTTTTCGAATCTGTTCCGCTCGATCACGCTTGACGAAATTGTAGGAAACGAGGAACGTGTGTATAATATTGTTACAGACGTTTGTACAGTAGCTGAATGAATTAGAGTGACGGAACCTGGACGGAACTCTCGGTTTGATCCTGAATCGACGATGTCAAATATTGACTATGGTGACGTAAAATGATAGAAAAATAGGGCTACATTAGTGCTACCTGCGTCATATGTAACTAACATTTGCCTGCCAGTTACGTCAAGGCTACCACAGTCGTAAACTGTGAGAGTAGTAAGACTAGGAATCTTAATTTCGTTAAGTCCGTCTGTCTGTGTGTCACATCCACTATAAAAATAAACTATAGGAGCAAAGTTACAAAAACCTGTCGCCGTTACGCTACACAGAGGCATATTGAAATTTAAAAAATATTTTTAGAGTTTTGACGACCTCCCTGGCGCAGTGGTAAGCACTGTGGTCTTATTAGTGGGAGGTTCCAGGTTCGATTCCTGGCAGGAGTTTGGAATTTTGTAATTTCTAAATTTCTGGTTTGGGCTGGTGGGAGGTTTCGGCCGTGGCTAGTTACCACCCTACTGGCAGAGCCGTGCCGCCGTGCGATTTAGCGTTCCGGTACGATGCCGTGAAGAAACCAAAGGGACATGGGTTTAACAAAACTGCCATACCCCTTCCAGGTTTGCCCGCTCCTCTTAGACTGCATCATTACCACCATCATACCACCAGGTGAGATTGCAGTCAAGGCCTAACTTGTATCTGAATTAAAAAAAAATCCTGACCATGAAATGCGGAGTCGACAAGTAAAGAGGAAAACCCGAAAACCGTGAATTTGTGGTTACATTACAAAAAAAGTATTATTTTTTGTACGATGCATGATGGTCCGGAACCGTTCGTGTGCGAATCCGACTCGCATTGACCGTTTTTTAGGAAATAATGACCACCAAAGTTTTATCGACTAGCACTGCTTTGGAACCTTACCTGGTGCACTAGACCTGCTGCGCGATTGCGAGAGAATGACAGCTACAATGTCACGATCGCAATCACCTCTGATTGGTTGACGCTCGCTCACTATTGGCTACAATGCATTGTTGCAATAAGAATCGCACAAATTCAGCCAATCAGAACAATTGAGATTGTAATAATGATTGATGCAGGTTTTACGAAATCGACCTACAGTTTTATAAAATAAAGAATCAAACGACCACAAATCCGAAAAGGCCGCCTGCAAGCTTTGTCACTTGTCGTTGATTGAGCTTGGGCTGCTGTTGTAATATGCTATAATTTATCAAAGTATACGTGAATTTCAGTTGTGTTGATGACAGCATAATTATATACAAAGGTATAACTAATATATTCCGTCGTAGCGACATATTATTACTTTCTCGTTAGTTGCCTACGCTTGTGGGCGGGCGGGGATGTCTCACAGCTAGAGTTTATTCTTCGCCCATTCGTTTTTAAGGTTCCATACCAAAATATTATTTAAATTCAATATTAATTACTTTATATCATTTATTACTGTTTGTGATTATTTATGTACTTGATACTGAAAGAGAATATTAAATTAAGGCGATATACAAAAGCGGTGTTTAGACACATTTCGGATGTTCAAAGAATCAAGTTTTGGCCTAAAAACTAAATTTTTTTTATGTTATAAAAATTAAAGATATTCTTTAGTGAATTACGAGAGCCAAAACACGATTGACACAATTTAGTTCGATACAAAAAAAATCGCGAAGTTTCCCCAAAATACGCTTTTTTACACGACCATTAGGAGAAAAACCAGTTTTATTCAATTGATATAAAACTGTAAAAAATTTGTATTTAGGTACGTTCAACGTTTAATACACTAAGTAACTTTGAAACTACATAATATTTTAAAGGAAATCCAGAAAACTATCGACATCTAAATGTATAAAACGAAAAGGTGACTGACTGACTGATCTATCAACGCACAGCTCAAACTACTGGATTGATCGGGCTGAAATTTTGCATGCAGATACCTATTATGACGTAGACATTCACTAAGAAAGGATTTTTGAAAATTCATCCAATGAGAGGCTAAAAAAGGGGTTTGAAATTTGTGTAGTCCACGCGGACGAAGTCGCTGGCATAAGCTAGTAATCTGTATATGTGTTCCTATCATTGAGTTTGATTGGTTAGAATTCAAATAGAGTGGGAGGCCTCGGGTAGTTACCATCCTACCGGCAAAAGCAGTGCCGCCAAGCGATTTAGCGTTCCGGTACGTGCCGTGTAGAAACCAAAGGGTTTAATAAAAAATGTCATACTCCTTCCAGGTTAGCCCGCTCCCACCTTAGACTGCATCGTCACTTACCATCAGGTGAGATTGCAGCCAAGAGCTAACTTGAATCTGAATTTAAAAAAAAAAGGTTTGTATGGAGCGAGTGACGAAGACACGCCTCTTAACTTTACAGTCTCAAAAGCCTGTTTTGTTTCAATTAATTGTGTGGTGTTGTTTGATGTGGAACGTTAATTAAATCCTAATTATTTTCGCTCATTGACTTAGATAATTGGACCGTTTGTTATTTACTCGGTGTGTCAGATATTTTGGCCTAAGTCTTAGAGCAACTAAGACAAGGCTCTTTATACTCTACTTGACTATATTGTTGTTTACCTACTTATACTATAACTAGCATTTCTAACTTTTCGGAGTTATGTGCGTTTTAAGCAATTCAATATCACTTGCTTTAACGTCGAACGAAAACACCGTGAGGAAACTTGCGTGCCTGAGAGTTCTCCATAATAATTCTATGTATTCTACAAATAGTTCTATGAGTGCCTCAGAACGTATTTTCACGGATTCGCATCTGGATGAGTGCGTAACCACCCTTAAGGTGGCGATTCGCGACATTAATAGAGACTCTGCACCTGGTCTCTGTCGCCTGCCAATGATCAATCAATCAATCAGCCTGTTTGCGTCCACTACTGGACATAGGTCTTCAGCGCGCCACCAAACACGATCCTCCGCATTACTCATCCACCCAATTCCCGCTACCTTCTTTTAAGGTCGTCAGTCCAGCGGGTTGGAGGTCGTCCCACACTGCGCTTGCTGATACGCGGTCTCCACTCGCCCGAAAAGATAGAATGAAATGGATCGACTCGATGAAATAATTGACTTACTAATCTACTCGACTGAATTTTTGGCGTTCAAACACATTTAGTAACAAAATTACTTGCTACTCGACTAAATTACAATCCTTTTTCTACAACCGCACCGCACGCCACCGCAATCAATTCCACTGTCACTACCTGGGTTTCTGGAGCACTTCGACCACCCGTTGTGCCAGATCCTTTTTTCCACGCACATGCAAACTGTGGAATCAACTCCCTTCGGCGGTGTTCCCTTTAGATTACAACATGGGGTTATTCAAGGGGTGGACCAACAAATTCCTAAAAGGCCGGCAACGCATCGGCGGTTCCTCTGGTGCTGCAAATGTTCATGGGCGGCGGTAATCACTTAACATCAGGTGACCCGCCTGCTCTTTTGCTCGCTATCTCTATTAAAAAAGAAAACTATTGTAGTCCGAACTAGGCTTTACGTAGGAAAGTGAAGGCCAACGCAAAATAAACGGGTAATACCAAATCCGAGTTAATATAAGCTACTTCGAAGATAATTCCGTTTACTGACAAAATAGCCAACGGAGCGAATTAAATTTCAAAGGATTCTAAATCTTTCTTCATTAACTTTACTTAGTTTGGAAACTGAATAACTGATATTAAATTCGCAACATCAATTGAAGAGATTGCTCTAATTAGAGAAGAAGGAGATCTGGATCTTTTTGTTACAAATCCGTTTTAATGAGGGTACCTATAGTACGCGACAGGTCGAGATGGCAATTAGGGGGAGGAAGCCCCGCAACCCGGTGCGGGAGACCATGGGTGTCGTGCGGGCGATCCCCCGCCTCATACACCTGTCGCGAACTATACTTTGTGTGTTCCAAACTACTGTTCGCGACAGGTCGACATGGCAATCAGGGTATGAGGTGAGTCGTACAGGGGGGACGCCCGGCATGAGAGATTTAGTGTTGCACGAGTCCGAATCGACCACGTTTGTCGATTTCGTCGTTGCTTTATAGTTTTGTGTATTGAAAAATATGATTTAAGAATCGCGATATCTTAGGAATGGTGATTCTTTATGGAAAAAGTGTAAGATCAATTTGTATAGATCATTACAATGATCTACAATATTTGTCTGACCTATTATGGTCAAAAACTTACCGTTCAGCTGGAAAATGCAAAAATCTTAATTTTATGAACTTTGGACCTTGAATATTTTATTGCAAAACTGGGATCCATGGGGACTTTTCACAATAATTCATTTATAACGGTGTTCCCAATATTCCTAATAACGTTTAGCTCTATGCGGATTATTGTAACCTTACTCCTATTTTCAGGGTTCCGTACCTCAAAAGTAAAAACGAAACCCTTATAGGATCTCTTTGTTGTCTGTCTGTCTGTTTTAGTTTTTAATTTGTCGTGCAAAATGTCGAAAAATTACGACTGGAATACGGAACCCTCGGTGCGCGAGTCTGACTCGCACTTGGCTGGTTTTTAGGGTTCCGTACCTCAAAAGGAAAAACGGAACCCTTATAGGATCACTTTGTTGTCTGTCTGTCTGTCTGTCTGTCAAGAAACCTACAGGGTACTTCCCGTTGACCTAGAATCATGAAATTTGGCAGGTAGGTAGATCTTATAGCTGACATTTGAGGAAAAATTTGAAAACCGTGAATTTAGGGTTAGATCACACAAAAAAAATTAAATTATGGTCATGAACTAATAATTAGTATTTTCAACTTTCGAAGTGAGTGACTATATCAAGTGGGGTATCATATGAAAGGTCTTCACCTGTACATTCTAAAACAGATTTTTATTTATTTTTATGCATCCTAGTTTTTGAATTATCGTGTAAAATGTCGAAAAAATACGACTGTAGTATGGAACCCTCATTGCGCGAGCCTGACTCGCACTTGGCCGGTTTTTTTTGAGCTAACTGGGCAGGTCTATAAACTGTTGAAAACATTACATACAGTCATAGCATTCAGCCTAACAATTCCGTTGTAATTTGTATGCATTGCGACGTGATTGCGACGGAGAATTTCGTAATCAAAGCCTTCGACTATTCTCACGGAAAGCTCTCAGATCAAAGTCAATTCCATCTAAGCCAAGTCTATTTAAGCCTATACCATTTAAGCCAGCGTTGTTTTAGCCAATCCCATCAAGTCATTCCCTTTAAGCCAATATGGATAATCTCGCTTCCGAAACATCCAAAGTTTTAGAGTTTTTTTTTTTTAAATTTCAATTAGATTAATCACTACCCCTATTATAAATGCGAAAGTGTGTTTGTTAAGTTTGTTGGTTTGTCCTTCAATCACGTCGCAACGGAGCAACGGATCGACGTGATTTTTTGGATGGGTATAGTTTAAGACCTGGAGAGTGACATAAGCTACTTTTTATCCCGAAAAATCAAGGAGTTCCCACGGGATTTTTAAAAACCTAATTTCAAGCAAACGAAGTCGCGGACGTCAGCTAGTATTATTATACTAGATGATTGCCGTGACTTCGTCCACGTGGCATTAATTTTTTTGAATTTTGCGGGAACTTTTTATTTTTGGAGATAAAGTCCATATGCGCTCCCGGGATGTCTTTAAATATCGTCAAAATCGGTTAAATTAATATGTCAATCTGTTACCTTTTCACGGCCCATTTTGAATCAATTTCGCATTAGATATACTTAATCTCTATGTATATATATATAAACATGAATCGCTGAATATGTTGCTGATCGCAAATCTCGAGAACAGCTGAACCGATTTCGCTTATTATTTTTTATAATATTCCTTGAAGTACGAGGATGGTTCTTACGGAGAGAAAAATTTTAAAAAAAAATCCTGAAAAAGAATCGACTGTTAGGCGGTACGAAGTTCGCCGGGGCAGCTAGTTTATTATACTTATGGATTTTTTACTGTCATAGCTCAATGAATTATATTAGGCAGCTGAAGTGGCAGTGGGCAGGTCACGTCTGCCGCGTAACCGATTGCCGCTAAGGCAGATTTGTTCTGGAGTAGGATGACCTCCAACTCGCTGGACTGACGACCTTAAGAAGGCAGCGGGAAGCGGATGAGGAAGACGGACACATACAACTTTCAATGTCATTTTCGGGCCATCGTTTCAAACGTTTGTTTTCATAAATTGGGCCAAAGTGCCAACGTCTGCTTTTGCGTGACTAAAAATACAATACTACAGCACACCATAAATCCTGACTTCGGTAAATATTCAGTTAAAACTGTACTTTCCAAAATGGATTTAATAACGTTGAGTGTATGGTTCAAAGTTCAAAAGCAAGATTTCAGCATCACCGTAAGCGATAGGGCCAGTAATGGATGGCTACGAACACGAGGAATATTGAAGTCTGTAAAGAAAATTTTGCAAAGAAATATTCATGCAAGATTCTGGAAAAGTAGGGATGTATGATATCGCTGCAAGTAAATGCGTGTATGAAGTCGGGCGAGCATAATAAAAGAAACTAGAAATCAAAGCGTGAAGCTCGCCCGACTTCAACATACGTACACGTGTAGAAACAAAAGTTATTTTTTATTTTGTAGTGGTTTTGGAAGTTGGCTTTTTTTTAATAGAGATAGCGAGCAAACGAGTAGGCGGGTCACCTGATGTTAAGTGATTACCGCCGCCCATGAACATTTGCAGCACCAGAGGAACCGCCGATGCGTTGCCGGCCTTTTAGGAATTTGTTGATCCGCCCCTTGAATTACCCCATGTTGTAATCCAGTGGGAACACCGCCAATACCGTTATAAATTATCTAGAGAAAAAAAAGATTCCGACGAATTGAGAACCTCCTCCTTTTTTTGAAGTCGGTTAAAAACTGAAGAGGCTTCCGATATCCCTAAGATTTAATATTGAAACATACAAAATACGACGTACAAATTCGTAGAAACACGCAGAAACAATTTCATATATCGTAATGGAGTCTTTCAATCACATACGGATTCAGGATACGGCCTTGTTTCACCAAATCTCAGGAGATCCTCCATTTTGTTGATTTTCCCAATTTGCCGACAATTATTGTGAGTGCTCGCACGATTCAGCGTTGCGGTGGATAAATGAATAAACCCAGGCTTCAGGTCTCGAGGGGACGAAGTCTTCTAGTTTGAGAGCCGATAGAAAGTTTTGAGGAGGTGCTTGATAAGCTTGAATAAACCTTTCAAGCTTACCAAGCATACCTTACCTTATACCAAGCTTTATATTGGCGTTTTTTGCTTGCTACGCGCATATAATTTAATTTAATTTAATAGGAAACCAACGGTATACAAAGAAATAATTAATTAATGACAACTTATATAAACTTAAGACTATCAATGCATACTCACTTACAGGCTAACTCAACATGCGTAATCTAAAACTTCTAAATAACTTAAACTAAGACATTGTGGCTAATTCCATTGTACACCATCTCTAAACTAAACTAAAATGGCACGTCTAAATCTATTGCTATCCCTTTCATAATGTTACTTGCGGAAAGGGATGGCACTAAATTTAGACCTGTTAATTTAGTTTAGTTTAGAGATTGTGTACAAGAGAATCGGCCCCATTCTTTGCATAAAATCTATAATTAAATTAATTACTTACTAAGCTAAAAGTACAATTTTTATAGTTACCTAACAATTTCAAAATAAGCCTAATATATTATATTATTTAAAGAAAGAATGAAAATTATATCCGTACATCTCTTATGAGCGTAGATGTGTTTGTTAGCTCGTAACAAACACTTAACAGAGTAAACTGGGCGGAAAAATGATAGGTAGTCTGAAAACTCTCTTAAAGTTAATATGGTGGTTCTTTGCGTTATGTGATTACAGAATCACAGATCTTCCATAAAAACGGTCAAGTGTGAATCGGACTCACACACGAAGGTTTCCGTACAAGATAATTATTATAACACTAGGTACACTATGTATTTTTGAATTTGCATTGCAGCCATTTTGGAATTCGCCATCTTGGTTTTTATTCTTTGTTAGAGTGGCAACGGGAATACAAATTTTGTGAAAATTCCAACTCTCTAACTATTACGGTGCCCGCTAGCAAATAAACGGACGGACAGCGGAGGCCTAGTAATAGGGTTCCGTTGGTAAGGAACCATAAAAATTATAAATCTAGGTAGGTACCGTAATGAATTCAAATTTTTTGAATTTTTGATGTCCAGATTTTCGAGCCCATTCACAAGCTCCTCTCTAAAATTAGCTATGGACTCACGGACTATTCGCACATTTCACCAATAATATTGAGTGGCGTCTAATTTCAGGAGATAATGGGTGGGTGCTATTGAATATGTCATTTTGTTTTTAGTCCCAAATGACGTAAACATAATATAATGGGGTGACATCATCCAAGGGTGACATCTTTGACCCCTTTTGTTCTGCCTTAATATTATATCCCAAACGAATGGGCCCTTTTCAATTTGGGTTGAATGAAAGCCGGTTTTAACCGGGATAGTTCTTAGTGTTGCCGTCAGAGCTGTCAAGTTCTAATGTTAAAGTGGATATACCTTGTTCAAAAGAACTAAATTGTGGACACAGCTTTTTTGTTGGCTAAGGTTCATTTGGATTTTGGTTTTAGGGTATTAGTACCCGAAGCGTAGCAACCACGGGACCCTATTACTAAAAGGGTTTGGCCATAGTCCACCACGCTGACTAAACGTGCGGATTGTCATACTTGACACACCTTTGAAAAATAATGGGGAACTCTCAGGCTTGCAGGTTTCCTCACGAGGTTAAAGCGAGTGAATTTCTTAAAACGTACATAACTCCGAAAAGTTAGAGATTCATGCCCCGGGGTCGAACCCCCGACTTCCCGAATAGAAGACGGACGTCGTAACTACTAGGATATCATGGAATGCAGCCAAGCGCTAGTCTAGAAATAAAAATAAAAAACTCGGCAAATGAAATCATCACAAATGTAAAAAATTCTAATTTAGAATTTAAGAGGTGGAATATATTAGAGAGGTGGAAAAACCGGATCTGTTTTTCTCTTCTTTTATGTTCGGTAGTGCAAAATCATTTGGCGGCCGCAAATTAGACGGGATTTAATTTTAAATCGAACCAATATCTAAGCCGCGAGGAAACCAATTAAGCCGTATAATTTTGCGTTCGAGCAAAACGGAGCGCTTTATTCTTTGTAAAGGTCTTTACAGACGCGCCAACATGGAATCCATATTTCATTTAGGATATAGAATTGTTGGAAAGGGTGCAGAGGCGAGCACTAAGTTGCCTAGGGAACTGAAAAACCTCCCCTATGAACAAAGACTTAAAAAACTTGGACTCAGCACTCTCAAAAGCAGGCGAGAAAGAGGCGATCTCATTGAAACTTACAAAATACTAAATAATTATTATAATGTCCCAAATTTTATGTATTCGAGAACGAGCAATCCTAGATTTAGATGAGACATGATATGAAGTTACAATATCAATTGCCATCATCAAATCCATTTAAACACTTTCTGACCAACAGAGTTGTTCACATCCATACTAATTTTATAAATGCGAAAGTGTGTCTGTCTGTCTGTCTGTCTGTCTGCTAGCTTTTCACGGCCCAACCATTCAACCGATTGTGATGAAATTTGGTACAGAGTTAGCTTATATTCCGGGAAGGACATAGGCTACTTTTCATCCCGAAAAATTGATGAGTTCCCACGAGATTTAAAAAAACCTAAAACCACGCGTACGAAGTCGCTGGCATCAGCTAGTATGGAATAAATTGCCTAAGGATGTGGTTATGTCAAGTTCTGTTAACCAGTGGCCCTACCGCGGTTGTTTGACAGCTAAAATGTCACGATCGCAATCATCTCTGATTGGTTAATGCTCGCTCACTATTGGCTACAATGCATTGTTGCAACAAGAATGGCACAAATTCAGCCAATCAGAACAATTGAGATTGTAATAATGATTGATGTAGGTTTTAGACATCCGCCCTACTGTTCAAGAATAGATTAGACAAACGTTTGGAAAGCACTTCTGACATAGACGCATCAGCGAAAGCTGCTTAGTCTATTAAAAATAATAATAATTTTATGTAAATAATAATTATAATAATATTAAATGTTGAGCCGACACGGTTAGTTGATTTGCTATGGTTAGCACTATTAAGAGTAGATAGATATAATATCTGTCAACGGCTGTACTCACGTATTTCGTCGACGTTAGCCCGACTAGTTCCGAACCCATACGGGGTCCTTTTTCAAGGGATTTGGTTCGAAACTAGTCGGGCTAACGTCGACTAAATACGTGAGTACAGCCGTTGACAGATCTCTACATAGTATAAAATAAAGTCGCTTCCCGCTGTCTGTATGTATGTATGTATGAACGCGTAGATCTTTTAAACTACGCAACGGATTTTAATGCGGCTTTCACCAACAGATAGAGTGATTAAAGAGGAAGGTTTATAGGTATAGTCAAAAAAAATTAGAGATCTCTAGAAAAATTGAAATCTCACTGACAATTAGTATCTACACTGCACCCATGCGAAGCCGGGACGGGTCGCTAGTATTATATAATATAATGGAAATCACTCACGATAGCTGAAACGCTAAAATAAAGTAAATAGATATTTTCCATAGCCGTATAGTTTCGCGTTCCAGCAAAACGGAGGACTTTATTCTCCGTCTGTCTGTCGTCTGTCTGCTAGCCTTTCACGGTCCATCTGTTCAACCGATTTGAACAAAATTTGGCACAGAAGTAGCTTGCATCCCGAGGAAGGACATAGGCTACTTTTTAACCCGGACAATCAAAGAGTTCCCAAGAGATTTTTAAATACCTGAATCCACGCGGACGAAATCGCGGGCATCACGTCTAGTAAATAATAAAATCTTGTGCGCCAATCTATCGGAATGTGGACTGAAGTTGGAAGTTGGCACGTCTATGCAATGTAAATGCTAAAATAGAAGATAAAAGATCCCAGTCTTTTGTAGTGAGGGCTGGGTGACCTAGAAAACCCCTCGGAGATGCATTTTTTGCATTCTCGTGACCGCTTCGCCTTTTATTGCGCTCATTAAGAGCTATATCATTCAGTTGGATGCCTAGTTTTGCATATAATTTATTAGAACTGCGCTTACAGATTTCTTGACTTCGAAGCGATGAAGATAAGTTTGACGGCAGATGCCGCGTATGTACCTACTTGTACTATGCATGGCATGGGTTAATAATACTACCACACCCATTCTCAGCTGTATAGTACATACATTTGAGAATGAACTTGCCATTTTTTGCTCTGTGTTAACTGATACGATTTTTAGGTAAACTTAAACTATATTTTCGACATGATAGAGAAAAGAAAGATCCCCCTAAAGAAAATATTATGGCGAATGCGTACCCAAAATTATGCATTACTAGCTGATGCCCGCGATTTCGTTCGCGTGGATTTAGGTTTTTAAAACCACGTGGGAGCTCTTGATTTTCCAGGGTAAAAAGTAGGCCAAGTTACTCTCCAGGTCTTACACTCATGCAAAAAATCACGTCAATCCATTGCCCCGTTACGACGTGATTGAAGAACAAACCGACAAACTCCTAGCACTGTAATTTTCCGCCCAGCGAGAATACCATGCTAGATCTATAGATGACATCATAGTCAAGGGCTAACTTGTCATCCAATGAAAAAATCTTGCAAAAAAACCTTGTCTGCTAATCCAACGTTTTGCTATCGGCTGATCTAAAGACTGGAGTTGAAAATGTTGAAAGTTAGTTCGTCTATGCAATGTAAATGTATAGGAGATAAAAGTTCCCCGTCTTTTGTCTTGAGGGCAGGGTGACCTAGAAAACCCCTCGGAGATGCATTTTCTGCATTCTCGTGACCGTTTTGCCTTTTATTGCGCTCATTAAGAGCTATATCATTCAGTTGGACGCCTAGTTTTGCGTATAATTAGAACCGTGCCTCGATTCCTTTGGTTTTATAATGAAACTGGTAAATGGTTTTGCATAGATATGTGCAATTTTTGTAGTTTGTGTAATTTTAGCGTTTAAACTATCGTGAGTGATTTCCACTATACATATCTCATACCCGGCTTTACTCACGTGTTTAGTCGACACTGGCCCGACTAGTTTCGAACCCTTCCGGGGTCCTTTTTCAAAGGGACTCACACGTGGGACAGTACACTATTAGCTCCGCTTGCCTGGATTACGGTGACGGCTCCAGTGATGAAGATCAGCAAGAACAGTTGGGAGACGATCCTCAGCTGTCTCCCCCCTACCTCAGCCACCCTCACAGCGGGCTGTACGGGCAGCGGCGCGTGCGGCGCGCAGTCTCAACCACGACGCGTGCGCGAACTGAGTCCCTTTGAAAAAGGACCCCAGTTAAGGGTTCGAAACTAGTCGAGCTAGCGTCGAATAAACACGTGAGTAAAGCCGGGTGTGAGACATAAATATACTTTGTGTAATTGTTTGTAAGCGCAACACGCAAAACAAAAACTACACCAATTTAGATAACAGTTAGGTAAAACTTTAAAATAAGTTATACTTGTTAGGGTTCAGTACCCAAAAGGTGCCAACGGGACCCTATTACTAAGACTCCGCTGTCCGTCCGTCCGTCCGTCCATCTGTCAGCGGGCTGTATCTCGTGAGCCGTAATACGAATAGTTGAAATTATCAAACGTGTATTTCTATAATTGTCGCTATAACAACAGATAATAAAAATTTCAAAATGGCCGCCATGCCAATTAAAAATAATAATTAAAAGTGTTATTTCTTGTACTATGGTATGGAATCCTTCGTGTGCGAGACTGACTCGCACTTGACCGATTTTTATTTTTGAGTAGGCCAAAGAGGCTATATTAAAAAACTGGCCAAGTGCGAGTCAGCATCGCGCACTGAGGGTTCCGTATTGCAGTCGAATTTTTTCGACATTTTGCACGATAAATCAAAATCCATTAAGCCTAAAAATAAATAAAAATCTGTTTTTGAATGTACAAGTAAATCCCTTTCATATAATACCCCACTAGGTATAGTAGTCTTACTTTGAAAGTTGAAAATAGCAATATTTGTTCATGAATACATTTTATTTTTTTTCTTGTGATGTAACCTCAAATTCACGGTTTACTTGTGCTATAAGACCTAACTTACCTACCAAATTTCATGATTCTAGGCCAACGGGAAGTACCCTATAGGTTTTCTTGACAGACAGACAACAAAGGGATCCAATAAGGATTCCTCTTTTCCTTTTGAGGTGCGGAACCCTAAAAACTAGACATAAATTGAATAACATAGTATTTTAGAGTTAAACTAGGGGGTAATTGCTAATGTTTCTAACTTTCAGCCATAATACGCCTAATATGCGTGAAAGTTGCTACGAGTAGGGTGCAAATTAAAATCTGTTTAGCTATAAAGGGTGTGACTGTTTTATTATCTTAGTATTTTATCCATATAAATGCAAAAGAATGTTTGTCTGGCTGTTTTTTACCTTTTTATGAGTCACCGATTTTAGCGGATTTAACGATTTAAAAAAACCTAAATCCACCTTACGTCCACGTCAAATGAAGTCATGCTCATCTTGGTACAGTGATAGCTTGCATCTCCGAGACGGGCATATGCTATGTCCATGTCAAAGTAGCCTATGTCCATTTCCGGGATGTACGAGTAACTTAGTAACCTACCAAATATGGGCCGTAGAAAGTAACAGACAGCCATACCCTTCATTCATAATATTAGTATTAAAGTATTGTTTTTTTTTTTAAATCTACCGTTTTTAGGTTTCCGTACCCAAATGGCGCCAACGGGGCATTATTACTAAAGTCTCCTCTGTCCGTCCGTCTGTCTACCAGCGGGCTGTATCTCATGAACCGTAATAGGCAGAGAGTTGAAATTTTCACCGAGTTCGTATTTCTGTTGCTGCTATAACAACAAATAGTAAAAATCAGGAATGCTTATTTTAAAATGGCCGCCATGCCAGTTACAATACACTAGCTTATTCCAGCGACTTCGTCAGCGTGGACTACACAAATTTCAAACCCATATTTTACCCCCTTAGTTGTTGTTTAGTTTTGTTACCCTCGATGTTTACACTTTACGCCATAATAGCTATCTGCATGTCAAATTTCAGCCCGATCCAACCTGTAGTTTGAGTTGTGCGTCACTCAGTCAGTCATCTTTTCCTTTTATATATTTAGAATAAAAAGTATATAGTGTCCTATCGGCTATGATGGTACGGAACCCTTAGTGTGCGAATCCAACTCGCATTTGATCGGTTTTTTTGTTATTATTGACAAATGGTGTATAAAATAAAACACCCTGTACGCAAATAAAGTGTACAATCACGCGATCGCTTCAAGTTTAGCGCCGTGATTGCGTTTTATTACAGTGCTTCGCACAAAATTGCCTATAGTTTGCGAAAAGCTTGCTGGAACAACAATTGTTTCAATAAAACAAATAAACCCTAACGCCACAACCTACCTCAGTTTATCATCATCATCATGATCAACCCATCGCCGGCTCACTACAGAGCACGGGTCTCCTCTCAGATTGAGAAGGGTTTTGGCCATAGTCTACCACGCTGGCCATGTGCGGATTGGTAGACTTCACACGCCTTTGAGAACATTATGGAGAACTCTCAGGCATGCAGGTTTCCTATCGATGTTTTACTTCAACGTTAAATCAAGTGATATTTAATTACTTAAAACGCACATAACTCCGAAAAGTTAGAGGTGCGTGCCCGGGATCGAACCCCCGACCTCCGATTAGAAGGCGGACGTCCTAACCACAAGGCTACCACGGCAGACCTCAGTTAGAGTTTTTATTTTTAGCGAGTCAAAGGGAGCTGTTTGTCGTCTTCTAAAAAACCGGCCGAGTGCTAGTCAGACTCGCGCACCGAGGGTTCCGTACAGCACCGTACAGCAGTCGTATTTTTCGACATTTTGCACGATAATTCAAAAACTATGATGCATAAAAATAAATAAAAATATGTTTTATATGATACCCCACTTGATATAGTTATCTTACTTCGAAAATTTCGAAATTATAGTATGCGACAGGTTGAGATATGAGACAGCGGCATGCCCTCCCCGATTGCCATCTCGACTTATCGCGTACTTTAGCTTTAGTGTATAATAAATGGCCTATAGAATACAGACTAGATTAATTACTGTCAGCAAGTAACAAGTGAAGGGAATAACGTAAACTAATAAAATCTCGATTGAAGCTGAGAACAAGTTAGTAGCTTCGTAATTAAATCGGCTCATTGTGCGACGACTGAGGGAATCAATTTGAGGCAGAGCGTTGAACACTACTCTAGCCTAGTTGTGTTGTGTAACATCTTGAGGTAAGTTAAACCGATCTTGATGTGGTTTGCTTATTTATGAGAGGAAGCTGTATGAACCTACCAACACCTACCTACACCTACACCTTCTGTATGTATAAAATTCACAGTCCTGACTGAATCTTAGCTCTTTTGAAAATCCAGTAGGAAGTAAAGATGGGCGTTATTGGCTATTTCTGACAACGGTTATCCAACAGTTATTTAGTTTCAATACCGATATTGATAACAGTTGCCGAATATCGGTATCAGAGTTGACGCGCAACAGTTTCCGTTGTAGTAACTAAGCTAGCTGCCGCGGCCGTATCAATACCGTCTGTTTAGCTAGCGCGCGCATATTTCACTAAAATAAAACCAATTTTACTTTCATGAATATCGTGTTTACCTATCATTGACATAGGTCAAACTATAGTGGACACCTGCACGGATAGTTTGCCACAGTCCAGTTAAGCAAAAACATTTCACGAAGATTGATAAACCAAAGAGGACCTTATCTCTATTACTCTAAGGCTATCTGTAATAAGATTGATAGATCAAAGTGTAATGGACAAGTACTTGTACAGAAGCCTTAGCGTATTAGAGATAAGGTCGGCTTTGGTTGTATGTAGTGGGGTTATGTATTAGTATTGAGTAGCAGTAATAAACGGGACATAGAACAGCTCTAAATACTCAGACATATTTTTCTTAGAAGGTGACAAGCTAGGTGTATCGAACGTTGTAGAACAGTCGATTATGGTGAAACCCGACACCAAACCCGTGTATACAAAACCTTATCGCTTGCCACAGGCATCGAAGCAAGAAATTAATAAACAAGTACAACGTATGCTCGATGACGACATAATAGAACCATCTAATAGCGAATGGAATAGCCCAATATTACTGGTGCCTAAAAAGTCAGAAAACGGGAAAAAATGGCGTTTAGTGATAGATTATAGGAAGGTTAATGAGTCAATTCAGGACGATAAGTTTCCTTTACCAAATATAATGGACATCTTAGATTCACTTTCAGGGTGTATTTATTTCACTCATTTGGATTTGTATCAAGGATTTTATCAGGTCAGTTTAAACCCCGAGAGTAGGGATATTACCAGTTTTGCCACGAGTACTGGGCAATACAGAATGAAGCGTCTAGCCATGGGTTTAAAAATTAGTCCTAATGCATTCTCTAGAGTTATGTCAATAGCAATGTCAGGATTAACCTTCGAAAAGTGTTTTATTTACTGCGATGATCTAATAGTATTTGGGAGAAACAGGGAAACTCACAATAAAAATTTAATAAGTATATTTGAACGGCTCAGAAAAATGAACCTTAAGCTTAACCCACTTAAGTGCGAATTTATGAAAACACAGTTACTATATTTAGGTCACGTGGTGTCAGCTGAGGGTGTTCTACCCGATCCAGAAAAAGTAAGAGTGCTACAACACTACCCGATACCTACAAATTCAGACGAGGTTAGACGATTTGTAGCGTTTTGCAATTATTATAGAAAATTCATTCCACATTTTTCTGAAATCACCTTACCATTAAATAAATTATGCCGGAAAAATGCAATATTTTCATGGTCACAAGAATGTCAAAATAGTTTCGAAATATTGAAAAATAAATTAATTACACCCCCCATTTTGCAATACCCAGATTTTTCTGATAATAACACTTTCGTTCTTCAAACTGACGCGTCAGGCATAGCTATCGGTTCAGTTTTGTGTAATAAAGATTTAAAACCCGTAGCCTACGCTAGTAGACCTCTAAATAAAGCGGAATTAAACTATCCAATAATTCAAAAAGAGCTTTTGGCGATAGTTTGGAGTATAAAACATTTTAGACCATACCTATACGGTAAGCAATTTATCATTAAAACCGACCATAAACCTCTAATTTATTTATTGGCATGAAAGATCCGTCAACAAGACTTTTAAAATTCAGATTGCAGTTAGAGGAGTACGACTTTAAAATTGAGTATGTAAAAGGCAGTGATAACGTCGCAGACGCTCTGAGTAGGGTGACCATAAGTTCGGAAGAATTAAAATCATTGAATAGTAAAGTTAGCTTAGTAATGACAAGAGCTCAGAAAGCTAGATTAGATAAAGAGGAGTTGAATAGGAAGGTAGACATGAGGGATCCTTGTATACCTGTCGAATCAAGGTCTGGCCAACCAAGAGTCGCAGAGATACTAAGGAAACCGAGTGATTACGTAGAATTGAAATTTATGTTAGGAAGTAAATTGAGTAAGAGGAAATTATCATATGAAAGAGAATGTTTAGCATATGAGGAGTCAACTCAGTCTATCTACATAAACCTCAATTATATGTCGCATTTTACGCGAGTCGAATTTGCGAATTTATTGAGCGTATTTTGTAGTGAATTGAATATTAAAAATTTATGTATAATTAGAGATGACAGAAATGTAGAGTTCATAAAACAGTTAATAAATGAGATAAAAAGTAGAGAAAAATGGTCCGGACCGCAGATAAATATATTAAAAGGAGTAAAACGAGTCCATAATGAGGAAGAAAAGATATGCATACTACATGATTATCACTTACTACCTACGAGTGGCCATGCGGGTGTACAACGCATGATCAGCAACATCAAAGGTAAGTACTTCTGGCCAGGGCTAGAATCCGATGTACGGAGATACGTAAGTAAGTGCGGCAAATGCCAAACTAATAAGTATTCTAGAAATATAGTAGAGCCGATGGTCGTGACGACGACAGCGTCGAAAGCTTTCGAAAAAGTATATTTAGATATCATAGGTCCTTTAGATAAAGATATAGATGGTAATGTTTATATTTTAAGTTTACAATGCGAGCTAAGTAAATACGTCGAGGCGTACCCTTTGCAGCGTAAAGATACAGTAAGTGTGGCAAGAGCCTTTGTTAATAACTTCGTGTTACGTTACGGGCTACCCAAAATTGTCGCGAGTGACAAAGGCGGCGAATTTCAGTCAGAAACGATGAAAGAGGTATGTAAGCTACTTCAAATTGAAAAAATAAATTCTACAGCTTATCACCATGAGTCGATAGGCTCCTTAGAAAACACTCATAAGCATCTCGCTGCATATTTGCGAACATTATGTGACGGACATCCAGAAACTTGGAGTCAGTGGCTTCAGTTCTGGTGTTTCTCATTCAATACTACTGTCCATACACAGACTAAGTATACACCGTACGAACTCGTATTTGGCAATAGTTGTAGTTTACCTAGTAATTTAAGAAGTAATGTAGTAGAGCCACTATACAGCCAAGATAATTATGCACTTGAGCTTAAGTATAGGCTACAGTTAGCATCTAAGGAAGCGCATAAAAATTTAGTTTTAAGCAAATTAAAAAGGAAACATGTATGGGACAAAAAGTGTAATCCCATTCAGTATCAGAAAGATGATTTAATCTTGATCAAAAATGAAACAGGTAAAAAACTGGATAAGCTATACGATGGACCCTATACAGTGTTAAGTGAAGATGGACCTAATGTTACAGTGCAAAACGGTAAAAATGTCGAGACTGTCCATAAAAATAGGACAAAACCATATGTCACCTAGTATTAGTGTTTAGCTCATGTTTCTTTACTTATGAATACGCGAGGTACCTACGCTTGTTATTATTAGTATATTATTATTGTAGTCTGGTAGGTAACTACCTAACATTGTATCATAAGTGCCTAATGGTTTTATATTTCATTACGATGACATGTATGTACCATCGTATTGTACCTACTAAGTACATTATATTTTAAATTGTAACTTACCTATAAGATTGTGAATGTTTCGAACAGCTTATTTCTATGTGTCAGGTAATAAGGAAATCAAACAAGTTTATATTAAATAATTTTTATATTATCAAAAAAAAAAAATTGTATTACAACATTTTTTTTTCAAAACCACCCCGGTGATGTAGTGGGGTTATGTATTAGTATTGAGTAGCAGTAATAAACGGGACATAGAACAGCTCACACGTGTTTGATTTACACATCTATCCACTCTACGGAACCTCCAACGACAACATCACATATCAAGTTCTTAGTTACTAAGCCGATAGCCAATAACCGCTCCTTCTCAGCTTTCAGTGAGGAAACACTTAGAAAGAAAGAGAAGGCATAATTATTGCATTTCTAGTTACCAAAAAACCAAACAATGCATTGTCAGTTGCCAGTTGGCAGCGTTGCGTTGTCAGGTGGTTCGTCATAGATGATAGCTGATAACCGTTGCTAGCTACGACAATAACGCTACGGTACGCTATAGGCACGGCAGCGGTTTTCAGTTACGTTAAGCTATAGCGGACACATGTTTAGCTGGGAAGTCATTATTTTTCCGGAATAAAATTAACTCATATTCATTTGTGGGGGTACAAGATTTTTCGAGATAAAAAGTAGCGTATGTCACTTTCTAGGTCTTTAACTATACCTACTCATTAAAAAAATTACTTCGATCCGTTGCCCCGTTGCGGCGTGATTGAAGGACAAACCAAAAAAACAATCACACTTTCACATCAATTATAATATGGATAGATTTATATAAATCATAAAAAAACGTGGATTTGACCTGCGTCTCGTTACAGCAACAGCAAATACCTACTTTTCTTATACATGGCATAATATTGTATATCAAATCTTTGAAAAGAGCAACCGCCGAGTTTCTTGCTGGTTCTTCTCATTAGAAAAGGCATTCCGAACCAGTGGTGGAACCATCAGATGCCTCTGATGATTGAAAAAAATATTTTTCAAAGTTTACCTAATATGAAATGAATAGAATGAAACCTTACCGTACCTAACCTAATATGAATATAATAGTATAACCGTACCTAATATGAATATAATAGAATGAAATAAAAATATTTTTATTTATTTATTTACTAGCTGATGCCCGAGACTTCGTTCGAATTAGGTTTTGTAAAAATCCTGTGGGAACTCTTTGATTTTCCGGGATAAAAGTAGCCTATGTCACTCTCCAGGTCTGTATCTATACCCACACAAAAAATCACGTGAATCCGTTGCGACGTGATTGAAGGACAAACCAACAAAAAACACACTTTCGCATTTATAATAAGGGTAGGGTACTGATTTCTATCACATATTTTACATCAACTCTGGTGATTTTGTTGACTTGAAATTTAAGCTCCTGGCTTTGTAATTCAATACAAAGAATCAAATTTCCAACAGTAGATAGTATGAACTTATTCCAATATCATTGAAACGGAGACGGCACCGAGTAATCGTGTTATCTAAGTGAATTGCTTGATTCAATTGCTCCAGGCCTTAATTTCTAGAAGAAAATTAAATAATATTTACTATACAATGAAATATTTTATTACTGAAAATATACAAGTTATAGAAACCACTAACAACGTTTCTAACTAGGTTTCTATTACTTATATATTATACTAGCATATGCTCGCGACTTCGTGCGCGTGGACTACACAAATTTCAAACCCCCATACCTAGCTAGAGGTTTTTTTTTAAAATTATACATCAATTTATTCACAATACTGACTATTAACATAACTAGATAAATAATATTTTGTAGATATCTATGTGACTTATCTAATTACTATATAAATCATGACCGCGTGGAATGGTGCCAAGAATACTGGCTGCATTTCCGCGCTGGACAGCCAGGCTGATCCGTTGCGCAAAAAATGAGCCAGCCCTTCTGTCACCAGATGAGGCTATTAATGGCGGTGAAATGTCTCGTGAATTTTTTTTAGCACTAAGACTCCATGGTCCAAGGGTCTCCACGGCAAACGGCACAAAAATGTAACTCTCAATAAAGAGGTTGAATTTTCAAAAATCCTTGCTTAGCAGATATCTACGTCATAATACCTATCTGCATGCCAAATTTCAGCCCGATCTGTCCAGTATTTTTAACTATTTGTTTATAGATCAGTCAGTCAGTCACCTTTTCATTTTAGATTCTGTGGTAATCCGACAGAAATTACCATAAACTCGACTGTTTATGGTAATTTCTGTGATGATATAATATTATGAGAGAAATGGAGTGGAATGTTTCTCATCACGCGCTATTGTTAGTTACCAAATTGTGTCCTTCATCTAGTGCTTGACTTTATGGACTATAGAAGCCTTGAATAGAGCTAGAATAATTTAGCCACAATACCTACTGCCTTTGTTAAATTTTGTTATATTTACTTAGTAGATACGGGAAAAAACAATGACGTATCTGTTTTTTATTATTACTTAGTCTAGATTCCGTCAGCACTACTGTGTATAAGATCTAAGATAACAACCCTAGAACAAGGGATACTATTTTGTAGCTAACAAGCGTGATGATGAACATTCTACTACATTTGTCTCATACGTTACAACAAAGCGTCGACAATTATATTTGATTGTCGACGCTTTGTTGTAATTTCTGTCGCATTACTAACGATATAGCGAGCAAAATAATTTGCTCAATATTTCAGCTCAATCTATACGAGTTCTATCTTACATAATACAAACTATTCCTTGTAATTTATGTCGCATTACTAACGATATAGCGAGCAAAATAATTTGCTCAATATTTCAGCTCAATCTATAAGACTTATATCTTGTTTTATCTATACAATAGTTAAAATAAGATTTTTTTCTCGCCTTACTCATGGCACCCCGGAGATTAATCAAAAATATTTTTTTTAAAGAAAACGATAGAACAAAAACCTATCTCAATATGTTTGCAATATATACTGAGGTAGGTACGTGAAGAAAAATTTAAGATTCTATTTTGTCTTTATCAATCTAGATTCTTATAGCACTACAGCTGTGTATAAGACCTAAAATAGCAGCCTTAGACAAGAGACATAATTTTGCAGCTAACATTAGTACGTAATGAGTTATTCTACTCCATTTGTCTCATAAGTTAGTATGATTGTCGACGCTTTGTTGTAATTTCTGTCACATTAGTAACGATATAGTGAGCAAAATAATTTGCTCAATATTTCGGTCCACGCTACAAGGGTTCTACGTTGTATCAACTTTACATACATTACACTCGTGTTATTATAAGATATGGAACTTTGTCGCAGTGAATGGTAATTACTAATTTGTGTTTAGACAGTTGATGTACCTATGACAGAATTTTGATGGAAACAGTCAAATGGAGTGGTGGCATGATAGCATAAGAGCCAGCGCATGCTAGACCTTCCTTATTTTATAAAAGCTGAAAGTTTTGTCCCCAACACTGATGGGAGAAACGTTTGTTTGAACCATAGTGGCTTATGCTAATAGTCATGTTAAATGACTAATAATTTCCTTTCCTCTCCAACTAAGCGTCAAGCTTGTGCTAGGAGTAGGTACGCCAATTATAGTCCAACGGGCGGGGTTTGAACCGTCGCTCGACTTAACGGTTTCAGTCCACTCCTTTACCCGTTGAGCTATTGAGGCTCTAAAGAATAAGATTACAATAGCAAAACTCATAATGCCATGGACTCATCACATGGAGTGACCTTTGTATACAGCAAAGGTTAAGGGTGCGTTTATCCTAATCAAAAGGTCAAAGGCTATTTATCTTAATAGCTCCTTTATTCGCAAGGTTGTTGATTTTTCTTTATTGTGTTAGTAAATGTAGCGGGCTAAAAGCTCACGAAAGATTTGTACAGTGTTTTATATCAAACCAAATCTTTTACTACTATAAAATGATACCTACTTAGTAGTTTTTAGGGTTCCGTATCCGATAGGGTACATTGGCACCCTTCGGGTCCCACCGTCCGTCCGTCCATCCGTAGCCCGTCTGTCTGTCAGCGGGTTGTATCTCGTGAACCATAATAGGTAGAAACCTGAAATTTTCACAGAATGTGTAACATATAGTAAAATTTCAAAGTTACTGCCATGAAAAGTTAAAAAGTGTTATTTTTGTACAATGGTACGGAATCCTTCCTGTGCGAGTCCGACTCTCACTTGACTAATTTTTACTAATTTAGGTAACATTTTTTTTTAATTTATAGACTAGCGCTTGGCTGCAATCAGACCTGGTGGCAAGTGATGATGCAGCCCAAGATGGAGCGCGCTTGCCTAGAAGATGCCTATTCACTCTTGTCTTGACGGTACCCATATTATAATTGGAGGGGAAAACTGATGCTGGAAGGGTGTCCCCAATTTCAGCGGTTCGAATTAGAAATGAGGAGGCTAATCGCTTCGTACGTATCCGTGGAATTTCGACTACGTACCTACGGATAGGTATGTATTGAAGGTCTTAGTTCAAGTAGATTCTGAAAATATGATAAAATAATCTTCTTCTATAATATAAAAATGAATCACTAAATGTGTTGCTGATCGCAAATCTCGAGAACAGCTGAACCGATTTCGCTAATTCTTTTTTTATAATATTCCTTGAAGTACGAGGATGGTTCTTACGGAGAGAAAAATTTAAAAAATTTGAATCGACTGTTAGGCGGAACGAAGTTCGCCAGGGCAGCTAGTTTTATATGAAAACTTGCTGATGACTGCGACTTCATCCGTGTGGTTTTAGGTTTTCAAAAATCCGTGGGAACTCTTTGATTTTCCAGGATAAAAAGTAGCTTATGTCACTCTTCAGGTCTTTAAATCCATGAAACAAGTCATGTTGATCCGTCGCTCCGTTGCGGCGTGATTGACGGACAAACCAATATACAAACACACTTTCGCATTTGTATGGCTAGTGACTTAAATAACTTTATTGCGTACAAAAGTACAGCTACAAATCACGGATTATAAAGTACTACAAAAGGTGACGTTATCAGTGAAGTGATCTCTGCCAGGCAACCTATTGTTTTGAGGAAAAATATTTTCTAAAGGGAAATTCTCTCATTACCCAAGAGTAGCTTATAATGCCGTTAAGGGACGTTTGGCCTAGTTGTGACATCGCAGCGTATAACAATCGATCGCACTCGACCCCCAACGTCCTATATGGGAGGTCGGGGGTTCAACTCGGGCACACACCTTCCTCTAAGAATCTATATTATAAACAGCGTTTTTTCTAAGCGCCGACGACGCGACGTGCAGATGAGGCGCGCTAAGCGTGTATTCACACGTACCACAACCACACCACGTCGCAGCGACAAAATGTGGTCAAGCTGTGGTTACGTGTGAATAGTGTCGCAGCGGCTTTTTGCAGTTGCGTTGTGGTACCGGCAAAATGTCGATATGGTTGCGTTGTCGCTGTCGTTGAGGAAACTCCGGCTTTCGTAGAGGAAACACGGCTTGACTGAACGTAGTCATGGAGGAAAGATTTTTGTTGCTATCCTTGTTATGGCTTTTATTAATAAGAAGAAGACGACGACGCCGCCGGTGGTGGCGTTGCCGTCGCGATGTGGTCGCATTACACAGGTGGTCGATAACAACGGCAAAATGTGGTACGTGTAAATTGAATATTCATTTTCAATACAAAATATACGCCCGACCACATGGCGTCGTTGTGGTGTGGTTGTGGCTGTGGTGTGGTTGTGGTACGTGTGAATTAAGCCTAAGAGCGGGGGCACACGATGCGTTGCGGCGGCGCGGCGGTGCGGCGCCGGAGCGATATGTCGCTGCGTCGTCTTATATAGAAATATCTGTGGCATGTCACACGATGCCCCCAGTCTAGACTAGGGGCACACGATGCGTTGCGGCGGCGCGGCGGTGCGGCGCCGGAGCGATATGTCGCTGCGTCGTCTTATATAGAAATATCTGTGGCATGTCACACGATGCCCCCAGTCTAGACTAGGGGCACACGATGCGTTGCGGCGCCGCACCGCAAAGATTTCACCATATCTAATTAACTTACATTGCCTTAATCTGACGGGCTCGAGTAAATCCCAAAATCCCCGCTTGGGCTCCCCTACCACAATGCCCGGCTCAGCAGCGCATACCCATAATGAATTCTCCGACGTCGCAGGCAAATTAGAATTTTTAAGCGATTCCAATCCCATGAGATTTGTGTACAGTGCCTTATTATGTTGCCTCTTTTGAGATATATGTTTCCCTAGGTACTTCAATGTAGAGAGCATTTTGGCATTCATTTGGGCATTCTGTATGTTAGTCAAGTCAAGTCAAATAATTTATTCAAAATCACGTCGCATCGGAGCAACCGATTGACGTAATTTTTTGCATGGGTATAGTTAAAGACCTGAGGGCCTAACATGCGCCCCACGAGATAATTTTGTCTAAGTACGCATTTTCTCGTGTTCATTCATACAGACGAGTAAATGCGTAGACAAAATTTTCTCGTGGGCCGCATGTAAGCCCTACTGGAGAGTGACATAGACTACTTTTTATCCCGGAAAATCAAAGAATTCCTATGGCATTTTTAAAAAACCTAATTCCACGCGGACGAAGTCGCGGGCATTGGTACCTACAGTTATCTTACTTTGAAAATTGAAAATACTAATTAATTATTTGTTCATTAACACATTTTAATTTTAACTACAAATTCGCGGTTTTCAAATTTTTTCGCCTTAATTCTGCTATAAAACCTACCTGTCTACCAAATTTCATGATTCTAGTTCAACGGAAAGTACCGTACCCTGTAGGTTTCTTGACAGACACGACAGATATACAGACAGACAGACAGACAATGAAGTGATCCAATAAGGGTTGCTTTTTTTCTTTTGAGATACGGAACCCTAATAATCAACAATTATTTAGAAAAATTAGCTTTAAATTATTTATTAATTAGCTAAAAATTAGCTGTGATAGCCTAGTGGTTAGGACGTCCGCCTTCTAATCGGAGGTCGGGGGTTCGATCCCGGGCACGCACCTCTAACTTTTCGAAGTTATGTGTGTTTTAAGTAATTAAATATCACTTGCTTTAACGGTGAAGGAAAACATCGTGAGGAAACTTGCATACCTGAGAGTTCTCCGTAATGTTCTCAAAGGTGTGTGAAGTCTACCAATCCGCACATGGCCAGCGTGGTAGACTATGGCCAAACGGATGGGTTTGAAACTAGCTAACGTCGACTAAATCCGTGAGTATAGCCAGTGACAGATATTGTATATTATAATGAAAATCACTCACGATAGTTTAAACGCTAAAATATGGCTGAACCCTTCTCACTGTGAGAGGAGACCCGTGCTCTGTAGTGAGCCGGCGATGGGTTGATCATGATGATGATGAATAAGGAAAATATAGAAGCCAATGTAACTGGATAGTGAATAAACCATGAATAAGCAGCTACATATCGATGTGACATTGACAATGTCGGGAGCGTCTGCTATAAATAAATAAGTCGCCTTGAGGTCAGCGCAGACATGAGACACACATTCACTCGGCCGAAGCAATGCCGTCGATTACTGTTGACCTTAAATCACTGCTGTTTATATATTTATGGCTTGTATAGTACGGTATAATAACATTGTAAATTGAAAAATTAAGAATTAAAAAGAGCAACTGCCGAGTTTCTTGCTGGTTCTTCTCGGTAGGAACGGCATTCCGAACCAGTGGTAAATTAAAACTACCTGACTATTCATAAGCACTTTTAAAAAGTTTACATGAATAAAAAAACATTCTATTCTATTCTATTCTATAGAAAAGAATAGAATAATGTTTATTTTATTTGTACCAAAAAGATTTACAATAAAGAGTCTTCATTTTTGGAAGCGTTCTGGTTACACCCTGTAATACCCGGCTGAGTTTGTTGTGGGCTCTTCTCAGACCTGGGTGCGTTTGGAACCCTCGTAGCTTTAGTTTTAAGTCTGCGTAATAATTATCACCACTATATCTTACAAATCTAACACCATACCAGACCATCAATAAGAGTAATTTATTACCTATTTTGAATAAATTATTTGACTTTGACTTTGACTTTGTATTATGTCAATCACATGTAATATGTGCATTAAATTTTTGTAAAAAATACCAGTCTAATACATTAAAATGTTTATAAACCGCATCTATACCTAATCATCATCATCATGATCAACTCATTACCGGCTCACTACAGAGCACGGGTCTCCTCTCAGAGTAAGAAGGGTTTTGGCCATAGTCTACAACGCTGGCCATGTGCGGATTGGTAGACTTCACACACCTTTTGAGAACATTATGGAGAACTCTCAGGCATGCAGGTTTCCTCACGATGTTTTCCTTCACCGTTAAAGCAAGTGTTATTTTAATTAATTAAAACGCACATAACTCCGAAAAGTTAGAGGTGCGTGCCCGGGATCGAACCCCCGACCTCCGATTAGAAGGCGGACGTCCTAACCACTAGGCTATCACAACTAATTTTTAGCTAATTAATAAATAATTTAAAGCTAATTTTCCTAAATAATTGTTGATTATTAGGGTTCCGTATCTCAAAAGAAAAAAGGAAGGAAGAGAAATGGATCGCTGCATCTGTCTGTCTATCTGTATATCTGTTGTGTCTGTCAAGAAACCTACAGGGTACGGTACTTCCTGTTGACCTAGAATCATGAAATTTGGTAGACAGGTAGGTTTTATAGCAGAATTAATATCTATGCTATCTATAGGCTATCACAGCTTATAATAGAATACAATAGCATCTATATTACATTAATATAATGGTTGTTTACTTTCAAATTGCATACGACATCACCTATCGTGAGGATACGAGATCATCGTCCCAGTGACGAAGATAAATGACCGGGGATTTGTACGGGATAGCATGCATCTAACGATAAGCTTGGGAAGTACGTGCACAATTTTATCCAAAACATTTTCATCCGCTCAAAGTTTGTATATTGTAAAAGCTTTTGTAAAGCTGGCTTGGGATAATGTAGTCTAAATATATAAAAGGAAAAGGTGACTGACTGACTGACTGACTGATCTATCAACGCACAGCTCAAACTACAGGACGGATCGGGCTGAAATTTGGCATGCAGATAGCTGTTATGACGTAGGCATCCGCTAAGAAAGGATTTTTGCAAATTCAACCCCTAAGGGGGTGAAATAGGGATTTGAAATTTGTGTAGTCCACGCGGACGAAGTCGCGGGCATAAGCTAGTAATATTATAAATGCGAAAGTGTGTCTGCCTGTATGTCTGTCTGCTAGCTTTTCACGGCTCAACCGTTCAACCGATTTTGACGAAATTTGGTACAAATATAGCTTGCATCCCGGGGAAGGACATATGCTACTTTTTATCACGGAAAAATGGAAAATCCCACAGGATTTTTAAAAACCTAAATCCACGCGGACGAAGTCGCGGGCATCAACAAGTTTTAAATAAAACATCACTTGAAGGGCGAAGCAAAAATATTAAGCGAATACTAGGCATGGGCAGATGAGCCGAGGACACTGACTCGCCACTGTACTCGGTAGGTGTAATCTGCCCATTAGTAATAATAGTATAGTTTTCGCTAATTGCCATATTTAATTATTTTTTTTGACATCCCTGGCGAGCAATAAAATAGTGTGTAATCTTCGTACATGAAATGACATGGGTTGACAACGCACAAACACGCAAGTTCTACATATTGTAATTACACATTTTAACACTTGACAAAAACACAATTTTTTTTTACAAAAATTCAAACAGTATGTTAACAATTTTGTTACGTCATGTATTATACAGGATGTAACCAGAACGCTAGCAAAAACTTGGCGTTATTGTTATACTACCTAAACACAATCCTATACCAATAACCATTTGCCACATTTTGTAGTTTTAGTGATTGAGTATATTTTGTCAAACCAGCATGTCTAGCGTGCAAAACTCGGGTCAATGCCCCGCCTGCGATGCGGCAAAAAAAATATACCCTTTCGTCAACGGTTGCCTGGAAGAGATCGCTTTAAAAAAAAAAAGAATATTAGCCATGTTAAATGACAAATATTCCCCTTTCCTCTCCAACTAAGCGTCAGGCTTGTGCTAGGAGTAGGTGCGACAATAGTGCAACGGGCGGGGTTTGAACCGTCGACCTTTCGGTTTTCAGTCCACTCCTTTACCGGTTGAGCTATTGAGGCTCTATAGGCCTTTGCATGCTACAGCTATTAGATTAAGACCCTTGTATGTTTTTAATATGTTTACTTGTGTTGTGTGCAATAAAGTATAAATAAATAAATAGGTATGAGAGACAGAGACAACGTTCTACAAAGCTGAAATGTCATTCTAAAGGCCCATGTACATTAGTTTCTGCCGCGTACTGTACCTAGTTATACGTGTACAAAAATATTTACTCTTATGTCTCCGATAAGACGGTTAAATGAGCCGGAGTCAATATGCAGAGACGTGACACAATATTGAAGCTTTCGAGACGCCTCCCAGCGTCCTTGGGTGAAAAAGACGTGGCCATAATAATATAATGGAAATATATAGCGTACGAGTTATTTGCTCCAAAAAGAGTAGGTACTGCTGACATTGTACTTATTTACTTTTTGAAGCTACTGTCTACTACAGACTACAGTGATTTTTAAGGTTCCGTACCTCATAGGAAAAAGGAAACTTTATAAGATCACTTCGTTGTCTGTCGTGTCTGTCAAGAAAACTTATAGGGTATCTACTTCCCGTTGACCCAGAATCATGAAAGATAGGCAGGTAGGTCTTATAGAACAAGTAAAGGGAAAAATACGAAAACCGTGAATTTGTGGTTACATCACAATAAAATTAAAAATATGACGTGTTCACGAAAAAATAATAATATAGATTACAAATAAATAATTTGCAAAATAATCTTCAAATGAAGATTGAAGGACAACTTTAGACGCGTTTGGCGATTTTGGGTTTAGTAAAAACTGCAAGGTCGCGTTACCGATACCAATAGGTACGGATATTATTATAAATGCGTGGGTAAGTGTGTCTGTCAGTTTGTCAGTCTGTTCCTTTCCACGGTCCGTATAATCAATTTTGACGAAAGGTACAAAAAAATTGCTCGCGTCCTGGGGACGGACATAGATTACTTTTATCCCTCGGGATTTAAAAAACCTAAATCTAGGGTATTATAATTAAATGCGTAGGTACCATCGATTTAAATGACAAGATATGGTCAATCGAACAAAATTTTTCACGGTTAGGTTTAGGAACCAAATAAGTCAGCGCCACCTCTTAGAAACTAATGAACGACCCGTTTGAAACCCAGACGTCATGTCACTGAGGTTGCATTGGTGCATAGGCACCAATGAGTCGGTGCCATTTTGTTTGTTCAATAACCCTGTCCATACGAAGTAATATAATAAGTATGTAAATGGTAGGTACTTACTTTAGATACCAGCCTAGTCTAAAGGGAATCCCGTTATTCCGCGTCACACGAGTTTCGGTGAAAATAAACGAAGGGGAAAATTCTTTGTGCGCCGATCTCGCCGGGAAGCTGTCTGAAGGAAAGGCTTTTGACATCCTTTCAATTTCGACACCGACCGCCTTGGGGAATTATATATTATGTACTTAGTGTACTTACGTACTAAAGTAATAATAAATTAAATTACATTGAAAAGAAGTAATTAAACTATTAATAAACTTAAATCTAAAAAAATAAAAACAACATTAAATTAAAACTAAAATAAATTAAATTAAATCTAAAACCTCGTCGAGACCACCGCAGCGAGGCATTGTACCCAAGATGCTGGCAGCATTACCCGTTTGGATGGCCAAACTAATTCTTTGACCAAGGTAGCTGCCAGCTCTCGGGTCCCCGGTTGACTCGATAACTCTTTTCGCAATTTCTTCAAAAAGAGCTCGAGCCCCCGGGCCCCACGGCCCCAAGGTCTCCACACCAAAAGGCACGAATACGAAGCTCCCATCGAGGTTTTCATATTTGCGCCTCTTGGCCTGTTCGTACTAAATGTAAACATTTGGTAAGAGCCATTACGCACGGTCAACTAGTCGCCGAGCGACGCAGTTGACGGAGACCGTGACAATCTGTAATCCATACTAATATTATAAATCCGAAAGTGTGTCTGTCTGTCTGTCTATTGCCGCTATAACAACAAATAGTAACAAAATTGCCACCGCGAAAATTAAAAACAATTAATAATGTTATTTCTCGTACGACGGTAGAGGTGGTTTGATAGATCCAGTAGCGAAAATTCAAATTTTAGTTAATTTTTCAAAAAATAGTAGACTTAAATGTTATGCCCGCAAAACTCATTACCATAAGTCTTCGATGTATGATTAGTCTACTATTTTCGAAAAACTACCTAAAATTTGAATTTTCGCGGCCGGCTGTATCAAACCACCTTACTGTCGCTGTTGATAAAAATGTCGAAAAACTAGTCGTATCATAGCAACGGAACTTTGAACTAGTAACTTTATGTAACTAACTTTGCAGCTTAAAAGTTTAAAGTCCTGGTCATTAATGTGCAAATTAAGTTAATACTATCCAACAGTTAATTAGGTGTAGTGTGAATTTATGTTAAAAGTTCTACAGCCTTAATTAAATAGAAAAGCTCTTGAACTCTTCGTATGGATGTGCCGATTTCAGTAGGAATCCGGTATTTGACAACTAGTCAAATCAGTAACTTTTTATCAAACGTCAATACTATATATATATATATATATATATATATATATACTATAAATCATTTGATGTTTTTTTTACTTTAATCGATAATTATTTAAAATGGTTATCATTCATAACAAAACTAATAAATAATTTATTTTGACATACTTACTCAAATACCGTATTCCACAATTTTCTATCGGAAAGTTCACCCTTTTAGATTTGGTTTGTCATTCAACGATAAGGGCACTACGGATTAACGTGATTTTGGCAAAGGTAATCTCTATTCTCTAATGACCTGGAAAATTGCATAGGCTAACTTTTATCCTGGAAAATCTAAGACTGCCATCGGGATTTTCAAAAACCATTTAGGTTTTCACGCGTGGATTTCAAAATGACCGACATGCAAATTTTAAAAAATTAGAAAGTAGGTGCGTTCTCGACGTATAAACCAAAAGCTGGCATGAAATAATATCATGAAACATCCATTTCAATCCTGCATTCCGGTATCTTCCAATAAATCTGTCTCCATCCTCGCGATTTCGAACAATTAATCCGTTCCGTATCCCACTAAGAGTTATAGCAGCTTCACATTCTATGGTAAAACTTCACGCAGATTATCTTTGGGATTGTTCTGAAATCCCATAAATTTAACTGGCGCTTTAACGATTACGTTTCACAGGATATTTTCGGGCCTTTTATATTTCAATTTTCCGTTTCAACGCCTTTATTGTTGGTTATTAATAATGTAGAGTTGTAGTAGGTACCTATCGTAATATTTTTACAAATTTTCTGAAAAAATATACGGATTTAAATATAATTTTTACAGAAGTACCCAATATCTAAATATCTTTGGCCCGATCCGAAAATCGAACTCGGGAAATCATCATTCGCAGTCGAACTACTAGACAGACGAGGCAGTATAATATTTTTTTGAATATTTATGGAATTTGTTACTCAATATTACAATCCTTGAATTTATTGTTGTTTTTTTTTTAAATTACTCGTGCTAAAACTTTTTAAAAGTTGAATTGTTTTTTTTAAATTACTCGTGCTAAAATAGTAAGTAGACTACCTACTTAACAGTAAATAGGAAAAGTAAAAAGTGGACAGGGAAACAACTACTTATCTCTTTAAGAGATCTCTCTACCAGTGATGTGTGGCAGTGGGAAAAGAAACAAAGATAGCAGGCAGTGTTCCTTTTAGAATTTCGAGGAAAATATTGTTTTCTAGCATACATCTGCCTGCTATGTAATATTGACACGCTTTATTTATTATGTACCTCGTACGTACACGCTTTGTGTAGAGCAGTGATCTAAAGCGGATGCTTCGTAGGCCCTTTGTGTACTACAGTAATTGACATAACCGGTGCTTCAAGGCAAGACGCCAACTTGGTATGAATTGAATGGGAGCGTTTGATTATATAATAATAATGATTATATATATATTTGACGACCTCCCTGACGCAGTCGTGAGCACTGTGGTCTTATTAGTGGGAGGTCCCGGGTTCGATTCCTGGCAGGGGTTTGGAATTTTATAATTTCTAAATTTCTGGTCTGGTCTGGTGGGAGGCTTCGGCCGTGGCTAGTTACCACCCTACCGGCAAAGCGTGCCGCCAAGCGATTTAGCGATGCCGTGTAGAAACCAAAGGGGTACGGGTTTAATAAAAACTGCCTTATCCCTTCCAGGTTAACCCGCTATCATCTTAGACTGCATCATCACTTACCATCAGGTGAGATTGCAGTCAAGGGCTAACTTATATCTGAATAAAAAAAAAATATAAATAACCGCTTTATCATAGTTTATATCTAACTACAGGGATTAATTTTAACTACAGACATTTTAAAAATTACATATTCAAAACCATATCCATACTTCCATAATAATATTATATTAGCGTATGTGTGTCTGTCTGTCTGTCTGGTTCCAGCAGAAATTACTCTATTTTATGTCAAAAATTGAAAAAATATTCGTCGTGTATGAGGATTGGCAGATTTCACATAACTCAAGAACTTTTTATGAAGAATTCTCTATCAGGTTTCCTCAAAACGTCTAGAAAAGATAGACGTAGAAAACAACATAAAGATGTAAACTGCTAAATCTCATTACATGTCGGATAAAAGCAAAAGAAAGAAGAGTTGTTATTCCAATGGAGATTGCCCAACCGTCCTCCTAAACTAAACTTTTCGACTTAAAAAAAAATAAAAATATTAGCCATGTTAAATGACTAATATTCCCTTTCCTCTCCAACTAAGCGTTAAACTTGTGCTAGGAGTAGGTACGACAATAGTGCAACGGGCGGGTTAGAACCGGCGACCTTTCGGTTTCTAGTCCACTCCTTACCCACTAAGCTATTGTCTCTAGTCTCTACTCACAGACAAGAACTTACAAAATAATCTCGGAATGAATGCTCGAGACTGCATCCATAGTAACAATACGTATTGTACATGTAACAATGTGTAGTCTAAATGGGACGTGCCCTTTTGCAGCGAATAAACGTCTGCTTGAGGGAAAATTAAATGTGTTTTTAAATCAAATAACGACAACAAAGAAGAACACAGAGAAGTAATAACATTTATTTAAAACACAGAATACTACGAGAATTAACGGATGAAAAGCTCTTAGAGTAAGTTTTCACCAATTCTAGTGAATAAACTTGACACAAGATTTTTTATTTATTCAGATATATACAAGTTAGACCTCGACTGCAATCTCACACCGTGGTAAGTGATGATGCAGTCTAAGAGGAAGTGGGCTAACCTGGAAGGGGTATGGCAGTTTTTATTAAACCCTTTGTTTCTACTAAACTGCTAAATCCCCAACCCATTCCATAGTCGGATAAAAGCAAAAGAGAAAAGAGTGTTATCACAATGGAGATTGCCCAACCGTCTCCTCTAAAACCTTTCAACTTATTGTCTCGAGTCTCTACTCACAGACAAGAACTTACAAAATAATCTGGGAATGAATGCTCGGACTGCATCCAAAGTAACAATACGTATTGTACATGTAACAATGTGTAGTCTAAATGGGACGTTGCCGTTTGCAGCGAATAAACGTCTGCTTGAGGGAAAATTAAATGTGTTTTTAAATTAAATAACGACGACAAAGGAAGAATACAGAGAAGCAAGAACATTTATTTAAATAAAAAAACCCGACTTCCAACTTCACACATGCATATTATGTTGTGCATCACCTACTAGGTATTTTTACTAGTAATTGACTTTTATATTTTCATATTATATAATGTAGAAGCTTGTTTAAATTATTTGGTCTCTTCAAACGTACTGTGTATAAACTTATAATTAATAAACTATTTAAGTAATCTGTAAAACAAAATTGTAATCCTATTTGGCCTTATTTTAGTCTGTTATTATGTAAAATTATATTGTATGTATCGCTGTTGATTGCAAATAAACGAATAAAATAAAATAAAACCACTACAAAGTAAAACATAACTTTTGTTTCTACACGTGTATGTACCTACCTATATGTTGAAGTCGGGCGAGCGTCATGCTTTGGGTTTCTAGTTTTATTTTACTATGCTCACCTATTACATGTTGGATAAAAGCAAAAGAAAGAAGAGTTGTTATTCCAATGGAGATTACCCAACTGTTTCCTCTAAACCTTTCAACTTATTGTCCCTAGTTAGCCTTATCTTAGTATTTAAGGGCCTCATAAAATACTTTTGGAGAACGATAAAAAAAACAAATCCCCCCATACAAAATATGAGTTAAACAAAGTAATGTCCTTTTATTTCAGCTTATGGGATTACAACGTTCTATTACGTGGAGCCTGAAACATAATGCCTCAGTTACTCTTAAGCCGGGTCCGAGTAAAAAACCGGCCAAGTGCGAGTCAGGCTCGCGCAACGAGGGTTCCGTCCTACAGTCGTATTTTTTCGACATTTTGCACGATAATTCAAAAATTATAATGCATAAAAATAAATAAAAATCTGTTTTAGAATGCACTGTTGAAGCCCTTTCATATGACATCCCATTTGATATAGTTATCTTACTTCAAAAATTATTGAAAATACTAATTATTAGTTCATGACCACAACTTATTTTTTTTGTGTGATGTTACCACAAATTCACGGTTTTCAGATTTTTCCCCGAATGTCTGCTATAAGATCTACATACCTGCCAAATTTCATGATTCTAGGTCAACGGGAAGTACCTTGTAGATTTCTTGGCAGATCAACAGACAGACAGACAACAAAGTGATCCTATAAGGGTTCCGTTTTTCCTTTTGAGGTACGGAACCCTAAAAACTGAATTAACCAGAAAGATGGTGTGCCTATAAATAAGGTGCTGTCAGAATCACATCGGCGGTCAATAAATTAGCGTTAATTAAAGATCAGGGGCCGATAGACGGGGCAATTATGGTACGCGCTGATTTTTAATGGACCCCTAAAGTTTAGTTAATGGACCCCTTGAGTTTCGCAGTGCGATCCAAACAAACGTAGTTTGGTTTTTATTTGAATACTAATCAATCAAACTCAATGTTGCTGTATGTTTTTGAAATGTATCGATAAGCTATATTATGTTAGCTAAGTTATAGGTCGATTTCAGTAATAATAATTAATCTATCTGTAATCTGCATATTTTAATAATGTTGACTGGTATACCAATGTATAAAAATATACCTTTCGCATATAGATATTTCACATTTACAATACCACCACGACCCGATTACTACGCATTTATGTTATCGACCAGATTTGCAATTAGCGTGGCCCCCTCACTCAAGCAGATTTTCTTACTTGTGAAATGTCATTCCTTCTACACTTCACATTGTTTGTCAAATACTCACGTACAAATACATTTTGACAAACAAAAAAAAGTGGCCACGGTGATAAGGACAAAACATAATCATTTTGTCACGTTATAACAAGAGCTTAAATGCATTTAGCTATCTCGCTCTAAGAGTAAGTGTCACAATAGGGCTACTCCTAACAGTCCTTATTCTGAGATGTTATAGCACTTTTATTTGGCGCCTTTGAAACAGATGTCACTTGATCTGTTGCGTCGACATCTTGAGGCAACTGTATAAATACGGGTGGTTGATGGTTTTAATGGCAGTCTCGTTCCGACGCAAGACTCGATCGACCAATAAATACTTTTTGTGTTTAGGTCGCCATTTTTGACTGAGTGGTCACAATAGCAATTAGACCCTAATCAAGTTAAATATTGCAGTAAGGTTATTATAAAAGGCAAAACTCTCGATAAGCTTGTGCGTGTCGTGAATAATGTTTAAATTCACTTCTGGTGTGTTTATAATTATAAATGTGAAAGTGTGTTTGTTTGTTGGTTTATTGGTTTGTTGCTAAATAATTTTTAAATACATATCATAAATTGCGTAACCGGCAGGAATCGAACCTGCATCTTCTGGGTTCGCACCCGATGCCTTGACCACTCGCCACGGTCTCGCTTACTGCCAGTGACGAAATTGGTGATAAATATGTATGTTAACTCAGTACTGAAGCGACTGTTTAATGCCATCTAGTAGCGACACTTTGCAGTTATCGAAACTACTTTCAAAGGCCCATATTACAATGTAGCTCTTTGAACGAGAAATGACATTATTTGCTTTTTACTATATTAGTAAATATATTAGTATTTATTTAGTAATTTCCTTGAAGTGTAGGTAAACACTAAAAAAAATTATAAAATGATTGGTTTGTTGGTTTGTCCTTCAATCACGTCGTAACGGAGCAATGGGTCGACGTGATTTTTTGCATGTTAGAAGCTTAGAGAATGATCTAGACTACATTTTATGCTGAAAATCAAAGAGTTCTCATTAGCTTTTAAAACTTAAATCCACGCGGACGAAGTCACGGGTTGGTAGATCAAATATTGAAATCGGATGAAAACAAAATAATGAGCTGAAAACTAGGAAAACCAGCACTCAAAGCGAATATCAACATTGATTCATTCGACATACGTAAAGCGTAGTGGTAAAATTGAACATTTTAATTAAATTACCAGAGGGCCAAGGCCACAAAACCGGCGAATTTAACGGTAAATAGGCATTGCGTGAACCGGAATAAATTACAGAGTGAAAATACCATCCGAACATCACACTGTCCACCCTCATTAACGAAAATAAAGGTTTACTTTATCCTTGGCACTATTTAATATGCAGGGACTATGCGGGTTCTGCGACATACTTATTAATTACGTTGGTGAATTTGTAAAGAGGGCACAACTAATGCCAAAGTTTATAATTATTTATGATCAATTAGTTAACTAGCTTGAAATATTCCTGTTTTATCTTTACATACCTACTTACAGTACCCTTATACATTATCATGATAAATATTTAGTTTTTCAGTAGTGTTGGCAGCCTTACAACAGTCAGGTATTTGGAAATATTTTGTACAGTACGCGGCCAAAAGTAATGTACATCGATCTTTAGAAGGAGATAGCAAGTTTGTAGAGCACTGTCTCTGTCGTTGAGACCGACAGAAGTCGTCGTAGTGTCGTACAAAGAATAACTTTTTATTTTCACGACGGCCATCTTGAAATTCTTTATTTGTTGTTGGAGCGGCAATAGAAATTCACATTCGTGAAAATTATAGTCTCTACTTTAAGCGTAAGTCAGAAAAATAGGTTTAATTTGACTATTTAACTAATTTTATAAGTTATTAAAATAAAATGTCCTCTCATATAAAGCTTGCACGTGGATATAGATCACAACGCGTAGAGGCTTATCGAGAGTTTTAATCTTTATAATAACCTAACTGCAATATTAACTTGATTAGGGCACAATTGCTATTGCAACCACATAATCAAAATAGCGACCTAAACACACAAAGTATTTCATAGTCGTCGAGTCTCGAGTCGGAACGAAACTAGAGTAAAACCGTCAAACAACCGTATTTATAAAAATCGATTCAAGATGGTTGCCCCACCACAGATTGCGTGACATCGGATGAGTGAAATATTGTCTAATTTATTAAATTACCTTCAATAAGCTAACACTACCTACTAAGTACGGTTCACGAGTTTACAGCCCGCTGAGAGACGTCCGCCTATTTGTCTATCTCTAAGCGTATCTGTTACTCGCCCGTTTGTCAAAAGTGTCCCGTTGGCACCCATCGAGTACGGAACCCTAAAAATTACCACTAGTTTTAAAATTTCCACTAGCTCTTAGACGAAAGTACAGGGTTTGGTCCCGAGTTGAAGGAACCGTTGGACCGGAAATCCAATCCCAGCGCGCCACTTGATATTCATGACTGCTTACTAATGATAAAATTCAGAATATGAATAAATGTTTTTTTGATTCTGAATCATAAATTATGTAGAAACTGAATTTTGGAATCACAAGATGAGGTTTGCTCAGTAAACAGCCATCGGTAAAGTCCGCATTGTAATTTTCTGTCGAGTACTTTTAATAATTTTTTAGTGTTTTACCTACACTTCAAGGAAATTATGCTAAATAATTTTTGATATGTATTTAAAATTATTTAGTAATTTCCTTGAAGTGTAGGTAAAACACTAAAAAATTATAAAAAATATAGTAAAAAGCAAATAATGTCATTTCTCGTTCAAAGAGCTACATTGTAATATGGGCCTTTCAAAGTAGTTTCGATAACTGCAAAGTGTCGCTACTAGATGGCATTAAACAGTCGCTTCAGTACTGAGTTAACATACATCCAATTTCGTCACTGGCAGTAAGCGAGACCGTGGCCGAGTGGTCAAGGCATCGGGCGCGAACCCAGAAGATGCAGGTTTGATTCCTGCCGGTTACGCAATTTTTGATATGTATTTAAAATTATTCTGTCGAGTAATTTACTAAGGTGCGGGGAAATGTTTTTTCTCGGTTCCATACCCGAAGTTTTTTTTTTTTTTTTAATAGACTAAGCAGCTTTCGCTGATCCGTCTATATCAGAAGTGCTTCGAGTTTTCCAAATGTTTGTCCAATCTATTCTTGAACTGGTTAACAGAACTTGATATAACCACATCCTTAGGCAATTTATTCCGTATGTAAACAACTCTGTTGGTCAGAAAGTGTTTTATTTCTTGTACGATGGTGCGGAACCCTTCGTGTGCGAGTCCGTCTCATTTGAATTCTAGACCAGATGCTGCCCGTGACTTCTTCCACGTGGAATTTTTTATTTTTTCGAGATAAAAGTATTTTTCAAACTACTCGCTACTCGCTCTAGAATGCCTCATTACAGACCTACTAGCTAAGTGTACAGTACTTAGCCGGATTGTAATGTTGTACTGAAATCCATTACGTTTTAAGGGATGTAATGTAATTTGAATTTAGAACATCCCGCACCTGAAGCAAATTGTTCCTTACTGTTCCTTACAAGGAATTTTTTAATCACAAGATGAGGTTTGCTCAGTAAACAGCCATCGGTAAAGTCCGCATTGTAATTTTCTGTCGAGTAATTTACTGGGAAATGTTTTTTTTTTTCGGTTCCGTACCGCGAAGGGTGCCAATGGAACCATGTTACTACGCCTCCGCTGTCAGTCGGTCCGTTCATCCGCCCGCCGCGCCCGTCTGTCTGTCAGTGGGCTATATCTCGTGAACCGTTACGTAATAGGTAGAAAGTTGATATTTTCATAGAATGTGTATTAGTACTGTTATTACACTTCGTCCGCGTGGAATTAGGTTTTTCAAAAATCCCGTGGGAACTCTTTGATTTTCCGGGACAAAAAGTAGCCTAGCCTTCCCCTAACTCTGTATCAAATTTCATCAAAATCGGTTGGGCCGTGAAAAGCTAGCAGACTGACAAACAAACGGTTACACTTTCGCATTTATAATATTAGTATGGAAGTATGCATTCGTGTAGATTATTCATATGAATGGATTCGGATAGTTGGTATCAATATTGTCTTACCTAGGCGAACCTGAAACCAACTCAATAAAGAGTCCAAGCGTTCGCTAAAATAAAAGTTTTTAAGAAAACGATACTGTCTTATTTTTTTTTTGCGAAAGCTCTTTCCGTACCTTGTAAAAATATTAAAATCTAAACACGTACTGCTCCCATGACAGTTTTCTCAGAAATTTCATCACGGTACTAAGTACATTATACTTTCACCTATTTTTATTTTATATTTCTCTATTTTTCTTGTATTCCCCTTTTTTCCTTTATGTTTTGCTCTATTTATTTTATACTGAACTAGATTATGCTCGCGACTTCGTCCGCGTGGACTACACAATTTTTTTTTTTTTTTTTTTAAATTTATTATCAAATAAAAATACATACAAATAAAAGCTTAAACTAAAAACACCGAAAAAACCACAGAGGTTTGTCCTCGGTGCCTATCTGCAACGAAGATACCTATTAACTCATTACTTAAAAGAAATAATCTACAGTAGGTATATAACGCGAAGAATCACGTAAGTATGTAACATAATATTATAATCGTGAGTAGGTTTATTAAATTTATTAGGTGAATAGGATTAACACTAATATAAATAATTATATAATCTACATAGACACAAAAGACTCAGCCATCTAACTTTGCTAAAAAATATTCTTTTAATTTATACTTAATGTTTTTAATATCTATTTTTTTAATCAGCGTTGGAGGTAGTTCATTTATGAATCGCGGAACCAAGTACGCGGTGGTTCGCTCGCCGTAAGTATTGTTAGCGCGCGTAGTGTGCAGGCGGTTAGCCGTCATCACACGCGTCTGTACAGGATGTTCTATTTTTCGGAGTATCTTCTCGTTGAAGAACTCCTCCTTTAGTAATGAGCATTTAAACTGTTCCTGAACGGGTAATGTTTTACAATGTTTAAATAGCCCTAGTTCATTGCCGTCGTATTTCGATTTAATGGAACTAGAGACAATAGTTTTTAAAATTCTTAACTGTAACTTATATATATTATTGAGGTAAGTTTTATAAGTTCGACCGTAGCTACTGAGACCATATTGTACGTAGGTTAGAGCAAACGAGTTATATAGCATTAATTTGGTTTTAAATGGAATCCGTCGATTCAAGACAATTATATTAGCGAGAAATTGCCTTAGTTTATTACATACATAATCTATGTGCAAACCCCAGTTGAATTTACAGTCAATGGTGAGACCGAGATAGGTATAGCGGTCGACCTGCTCAATCGAAGGGCAATTACAACAGTTCAGATTACCCCTATTTTAAACCCCTATTTCACCCCCTTAGGGGTTGAGTTTCAAAAATCCTTTCTTAGCGGATGCCTACGTCATGATAGCTATATGTATGTCAAATTTCAGCCCGATCCGTCCAGTAGTTTGATCTTGCGTTGATAGATCAGTCAATCAGTCAGTCAGTCAGTCAGTCACCTTTTCCTTTTATATATTAAGATAAAGCTCGCGACTTCATCCGCTTGAATAAACGTTTTAAAATTTTCAAATCCCTTGTGAATTCTTGGCTTTTCCGAAATGAAAAGTGGCTTAGGTCCGTTTCTATTTCAGTAATTTGTTGATCCGCCCCTTCAAACCCCATGTTGAAATCTAGTGGGACCACCGGAACTACGGGATGGATCGAGCTGAAATTTGGCATGCAGATAGCTATTATGACGTAGATATCCGATAACAAAGGATTTTTGAAAATTTAACCTCTGAAGGGGTAAAATAGGGGATGGAAATTTGTGTAGTTCACGTGGTCGAAGTCGCGGGCATTCCTAGAAAGTAGAAATTCCTCTGTTTTTGAAGCTAGAGTTATAATGTTATACCTTTAAATAAATAAAAACTTGTATTTAACATTTTTCATAATACCCATGCAAAAAAATCACGTCAGTCCGTTGCACCGTTGCGACATAAAGGTACCTACTGATTTGACTTACTCTCAAAGGTGTTAAGGTGGTAAAAATCCTACGCCAAAGTAAGATTTACTTTGGCGTAGGATTTTTAACACCTTTATTACCTGCTATCTCCCAAAGCCACCATGATCCAAACTTCATAGTCGCTGATCGTTCCTCCCTGTGTTGGGGATAATACGCAGAGAAACTTTCAGCTTTTATAAAATAAGGAATGTCGAGCACTCGCTGGCTCTTAGTCCATAATATTGTAGAGGATAATAATATTCCATTGACTAGTGGGAAATGTTTATGGGTCAAGTCAACAATAAACAAGTTAAGTTACAAGCTTTGAACAAAGTTTTAGGCAATATTTGGTCTAAGTATACCTACATATTATTATGTAATAAATGGTGGTGGTAAGATGCTGTGATGGCCTAGTGTTTAAGCCGTGCTCCTCCTATTCGGAGGTCGGGGGTTCGATCCCGGGCAACGCACCTCTAGCTTTTCGGAGTTGTGTGCGTTTTAAGTAATTAAAATATATCACTTGCTTTAACGGTGAAGGAAAACATCGTGAGGAAACATGTACACTTGAGAGTTCTCCATAATGTTCTCAAAGATGTGTAAAGTCTCCCAATCCGCACTTGGCAAGCGATAGTTTGCATCCCGGGGAAGGACATACGCTACTTTTTATCCCGGAAAATTAAAGAGTTCCCACGGGATTTTTAAAAACGTAAATCCACGCGGGAAGAAACTCAGCTGTTGTGTTGTTTTAATTACATACCTATACGAAATTTTTCGTGAACACATTTTAATTAAAGTGCCATTTATGTGTGACTAGTTTAGGCCCGCGACCTCGTCTGCGTGGACTACACAAATTTCGAACCCCTACTTTACCCCCTAAGGGGTTGAATTTTCAAAAATCCTTAATAGCTATCTGCATGCCAAATTTCAGCCCGATCCGTCCAGTAGTTTGAGCTGTGCGTTGATAGATCAGTCAGTCAGTCACCTTTTCGTTTTATATATATTTAGATTTGATATATCAATTTTTATTTATCAAATCACATATTGATCGCACATTAAGTATCTTGCAGTGTTGCACATAAAAATGTTAAAATATCTTGTACGATAGTACGGAACCTTTCGTGTGCGAGTCCGACTCACACTTGGCCGGTTTTCCGTCATAGCCATGAATCTCCACGTTTGAGCTATTTAACCCTGCGGTAACTTTTCTGGCACGTCGCGCTAAAAACTTCGCATAATATTTCACGCCAGCCTTTTGTTTGCAGCTTTTATAGGGTACAAGCAGGCATTTCAGAATTATTCGGGCCATAAAATGATATAGGAGTATGTAAGCTAAGTTGTGTGTAATGTTTCCTTTCAAAAATTTTCAAAAATCATGAGTAGAACTTATATGCTGGATTTTTAAATTTTTGCATATAAACATACCAGAAATTAAATTAAATATTAATCACAACGCGCAGAGGCTTATCGAGAGTTTTACCTTTTACTTACCTAACTGCAACTTTAACTTGCTTTTATTTAACTAATTGCTATTGCAACCACTCAATCAAAATGGCGACCTAAACACAAAAAGCATTTAACAGGCGGTCGAGTCTCGAGTCGGAACGAGACTAGCCTAGTGCCTAAAAACTATCAACCACTCGCATTTATATAAATCGACTCAAGATGGCTTCACTACAACAGATTACGTGACTTTCGTACAAAAGGTGGCAACTACAAGTGCGACAACATCAAGGTGAAGGTGAGGTAGAAATTGCTACGGAATCGTCAAGTGAATTTACCACTGACTGGTTCGGAATACCATTTGTAACTAGAAGAGCCAGCAAGACATTATTTAATTCATTTGGCTGTATTGTTTTGCCAATAATTAAAAGCACGTTTTTTTGGGATAGGCGGGAAAAGGTAAAGGAAAGGGAAACATGCTTCGTTCAGGTTAAATTCCTGACAATCTTTTTTTAATGGGGTTCTACGGAATCTATGGTATAGAAACATGATAAATCTCAAGTTTCAGATTATGTCAGTAGGTAAGTCATTTTTTAGAATAGAATAAAATAAAAATATTTTTCTTCAATAATTAACCTTTTACAAGATGCTTTTGTATCGTCAAGCATGCTTCTAACATCTTTAGTGCCACATTTACAGCCATAATCTAAATCCAAATCATATAAAAGGATTGACGGACTGACTGACTGAATGATTTAATTTTTTTTGTGACTAAGTATTTAATGTGACCAATTTTATCAAAACTTTGTACACGTTGTTAGGTATATAATATCATATTGCATGCTAATAGGCAGAATTTGACTGTACCTTTTTGTTTTTGTAACATTTCCACTGTTTACCCAGATTCGCAATAAAGAAATTTGAGTTTGAGTTTGTTCTGCAGATGAAATAGACACTTTTTATATTTTTAGACTAGTGCTTGGCTGCAATCAGACCTGCTCAGGGTGGTAACTAATAACGGCCGAAGCCTTCCACCAGACTAATTTTTAACTTTGGTTTAATTTTGATAACTTAATTTTACCTATTGTTACCTATATTGTTCATTTGTTAAATTTCTTATGTAAGTGAATTCAATATTCGTAGTAATAATAAAGATTGAGATTATGGTCTTAGAAATTCTAAATTCGCTTGCTCGCTATTTTTGTTCTGAAAAAATACCCGAAAAAACGAGAATACCTACTTATAAGTAGAGTAAGAGGTAAAAAACAGACATACTCTCGTCTATATATACATATCCAATGCTAAATTTTTGAAGTGAACTCTATTTTATAGCTTATTCTTATAAATTCTATATTCATCCGAAAAAATGTTGGCAACCCTAGAAGGAGCATAATATCTACGTGATTTAAACTACCTTTGATGGATTCAGGATGAGATTTTCAAAGAAGTCGTGACGCGCAAACTGAAACTATTGAGATGGTCACTCATAAATCACCAAATTTATTACCGTGTGATACACGATTCTATGGCGTTCTCAAAACTAAGGCAATAAATCTAAAACAAAGAAAGAAAAATAAAAAGGCGACCATAAATTTTAAATACAGCAAAAACAAATTATCGAGAGTAGAGAGTGCGTTTGTTAATAAAGACGTCAAGAAATGCGTGAGTTATTTTAAAATTTCTGGCTAAACACGGCAAAAACTAATACTAAATGGCAACCATATGTCTGGGGACAAATAACAGGCGACAAGTATCTCCGAACTAATGTGGACAGATTTTTGGAGGTGGGGCCTGGAACGCAATTTTGTTTTCGGCCAATAGGGTAATTTTGTGCGCAAGAGGAGACCAACCAGAGTACCGTACTCCCCTGTGTGTTTTTGGTTTTCAGAGAACTGTGGGCGTGACGAAACACGACCACGGGGACCTTTAAGGAGAACTGGAAAAAGAACGGAGGACAGTCAAGGCAGGATTTCGGCTCGGGTCGGAAGTACAAATCCCAGCGCGAACCTCGCGACCTCGTCCATTCGAGATATTTTGAGCTTCCTTTGCAAAATTGGAGTGTAGATTAAAATTATAGTATAGTGTATTGTTAAAATTTGTCCTGAGAAATAAGATAAGGTTATAGAGACAGTGTGTTCGAGCCAGCGGCGGTTTAATGGTGAAGTACCCAGATTATTGTATTTAGTGTAAATTTTGAAAGTAGTTCCACAACTTTTAAGCTTATAAAATTGATTAGCCGGTATACCTAGAAGAAATAGATCTAGAAAATAATCTAGAAGACCAATATCATGCTAGACGTAGGCAATGGTCTCAACCCTGGGCTTGGATGGAGTGGACCACGGGTTTAGCGTGTGAAAATTTCATATTATACCTAATCACCGCATTGTGTATGCATAGTCGCGAGAAGTGGGGGCGTATTGTGAACCTCGCGAGTAGGTTTAAATTAGAAAGAATATACCGAAGGTGGTTTTAACCGGACAAGTTGTGTAACTAGGTTCAGATGTATTTAGAATAAATACTTGTGCTAGATTATGTATATAACCGTGTGTACAGTGTGTCTTTAACTCTAATTCGTTTTTAGGAATAAAATTTAAGAAATCTCTCTTAAATTTTATGACATATTATGTGTGTAATTGATTGTGAAATAAACTGCGCGGCCGTAAGGGTTTTTAAAGTTTAAATGTTCGTTTTTTCCCTTCTAAATAGATTGGCCTAGGAAGCGAACATTTGGCGGGTTTTAAATGTAACAAACACATTTAAAATTCCGTCTAAATCACAATACCAGTTTCTTTTTTTTCTAAAAATACTCAACTGTGAGAGTAAATAAAACAACTTATTTACCAGAAATAAAAGCATTTGAGTATAAATATCATCTTTTATTTATCACGTCTAGATACCTTCTATAGACATTTAATAATGGAGCTCAAATTCATTTTAGAGGTAAAACGATCGAACTGTGTGTGTTCAAAAATGCCGTAGATACATGGTTCCATGTGTCGGACTCCAATATTAAATCTCTCATATTACCTATATCACGACTCTTACTATTAAGTAAAGTTTAGGCTAGTTCCTTTTTTTTTCAGCAGTACACCGAGTTCACAATAATAGCTCTTACCTAGCAATAAATAAGAAATAGAATAAAGTTGGCAGACTAACGCAGTCAGATGGAACGCCTCTTGTCAAAAATACACATTGACTTGTTGAGCAAAATCACACAAATATTTTGGATCATGTGGTGTGTTTTGAACTATCAGCTACCACGATACCATCACCATCATCATGAGCAACCCTCGCCGGCTCACTACTGAGCGCGGGCTCCATAGAGAACTCTCAGGTTGCGGTTTACCTCACGATGCTTTCCTTCTACGACGAACCAAGTGATATTTAATTAATTTGAATATACACAACTACGACTACTAAAGGGTTATCTTTCGGGTTCGAATCCCCGACCCTCGAGTGGAAAGCAGGCGAGTCAAAACTGGGTCAGTGCGACTTACAACCAGCACACAGCGCAAGCAGATTGTATGAACGAGTAACGGGGCCGTTGGTAAACAGTAGAACAGGTACAGACCTTTTTTTTGTGTGTCATCGTTACGCCGCATTCCGAGAGCTATAGGACGGCGTTACATACCGGCCTAAACCGCGGGACACTGAAAGTATTAATGTGTGAGAACTATTAGTTTGATATCCTTGACCTATAAGGTCGGATTTAATGTAAAAAGGCACACGGTCGATATGACGGCGTCCTGGCGGCAAAGCCTCGGCACACCAAAACACGCCATGTCTTACAGCTTCGACCTCTCGACACCTAAGTTGGCCAACTTAGACATAACTGAACGAATATATATATATATACAAAATTATACCATGGTAAGGGGCGAGCTTTTAGCTCAAGAAAAGAACCTTGTCTTCCACGACAGGCTACCAAACGCTTCGTAGCGAATAACAGGGAGGTCGGCTGTGCCCCACATAACAATGTTGAAAGGCTGGTGTCCAGCGCAGGGTCCCCCGTGCTAGTAGAGGCTTTGGTCAGTAGAACGATGGCCTTATTGGCAAATACATGTACCAACCGACCCCTCATCCAAGCCAGAACGCATAACCCAGCTGTTTTTTTTTTTTCCTCCTCAGGATTTTCATCCGAGAGAGTTGAATGAGTCAAAATAGTAGATCTCTGAAATAAAATTCATCATCTAACCGCGAAAATCTGGAAGTTTGATTGGCAAGGTCTACATGTCCGTCCGACGAATTGTGCCTGCCATGTACTTGGCCATACCTAAGATAACATATGACTCCGAATACAAATAGTGTCCCAAAGTTTAGCCGATTTACTTGTTTTTGAATTTCCTCATTATAGCCCATCATCGAAAGAAGCAGAGACGATCACCGTACCATCACAGAATTTTGATGCCGAGCGACCAGAATCTATGTATGTATTCGAATTAACGATATGACTAGATTATAGAAAAAAAAAAAATAGAACACAACGTAGGAAGTCGTGATTGGGTATATGAGAGCAAAATCTTATAAGCAACTAAAAAGAGGTTGAAGGACACACTGTGCATGTTATTATGTTTATATGTTGTACATTTACATTTATTTTAGGTATAAGAAGGAGCAGAAATAAGCTGTATGTCTTATAAATGTACAATTTACAGGTTTTCAGAAGATACTGCAGAGAATCGAGCTATTATTCCTTGCTTATTTCTTAGGCTTAAAATTTCTTCAAACCTAGAGAATTCATATAATAGAAACACATCTCAGACATATGATTGCAAATTAGTATTAATAATATAGAAATTTA